>NC_137543.1:59148866-60632199 GCF_963082525.1 Nesoenas mayeri | reverse complement strand
AGTGAGTCAGTGACAATGACAACACGGAGTTCCATATTGATGCTTTGCTCATAGCCTGCCATAATACATCTGTTTTCATGATGTTAGCCCTGAAGTTTTTGACCTAAGAGCTGAAAAACAGGCCATGCTCTTATCCAATAATCTTGCAACCAGAGATTACTGGACAGTTACGTGCTGGTGATACATTAGACAGAAAGTTATATGGAATAGTTTTGCATAATTGCTAGCAATATTAACAAAAGTAAGATTTATTAAAACTCTAAAATTAGAGAGAAGCACTATTCTTAATATGTATGAAAATACTTAATGAAATTATTAATAAAAATACTTGTTTCCCATGATTTTGAGATCTATCCTGCTTTGCTTAAATGCTTTTGAGAGCTGAATTCAATTCAAACTGTAGAATGCAGGCTATGGAGTACTGCAAGTAAGAGCATGAAAAAATTGAAGACAATGAATAAATTCTTGTATTGATTGAAAGGGCAAGGGACATCTTTATTGTTAGGAATGACTAATTGTGTGAGTAGCACTGGAAGTGTTGCAAATATAAAAAACAAACAAACAAACAAAACCAAAATTAATGAAGGCTAGAATGGACTAGTATTTAATTCTCAAACTATAACATTGATCCTCATATTATGTGTCAGGGAACATTTAAATGTTTTAATTTTTTATTAAATAGCCTCACTGTGAATCAAATAGCTTCACACATAATGAGAACAGTTTGAAACCACAATTTAAGCACTACTATTTCCCTCCTCGTAAAAAAAAAAAACCAAAAAAAAAAAAAAAAACAAACAAAAAAATCAAAAAAACACCAAAAAAACCTGTCTTGAGGGATCAGAGCATGCAAGGTAAACAACTATGTGGGATGGGCTCTTTTCCACATGAAACAAAGGGAGGAAAAAGGGAGATTGTTCAATAGGGTCAAAAATATAGGCAAGGGTCAGCCAGAATCATTTCAGTATCACTTATAGCATATATCTTTCCAGATAGATATCTGAAATGTGTGATGAAGCCAACATTGACAACAGGGAGTTTCTATAAAGAAAATTATAAAGTTTCCTTGCATCTGTGAGTTGGTTAAATAAACGTTTTCCCCTCTTATTGATTTAGATCTCTCTTCCACATATATAAACAAAGAAAGAAAATACAGAATATTACTTCTGTAATATTGTCTGTCTTTTATCTTTCTCTTTTTCTCAAAACCCATAATCTTTACTGTGCATCTTATGCACCTTGGATTATAAAACTTTTTTGAAAAATACCATTTTGTGCCACAATTACTTCAAGGATCTTTTGTGTTTTAGCTTACTCATGCTGTTTTGTTCTGCATTCTACTTCTGATTAATTCACATGTCAATGTCAAAATATATATTAAAAAATGTTTTAATGCAATCTATTCTAATCAAATTGGGGCTTGGAAACAAAGAGTACAGGCCACATCTACTACAGAGAATATTTTGTCTTGGAAGGCAATGAGTCAGAAAATCATTTTCAACATAAACTCACAGAGCGATCCTGTGGCTTGTGAGGCTGATAGGATCCCTAGATATACAAAACAGAGTTGACGAACAAAAACAGTGATGTGACCTTGCTTCTATGCACAGCACTGACTATGCTGATACTAAAATATTTTATCAGAGTCTTCTGTTCAAGCTTCAGAAAGTTTGTATGAATAAAACAAATAATTTAAAAACTCCTAAAATTATTCTGTTGGAAATATAACCCTGCCATCTGAGATTAATACAGTCAGTCTATTCAACCAAGGGAAAATCAAGATACAACGTGGTGACTAATAGACATTGCAAATATAATTGAGACTGTGAGGTTTTTTAGCGATGAGAGAAAATGATCATAATGGTCTTTTGTATCAGTTTGTGTGTCCATTGCTTTTAAAATTATTTGTTAAGCTCCTGGCTCTCTCCAGTTGACCAAATAATATCTTCACTCTTCCATGTAGATACTGTCTTCTGCTGTCCTGAATTCTTGAAAATTTATTCATTACTTTTAATTAGAGAAGCCAGTGTCCTATTTCCAGTAAGGTTCCATAAGACTATCGTTACTTATTTTCCTATTAAGTTAGAATAAAGAATGTATACACATAACAGACATAAATGAGTAAATCAGTTATCTATTTTTCCATTAAATACAAATTTGAATTTTAGAAATGTTCTTTAGAAGTTGCATTTCCTTCTTGACACATTTCTGTTTGATGCAGTTTCTTAAATTCAGCTTCAGTCAAACAAGTAAGTCTTTCTTTATTAGTAGTATTTTTGGTGGAGCACCAAATTATTCTGCACATATAACCTTAATTGTGTAAGAGGTTATAATACGTGTTTGGTGATAATTTTTACACAGTAAATGTAAAGAATAACGCATATGGACTGTCATAAAGTCAAATAAGAAATTCACTTAGGAGGCACTTAAATCAAGTATTTCCTTTATTATTCTTTCGTTTTCTGAAAATGTTAGGAAAACAAATTCTGTTGTAATATTGTTATCTTAAATTTTATTCAATTTCCGCAAGTTCTTTCACCTTCAGCAAAGAAAAGGAGGAGATAAAAGTAGGTTTTACGCTATGTGGATATAGAACAAATGAGATATCTATCCCACCTCACAAAAAGTCAGTGCTACCAGGTAATAGGATTGGGATACTATAATCCCTACATTCCTTTATTTTTGAATGATGGTAAGACATTGTTATCCAACTTAAAGTACTGTTTCCCATACCCAAAATACTATTTGTTCTTTGGAAAAGAAAGTGAAAATTCAATTTTCCTTATTCTTGAAATATACTTAAAATAAACTCTTTTATAAAACCTTCTTGGAGAGCTCTTGCCCAGCAAAGCTCTTGCCCAACACAATATTTTTCTAGAGCAAGAAAGACCAAAAGAGAAATTTGAACAGTAAAATAATTAGACATTTTCAACCATGACTGTGACATCAGAAATGAACCTGCCAAAAAGTCAACATGCTCTTCTGCAGCTTGCAAGTTACCTTTTAAACTTACATAATCAAAAGGAAAAATACTTCTGAACCTGAGAGTAGTGAACAGTTTGTGCACAACTTCTTTATTTGTTTCAGTCATTTCTCCATGACAGGGATCCCAAGAATTACTTTTATAGTCTCATTTAATATCTGAGCATCAATTGCCCTGATATACCACCATATATATCTTTGTCCTTATTTCAGAAGACACACTTGTTTTATTCAATAATTTGTATACAGAACATTCAAATATTTATGGTAAGCTAAGTCAATCAGGAGATAATCAAGTAGCAAAATAATAAGAAAACCACTAAACAATTTTATCTTTTTTTTTATAAGAATGCTTAAACAAAAATAATTACATTTATTTTCCAAAATTAGTTTAAAAAATTATTTGAAAAAAGACCGTTTTTAGAGATGCAGTTTATAGGAAGGATGAATGTAAGGCTCAGGGAAATGATAAATATTAGAAAGATTGTGAATATCAAGTTTCACTGTGTTTTTATTGAGTGCTGGTAATATTTGGATCATTTGGACTTTAAATATTTGTATCTTTATAACTGAAATAATGTGATTCTTTTATCAGATTACTAATACTTTAATTGGACTGAGTGACGATAAAGTCTTAGATATGTATATTAGTTGTCATTTTTTCACTCACATGGATTTCATAATTTCTTTAGTCCTTTTTGCAACTGAGCCTAATGAAGGTCAGTGATCACTTGTACATGACAAGTCAAACGGCAAGGTCAGCAAAGTTTAGCACTGCTTTTGGGTATGGCTTCAAATTTCACTAGAGTTCCCTCATACAGAGCCGGCATTGCTAAATTCAGTAACGTGTATTCTCATGAGCCTTTCTTTGTAGAGACACTAAGGAATAGTAGTATTAGTTCCAGAGGGGCTGAATTGTCTCACTGATAATGGAGTCCAAAATTCTCACTCTAGGAAGGTTTTTAAGATATGCTATTTGGTGTATCCATAGATATTTGTAGATGGCACAGAAGCAAAGGATATTGAATATAATCAAATAAAAGTCAAACCTGTCAAGGGAGTTTTCCTCTATATTTCATTAAGTGCAAATAGAGTTAACAAATTTTCCTCTGTGATCCAGGGTTTCCCTAGAACATTTCAGAATTAAGTGTATGTGCTGTTTAGGGTAATAAGAAAAATGTATATTCAAGTTTCTTAGGATAAAATAACTTACATGTAACATGCAAACTAAAAAAGCTCTGCTATTAAGTTTTCAGTTCCCTCTCAGGAATTATTTTTTGGAGGGCATAGTCAGTTTAAAGTGGTTCTTGCAGGGACAATCAAAATGACCTACATCAGTAGAGGAAGTTTAAAAAAGAAATGTCCTTTATGAAGAGCAAAAGAAAACCAACCAGAATCCTCAAAGCTAGAATCAAGGAACTTGCTTGCATATTAAGGGAGTAATACAACATTCTTTTAGTGTGCTTGCCTTCCCATCTCTATAGAAGACTAGGCAATTATGGAAAGCTTCTGATGTAGCAGATTTTATGCCTCCTTTTTTTGTTGGCTTCTCCTCCCGTTTGTTCTTTTTGTTTTGTTTTCTTTTCTTTAAGTAATTGAGAATGCAAATCTCATACAGTCAGTATGTTCAAGACAATTCATATGAACTTCTTAAAGGAAAGATAAAAGTGCTACATGTATTTTATCAGGGCTACAATGTTCTTCTATTGTAATAGGTATTTGAATACCTTTTGTAGAGCACAAGAGCTACTTCAGCCCCAAGCAAACTATTTGATTGTAAGAACAGATGTTAATTTAACGATACAGGATATTTCACAATGAACTCTTCCAGGAATAAATACAAGAACATGAAGTAGGCAAATTTTCCAACTGAACAGGGATGGTACAAATAATGTGAGAGAATTCTTGCCTAAAACATAGTCTTAGATTTTTAAAAACAGTGTCATGGTAAAAATTATGTGGTATAAGACGTTATTTGTCATCAAGAAAAACATCATGTTGAATACTGTCCAAAAATTCATCTCCCATTAAAAAAAAAAAAAAAAAAAAAAAAAAAAGACACAACAGACCCAAAAAAATCTCACCAATACACCCCAAATGGCAAAAAAAAAAATAAATGAATGACTCTCATGAGTGTTGGCAGACTCTTAAACACAATCAGCTGATCGTGTCTTCCAGAAAGGACAGTAAGCTTCTGCTTTCATTTGTGGGCTTTTTGTTGTTGTTGTTGTTTTTTCTTGTTGTTGTTGTTTTGTTGGAGTTTTTTTCCTGCCCTAACAGCAAAGTCAACACTTCTTGTAAATATCTTCTCTCACTTTTGTCATTCTCTTTTATTAACAAGTCATGAAATACTGAATGGCAATGATCACTCTTCTGCATATCTGCTTAGTAGCTAGCCTCTCTGATCAGGTAGACACTTGTTTCATGAAACTAATAAGCAGCATAGGATTTACATTCATAGATTTAAAATCAAATATAGAAAACTGTCTAATATCAAGTGAAGAAAAAGATATGTTATAATTCTAGGTAAGTTATGCTGGGAAAAAAAAAAAAAAAAGAAAATGGAAGTTGATGTGATTATTTGCTTTATACCATGAACTATGTCTACAGTATCAGTTATTAAAAGAAGGCATAGGTAAAGAAACTGCTTAGTAAGAAAATAATTTTCCCATTTGTCTTATAATTGTCCTCATAATAAAGTCATTAGTTAGCACAATTTGAAGAAGCATTATGTCCTTTCAATTGTGCAGAATCTAATCTCAGCATTTGAACAATTGTGCTTTCAGTTTTATGTTGGCCCATTACTTCTCCTTCCACCATTGTATTTTTCTTTTGTTTTCTTTTTAGAAAAATACATTAACCTCTGGCATCTTAAGTAAAGACAGAACATATACATACACTAAATAGTAGAAGAATAGATGTCTAGAGGACTCAAGGAAGGCTTATTCTTATCTCCACATCAACGATGATGTTTTTGGCACCATGTAGGCACTTAAGAACAACTTATTCATACAAAATTTCTTACATGTTCATAAAAGTGGAAAATTGTATTGTCAATGTTTGCAGCTTGGCCACAGGAGAACTGAACAAGTAATCTTGTCATTTACTGATGATCTGCATTTCTCTTTGTAGCAAAAGATATATCTTACCAACCTAGAAAGTAATTCTTCCTGTGTTCTTTTCAGTTTTGTCTCATTACCTTTGAGCACTGGTCACATCACTGTCCATACTAAATGTACTAAAAATGAACACCAAAAACATAAAGGCCAGACCAAGTCAAACCAAACCAATCAGCAACCAAACAAAATGAAAAAACCCTGAACCCCCAAAAAAACATAGATGGAAACGTAACATGTCCTATCTGGGAATACTGGCTGTGAAGGAATACCGGTTGGTCTGGAACCTCTCTTTCATGACTTTCACATGATGCTTTCACAAATTGTATGTGTCTGCACTGCCAAAGAGTTCAATAGGAAGAAGCATTCTAAAATGAATTGTCAGCACTGACAGTTTCGTAGCCTTATATAAGGTAAGCTCTTATCTTTTTGGAAGTTATTCTTATGAGGAATAGAATCATATTGTCATAGTCAGAGAAACTTTCTTGCTTAACAGGGCTTAGGAACTGTGAACAGTGGATATTTTTAGTGGTCAATTAAGAAATGCTACACTGAGAAGAATACGTAGCATAATTATTGACTTCAATGTATTGCCATATAGCTATGACGTCATAGTTATTTTTCAGTTACACATATATGTTTGTTTTCAAGTTACATATACTGTACACCAAAAGGGAGTGTTGACTATATGAAAGGAAAAGAAAGGTCACAAAATTGCTGCTGTTTGCCTGTTCTCCAATCTAGGGTAACAGGGTTCAGAAGAAAAGACTGTTGAAGCCATTTATATCATCTCTCCTACATTAACTTTCTTTACATCTTCTTAGGTGAAAGGGAAGGGGAGGAAATTATGTTTTGACACTCACAGAGTCACATGTTCTCACAAAAATCTTTGGCCATCATTTAATACTGAGTGTTTTCATCACCTTTCAGTTTCATGTATTATCTTTCCCTTTCAGGTTCCTGCCCCAGTCTTACAAAGCTTCTGCTGTGTATTTTGATCTTTCTCTTTCCAAATGAAGTCCTTCTTCCCAGGGGGTTAAAGGTAGCAACGCTACTGCATTTAGTCAGGCTTTGCAGCACAGATTTAATCACAAAAAGCTTCTGCCAGAAGATCCTTCCAAGTCCATTTTAGCAGCTCAGACTTTTCTCTAAACTTCTAGATAACCTTTCTTACTGTCTAATTTAGATGACACTGTGTTTTAGATGTGTATATAATGATCAAAATCAGAACAGAATGAAGTTTCTACAGACACCATCTATGGACTATTTTGCATAACAAGATCCCTGAGGCAGTTTTTTAAGATATCTTTCTTTTTTGCATCCTTGAACTGCAGGTACTATTTTGTCCTCTCAATTACCAGCTGTGAAATTGGATGTGTCCGTCCTTAATATCCGAATGCAATGAGCTCTTAAAGGTCTAGAGTAAGTGATATTAGTTGCAGTCAAAAACACTCTAGGGTGCAAAACTAAACATAATATTTTCATACACATACAGAAAGAAACCACGCTGGGATGGGTCTCAAATAAAGAACTGTAATTGCAGAACTGAAGGAATTTAAAGCTAGCAAGCTAGCAGTGAAAGTTAACTAAATGAATTAAAAGACAGCATGTAAACATCCCAAGACATTAAGCACTGATATTAAAGCAAAGATGAGATTTAGGAAACAGGATATAAAGAAGTTTTTATTGTGAATTCACTGTAAAGAAATCTAGACTTTTTTATTTAAAATATCCAGAGCTGTTTGAAAGCTAGACGTGTATCCCCTAGGGACAGAAATAATTTGGAAAAGCAGAGGAGAGTCAGGAGTCTCTAACCTTCTTAAGAGCCTGATTGCACCAAAAGACAGGACTTTAAAATGGAAAAAAAAAACCAATTGCTCTGTGCCATTATAAAGAAAAGCTGCTAGAAAAGGCTGATGGGATAATAAGTCTTCTTATATTGAAAATAAAATGCAAAATACAAATTATACATGTCTGAAAAGATTGTTGCTCTCTTATTGTTTAAGGATTGTGAGATCAGAAGAAAACATTATGATCATTTTTTTTCTGCATCAAACTCTGGTGTTCATTTCTGACTAAGCTGAATGACATAAAAGTGATATTTTAATTTTTCTACATTTTAGAAAAATACTGAAAATACCAGTTTCAAGAATGAAGGGGCTAGTTGATGATTTTCACCTTAGTAAATGGTATAGAAAAATAAAAAAGATGGAGTAAAGGACTGAGTAATTTTTGTTTTTCAAATAAGTTATCTTTAATAGAAACAATAAAGTCAACTATTGCTCCTATAAATTCTACATATACATATTTTTTCTACAATGTGTCAGTACAAAATCCAATAAATGAGAAATATACAGACTTTTTTTTAATTATATGACAACATGTTAGTGTTATCCTAAATATACAAAGCTCTCAAACAGGCAAACATAAACACAGCCAGAAGTAAGAAACAATCTGCATAGTTTACTCATAAGGTAATTTGAAAGAGTACTTTACAAATGAAATTATTTACAGCTAGTGCATTAAGGTATTAATTGTTTTTTTTTTTTCTTTAAAACAAATCATAGCAACAAAACAATGATTTGGCTTTTATCATGATTTCAACAAAGAGAGTACAAAGAAGTAGTTACAACATACTTGGTAGCTTATTCTGAGTTTGGGGGGAAAATGCTCCATGAGACAAAGGTTTTTATAATCCCGTGGATACACAGGAGGAGGATGTAAAATAGTGGAGTGTATAAAAAAGATGCCCAGAAACAAGGTCAATATCACCTATGAACAAGAACAGAAACAGCAACACAGGAACTGGCTATTGGAGGGAATATCAGGTAAGAAGAATCCATATTTATTTTTCAAACTTTATTCAGGAAGAAATACTTCTTAAATATAGTAGGACATACAAACTGATTGTCTCCAAGTGTGCATTGCAGTAGATTTACAGGGCAGGGGGGAAGTAAAAATAATAAAAATAATTACTATTTCTAGGATTAAAGAGTTTTATAAAAAGTTAAACTTCTGTTTAACAGGGGGAAAAAAAAACCCACCACCACCAACAACAAAAACACAGCTTTAGAGCACCTGAAGGCGAATAATGTCTATATTTTTGTCAACTTTCTATTTGCATCATAACATAAATTAATTTAAAGCAGGATTGTTACTAAGAAAAATCCCTAGAGAAAATGATTCCTACCCTTAGAAGGTAATACCTTTTCCTATAATTTGTTTTATGCTTTGAAAAAAAAAAAAAAAAGAAAAAAAGAAAAAAAGGTATTCTATTTATGAGGTACTGAACTGGAAGTTCAATTAAAAATCTCCCAACAGCAATTTAATTGCCCCACACCCAAAAACCCTCTGTGTTCCCTGTGTTTAAAGCTGCAAAAAACCCTGGATGAATAAGGAAATATTTACAAGTGAATATGTAAATAATGAGTTCCTTTGGGAATACACCAGATGTTTGCACATCACTAATGCACATTTATAGTTTCACCCCTAGTTCCTGATGGACTGTCTCAGTCACAAGCAATGTCTATTTTACTTTCCTCCAATATGGTATCCACGTAGTGGCATCTCACCCACTTCATTTATATACAGTTTCTCCTCAAACTACATGGTGTACCAAAAAGAACAACAAAAGTTGTACGCTTTATTGGTGTCAAATACCAAACATCTCAGAAAATCTGTTTGCTTATAAACTAGCACAAAATTGTCCATTCTGTTTTATTTTAGTCAGTGAACATGTGTTTTCAATGGTTTAGATGCACAGGAAGAGAAACTCCCACTTACACAAGACAGCTAAAGAAAAGAAAAAACACAGATGAGAAAAGCGTCTGCATCTAAGCCACATTTTGGAGCACTACTGCTTTCATCAACATTTACCTTAGGTGACCCTGGGTACACATCAGGCTGGTGAGATGGGGGCAGTCATCATTCCCCTCAGTGTGGAGTCAACTGAGAAGGAGAGGAAGCCTCTGACACTCACATGAGTACCTGAATCTGGGCCACTGGGGACCAGCATCTCCTTGCACCAACTAACACTCTTGTAATTCCAGCCTAGGCTGGACATCTGACTTAAATTCTGCATGTGGGAGACCATTCTTTACCATAATAAAACATATTATGCTACCAGCTCAGTTATGCTTTTTGAAAACGTTGAGTTATTTCTAAGAAGTACAAATTTCACTGGTTTTATATCAATCTGTTAGTAATGCTGAGTACTCTGAATTCTTCATGCGAATCAGATGCTGGTATAACTCATGCTTTCTTCATGCTTTTTACCTACTGTGTGCTTTTCCCTTATTGCTTTAAGGCCTTACAAAAAATATTTAACCACTTTAAAATAAGCATCTTCTTACTAGACTGATAAAAATAATTTTCTTCCTGATGGATTTTGTGGAAAATTTTAATAAACGGTATTCACACACAAATACAGTACTACCATTCCTCTTGTGTAAACATTACATTTTATTGATTTTTCATTAAAATAAAGCTGAATATCTTGTTTGGTGAGTTTTGCTTTTAGTATTGTTGTGGTTTAATGCCAGGCGGCAACTAAGAACCACACAGTCACTTGCTCACTCCCCTCGCCAGTGTGGTGGGGAAGTGGAAGAGTAAAAATGGGCAAACTCATGGGTTAATATAAAGACAGTTGAATAGATAAAGCAAAAGATGCACATGCAAGCAAAGCAAAACAAGGAATTAATTTGCTACTTCCTGTTGGCAGGCAGGTGTTCAGCAATCTCCAGGAAAACAGGGGTCCATCACAGGTAGCATTTACTTGGGAAGAGAAATGCCCTCACACTTAACATCCTCCCTTTCTTTCTTTACCCTCAGCTTCATATGCTGAGCATGATATTAGATGGCATGGAATATCCCTTTGGTCCATTGGAGTCAACTGTCCCAGCTATGTCCCCTCCCAACTTCTTGTGCACTCCCAGCCTACTCACTGGTGGGGTTGTATGAGAGACAAAAAAGACCTTGACCCGTGCAAGCACTGCTGAGCATACTGTCACTAAAACATCCCTGTATTATCAATACCGTCTTCAGCACAAATCCAAAACAAAGCCCCATACTAGCTACTGTGAAGAAAATTAACTCTACCCCAGCCAAAAACCAGCACAAATATGTTTCGGAATTGCTTTTTCCTAAAGTAGAGAAAAGGCATTTCAAAGTTAATTATATTTTTTGTATTTCTTTGAGATGCAGATATTAGCTATCAAAATGCTTAATAATAAATATTCTATACAGTTATGTATACTGCAAAGGATATTAAAGTGTACAAATAGTAATTAATTACTCATTCACACAGGGAAAATATTACTTCACAATAATATTCTGCCAATTTAACAAAAGATGAAATTGAAATGCAAAAAATTATTCTTAACTTTAAGTTCAGATTAATGAAAGCAATTTAGGAAAAAATCACAAATCCTTACTGTATCCTTTACAGGGTAGTTGATACCTAAGACTGGAATGTAGGCAGTTCCTGACTGTTTTCCTATTGCCCCAAAACATCTTACTTAAGTCAAGTCCATTTCTTCTGGGTAGAATAAAATACCTCCATTCCTTTTTTTATTCTGTTACTAAGAAATTCCGAGCAACGAAATACAAGATTTTACCCTTCATTCTATCAATTAGGAAGCAGGAATCTTAATAATCTTGTGTCAGAAACTATTCAGTAATGACCCTGCCTGAGAACGCTAGCTCACCAGATACTGGTCATCAAAGAGCATGACAGCAGAATGTCCTTTGGGAAGAAAACTCAGATAGATGTGGGATGGAGTTAATGAAAACAGAAATGAGGTGGAATGTGTATACTGGGAAGATGAATAAATATGTCATGTTCTCCCCAAAGAACTATTTTTCCATATTATTCATTTATACTTCTGATTAGTAACCAATTAACCTCCTTCTCACAGTTTCCTACTCTCATTGTACAATAACTAGCTCTTGCACAAAGAAAAGTTTCTGTGGTGAATGCACGCCCCCTGTTTTATTATTTTCTCATTGATTGTTCCAAACTAAGGTAAAAATAAAACAAACAAACAAAAACAAAAATAAAAACAAAAAATACTTTAATAAGGAAGACTATAAAACAAAATTACAAACAGCCTTTAATAGGCAGACCAATCCAGACTGCTGGCTGCCTGGGAAACACAAATCTTTGAAGATCTGAATGCTTATATATTCCTTAGGTCTTTTATGCTGTTGTTGATCTAATTGACCACCGTATCTGTAAAATCTTTTTTTGTTGTTGCTTTTTAAATTGATGAAAAAAATATATTTCATTTTAAGCTCAGTTGCGTGGTTTTTTTACTAGTTACTGCTCTTGGCAAATTTATGTATGTCTACAATTAGATTTGTTTTTGAGATACTGATTTGAAACTCATTAGTTACAGCTGTAGGGCACAATCTGAGTAAAGCTACAAGAAAAAAAATATTATAATGGGGAGTTTTCATCTATTATAAAATATAAAGATTAAAAATGAATCCATTCAGTGCTTGAGTGACAAATTATATTTCCTTCTCTAGCTTTTGGGAAAGGACATGAATAACTTATCTATTATTTTGCAAAAAAAGATAGTCAGATAACACCTCTTCACACTCCTTTATTATTGATGAAATATGAATTTGAGAGCAAGGGATGTTTTGCCCTCCCCCTCTAGACTCTTTCATACTAATAAACATCTACAACTACAAATGATTTAAACTTCCCCTACCAGACCAACTTCACTAATGTTAATTACAACTCCTGCATTTGCAACTGTCAAATACATCTGCATTCAAAAAGTAATATAGGGAGTGCGATGTTCTTCAGACAATATTCAAATTATTTTGTATGTATTTGCATTTCTTGTACTGTGAATTGCAAATGAGTTAGTTCCAGTGCTTATCTTACTAATGTGGACCCTCTTTTTAAGTAAAGCTACTTTATGAAGGGTCGTATAAGAAAGATGAGGACAAACTTTCCAGCAAGGCGATAGGACAAGAGGTACTGATTTTAAACTCAAGGAGGGCAGATTCAGACTAGAAATGAGGAAGAAATTTTTAATAATGAGGGTTGTAAAATACTGGCACAAGTTGCCCAGAGAGGTGGTAGATGCCCCATCCCTGGAGACATTCAAGGCCAGGCTGGACAGGGCTCTGAGTATACAGAAGGAGCAGTAATTACTTCAAGGTTAAAATTTACCTAATGCATTTTCCAGTTCTTTACTTAAAGTGACCTGTGTGTCTGGAAACTGAGTAAGGGAAAAATCCTAAAGTCAGAATTGTTTTCCTTTGAATGTATGAATCTGTTGAGATCCCACTGAATACCAGCCTGTCTATCTCCACTTACATTTGTGCTGCAGAGAACTTCAGTAAAGTTGCTGCTAAGAATTATAATAATGCAGCAGGTATGCAGTCTCTGAAATACTGATTCTAGAAGCAATCAGGGTAGTTTACGAATGGGCTGTGATTTTAACAGCTGGTTACACTGAATTAAATTAAATCATCACAAGGACAGCCCTTTGTTAGGTCATGTTTTCATAGTGTTTGATAAGTCAGTGGGAGAGTTTCTGTCAGCACTGATTTAAAAACTGAATGGTAACCCAACTAGCCTTTTTTTCTAGGGAAAAATGGCCTGAAAAAAAATGTGTTAGACTATAATAAGAGATATTCATGTCTTAAAAATAAGTTTTACATTCTGTAGCAGATTTATGTAAAAAATTTCCTTTCACATAACATGGATATAGATGTAGTATAATTCTTCTAGAATAGATGGACATTATTTTTAGAAGTTAAATGATGAAAAATGTCATGTAGATAACTTGCTGAGCTATGGTCTCCCAATCAGTCATTTACTGTAGTCTTCAGATTATGGAAAACCGTCACTGGTTGTCATATGAAGTTGTCTACAGAGTATGGAAATAAAGTCAACAGTTTACAGGCAATTTTAGGATGTTAGGATTAATTCCTGGCAAATGTTTCAAACCTAAGAACAAGGCAATGGTTAAATGAATACTTAAATACACAATGAGAAAAACTAATAGTTTTGAGGGATGTTTGAGTTTGCTTGTTTTACCCCAAATTAGATCAATTACATTAGATCAACAAAGGTAAAATTTTTCAGATACTTGACAGTACTTCAAACATTGTGAAGCTTGACTCTAAACACTAGCAAGAACAACATTATAATAAAAAAATAATATATGTGTTTGGCTATAAATCAAGTAGCAAAAATAAAACAAAAGAAGAATTCTCACAATTGAAGTCATCACTTCCAATTTTCAACTTGTAATCCCATATTCACAAGAACTTTGGCTTGACAGAACAAGAAAACAGTGGATATTCTGAGGAAAGCAGTCGACAACAATTCCTTTTTACTACTTTGAATGTTCCATGTCATCTAATTTAAACATTCACGCTTTGCGTAAAGGACACAGTCTCCTTCCAGCTTTATTCACTTGACAATTTTTGTGTCAAAAAGGATGGTGAACAGTTGATCCCTATTCACTTTTTCCATTGTTTTGACAACTTTGTCATGTCATTTCTGTCATGTCCTTCCTCAGTTGTCTTTTTTCTAGACCAAAAGAAACCAAAGCTATTAAAGGACATCTCTGAGGTCCTCAATAAATCAGGAGGCTGACTTGGAAGTTTAGGAAGACGAGTGAAAAGTGTTGGGCTTTTTATGTGTGCCTTATGTTTTCTGACTCTTTTGGGACTCTTGGAGATTTCATTGATAAATTTTCCACAGTGAACGTGAAAGTTACAAGCTTTTCATCTTTTATAAAAATATATAAACATATTCATTGGAGCAGGGAGGGAAAATAATATCTCTCTCTCAGAACACCCTTATCACTTCATGACAGAGGTACACTCTAATTCCCTCTCCCTCTTTGCTGCCTCCATGAATTGTGATGATCCAAGAAAAATTGGAGTCACGCTACAAGACAAATCACCTGTCCTGTGCATCCTTCTGATCTGCGGGCACAAGCAGCCAAACAGCAGGTAGAAGTCACTGGTGTCAGTTAAAAGAAGCAGGCAAAATCCTTCCCTACACAGGTTTTGTTCACAGCCTGATACCAGACAGATTTTGCCACAGATTGGCCAATCTGTCTGTGTGCCCTGCTGCTGGCACCAACAGATGAGGTGAGGCGATGAGAGTGTAGGTAGGAGACAGCCCTGTACACCCTAATTGTTCAGGTGATACTTTAGAGGACTGTAGGCCCGACTTTCTTCCTTTCCCATGAAGACTTGTGATAAGAACAGAGGTTACCTTTCTAGTTAAGAACTCTTGCATCAGCACACCACCCATAAGAAAATACTCCCTCTAACTCTCTTCAGACCATACATAAGGAAGGATTACCATCTTCCTGCTTCTGTAATCAATTAATGTATTCTGATGGTTTTATTCATCTGTTGAATGAATCAAGGAGCAACTTGCCTTCACAGCTAAGAATAACCTTAAGTAAAGTTTCCTAAGAGCTTGAACTGGGAGAGTATGAATATTGCAGCTCTGTTTAAATGTCCATTAAGAGCTTCTCCACTCTATGGAGGGTATTTCTGGAATAGTCTAGTGTTTTCCTTGTGGAGTATGTCCAACTTTTTGTTAGTCTTAAGGTATAAAATGAATATCTAATAAGCAGGGTTCTTTTTCTTTGGACTGTTACGAAGTCTATCCTTTGCAGTTTGCTATTTATCTGCCTAGTTACAGTTTTTCTATGGAGATATACTTATCCTCATAAACTCCCTTAAATGTTATCCCTTTAATGCTTTCAGAGCAGTTATTACTGTTTATAGCAACATATTACTGTATACACCAGAGTCCAACTGAAAGCAAATATGCTACTTTTGCTTTGGACTAACAGACCATTTGTCTTATACTACAACATTGCCTATTTTTCCTAGGAGAAACTACTATGAGAATACATGAAGAGCCAAACACTGCTAAGTAGTTTTTTATCTGTACTATGTAGGTGTTGAGCTGATCTACTGCATTTCTTGCATCTTTCCCTTTCACATTATCTTTGTTTGCTATAGCCATTCCATTATATTTATTCCCTTCCTTACTTCTTCCAAATTTTCAATTTGAATTTCATTAATCTGTTTGGAAGTGGTTGCTTTTTGCTGTTATTTAGATTTTGCTTTTCTAGTCATGTCAATAGAGTCATCCATCCTTGCTAAGCTTCACCTTGGACTCTATTTTTATTTCTTTTGAATTTCAGTCAATAAAATCATCTTTTATCAAAGACATGGTTATCCACCTGGAATAGCAAAACTGATTTTTCAGTCATGGATCAGAAAACAACTACAATTTTGAATTTTATTTATCCTGTTAATTCAACAAACCTCAGAGGCTTTGGATTTTACACAAAGCACAGGTCTCATCAATATTTAATATACGCTCTCTTAACTAGACTTCCTTATCCCAAAACTTTTAACTACCACTATAGACCCAACCTACTTGAAAGAGAACCTTTCTATGTAATTAGCTGTAATTAACTGTCCCTGCATGACCAAGGAGCTTGCTGCTGCTACAGAACTGCTGCCTACAAAGTTAAGCCATTTAAAGACACATTTTATTTCTGATAAGGTAGCGGTAGTGTTAAAAAGATTTTGTACATCAAAGCTCATCTTTATCTAGGGCTAGAAAACTGGGTGGAAAAGTGGACCTAGCTCAAGATCAAGCCACAGATGACCATGAGTTTCAATATTCATCATTTTCAAACTCTTCACTGCTCATCACCTAGAATCTCCCTCAAATCTTCCTCACATTTTAGCTGAGGTCCTGTGTTATCATATTTTCTTTTTCTTTTACCTTATTCTTTTGATTTCTTTTTTAGCGTCTTATGTGGTAGGTACTCCATATCCTAGCTCCTGTTCTTCATCATCTCTCCTCTCTGTTTTAGGTTTCAACGAAGATGCTTGTTGACACAATGAAAATAAAGGGCAACCCTGAGCCACACAAAAGACTTAACCAGCTAACTTTGCTTTTTGTGGCTTGTTTTTTGCCTCTGCGATCAAAACTTTTAAGCTCTTCTACTACTGGTAAAGGAAATTAGTATTTTTCTATTATATAGGAATATGACCCCACTAAAGCCAATTCTTATTAACTACTAATAAAAAAAAGTGTTTTCTGATTGACACAAGGAATTCTCACTGCAATACTAGTATGATCTGGAAAAAATCTGGTCTTAAATAATAACCTCATGTGTAAAGCAACAGTAATCTGTTAACAAAGAAATGGGATATGTCTATTTCCTGCTTGCTAGCTAGAGATAAGACAACTTTATTGTTTTGAGTTTTTTTTAAATAACATTCCAACTTCCAAAAATCTTTTATAAGACAGACATGTCTGATAATATACAGATAACAAGGATCTCTGTCGTAAAAAAAATCAACTAACCAACCAACAACCAACCAACCAACAAATACTGCTTATCTACATTAGATTAAATATCAGATAGCAATGTGTAAACCTGTGAAATTCTGTTGTTTCTGTCTTCCCTCAGTTCATTATATATGAGTTTTTAATCTCTTGGACTGTTACTGATATTAACAAAAATGCAAGAAACTGTCATTTTTATACAATTTATACACTACTGAACTACTTTTAAAATAAATTTAGTTATGAGAATTTGTGAATTTGGTTTGTTAAAGCTCATATAATGGCTATTAACGGCACATTAGAGACCTGTATTGTACAGCCTGCAAAATCTCCTAAATGCCATATCCTGCCACTGCAAGAAGGCTTAGGCCAGATTTTAATAGCCCAGTGGTGACAGTGCATATGCGTCTAAGGACAATGCACATGTAGAAGAAACTAATTAACATCAAACACTAATTAGTCCCTCAGTATTTAGCAATGAAGTATCAGCAGCTGTCTTAGATGCCATATGCTAATTAACATTAATAAACTTCAGAAATAATTGTCTCCATTGTTCTGTGTCATAATATTCCCTTTAATTATACTTTGGAGAGCATTGTCTATAAATGGTAGCAAGCGTTACATTGCAGTGCTTCAAGTTTATTGAGCAATTTATGGCAAATTGTGGCAGTAAAAAAAAAAAAAAAAGAATCCGTATCAGAAAAAAAATATCAATTTTATAAGTCTATAATTAACATGTTGGCTGACACTGTATTCAGAAATTTTGTGAGATGGGGAAGAGATACTGTTTTTTGTTCTGTATGCAGCAAAATAATAAAAAGGTGATGTTTTAGCATAATAGAACTGATTCACTGTCTCTGCATGCAAATGCTCCAAAAGAACAGTTTTATATCTCACACAAAATGGTGTAAGCTATCATACTGGAGTGTTTATGCTCAGCTTTTGGATTTTATGACAGTTCAGAATTCCATTTGTCTAATGGTGAGGAAAAAAGAGAAGTATTATTTTTTGTTTATTCTGATCAATATACATCATCCACTACAGGTATTCTTCCACATTTTTTTTGGTTTTTTGGGTTTTTTTTAACATCAAGGAATCACAGTCACAGAATGATTGGGGGCATTGGGAAGGACCTCTGGAGATCAGTTAGTCCAACCCACCTGCTAGAGCAGGCTCACCTAGAACACCTAGTCCTCTGAACTGTATGATTGTTGGTGCTTTTTGTTGTGTGGTTGTTTATTTGTTCTTTTTTGTTTGGTGTGTGTGTGTGTGTGTGTTTTGTTTTTTGGCTTTTGATGTGTTGTTTGTTTGTTTTGTTGTTCTGTTTGTTTGTTTGTGTATTTGTTTGTTTAATCAGAACCCTGACAAAATCCATAGGAAACAGAAGTTTAATATTAGATCTGTGGCATACAACTTCAGGCAGCAGTTCAATTATAGCAAGCATATGTAATATTTGAGCATACCTTCCATCAGGGTGAAAATAAAAGAGAAGGAAAGGGCATGCAACAGAGAAAGACTAGTAAAGACAAAGAAGAACCAAGCTGAGCAGTTGAACGAAAAAAGGGACCCTGTATTCTACAGAGAAACACCAAACAAATCACACACTAGAAGACTTAATTAGCAAGATGGGGCAAGAGACAGCACAGGATGGGTAAGACAGATGTTCTGACTATTTTATCAAAAGCACTAAAAATGTCCCAGGGGTTGTGCTTAAGTTTCAGCTGCCTGCATTTGTGTAACTATTTTGGCTTGAAAATAAAAAGCAAAGACTTTAACATGAAGTTTCCATAGTTTTTATTTTTCTTCTTCTTTCTTTTTCTTTCTGTATTTACACATCTCCCACCAGTTGAACTATAAGAATGCAAACTACTTAAGTAAATAAACAAACTGACAAATATGTACATGCAGAAATAGCAAATAAATGTTTTCCTGAAAAAAACCTGTAAATTCAACAGTAGAGTAGGGCTGATATCTTGTCCCAGATTTACAACATTAAGTAAGAGAGCAGTAGAATTACATGGAACTACTTTAAATTCCTCTTTAATTCATGGTGGATATTATTATCTCTGAAAAGTCTAAATTTTGAGGTTTTAGAATCATATCCTTGGCACAAATGAGAAGTGGGATTGTTAGTTTTCCTTTTTTGGAAAATCTTTAACAAATTCAGAGGGAAAAATAACACAAAACAAAACAAAAAGAAATGAGGCAAACTAACTCCCCACTGTCAAAGAAACTGAACACTATTCCATTATTCCATAATTAAGTTGTGGCTAATCCAGCTTAGCTTGACTGGAGACAGAACCATCCTGAAGGGCTATGTTGCAAACAGAAAATATTGTTTTTTCTACTGTTTACTGATATAATTTTGAAAATTACTCACTTCCTCCAATAGCTTTTTAGGAATACCCAGGATGAAAGGAAGGCAGAGGGGTTTTAGAAGCAATTAAAAAAAAAAAAAAAAAAAAAAAAAAAGAAACGGTGTAGCAATTGGTAAATTCATTAGTGTTTAACAGCCTGATCTGAAGTTGCAATTGTTCAAGACCATGACGGATCTTTGTAAAAGACGATTTCCTCCAAGGAAAGGGATCATTAGTTCATAGAAATTACTAATGTTAAGAGGGGTTATTAGCCTATTATTTCTGTCAGTGCAGAACCTAAGTATGACGATTTCACTGATTGCATTAAAGCCTATAAAACAAGTTAATTGAAGATGAAAGAATGTGTATGCTTAGGATAAGTGCATATTCATATGAAACAATGTCATTTAACTTTTGCAACTGGCATGGGTTTGAGGCACAAAATTCAGTCACAGGTTGTGATTTATGATTGTCATGGTTTAACCCCAGTTGGCCACTAGGACCACACAGCCACTTGTTCACTTCCTGTCCCCCACAAGTGGGATGGAGAGGAAACTGGAAAGGGGAAGAATACTCATGGGTTGAGATTAGAACATTTTAATGACAGCAAAGGAAGATATAACAATAATAATAATAATAATAATAATAATAATAATAGGAAGAAGGAGAAGAAGAAGAAGAAGAAGGAGAAGGAGAAATTATGCACAATGCAATTGCTCACCACCCTTGACACTAGTAGCCCATCCATTCCCAAGCAGTGGTATTTGTACTCTGGCAAACTCCAGCTGATATACTGAGCATGACACCATATGATAAGGAATAGCCCTTTGGCCAGCTTGAGGCAGCTGTCCTGGCTTTGCTCCCTCCCAGCCTCTTGTGCACCTGGCAAAGCATGGGAAACTGAAAACTCCTTGACTACTTGGGAGAAAACAAAACATCAGTGTATTATCAACCTTCTCTTCATACCAAATCCAAAACACAGCACTATATCAGCTACTAGAAAATTAACTCGATCCAAGCTGAAAACAGGACAATGGTTAAGAGCATCCATAAACTCTATTGTAGAACACATATGGCCTACCCACTGAAAGTAAGGTTGTCAATAATGCAGGAAGAGGACCGGACTCTGGAACTGACCCTATAAACCAGCTTCTCAATCATAATTTGAAGATATTTGTATTCCACTTTATACTTTATTTTATATTTTCTTCCATTTTAAAACCATTTATTTGCCTCATATTACAGTAAGAAAGGAAACCTATACACTTCAGAGAAAACTAAGCTCATAATTATTTCACAAGCATACATTGTTACAATTTTTAAATGTATTACCAGTATAACCATAAAAAATAAGTAGATTGTGTATCTTTATTTGTGTTCATCTGCAGGAACATAAAACTGAAAAGATATCCTAATAAACACTTTTGTACATCTAAATTAAGAGTATCTTTCTTCATATCTTAAGAGATTTCCTTTAGAAATAACTGCTTTACTGTAGCTTTGAAATGTCAAAAATAAAAACTATTTTTCAGAAAATGTATTATTTATTCAGACCTGAAGGGGTTTCATGCAGTAGTTAAAACTTCAGCTTGAACTAACAAGGAGATTTATGCATTTATACTGTGTTTTATACTTTGACAGAAGTTTAATGCAATTGGTTTGGGGTTTTGGTTCCACAACAAGCCCAAGGGCTTGTGATAAAACTTTTAACTGGGAACATTTCTACCTTTACAGTTTATCAAGGTTTTATAGTAAAAGTTAATATATTATGTAGGTAGTGGATTTAGCTACAGCATAATTTTTCTTACTTTATATTAAAAAGATTTTCTTCTCCTGACAAGTTGATGTTTCCTTTTACAGTACCATGTATCACAATGTAACATTTTCCTTTATTGAGAACATATTAAAATATAAAAGGATAATTCAGTGCTTCAATTTCCCCATCACTAACATATACAAAACCTTGACATTACCAGGTTTTTACATGTCAGTACATGGATTTATAAGCTGCTAATTTCTCCTGTGTGTTAGAAACCTAGACTATCTCATATACTGCACAAGGTGGTGGCATGTAACTACTCCCAACAGAAAGGATGGTGTGGACACACATGGGCTTCAAGGGAAGGATCAGAAGATACCCTAAGTTTTTGAGATGTTTGGTGAGGGAAAAGTATGAAAATTAAAAAAAAAATCTTGAAATGTTTTGTAGGTCCCTGTTCAACAATGCTGTTAGTGAGGAACTTGCCTTGTGTTATATAAAATACCCCTGTTGGGGCCTTTTAATCGTTCCTCTTTTTAGAACTGCTTATGTACCAAGGTGGGTGACTGCATAATCCCAGATGCACTCTGGCTGTCTGAAAACCTAAACAATGGTGTCATTTTCCCACTCAACACCCAAAGGAAAGATGAGCTCTAGACCCACATCTTTTTCACCCTAGATGTTTGTGAAACTATCTAATAAGAGTTGCTGGCCTTCTATTAATGGAAGTTAGGGCTTTTTATCCATTAGCAAACAATGAGACCCACTGAGAACATGTTTGTAGAGTAAAATAGTGGATATTTCTTCTACTGTAACGATATCCCCACTGAAAGCATTACAGGAGGCTTAATGTGAGACAGGATGTAGGGTGGTTCAGTCAGCTGAATGCCTAATAGTGACATCTGGGATTGTGGCTCTGCACCATGTCTTCTAGTCTGGTTTCATCCAGAAAAAACAAAACAAAACAAAACAAAACAAAACAAAAAAAACAGTTTGTGCAATCCAAATCATTCTACAGCGTAAACCAAAGCAAAGAGTCAATTGAGAGTTTTGGTTCAAAAAGTCAACTATTGATCAAAATAAGAAATGTAATCCAAATACACTATAACAGTCTGCAATTGTGACCTTTTTTTTCTTGCTCTCTACTGAGTAACCATGTTTCTACCTAGAAGTCAGAGCAGGTTGCATGTATGAAAGTTACGAAATATTTGTTCTTCTGTTAATTTCAGATAATCTTTATAACATCTTTTCAGTGGTGCCCAATGATAGGATGAGGAGCAACAGACACAGACTGAAACATAGGAGGTTTGTCAGAATATGGAGAGAAACTTCTTTACTTTGAAAGTAACAGACCACTGAAACATGCTGCCCAGAGAGGTTGTGGAGTCTCCTTCTCTGGAAACATTCAAAACCCACCTAGACCCATTCGTGTGTGATGCACTGTATGTGAACCTGCTTTAGCAGGTCATTTGGACTAGATGATCTCCACAGATCACTTCCAAGACCAGCCACTCTGTGATTCTGTGATTTATTCCTCACTATTTGGAACTTAAGACAGAGATATTTCATCTTCAGAAGACTTTCTGGATTTCACTTGTATGATAAAGTCAGTTCTGTATTGCAGCAACTTCATCTGTAAGGATGAACAGCCTCAGATAATCACAGAATCACAGAATGTTAGGGAATGGAAGGGACCTCAAAGGATCATCAAGTCAAATACACCTGCCAGAGCAGGAACACCTCGATGAGGTTACACAGGAATGTGTCCAGATGGGTTTTAAATATCTCCAGAGAGGGACACTCCACAATCTCCCTGGGCAGCCTGTTCCATCACTGTGAGGAAGTTTTCTTCTCATATTCAAGTGGAACCTCCTATGTTCCAGTTTGCACCCATTTCCCCTTGTCTGAGCATTGGTTGTCACCGAGAAGAGCCTGGCTCAATCCTTGTGACACTCACCCTTTACATATTCATAAACATTAATGAGGTCACCCCTCAGTCTCCTCTTCTTCAAGCTAAAGAGACCCAGTTCCCTCAGCCTTTCCACATAAAGGAAACGTTCCGCTCCCTTAATCATGTTTGTGGCTCTGTGCTGGAGTCTTTCAAGCAGTTCCCTGTCCTTCTTGAACTGAGGGACCCAGAACTGGACACAATATTCCAGATGCAGTCCCACCAGGGCAGAGTAGAAGGGGAGGAGAACCTCTCTCGACCTGCTAACCACCCCCCTTTTGATACACCCCAGGATGCCATTTGCCTTCCTGGCCACAAGGGCACAGTGCTGGCTCGTGGTCATCCTGCTGTCCACCAGGACCCCCAGGTCCCTTTCCCATACACTGCTGTCCAACAGATCATTCCCCATCTTATACTGGTATCTGGGGTTGTTCTTGCCCAGATGGAAGACTCTACACTTTCACTTGTTATATTTTATCAATTTTTTTCCCCGCCCAACTCTTCAGCCTGTCTGGGTCTCACTGGATGGCAGCACAGCCTTCTGGTGTGTCAGCCACTCCTCCCAGTTTTGTGTCATCAGTGAACTTGCTGACAGAGCACTCTATTCCCTATCCAAGTCATCGATTAATATATTGAATAGTACTGGTCCCAGTACTGACCCCTGAGGCACTCCACTAGATACAGGCCTCCAATGAGACTCTGTCCCATTGACCACAACTCTCTGGCTTCTTTCCTTCAGCCAGTTCCCAGTCCACCTCACTACCTGATCATCCAGATCTTCTTCTGTTTAGCTGTGAAATTCTGAGTACACTCACTGTAACATAGGTAGCTTCATTATCCTTCCTTCATAGACTATTTCAGCAGCTGCAGCCATCCTTCTAACTTGTTTCTCCATAGTTAACAGATTACCATAAGAAAAACTCTTGAGCTGGGACTGCTAGGTCACCAGCACAAGTTGCTTCAACCCTCTGTGACATAAAACCTAACAGAAACAAAGCCAGGTAATGTCAGAGCAAAAACAGACACCTTCACTGACAGGGACAGCATGACAGATTCTTGAAACAGGGACATACCTAATCTGAGGTCAGGTGAATAACAATTAGAGGGAGAAATTTCTTATATTCAGTAGTGATTATTGATTTAAAATTGAACAGTGAGGACAACAAGCTTCATTTTGTTTCAGTTATCATCACAGTATTTTTATTATTATATTTTTTAATAATCACATGCTTTTTATTTGTACTTTAGCCAAAAGAAATACATTTAAAAGACATGTAGTCAAATTACAATTACTGAATCAGATTCCTTTAATCTGTGCTTAGCTTATTTTATCTATAAAATTAAATTCAAACACTTCAATTCACTAACAGAAATAGCAGATGATTTTCACATATGGAAAAGGTGATGCATTTAGCATGTTTGTTTTTATTAATTGCAGTGAATGTTTTCAGAAGCCAAGTATCTGTCTTACCAGGCACTGTATAAATGTAACAGGCTTGAACTAATGATGATTTAATCATATTTATTCAAGAAAATTGTAACTTTATTTGCATTGATTCATGGTCATTGATCTGCTTAGATTTTAAATACAGAGAAATTGTATTGGAGTGCCAAACCCCAACATCTACTTCTGCTGCTGTTCAACTACCTATCTACAAATTAATTTTTTAGATTCAGAAAGCACTCCTTTTACAACCTTATGACAACTATTGTTGAATAGGTTTCTACATCAGCCTCCTACTGATTTCCTGTTCATATCATACTCAGTTTGGCTTAAGGCCAAATCACTACCTCACCGTTGCATCAGTTTTGCTGTGCTTCACATTCAGAAGAATTCAATGGCTGAAATACCTTAACTATCCACATTTACACATTACCTGTCTTTTGCTTTTAGTCTTCCTTCTCAAGCTCTGCTTTTGCAGACACCAAGAGATTCAGATTTCTGAACCTTCAAGGTTTCAAGGGTCCCACCTCCCCACTTTTCTGTTTTTCTTGGGCTTTTAGGTGTCCCTGTAGCATTTTGATGATAGGATTCTTCCAGAACCCTGGAGCTAATCACTTTTATAAAATTCCTAGATTCAAAACCATGAAGGAACCCTGGACTATTTGTCTACCTTTCCCTAGTCTTATGCACATGTTTTCCAAGAATTTACCAGATCATAAAAGACTATCTATGATCTTTAACTCAGTCTTTTCTCTCGCTGTCTGGTCTTATAGTTCAGTATAGTCTTCAAATTATATCAGTCCATAGTCCATGTGTGTCAGAGAACTGATAATCTGTTCTCATTGTCAGAGGACCTGCTGTTATTCAGAGACCCTGGTGCTCTGCACCTTTCCTTTTTCTCTCTGTCTGAAAGGGAGGACCATGCCTGACATGGATGCTCCAGCTTCTTGATAGATCAGGTTCCTTGCAACCCAGGAAAACAACTGTTTGGGGAAGATAAATAAATAAGTAAAAAACAAAGCAAAGCAAAGCAAAGCAAAGCAAAGCAAAGCAAAACAAAACAAAATAAAATTAAAATAAAATAAAATAAAATAAAATAAAATAAAATAAAATAAAATAATCTATTTTGAAAGAAAAAGTCTTGTTAAAATCATAGAATGCTGATGACAGATATTTAGCTGCACATCTTGAATAAAGTATGTTATTGACAAACAAAACATGTCTTTTCAAAGTCTCTTTAGTCTCTTCCTGTTCCATAGACTATCAGAGACAAACTGTCACATTCTGTTTTCTTGATAAAAGGCCATAGTTGAAAATAGGAATGGCCTGAAGAACCTCTCAGAGTAATTTAGATAGATAGCTAACTATTTATTAGCTGAAAAGTGCTACTGGTTCACAACAGATATTCTTAAAGATTCTCAGCAAGTACCATGTCCCAAAGATTTAGTGCCAGGATACCTGCACTTCTGTAGAAACATATATGTACTTGTACAGGGAAAAAAGGGAAAAGACCTATCATTACTTCATTACAGAAGAAAAAACCTAGTGTATGCAGATGCTTTTCATTTATGTGAATTATTTCCTAAGGTAAATTTTTGTTTTATATTTTAGCCCTGCTGAGCCAACCCTGGATATCACCCTTAATATATATTACGTACTGTAGCTAGCTCTGCAGTGTATTTCAATGTTGTGTATACGTATTACGTGCCAGCAACATCTATCTTTTGGGGTTTATTTTTCTGTATAAAGTGAAGAAGAAGGAAGTTTTGGTAGAAGTAGAAAGGTCGTCATATTTCTCATGCTAAGTGAAAAACGCAGTAGTAAATAGGTACTCCTCATACATGGAGATACTAAAGGGAGCTATAAAGTAAGAATATGAGTAATAATAGTTTATTCTTAGGGGTGATTCACTAAATAAGTGAACCTGCAATGAATATCTGACCTCTCTGGCAGGGTGTCCTTACAGAAAGACGTTACTTGTACTGATATGATACACCTTTGTGTCCACCTGCCTGATTGCCAATGTGACAGCCACCAGAAGCAGAAACAGTCACACTTCACACATTCCTGGTGTGTGAAGTTTTGTTGTGTTTGTTTGTTTGTTTGTTTTAATATGTGTGTGTATATATGTATGTATATATGTGTAAAAGAAAGCTTTTTGCTTCGTTAATTAAGACCTGATGACAAGGGATATTTTACAGCTTATCTAGCATAAGAGATGTTTCTTTCATTCTGTGGACTATGATATAGCAATTCTCAAAGGCAGTAAGGACTTTGGGCCTTAATAAATGTTGTGGAAGATGCTATTTTTGCAGGACAGCAATAAAACCAAGGACTGAGTGATTTGTAGGTTTTTAGGTTACTTCTGTAATTTAATAATTGAAATGAAAACACAAAAGTTTAAAATTAATGCCAGATGAGGACAAACTAACCCTTTGTAAGACTTCTGAGTTTATAAGAAACAATGAAAGAAATTGGGAAATTCTTTCCTCTAACTAGAGTTCAGAGAGTGCTAACATCAGTACAGTAAAACAAAATAATGTGAAGGGAAATAAAGGCCCACTTTGGGCTAAAATATAAAAGCCAAGCTATCGCTTTAGATGTAGGTATGTCAGTCATCTGACTGACTTTCTGGGATGCCCTGCAAGATATTTAAATTGAAAGCAGTATTAAATATAAAAGGAACATCACGGTAGCTGTCTATACTTGAAACAAAACACCTCCAGCTTTACATTAATAAAGTCTAAACTGCTTGTGTCTAAAAATAATGATCAGATTGTTCAACTAGTATTAATTATTGATAAAACATAATTTTCCATATATCCACACTTCAAAGTTTTCAAACTACTTCAAGCCCAAGTGCCTGAAGATGGACAGAATGAAACTGGTAATAAATTGTGTACAAATTAAGTTCAAAGTGTTAAGAGAGTCTGCTTACTTCATTCACTTTCATTTTACCTTTTGTGTTCCAAGTTATCTTACTGATTTAATTTAGTGTTTTTCACTTTGTAAAGCTCTATTCTATTTCAACAAGGAGGGAAGTGTGTTTTTTTAAGGCTAACTTCATACTAAGACTGTAAGAAACACAATGAAGAAAGACAAAACACGGAACACAAGAATATATCCTTATTGAAAATGAGTCATGTCACAATCAGCTCCCTATCTAGTGCAATGTCATATTTTACTGAATTACATTGTCTCTTTTAATAGATTTTTCTTACAGTTCTGAAAAACAAAATTCAGAAGAGCCTTGGTTTTATTTCAGGTTCATGCATAACTTTTGTTCTTGCTGTTATGGCTTTTTTCCCCCCTTTGATTAACCTATTTATTTACAGTCAAAGCCAGTGACCTTTTCACCCTTTATACCCCGAGTTTCTACATTAGTTTATTTTTCACTGTTGTGACCCATACTCCCAAATACATTTATCATTATACTTATCTCAGTCCCAGGCATCCACTTTTGTTACTCTTCTATCTAGTTCTCCACATATCCCATCCCCTGCTGCTAATTTCTGTGGTTGTTGAAGTTCCCAGTGTTTCTACTCATGCTGTTGCAGTTTCATGTTTCTTCTGTCAAACAAGCCAAATGAACTAGTTTATATAATCCTGAATTTTTTTAAAAGGTTTTTTTCAGCCAGGTGCCTCTCATTTTTATATCATATGAGGTCTTCTATTTACCTTATTATCTTAAAAATTATGAAACAACTGTTTCCTGAGGAAAAACTGAAAGGTCTACATCAACCCAAGTAGGATTGTCACATGATGAGGCTAAATGACTAAGTAATTGGTGATTTTTTACTCTGGGTGATCAGTGAAAGTTCAGGTTCATCTTAGAACAGAAAAAAATATCTCCAAAATACATTGTATACATTTTTGTACATTTCTTTTCTAGAGGGAATCAACAGCAAATGTTACTTATTCATATATAGGAATGATATGTGCCAGACATGATTAAATATTAAGTTGTATAAATGGCACTGAGAGTTTTGAAAATACTTGCTTACTCAATTTACTATGGTATTCAAGGAATTTAAGGGGTTAGCTATATGTTAGATTCCCAAATACCTTAAAAATCTGACTTCTTTTTTACATCTTCCTTAAAAGAATCTTGTGTTTATGAAAATAAAGAGGACTACTGTGATCTTAAGACTTTTTTATTATGTCAGCAATGTTGTAAATAGAAAGTTTCCCATGCAAGTTATAGCAGAAGGCCTGACTAAGACCTATCTACAAGTACTACCTGTAGCAAGAGAATCATCAGAAAATATTTCAGTGGTTCCCAAGCAACATGTTGCAAGGACTACAGTCTGCATTATACTGAAAAGGCAATGTAAAGATCAGGAAAGTTGAGCTATACAAGTTGTTTGAAATGACAGAATAAAAAGCCATTGAACTGACTAGAATAGTATTACATTCTCACTGTCAGCTGTGTTAATTAATACATTTGGAAACATCTTGAAAATATGAGACACATTGAAAGCTATTGCTTTAGTCACTGCTAAAACTTCTGATGCAAAATATTCTATCCTTCTACCAAAACCAATGCATCTCATTTTACCTGCAAAGTATAAAATCACTCACAACTGACCATTTAATGTCTTCATAATGCATACTGATGTCACTGCCACCTGGAAACCCTGACTTCTGTAACTGCAGCAAATGAGTAGAAGCTGGCAACGCTGCAATAAGACAGGTCTTTGCTAAAGGGATGCTTATCAGAGAGGAACAAACTCTTGACTTTTGATGAATTTTCACAGAAACAGACGTGCTTGAAGCCTGTTGAGGAAGGGGCTGTAGATAAAATGCCTGCTAGGAATGTGTGAAAGACCAACAGGAACAAAAGGCCTTTGTAGTGTTTTTGATGTTCCTGTTAGAGCTTGAAGGGATCAATGAAGACACGAGCCAACTTCATCATGGGTATCAGAGTGCATATGGACCTGTCTGGATAGCTTGGTCAGTCCACAGTCATACTAGTGAAAAGAAAAAACAAAGTTTATATCCACTTTATTAATAGCGTACGAGCCAGTATTGGATAAAACAAAATGAAAAGTTTCTATGCTGTCTGGACGTTTACACTGGAGGAAAAGAGGCAACCTTGTTCAGCAGGAGTGAAAAAGATTGCTAATGTGAGAGTCAGACAGCCTCAAACTAAGAAACAGCATATGTAGGAAAAAGAGACTAGCTGACTGTTAGAGTGAGCTATAAAATTTCCTCTGACTCACATGCCCTAAGGCAGCCAGCTTAACTCACTATGGGCTGCTCCAGACAGGAGGGTCCATGGGACCATCTGAGAGAAACAGTAGTAGGATCCAGTTCAGGTACTTAGTACAACTTTCTGGTATTACCTTTCCATACCTTGCCTATGAACTTCAAAACGGACATCTAGGAAGTTTTACACGTTGTTTCTGTATTTAATAGTGTGTCAAAATAGACCATAATCCTGTTGCTATTAACACCTTTACAATGAAGATGGATTATAAATGGGGACTGTGAAGTTAAGCCTGATAAGCCTAAAAAGAGATTTGCAACTGCATCAGTAGAATGTACAGTGGATTAAAGCTTTAAAACTAGGTCTCAATTCCAATATATAGTTTACTATAACTAAAAACATTAATGAGATATCACTGCATTGCCAAAAGGTGTCTAATATTAACAACAGTGTTTCAGTCTATGTTTTCATTGTTTAGTTCACAAAGGTGCATATTAGTTCCCATGGATATTGTCTCATTTTCACCAATCTAGGAGAACACAATACTGATATTGCTGTCATTGGCAGATATGTCCAATTCTCTTTTGAATCTCATTTGCCTTGCTGAGTTTGTTCTAATTCTTCAAACACAACTTCAGTCATTGCACTATAAACATCACATGCATTCATCCTTTTCTTGGGATCATCTAAGAAGCCATACATTTATCTTTTCAATTATATCAACTCACTTTTCTAGAATATAAGAACTTTCAATGTAAAAAGTAAAATTCAATACCCAAGTTTCTTCTATACAATGCTTTCTAGGTGAGTTATTATTTTTTCAGATTTTTTTTTAAGTATATCACCCTAGGCATCAGTGCAACTCACGATTTGATACTGAGATGAAATATTTGTCTAGAGCAAACTTTCAGAAGTAAAAATAACATACGACTTCTTTCCATTTTTGAAAGATTGCTATCATCAAATTTGACTACAGTGCTGCATCACATTAAAATATTTACCTAATATGCCTTATTTTCACAACAGTAAAAGTTTATTTTATTTTATTTCGCTTGTGTTAAGAATAAATTTTAATTTGCTTTCTGAGAATTACTACAGTAAGCCAGACTCAATTTACAAAACGAAACCCTGGGGCCTGTTGGCCATTGACAGTAATACAATAAACAGTTCTGCTCTGTTACAGTATTTTACCTGAAGCCAGAAAACAGCTTCAAGTTCAGAAATATCAGACTAAAAACTAACAAGAAAACACAGAATGTTAAACTGTTTACTAATGATTTATTTTTCCTTTTCTTCAGAGCTATTGCAAATAAAGGGGATACTAAAATGAAAAAAAGTATTACCTATGAAATGGCAGACAAATTATGATCCTTTATAATGAAGTGTCTGAAAGTGTCTTTTTCTGAAGTGTTTTTTTTTGTGGGATTTTTTTTGTTTGGTTTAGTTTTGTTTTTTATTATTATTGTGGGCTGTGACATGACAGATTGCACATTAATTAATACAATCTACTCCACAGCCCATTGCATGGCATGGATTCCACAGCCATAGTTTTTACATGATCTACACTTGACTCACCTATTTTCATGACTGCAGAGGGGTATTAGACTGCAATTCACTTTTTCACTATTATGACAGCTATTCAAGCTATTAGGCAGTACAAACTCTTAAATATTTTTGAAGTTTTGGCCTTTATATTAAGTTGAAGCAAAACAGAGCAGACATCTTCTCCATGTTTCGTTTTGTTTTGAGTATGGTATTAGGACATTTTTATTTGGTTGACTGAAGATAATCTGGTGTAAAAAGTGCAGCCATCTCTGTATGTTTTCCTAGAATCATAGAATCACTGCTATTGGAAGAGACCCTCAAGATTGTCAAGTTCAACCATTAACCTAACTCTGGAACTAAACCATGTCCTTAAGAACCTCATCTACATGTCATTTAAACATCCCCAGGGATGGTGACTCCACCACTTCCCTGAGCAGCCTGTTCCAGTGCTTCACAACCCTTTCTGTGAAGAAATTTTTCCACAACTTGAGGCCATTTCTTCTCACCCTATCACTTTCTACCTGGGAGAAGAGACCAGTGCCCTCCATGGTACAACTTCCTTTCAGATAGTTGTAGAGAAAGACAAGGTATCCCCTCAGCCTCCTTTTCTCCAGGCTAAACAGCCCTGCTTCCCTCAGCCACTCCTCATAAAACTTGCTCTCTAGACCCCTCACCAGCTTTGTTGCCCTTCTCTGAACTTTCTCCAGCACTTCAATGTCTTTCTTGTAGTGACAGGCCCAAAACTGAACACAGTATTTGAGGTGTGGCTTCACCAGCACCGAGAACACGAGGACAATTGCTTCCCTAGTCCTGCTGACCACATTATTTCTGATGCAAGCCAGGAGGCTGTTGGCCTTTTTAGCCACAGGGGCACAGTGTTGGCTCATGTTCAACCAGCTCTCAACCAACATCCCCAGGTCCTTTTCCTCTGGGCAGCTTTCCAGCAACTCTTTCCTGAGCCTATAGCGTTGCATGGGATTGTTGTGACCTAAGTGCAGGACCCGGCACTTGGTCTTAAACCTTATACAGCTGGGCTCAGCCCAACAATATAGCTGGTCCAGATCTCTCTATATGGCCTTCCTACCCTCAAGCAGATCAACACTCCCACCCAATGTGGTGGTGTTTTCTGCAAATTCAAGGGTGCACTTGATACCTTCATCCAGATAATTGATAAATATATTAAACAGAACAGGGCCAAATACCAAGCCCTGGGGAACACCACTTGTAACCGGCCACCAACTGGATTTGACTCCATTCACAACTCTTTGGGCATGACCACCCAGACAGTTCTTTACCCAGTGACAAGTATGCCCATCCCAGCCATGAGTTGCCAGCTTCTCCAGGAGAATGCTGTGGGAAACTGTCAAAGGCTTTACTGAAGTCTAAGTATACAACATCCACAACCTTCTCTCCATCTACTAAACAGGTCACCTTGTCATAGAAGGAGATCAGGTTGGTCAAGCAGACCTTTCATAAACCTATGGTGACTGGGCCTGATCACTTGGTTGTCTTGTATGTGCATGGGAAGGCACTCAGGATGATCTATTCCATTACCTTCCCCAGCACTAAGATCAGACTGACAGACATGTAATTCCCTGGATGTTTCTTCTGGCCCTTCTTATAAATGGGTGTCACATTTGCCACCTTCCAGTCAACTGGGACCTGCCTGGTTAGCCAGGACTGCTGGTAAATAATTGAAAGTGTCTTGGTGATGACCTCTGCCAACTCCCTCAGTACGCTTGGATATATCCCATCTGTCCCCATAGACTTGTGTGTGTCTAAGTGCTGTAGCATGTCATTAATAATTTCCCCTTGGATTATTTGGGCTTCATTTTGCTGCCCCCCCTGTCTTCCAGCTCAGGGGACTGTGTTCCTTGACCACAACTGGTCTTATTTTTAAAGACTGAGGCAAAGAAGGCATTTGGTACCTAAGCCTTTCCCTCATCCTCTGTCCCTATGTTTCCGCCCCACATAGAGCAGAAGGTGAAGATTCTCCTTAGTCCTCTTTTTGCTGCTGATGTATTTATAGAAGTGTGTTTTGTTCTTTTTTTACAGCAGTAACCAGTCTCAGTTATAGTGGGGCTTTGGCCCTTCTAATTTTTTTCGCTGCATAGCTTCACAACATCCTTATAGTCCTCTTGAGTAGCCTACCCCTTCTTCCAAAGTTTGTAAATTCTGTTTTTATTCCTAAATTCCAGCCAAAGCTTTTTATTTATTCAGTCACACCAGTCTTCTTTCCTGCCAGATTGTCTTTTGGTACACAGGGACAGCCTGCTCTGTGCCTCTAAAATTTCTTTCTTGAAGAGCAACCAGCCTTCCTGGACTCCTCTGCCCTTCAGGACTGCCTCCCAAGAGACTATGCCAACCAGCCTCCTAAACAGGTCAAAGTCTGCCCTTTGGAAGTCCAAGGCAGCAGTTCTTCTGATCACCCTCCTTACTTTTGCAAGAACAGAAAACTTCGTCATTTCATGATTGCTATGTCCAAGACCACCTCCAATCAACACATCACGCACAAGTCCTATGTTTGCAAACAACAGTTTCAGTGGGGTGCCTTTCCTAGTTGGCTCACTGATCAGCTGTGTAAAATTTAGATGACAAATAAATTAAAGCTCTATAAAACTGTTTGTTTTGTTTTGTTTTTTCACCAGCCACAAGAAACATATGAAGATCTGTTTAGAAGGGCTAGGAATAAAGTTTTTTGAGAAATCAGATTGATTCTGAGTGAGTGTTAAAGTAAAAGATCTTCAGCAAAGGTTCACAGTACCACAGTATCAGAGTATGTTTAGGATTGGAAGGGACCTCAAAAGATCATCTAGTCCAATCCCCCTGCCGGAGTAGGAACGCCTAGGTGAGGTCGCACAGGAACATGTCCAGGTGGATTTTGAATGTCTCCAGGGAAGGAGACTTCACAACCTCCCTGGGCAGCCTGTTCCAGTGCTCTGTCACCCTTACTGAGAAGAAGTTTTTTCTCAAATTTAAGTGGAACCTCTTGTGTTCCAGCTTGATCCCATTACCCCTTGTCCTATCATTGTTTGCTACCGAGAAGAGCCTGGCTCTGTCCTCATGGCAGTCACACTGGATGGGGGGTTCTCTTCGTTATTCTTTTCTCTCTTCCTTTTTTCTTTGTCTGATTCTGCTAATTCTTTGAAAATTAGTAAAGTCTTCCCATAGTTCTTCAAGGGTTAGAAAAACTAAATTTGATGACATCTCTAATGAATAGATACACTATAATTGTAAACACACTGAAAAAGTTTAAACAAAATAAAAGTTCCCTAGAAGCAATGCAGCATCGAGATACCAAAAGGGGAATAAAGGAAGACAAATTCTAACACTATATTCTGGCAATTGCTACATTATCACTACCTATCTCTTTCTCTTTCCATTTAAAAATAACAGATTGTAAGAGGGTGATTTCTTTTAAGACATCAACATAACAGGGTAGTATGGTTTGAAATTTTATTATTTATATTCATTATTCATACTCATTGACACTGGGAACTACTGACCCATCAACCTCATCTCTGTGCCTGGTAAGATCTTGGAACAGATCCTCCCAGAAGATGTGTTAAAACATATGGAAGATAGGGAGGTGATTACAGATAGTCAATGTGACTTCACCAGGGTCAAATCATGCCTGACTAATCTAGTGGCCTTCTACAACAGAATGACTGCATCAGTAGACAAAGGAAGAGCTACAGATATGCTGATGTCATCTACTGGGACTCTGTAAGGATTTTAATACACTCACCTACAACATTCTTGCCACTAAATTGAAGAAAGTTGTGTTTGATGGACAGACTGCTAGATGGAAAGGAATTGGTTAGATGGTTATGTCCAAAGACAGTTCAATGTTTAAGTGGAAACCAGAAATAATTGGTGTCCCTCAAAGGTTCGTACTAGGACTGGTATTGTTTAATATCTTCATCAGTGACATAGCCAGTGGAACTGAATATATGCTCAGCAAGTTCACAGGTGGCGTCAAGCTGAGCAGTGCAGTTGATTATCATGGAGAGAAGGGGTACGATCCAGAGATACCTTAACAGACTTGAGGAACAGGCCCATGGAAACCTCATGAAGTTCAACAAGGCCAAGTATAAGGTCCTGCACCTGGGTCAGGGTAGTCCCCAGTATCAATTCAGACTGTGGGATGAATGGATGGACAGCAGCCCTGTGGAGAAGGACTTGGACATTCTGGTGGACAGAAAAAACGGACACACACCAGCAACATGTGCTTGCAGCCCAGAAAACCAATTGTATCTTGGGCTGACACCTAGTTTTCTGTAAAACTCACTTAAGAAACTTTTTCTTTGTATCGACTTCCAGCATTAATCAGCACTTGTCAGTTTTTGACACCAAAGTGATCTGTTTGTGTGGCTGTAAACTAAAGGCATAAACGGGTGACATACAAAAATAAGACTCCCCAGGTTCTTTTAGAAGAAAAAATAAAGGATAGACCCTGTGGTGTTTTAAATAGGTGGTTAAATATAACAAAAGTGTATTGCATCTAACAGCAAAAACCTCAAGTCCTTCCATCCTTCATTTGTACTGCCGGCATAACATGGGCAGCTGTGCAAATGCATCTGCATATGCTAATATATACATGTCATTGGACTGCAGTGGGAGCAAATAATTGTGTAACCGTTATGAAAAATAAATGCAGCAAGAGGAGCAGCAGGCAAGTACCTTCTATGTTAGTTTGTCAGTTGACCAGCAGGAGGTACCTGTACCTTCAGCAGCTGTCACTTCCCCTGGTCCTCTACTTATATTTCTCATCATCAGTCATCCTATGTAGATGAACCAAGGTCAGGCCACATAACTGTATCACCTTCACAGTATCAGCATGGCTGAGCTTTTCCAGCCAAGTGAATGGGTGAGAGAAAGACAGATGAGGTTGCTTTCAAATCAAGCTTCCCATTCCACAATACTCTGAACATCTGCTAGGCCACCTGGCCTACCTCAGAATTATACCTTATTTAATTCTGATCCACCAGAACTCAAATATTTTATAGCATTGCTATTTCTGACTGAAGGAAAAAGCAACTTTTTTTTTTTTTTTTCACATTGTTAGAGTTTGGGTAAAACCTGTTTTCAGTAAACAATGTCGGTCCACTGAAAACAGTTACAAGACATGAATAAACCACACTAACCAGCTAGCTGCTATTAAGAAAAGCATTCAATGTACAAGTACATGGCAAACTTTGAAGAGAAGTTGGAGACTAACGGGATTCATTTGTGATGGTTTCAGGGCATGGACCCCTTGGTATTGAATAGTCTGTACTGTTAATTCAGTCATTGTCAGAGAGACAGCAGACTGAGGAAACCGAAGAGAAAATGAAGAGAAAGTACTTATAAAGTATCATGCAAACAATGAAAGGATTTTTGATGTTAGTCAAAAAAAAAAAAAAAAAAAAAGAGAGAGGAAAAAAATATAAAAAAGAGAGAGGAAGAAAAAAAGGAATGTTTAGGCTTACAACCATCTGAAAGAGATGATTCAGTAAGCAGAGTTGCCTCTTAATGATGGTTTTTTTTTTTTTTTCCATCTCTAGCCAAGTTTAAGGAAAAATGAGTTTTGTAAAATTAACCAAGATTTTAGCAAACACCTGGAAGACTTGGAGATAGAACTTGCAGATTTTCAACTAATGAATCTTTCTGTGAGTGCATCAGTAGTGCTAAGGTTGTGAGAGGTTCAATGATAAAAAATAAACATTCAAGGTCAGTAGAGCAGCATCCAGCAACACTGAACATATTCTTTGCACCAGCACCCACCAAGGGTGACTTTCAAGAGTTTTTGGCAACCAAAGGCTGCTTTATGGAAGGCTTATCAAAGGGGCTGTCCCATCCTGATTTGTCACAAAAAAAAGATGACAAAACCAAGAATGACATGGTATTCAGAAGAGTGATGATGCTGTCAAGCTATTAACTGTAGCATACAGGTATTTGTTTTGTTTTGTTTTTCAAGTACCAGAACATAATGATTAGATTATGAGTCCGATACCTGTTTATATAAAGGGGTTTTGGGGAAGATCCACAGAACTGACGACCTGAAAGCCTCATCTCCATACTAGCATTCTATAGAAACTGGGCTGAAAATAAAATTGCTGGACATGTGAATGAATATGCCTTACTGAGGAAGAGTCAACATATTTTTTCTTAGGACAATTATTTCTCAGAAAACTAATTAACTTAAAAAACAAAAAAAAACAAAAACAAAACCAAAATCTCAAGAGAATAGGAACACAGTAGAATCTAATTAGGTTTCCAAAAAAGTCCTTGAAGAAACTAAATTGCAATGAAGATAGAAACTCATTGGTAATTGGTTAAAAGATAGAAAACAGACAGTGAAGGTGAATGGTCAGGCCTAATTCCAACAAGTGGAATTTGATAAAAAGACATGATGCACACGATAAAAATTGTCTTATACTGTATAAACAATAATGATCTTTGAACTGTCCTTGACCACTGAAGAATAAGTGGGTCCATGAAAACAACGGAGTAGAGCTCAATGTTGGCTGAAAGAAAAATAAGTGTGAGGAAAGAAAGAGGAGAAAATAAAAATTAAACCGTAAGTTGACCTAACATTTTGAATGTTATGTACAGATACTTTATCACAAAATGATACAGTGTAACTTGGAAAAACCAGAGAAGGGTAACAAAGATGACAAAACAGGTCACACCATACATGTAAGGAATGCACAGATAGTGTAAACTTCTATATAACAACTAAATGGACTAAAACATTTGAAGCTGTAGAAGAGACATCAGAAAATAGCATATAAACCTCTCCATGACTAACAGGGAAAGGATAAATAGAAAATGAATGTCAGTAAGTTTTCTATTACCAGAACTAGGGGATATAAAAAGCACTATCAAGGCTCAGTTCAAAACAAACCCAAATACGAAGTACTTCCTCTGGTGCGTAGCTAAACCACAGAACTTCATGGAAGCATTTGGTTTGGATATTATACAGGTATCTATGCTGATCATGAGTTTTCTAGGAAGTACCATTAAATCTTGCTATTTTCTTATGCTCTCTTCTCCAGGGATATGCTGGTACTCCCAAGCAGAATTAAAGCTGAGTTTGATCAATCTCTGGTATGGACAATTAGGATATTCATGACTGTTGACAATTTCTTTTACTACAGAAGAAGGAACACAAATTCAATTAACCTTTCAAGGCTAATATAACTATCACAAATAAATGGGGTAGGGGGAGGTGTGTGTGTGCATCTAATTTTGTGTCTGGATTAAGAGATTAGTTCTTACGTTGTTAGTAAATTAAATCTATTAGTGTCTTGTTCATAAAATCATTGCTGTTATTACTGAGCTTTCAAGAATAATATACAAAGAAGGACTGAGGAGTCTCCTAAATTCAGGTAACTTATATTAGGTAGAATCAAGAAGATACCTATATTTTTACATATTTTGATATATTTAAAAACCAATTATCTGGTGATATTACTATGACTATCTGTCAATTGGATAGAAGACAACATATTACCCCTGGTCAGGTCTGGTTTTGTTTTCCTGATGTTTTCAGTACCGAACTCTAACATCATTGAAGCAAGGATGTAGGTATGTTTAATTTAGGAATAATATTTATACTGTATTTCTCTTTGAACAGTGCTCTAAAAATATGTATGTTAACAACAGAAAAACTAATTGCCAGAATATGGAATATATTTTACTTGGAAAGATTTCAAGATTCAGACTTTTTTTAGTAGAACTACACAGATCATCTGTGGAGATTCTGTTGTTAACAGGACTGCTCAAATAATTTCCACATGAGCTGACAGAAAACGCTGTAAAATGAGTAGTTATTATACCTCCTTCCTTATCCTACTTTGAGCTAATCCAATGGACAAGTTATGATAAAATTATATCATTTCTGCTCTCTACTTATCATGTTATTATCAACAAATTAAACAGTTATAACTATTACTATCCAGTTATTATGGAAGGATATACAGACTTGTTTTGCTACCTGCTGCTCACCAAATGAAGAGCATAAGGTTTGAAAAAAGGGTGGAGAAAGCAAGACAAATAGATTAGGTGATTGATGATAAACAGTGTTGGAAGAAAAATTCATACAAACTCCACAATTAGTTTTCTTAATATGGTTTCTCTGGATTTGGAGCTGATAAAATAAGACAAACAAATTAAAAAAAAAAAAAAAAAAAAAAGAAAAAAAAAAGAAAAGAGAGAAAGAGAGAAAAACAGAGTAAGCAGGGAAAGTATAGAAAGAAATTAGAATGAAGGGACAGGGAGAGAGAAGGTGGAAGATCTGAGGGAGCAGGTGGTGTCTGTCATCTGTCGTTAGAAAATAAATTCAAACAGAAAAAGCTGGTTAAAAATCACAGGTCTTATCTGGTCACTTCTTGTATCAGGCTGGGTTTTCTTTTTCTTTTTCTTTTTCTTTTTCTTTTTCCTTTTCTTTTCTTTTTCTTTTTCTTTTTCTTTTTCTTTTTCTTTTTCTTTTTCTTTTTCTTTTTCTTTTTCTTTTTCCCTTACCTTTTCCTTTTCTTTTTCTTTTTCCTTTACCTTTTCCTTTTCTTTTTCTTTTTCTTTTTCTTTTTCTTTTTCTTTGTCCTTTACCTTTTCCTTTTCTTTTTCCTTTACCTTTTCCTTTTCTTTTCCTTTTCCTTTTCCTTTTCCTTTTCCTTTTTCTTCTTTTTCTTTTTTCTTGAGGTCAAGCGGTAAAATTCTAAGCAGCTCTGGGTCAAATGACATGGTGAGGAGAAAGACAGCAGTGTTTTCTGCTCATGTCTGTCCTAGCTGTTCTTACCGAGCTTTCTGAAGCATTGGTCTGGCTTAACCTTCTTGGTTAACTCTGTCTGCATAGGTTACATCATTTGTGTGCATCAAGTAAAAGTTTTCATTATAAAGTGTTCTGTAGCTTCCATTATTAACTTCTTTTCACCTATTTTTTTTGTATGTTTCTGTCTCTCATTTTAGACATATAGTTATGATAGTGAATTCTAATGACAAAAAAATTACTTCAGGAATCATGCTTTTCATTACAGATACTAAATTACAATCTCATCATTGCATAAAAATGTGTCATGCATATCCAAGAATACTGGATATTCGGGTTGAAGGCAAATCTAAAAGTAAATGAGAAAAGGGCTAGAACATTATCCTGTTTAACAAAACACATTAGCAAACAACTAGTGGGAAACAGTATAATTAAATAGTACAACTGATTGTTATTGGGGTTCTTTTTTGGAAATGTGTATTATTACTGCTTGCAGCTTGAACACATACTAATTTCTACTTAATAAGAAGAAAAATCATCACTCGAAGTCTAATACACAGAGGAAATTACATCTTGAAAGTGAACAGGGCCATAACAATATACCAAAAGACTACAAAAGTTTTATAATAATACATAGAATATAAGTTATTGCTGGCTAAATTTGTGTAGATAATGATAAATAGGAGGAAGATAGATTAGTTCTCTAGCTCTTACATCTCAGAAAAGAGATTTAATTTCCTTTGATTTGATTTGATTTCCTTCAATTTGATCAACTGTTGACTATTTCCATTCCTCTTTTAACTGAATCTATTCATTATTTTGGCTTTTATCCTAAGCCAGGTCCTAGTGAATCAAGAGAGATTTCATACTGTAGTATTTCTCAAGAAAAAGTGCCAGAAATATGAAGAATGATCCTTTTCTGTTGTTGTATTTACTCTGCAGAAACCTAATAGACAACTTAATCAGTGGAGTCCCTGAAAACACAATTTTAGCAAAAGATTAAATATTCACTTTGAAGCAGAGAATGTAATTTATTGTGTGCTTGTAAAAGGCCTAACAAAGTATTCTCTACTATCATACACAAAATAATACTAGATTTTGCTATCTTTTAATGTTTATTTTAAGGAAGATCAATTACAGTATTGTAATTCCATATGTTTATGGACTTAAATAAATATGTCCACTGAATTAAGGAAAAAGAAATATGACTAACATTTTGTTTTTCGGACCTAGAATTTTTCAGTCAACTGCTTCTAATTTAAACCGCTATTGGGTATTAGTCATCTAAAATTTTATAAAAAATGTCATTAATTATCCTTAAAGAAATATGATTTGTATAAATCAGAGCTACAGTATTATGTATAAATCTTTGATAACGAGACACAGATATTAATAACCTACAATTCTGTGTCCACCACATTCAGTTGAAAAACTTGAGAAGGACCAATTTCAGCCTAGCTGAAATTACTTGTTCAGAATACTATTTATTAAGCATGCTTCTAATTATTATTCAGAGGCTGAAAATATTGCTGTGGATTGGCCATGGTGAGCTACATCTAGCTGCTCTCAGAACAAAGGGAGAAAATAAGATGGAAAAGCTCATGGGTTGATATAAAGACAGGAAGATCAGTTGCAAGCTACAACCATGGGTAAAATGGACTTGACTTAGGGAAAATCAGATTAATTTATGGCCAACTAAAAATAGACTAGGATGGTAAGAAGTAAATTCTGAAAAGACCTTCCACCTACCGTCCCTTATTGCTATCTGAACTCCTTCATTCCCAACTCTCCTACCTCCTACCCCCAAACAGAGTAGGTTGATGGGAAATTGAGGTGTTTCAGATAAGTCCACAGTAGTTCTTTTCTGCCACTTCTTGCTCCTCCCATATTTCATCTACTCTAGCATGCATCCTCCATGGGCTACAGTCCTTCAGGAAACATCCACCCATATGACCATGGGGTCCTCTCCATGGGTTGCAGTGTGTATATCAGCTACAACATGGTCTTTCCCACAGCCTGCAGGAAAGTCTCTGTTCTGGGACCTGGGGCACCTCCTTCCCCTTCTTTTTCTATTACCTTGGTGTCTGCAGGGTTGTTTTCCTCAGTCCCTTATCTCAACTGCTATACAGAAGGGGTTTTACCCTTTCCTAAATACATTTTCCCAGAGATGCCATCAACTTGACTAATGGGATTAGCTGTGTCCTGTGGTGAGTCACCTGGAGTTGGTTGGAACTGGCTGTGTGTGGCGTGGGGCAAACTCTGGCACCTTCTCTTCCTTGCAGCACCTTGGCAAGCAAAACCTTGTGACTTATACCAAATAAATATATGTATAATGGAGCTTTGCAATTACTCTGAATACTTGGACTAAAATGTAAGACAATCTTGTAATTCCAATGAGCAGAATTTAATGTTGAAAAACAGATTGAATTTATGAATTTATGCTAGAGTGGTAAATAAATATGAAGAACAACTTTGCATTACAAATTCAGTTGGAAATAGAAGCTATTCTTTGTATACATATATATACATATATATATATATACACATTCATACACACACATATACACATACATGTATTTTATATTTGTATATATATATACATACATACCTGTTCACATTATTGCCACAGTTGGGATTTCTCTGTTTTCCCTTCCAAGAAGTATTAAAGATGTATTGATCTAATGGAATACGGCAATTCTGAGGAAAGAACATAATATTCAGATTGAAAACATGTGAACCTGTTAATTCTCTATGTATCAGTCTCATATAATTATGTAGAAGATACACCATAATTAATTGTTTTAAGATGGATTCTTCTTGAGTAAGTATTACAATAAAGTTATGTCAATATAATTTGCTTTTCACATTCAGTTTGCACAGTAAAAGGAATAATAATTTCAGGGGTACAAGAATAATGACTAACATGCAAAATAGTATATCTTCTCTTTCCTTTTATGTTCAAAAACTTATAGGGACTAATGAAACACACAACTTGTTATCCTTTCACAATTTGGGAGATAGAGGAGTAGAGGTAGATTTTGTAAGTACACTAGAGGTTGGAATAAGATTTTAGATTATTTTGTTGATTTGGAGCTATAGTCTCATAGAAGAATCAAATGCAGAAATAAAAAGATAGGTTACACATCAAGTCATAACTGAATAGGAGAAATTCCTTTCAGTTAAAGTCATAAAATTAACAAATTTGAAGTTTGTTTCTCCTTTGTGATTGAATCACCATATATGTGTAGTTGATTCTAAATCCTATGGCACACTGGATTACTGCACAAATAGATGCATGTTACATCTCATATGGCAAGGATCAGGTGCACAACATGCAAAAGCAAGCAAGTATGCAGTGTTTGTTCACTGCTCCCATGTCTACCTCCTTTGAGCTGATGGAGACAATCATTCCATGTCTGTGCTCTAAATCCAGCAAGCCCAGAGTCAATGCCTGGGTCTCTAACAGTCAAAATAGTTTATCTTCATGAGAAGCATCTTCTGTAGAAATAGATAATCAATATTAATTGGTTAGATCTAGCTAAAGAAAGATGTGGTAGTTGAAATGAATCAAGGTGAACACAAGCCACCTGTCTAATGAAGTTATGACAGGGCAAATTTCTTGTAGGAGCGAAGGAGCAAACTGCATGATGCATTGCATGATTATGCTATAGGAACAAAGGTCTAGAAAAGGAGACTCATGAAAAAGTATTAAACAAGCATGGCTGCTCCACTGGGAGAAAAAATACTGGAGGGAGACTTGTTAACTGTTGTCAAATATATGTTTGCATGGGTTTAAGATTCTCTGTATGAATGTAAATGCACAGCATAGGACTGTTGTGCAGCTCTACTGTTCTGCCTGTGTGGTCTTGATTAGGCAAAAAATAAGAACTTTAACTGTGAAAATACTTATGTAAAACATTATGGATTTTTTTACAGTTGGATAAAATGCTTGATTTGATCCTGTATATCAGAAATTTCCAACGGAAACATAATTTCTAAGAATGTCCAGTTCCAACTTTAGGCTTCCCCAGATACTTCTTTTTAATGAATCTTTTGCTAGGAAAGACTGGAAAGATCAAGACAGTAACAGTATGGCAAAAAATTAGATGCAACTTTTAGAGTACTATAGGAACCAATTACTTCTGAGTTTCAGTTTTACAAGAGGATATTTATTTTTCTATTTCAACCTTAGAGTCTCAAAAATATTAAGGATAAATAATTAAAGTACAGGGATGCACTGGGTTTGTGTGGCAAGATTTTGGTAGTGGGGGGGTGGGAGGGCCACAGGAGTGCTGTTTGTGAGAAGCTGTTAGAAGCTTCCTCTATGGCAGATGGAGCAAATGCCAGATGGATCTAAGTCCAGTGCCAAGTCCACCAGCAATACTGGTAGCTCTTCTGTGATAACTTATTTAAGAAGAGGGAAAAGGTGCTATGCAACAGCAGCTGCAGCCAGAGAGAAGAGTGAGAATATGTGAGAGAAATAACTCTGCAGACACCAAGGTCAATGAAGAAGGAGGGGGAGGAGCTACTGTAGGTACTAAAACAGAGATTCCCTTACAGTCAGTGGTGGAGACCATGGTGAAGCAGGTTATCTGCCTGTAGCCCACAGAGGTCCATGGCAGAGCAGATATCTACCTGCAGCTCATGGAAGGCTCCATGCCACGGAAGGTAGATGTGCCAAAGAAGACTGTGACTCTATGGGAAGCTTGCACTGGAACAGGCTTCCAGCAGGACCCATAGACTCATGGAGAGAAAATCCCACATGGTAGCAGGTTTGCTGGCAGGACTTGTGATCCTGTGGGGGACCCAGTCTAGAGCAGTCTGTTCCTGAAGGACTGCACCCTGTGGAAAGGAACCACACTGGAACAGTTTTTGAAGAACTGTAGCCCCTGGGAAGTCCTCATGTTGGAGAAGATCATGGAGGGCTGTCTCCCGTGGTAAGGACCCCACACTGGAGCAGGTGAAGAGTGTGGGGAGTCCCCAGCCTGAGGACGAAGGAGCAGCAGAAGTGTGTGATGTACTGACCATAGCCCTCATTCCTCATCCCCCTGTGCCACTGTGAAGAAAGAGGCAGATGAAATACGGAGTGAAGATGGCCCCAGGAAGAACTGGTTTTGGAGGAAGGTGTTTTAAGATTTTGGGGTTTATTTTCTCATTATCTTATTGTGATTTGATTGGTAATACATTAAATTAATTTTCCCCAAGTCAGTTCTGTTTTACCTGTGGTGGTAATTGGTGAGTGGTTTCCCTGTCTTTATCTTGACCCATGAACCTTTCATCATATTCTCTCTCCCCTGTCCAGTTGAAGAAGGGGAGCGATAGAGCAGCTTTGATGGTCCCCTGGCATCCAGCCAGCATCAGCCCACCACAAGGAACAAATAGTTCTGGGAGATTAAGCCATTCAGTTACAAAACAGGTCAGCTTTGCATAGACAATAAACTTTTTATTACTTTTCTAAAACCTGTGTGTAGCGGTACACTAAAAGAAATGAACATATTGAAAAATGTCATATTATCTAGCTGGAAAAATATTACAGTATCACAGAATCTGAAACTCGACTTCCTCATCAACAAACCAATCAGTTTTCTTTGTGATTCCCTATACAATTAAATGCTTAGATAGATAAATAAATACATAAAACTTTAAATAAATATGTGTAGGTGCCTGTACAGAAAGAGAAAGGTGTCTACAGATTTATGCCATGCTTTTTATATCTTAGTTCCTGACACTCAGAGGCTTTTTAATGTCTGCTGAAATTCTTTAGAGTTACTAAAGTCCCAATCAATTATGCACACAATGTAATTAACAAACAAGACACAGCATCTAATAGCAAACAATGTGAATACTGGCTTTACTAATCAAGAGTCTAATGGTTAGTGGGAGCTTCCATAGCTGGTTCTGAGACAGAATCAACTTGAGGAGACGGAGGAAAGGAAAATGTTTGGACCATTTATACAGACTCATAAACACCTTAGTCGCAGAAATAACAACACTCCCTTTATCCAGCCCTCCCACCTTCCAGTGGGAGCTACTAAGGACAACATCTCAGCAAATCTTTACCAGTAAAGAGTAAAGAGACTTGTAGTTATTAGGCAGTTTCCACAGAAGGCATATGAGTGCTTCTGAAGACCAAATAACCTGTAACATCTAGAACTGTGAATGTCACATTTTTTATGTCACATTGAGGAAAGAGGTATATTTTCTGCTTTAAAATGTTAGTCTGTGCAAATATTCCCTCCTCAGAGGGAAACAAAGGCTTTTTATCTCCATCCATAGACACAAAAAGGTCATGAGAGCAGAGAAAAAAACCCACACTTTTAATCTCTGTTTCCAGGCTTTCGACAGTCTGTAACCCTAATGAGAATCTCTACAATCCCTACCCTGGACACAATAATTCAGTGAAATGACTGATCTCTATTGCAATTCCTAGGATCCTTTACAGAGAGTCAAGGCCTAGGAAGAACCTGATAGATGATGCCTAGGATGAACGTGCCCTAGTTGGACTTCTTAGGTGCCCTGAGGTTTATTATACTTCTGCAGGTGTTCCTTGAGATAATGGGAAAAAGATATCAGAAAAAAATCAAGGATCTGTTGGGTAACAAGGATTATGTTGTTTCTTTAACAGTTATTTCCCCTTTCCATAAGTTTCATCAACTCTAGAAAGATGATGTCCTACTGCATTCTTTTTTTGCTGCTCTCTTTATTACTTGCAAGCTTCTAGTAGCTACAGTATACTATCCTGCTTTAGTTCCCTTCATATTCTCCTTGGGTTTTTTGTCACATCATTATGCTTTCTGGCCCTTTTTCTACCTATTTTTAGTAATTCTAGAAATATTCCACAGAATTGTCTACTTCTAATTGTATGTGCCTCCTTCTCAAACCTGCACAAGCACGGGAATGCACATAAACAAGACAGCCCTTACCCTGAATCTACAAAAAATAGACCAGTCAAAAAATTGTTGCTTCTTTGGTATTAAAATTGTGATATCTTCTCAGTCTCACAGAAAAAGTCTCACATTTTCAAGTCAGCTTGAACTTTTTTTTTTTTTTTTTAAGCATTCTGTTTTCAGACAAAGCTCGTGTTCAATCCTTCAGATCATAAATTCCAAAAAGTGCCTATGTAGATCTGTTTTGGTTTTTAGCAAGTACAAATTAGCACAATCTTTTCCCTTTGAAGTCTGAAATTAAAAAAAAATCAAACTACCCAAAAATTTGGCCAGTCCAACACCTAGAGATATTCACACAGCCTTCTCTTTTCCTTCATTACCGATTAAAGTATTGTACTCATGCATTTTCGAAGACTACATAAAAAATATCCTATTTCTCGGCCTCATCAGAAAACATTATTACAAGAGGAATGTAAAAGAGGACTGCCGAGGGTTTAGATTGCGGGGTGACAATAAAACCCTGGCAGATGTATTGTTAACCTCCTCTCCCTCCCACTTCCCCCTTTTTGCCCCTCCCTCTCCCCCCTTCCCACTAAGGACAGGTGATTGGGAAGAAAAGAAGAGAGAAGAGAGTTGGAAAAATTAAAAATGTTCTACTAATGCTACTAATAAGAATAGAGAAAATAATACAAAATATACAAAACCAATTTTGAAAGTCTCAGCAACTGCAGAGCCGGCACCCAAAGTCCTGGACTGGACTCTGCAGCCACTCGGAGCTGCATTCAGTCTCTCACTAGGCCTCAGTTCACAGGGATGACTAGCAAGGTCCTCTCCCAATATTGGCCATAAGCAAAAGGGAAAAGAAGGGAAAAACGGATGAGATCCTCGTGAACTCCCACTTTTATATGAAGTATTCACGTGAATGGAATGTTACACACAGTTGGTCAGTTTCTTGGTCATCTGTTTTCTCATTGCCCCTCTCGCGAGATGTCCATCCATGCTTATCAATAAGTTTGCATTCCATTGCTATGTTTACCAAAACATGTATCTGGTTCTCCAGGAAAATGCAGCTTATATGAAGGCTTTAGCTGACAGGCAAATTCACTAAAAGTGAAACTTGTTTTTTAACAAAGCCAGGACAAGGACTCAAGAAGTATAGGAAATCAGATAATTTTCCTTTGACCATGAGAGTATTTTCAGAAAAGTCTCCAGAGTAGTTATGATTTATCCTTATTCTTGTTTAATTGAAATTTTCATGTTTTACATTGATATCAATTTGTAAGTTATAAGCTGAAGAAATGTATGCCCTTGTGATTTACATGTCCCTGTTTTCTCATCACAAGCACCATGACTAAACAAATCTCTGCAGAGTTTGTCTGTAGTTGTTATCACTATTAGCCAAACATCTTCTCAGATTCGCAATAGATTCTGATCATACTGAATTTACCATTTTGGGGATTTGCAGAAAGGTACAACAAACATTTTTGGAGGAAAAAATCCTTTTTTTGATGCAAATAACAGGCAAATCACTAGACTGTCTGCTGAATGAACTGTTGATGTAGTATGGAAGCATATGATCTCAGCAGGCTAATTTTAATATCATCATATTCAATGTCAGAGAAAAAAAAAAAGACAACAGAGAAAAATTTCCCGATAATCATGAGGAAAGATAGCGCCATAACAAATAAATTGCTCAAGTATGTTAAATATAAAAATAATAGATAGTTTAAAATTATGTTTGGGAACTTAATGTGGTATTGGAAAGGCTTGATTTGTACAGCAGAAAAAATAGTCCAGTGCTTCTAATGTAAGTATTTTGCTGCTATTTGCTTCTGAAGACAATGAAAAGGGATTTGGAACTGTTATTTTCCTCCAAAATCTACAACCGATAAATAACATTAATGTCTCTGCTCTCAAAGGCTCAGATTCCACTGTTAGAAGTCCACCATTGTTAGAAGTCAATGTAGATGTTTCACAGTGATTATTTAATTATACATTGTAACTACAAGCATGTAAAATGTTACAAGCAATGTAAGAGTTTAAAAAAAAAAAATCTTTAACTGCATAGAAGACTGTAAAGACTGGACATAACTTTAAGAAAGGATTAAATATTCATAATGCAGTAGTTTTTTGTTAAAGAAATAAAGCCATTTAGAATCCATAACTAAATGAAAGACAAATGACAAGAGATAGTATTAAGTCATTAGATGTTTATTTAAAGAAGATGAGGCACTAGTATTACCTTTGAAAAGAATAGGTATTTTACCCTGCAAAAGCTTTCAGTCTTTTCAAGCTATCCACACTGAAAGACTTCTAGAGTGAGATATCACCTAGCTTTTGATGTTTCTGACAGTGGTATCTATATCTGATTTAGTTGCATAGATTTCCTTTTAAAATTAATGGAGAGAAGTTAATCGTCTGACCTGTGTCAGATGTCTGCCTCAGGATGAGATGAACCATATCTTTCAAGTAAATGGCTAGTTCATATGCTAACATCTGAAGTTTGATGAGATAAGTCCCACTCCACAATCTAGATGGTACTCAGTATGAACATCAGAAAACAAATTCAAATGTGTGGGCCTACTTGTTCATAAAAGGCTGGAACTCAGCTACAATGCTGAGATTAACAAACATATTCGAGCAGTGATACTCTCTTTAGACAGCTAGTACCTATCCAAAGTACTTGGAAAAAAAAAATCTACTAGATGTTTTCTCCACAGTGGCATTCATAAATTTTCTTCCTCCAGTCCTAGAGCAGAATAGTAGGGATAAATATCTTCTATTTCATACCAATATCATTACACTCATTGTACCTACATGTTTTTATAAGACAAATTAACCTGAAGAGAGACTCAAACTTATAAAATTAGATCCATGTTATTAACTTGCATGATTTAAACATATACACTGCACCAGGCAGTGCTATCAAGGATGATTACTTCATATCAAATATGTCCTCTGTGCTTCATGGTGACAGCTGACTTGGTTTGGGATAAGGGCAGCTGGACACTGGAAGCTCCTTAGTACCCAACAAATTTCAAGTTCTACCTGGGGTAAAATCTACTCTGGAAAAAACAATACAGCACATTAGCAGAATTCCAGATTGATGTAGATATACTTTTTCAGAGTGGCACCATATCTTGCTTTATCTCCTAGCATACATCTACAGAAGCCTACTAAACAATGAGCTGCTTCTGTTTCTGCTGAAATCAAGAGCAATGATATCATAAATTCCTGCAGGAAGACTTCTGGGGTTCTTCATAAGTACAAAATGCATATATCACATAACGAAATATGCAGCTTTGCATAGCATATTACCTACAACAAATATGTCATATTACGATTAATAATGAAAGTGTATAGAAAGGGGAGCAAGATATATGCATGTAGAAGACAATCACTAGAGACTATGTGTTATACTATTTACTTCTGAAAGTTGGAACAAACAGCTCCTGTCAAAAATACATATTTATCTAATTATTTAAAAAGGCTGAGTTCTGCATTATTGTAGACATTGTCAAGACAAGATAAGCTTATGACAGGCATATTGAAGCCATTATGTAGGGTATTGCTGAAAATATGACAGGCCATAACTCTTGTGGAACTCCCGTTGCATATTAATAAAGAATTCAACAGAAGGTTTTGATGAAGTTAAATGCTTTGAGAGAATAAATGTAGCCTTCGAAACAAAAACAAAACATGGTTTTCAAAGCTTCCTGCTCTGTCTGGTAGCAAAAACATTAAATTACAGTACAACAATATTTGTTTCTTCTGAGAGAGGAAGAAGTTTCTGTGATGCATTGCAAATGTGTAGCCTAGATAGCATGCTAGATATTTCTCTTTATTTAAAATATTTTCAATTTTTATTTTGGTATTTTCAAACAGAAAATGCAATTGTGTGTAAAGTGCTAGAATAAGTATCCAAGTATTCTGTAAACTAGTCAAGGAACAAACAGTTGCATTAATGGATTGTAATACACATGACCACAATGAAAATGCATTTCCTAGTGATCAAAACTAATGGCAATATCAGCCACAGAATCCAATAAGTCAGGATTCTGCCTGTATGTAAATCTAATGCTGTTTGCAAAGAACTTGTGAATTTATCCAGAATTCATCACCAAAATGAAGAAGTATTTTCCATTTTTATGGTATTCAGTAACATGTACCACTGAATTTGAATTTGAATGAGCTTGAAGCTCAGAAATATGTCAGCCAGACCCAAACAGAAGAAAAAGATCCTGATTCATTTCACATGACAGAACTGCACACTGAAACCTCCAAATCTACACAGAATGAGATGTTGTATATATAACTCCTCAAATGTGGTAAATTTGACCAGGAAAGAAACTTAGAGTGATCTAGTACAGTAAGGATTAAAATTTGTGGTTACAAGGTGTACATCCTAATTTTTTACATAAAACCAGCCCCTTATAAATGGGGTACCTCTGAAGAAGAAGAAGCAAGGAAGCAATAGAGTGCTGATAAATTAGCCATGTCTGAGTAAAATGCTTGGGAAAGAAGAAAGGTTTCTTAAGTACATGCAAAGATTTATATCCAGACACTAGCTTAAAATAACCAAGCAATTTTACCAGCAACAGAATTAAAGACTTACTAGCTATAAAGTCTTTGAAGTGCTTCTCAAGCCAGTTGTCACAGACTGCCCTAGTTCTTATTCAGCCTTCTTGAATTATTTGAAGTAAAGTTTCTGAAAAAAATATTTTAAAAATCATATTTTAACTCAAGATCATTTAGAAAAAAATACTTAGTTTTGACAATTCTGTACAATATATGCTTTGAATTGCATAAGTCTAAAGATCTATATTTTGTGTGCAAGACATTAAACCCAAAATGTCTTCGGCCAGCAGCCTAATTTATGGAAACTACTGTTGTAATAAGAAATTACTTAAAAAAAAAAAAAAAAAAAATCACTGCAAATGTTACTTTTTTATTTATTAATTAGCCTCAGTCTGTAGAAATCCTTAGTATTAAGGAGATCAAAAGCTCTCCCTTCAATTAATTCAAAGTTGTGTGACTTAACAGAAATACAGAAATGACTGGGGAAGGGGAGTCATAAGTACCAAACCCATCCGGCATTATAACGCCTCGTTTTTCCTTGTGTGTGTGCACATGTGTCTGTGAATATTGCAAATGATTTTTCATCTCTGCCACAATGCCGAGCTGATTCCTTTAGCCTTTCTGATGAACAAAAGCCATAAGCCTTTATATTACAACATTTTTCCACCCTGTGAAGTGGTAGGAAAACCTCCTGCATTAAGGAGCACAATGAAGTCACTGAAGCATGAGGAAGATCAACAATATTTTGTAATGTTCACCTTGTCTGTACATAGCTTTTCTCTTCACAGAGAAGAAAGGAAAATACCCATGGCCAATGAGTTTTCTTCTGCTTTGGAATGAACATTTTAGGGAATAACTAACAAGTCTTTGCTTTTTGCAGTTTTTACTTTTCTTTCTGTAGTTTAGGAAACAAATGTCATTAATAAAGACTGCCAAAACTTCCTTTGGGCTACCGACTGCAGTGAGTTCGTTTTCATCACTTGTGTGGATCTACTATTTTCACAAAAACTCTTTCAGGTATTGTCACGGAGGTAGCCCGAGGTTAGTTTAAGGGACAACAGGGTCCAAAACAACTTTTATTAAACCGGTGAGAAACAGGGTTTTAGCACTCCAAAGTGACTTAAATAAAGGTTCAGATATCAGTTGAGGAAAATTATTAAGGGGCAGCAACTAATACAACAGACGCTCCACAGTGTGCATGCACGTGGCTTCACTCAAAACAATGCTGGAGCCATCCCTGAGTCTGAGACGAATACACACTTGCCTGAACACAGTGAGGGATTATTTTTAAAGAGATACACGTACTCGTAGTGAATACGGTAAGTGTACACTCGCGATTCCGTGTGGGTAAATTTATAATACACTCGCAATCCTGCAAGGGTTAATTTACTTACACGTGCAAATGTGCACGGAATATTACACGTGCTTATGTGGAAGCACGGGAGGAAAATACACTTGCGATTGTGCAAGGAAATAATTTAAAGTACACATGCAAATGTGCACGGAAAGTTACATGTGCAAATGTGCACGGAATATTACACGTGCTTATGTGGAAGCACAGGAGGAAAATACACTCGCGAATGTGTGAGGAAATAATTTATACACATGCTCGTACTGAGCACGGAAAGTTATACGTGCAAATGTGCACGGAAAGTACACGTGCTTGTATTAAGCACAGAAAGTATGTGTGCAAATATTCATGGAAAGTTACACATACAAATGTGCACGGAAGGAAAATACACCCGCGATTCTGCGAGGATTAATTTTACACGTGCTTATATTGAGCACGGAAAGTTACACATGCATATGTGCACGGAATAGTATAAATATACGCGCAATCCTGCGAGAAGTTTTACTCACACCCATGTCGGCACGGCAAGTGGAGTCTCCATCCCAGGGACGGGGGCTCTCGGCAGCAGCATCTTGCTCGTGCTCTGAGAGACCCGCGACAAAGGGCAGAGTCTCAACGAGAATCTCATTTTTATATTAGCTGATCAGATCTGACTGTAGGCATTCTAGAAGCTTCTCTACACCCCCACACTGGCTGTGGGTGCCCCTGAAGCCTCCAAACATCCCCCACACTGGCCGCAGGTGCCCAGCGGCTCACTGGCGCCTGGGCACTCCCTTCTCCTAATGGCCCTGGCCAGGGTGCTCTGGGGCCAAAGAAAAGAAGCTGTTAGCCTCAAGTAGCAGAGAGAGAGGGAGATGTGCCTACTCCTTCCATACTGAAGGAGGGAGGGGGAGAGAGGGGGGTTTGCATTCTGCCACAGGTATGTTCTTTGCTTTGAATTGGGTTGAAACCAGGTGAATTTCAAATAAGTCCCCAACCCAGTCTTATCATTTACTTTAGTAAAATAAATTATTAAATATGTAACAAAAACATTCCTACAATAAAAAAAAAAAAACAAAAAAAAACCAACACAACAACCAAAAAAACCACTACTTTAACACACAATGATGGGCCTTCTCTTTTGGCAAGTCAGCTCTCCTTCAAATCTAGACCAAATCGGGACATTATCTGAGTTATCTTATGCTGCTGCTGTTCAAAATGCTCCTTCCTGCCTCTCACCTGTCTTTCCCTTATTACCATTATGTATGTCTTGTTTTTGCAAAAAGAATTTGTATCTGAGAAACAACTTTCTCATTAGATATGTCTGTAGCAACTTGGCTTTCCTTTCTCCTGTTTTCTGGAACTAATTTTTTCCGGTTCCCACTTTCCCTCTTCTTTCCCCCACTGAAATTTTCTGACTTTATTCCTTAATTAAAGCATCAATTATAGCCTGCATATTAGGGAAAAAAAAAAAAAAAGAGTGAGTGGTGATGTATTCCCCATAATATTTCTTAGAAGTATGCACTGTACATTTTTAATTTCATTTGTAGCTCACCTTGTCAGAGAGATCACACAAACTATACTATTAATGCAGCTGACAGATGAAGCCATTCTAATGCTTTTGCTTATCTGATACAGGTTTGTACTTATCGAACACAGGTGTCTACCAATTGGACACAAGTGTGTGCTTTTGCCACACCTATTTCTGCTTTGGGGCCCTAATGAAAAAGGAAGAGTAAAATATTTAGCATGAAGTTGGATTACATACTAAAAATCAAATAATATCTCCAGATTTCAATGTTCAAGTTTAAAAATATAGATATTCTATTGTAGTTTGTATTGCAAAATTGTACATACTTTGGGAATACGTGCCAACCAATTTGTGTTCATGAACACAAATAATATTCCTGAAATGAAACTTTTAAAGTATTTCTGAAGTCGAATCACTTCAGGTGCAAACATATAATTAAAAACAAACAAACAAACAAACACACAAACAACAAACAAAACCAAATCAACAAACAAAACACACACACACACACACACACAAAACCCACACAAAACTGCGAGATGCTATCTAAGACTCTAGCGTAGAAGCAATTGTCACAACACAAACAAGTGGTGTGCCCTCTGTAAGGTCATAGAAAATGCCTTTATACTTAGATTCCCTGCCTGCTTTTCCTGACTTGTTGACCTGCTCTCCTGGTCTGGTATATGAAAGGTCTTGCACAGTGTTTTCTTTATTCTCCAGGAGTTACAGACTCATCTGTATTTTGCTGTGACTCCTGACTGTAGAAAATAGTGGTTAAAGATGCTTCTGTTATCTAATGCATGGCTCTACACATTCCCAAGAATACTTTCTAAACAGAGTTATTCTTCCTGCATATGTATCCAATGTTAAGCTGCATACCCTCGTCATTGCAAAGTGCAGACATGCTGGAAGGGAAAATGGAATTAGCAAGAACATTGTGGGCTTATTACAGCGTCTTAACCTGCTAACAATTAATAGTTAATCAGTCCAATAATAATATTTTAGAATTTTCTGTCATTGTGTAGGAGTTCTTGTTCTTCTTATTGACAAAAACAAGCAACAAACTGCCCCACTTGCCTGTTTTCCCCAAGCTTCTATGGCATTTTGTAACAAAAAAAAATAAAACTCTTTGTTGTATGTGACATCATCTGGAAAGATGAATTCTGTTTAATAAAAATCATTCATTCATTTTGACTGCAATGAGAGAATAAAATATTATTTTGATGAAAATATGAACTTCTGCCCCACTGGAATCAATAGGAGATTTAAGTGTAAATTAATTTAATTGACATGAAACAGGTATTAGGTTTAGATTGGAGATGATCTATGTAACTCAATGACTCATTTTTGCACAGGTTCATACATGAAGGGATACTATAAATTTAGGTGAAAAAATATTCACGTAGGTTCTACCTACTGATTGCTTTAGTAACCCTCTTAACTCCTTCAGTACTGTGGGGACAGAAAGAAAGAAACAAACAAACAAAAAAGAATATGCATATAGAGGATACTAGTGTACACTCAGGTGGAACAGGCTTGCATGTTTATCTCCGTGTGCCTTGCACCTCTTGTCTTTATGTGAAACCTAAGCAGAATACAGAGGTTTCATGCCTAAGTGCCTGAAAATAATTATTTTTCTTACATAATAATTTTAAGAGTCTCCTACTCACTGTCATATGCAAAATTAGTTTCATAAATATACATTATATCTGAGTAAGAATACAGTTATAGCACTTTCTTCATTTCTGCCTTATGTTATGGTTTTGGTTTTCTCTTTAAACCTTAATGTCAGCTGTCCACAAGCCAGAACCGTTATCACAGTTGGAAAGAGTGGTTCTAGTCAGTGCTGCTTCTTTTGTTCCTGAGCTTTTTCTCCAGACTGTGGGACTGCAGAAGGCATCTGCCACCATAGGTCTGTTCACCCTCTGGGGCAACACAATGCACAGCTAATCATTTATTTAGCATATTTGTGGGATTTAATCAGAACATCACCCTTCTTCATGAACTTGGCTTGAATCCTGAAGCTGAATTCAGTAATTAAAGAACATTTTTATCCACACATATTGTTGGTGAAATCTAACTTGAATTATTAGATTACAAATTATGCTTTTGTAATATGATGATGATAATAGCTCAGGTGTAATGGAAATCTAATAATGGTGTATACTTTCCTTTCAGGCTCCCTTCTCTCACTCCGGTTGATGATGTAGACTTTGTATTGCATGCATATATATATATATATATATATATATATATATATACACATGTATGTATACACACAAGTATGTATTTACACACACTAAATACTTCATTATGTATGCAGTACTTTGTATATGAACAAAGTGAGCTTGAGGGAAGTGTCTTGGCCAAAATTTATACAATTTATCATGTTGAAGCTAAAGAGTATTAACAACTTTTATCTTCTTAATATAACTAAATATACTCCTATCTTCTTTAGAAGAACCAGATGTAGAGTTTGTTGTTGTCACTGTAGTTGTCACACATTTTCTATAATATTTTAATGTAAATAACTTTGTTTTAGTGTAACACATGTATGATGGAGAAAGTTTTACAGAACTTTGCATGGGAACATAGCTTTGTGTTAGACTGAGCATAGCTGACAGCTTTACAAATTTCAGTAGTAATTTATTGATTCAAGTAGCTAGAAATCTTGGCCATGGTAGATTAACTTGGGCTGTATTATCAACTGTACCTACCTCTTACAATAAAGAATAACTATAAAAAATTCCAACTTATTTTACCATACCTATTACAATTATTGTTTTACTTAAACCACCTTAATCCCACTCATTTACAATAAGGTAAGAGACTTTAGAAGTGGAATACACGTGAGTCAAGAGAGTAAACCAGTTGTCTATTGGCCAACACACATGAAGAGCTAGGACCAGCAAGCTATGGGTTCTCACTACTCTCTTGAGATATCCAATGGATATTTTCCATCTGGACAATTGCACTTGCAGTGGGCAATACTCAGCCCTGAGTGCTCTGTAGTGCAAGCTGATCCTGAACAATGCCAATGTATTGTCTTCTAAGTGTTTCTTATTATTCCTTAAGGTTTTGTACCATTTCATGTCAGCATTTTCCCTCATGAATCTCTTAGCTCCTATCTTCATCTTAGCTGTTAAACTTCTGTTTATTTTTCTTTGTCTTATCTTGTTTGGCTTTAGTTCCTGTACCTTTTCCCTCTTCATCAGGAGTTTTCTCTGTAAAAGTAGGTCACAGTCACATAAAGCTATGTTGCATTATACTAGGCCTTTGTTCACAAAGAGGCAAACACCTTGAATTTAGGTTAAATTTAGCACTAAAAAATACCCCAGACATAATGCCCATTCTGCCAGCTTTCCTGTCTTTGGTGTAAAAGTCAGGTAGACAAATGGAAGTAAGGATTTACCAGCTGCAGCAGCTAAATGTAATATTGTTTGTCAGTGCCGTGGTTTAACCTGAGCTAGCAATATAACCATGATAGCCGCTCACTCATCCCCCTTCCCACCCACCTCCCCCATCCCCGCTCCCCAAATAGGGAAGGGAATCAAAAGGGAAGGGAGAAACTTGGATTGAGATAAACACAGTTTAACAAAATAATAAAATACTAATACACTACTTGTAAATGTATATATAAAATAGAATACAAAATGAAAGATACTGCAGGCAATTCCTCACAACCTCCATCAACACTGGGCAGCCAGTCTTAGGAAGCAGCACACTGGTCCCGAACAGCTGATCCCAGAGAGAGAAAAGAGAAAAAAGGCAGAAAGCCCCAGAGGACTCTGCAAAATGGCAGGATGGTAAAAGGTCAAATTAAATGTCCCAAACAGAACTCCCCTGAACAGGCCTCTGAGAGCAAAGAGAATGCAAGACAGTGACTGGGAGATCCCGACTCTCCTTAAATATGAAACATGACACTAATGAGATGGAATACTTTTACTGATCAGTCTGGATGTCTGTCAAGCTCTGCCCCCTCCATGCCCCGCTTCCTCAATGCCTCACACCTGTGGGCAGAGCGCTCAGAATGTCCTTGGCTTTCAAACCAGAGCAATTCAAAACATTAACTCTGTTCTGAGGTGTTGTCTCTTGTTCTCAGGCTAAGTCCAAATAATGACTGTGCTGGCTATGAAAAAGAAAAGTTTCTAACTGCATGAAGAAAGTTAACTCATTTTCAGTCAAATCAGGACAGTCAGTCAAAGCCTTTTACTTCAGTTGTCTGCTGAAGCTATTATGTTCTCTTGGGAAAACATGAGGATCAGCTACCATTAAAAAAAAAAAAAAGAAAAGAAAAAGAAAAAAAAAATTCTCTTGCTACTGTTGACTTTATCAGTAACACAATTATGATCAACATTACCATGTGGTTTCTGGATAATTATGACAATTTTTCTATAGGTTGTATTTGTCATTTCTCCATGTTTTTCCAAATTCAGGATTACATTCAACAACACTTGCCATGGTAAAGTATTATCAAAAACGATCCATATACTGCATCATACTTGCATAACAAACCAAAACTGCAACAGAGATGTGCAACTAGCTGAAGAGGATAAATCTGCCTTAAACAACTGACAACAGATGTATCTTCAGCAATTTTTGGTTTTTATGCTGGATCCACATTTAGAGGCTTTGAGGTTTGGGATCAGATGAGAAGCCAAATTCTGAATTTGATTACAGACCTCAGTATACAGTGCAGGGAGAAGGGAAAAAGGATTGGTTTTTGAAAGCTTTACAGATATGATCCTATAACACAAAACTCATAAATGTTTACAATTGTGTGGGTGATTCCTACCTATATTACTCTGAGAACAAAACTCTTGATTTGCATGTATTCAAAACCGAGCTCATCTGAAACATGAGACTTCTGAGCTTTATGCTCTCGGCCCATGTAAACAGCAAATTAATCATCAAAATCATTATGGACAATAGGAACAGAGCTTTTAATACTTCAGATCTTCTGCTTGCCATTTCAGTAGGATTTAGAACATATGAAGAAGTGAGGTGAGTTTCAAACTGGCTTAAGGAGAGAAGCTAGAGAGTGGTAGTCAATGGTGCGGAGTCTAGTTGGAGGCCAGTATCTAGTGGAGTGCCTCAGGGGTTAGTACTGGGGCCAATATTATTCAATATATTCATTAACAATTTGGACGAGGGAACTGAGTGTACTATCAGCAAGTTTGCTGATGGCACTAAGCTGGGAGGAGTGACTGACATACCAGAAGGCTGTGCTGCCATCCAGCGAGACCTGGACAGGCTGGAGAGTTGGGTGGGGAATAACCTGATGAAATTTAACAAGGAAAAGTGTAGAGTCCTGCATCTGGGCAGGAACAACCCCAGGTTCCAGTATAGGTTGGGAAATTACATATTAGAGAGCAGTGTAGGGGAAAGGGACCTGGGGGTCCTGGTGGACAACAGGATGACCATGAGCCAGCACTGTGCCCTTGTGGCCAGGAAGGCCAATGGCATCCTGGGGTGTATTAGAAGGGGGGTGGTTAGTAGATCGAGAGAGGTCCTCCTTCCCCTCTACTCTGCCCTGGTGAGACCACATCTGGAATATTGTGTCCAGTTCTGGGCCCCTCAGTTCCAGAAGGACAGGGAACTGCTGGAGAGGGTCCAGCGTAGGGCAACAAAGATGATTAAGGGAGTGGAGCACCTTCCCTATGAAGAAAGGCTGAGGGAGCTGGGTCTTTTTAGTTTGGAGAAGAGGAGACTGAGGGGTGACCTTATTAATGTTTATAAATATATAAAGGGTGAGTGCCACGAGGATGGAGTCAGGCTCTTCTCGGTGGCAAACAATGATAGGAGAAGGGGTAATGGGATCAAGCTGGAACACAAGAAGTTCCACTTGAATTTGAGAAGAAACTTCTTTTCAGTGAGGGTGACCGAGCACTGGAACAGGCTGCCCAGGGAGGTTGTGGAGTCTCCTTCGTTGGAGACATTCAAAACCCGCCTGGACATGTTCCTGTGCGACCTCACCTAGGCGTTCCTGCTCCAGCAGGGGGATTGGACTAGATGATCTTTTGAGGTCCCTTCCAATCCCAAACATACTGTGATACTGTGTCCCTGTGAAGTGTAAAAATTTAGCATGCCCCACGGCTTTCAAGAAAGTTCTTGAAAGACAAAGGCAGGTCTTATTTTTCCTTGAAATATAATGTCTACTTTACTCTTAAGCCAGAGCTGTTCAGACAATGAGAGACAAGCAGTGTAGGAAGATCAAAAGAAATCCCATACATGTCTATTGGATTTCTGTACGAATAATAGAGTTCCATTCTGCTAGTCATTATGTAAAAATATAAGCTGAACAAGCAACCCATGTGATGAAGGCCCTGAAGTCTATAAAAATATTTTTTAAGAGAATTGTTTGTAGAGTAAAACATGGGTCTGGAATATCCTCATTTAATTCAGTTTATTTATCTCTAGGAACAACATTACAGAGAAAGGTATGAACCCCATATCTTTAAGAACGCTATTTTATCATCACATGAAGTATCACCAAAGGTTTTGAAGATCATCACTACAGAGATGAAAGTCAGTCATAGTCATCACTTGAATATTTTGACCACAGGGATAAGGCAGAATTACTTTTTGTATCCAATTAGTAATTTAACCTCATTTTTCAGGTTCTAGGCTCAGCTTCCTGTGTATGGATATTCAAATGTAAAGGTAGCTATATACTTCATTTTCCATCCAAAAACTTCTATTAACTAATGAGTACCAAACTGGGTTTTTGTATCTCAATAACCATCTTGAAAAAGTGTTGTTATAAAAATAAAACTTGATTCCTATATGCATGCTGATTAACTCAAAATTTAAAAAAGGAAAATCACCTATCTGTATTTTCACCTTACATTCACAGTTTGATGAAGGGAAAAGCTTCACAAAAGCTGTTCTGCTGTTTGTCTTCTTATAGCTAACAATGTATATCTTTGAGAAAAATTATACATATTATTTAAGCTTTCTCAGAGTTTATATTCCTTCATTTTCTGATTTGTTTTAGCCAAGTGAATATCTGATTTTATTCTCATCTAACCAATAAAAATGGCACAATCTTGCACTTCTCATCCATCCTAAACTTTAATTGATTTCCACGGAAGTTACAGATGTGTAAGGGCTACAGGTTTGCACCACAGAACGTTTGTAAGATCTAGCATGGGCACACTATGATAAAATATGAAATACAGACTGTACATGTCAAAGCATCCTCCTTGTCCACTGTACTGACACCTTCCCCATTGTTGAGCACGTGCTACAAGCAAAATAGTTACAATCCCATTCTTTACCATCACTTATACTCTGTGGTTCCCTTCACCCATGTAACTGTTCAGTGAAGTCCAAGTGCCAAATTTATGACCCTTACTTTCATCAGAGGAGTTTTTATTGTGTATGGCCTAGCAGGAAGAAGGTTCTGACAACACAATGTGGAGGCAAGATCAATCTGGAAATAAAATGTAATGTATCATTTCTCCAAGAGACAACAGATGATCTTTCATCTTATTTTATAAAGGAATGATGTGACACACTACCATTGAATCCTGTCTGGATGAAGTAGGACAGATACAAAATAATTGTGCTTGTTTTGTTTTGGTTTGTTTTTCTATTGAGATTGGACTGCTTACAGACAGTAAAGTGAGAAAACCTAAATGATCCTCAGGCTCTTTCAGCTTTCTTTTTTTATCCAAAATGAAATATGTTGATTTTAATGAAACGCTTTGAATTTCCTGTCCCAAAATTATTTTGTGCCCATAAAGTAAGCCTTAAAACAGCCATGCAAGGTGACCCTGAACCTACATTGTAGTAGATTGACACAGAGACAGGATCCTGATATTTCCTTGGTTTATCCTTTGTGGTACTCTTGTTTTCTGCTTGAAGTAATTGTGAAGAAACATTTCAAATTTCCTCAGTTGTCTGATGAAAGTTGAAATCTCTGTATTAAGCCAGGGGATATCTCTCAAAGCTAGAAACAGGCAAAAAAATGTCCAACAGTTATGAAGTCCATGTAATACCCCCATGAATTATTATTTTCATTGATGGCCAGGTAGGGACAGCCTGCTCATAACATCTCAGTGAACAAGTCTGGATATAAGTCAGAACAATGGGCACCATTTTCTGTGGGGCCATGACTGAGTGAAAGCATTGCTTATTTTTCAACAGACTGCATTTCTGGCTGGACTTATGTACTTATTCCCTCAGGCAAAAATGAAGCACAGCTGTTTGAGCACCAAATTTAAGTATTTAGGCTTCAAAAAAATAAGATATGCACACAAAATATGTAAAGTTTCTAGGTCTAGTGAAGTAGTAAGAGCATTTCTGTGTGTGCAACAGATCAAGGAAAGCAAAAGCTCTATCTAGTTTCTGCCCTATACACGTTAGTGGCACTGATAGAGTCTCTGTACAGCTGAACTCTTCTTTAGAAACATGTAATGGCCAAAGAAAATAACAGAGGATCAGGGGAACAGGAACACTGAGAATAGCCGAATGTTAATAAAATGAAATCTGTAGAAAGAACAAGAAGAAAAGGAATAATGGCAAAGAAAGATGAACATTTTGAAAAAGAACACTGAAACCATATATTAAAAACTGGAGGGAAAACTTAGGTCATCAGCAAAACTTTTATTGAAGAAGTAAGAAAGATTAAAAGATTACTATTTTTCCCTAACAGAACCGAAGCAAGTATTTTGCAGAAAGTTTTGTGTTGTATTTTTTCCAGAGTGAACATTCTGTAAAACTGAAATTATTTATTTAACTAAAAGCCACAATGTATGCTTGAGTGCATAATACTGGCCCTACAGTTTTGTGAAGATTGCTACTTCTGCTATTCAAGACCTTTGATCATCTTTTGCCTTTATTTTCTCTAGTAGTTATCACATATTTTACATTGCTTTGTTCCACTGAATCTTTGTGAATTTACAAAAATTTCTGTTGTATTTAGACATTTCAGTGCATGACTTCTCATTCCTCAGTTCTCATAAACAAGACATCTATTCACTCAACAAGTGACAGCAAAAATTGCAGGCTTATTGTGAGTTCACTTTCTACTTAAGCTGCATATACTGAGTTAACAGTGATGAAAATATAAACTATCCACCACTGAGCTATGTAGTATTGGAGAACATTAATTTTTCTGAGATCATAATCTCCTCTCCTCTCTTCTTTTCACTCCCCTTTTCCCTTTTCCCTTCTTCGTTCCCCCTTCTTTTCTCTTTCCCTTTCCCTCTTTCCTCCTTTCTTTTTTCTCTTTTCCTTAAATTATATGAGAGCTTTCTGAGAGTATCTGACACTCTGTATTTAAAAAAAAAGAGCAAACATTTGATCATTCACTCCCTTCTGAGGAGCTGCAGACCCTCACTTGCAGTAAGAGAAAGGGTTTTGACCCTACAATCACAAGTCTGATGTCAAATCAATCTCCTAATTTTGAGCCATCTTCAATTCTGCCTGCATCTCTTTTCCTATGACTGGGTCAGGAACACAGGGGAAAAAAAATGCCTTGTAGTTACCCGTCTTCCTTCAATCCTTCCACCATACAAATAAGTTAAAACTATTGTCCTTGTCTTATGAAGTTATTAATGGCCCACAAATATATGTGTTCTCAACATGACTTAAATTTCTTAGCCCCTTTTTTTCTCATATAACAGCATGTAGTTTATCACAAAGCCCCACTTAACAATGATATTATGAATTCAGAATGAGTCCCTTAGATTTATTGAGCCAAAAAGATCAACATTTCACATTTATTTCCTAAAGCTATGAAAATTCCTCGTGCATATACTTTAATACTCATTGAAAAATCCAGATGAAAATGGGATCACTTTTTCTGTTACTATACACAGTTACCTAACTGTCCAAGGTATATGAAACTGTATGAAATAAATTCTTTATAAAACAAAATGGATATTTGCTTTAACAAGTTTTACATTAGGTGTTAAGTTTATTTCAGTCAAGTGTCTCAATCACATTAGTAAGTAGTTTGGGATTTTTTATTCTTTACCCGAAACTCCAAGGAAACCATGCTAAGTTATTAAGAATTTCCATGAACACTTGGATTTATTTTCTACAGATAGTCCCATATAAAGTTGTTACTATAGTTATATTAACATCACCAGTCCTGCAACTAAGTCTAAAATGGATCAATGGGAAAAATAATGCTATAATTCTGTTATATACTTCTAAACTAAAAACAATATAGAATACTAGATTTTTTAGGTTTGTTTGTTTTACTGTAATATTCCTTCTTCAGTAATACAAATGGCATCCTTTGTCACTGGAATTGAGAGACTTTTTCTACTATAGGAATCGATTTTCACTTATTTTAACACCACATAATTCATGCTATTTAACTATCTTTCAGAGTCAGTGTCTGCCTGATAAATCTTTTAAAACAGAAACAAATAAAACAAATTAAACAAATGAAACAAATTTTAAAAAATGAAACAAATAAAATGGTTCATTATTGCCAGAGATACGGAGCAACAATGCTAACTTTTTCTCATTACAAAATTCTGTCAGCCTTATTTTTGACAAACTTTGGTGCCTTTCCTTGTTCAAGCAACTAGACTTCGATCATACACAGTCATAGCAGTGCCATGACACTTCTTATGCAAAATCAATATAAATACAGAAGATCTCTTCAAAGAATAAACTTTTTGAAATGAATTTTTTGAGACAAAAGTGTTTTGTTTATTAGATTGATTGTTTTTTTACATGGAGCACTTCAGAGACTGTAGGGCACTACTCTGATAATTTCCTTTACCCTAACAGTTCCTATGGATGAGTAGTTTGCAAATGCATCCACACAGAGTAATAGATATTCACATAGCATTTGCCATCTTCTTACAGCTCTAGTATTTGTCACAGAACTGCACTAGTCTTCTTTTAACACTGCTGAGTGTAAGGGTAACTTACACTTTTGAAAAATGGGGGGATAAGTTGCTCTATGATGATGGTTCACTAATAGTTGCCCACACAGGGAATTAATGCACGATGATAGCTTGTGTGCTATGAGTGCCTGCAAAGTTTTCCTCCTCTTGGTAGTTGTGTCTCAAACAGAGCTATGGACTGCTTAGCTGTTTATTCTAAAGTCTGGGTGGTATGTCCTGAAGTTTAATTTCATGATTGTTTGCCATTTTTTCATTGGTATTCTAGTCTTGACCAGGTCATGGGAAAAGGGGAGATTGTGCATTATGTTGTAAAGAAAAAAGCAAACAGGAACCAGGGCTTTGTCAGATATTTAGTTTGTATATTTTCAGAATCTGAAACCCAAGTAATGAATAAAGCAACAAAACCCATAGTAGGGAATGTATGAGAATCTGATTGCAGCTGGAGAACTGACGGAAATTCTCAAGAATAACTAAATCTTACAGGTTTTTATACTTCTAACTACATGGCCTAGTAACCTTGATGAAGTTCTTTCAACAGAAGATTCCATGCAAGATAAAGACATAGTCTAAATTTTCAAAGTCAGGTTTTGGAGATGAGTATGATACTCTTAGAACAGAAACATATTTTATTTCCAGGTCTTGGTGAAGTCTCTCTAGTCTACAAGGCAGTTTTTTTCATGGTATTATAGAAAATGTATTTGCTAAAATACTTTCAATAAAACACCTAAAACATAAATCTTCCAGAGAATGGCTCTTCACAGTTTTTCTCAGTCTTTTTTACCTTTTATCTAAATGACACATTAGTTAGATTAAAGTATGGAGAAACCTATACTGCTTCTTTTTTTGCAAAGAACACTTTCAAAACCTGACACATGATTCATCACCCTCCACCACTTAGAGCTTTGCATAGTTCCTAATAAATTTCCTACAGAACCAAGAGATGCTTTTTTTATTATTATTATTTAGCAGCGTTATGAAGCTCTCTATGAAAGGGACAGCTGAGAAAAGCCATTCTTCAACTGTCATGGCAAAGAGCCTACTTCACAAATTTTGGTTGAACACAACAGTTTCATGTTCCACAAAGTCTTAAAGGAGGACGTTTTGACAAAAAGTGCGGTCTGTCTCTCCACAGCAGTTTAAGACAAAATGCAATTTTCACATTATACATGCAGGACACTATCCATTTAAGTTATCATGCCTTGTCCTGTACAAAATGACACACTAGGCTTTCTATGGTCAACAAAGAGACAGGTATCCCTGAGAGTTATATCATTCTGAGATGCATGCCTAAGGTAGATCATATGCCTTTCTGTACAAGAATATCTCTCCATTTACTTCATAGAGCACTTAAGTGATTAAATATCTAGGTAGTTTATATTTGGATTATTACACTTGGTAGGGGGATGGGAGGAGGGAGGAAGTGTATGGATTGTATTCCTATATTAATTATTCAGTTCCTACCTCCATAAAGAAAAACTTCAGAGAAAACTCATTTTGTACTGTAGTAAATGTTCTTCTGTGAAGTTTGGGTTTTGGTTTTTTTTTATTTTTTAGCTAAAAGTTACCAAGGAAAACTTGAGAACATATGATATGCTTTAAACATTGAAGCATTAAAAAGTAATAGTTTGGAGATCAAGTCTGTATTGGTGTCATATAGGCATTCTTCATTGTCCTGCACAAAAATGCCATTGCCTTCTCTTACTTGCAAAATTAAATACCAAAAGAAAATAAATAAATAATTTCCTATGAACAAATTAACAGTTGAAAAAGATAGAGATAAAACTTTACAAGTGACTTATCAATTACTTTTTAGAGAGAAAGGCAGAAAGATTTTCCTTCTCTAGCTATATTTCTCCCATTGTTTTTGAAAATCTGTTTGGGGACATCAAGAGTATTGAAGGAAGAGCCATGTGCTATGGAGTTCCCAAAATATATAATCAAGAGTGTGTTTGTTCTGAGTGCTGAAAAGGAGATATAAATAAAAATCATGTGTGCAAACAGTGTTCATAAATTTTTTGTTCTGTGTAAGATCATTTGTGGCATTTGTCACCTCAGCTTTCAGTCTTGTACTAAACAAGGGGGAAATGTAATTCCTAGCATAGACTTTGGGAAGAAAGGCAGAGAAATTACTTGCCCAAAGTAATTGTTTTAAGGCAAAAAAAAGAGACCTAAACCAGATTTCTAGGGAAGGATGTGTCCCAAGTCCTGAGTAGTACTTCTAGTAGAGTGTGTTAATGACAAAACTTAAGAACTTTTCAGTTTCAATGACTGAGAGATCCAGGGCACAAACATCCAAAGAAGTCTGGTGGCAGCAGAACTGACAGAGTTCTTGAGGGTTTATTTGCACTTCCGTGTTCAGTGTTTGTAATCTATATTGGATTCATAATGGTAGATGTAGAGTAGTGGTCCTTCCTATGAGAGAGAAGACTGCAGCAAGCAGTGCATCTCTAAGGCTGTGCTTTTTGTTATTGCTCTTCCAGCACTCTTGATTTAGGGTTCATACTCAGCTCTGGGAAATCTCTAGAGAACACATACCAGAAATATAGGCTGTGCTTAGGGAGAGATTATGACCCCACATAAATTGATTTTTATATGAGAGTGCTTTATATTCAAGCCTTGCTCCAGGATGAAAATCTTTCCTAGCAGTTAAAAATTTAAAGAGAGAGAAAAAGCACAAGACATGACACCAGTCTGAGTTGTGCCCACAGAGCTGCAAGGAAGCATTATTTGGACTCTCCTGTTTCACAAGATTTTATTTGCTATAAATCAAGCTCATTTGTTTTATTGGTATAACTGGATAAGAAACAAAAACTCCCCCTGTCATTTTTTCTTGCCCTAGTAAATATAGTGTGATGGCTGTCTGATAGCCCACAATAGAAATTCTTTACCAGGTACAGTCTAGGATACAAATTATTGTTAGTTCTGGGCCTTGACTGCCATATCTGATATTAGCAAACAGAACAGCAGAGTAAATAACCTGAATGAAAGGTAATGATAAACCAGTGATGGTAGACTTCTTGCAGAAGACTGCACTACTACTGCTACTGTTGCCATTGACTGAAAGATTCCATGAAAGTCTTTAATTTAATGTACTTTGCAGGTGTTCTGATAAAGACACATCTCCATTTGAAGATAAAGGTTAAAAACACACCAAAGATAAGGATGCAGCAGCACAGGTACAATCACAATATGACAAAATTTTTCCAAACATTGCCATCTTATAAAAAATTGTTTTATTGGATTACACTACAAAATACTCACAGAACAAAATTCTGGACCCAGTGGCAAAATTTCCTGTAGCACCAGTGGCTGAAATACTTCTAGTCTTATATTGCTACTTTTTTATTTTTCTTCTACATTTTTTTTCTTCTTTCTATATTGACAATCATAATAAATTCACAGCTACATTCTCAAGTTTCTTAAGTTTAATTGTCTCTCATAATACTCAAAGAACATTGTACGCTTCTGCATCTTTGTTTGGAAATATTAATCCTTCAAAAACACGTTTATTGTCTCTGATGATTTTTTAAAGATCTGTGCAATTAAAATAATTAATACTTAGAAAGCACCTGGCTTACCATAAACAAATCAATCAACAAATGAGTGTCCAAACACCTGTCCTTGGCTGTCAAAGGTGGATAAATGTGATGCCAGTCCTACCTCTAGCTACAAAACATGTCTTGCCATAAACATTCTAACCAAGATTGCAAATAAGTCTTTTTTTTCAGATTAATTGTAGAGTGTTGTTTTACAGAATGTTTTTCCCAGAATTGTTCTCACAAATTATGACTAAATTAAATTTATTCATGTAAATTAATCTTAAATAAGGTTAATAAATTATTTTTTTTTAAATAACAGCATCCTAATTGGACTTTTTTAAACCACTGCCTACATGGTGTTGTGTAACACATTAGAGGTGTGACAACCTTGAAGCGCACCTCCCATCCTTAACAGAACAAAGGACCTCGTTATGCCTTAAACGTCTGGTTTTTGTTACTTTGGGAGGAAAAGATAGATGACAACTCATCTTTCCCAAAGTTTTATGGCCATGGAGGTAGACACCTTGTAAGATAAGGGCAACTAATAGTGTTGCTGTAAAAGGTCTCATGGCCTAACTGGGATGATAGAGATGAACCATCTGTTGGACAACCAGCTACCAGAACAAACAATGAACAGCTACCCCAACAGGTAAGACAACTCACTTCTGGTCAGTACTGTGAACTTTTCCCTAGTTTGAAGACCCCAAACCCATTGCCAGAAGAGTCTTCCTAATTAGCATGAAGAGTGAGCAGAGGGAGGAGACAAACTGCCTTCTCCCATCTTGCATGTAAAAGAACTGGGTTATAAAACAACCTCGTGTATGATACAGGTTGGCAACGTGTAAATCTTCAATGTGTTCCCCCCTCCAGAGGTCACTGTGGGACCGTTGTGCCCATGGAGTGGTGATATCTTTCTCTCTCTCTCTCTCCCTTTCTCTTTCTGATGTCTTAGTTTTACTTCTCTCTTTGTTTTTCTTGAACATATAAAAGTAATACCATTGTAAGTTCTGCTGCTAAAGTCTTCTTAAGTTTTGCATTACAGTTACTAATTGTTGCTAATCCACGATTTTTAGAAGGGTTTTTGCCGTCAATGTATTGATAAGTTTTATGTTGCTATAACAGATTTTTGCCAAGTCAATAATTGCTGTAATTTATATACCACTGAGTGCTTTTAGTAAATTCATAATTGGACCCCCAGAATGATTGTCTGTCATTCACTTTGCATTGCCATGCAGAATTACCCAGAGTTAACTCACACCTGATCTCATCTGTTGAGTCAGGGCGCGTGTCACATTCAGAGTTAACTCATCCCTCATCCCATCTGTTGGGATAGGACAAGAGGATTGCAAAAAACATGTGTGTCAATCATCATTCATAGGTCTTAACTCTCTTTCCATGTCACATTTCACAATTTTTTAAATTTTCAGTGGCAATGTGTCCCAGCCTCCTTAGGCAAGTAGATAATTTGGTGCCATTTCTATATGGTATGGCAGTCACCATTTTGTCCCAGGTAGCTATAGATGTGAGATTGCCACAACTATAGACATAGGCCTCTGTCACACAAGATGATGGGAAATTTGAAAAGAAGTCTGGAGAGTCAAGAGATTCTCCACCATTTGCAGCTTATCAGGAAAACAGGCAGATCACAGTTTAAATGAACAGCAATGAATGTCAGGAGAGCAAGAAAGAACTTGGATGGTATCTAGAGGCTTCCTTCTGTATAATTAAAGCAAAACAAAACATAAGAAAATGCTATATGAAAACTGCTTATTACTTAAAAAATAATATAATAATTAAAAAAAAAAACACCCAAAACAAATACAACAAGCAGAACCAAAACTAAAATCAAAACCAAACAAAATCCCCACATATTTAATTACATTTTTTAAAAGTCTCATAAATTAAGAAATGAAACAATTTATGACTTTAACAGACCATCCAGAAATTCTACCAAAAAACACCAAGGGAGAATTAGAAAGTTAAATTTTGGTTTTTTTACACTGATTCTCAGAGTTTTGACAGCATACTAGCAACAGTGTCTGCTTCAGAATTCTTTGTACAGTCATTGCCATAAAGCAATGCTCTTCAGAACAATACCACCATTCATACTGTCTAGCATTTCTTCACTTGTACAAGCATTTATTTGCATCTGAATATGTTCATAATAATTCTGCCTCAATGTCTCTTTAATTACATTAGACACAGAACTAAATATTTAAATGTTTGTAGCACTTGATGAAAAGCTGAATGAAGAAACAAGGTTGCATGGAGAGAGCTGAATCCACCTTAAATAAGATAGAAACAGACAATTCTCAAAATTATTGACTCTGTGTGTGTATATACACATTTCTAAGTAGTTTCCTGATCTGTTCCATTTTGCCTGTGCTCTAAATAGATGGAATGTGAGAAATACTTCAGGTCTGCCTGAGAACATAAAATACCAAAAATTCTAATGGTCTTCATGGGATTCTGCAGGCACGGGACATCTGGGAAACAACAATAAGACGAAGAGAAAAAAAAAATTGACTATTGTAAAGTGCCTAGTATTTTGCGAAATGAACTTTAACTGTTACACAAAAGAGTTGGAGCCACACTAAAACCTTTATAATAGTCACCTTCATTTAACAAGAGTGGAAAAACTAAATCCCTCAGGTCCTTTCTTATAGTTGAAATGGTTGAAATCAAATATTTAAGAGAGATGTTGGGATGTCACCATATACTTCAGATCACATGGGTCTCTGATGGATTTAAAACTTAGAAAATAAAATACTATTACAATTATATTTCTTCCTATTTGTAATTGTTTAAAATGACGTACTTTTTTCTGTAGATGATTCTGACCCTTTCTTCAAACAACACTAAAAACATTCCCAGCAAATAGTTTCAAGTCTAGCTAGACACCAAATGAAAAAAATTCTGGTTCAGGCTCTTTGCCATTATGAGAAAATCCACACTGTGCAACTAGAGAAAGAGTCAGGTCTTAATGAAAAATATGTCTTTCTCTCTCATCCTTCTCCAAATGTTTGGCACAATAAAAATGGTTTCACTGTTTGTGATATATTACAATTTGCTGACTACAAATATATTTTCAGGACTAGCTGTCATACTGGTTAAGAAAAAAAACAGCCTTTCAGAAAAGGATTTTGTTTTTCCCTACTGTTAACATTCAGTTATTAAGAATGCTTGAAAGTCAGTAGCATTATTCACACAAGTACTGTAGACTTCTTTCAGTCTGAAATTATTCATCTATGTGGTGAATATTTTTTATTTGGGAATGTCACAGTCACCAATCAAAGGTTTCTAGACCTTTTGTGAAGTACCACACTGATTTTTTTTTTCTTCCATAAGAAATGGGTAAGAGGAGGAAGAGTAATAGCTCAAATGACTAACAGTATAAATATTATCTATTTCCACTAGCAATATAAACAGCCTTGAAATATTTTGTATCTCAATTAAAAACAAATGCCTTAAAAATTAAATATTGTATCATTTCAGGACATTTCCTTCCTCTTACACCATCTCCGCACTTTGGCCAAAGGAGGAGACAGAAATGCATCACAGGAAGGACATGACTTTCTCACAGGGAAGAAGAAATAAACTGCAATACCAGCTGTGGAATCTAAGGTTATCTAAGAACAAAAAAGTGATATAATTCAGAAAAGTCAGTTGATAGCACAGTGTTAGAACAGGGTATTTGAGGGTATCTTTTTCAGCAAAGAGTTTCAACAGTCAGTACTTCCGTACAAACTTAAGAGAAGAGAACTCTTCAAGCTTCAGAATTTCTTAAAGGAGAAAAAAAAAAGCCCAAGTATAAAAATAAAAATTCTAAAGGATACAGGTAAAAAAGAATGGAACAAGGAAAATTATATACAGTTGGTACAAAAAGGAAGATTTATATTTCATATAAGCACAATCTCTAGCAATTGAAAGATTTCTAGGAAGATTTTTTGATAGAAATAGTTACCTAGGTGCCCTTAATTACAACAATTTGCTTTTGAAAAAATGATCTTGCACTTTGTTTGAAGTTTTATGTTTAGCTGGTACTATTTAACTCAAAATGTCTCTGTTGAGGTTACACAAATTATTCTTCAGCAAAGTAGAAAAACATCATTTCTGATTTTATTTTCCTAATTTTTTTTTAATGCTAAGGCAATTTCATTCAGAACATTAGCTGCCATTCTTAATTTCCAAGTTTATTATTTGAACAGTATTTAATATTTATTTTTTATTTGTACTTATAACTATTTAATTGATGGACTTTTTAGTATTTCAGTCTTATTAAACATTAAAGAGTATACTCATTTCATTTTAGCACACTGAATATCTCATAGAGCACTTTCATGGTGCTACCTAGGATGCAGATAAATTATGTGATCTAGCTTTATGGATTTTGCAGTTTGAGTAAATAAGACATTTGCTTAAATAAAAAATAAAAATTAAAAAATTCTAAACCTGAAGTCTTATTACTTTTCAGATTCATACTTAGTATCTGATTGAAATTAAATCTTCACAATATTTACTATGTGTTGTCCAAAATAATGTGGTGTGAGAGAGTCCGATTTTTCTTCAGATACTGAGTATATATTAATGCAAATACAGTATCTTCTATAGAGTTGCTTCTGATTTACTTTTAGTAGTCAGACCTAGAGAATATGCATGGCTTGACAAAAGCTTCTTCTTAACACTGAGTTAGCATAAGATTTATGGGCACTAGGTAAGATTTATTTAGGAATTTAGAGGAATTACTTCAGTTGTTGAAAATAGTTTTAACTATGCAAATGGATTCATTTACTGACCTAAATGACATCTCACATAATAAAAGGAGTTCTAAATATTCTTATTAATCTTTGGTCAAATATTTCCATAACATTCTGTGTATCATCTCCAGAGTTTATTTTCTTTAGCCTTAACAATGTTTTTTATCCATGCCTATGCAGATTTAAACTACTTTCAAAACATGTGAACTATGATGTGTTTTCTATCTGTAGCTTTATTTTTCATTTCCCTATTAATTTCATACACCAGGTAGATTGACGATGTTAGTGTTTTTCATGTGTTGGCTAGGTTCCATAGAGGGATGCCTTGACTGATGATCATACAATGTTAATGTAGAATATAAATCAACTTAGTATAAACATGGTAAGACTGATCCACATATTTTAGGCATATATCCAAAAGAGAAAGGGAAATCCAGTTTCTCTTAATTCATTTTTAGAGTGTATTTCACCATTCAAGTTTATATGTAATTCAAAGGCACTTCAAGATAAGAATAAAACACCAGAGGCAAAATAATAAATTATAATTAGGTTATTAATGATGTACAGCCTTATAAAAATAATTTTACCCTTTCAAAAGTATACAATAATATTTGAACTAGAACTTTAAATATTGTTCTCCCACAGATCCAGTTGTTATTAGTTGACAAAGCAAACTGCTTCAGAAATGAGTGCTCGAAGAAAATTTTTTTATGTGTTATTGCCAACTTGACCAAAAATAATCTTGCCACAGGGTAGTTCAGTGTCATTTCACAAGCTTTAGGTTAGTAATTATCTACATGCTGCACAGAAACAAACAAACAAACAAACAAACAAACAATTACCAGCTGCAAGCTAGAAAACACATACATGCCATCTACCTGAAACGTATCTCCCTGATTATGATCTATTCTAGTAATACTGTCAGTGACAGAACAACAATAACATATTACAGTGTGACAGGGAATAGATGATCCAGTGCTCTAATTACAGAAAAACACACATTTGCACTGCCACCAGGGCAAACGGATGTGGCAGACATGATTTTAAGGACATTGTTTTGACCCTTTTTTAACAGAAGTGCAGTGTGATCTAGAATAAGTTGTAATTTGTGTTATTGCAAAAGAAAGAAGCTAAGGTGATGCAAATGTCTGGAGTAATGATAAGTTCTTGAGTCTTTAAGGACTCCCACCCAGTAGTAAAATGGTTACAACTATTTTCTGAGTAATAATTGTTTGGGTTTTTTTTCTTCACAAGGTGGAAAAATGATCATGGTTACTTAAATGATTGAAGTTTGAAGATAGTAATAGTATATTTTATTGGATCAATTAATGGGAGGGGCAGGGGTGGAACATTTTATGTGGCCAAAGCCACATCAGAGTCTTTTGAATGAGAGCTTTGCTCTTCTATGGATTATTTAGTTCCTACCCCCCAAATCTTAATAATTTTCTTTTTCTTGAATTGATGAGAGAAAAGCTAAATGAGCTGGATGGAGGAACAGTAAAAATGGTACAAAACTGGTCAAAATGCCTCATGATGAACAGGAAATAGGTCTCTGTGTATTTAAAACATCTAGAACTTTCTGAAATACAAACTGACTGTTTATGCTATTTTGGAGCAAATCAAGACCACCAAGTTACAAAGACTGGAACTCCTAAGTAGACTTCTTTTTTTTTTTTTTTTTTTTCATTCTGAGGGCTGCTAAATGACACTCAGACATTTCCAAGAAGTGTAATAAATAAATTTTTAAAAAGTTTTCATTATGCACCTCTTACAGCCTCTTCCTTCATCCTCTAGATGTTAAAATAAAATAAAAGAGATTAGTATCAATAATTGTCTAAGCTGTAACAAGCTGTTTTCTTCTCTGTTTTGTGAGACAATTTCATTGCAACTTTGGGCAAATCATGTATATTTCTTCTTATTCTCTTGCATTATTCTGTAGAAGTGAATAAAAACAAAAAAAGTCATATTTACAGTTCAGGGGAAATAAGCTAATATTTATTAATTTTTTGAGAAATTTGTACAAAAATATTGGATTACTAAAAAAAAAAAAAAAAGAACAAAACTACTCTGGGTGCGTGATATCTCTCAATCACTTGGGTTCCACTGCTGAAAGACACTTAATGTTACTTGTGCCCACTTCAGTGGAGTTTATTTCAGGTTTGGAAAGTTATGTTGCAGTGCATATTCATGCTCCATCACTTTGTAGTTCTGTATAAACTGAGCTGTAGTATAAATTGACACTATGCGGCAATCGAAAATCTAAACATACCTCGTGGTCCTGCATGCTTGTGTATGGTCCTCTGTGTATGATTATACACTCATGTATAGACTAAATATTTCTATTCTGCCCACACAAACTACATTTTATTACATGCTTATAAGTTGTCTATTCTACAGGTTACAAAATAAAAGTTTCTAGAATATTAAATACATTCAGGAGGTACTATAGAAGGAGATCTGTAAATATTCAGACGAAAGTATCATGATAGAGGTGTTCTGTAATTATTTAGAAGTGAAGGGTATAAAATAAAGGAGCTTGTTTTTTGTCTTGTTTGTGTAAAAACTTATTCCTCATTAACAGCTAAAACATAACAATATATATCAACATGGCAACAGCACTCATGTTTTTCAAAAAGAGACCGCATTTGCTCCTGACGATTGTAATTTTGTTGCTGCTGCTCTTTTTAAAAGTGGTAATGGGTCTGAATGTTGTTTTGTACAAAAGGCTGATGGACATAGAAGACACTGTGCCTCTTTGCAGGAAGTAAATCAGGGTCATCTACAATAGTACCTCTCCAAGTCACTCTTGGGACAGTAATTGTCAAATTTGATCAAACAGCAGACAGCAGTCAAACTGAAAATAAGAAAGGAATATGGTCCTTCCTTCTTACATTATACTATTTGGTTAAATATACCTCATCATCTAGCTAATTTGGTATCACAGTAGGGTGAACTGTCAAAAAAAAAAAACAAAAACAAACAATGAAAAACAAAACAAAACAAAAAATTAAAAAAAACACAAACAACTCAAACAAACTAAAACCAAAATCACAAACACACAAACCAAGCCAAAAAAAACTACACACACACACAAACCAACCAACCAAACACAAACAAACAAAAACCACACACACACACACAAAACAAAACCAAACAAAAGCACACACAAAAAAACCTCAAACAAACAAAAACCAAAACACAACCAAACCTTTTCCTTGGACACAATTAGCAAGATAAGCAACAGGAAACTCTGACAGACACTAGAGTTCCCCATGAGGTAAAAATACTTCCAAAAGCAACTTTTAACTCAGAGACTCCTCATTCACAGCCATAGCTTACAGATCTGTCAAATTGTGCACATACCATGAAAAGTAAAACAAATGAAGTCTTAATTTTACACTCTTATTCTGCTGCTCCTATGTTTCACAAGGAAGCAGAATTGCACCATTGCCTCTCTTTCTCCAGAACAGTTTGTGCTACCTGCTATTGATGAGCTAAATGTCCTCTTCTGCTGGTGATGTTTTCAGTGTAAGGAGACACTGGTGGTGTATTCTAGTGGTTTGCTGATGGTGGAAACATTTGCCTCTCTTGACATGTATCTATGTTCATGGGAAGTTGGCCTACATTGTGCAATATACCATGTGCAGTCATATATAACCAAAAACCCATACTCTTAGTGCAGATACACAGACAAATCCCCCTAATGCTACTTGGGAGATTAATCTTCTGCAGCAAAATGGATCAACTGACACAAGCTTTCCTGTTAGCATGTTCCTTTTTCCAACAACAATGAGAAGTCAATTTGGCTTTGCAGACTTGCTGTTTGAATATACAGAATTTTTCAAAAAGATGGACCCAATTTTAAATCACTATATCACTGCAACCAGGAACTGCCCATGAATGAAACTCTTACCACCTGAAGGGGGAGGACATGGAGTTTGAAATTATTACTGCTAGATGCCTCATCAAGCCATTTATAATCTTTTGTATAATTACAACCTGTTGCCATGGTGGAATATACTGCTTTGAAATCAGGTCTGTCTTTTTGAAACACCCTGTACAGCAAGTATATTTTCATGTGTGCAAAGATAGTTATTAAAACAAGCAGAGTGAATGCTTTCAAGCCTTACACAGTCATATAACTATCAATATTCGTTAACATACATCAAAATAAATTTATAATTCCTACCAGTTCTAGCAAAACTTAAATGTTTAAAGACTGGTAAATACTCTTGCAGTAGCAATGGATTTTTAAGCCAGCCAACAGAAGTGAGAATGCCACAGAGTTCTAGTGGGCTTTCAGATGCTTGATTATAGAAAATATGGACCATGACTGCAGCCACAGGAGAGACAGTGAGCAATGACAGTTGTGCCTGTCCAATTATATTAAGTGCAATGAGAGTACATAACTATACTGAAGCAGTGCTGGGTTGATCATGCAAAATAAATTTTAAAATTAAGTCCATTACAAATGTACCAGACCAGAGCGGGTTTAACCAGTGTTTTAGTTATTTGTTTATACAGGACCTTATTCTATTAAATACAAACACTTCCGTGAAGGACAGTTGGTTCTGCCTAGTGCTGCACTCAGAGGTCAATATGAAGCTTCTGACCAACTTCAATGAACATTAGGCTGAGCTCCTAGTTCTTTCTCCTTCAGCTCTTGTGCTGCAATGACATTCCCACCGGAGTCACTGAGAATGATGCATGAGCACAGACAGAATACAGATTGAAGTACCGGACCATAAAGTGAGCGCTGACAGCAGTTTCTAAATTTTTCCAAAATGAAAGGTTTATTATAGAGATTCCTAGAAACCAGAAAAACTTTATCGCCCTGGGAAATAAAACATACTGTACAGGATACCTATCTAGATGGAAAAAAGTGCAAATCTCCTGTTCTCCAACATTATGAAGTACCTAGATTTCTCAAAAAGAGGTCTACTGATCAGACTAAGTAGTCAGCCATCACTTTTTCTTTTTTTTTCCATGCCTCCCCTTAGGAATAATGAAGGGAAGAAAGGAGGGAAAATGAGACAGATTTATGGAAGATCATGGAAAATGGCAGACTAAAGAATGACAAAAAAATCTGAAGCATCTCAGCATCAAAGTGACAAAATATTTTTGGCAAGGCATTGCTCATTTAGAATACTAAAAGCAAAAATCAAAACACTTTTTTTTTTGTTCTCATAAGGAGCTCTGGCTTTTTTAATCACAAAAGAAATCAAGTTTTAGTAAAAAGTAGCTGAATATGCCATTGACTATGTTAGTTTGGATTTGCTTCCATTAACTTTAAACATATTTGCTAACACATATGGAAATCTTTCTGGCATACCGATTTAAAGGACTATCCAAAACTTTAGGGAAGTACTCACATTCCTTGTCTAGATTTCCATTCAGTGATTGGGATCACTGATGGCACTGACACCTGTTGTAGAGGTACTCGTTATTAATATTTATACAATTGGGGGATGGAAAGAGGAACACGTTACTTTGGTTTGGTTTGGTTTGGTTTGGTTTGGTTTGGTTTGGTTTGATTTTGTTTGGTTTGGTTTGGTTTGGTTTGGTTTGATTTGGTTTTTTTGTGAGTTTTGTTTGTTTGTTTCTTTGTTTTAAATTGGAGGAAAGGGGAATGTTGTACTGCTACAGTACAACAGCTTTAACAACGTAAGATCAATTTTACCGTTAAAGAAAAGCCACAAATTAAATTAATGTCACCTGAGCAAAAACTAAATTCAGGATTGGACTTAGTTTAAAGGTATTGTGCAGAGTTTCCAAAGGAATGAAAGGACACAAGCATCATGATTCCTTCTAAAGAAAAAAAAGGTAAAATTTACCACTCCTATTTTAGACTAGGCTTCTACCAAGCATTTCACTGTTTTCTGCCAATGTTGAGTGAATGCTAGCTTCTGCAGTTTCAGAGAAATCAAACCATGACATACAATAATTAATGATATAAAATGGTCAAACTAATTAAAATATTTCTGGAGGTTAATACTGGTCATTTTAAATGAAGGTCCAGAGCCCAGAGAATATGCAGCTAAGTATGACCAAAAAGCAAATTCATAGTATTCACTTAAGGGCTCATAGTATTCACTCAAAAGCTGCCTAGATACAGTTGGAAACACTGGGGACATGGACAGAGTTGTGTTTTGACAGCTACAATTCCACTCAGGTTCTCTACTCACAAAAGCACTAGCCTAAATCCCACCTACTTCCTATTTTGAAATTGTGATTGTCATAATCCTCATTTAACTTCTAATGAGCCTTGGAAAAGTGAAAATATTGCAGAACTTTTCCATCTGATCTGGAAGAGCAGAAGTAATATTTTTTTTTTCCTCCAACCAGAAAAAAAAAAAAAAAAAGAAAAAACCCAACAAAAACAAAAACAAAAACAAAACAAAACAAACAAACAAACAAAAAACATTAGTCATTCCCCTTCCAGTCGCCAAGCAAAAACATCTTTCTACTCAGCATAGCGTTTCTCTGTCTTCCTCTAGTCTAACAAAAATTTAAATATCTATTGAAAGTTGTGGTTCTTCAAGGAAGAAATAAGAACTGCTCCACCACACAATTCCCTGCTAGACAGAAGATACGAATCTGAATCCACACTGGACAAGTAGCCTTTAAATCAGGCCCACATACACCTGTGATTGGTGTTAAGAGTCACAGAGCTATGGGTGAAATGGTTGAAACTCCTGCTATCACTGTCACGAAGGAAAACTACTTTGAAACTTTCAGGAAGGACTTCATATTAGATGATAAAAAATTCATTAAGGCTGAATAGATCACCACACAGGGCTTACCCTAGACAACCAACTCATCTTAGCAGCAGTTTTCATTTTGCATTTCTATAGGAAAGGTTTATAATCTTTCCTTATCATCAGAAGAAAAAAAAAAAAAAAAAAAAAGAGTTTTTTTCTGTGGATCTGTGGATCTGAGCCCGTATTCTGGCAGTGGATGTGACACGAACACCTGAATGGACTCAAGTTTTTCTGAATCAACATGAACAGAAGCAGGATCTGGCCTTTAAATATATTAGCTTAAATGACTAGTTCAGTGAAATGAAATATCTTTATGACATTTAATTTAGTCAGGGAGAAGAACAATTAACAGATCTCTAATTTTTCCTTGCATAATGAACAAAGATATTTTCAAAAGTTAATAAAATTTCAATTTAAAGAAATTAACCAGATATCATTACAAGTCTCCCAGGTGAAGCTTTAAAGGAATAGACACTATGAGAATTGAAATTTTAGGATTCAAGACACGTCTGGTGGAAAGTATTTTATCTCTTTAAGATCTTCACCACTGGTTCTCCTCCTGCTACCCTATGTAATTGTTTTGTCTTTCATGTACTGCTATTTCTTGACCATTCCCAGACCCAGTTTGTCATGGAAGAGCACAATAAAGTCAGAAAATGAGAAGACCATGCCATGAAATAATTATATGCCGTATGAAGGAAAAAGTATATTACTGATCTGAGGAAATATCACTGCTGTACACAAATGAATTAGCATAGCCACCAAGAATAGGAAAGAGACTTTTTCTTTGGTTTTGTAGTCTACCTGTCTAAATAGTATCCAAATGAGAACTTTAAGTTCACTGCAAATGCAATCTACCAAAAAACCTTATTATTAAAAATTATAGCATTAACATGTAATTGATCCAACATTGACTCTCACTTGCTCATTTGCACAAAACTAAACCAGTACAAACAACACATGCCATAGAAGTGTGGATAAGTTCTCCACTTGAACCTGCACCATGCATTTCAAGAAAACTTCTCAAGAACACTTTTATCATCATGCTCTGAACTTTCCCATAATTGAGCACGTAGTAAATTTAGACCATTTATTTCCCTGACTTCTGTGTTAGAAAATAGATATAAGAATTATCTCTTTCCTGTAGAGTCTTCTCTGCAAGTCGTTACATGAAACTCTTCTCAGTCTCCCTGCAGACATCCTGTCTTTGTGAGCCAGCACAAAGTGTTTCCAAGACCTCATCTATTAATGACCTAGAAAAAGGAGTGTGTTGACCTTAATTTAAACTTGGCAACAAGATGTTTTCAGATGCATACACTTGTACCTACACCCCCTAAAAAAAGAACACAGTTTCTAAACTCAGTGGGTGGAGGGCTGATAGGTGACAGAGCTGCAACTCTGAGCTGTCAGAGGTGTCACCAAGGGGTAGGCAGGCTGAGGACTCATGCAGCTGATCCACATTCGCTGCCCATCTAGAGTAGCACTGACACACTTTGAAAGGGACTGGTGAAGGGCTGCACCATCAGAAGGCTTGATCAGAGACAACGTGGTAAAAATACCTGCAGGTATCATGAAAACTTTACCAGTCTTTTTTAAGTACAAACACATAAAATGGCAGGTGCTCACACTATGTTACCCAACACTGTGCCACTACAGTCTAGGCATGGGAGGAATGGGATGAAAACATTTTGCAAGATCGTTAAAGTCTGTGACATCACAAATCTCCTGGAGACCAGGCATTAAAGCATAGATTGCTTTCAAGCTGCACTAATGTTGAAGTTTTAATCTGTCTTGAAGAGTCAAGTTATTGGATAAATAGATATGGCTTTCAGAATCTGTCCCTTACCAGAGCTTGTGTGATGTAGTACTCTCCAGATGTTTAACCCATGGTTATAATATCACCTACACTTTGTGGAATATTTTCTTAACAAAATCTGTTTGGAAAGATTTCTAGTCCACCTTCTTCACTTCTATTTTAGAAGCCTTGACTGAGTATGTATTTGTCTTACTTCATGTCTAAGGCGATCTCAGTTTGCAGTAAATACTTTGAAAAACAGATATTTTTTATTATCTGGCAAGCTTTCTCTTTGTAATGTATATTCAGCCAAAGTGGGACACGTGCTGTCTTTTTCCCCCACCTGCAAAAAAAGAAAAAAAAAAAAATCTTGTTAAATTATTACATAGATAAAACCAGACTCTATCTGTAGGAAATTAATGTCTCCCTCACATGCCAAATGCTTTTATTAGCACCTTTTTTTCCTAAAAAATATTCTTGTTGGTGATTCAGAGTTCTGAGCGATCCAGATTTAATATTTGCAAGATAACAAAGGAATCAAGCCACACTTTTCTTTTTCTTGTAATAGGTACCTCTCTGGAGATAGGGGGAAGTGAATTCTCATGTATTTGTATCAGAGCTCACACATGTATAAAGACGTTGAGAAAATCATAACCAACATAAATGAAATAATCTGAGACTATTATAATAACAATTCTATTTTTTGTTTACTTCTTTCAATGACTCCAGTTTGTCAAAATTTTATGAATATATCAAAAGCTGGTATATTGGAAAGGAAAAGGTATACATTTTCAGAAATACTATGCTGTCTGTGCAGTATCATTATAGGCTAATCTGAAGACAATCAACTTCTGCTTTAATTATGTAATTAAGGGCAGATTATTTCAGAGGGTTTGCTGACAATAAAACTGTCTTACTGTTATACTATTATATTGTTATGATTGTGCACCAAATTTGTCTTCCACCCAAATGTTCTACGCCCTTCCATTAAAACCAGCATTGCAGGTCACACAACTCAAGGAAGAAGATGTGAAAGAAATAAGAAAGAAACTTCACTTTCTACATGCAGTAAGTCTAACATGATAAAATCTTTAAATCTTGTTAACATTTCTTCTGCTCTCCTTTCTCCTTCTGGTAGAACATTTTCAGAATTGCAGTGTACAGTCTAGTTTTCACACCATAAACTCTGCACACTAGAGCTCTCCGTAAAAAATTAAATTCTTGCTCTGCATGTTAGAGAAGATCATTCATCTCTCTCCATTCCTTCCTAGAAATGAATCCTCAGTTTTCACTTTCCCTTCCCAAAAGCAGAAATAAATACTGAGAGAGCTGTGTATGCAATTTTGGAGTGAGTTCTTGCTTATTGTGAGGAAGCTTCAAAATCCACAAAATGCTGCTTCTCTTCCACATTCTGGGAAGGAGGCTAATTAGCACAATAGTCCCTAACTGCAGCTCTTCTCAGGCACTGTTTAAGTACAGTTCTGACCTCATGTACTATATCAACTATAGAATACTGTTATCTATGACAATGTAAGGGAGACCAAGGACTAAATCTCCAGGGAATGACTGTTCTGCATCTTAATGACCTAATGCATCATTTCAGCCCAACTCAGAATGTTTCTATGTCCCTCCCTTTCATATCGCTCTTCTCTAATAATGTTTTCTCTTTCCCATATTCCATCTACCTGAAGGTTTTTATTCTGAAATGCTGGACTAATTCCTCCTCTCTTTTTTTCTGATTTCATATCAGAAGAAATTAGCAGCATGAGGGAGAAGATGACTTTATCTTCAGTTCAGAACAAAACAGTCTCAGCATCTGAGAAAAACCTGTCAAAAGTAATTTCTGTCTTTGGGTTTGAGCATGCTTTGGACAAAGAGATCATGGAGAACTGGGCCTTCAGATTCTAATAATGAGTTCTTAATATTTTTGGCAATTAATGACTTATGTCATATTTCTCCATAACAGAAAATCCTGCTACTCTCAAGTTTGATATTAGATGTATTAATTCAAACCATGGAGGGTTTTTTGTTTGGTTGGTTTTGGTTTTGGTTTTATCTTCTGAATAGAATATGGAGAAAACAGCACTCCATCTGTGTACATTCACATATTAAAAAAAAAAAAAAAAAGTTGAAAAATTTGTTAGAAATACAGTGAAGCAAGATCTGGAACAGTTCACCTTTTATTTATCTTCCTGAATGTAGCAAAAAATATTGCATTAGTCAAACTTTCTGATTACTGGCTTTGACAGCATAAATATTCAAACACTGATGAAAGAAAAATATTGCAGCTACATATGTAAAGTCAGCATATGTAACTGATCATATCTTATAAAAAGCAGCTTAGTGTAAGTACACAGGTCCTGATCACATTCAATAAGCCACTTCTTTCCATTTACCTACACAGAGTTGCTACTGGGATTCACTGTTTCTTAATCATAGACTCAGGTATAATTATAATATCAGCTATACAGGATTCATACCCCACGGAATTTGTAAGACTTTTATTTTTTTTTGTAAGTGTTAAGATGTGTTAGGTTGTTTTTACATAGAGAAATTAACACCTTCGCAAAATGCCACACTGTAGAAGAGATTAGCTGTTTTAGCAAATTCAGTGCTTTCATCCAACCAGTATAAAACATGGCTGAGTGCTTTTGTGCAAGTCAAAATACTGGTTTACAGCATTGACATCATCATTTCTTAATAGGGGCTCCAAAAGACAATCACATGGTCAGGAATTTTACCTTAATACCTCTCATTTTGGAAGGCTCCAGGATCATTGCTTTCTTTGCATTCAGATTTGCCGTATTTGTCTGCCCAGCTGAAGTGTCTGCCAAGTTCTCTCATTGTCACATTCCCCTTGGCAACACACAGAAGATGCACTTGTCTCATTTCTTTTCTGAGTAAGCAAACTCATGTCCTATGCAGTTTTAAAACAGCACTTGGGAAGCCAAGAAATTACTGGAAAACATAAGCTATTCTTTTCTCAAGCAAAGTTTTACTCTTTTCTTTTGTAGTTCCAAGTAAATCTTTGAATGACGTTAGGGCCAGTAGCTCAAAAAAAAAAAAAAAAGAAAAGACCCTCTCTCACATCCATGTAGTCATTTTACAACTTAATCTGTAAGGAGTCAATAATGAACTGTGCCCATTTAGCTCATCCAGGTGACAATAATTTTCTTTTCTTTCTTTTTTCTTTTTTTACATCAAGTAAACCATCATTGCACAGGCTGTTGTAGAGCAAAAGTGCAACACAGAGGACCTTTTCACACTAAAATGTACCCTAAGAGAGGTGCTTTTCTTTATGAGAAATGTTAACTAGCTGGCCAAAAAGACAGCATGTTGTCTAATGAGGAGATATTTATAAATAGAAATAATTCTTATTTTAATTGTTCTAGCAATTTCTGGTATCTCCTAGATTAAAACAAAACAAAACAAGACAAAACAAAACCTGCAGTGGAGCAGCTAGCTTTAATAGATAATGTCTTTTTGAAGTCTCCTCTTTTGAAGGTTTTGTTCTAGTAGATACATCCTGAGGCAGATGGTTTTCAAAATTACAGGATCTCTGAATGATGGGGGTCAGGACATCTGGTAGATAACAGAAAATATATCTTTATGATTTCAACTTAATGGACAATAATTAATAACTTCTTTCCCTTTAATTTTTAAATCTCTGTCTTTCACAAACATTTTGCCTTGCCCAGCCTTGAGTTAGGAGTGACTTCAAGGCAACAGGATGAAAGTCACTGACTTACAAACTGAGACCTTAGTGATTCTCCCCAAAATATGCAGTGTATTCAGGAACAAAGTGTGTCTTCAGAGCACTTTAGTTAGGAGAAGTGGAAAGCAGCAGCCTAGTGATAATCAGAACTGCATCAGGGCATTGAGGAACATGCTTCAATCCTGAGGTAGCAAAAATTTATGTCATATTCTGACATGAAAAATAGAAACAAAATAAAATAAGACACTGTCCTCTAGATAAAGAGACAGATAGCTAAGATGTGAAATATAATCATTTACCAAATGCTTTTTTCCTTTTCAATAAAAGTGGGGTGTGGGTGTAGGTGTGGGTTCCGGGAAAGTAATGGAACAGCTTATCCTTGGTGCCATCTCAAGGCATATCAAGGATAAGAGGGTTATTAGGGGCAGTCAGCATGGCTTTACCAAGGGTAAGTCACACTTGACCAACCTCATAGCCTTTTATGAGAATGTAACAAGGTGGATGGATGATGGCACAGTGGTGGATGTGGTCTACCTTGACTTCAGTAAAGCCTTTGACACAGTCTCCCACAGCATCCTCACAGCTTAGTTGAGGAGGTGTGGTCTAGACAATAGAGTAGTGAGGCGGGTTGCAAACTGGCTTAAGCAGAGAAGCCAGAGAGTGGTAGTCAATGGTGCAGAGTCTAGTTGGAGGCCTGTATCCAGTGGAGTGCCCCAGGGGTCAGTACTGGGGCCAATATTATTCAATATATGCATTAACGATTTGGACAAGGGAATTGAGTGTACTATCAGCAAGTTTGCTGATGGCACTAAGCTGGGAGGAGTGGCTGACACGTCAGAAGGCTGTGCTGCCATCCAGCGGGACCTGGACAGGCTGCAGAGCTGGGCGGGGAATAACCTGATGAAATTTAACAAGGGAAAGTGTAGAGCCCTGCATCTGGGCAGGAACAACCCCAGGTTCCAGTATAGGTTGGGAAATTACATATTAGAGAGCAGTGTAGGGGAAAGGGACCTGAGGGTCCTGGTGGACAACAGGATGACCATGAGCCAGCACTGTGCCCTTGTGGCCAGGAAGGCCAATGGCATCCTGGGATGTATTAGAAGGGGCTGGTTAGTAGATGGAGAGAGGTTCTCCTTCCCCTCTACTCTGCCCTGGTGAGACCACATCTGGAATATTGTGTCCAGTTCTGGGCCCCTCAGTTCCAGAAGGACAGGGAACTGCTGGAGAGGGTCCAGCGTAGCGCAACAAAGATGATTAAGGGAGTGGAGCACCTCCCTTATGAAGAAAGGCTGAGGGAGCTGGGTCTCTTTAGCTTGGAGAAGAGGAGACTGAGGGGTGGCCTCATTAATGTTTATAAAGGGTGAGTGCCATGAGGATGGAGCCAGGCTCTTCTCGGTGGCAAACAATGATAGGACAAGGGGTAATGGGATCAAGCTGGAATACAAGAGGTTCCACTTAAATTTGAGAAAAAACTTCTTCTCAGAGCACTGGAACAGGCTGCCCAGGGAGGTTGTGGAGTCTCCTTCCCTGGAGACATTCAAAACCCACTTGGACATGTTCCTGTGCAACCTCGCCTAGGCGTTCCTGCTCCAGCAGGGGAATTGGACTAGATGATCTTTTGAGGTCCCTTTCAATCCCAAACATACTGTGATACTGTCATACTCTGAAGAGTGTCTCTGCATTTTGCCTGTTTTTCTTAGCAAGAAAGGCTAAAATTAGAGTAAAATGCAATTACAAAATCTTCCCAAGCAAAACAGAAGCTGTTTTATAAGTAAGTCAAAATCTTTGAATATGAAGGAGCCTTAGAATTTACCACAATGGCTCAAATTTATAATTCAGTAATGTGATTAGTACTTTTTGTTAAACATTTTTCTATGCGAGGAAAAATGTCAGCCGACAGGAGATCAGACCTGCCTTCTTCTATAGATCTCCATCAAAGACTCTTTTCAGAACTACTATAAAATTACTAAATATTATCTTTACAGACATTTAATATTCTAGGAAAGTTTTTCAAAGCATGAACTTCAGTTTTAGTGGTTATTCCAGTGACATTCAAGAATCAAGGTTATTGGAAATTAATAGCTTTCTTAGGCTTCAGCTACTTGTTTCCTGGGCAGTTAACAACTGGGCAAATCCATGCTTTGACCGAAGTCCTTATTCCGCATTTTCAGCAATGGAGATAACTCACTTAGCCTCTTTCTGCAGTCCTGCTCAATTTCACAATGGATCTAAACAATCTGCTCCTTTGAAAAATGAGTAAGTCTTCTCACATTAAAACTTCAGCTTATACCAAAAAAAATGTCATGCAGATCTGTGTTTAAATAGTAAAAAATATAATGCTCAAGCAAGTTATCCATTTACCATAGCTAAATAACATAGTTCCATTGAATATAAAGTGCTAGAAAGTTGACATAATCCATCAACTTCCATGAAATTCAGTGGAAATTTGGCAAACTTAGTACTCTGCAACTTTTAATAACAATCAATCACAGTAGTATTCTATACGTACTCTAGTTTTATCTGTTACCCTAATAAGATTAAGTATGAGTTGTTTTGCAAAAGAGTTGGCAGATTAATAAACGTACACATCAATCTGCAAAAGGTAACATTTCATTTCCTATTTCCTGAGGTTTTACGCTCAGCACATATTGATTTGCGGAGTTGGTGGCCAGAATATTGTTCTCATTTCTTGCCTTACATATCCTTATTTACCAAAAGCAAAAATAAACCCATTAAGTGCTCTGTTGAGATCAGTCCAGAAACTATAATTGACATTCTTGATCTACCCTTGTACTTTGTTTATTTAATTAAAATACTCTTAAAACAAACAAAGAAGTGAAAAAAATCCCAAACTACTCCAAAAAAAGACAGCTGCTGACAAGAGACTAATTTATTCAAACAAAGTACTCCAAAATGTTTCCATAACATTTTCACACTTACTTTAGATAAGAGTTTTATTAATATAATAATTGAAAAATTGAACAGTGTGTATTTAATAAGCCAGACTCTGGTATACTAGATGAAGTAGAAATATCCCTGAGGAAAGGAGTTTTAAAATATCCCTCCCAGAAAGAGAAATGCTTGCTAAACACTTTTTTTTTTTTTCTCCTTAACAACACCAAACAAGGCAGTATCATAAAAGTGAGTTGATCATTCTACTCTTTTTCTAGGTAAATTCTAAACCAAAATACACCCACAGCTACAAATGCAAAATTATCTTTTAATAATTTTAAAAAATATTCTGAATTAATTGAAATTACTTGATCTTATGCTCTGATTTTATGTTGCTACCAACTACCAAGCCACATCCCTGGAAGAAAACACACATGAAACCAAGTGCCTTACTGAGGAATAAGTTGTGCTCGAGGACAACTGTTGTGCTTCCTTGTACCACAAATGATTGATAGCTTTTCTCTGTGTAGTGACTTTATGGCTAAAAGTGCATGTAATCAGCATAAATCATTGTATTAAATGCTTCCTATAATGTCAAATGGGAATCTGGATTTCCAGGGGATACATTTGAAAGGAGACCATGGAACTCTGAAAGCACAAAACATCCATCAGAAACAAATAAACAAACAAACAAACAAACAAACAGAAAAACAGTTTTGGGTCTGGATATCAAAATGTAAATTGTTCACTTATTGTCACTTACGCATATTTCAGTAATATAAATAGACATTTAATATATATATTTGTCTAAATGCAGGGGTATATATTTGAAAAAGAAACTTGCAACCATGTTATACATCTGATTTACTATTTGACATGTATTTAATTTTAGATACAAAAATGGCCACTAGTCAGAAAGTCATTTTTACTGCTTCCTATGGGAAGACAGAAATACTGCTTTCTTCTCTTTTTGACAGCATTTACAGTTTGCTCAAAGCTATCAGATATAATTTGAACTTTGGACAAGATAGCTTTTATTTTACAATCCAAAATGTAAAATCTGAAAGAAATAATCATCATTTTCTTTTCTTCCACCCACCCCACACCTCGAATGAGATACACCAGGAGCTTTATATGATATTAGTAAGGAACTAAACATTGTGGATTTCTGATAATGATCTCTTTCCCCTTGGGTTGCATGTTATATATTTTTTGCTGAAGATTTAGAACAGATGAGCCATTTAATGCCAGTGTAATGAAGGTGAATGATAACTCTAGATAGTAGTGCTACATGCATTTGGAATAGGAATATGACTGTTTTAAGACATCTGTAGTTTTCTTGTAGCTTATCAATCTAATGTCACTAAAGTTAAGGTCTCCTATAAAATAGGAAATACTATCTCTCAGTTTTAGAGTATTTCATAGAATTTACTGTACAATTGTAAATACATTTAATAAGTGGTTGACAAATAAGCAAATCTTGCATGGCATTTTTACCATGTTTTTGAAGTCAGGAATCCATATGGGTACCTCATATTGCATTGGTTTTAGCAAAAATAAGACATTCAGTACTGCAAGACAGCTTACTGGAATTAACAAACAAATGAACATGCCATTTAACAGTGCTCTATAGAAAAATACTAATTTTATCAAATCCAAACCATAAATTCCATTTCTTTCAGCGTATTTCTTTTCTTACACTGAGTACCCAGCATGTACTACTTAACATAATGCATTTAAACCAGCAACATAGCAGTGATGGTCTCAGGAATGCACTATACATTGCTGGTGCAGAAGTCAAATATATTGTCACTCCTCAAATCTATGGCCAAGATGTTGGGACTAAAAATGTGAAAAATGTAGTTCCTCTATTTGAAGTACAGAGATTAGTGTGCCTCTGAGAATACTAGTACTCCAATATGACATGACAAAAATGTGCTTTCTCACTTGTTTGTTAAATTAGTAGCAAGACAATAGAGTGGCAATGTATAAAGACAATTAAAATACGTGATCATCAACAGATTGAGCAGAAATTTAATACATTACTTCAACTTCTCAACTGTCTCAGGCTATACAGCCATAGGAAAGAGGGTGTAAATTCATCTTCTCAAAGTTAGAGGAAGATGGAGAGGACCAAGGTAAGGTGAGTTTTTAATTTCAGATGTGGTCATTATCTAGAAATAAAATGAAAACAAAGTAAGATCTTCACTTCTTCCAGCCAGTACACATATTTATGAAACTAGGGTCTCACTTCATACAGCCTGATCAAGATCAAATTATGATATTTCTATTTCAGTTGTTATGGGTTAAGTCCTCAGACACTATACGATATCATAACAGTAGCTTTGATAATAAGCAAAGCCAAACATTAAAAGCTCTAATATTTTTAGAGTTCCTTAGCTTAATTCGGTAGTCAAATATTCTCTAATACACTTTTCTTAAGAGAACAATACCTTTTCCAAAGTAATAATCCCCTTCAGCCCTCTAAACAGAACCCAATCATCTTCAGAGTAAAAAATAACCACTTGCAAATGCTTTAATATTTTCTTGTGATAAAGTCAGTATTTTTTGTCAAAATTCCTAGAAGAGTTTTAAAGTTATCTGTGTTGTTCTGAATATCCTGAATATTTTAAGTTCCATTTTCATCTTGCCCTTATATGTTTCACTTTTCATTTTCTACATATTTATATAGAGAACATCACAACTGGTTTAACCTCTAATTTTATTTCCAAGATTTTAATCTTCTAAAGCAGAATTTCATGGGGGAAATACTTATGAAGAAAAATTAAAGATGCCACTGTAAGAGAAACCCAGTTTGGGGTTTGGAACATAGCAGTTGCTGTATTTGATCAGACAGTAGACTCAGCAAATCCCATAACCTGCCTAAAGCGGAGTCCATCATTACATTTTCTCTAAGAAATATATCTCCTCTGCTGCATCCCAAATATGAATGCATTCAAGTGCAACAGTAATATAGTTCAATGAATGGAAGAGAAAATCTTTCTCAGTTCTTAAAACATGAGAGTTGCTTTATTATTATATACGAAATAACAGATGTGTCTTAAAATCTAATTACAGTATCTGACAGGATGACCTCCATTTGCAATAAGTTTCACAGGGATGACTTCTTACTCTTGGGAGGTGGTGTTTTGTTCTTTTGTGTTGTTTGTTTGTTTGTTTGTTTGTTTTCTCAATAGGACTAATTCTTAGTGTCTTCCAGTCTCTTGTAATAATGAAGTGTAATGTGAAAGAACATCAACCAGACTAGTTTATGCCACAGAAACTTGATCTATTGAGTTTAATTTGTTCCTACTTTAACTTTCCTTGTTTTTCTTTGCTATCTTCTATCACTCTTAGATAAAGAACGTATTAGACCTGAGCTCAGACTAACCCCATTAGTTTTGATTTCTTTTACAGAAATAAAACCAGAAGTGTTGTTTTTGACCCCTGTCTGCAAAAGGAAACAAACATGAACTCCTTCCCAAATGTCTTTTTTTTTTTTTTTTTTTCCAGTTATTTAACAACAAGGTTTTGTGGAAATTATCTCATGTTTTCTCTGATTAGGCAACCATGGAAAGATGAGCTTTCATTTCACTCCTGAATATTGTCATTATTCTCTGCAAGAGTTCTTAAAAGGCGTTTAGGTCACATATTCACAGTTAATATATGTGAACATAAGTCACTTGAAAGGATGTGGCTTTTTAACAAGGGCCTATTTTCCTTCCCTGCCCGCTGCACTGCAGATGAGGTGGAGACTTCTGCAAGGAGAGAAAACTCCACATTCCACAAGGGTTGGTGAGCACATCACGCAGGGGAGAGGGACTAGAAGAAGTGAGAATTACAGTGGATCCCCAGACACTGTGTGGGGTTTTCTGAAACCCACCCCGCAAAGATGTAGCATGGAAAAGGGAGATTTGCTTACAAGCTACTTTGTTTCTATTCTTTCTCATCCCACCTTGTTTTTATTTCTGAAAGGTCCTTGTTTCAATTCCTGTTCTCATAAAAAGATAGCTTTGTACAGTAAAGCCCTCCAGTATACAGTCTTTCAAGACACAGTGGAAGCAGAGCCATCTCAAGGGTTTAGGGACCATCCCTGAAGAGGAAGAGAAGTTTTTGTCTTACCTTTAATACACAGTTCCCTATCTGCCCAATTCGGACTGAGAGAGGAAATAATAATTCTTTAAAATCCTACTTTTCACTGTTAGATAGTCTATCAGTGAACATGTCCCCTCAATCTCACTGCTTCTTTTGAAGCCCATCTAAGCCATTCCAATTCATCTTGTCCTCCTGACTCTATGTCCAAGATAATGATTTTCTAGCCAGGGACATCCTTCTACTTCTAAAATACATGAGTGAAGGGGTTTCAGCCCCACACAGCCTCTTACTCACTCCCCCTCAGTAGGATGATGAAGAGAATTAGAAGGACAAAAGCAAGAAAACTCATAGGTCAAGATAAAGACAGTTTAAAAGGTAAAGCTGCACCAGTAAGCAAAGCAAAATAGGGAATTAATTCTCTACTTATTAGCAGACAGATGTTCAGCCATCTCCAGGAATGCTGGGCTCCATCATGTGTAACAGCTATTTGAGAAGACAAACGCCATCACTCCAAGCATCTCCTTTTCCTCCCTCTTTCCCCAGCTTTGATTGTTAGGGATGGCATCACATGGCCTGGGATCTATATAAAAATATAAATATATATAGATATATAATCCTATTAAACATATGAAGGTTTTTACTTTTCAAACCCAATTCCAGCGTTCTGCTTAGATCTCTGGAAAACTTTGTTTCTAAGGGACTGTATGTATAGCTCCTTACAATAATCTGGTACTATAGAATACCCAGATACTTTGAATTACACTCTCAAGCTTCTCTTGAGAAGCTGGTTCTCTCAATGCCACACTAAGGCAACACAGATAATAAAAAATTAATTCAGAGGAACTGCAGCTGAGGTTTTGAAGCCCACTTTATTCACAGATGAACTGGGAAAAATCAAAAAGTATAATTTAAAAATTGGCTAAACAGCTGATAGTCCCGAAAGTAATGCTGTGATCACACATTGCTTAGTTGTTCAAGCTCTCCTTTCATCCACAGTAGATGAAGTGCATTAGTAACTCAATATTTTAGTGACATTTTTAGTTACAGGAATTAACTAATATTAGTAAATTTGCATCATGATGTAACAAGGTACAGTTTAATCTACTTTAATCAACTGGACATACCTGTGGTAGAGGAGCACTTACTTGTTTTTCATTCTGTAAACATATAGGAAGTTTAAATTGGCAAATTCCTTTCTATTCAATCACCAAAGGAGGTGATTCACAGCTGCCCTCTTCTTACGTCTCTCTACACAACATTTGAATTGGGGTTTGCTTGTTTGTTTTAATATTACAGAGTGTTAGGGGTGATTTTGAATTGTGACATGTTTGTGTAGAAGATTGTAAAAATTAAGTTTTCAGGTCACTCAGCCACTTTTCCAGTTGGTCTCTTCTTGGTGCTGATACATACTGATGTTGCCCTACCTGTACAGAGCAACACTGAAGAAAGACAGTCTCTAAATTAATATCTCCATTCTGTGACCATTTAGGCCAAAACAGAAGACACTTCACACTAAGCAAGCTGATCCATCTATACACTGCTCCACACAATTGAGACCTAACTATGAATGTAATCTCAGGTTGTACAGACAATTTTTGGTAACTGTTGCAAGATACACAGTAGAAGAAATAGGGCTACACAGATTTATAACTTTTTGTCTTATTTCTGGTTTTAAACAGCTTTGCTGGACTCTTTTAGTGATTTTTTGTTTGTTCATCTCCTTGCTGTACACCTATGGGAACTTGTACTGAGTACACATGCAGTGATATATATATGTAGCTGTTTTCCTGGGTATCTGTCCAACTGATACAAGATAATTGGTTGATACATGTGCAGCACAGTTAGTTGCCTGTTGCTTAGGAAATTAAATCTTTTATTTTCCTTCTTTTTTTCTTTTTTCTTTTTTCTTTTTTTTCTTTTTCCCCAGAATTTTATTTTGATTCTGAACTTTGCCAGTTGGTTACTACTTACCTCTGATGTACTTGAAGTGAAGCTTGACCTGAAGAAAAAGAAGGTTTCTCTTTAAAAAAGTCATAATGTACAACTTCTGTTATAGTTAGAAAACTTCTTACATAGTTCTAATGAAAGGCTGTTGCACTAATTCAAAGCAACACTGACAAAAAACTCCGTATCTGTAAGTTTTAGGCTGGTAGAGAATCTGACTTTTGTCATTATTTTTGCATTACAGCGAAGTCAAAACATGGCACATTTTAGAAAGATTTATCTGATACTCCAATTTCATTTATTTAGAACCACAGACACAATCAGGGATAAATTGGTTGTGGATTGTTTTGTTTTTGTTTTCTCTTCTTGTGATCATTTTCATCCCATTAGCTTCTCTTTTTCCTGATGTGATTAGCTTTCTAACAGTAAGTCTTCAGATATAGAACATGTATTGGGAAACTGGTCTTTAACTGTATGAACTTTTACACATATGTTAGATTTAAATAAAAGAAAAACATTTGTGTACTCCTACAAGTTAATACAAAGCATAGGAAATGTTATGTTTTTTAGAAGAAAAGGCATTTATGGTTGTCTTGAACAAAGAATAAAGCTCTATTATTACCGCTTTCCCCATCTACTTTGCCATGTCAAGTCTTCATTAAGAAATGATCAAAAAATAATAATAATAATTAAAAAAAAAATCCTTGGTACAGATAGGGTCAAATTGGGCCAAATTATTTAAGTTCTGTACAGCATTTCTGGAAAAAAACACACAATGTTAGTGTCCTTTCCCTCCCATTGGTATTCCACAGGGACAGGCAGCTTAGGTTATGTATTGTAAAATCAATTGAATTTTGAAATTTTAAATTATTCAGTAAAATGCATGGTTATCTCATCTCATCACATATCATTACATCGTTTACTTCCAATAGTTTATGTTGAGAATGGTCATTTAAGTGACTAAATTCCATTGACATAAAAATGCTTTTTGACATACCTAACTGAAGTATTTGGAGAAGGCAAAATGGGGTGGTAGGTTGTGAAAGCTTCACTATGTTAAGTAGGTCTGTACAAACTAGCTAGAGAAAGTGAATTATTTTTCATAGGATTTCAGTATTTTTCAGATAAAGTTCTCAGAAAAACTTTGCAATAACCAAGCATTTTAGAATCGTTTTACACTGACCTGTGTTGGCAGCCCTGAGAGTATTTTTTTGATTTATTTTTAAAATACATATATTTCCTGCTGCAAGTAGATGAGAGCCTACTCCAGAGAGAAACTTCCTTTAACCTGGTAAATAGAAATGAGATGAGATATTGTTTCAATCACCACTTAAACTTGTTGCGGAGGTGGACACAATGTGGTTATTGTCAGCTTGACCTGGAACTGTTGCTCCCGGAGATTGAAAACAAGTGCACTGCTTAAAGCCATACATTGTACCAGGTACCAGCAACAGTCACGCTGACAGAGGGTCCCTTCAAACAGCCCTACATGGTAACAATAGCCCCATGTATTCTTTCCTATCCAGCAGTGCTCATCTGAACCATCTCAGCTGGAATAATGAAAGTTATAAAGGGATGAATTCAGCGAGGTAAAGTCTAGGGTACATAACAAGGGAGACAATTTTTGTAGCAACCGTTTTTCTTCTGATTAACAAAGCATTTTGATACTGTAAATCTTTGATCCCACAAAGACAGCTGTTCACCTCTATATGGCTGCCAGGTACATCTCCTCAGAATAAATATCTATATCAAACTTTCTTATCCTTCTCACTGTTCCCTTCCTAGTATGAAGGCAGTACTGAATAAAGACCACCAAGATTTACACCTCAAGTTTGTAATATTTAGCCTTTTCCTAAAGCCATGGTCACTGCCACTAGGTATAGCACGAGAATCATCTGTGAAGAAATTTTTTGAGGAGTGTGTTTTCTGAGAGTGGGAGATGGAAAGAAAGGCTCCCAGACCTTCACATGGAAAAAGTGTGCTCATGACACCGCACGAGGAAACCAAATACACCTAGGAAAAGCTCCTGAAAACTGTTTATGCACATTAATAAAAGCTGTAGCGGTATATGTTTCTGCTGTCTATAAGTTTTTCTCTCTCATCCCTAAAAGCAAACTGGCTAAATCACAAGAAACAAAAATACTGCTTTTATTCTTGAGAAATAAACCTACCCTTGTTCCAAAGAAACAAGCAAAGATAAAGATACAGTCCTGTATAAAGTTGTTAACAACATGAAATCTTCGAAGCTGGAAATATGAGAAAGCAATTCAAAGAAACTGCATTCAAGGCAAAACAAGAACTTCATAATATGATTATGATAGCATTTACACAACAAACATGCGAAGCAATGCAGTAGTCACATAAACATATTTAAAGTATCATCTAGTAAAACTACCATTCAAAGTCAGCTCGTACTTACCTATTATCTTACCACTGACTGATAGTTTAAGAAGCAGCAAAGCATATGAAACAGTTCAGGCAGGAATGCTATGGAAATAACAGAGCACTAGAGAAAAATTAACTGCTCTTACTACAGTGACCTAGGAAAAAGAAAATTTACTTCCTGAATGTAATAACTTAAAACACTACTTTCTAGAAACAAAAGACTCCTTGTCTAGGTTGAACTTCAAGGATAAAAACTGACAACCTCTATTCTATATTTCTTACCACTAAAGTTGTTTTACAGACTTTCTTTAATGAGATAGTAACAAACTTCAGCATTGAACTAGACCTTTATGAAGCTGATGCTGATTAAAAATTAGTTATGCATCTTTGCGATATGAATTATACTAAATTGTTTGTTGATATACTTCAAGAAACAAAGTTTTCAGATGTGATTTTTTACTTCCCCAGGAAGTTATAAAGAAAATGTCTTTCTCAGTTAGTCAAATAAATGCGTATCTTGTTAAAATTCATAGCATATTTCACGAAGCATGGTACAAGCACAATAATCTAAAAGTTTTGCTGTTTCTCTGTACTACAGCAATGCTGTTCTCAGGACCTACAAAATCTTCCAGGTGTCCTTTTCCTGACCTCCTGCAGCTACTCAGGTGGATCTACTTGTATAGATACTGAGATGAGCAGCTGTTCATGCACAAGCTTGCTATTGAATTAGTCTCTGGCAACACTAAGGGACTTTAACCTTTCTGAAAATACAGGGGATGAGCATGTGGCAAGTAAGCGTGGGCTACAAGGCTGCATGAACCACAGCAAAACAGCTGCTGACAGCAACATAAATGTTGATATCCCCAGAAAGAGATTTGTCACTGCTTGTCCTGGAGGATTGTTTGCAAGTTCTGAGGCAAGAAATGGACAGCACTGATGATCATAACCTCTATGAACTGCTTATCGGGCTATTCAAGGCCATGGATTAATGCAGTACTGTTCTTAATTTTAATAAATGTCATCTCTTCAGGGTGACACTGAATGAGGATATGTGACCCAAAGGTGTCTCTGATAAAACTGGGCATACTATGTGTCTGCATTTAGGAGGGAAAAACAAACAAACAAGCAAAAACCAACCAACCAAAAAAAAAAGCAGATAGCAATGGGCGAAACACCAAATGGTGCATAGCCTTGTAGTCCTCAGTTCTCAGTTACTCCCAGTGAAAAACACAGTGGATGTTCAGACATGCTTTGCAGCAGACAACTTGAAAAAGAATGTGACCCATTTGACTAGCACTGGAGTGCAGAAACAAGTGACTGTCACCTCAGTGTCAGGGCCAGTGCAAGAGCATGAAGGCAGAACAGGAGTATCTTTCAATTAACAGACCATTATTGATCATCCCAATATAGAGGATAATTTGATCCTACAACAGGTACTCTAATACAAATCTACAGCTATCAAGAGTGATAATTATCTCATTACCAGTATATTCCAGCAATTCAGCTATACTTATGTGTATCAAGTATATCTAAGATGCAGCTGACACTGTCACCAGTTGAACCAAAGTCCAGACATACAGCAATCACTGCAGAACCCCGGCACTACCATCCCAGGTATTTCCAGCACCTGTCGACACACTTTTGATAAATCAGACACTAACAGGAGCAAGGCGAAAAAAGAAATGGGCATAGGGTTGTCCTCCAGGTAAAAATTTATTTCATGGTGTAGTACAGGATGATTGTGAGACTTCTCTCTGTCATTCCTGTTGATTGAGACATTAAGAATTAACAGTAATGTCTGACCAGTAGCAGAGTGCTTATCCTTATACATAGTATGATAAGCCCTGTGGTGGAAAGTCACAGACTTGGATTAGATGAGAGCAGAGAAGAACCAACGTGACATTAAAAAATCAGTGTGGATTGTGAATTCATGGAGGACAGGAAAGAAACGTGATGTAAAACTGTAATTGGATTGAAGGTAGAAGTGCCAATCTTGACTGGTACAGTCATTATGCCATTGCTAATCCAGCTGTGCAAAAGAGATAAAGAATTCACTTGTGCATTGAGAAATTTGCATGTAGTGAAATATTTGGAGAACACCTCGAGACGATTTATAGTCAGATGACCGTACCCCAAATATACAGTATCTATACTGTTCAGCAAGAATTTCAGGGTTCTTTTATATTGAAGAAATGGTCCTAGAGAGTAAGGCAAATTACAACAATTTTCAAGCTAAGCAATAATAACTAAACTATTTGCTTTTAACCAGCTGTTAACTGTAGTCCACAACAATCTTACACATATTCTTTTGATACATTACAACATTTATTTTCAAATGGATCAAGCACTGTTTTTTAATAAGAGAGATTATGCAAGGTAATGATAAGACATACATATATTGAAAGTGGGGTTAATTTTAAATTTGTTAGGTTTAATAAAATAGGACTTAAAATGACAATACCAGTGTTGATTGCAACATTGCTGCAATAGTGCCGAAACACATGCAAAGCACACAAATAATGTTGAAGTTGCAAGACTGATTTTGAATTAATTGATTTATAAACAAATTGAAATACAGTTATAACAGATCTTTCAAAACTGTATTGTCAATGATATGTATCAATCTGACATTTTGCTCTAAAATGGCTGTTACTTTTTTTCATTCAAGCTTTGAATGAATTGGGCTCAGTGGAGAAATGAGTCAGAAACTAACCTTTTTGATAACAAAGTGGAACCAGAAAATAGGCAATAACTTAGTGCTCAAGTAAATTAAAAAAAGTTCTCTAAGTACAGACACTTGCAAAATTGCACCTATCCAGCAGAATAATATCTAATTTAACACAGTTACTAAAGATAAATGATTTTTCCTGATCAAATTATATCAGGATGAATAATTTTATACTATGTAATTGGTGAGCTGGATAATTCAATAAGCCCATTTGCTATGGTTGAGTTCCTTTCACAAGTAGAAACTCTGTAATGAGGAAGGCAGTTCTGTCAAAACAGCTGCCAAATGGCAGTAGCATAGTAAAAAAAAAAAAAAAAAAAACATTAATCAGAAAATTAATTAAACATTCTGCATATGTAAAACCTGCTGCATACTGAGAAAATGTGAATGGCCTGACAACAGCATTTGTAACAATTTATTCATTGGAGAATTGAAGGAAATAACCAATGTATTACAATAATATACAAATACAGTTATTCTATTGGAAGAAAAGGACTCAATTTCTAAGCTCAGTTGGCTAGGAAAAAAATAGAAGAACAAATTAAACATTTATATTCCTTTTCTTCCTAATCCCTGTACAAATACTGCAACGTAGTATTCCTCCTGTCCTGTCTTGTCTAAAATGAAGACTGCTCATCACAAAGAAGACCATAGTACAATGCAATTGTAACATCAGTGGTGGGTATCAGAGTGCTGGCATCTCTGAGAATCAAGTATTATAGTATTGTGGGATGAGCTGGGACAGAGGTATTCTGCCTCATTTGATACTGAATGAGCTCCACAATAGTTTTAGATGTTTCTGGAAGTAGTTTCCAAAGTTTCTTCACATTTGTTGAAACAGTTGATCTGAATAACACTTGATTAAGTCTCCATTTTGAAAGCAGTATTATTAATTTTCCTCAGACTGGGCCATACCTTAAAGGTCAGACTGACTGTTATGATCTTAAGAATCCACATAAACAAAAGTTTGTGATGATTTTACAAATCTGTGGTGGTAGACACCAAGATAAACACTGGTCTCTGTATACTGAAATGAAAAAAATAGTTTGGTAGACATTTTAAATATAAGGTGGATCAAACACAGGGTTGGGTATGTGGTCAGTGTTGCTTATATATGTATTTTATATAATACAGTATTGAATGGTAGAATTTTCTCCCTAAGGGAAACATGACATCAGTTGGGGAATTAATGTGGAATTTTGAGGTATTTCTTCCTTTGCTTTTGATAGAATAAATCTTCAATGAATGTGCTGCACATCCATTATGTATTGCAATAAAATGTGCTCTAATATTCTGAGCTATATAATCACAGAAGATTATAAACAAGCATTCCAAAAGCTTCTAATAAATTTAGAGCCCCTCACTCCTTTGAAAATCAATGAGAGTAAAACAGGTAATGGCCTTAAGCACTTTCTTTATGTCTGCATAATTGAGTTTTAAATAAATGAAGGAAACTTCGTGGCCTCATGTGCAGTGCCTGTTACTTTTAAATAACATTCAGTATAATTACTTCCTTTTGTTTCACATTCCTTGTTTCCTTTTTGAGGCAGCATGAGCAAGGACAGGATGATATAGCTGTGAGGAACTCCAGGTCCATGGTCTTTATCAACTGGAAATGCACTCTGACTTTATGAAAGAACTGATTATTTCCAATAGAGTATATTTGAAATGCTCCTTCTTTTCAGTAACTGATTATCTTTTCCATACTGTGTATTTTATTTCCAGTAACAAGAAAATTTCTCTTTATAGTGCTATGTATGGTTGGATTGATAGGATGTCAAAATGATTTTCTGTGCTGTGTAGCTAATAAAGGAAAATGATCAAAGTATTTCCATAGTACCATCTACAGAAAATATTAAATCAGAGTTATATGGAACAGGTTAAATTTCATATCTGAATTATTTTTTTCTCTCCACATTTTGTTAAGGGAAATGCTTTATTAATAGGTAGTTAGTACTTGAAGAGTCCATATATATTTCCTTCATGGAGTTCAAGATCATGGTGAAATAACGTGAAGTCACTTCTTAGCTTCTGTAGAATGTTTCATTATCACTGCAATAGAACATTGAAAATGAATAGATTATGGAAAAAAGCCATTGTGGAGACAACATAGCAAACGAATTGCATTAATGAGTTATAGCTTTTGTGAATGTGTTCTATTTGTAATATTTTAAAACTGTATCTCCAGTTGCAGAAACAGAGTGTTGTTCAGAAGTCATGAAAACCACTGAATCTTTCATTAGCTTACTGGAAGTAGAGGGTCATTAGATGACACAGTGGCTTAATGCACAAGATTTCAAGCTAGAGGCGCGTTATGTCTAGATTTAGGTCACAAGTGAGACACATTCAGTAGTATCAGCTTGCTTTCTATGGATAATTTGTCACCTGCACAGATATATTTTATGATTGACAATCTGTTCTAACATGAAAAAAGACAGGCATAGCAAAGATATTGCGATTGGGATTAAGAGGCTGTCTTCATGATGACAAGCTCTTTCTAAAACTATGGCTCCATCCAGATTCAAAAAAAAAAAAAAAAAAGGTCTTCCACATAAAATACAGAAACATTTAAGTGTTTGTTTTTAAATAACATTAGTCACAGTATAAAAATTAGAAAAATTATTGTATAGAAACACAAATGTATGTGAAGCAAGGAAATTAATCTCCAAATTCTACAACTTTGCAGATAACCAAAATAGGCACTTAGTCTTTAAAATGCTAATAGCACACAGCTAAATACATAAATATAAACATATGGTATAAAAAATTACGTATATAGACTGAGATACTATTAGGAAATCTCTGCCATTGTCATCTCAGAGATTAATGCTCTGGGTAGACAGAGTACAGACCTTTTTCTGCACAGGTATTCTTTGCTTCAAGGCTAGAATAAACAAAGCTGTGCTGCTAGAAAAGCAGTGAAGTGAAACTCATGCTGCTCTCAGTTGTTTTTGCCATAGGCTAGAAGGTGACTGGGTGGCATCTGTGTGTGAGCTTAGGGTGTGCGTGCTGCAGTACATGTGCACAGGAAAAGGAGGTGGGTTCAGAATCCCTCTAGCAGAAATCAGATGTGGAGCTGAGTTCCCCAGGAATTTCCCCTGGGTCAGATGCTATCTGTGTGACCCAGTTAGTGGATGAGGGAAAGGTTGTGGATATTTTTACCTGGGCTTTAGTAAAGCCTTTGACACTATTTCCCCCAGCGTTCTCCTGGACAAAATGGCTGCTTGTGGCTTAGACAGGCATAATCTTCACTGGGTAAAAAACTGGCTGGATGGCCATGCCAAAGACTTGTGAATGGAGTCAAATCCAGTTAGTGGTCAGTTACAAATGGTGTTTTCCAGGGCTCAGTATTGAGGCCAGTTCTTTTTAATATCTTTATCAATTATCTCGATGAGAGAATGGAATGCACCATCAGTAAGCTTGCAAATGACACCAAGTTGGGTAGAAGTGTTGATCTGCTTGAGGGTAGGAAGGCCATATAGAGGGATGTGGACTGGCTGGATAGTTGGGCTGAGGTCGATCATATGAGGTTCAACAAGACCAAGCGCTGGGTCCTGCACTTGGGTCACAACAACCCCATGCAAATCTACAGGCTTGGGGAACAGTGACTGGAAAGCTGCCCAGAGGAAAGAGACTTGGGGGTGTTCATTGATAGTTGGCTGAACGTGAGCCAGCAGTGTGCCCAGGTGGCCAAAAAGGCCAACAGCATCCCAGCTTGCATCAGAAATAGTGTGGCCAGCATGACTAGGGAAGTGATCGTCCCCCCATACTCAGCACTGGGGAGGCCGCCCCTTGAATACTGTGTTCACTTTGGGGCCCTCACTACAAGAAACACGTTAAGGTGTTGGAGAGAGTTCAGAGGAGGGCGATGAAGCTGATGAAGGGTCTGGAGCAGAAGACTAATGAGGGCAAGTTGAAGGAACTGGGTCTGTTTAGCCTGGAGAAAAGGAGGCTGAGGGGAGACCTTGTCTCTCTCTACAACTATCTGAAAGGAAGTTGTAGCGTGGAGGGTGTTATTCTCTTTTCCCAAGTAACAAATGATAGAAAAAGAGGAAATGGCCTCAAGTTGCACCAAGGGAAGTTTAGATTGGTTATTATGAAAAATTTCTTCACAGAAAGGGTGAACAGGTAAGTGGTTGAATCACCACCTCTGGATGTATTCAAAGATGTGTAGAAGTAGCATCTGGGGACATGGTTCAGTGGTGTACTTGGCCGTATTAGGTTTATGATTGGACTTGATGCTCTTAAAGGTCTTTTCCAAACTATATGATTATTGTGACTGTATGGACACTCACCAGGTTTGTAAATGACACTCAAGTGGCAGGACAGGCAGATGTGGTGTAAAGAAGAGTCAGCATGCAGAGAGACTACAACAGGATGGATAATTGCACCAACAAGGGTTGCATGAGTTCTTACAGAGAAACACAAGCCCCACACACCTGGAATAGAATAATCCCAAGCAGCAACACAGGTTAGAATCTGGCTTAATGGAGTCTTTTATCACTTAACAACTTTCTCTTAGTGAGAAAGAGGAATGGCTGCCATATTTCTGTATTATGACTCTCACCTATCTAATCTCTTTTCTAAACCACCACTCATGTAGTCTGCCTCATAACATTCAGGGCAGAAGAAAAGACCACAACAGCTCTGGTGACCTGAGAGACATCGAACCTGTGACTATGTGCAAGGCGGAAGTCTTTCATGTGTGCTGCTGTGCAGTTCTCCCTCAGAATTGTCCTCTCCAATTCACTGATGCTCAGTCATTTGCCCATTAGTGATTCAGGCGTAAGCCACAAGTCCCTAAGGCAGGTGTACATCAACTGTTTTTCACCAGGAGAAGGAACATCAATTCCCTGTTGGAGACTGTGCAGAGATACAAAGAAACAGAAGAGAGAAATCTGTGATCTGTGAGAAAGATGTTATTTGTATCTTTGTGACGAAGGTGCTTTTAGACTGCCTTGTTTTAGACTCCTGCTGTCCTGGTTAGTGGAGAAAAAGAGCTAAGGGGGAGGAATGAAAGGAGACTATCAAAAACTAATGTTGAAGTGTCTTCATTCATAGGGAAAGAAGGGATCGAGAGGTGAAGAGAGGGGACTGGACAAATGGTATATTAAGCAAGGAAGAAGTGAAAAATGAAGAAAATCTGTAATAGTAATATCTTGTTCATACACAGGTTTGGATTTTATTTTTTTTTTTAATTTAATTTTTTCCATTGCCTTAACTAATTATTGTCATTGAAAAGAAAGTGGGGATAGATTTTTTTGTTTTGGATGGCTTTTCATGTGCATAGTCAGGTCACACAATAAGTGTATCAGTTGCTTTTATTTGAAATGAAAATCCCTTAAATATTTTCAAGAAACAATGACTTCCATGAAGAAACAGAATTCAGAACTTAAAGATAGGTTTTAAGCCTCGACAAAGAAGCTGAAATTCAGCAGGTATATCAAAGCACTTAGTTTCCCAAAAATTTTGTTTCATTGTCTTTTTATTCTAAGTTTCCTAGGAAAAAAGGAGGAAAAAAGACCAAATAAAAGATCATTTCTTCATCATATACAACCCATTAAATTATGGCTAATTTTGGTTCGGTAAGAATAGACACTTGACATAACTCTGGGGTAATGTCCAAACATGCTCCCTCATAGCAGCAGACAGAAGGTTAAAACAGTTCACTTTAAAACACTTGGATAGAAAAGCAGAAATTAAGAATTGTAAAGAATTCTTTTCAAATAACAAAGACAAAAAAATGAGGATGGAAATAAAAAACTCATGAAAACTTGTGCACCGAAAGCATATGCAGTTACATATTAATGATGGCATCTGTTACGTACTGCCTGAAGTTCCCTTAACCACAGAGCATTACATAGCCACTATCAGGCGATTTAAAAGACTTCCATTAGTTTGTGATGGCAGCAATTAGCAAGTAGGGTGTTAATACTTACTGGTGCTCAAGCTGTCAATTTCTGGTTCTTTTTCATTTGGATTATTTGTAAAGTCTTGCTGTTGTTTACACACAGATATCACTGCATCTAGGTAGAAAATAAAAATGTTATTACTGGTATGAGATACCCACTAGAGAGCTGAAATTTCTATTAGGGATACTTAAGGATATTTCAGTCATAATAAAATCAATGCTATGTATAAATCAATACATATAGAAAAATTAGGAGACACTTGTGTGGTTGAGTGCATTTCTGTCTGATCCCATCTCAGTTAGTTCATTTTACAGGCTGACATATTTGCTCTATGTAATTTGGCAATGTAAACAGTATGAATTCTTTCTGTTTAGCAGATCTTTGAGAAATATATTCACTTTAACCTATTTCCTTAGGAAAAAATGAAATTAGACAAAATTGAAAACTTTTTAATGAGAATAGGCTATTTTTTTATGAACAGCTTCTTTGAGAAGGTTTCTCTGGTCAGAGAATGAGTTCGTGGTAAAGAAAAAACAGTGTCTTGAATCTACAAGACTTGGACTTATGAGACACATAGTATTCTTTTCACATAAGAAAAAACACAATAGCTGACTTGACAGCATTTCTATGTCCTACTTTAGGGTTATTTGCTCATCAAATTCTAAAGAACATGGTGGAGGCAAAGTAACAGTACAGGACAACATTACCATTACACAAGGTAGCAATGAAGCACTATTGTTATTTTCCATTACAGGTGATGGTCTGGAGAGGACAGTGTAGACCTTGGTCTCCTCAAAGTTCTGCTGGAGATGACATGCAAGATCATGGAGATATAGTTATGGCCAGCTAAATATCTGACCAGTTGACCTACCAAATACAGTTGTCCCAAATGTCAGCGCAGGCTGTGATTTGGTGATAACTACTCATTTGACCAAATTACAGTGTGGTTCAGTATCCTGAACCACTGGTGATGTTTTGAAATCATTTACTATTTCACACACCTATTATAAATATATTAGCCTGCAATTAAAATATTTTTGTGCCAAAAAACTCTGAAAAACTTTTATGTACCCTAAACATATGGAACTGAAGAAGTACATCCCCTTCTGGAACTAGAGGGCAAGAGCTGAGCTGTGTGAACTATGTTATATAATGTTAAAAGGAGCAAAATGTTTTCCAAGGAGAGTAGAGTAAATTCTGTCAGCTACAAAGAACAGCTACGGGATCTTTTTTTATGGTCATATAAAACAAAAAATCATAGAGGTCTTATTTGAAAGACCCATAACACAGTAAACTGCATGCTATTCAGTTTTTTTCTGTCTCAGTTAAACTGCCAGGTTAAACTGGCACAATCAGAAATTTTTTTGATTCTGTGAAACATTTTTCAAGTTTAGCATAAAAAATACAGTGATCTGTCCCAGGTAGATCTCTAGGCTGCACTGCTTCAAAGCATTTGTTAAACAATACATACTGAATTGAAAAGAGTCCCCAACACCTTCAATGGTTTTCACAATCTCTATTTAAATGTTCTGTGCCTATAGTATTCCAAGACAAGCAGAAATAATATTTCTTTAGTTTTCTGGGCTTCTTCCCCCATCTGGTAAAACGCAATTACTTCCAATGTTCAGTTTTAACTATCACCACAAATGCCTTTTACTCCCCTGCATACTCTCCTCAACTGCATAACTAATGTCAGCAGGAAATTCTGAATAACTGTAGAGCAGGAGGATGCCAGAGGACAGGCAGCTAAATCAAACAAACAATTAATTTGTAGAGCTGATTTTCAACGGGTCTTGCAGAAAACAAAATAATAAATGTGTTTTAAAAGACTAAACAAACAGAGGATGGTCTATCTGTGACTATTAAGAATAATGGTGCAGATATATTGTCCAATTCATAAGATTCCTAAAGTATTTTTTGCTGATCAGGAATAAGAGAGGAAGGTTTCAAATAATTCCCTGTTTATTAAATTTTTCCCTAGTTACCTGCCTTTAGCCACCACCAGTAGCAGGATGGTTGGTGGTCAAAAACTGACCTTTGGTCTACTGCAGATTCTGAGAGTAATCATATGCAGTCCCTGGACCTGGTTCTCTGAGGGAGAACAACCATACAACAGCAGCTGCTCTCTTGGTATACACTGTTGTAGCAGTTGGGAATGCACCTTTTCTTACACCTCTTTCCCTTCTTCTTTTCAGCTGCAGCCCAGAATGGAAAGGAAACAGTCCTAGAATTGATGTAGGAGATGGTTCTCTGCTATGTCACAGAAAAACAGCTGAGACAAGCTCACAGACCTGAAGAGTGTTAGTAGTATACTACGTAGTACTGTAGTATATAGTATTATATTTTATGCACGATTTGAAGCCAGGGAGTCCTAAAGAACTGATGATGATGTGATGGGAATGTGCCACTATTACTATGGGTGGTGATAGGAATATCAGTCTGAACATCCTTCTGCCCCGTGAGTACAGTAGGAGAGGGTACAGAGTAAGGTATCTCTCAGAAATCCGTCTTTGTTAAAACAGTGCCTGGGGGATACTGACAAATGATATACATTTTCTAATGAAGCCATGCACCATTCTTACACTGATGTCATTCAGGGATTTAAAACTGTCCATCCTATACCTCAGAATACAGCATATGTAGACAGACTTTAATCTTCTGGCTTTGCATATCAGTATTCTGAAACTTGAGATGGTAGGGGTCATGCCCTTTGCACATCTGAAGTACCTCTTGCTGTACCAGAAACTGACCTGAGTGGGCTAATGTTAACCTGAGCAATCATATCTGCAAGGAACTGGACATGCTAGTTTGCAATGTAGACCTATCCACAGATAACTGCGGGACAAAAGCAGACAAAAACTACCTATTAATCTTCGCCAAAACATTCTGAATGGAACATACCTAGAGTTCCCATACAGTGTTTTACATGCTTAATTGACTTCATTATTCTAGTATTTCAGTTGTACAACAATACCTGGGAAGGAAAATATTAAAAAATATGCTGGTAGTCAGAGGCTAAATCTACATCTATACAGAACTTTGTATGTCAACTGTATGAGCCTCCAGTTCATGCAGTGTTTAGACCAGCACACGATCATAGAAGATTTCTGGTTTCCAGGCTGTGAAGAATTATAGCTAGTGCTTCCCTGTGGGATCTCCAGAATAGAGACAGGACACAGCAGAAGGACACCCCTGTCATCAAAAACTGTTCCTGAATATGGTGGTATTCAGGGTCTCAGTGCAAGAAGGGTTTCAGCTAACTGGAATGATTTCAGGAGAGAGACACCAAGACATTGTGGAGGGGGGAGTGGGGACTGTAGAGCTTGCCCTGTGAGGAGAGGCTGAAGGACAAGGACTGGTTCAGCCTGGAGAAGAGATGTCTTCAGGGACACCTTAGAGCAGCCCCTCAGCACTTTTTGGGAAGCTATTGAGGAAATGGAGATGGGCTCTTGACACTGCTGCACTGTGAGAGGACAAGAAATAGTTGCCATGAACTGGAACAAGAGACGTTCTGACTGGATATAAGGAAAGCCTTTTGCTCCCTGAGGACAGCCCAGCAGTGGGACAGGATGCCCAGAGAAGCTGTGGAGTCTCCAGCCGTGGAAATTTTCAAGACCCAGTTGAACAAAGCCCTGAGGCAAGGTCAGATCTCAGAGTTGGCTCTGCTGTGAGCAGGAGGCTGGACTGGAGACTTCTGAGCTCCCTTTCAGCCTGAATTATCCTATGATATTGTGGTCCTATAGGTGTAGCCATGTCAAACTTGGTGACATTCAAATTCACAATAGAATTTTTTTCCATCTTTGTTCTTACTGAGATCAATCAGACTCTAATTTTAACTGACTATCCCCACCTTTCTTTCTGCAAAGAAAGAACAGAAAAAAACACAATTAATTTAGTGTTGATGTGAGAATTTGAAGTAATGCGTCTACAATTCCATGTCCCTGAAAAGAAACCTTTGCCTTTGGTAGTAGCTGCAAAAATGGTGGCACCCCAAAGGTAGCTCGTGAATGACTCTTTTTGAGAGCGCAAAAATGTCTGGGAACTTTAGGGCAATTATGTTTTACCCAGTATAAGCATTTTTTTTTTTTCAAAGTCAACACTCAATGTGCATTCTCAGATCTGTGTCCAGGACCTTGTAGACTAATAAATTGGCTTTTGCCAGTTTCTGGCCAGGATTACAGTCTCAGAAGCACTGCAAGTCATTGAGAATTTCAAAGCATTTGGTTATTTTTTGCACATGTGCAAATATCTTCTTTTTAGTAAAAATTCAGACGATAAACCTTTAGCCTTTCTTTAAAAAAAAAAGTACTTCATAACATCTAAGAACACTTGCCCATCACATCTGTACATTAAAATTCCATGCCATCAAAGGTAGTGCTTTTGTTGTTGTTGTTCATGGAGTTGTCAACAAAAAAGACATGTAATTGACTAAAACCTGGCTTTACTGGACTCAGTCCATCAAGGAATGCTTTTATTGCTGCTCTTTTATTTACTCTAAGTAACTGTTTCCTGACCTGTCATTTTCCTGATCCTCTCCTGAACTGTGCAGAGCATAGAAGGAAAAGAATAAGAACTATAGTGACTGATCAAAGAGGATGGCACTGAGGAGCGCTATTGAGCTTCAGCATCTTTTCTGGAGTGGGATATTTGCTGGTTTAGGGAGATGAAGTATGTAGACATAAATAGCAAAGAATAAAAAGAGGGCTAAGATTCTAGGTATTCAGAAGGAAGAAGAGGTGAAAGGAGGTAAAATAAAAGCAAAGCCCCAGATAACTAGAAACACAAAACATTCTGAGTGAACTTAATTTTTAAAATGATCTAACAAAGAAGTTATAGTTCTGTCTGCAAGACAACCACAGAGTTGAATGAAAATGGCTATTTAATTCTTAGCATGATTTAAGCTAATTCATTTGCATCTTATAATTTTGCACAGTTCTTTTTTTTAGTTTGGAACTTTCTGTCTTTAGCTGTTCAAGCTGCTGTCTTGTATAACTGATATAATGCAGAATTGTGGGCATTCAGAGTGTGAATCAATATTTAAATTGCCTTGTTATTGGCTGAAACATCTGGCATAACATATTTTTACAGGAAATTGAAGGTGAAAAGTACTTTTACATTTGTTGCAACTATTCTCCACCTTATTTACTCAGTTTGGGATTTAGATTAACCTAAAAGTACCATACTTTGTCAAGAAGCATTAAACTACACATTTCAGAATGAAGAAAACTAGTCTAGACCTGTGCTTAGAGAAAACAAACAAAAAAAAAAAATACCAAAGATGTCAGATAAACTGCACTGCTGAACAACAGAACTAGAAGAGACTCCTTGGTCACAGTGTTCTCTTCTTAACAGTTGCAGGCAACTGATAATAAATCTTAAATTCAGAAGGGGTCGTAAAATCTCTGTGACACAAACAGCAAAACACCTCTGACACTCTCAGACGTAGAAAATCCTGAAAGACACAAATTATGTTGTCTTAAAGAACAGAGTAAGAAAATCAAATATTTTAAAATATTTTAGCTCCCTGTGGCAGAAGAAACTTTATTAGATGGTGCTCTTAGACAGTAAACTATGCTACTGCAACTCTGCCATTGAGTGTATTCTGTACATAAGAAATCTTGTATTATGCATTCTTCAATCAGCCACTTAAGTTATTATTACATCTAGCTATACATTTCTAAGGGTTTGTTTTCTGGCTGTTGGTTTTTTTACATGTACACACACACACACACAATCTCAGACACACACACCCCCCACCATCAACACAATCATAATAATAAACAAACAAACAAACAAAACAAACAAAAACCCACACCCTTCCCCACTTATACATAATTTTACCTGTGACTGAGGGTCTGGGAACTTCTGCCTGACACTGAGGCAGGCACGGCCTATTCAGCCATCTTCAGTCATTTACTTGTGCACAGAACAGTGGTTTCTTGCTCCCACTGAAGTTTCATGGCATCTGGCTGTCTTAGAAATGACAGGACTTTTCCCACTTATCCAGAAGTAACTTGCTGGGAAGGTATACTGTTGCCTAGTGACAAGAATTCAGGGAAAAGCTGAGACTTTCACTACCAGGCTGAAGACAGAAAGAAAAATAGTGACAGCATGGATATTAGAAGCAGAGATCATAGGCTTGAGACTGCAGGATAAGACAGTAGAAAGACACTATAAATAGGATCTCTGATTGATAGGGTAGAAATAGTGGGCATGGAGCAAATATCGCTCTCGAAACATATCAATTTTTTTAAAAAAAAATCAAATTAACTATGTTTATTAATCTCATCATGGTCTCCTCTACAATTAGGTAAACAAAATACGAGGTAAGTAACCCTTCAGAGAGATCTATTGTACTGATCATGGAAAAAGTCACTTTGGAAGGCCCAGAATTTAACAGCTACAGTTCAAGGTTTATCGAATAGAAAAAAGGGTACAAACCCTCAGTGTGTGTTCTTCTGAGTCCCTGCATTAGATGCCTACAGCTAAGTGGCATAAATCTGTCTTCAATGGTATTTCTCTATTTCATGCTTTATTGCTGTAAAAGATTTTGTTATTAATTCTGTAGTCAATCTTAGAGGATTTTTTTAATTAACTCATTAGTACAGTAGCAACTTCCCATATAGTAAGACTATAAACCTGGCACTGTGGAGGAAAGCAGAGGTGTAGTCTCCTGGTTGTGACAAAGATGTGTGAAACAAGAGACGTAAGGAAGCTTGAGTTATCCTAATGCTCGACCACCCTTACTCACATCACTTTCTTTAGATTTATTTAGATTTCTCAAAGTTGAGTTCAGAAATACAGAATTGCAGTATTTGTACAACAGTTTCTCACAGTTTAATGTTTTGGGAGCATTCTGTACTTCATGTCTAAAACTGTTTACCTTTAATTACAGGCTTGCACTGGTGAAATTAAGGGTCATCGCCCAGAAGTTTAATTGTATTCAAGGTCCAAAGAGACTACTGTCACTTAGAAGAATAACAGAAACAACAAAAATTAAACTTGGCTTGAAATTTGGCATCCATCCCAAGCACGGGATGGAAATCAATTAGCTTGGATGGAGTGTGCAAGACAGCATTTATCTGTATTAGTTATATACTACTTTGGGCAAGATTTTGATAAATTCACACTTCAAATGTTAGTGCTTATTCATATACTTACACTACACATATGATTCACAGTCTTAAAGATTAAAAATGTCTTAAAAATCTTAAGGGTTTAACAGTGGAAATAGTTACTCTGGGCATACTCAAATTCATTTCAATGTTTAATGTATCATTTCATTTCTATTTAAATCTTAAAAACAATACTACATGTCAAAAACAGTGATGTATCATCCACTTTTACAATACTCTATGAATTATTCTTTAAAGATCATGACTAATTTCTGATATCTTTGAAGAACCAAATGACAGAAGAAGACAAAATTCTGCTCCTGGCAAACTCTGTGGCAGACCGACACTGAGTAAATGTGCTAAAGAGTGTGGCAAATTCTGAGAAACAGTTGTATTCAAATTTTTAAATAATAATGAAAAGTAGTATGAGTGGGAAAGCTCACAAAAATTTAGTCTGGAAAGATGCTGAATAATATCTACTTTAGATGATATGCTGTGCATAGCGATGTAACTCCATGTTCAAATAGTGTGCTCATGAATGACAACTTTTGACAGAAACAGTCAGACACAAAGTGCTATGCATATAATTCAGAGTTTGTAGGCAGGAAGTTCAGGTTTGCATTGTATTTTGATCTCTGAATTTTCTGCAGGTTTTATGGTTATGAAATGTAATGCATTTCACACTGTTTTAGCCTTCTGTATGTGATTAGCTATGGTTCTAATATTTTTCATCCTATTTTATTTAATTAGAGCCAGTGTTTAAATTATCTCCATATTTTTATGAAACATCCATTTTCAATATGAAACATTTTCAAAAACCATGAAATAGCAGGAGTTGCTTGTTTTATAGTTTCATATTCAGACATGTTTTCAAAAGCTCTCTAAAATCATTATGACAATTACCACCACCACATTGTTAGCTAATTGGATTGAACGGATCCTTTGCAAGTTGAGACAGTATTTTTTCTTTTTTCTTTTTTTTTCACAGTAGATATCATTAGCTAGGAGCAGAAGTAATTCAGTACCAGTTTGGAATCTGATATTCTGATATGTTTTTAAATAAGACATTTTATTTATTCACAGTTGCTTGTGGATGCTCCAGTGACTCATCGCCACTGGAGCAGAATGATGAGTGGCATGACAGTGCAGTCACATGATGTATTCTTTTCTCTGTACCTGAACAAGGTGATTCTGGAGGGAGTTATTGGTGATAGCTCACCAGAGAACCTTTTAGATATTGAAATAATTAGTATTTGGTTTCATATCAAACATCCCTGTCAACTTGGAGAACTTAAATATAACTATTCAAGATTTGTGGACAGGGTAAATACAGCCAAACAGTCTAAAATGAGATTTTCTAATCTTCCCTACACTGGTCAGGAAAACTTTGTTAGAAAACGTTCTGGCACACTGTATTTTAATGACATTAAATAAACCTAAAGGCCAGGATCACAACACCTCTGTGTAAGGTGCTATTTGGTAAAACAACATAGGGGAGCAGTTTTGCATGCCCTCCTAAGGCTACTGGAGTGTCAATTGCAGGAGTCTGACTCATTAACACATAATTTAAATTCTTGCAAAACTGGCCTATTTCACGACTGTACTCTTCAATAATTTACTGCTAGTATCCCTCTTGAACAATAGGTTATTTTTATTCTTGTTGTTCCTTTGCTACTATTAGCAGCATGCAGAATTTGCAAACCCATACAGACCACCAGTTTTAGGCACACTTTGCCTGGTATTTCACTGGAACCTTATACAGTTCTTTAGGTCTTGTGTTTAAAATCACATGCATCTTTCAAATAGTTTGTTAGATAGCTAGTTTGCAGAGGTACTCCAAAATACAAAGATATTAAACTTAATATTACTTTCTGCCTCTTGTAAGTATTTTTCTTCACAGTCCACTGATGCCTTTTATGCATATATTTGAAAATATGCAGAGGCAGTGGGTATGAACTGAAACACATGAGGTTCCATCTGAATATCCAGAAACACACTTTCACTGTGAGGGTGATTGAGCACTGGAAAGACAAGTTGTAGTGTCTCCATTGTTCATGATATCCAAAAGCCATGTGGATAACTGGGCAATCAATTGTGTATGGCCCTGCTTGAGCAGGAGAGTTGAACAAAATGACATCCAGAGGAGCCTTCCAACCTCAGCCATTCTATGATTCTGTGCAATAGCTATATGCATCTTGAAACAGAGAAGACAATGAATAACAAGAGGATAAAGCAAACCCAAACACCTGAAATCCTATAGAATACAGCAGTCCCATGGAAAATGTTCGAGTAAGATTGTGACCTCTTCCTTTGAAAGAAAAGTCATGTTCACAGTCTTTGAAACTAAGGTGTATTTTTCAGTACTAATGGGTGTAAACCATTAGACTTAATGTACCATGTTTAAGTGAGGAAAAACAAATCAGTTCTCAGACTGTTTTTTCAAGATTCCTAAATTGAATTAATTTTTTGTAAGAATAATTTCCATAAAAGAAATTAAAGAGAAAGATGAGATCTTTTAAAAGTTTACAACATATTTTAAGTTTTGGATTCAAATATGCAATTTTAGAGAGCCTGAGTCCTAATACATGAGTAGATTGTATGTGAATAACAGATCCAACACTGAGGAAAAAGACTTCAGAAAATTATTGTCCTGATTTTAGAAGAAATAAAAAAAACAATGCCAGGAGGTTGGTTTCAATGAAAGGATAAAAATATTAGAAATTTTGTATAAAAATTAACATTTTAAAATTAAGTGAAAAACCTCTCACAGAGTGCTAAATAGAAGTTGGATAATTTCATGAGAAATGAGAATGCACAAGTGCAGAAGCAAACCAACCTAAGCAATCTTCTTTGAATAAAATTGCCATATGTATAGAAATCAGCACATAAAGGGTTTTGGCACCTGTAAAGAACTAAATCATAAGTAGTTGTAGAGGTAGGATACAATAATAATGAAGAGAGTTATAGTAATGCAGTGAATCAAAGCGATTTCTTCACGAATTGGAAAATAAAAACCAACTCTGTGGAACACAGAGACATATCACAGCTCAGTGGCCTTCTGCACACCCACTAACACTGATGTTCCACCTCCTCAAGAAGGTCATTTCCAAATCACCTGCCAGCATTCATGCAAAATTACTGGTTAAGTAGAACTGTCTCTTAGTATAAGATCATTCAGAAGTCTTCCTGTCAGTCTTTGGAGACACTGTTCACTAAACATGGAATAAAAGTTATGTCATTCCTAGTTATGCATCTATAAGTAATAACAAAGATGCTGACTCATTGATACCTGGCGTTAGTCATATGCTTTTCTTTTTTTTCCTATTATATTTAAAAATGCCTTCGTGCTTCTTGGAATGTTAGGTTTATATTAAGACATCATCAATAGGATGTTAACTTGAGCAGTCAGAATTGCTTCCTATAAGCATCAGCTAGAAAAGGCTTAGCTCCTTTGATTAAAAACTGCCTATTCAAATAGATAACTGTCAAGTAGGAATGATTTAGCCTTTACCTCAGAACTCAAAGGCTGACAGCTGTGCCATATAAATCATTCTTTCTTTCCTCCTGATCATTTTGGCACAGTTTCTTCAATGGAATTACTGCATTAGGATAGGGATGCTTCTTTATTTAGCTGGCATATCAAAACTGGCCATGTAAAATTTTATTTCTCAAACTTTTGAAAATGCTAGACTGTTTACTAAAGAGATTTATTTTTTTTTTACTGGAAAAAAAAATCTGTTTAACTGTTATGTCCTCAGAAATAGGTTTTTAGTGGTGGAAGAGGTACAGACTTTACAGATGGTAAAAGTTTGTAATTCCTGCCTGTTTTAAAAAATAAACTTTTTAAAATATATTTTAATTCTCTATGAAAACTAAAAGGAGTTTAGAAACAACATTTTGTAAAAGAAAAATACTGAAAAAAGTCATATCATCTTAACTAAATTGAACAGTTTTTTGATTACACTGAAAATCCTTCCAGTTTATATGTTTTATTGTATCATTTATGTAGTAAAATACATTTCAAAATGCAAAGTGTTCTTTTCAGAAAAAAAAAAAAATCATTATAACTGTGGAATTTTAACCATTAATCTTTTCTTAATGAAGTTTAAAGGACTAGGACTATCTCCTGATATGACATTCATTGATATTGTAATAGTTTTACAGATTAAAAATTATAACTCTCCCTCTGTCAGAGACTGAAAGGATAATGACTTAAACATTGTGGCAAAACCAGTTCATCCAGCTGCAGGAGATGGGACATTCCAAGGAGTAGGAGGTGGGACATTCAGGATAAAGTGAATTGCAATTTACATATCAACGACAAGCTAACAAGCCACAGACAAAGGCCGGCTGGCTGATCCAGGAAGTGGAGGGCATGTTGGAGAGGACATAGCTCCATCTTCTAATAGGCACAGCATGGCACTAAGAGAAAAGCCAAGACACTTCAAGATGGCTCGAGACTTGTTTATCTTTAGCAACAACACCTCCACAAAAGACCAAAAATTATGCAAGCGGGCAATCCAAAGGACTATAAAGGCCCACCCTCTGCAAGCACTGGTGGCCACCCACCCACCATCCTGAGGACCACTCCACCCAGCAGTCTACCAGCATGATCTGAGCAAGACACCGGAGGATGCCATACATCACTGGATCTGAGACTACAAACTCCATCACACATAATGTGGAGCCGTAAGGATGGCGAAAACTTTCTCTCTGTTTTCTTTCTTTCTTTACTATACTTCTATTCTTTTGCTTTCCTTTTTGTAAGTAATATAGTAACATAAGATTTATAGCACCACATACGCCACAAACTTTCTATGTTCACCAACTGAACCTACAATAACGTAAATCCTTCTACCATCAGATCATTTGCTAATTGAGTCAAACTGCAAAATAAAAAACTTTTCTTTACAGACCTTAATTACTGTGTGCACTGTTTTCCAATCAAGGGGACCCACGAACCTGAGTCACTTCTCCCCTGACTCATAAATCTGGGCAAAACATGACACCCTCTTAAATTTATTTATGTTGTCTGTTAGAATAAAAATAACATGTTAGCTCCTTATGTGTCCCTTTCCCAATACTTTAGTATTTGAAGAGTCCCTTTAATTCTTAACATTATGGATTTTGATCTTCGTTTCTCATCTTGCTTCCTTCTCCTTCAATACTTTCTCTCTTCCTTATTCAAGTACTTGTACTCTCTCGCATCTTTCAGGTACAGTCACTGTGACTTGCAAAATTTCTTACAAGAAAGCGATATTTGCAAATATTTACACACATATTTGTAATGAACATGCACATAGTATGTATACACATGAAGTTAAAATATGTCACTTACAGACCAATGACTTACTATCTTTCAACTCCTGTTTTGTAGGTAAGATATTTTAAATAAGTTTTTCGTGTCCTGTAAGATGCTTGAACATTAGAAGTCTCTTCCCTTATTTATGCAGTACTTACTATGTTTTGCATTCCATTCAAGCTTCAAGGCAGTAAATTACACCACTGATATTAAGTCTGACCACATACACCAGCAATTTTTGCAGTATTCATCTTGTTCCACTGCAGGCTGCATCCACAGAATTTGATTGAGTTAGTGCTAAGTGTGGAAGTAAAGAACAAGAACAGAATCTATCCTCTGCATCTTTCTTAAAAAAAACCCAGCAACTCATTCTTCATTGTTTAACTATATTAATTTCTCAGAAGCCTTCGATTAATATTTAGAAGTCTTCTACATCTGATTTTCATTATATAATTCATAATTTATTGTTGATAGTATGTCATGGTTTAACTCCAGCTGGCAGCTAGGCCTACAGAGCCACTCCCTCATGTCCTCCCAAGTGGGATGTGGGACAGAATAGCAAAAAGCCCCCCACAACTCATGAGTTGAGAAAATAACATTTGAATAGGATAGCAAAGGAAGGAAAAATATACAATAGAATATACAAAGCAAAGGATGTACTAATGCCATTGCTCACTGTCCACAGAACCAATCAACCATGCATTCCTGAGCAGTGGTATTTGCCCCACAGTCAACTCCATTGTCTATACCCAGCATCATAAGATAAGGCATAGCCCTTTGACCAGCTTGGATCAATTGTCCTGGCTGTACTCCCTCCCAGCTTCTTGTGCACCTGGTAGAGCATGGAAGGCTGAAAAATTACTTGACTGTGTAGCAACAACCAAAACATCACTGTATTATCAACATTCTTCTCATATTAAATCCTAAACACAACTACTAGGAAGAAAATTGACTCTATCCCAGTTGAAAACAGGACACAATATTTTAAGTAAGAAAACGATTTAGATTCATTTTTGTTTACCATTATACGTCGAAAGGATTAAGTCTTATTTTACCTCATATTTTACAAACATTCTATAGAACTATCAGTCAATTACTAAACTTTAATTGATTTTCAATACAATGTGCAAGAGTCTATATTAAATCCTTAGAAAGATCTTCATATTTCCTTCTGACAGTGAAATATCCTGTCATCAGAGAAATATCCTATCATCAGAGAAATATCCTATTTAATCAAGATCTCTTTATGTTTTTGCATATGATTAGAGAAAACATGATTTTGTTATCTGATCTTCCAAATATTTCTGCAAAAATTCTGACAACAATGACAGGAAGAAGTAAAAAAAAAAAAATGGAATAAATATTTCCAAAATGTTCTAGTGAAAATATTAATATGAAAGGAAGTTGCAGACCTTAAACTACAATACTTCTTTTCTTTATCCCTGAAAAAGAAATGACACTCTGAGGAGTGTGAGGATTGAATGCTTGATCAATATTGTTTTACCTCAAGTGGCTCCAGGGAGCTAATGTCCTATTTGCATAATATAGTGAAAAAAATGCAATAAATATTCCATGAGGCATCATTGTTAGTAGGTGTTGCATAACCCTGAAAACTTATTTCTGTATGATACACCTCTGTTGTTTGTTTAGAAATATAAAATCCGCAGAACTCCACCCTATTACTACAATATCCTGCCCACTATAATCTGGAACATCTAAATTCTCCTCTGTAGACCTCCCCAGTGCAGCCACTTCTATTCAAATAGTATGTTGTAAATTTCATTCCCTACACATCTCAAAGAGAAGCCTGTGAGTATAAAATAACTAATGTCCTTTTATGCTTTCAGACAGAAACAATGTAAATGAACTTTTAAAGTTCTTTGAAAATACTTTTTTTTTTTTTTTAATATTAACCTTTTTTCCTCTTCCAAATATCTCATTTTGGTTTACTGTCAATATTTTCATTTGTCTAATGCACTGATTATTTTATTCTATAGGTTTTCAAGTTATTTGTTCAGTGATATCCTTTGTTTTTATTTTTTTAATTCTAGAATCAATCACTCACCCATCTGTTTCTCAAGTTGGTCATTTTCTGTATCACTGATAGATTTGTATAGATTTCCTGTCTTTATATCGTGTTCCATTGTTCTTATTTTGTATCCAACATTCACGTCTAAATATTCTGTTTATAGAATATGAAATGTGAAACACAAACTTGAAATGCAGTCAATATTTGTCTAAATATTCCACATAAATGTGGAATGTCACTGTGTAGAGTTCAGTTTAATAAACCAATTAATAAAAAAATAAAAACACGTAAATGATATTTCCAACTATTTCAGTTCTGTGTAGATTATCCATCTTACTCTCCTTTTGAAAAGATAACTTGATTCCTAAAGCTGTGTCTGGTACTGACCAGTTTGATAGAATATTGTTGCTACAGTACAGTACAGTATATACACAAATTTAAACTATTATTCTTCTCGAGATTTCTATGCAACTCAAATGGTTAGCATTTTGAAATTAATCCAGGTGTTCATATTTTCTTGATTTTAAGTGAATACAAAACAAAAATAAAGAAATGCATAACAAAAAATTAGACTTGCAAAAGGAACACAAATATCACTTAAGATGCAACTTACATGTCCGCTCGTAAACAGACACCTGAGAAGATGCTCTGAAAGATAGAAAGTTTTGCACAGACTTCTTTTGTTAAACAAATACTGCACAAGTGCTAGAAATCATGTGTATCTAAGTATCATTTTATTCAAAAAATATCATGGCAATGTTCTCTTGGCTTCTTTATATTCTTAGAATAATATAAGGATAGTAGTTCTTGTGAAGTATAGAAATACATAAGCTAGCTCTACATGAGCCTGTTGAAATATTGTAAGCAATGTAATCTCATTAGGACAGATTTTTTTCATTACCTAATTTATATGACAAGCAAGCTAGAGACAATTCTTAGCTGAAATCAAGTCCTCTAGAGCTAAGTTTTCAAAGACTTAACAAGATTATATTTGCCTTATCCAACAACTTATTTCATAATCGTAGATAAAGAAACTCCATGAAGCTAATCAGATCACATTCTATTCTACATATTTTCCCAGTAATTATTTTATTTGTTATTAGTATTTTCATTTTTTCTTAGGGTTTGGTGTTTCATGTGTTTCTTTCTTTTGAGCAGGGAGGCCTTAACTAAATGGGAAAATCAATAAATGGGAAAAGCAATAAAAAGCTCTTTATATGTTTGACAACCCCACGTATTTCAGAGATATTTTGGGTTTGCCTGTAAGGTTTGGTGGTACCACCAAAGCTCAAGATCTCCTTGCTGCTATTTTCAGTGCTTGCTTAGTATATAAAATCCGAGCTATGTTTTTGGTTTTGTTTTGTAATTTTCTCCTCTTCTGTTGTCTCCATGCACTGTTTTGTACAAGTACTTGCTTTTCCAGCTGGTATTGTAAACATCACCATCCTGCATATGTTAAAAAAATGAGCAGTCTGCTCTTTCCACTTTTAAAACTCAGAGTAGCAGAAGCAGATTGGCATTGTTTTTTGACATGCACAGCGTACATTACTGCAAGATGTCATATTTCCCCAAAGGCATACTCAGAATGTCAAGAAACTTGGACCAGACACAACAAGATCATAAATATGCTACAGAGAACATGCCAGGATATTTGTATAGGATTATCATTAGGTATCAGATGGATACCGTTTTATCGCATGCTCTCTGTGGAATAGGATTTGACAGTTACATACTTGTGATAATACAAACTATATCCCTATTTTTTTTATTATAATACCACTGCTTTGCAAATAAGATTTCAAAAATAAATAGTGCTTTATTTTTTTCCCGTAGTTTAGACCTTTTAAAAACTTAGTTAAAACTGCAATTGCAAAGTTTTCCACAAGCATAAACTTAACTTATTTATGTCTCATACTAGTAGTGTAGATATTCACATTGTGCCAGTAACATTAAAAACACAGTCAGAAGCAGTTCTCATCTTAAAAACTCCAGATCTGAAATATTTGATAAGAATGAAGAGTTGTTTACAGTTTTAACCATCTGAGGAAAAAAAATCTTTATTACCTTATAATAGCTTTTAAGTCCAAATTTTGCAATGTGTTAATTTGAAAACACAGACTAAAAAAAAAAAAAAAAAATCATTTTCTTTTGATCCAAATCCCTTTTCCCCAAAAAACTACTAGAATAAAATGCAGTGAAGAGTTTTATGTTTTACTTAGTCCATAACCTTATTAATTCCCCTGGGAACTATTCGCAATAAGATACACAGTGCATGTCATGATTCCTACTTTAATGGCTCCTATCTTGTGAACAGCTCCCATTCTAATAAATCTCCATCCAGGAAACCTCAGAAAGAGAAGTGAGAATCTGCTGTGAGCCAAGGCTACAATATTTTGATCACACAGCTGGTCTCCAGCTACTGTGACCCATAAATGCAACCCTGAAAAAACAGATAAAATGGAACAATTTAGCACATATAAACCATTGATTTACCTTCTGCAGATGGAACTTTTATGTGTTGGTGTGCTTTCAGATGTCACCATTGATAACCCTAACCTAATGGGCCCCTGTTTCGATCTGGAATAACCAGGCTAACCCTGAACAAATTAAATCCTGATTTACCAGGAGATTTTTAACAATACATGTCTGTAAACAGCAGTGTCATGGACCCATCTCTGGTAGTAACTCCCTCCCTGTGAAAGGCAAACTCTTAGCACTAGCATGCTGGTAGAATAATATCTATACTGCAGTAGCTTTGCACAACTTAGTTTTCCTGTACTTCTGAAGTTCTTGTCCTCTCTTACTTCATGTGTTCAGAGACAGAGGATACAGATGTTTCACCTGGGCTTCGCACTTCATGTTTTCGCACTTTGGAGCCACATTGTACCCTTTTCTTCCCATACCCAATGTACAAATCTCTACTTCAGAAGCTGTGGTATCACAGATTGTACAAGCACGTTCTGCAAGTTCTTGGTCTGGACCTAAAATAGAATTCAATAAATTTCTTCATACCTCAGATACTCACCAAAATGATGCAGGAACTGTGTGGTTTATACTAGTTCTAATAAGCGGGGAAAAGAAAAAAAAAAAAAAAAGAAAAAAGCCTGTAGCAGACAGCTTCTTTTAAAGACTTACAACACTATCACTCTAATTTTGCTCATTTTATAGCCTGAGCCAACTGAGCCAAATATTAAAAAAAAGAAAGAAAAACAGTCTCTGGAATAAACATAACCTTCAGTTCCTCTCTCAGCCCTACATTTCTGGTTGTTGGTCCATTGATTGAGCTTTTCCTCAATATCTGTGATCAATATTTAAACAGACCTTATGACCTGTGTCTGACTATTCTGGACCTTTCCCATAAGCAAGCAAAGACCACCTTTTTTTTTTAAATGAGCTGTATGACTAACTACCTGTCTTTTGACAGAGCCCTGGCTTCTGCTCTGTCATCAGTAGTTCAGTTGCTTTTCCTTGGTAAAGGAAAGAAGTCAGTTTGTTTCTGATTAGATGTTTCTGAAGATATGTGTAAAATTTATTCTGCCACAGAAATAATTTAGTGAAGAAGCTACTGTTGGTTAAGACTAAATCTTATCACACTGAGTATGTTGTTATGGACTTGCTCAGCACAGGAAGTTTTCCTGCAGTGGCAGGAAACCTGAATTTGGGCCTCAAACCTGAATTTTGTTTCTGAATTTGGTTTAAAGTATCTGCATCACATTCTAGGTCCCAATATAATTATATTAATTTGGCTGTTGCTTCCAGGGACTCAAGACTGCCAGTTGTTTATGCACTGGTTGGTAATATTGTTATTCAGCAATCTATGTTTCTTACTAAGAAAGCAGCACATCATATTGCTGACTATAGGCACAGCTTTGCTACTCTCCAGCTTCTCTCAGATGAAGGAAAGACCTGTCTTATTTCTCAAGGCTCACTGATCCATTCTTCAGTTAACAAAGCCAGAAAGAAAGAGTTATATATTTTGGGAAAATGTCGAGTCAATCACTCTATTTGCCTGGCAAAGTATGAGTTTGTTTATGAGACAACAAAGCTCCCCACCTGAAGATAATTTCAGCAACAATCATTCATAACCCTGATAATTGTACGTGTTTTTGGGGACATAGACCTCACAAAGCCACAGGGTTGAGTGTAACTACACCACAGGTTCTGCAAACCTTTAGAGGATGCTTAAGCTTGGTAGAACAGAATGTACCTGTCCTCCCACTGTGCAGGAGGATCAAAGGTTTATCTAGGTCTTTACTTATACCTGCCCAGCCATATGCTTTATAAGCAACTGTGTCACTACCTTCAGAGGACAGAGCTTTTGAAGGAGATACTTACTTTCCTCTAGTTCTGACAAAGATTTTTGAGACTTAAATTGAATGGGAGCTGTATTCCAAATGTTAGGCAATTGAAAACATAAAATAATTTCATGTTTCTGGCTTGAAATAATTGTGTCTATCGAAGAAAGGAAAGCATATACTTCTAAGATCAAACACAGAGTAAATACAAGATGGACTATTGTCACCTCTCAGCTATCTATATTTAAATATATTTCTTAAAAAACTATCAAAAATTGTTCATGTCAAGAATAGTAATATTAAGCATCAAAAAAATAGCTTTTACAAATAACTTTTACCTGATATCAAACCAGGAAATGGGTAGAGTCTCAGTAAAACAAAACAAAAAACAAAACAAAAAACCCCAAACAAATAAACAAACAAATGAACAACAACAACAAAAACTCATCTAAGTTTTTACTCATGCAAAACCAGCAGTTTGTAACCATTTTTTTGAGAATGTCTGTTAGTGATTACAAGCATAGAAACATAGAAGTCTAGTTTTAAAGACACATTTTTGTCTACAAAATATAGAGCTGTATATAGACTAGAATATCGAACGTGCAGTTTGTTTACGTGTTATTGGAATGTTGACTGAGTTTGGATGACTCTTGCTTCTCATTGGTTTCTGTTGTTTGGTTTCAGTTTCAGTTTTAAATCAAATTAGTTTAAGCTTATAACTTGCTTGGAATCATTTTGAGTTGCCTTCATGACACCATTCCAGCAGGTAACTCCTCCACACTTTTTACTTAGTAGTTATGCATTTTTCATCAGGACCCACTCAAACTTCCCACTAGGTCTACCTGTGTAAGATGCTATTATTGGAATACACTTGACCAGATGTGGTTGCACACTGATTGATTGTTAAGCTTTGTGTATATCTAATATAGGGTAATATTTGTTGAATATTTAGATGGCATTACTACTAGGCTCTGGAGTCGTAAACTAAAAGCTGTGATGAGAAGGGTGAAGACGTCTTAGTACAGAGTTATAGACTGAAAGCTACAAGGTAAATGAACAGAGACAGAGGAAGGACAATGTGAATAGCCATTATCAGTTTAGGGAATTTTCTTTCTTTTAATTTTCATGTATGTAATGGTGTTACTTGAAAGTGAAGATGTGGATTCTTTTGGGCTGCCCTGAGGTGCCTCACTTTCAGATGATGTCGATGTTTTACCTTTTGTACTTGCTGGCTGCACTTAGCTGCTCTCATTATTTTTGTTTCTTGTTTCCTAGTGAACAACAATGTGATGAACTTTGAGACGTTTGTTAAATGAAGCACACTGAGATCCCCAAAGAAAGAATTCTTGAAGAGGCAGTCAAATTCTATCATCAGAATTGGAGACCAATTAAATAAAAGAAAAAATATAAAAAGAAGATTATCATTAGAAAAAGGAAGAAAGCAAAGACCTTAAACATTCAAATATTTAAATAAGGTTAAATATTAGTCTTTCATTTAAATGAGCCTACATATAATGACTGTCTTTCTTGTTAGTGGATCTATTCCATAAACTCACAAAACCAGTAAATGACTTCAGACTCTCAGAAGCAGCTAAACTTAATGCATGCAAGTACTGTAAGCCCCTTCTTCACTTGTTCTCATCTGCTCATCCTCCCTTTTGGATAGGAAAAATATTATAACTACATAAAAATGTGTATATATAATAAATACACAATAATTCCTATTAAATTTTTGTGTCAAACAGAAAAAATCTTTATCAAATGAGTGAAATACATAGTTTTCTAGAATTCTTGCTTTGCACTTTAATCAAGTGTTATTTGTGAGATATTTTGAACTTTTTGTCTTGTATCACAGTATCACAGTATGTTTGGGATTGGAAGGGACCTCAAAAGATCATCTAGTCCAATCCTCCTGCTGGAGCAGGAACGCCTAGGTGAGGTCGCACAGGAACATGTCCAGGTGGGTTTTGAATGTCTCCAGAGAAGGAGACTCCACAACCTCCCTGGGCAGCCTGTTCCAGTGCTCTGTCCAGTGTTCTGTTTTTTCTCAAACTTAAGCGGAATCTCTTGTGTTCCAGCTTGATCCCATTACCCCTTGTCCTATCATTGTTTGCCACTGAGAAGAGCCTGGCTCCATCCTCATGGCACTCACCCTTTATATATTTATAAACGTTAATAAGGTCACCCCTCAGTCTCCTCCAAACTAAAGAGGCCCAGCTCTCTCAGCCTTTCCTCATAAGGGAGGTGCTCCACTCCCTTAATCATCTTTGTTGTGGAAGTACTTAATGCTGCTGCTAAAAAATGACGAAGTGGTTGTACAATCTAGATCACGTTTAGCTTCAGAAATGAACAGAAAATTATTTTAGGAAGTCAATGAAGTGTAAAAAGACTGTATAATATCATATACTATTAATGAAGGATTTTCACTGGCTAATGAAAGAGCAGTTAACGTATTTTAAGGTCATGTAATTTACGTAATCTCCCATTTTAAAAAAGTCTGACAAAACAAAATCAAAACAAAATAAAATCCAGAATCACTCAAATCAGAAAGAGAAAACCTTTAAAGAACTATTCTGACCAACCAGCAGCTGCAGTCATAAGTATTTTCTAACCCATATAAGATCTTTTTTTTTTTTCTCCCTGGTACTCACAAATATTAATACGCTGAAATTCTAGGTTTAAAAGGCTAAATATTTGCAAATATGAAGTGACTCATACTAACAACTAAAACTCTATTATATTCTGTCCTATTTAATGATGTATACTACCCTTGATCCATGGATGAGCTGTCTATGCGTTGTCCTTCATGCTAAGTGTCTTGGTGAAATTACAGCACACAATTATAATTCGAACAATAAATATTGCCCCATAATTTTGAACTGAAAAAGTTGTTCTCCTTTTGTGCAGGAGATATTTTCGGTTTTCTATACTGTTTAGCCCTCTTTAGCCCTAAAAGTGTATTTATTTCACTAATCAATAAAATATTTTCTGTTTATCTTACAGAAGAGGCACAAGCTAATGTACTGAAAGAATTTTGAAATTAAAATTAGAGCAAGACAGAAGATAGATAAGCAGATGATTAGATAGAGAGCTGTTTTTCATGCTGAATACAAAGTATAATGACAAACATTGAAAACACTGAACTGAATAAAGTTGTTACTGAGCAAAAAATGTGTTCGTGTAATAATCAGAATTCAGCTGTTTCATCCATTGTAAATACGTATTTGTTGATTTCTTTCACTGTTTTTGTTCACAGATTTATTTATTTATTTATTTTTTTATGTAATACATATTGGTTTGGCAGTAAAAATATGTCCATACAGCATGAGAAGACAATTTCACCTTAATTTTTCATAGCATGAATTTGTCCCAGGTCTCACCTAAGGCTGCACAAGAAAGTGTATGTTAAAACCTGTGTTTTACCCGACATACTCCCTTTTGTACTCACTGAATGCTGGAGTCCGGAGTTTTGTGCTTGCCTCTTACAACGCATTCTTAACTTTTCTCCCCAATACACTCTTGGATGCAACTTTATAGTGTTTTCCTTTTCTGGGTTTGGGAGAAGCCCTCACATTAGTGCCAATTCTAAACCAACCAATTGCAATTCAAAAGAGATTTAAAAGTTGTACAACTTTAAAAACACCAGAGAAGGTGCAGAAACTATAATTTTCTGCTTTTCACAAGTTTTTTTGTGGATACAGTCATGCACAGTGCAGCAGTCTTGCTTATGAGACATGACAGCACTAGTAAGAGCTTGAGCTTTTGTTAGCTAAAACAATCCTGTCAAACCTCAGCTACTCTTAGTGCTGTTGGTGTTGCTGATGAATGAAGCTAGATGTTAATCCTTGCTCATTTCCCAGGAAGTTCTGCCACCTACCAGTTGAAAATGCATGACTGTGGTATCACAACTCACTGAATTAATTCAAAATATGTGACTTATATCAGAAAAAGTAAATAAACAGTTATAAGATTGTTGTAAAACTGATCTTGACTGATTTTAAGAATGGGTATTTGGAATTTCTGTTATGCTTGGTGTAGAATTACAAAAACCACTGGACTTGTTAAAAAAAAAAAAATAAATTTTTTTCAAAGGTATGATACCAGCTGATTGAACAGTATTTTCTAGCTATATTCACCATTAGGTATTGCTTCCCTATTTTTTCTAAGGAATTGTCTATAAAGAGCAAAATGTTGTTGGCTGGTGTTAAGATAGAATTATTCATTAGTCACTTACTTTATATTTGAGATGCATCTGCAAAGAAACCCAGGACTATGCCCTCAGGATAGCCTTACATTGCATTTTGTACTCCCTCTGCAGAGATATAAATGAATGTTTAAGTTGTATGTCAGAACAGGTTGCTGACCTCTATGTTGAACATCTTTCTTTAAAAACAGAAATTAGTCTACCAAATTCATGCTTACTATTTATGTACAGTAGTGAATCAAGTTCTTAATTCATTTATGGATTCTTATTAGCCACAACAAAAAAAAATCTTTTAGCTACGGTATAAGAAAAAAATAAAATTATTAAAAACAAAGTGGTTAAAAATAAATGCCCTTGCATTGCTTTAATATTTTCATTTGTTTAAATTAGTTGAGATATAGTATAACTATGAACCAACACAAAGGCTTTTTAAATAAATAATCATCTTTTCTACATTTTCTACCAGAACTCATGCTCATGAGCTAGCAAAGCCATGAGTCACCTGTTCATGAACAGCACTGCTATTAAACAGGAAAGTGCATGTTCAGTAACTTCTGTAGTAGCATTCAAAAATTTCATTAAATTGTCAAAAGGAAGTCCCAGCAGCTAGAATATTGTGGTCCTGATATGCATCCGGCAAACTACAACTCCAGTGAGGAAAAATGTGTAAAGATATTAGCAACGGGAATGCCTGGCAGCAGGTGCAACCCAGAGACCCTGAAATACAGATTCTTCCTCTCAAGAGTAGTTCTTCCTTGTCTGCGGATAGACCTGCTAACAGAGGTCAGTGATTTACAAAAAAAAAAAAAAAAAAAGAAGAAGAAGAAAATTCACCTACTTCTTGATATCGATCATTGAGAAGTGGAATAAAACCCATACTATTTCAATAAAAAGTGTCCCCGCTCAAGCTTTACCTCCATTTGCCCTCAGACAGCCTTTACTGCCTGCTCCCTGCCTACTCTCTGAGGCTCACCACACAATGGGCATCTGATGAGCCAAAGAGCCTGACCAGTCATCTAGCTTTTAATTAAACAAAAAATTTTCCTGACATTACTACTGCTTGCACTATAACAAAACCTGTAGGATTTACAATTGCATCTGCAGAATTTACCATTTCTCAATAGAGAAAAAATGGTCGGTGCTTTAATAAATCATCTGTGTTTATTCAGTCCTTTTGCTGTTTTGACTAGTGCAGTCCTCCTTAATAATCATTGCTGAAGACAATATCATGGGTTAATAGCTATAAAATGAAGACAACAGACCTACCCATAATGAAAGCAATAAAAAAGGATTGCACTCAACAGAAATTGCTGCTTTTTTAACCTGTCCAATCTACCCAAAATTGGGCCCCCGCATATCATATTTCCTTTGCCATTAACATAAATCAACTTGAGCTTAATGAGGAGTCAAGAATCCTATTATTAAAATAGATCTAAAATAGATCTAAATTAATAGCATATAGACAGTGGTAATAATGTGAGACAGTTTTTCAGATGCATTTACTGGCAGCATAACATCCCTCTGGGCATAAATTATTGGGAGCATAGCTTTTAAAACACACTGAGATTCAAAGAATGCATGCAGATGCCTATTGCTTAAGACTAAATTTAATCACCTCCTGCTTGTGACCATTTGGCAGCTTCAGGAAAGTTTTCTCCAGAACCAGCTCTCTGAAGCCAAACTAATAAAGTGCTAATTAAAGAAAGTACATGGAAGACATGAACACTAGGAGCCTGGAGTAATTGGCTACAAAAAAGACAGAGCTGAAACACGTCACTTTCTCTGCTGCTCCTGATTAGCCTCTAATTCAAATACCAATATTTCACTGCACGTCAAGGTGCTTTGGGAAAGATCTCAGGCTTTCTCCTTAGAGTAGAGGGTCTGCTACAAACAGTGAAACAAATGCTTAAGAAAAAAAAAATCCTGTGCTACCATCAGGGTAACATTTGTGGCAGTCTGGACAGTGCACAAAGAAAGCTTTCTTTTCATTCCACAGTGGTGAGTCAGAGATCAGACAAAAATGAAGGAAAATCACCATTAAAAAAAAAAAAAATGGTAAAAAACAGGAGGGTCTGGAACTCTGGAATGGAAACCAGCTCCCAAGCCTGTCAGAACTGAGCAGTAATTAATCTGAAAAGACTTTCATCTGCCTTGCAGGCAAGCTGGAAAGAACACCTACAGGCACTTTCTTGAAGAAACAGGCAATAGAGAAGTGAAAGTCACTTCCTTTATTTTATTTGAAATGGGTTTTGTTGTTGATTTCCTCTTGAGTATCATAAACATTACTTTGATGGTGTGAGCCGCTGTACAATTTCATTCTTGTTGCTGTTGCTTCTGTAGCTCTATCTCATTTCCTGCTTTTCCTGAAAACAAATCCATTATCTCATCTGTTTATATTATCACTATTTAATAGCCAGAGAAGATATTTTTGAGGTAAATTTATTCCATGTGTGAAAGAGGAAATTATGCAGCCAACTGTGCAACTACTCACTTTATGATTCACCACAGCTGATAACTGAAAGAAAAATGTTTTATATATCAATAACCATATTACATTCATACTTTAACACACTATCAAGCTACTTACTTGAATACATGGTTGTCCACTTAAGTATATGAATTTAACAAGATATGGAACCTTGTTCACAAAGCACTTAGACATATAATTGTTTCCACATCTGCTCAACAAACCTAAGTAATTACATGTATAATTTGAAGATCATTCCCATGCTACATGAGAGATTATAAAAATAAGTTGATTCGTATTTTTCTGAGTCGGTAAGCATTGCTGGTTTTAAAGTTTTTCACTGAATTATTTTACATTGAATAATACTGTAAATTATGAAGATATCACAAGAAAACAAAAAATGTAAAATTATGCTAATTATATTTTGTTAAGCTCAGAATAAATTGTGCTTTTCTAGTTTAACAGCAAATCCTTTTAGACTTAGACTAAATGATACTCTTTTTTTTTTTTTTTTTTTTTAATTGGAAACCTTAAATTCAAACTGCATCTCAGAAAATATGCAAAACCTCCTCATTCTGTCAATGAAATATGATAAATCATTTATCATAAAGAGAATATTAACAAGAGAAGAGGGCTTTTGAATGCTTCTAGCAAGGCATTTGTCACATTTTATTCTAATATTTTTCTATGGTTGCTTTACAATAGTTCAATGGTTTCAAAATCAAGAATTTCTCAAGTATTAATATTATAGTTATATTCATTTTTCTCTGATATAAAGAATGAGTTAAAGCTATCAAAAGATATAGAAAGACCCTTTAAAATGATACATTGACAATTAATGAGTGGTCATTACAAGGCCCCTGAGTTATTTATGCTCATGTTTGTATTCAAATAAAGGCAGGATCCTTGGAAAGCAATTTCTATACCAAAAGATAAAGGAAGTCAAAAGCACATATTCTGAACCTTACAAAGTATCAACTTTAAGTGAACTCTAATGTTTGCCAGGACTCATTTAATCTGTAGGTACCTACGTGGAGCTGGCTGATAATTAAATCAATCTTAAGAACAATTTCATTAATATCACTCCAGCTATGCACAACTTCATAACTCTCACTACATAGTTTTGGATGAAGTGGGGACATACGATTGATCATGACAGCATCCTCTGTAAGTAGCTACTGAAATGTTTAGGAGATCCGAACATCATTGACCTGGGTTTAATCCTCTCCAACTGTATTTCCTACTCTTAATCTTTTTGTATTTTATACAGAATACATAAGCATTGATTGATATATCAGGTTAAAAATTAGTGCCCTAAACCAGCATTCCAAGAAGCTTCTCACAATGTGATTCTCTACATACATTATTCCTAAACAGCTCTTGACACTAAAATAGCTATTAATGCTGCAACTGTGAGCTAAACCCCACTACCCTGGTGATAACTTGTTGCTGTATGAAACAAGCCTTTAGATCTAGGAAGCTGGTTTGATGTCCCCTCACCATTCTCACCAGATACTAAGAGGCTGACTGGGATTGTACAGTAAGGGAGTGGAAGAGGAAATGAGACTCTTGTCTTTCACTGTAGCACTGTCTTAACTTGCTTAATGTAGGTGGTAAAGCCCCTGTGCATTAATCAAAAAGCAGGATTCTTCTGTGAGAGTTGGATTAGCTTTAAAAGGAGAGTTTGACAGATCCAGCCTAAAAAGGTTCAATACCTTGATAGCGAGGGCACTTTTCTGGGAAGTGGGAAACATGCGTGTAAATTGCTTCAGGCAGAGGAGGGAATTGAATCTGGATCTGAGGACCAGTAATAAAATACTGCAGTCTTTCAGTAATCCATTTTCTTTCATTCTTCTGCAGATGTTTAAAATACAGTTTGATGTTGAGCAAAATGCTGCATGAAGATTACAAATAAGCTTTCAACAGGAAGAAGGCCCCCAAACTGTAAGCAAAGTTTCAGTGAAACTAACTGTTTTGCAGCATTTCACTTTGGCAAGTGAGTAAAAAAATCTATTCCTCTCTCAGTCTGAAACATAACACGTTCATGTCTATTGTAGCCATACCTCAAATATTTTCTTCAGAAAGGTTATGCAGAATAAGGAGAGCAAATACAGTTTAAAACACAGTGATGGAGCACTGGAACAGGCTGCCCAAGTAGGTTGTGGAGTCTCTTTCTCTGCAGACATTCAAAACCCGTCTGGACATATTCCTGTGCAATCTCATCTAGGTGTTCCTACTCTGGCAGGGAAATCAGAGTAGATGATCTTTCAAGGTCCCTTCCAATCCCTAACATTCTGTGATTCTGTGAACACATGTGGCCAATGAGGTGAACCCCAGAGAAAAGATTTTTTCATGTTTTAGGAGCATATTTCCTCCTCTTTACAAGAAATGTTTCTTTAAATGTTTCTAATGCTGACCTTTCAATTACCAGAACACTTCAGCACTAAGAAGGAGGATGGGAGCAACTCTCAAGCACTGCATCATGTAGTGGCCTGTTTTGCTGTTGGTCTCAAAATAAATTATTGTTGCAGGACTGTGAATCTTGAATGTGAATAGATAATTATTACACTATTCCTTTTATCAGGCCAAGACTATCACTTTCACTGCTTTATTAGTTGTAATAAATGTGGCTTTTAGAACAAGACGCTTTTCAAATTTTTCTCTGTTTCTGTTTTGCCATTCTGGCTCTTTGTATAGCTATGGCTGAATCTCGGCAACCCAGCTGCATTATAGCCATGCTAGAGATTAGGCCAATCTTGTTATTCTCTTGACATACAAAACTTTTCAATAGTTTACCTTTATAAATTGCAATAAGAAAGAGAAAATAAAGCTGAAGATAGAATAAGAAAGCTATCAGTATTCTTTATGATTATGTGAAGTATATAATGAGGTCATGTTTTCTGGATTGCAGTAATCACTGTCTAAAGAGAGAACAGTATTTTATATTTTTATATATATATATTTATTTATTTATTTATTTTCTCGAGAGAAAAATGAATACTACTCTAACCTTATTTCATTGAAATCACCAAAGAAAGGGTGCTCTGCTTTTCTACCTCTTCCCCAGCCCCCCAAATTTATACATGAAATACCAAGAAATAATGGACAAAACATATGAGGCACATCATTGTTCTCATCATAGTTAAGGTTATAAGTCTCATTGACTTTAGTGGGAGCAAAATCACATCCATTAAAATCAGATGGTATCTGCAAAATTAATGTTTATGTCAAATGAAGATATTTATTAAAACATGATCATTTAATGATATGTTCCCCTAGAAGATAAATAAAGCAGAAATACAAAAAAAATCATGGTGAACAGTAAAAGTACTGCCTATCCATGTACATGCAGACTGGATTTTAAAACTGTGCTGTTATACACAAGTGCATATCTGGCATTACAGTCAAGGCTGTATACAGAAGAGGTTTGGTAACCTATCTCATTCTTATAATAAATATGAACAACAGAATTATATCTAGAAAATATTCAGGTTTTAATAATACTTGTATTTTTAATGTGTCTACAATAAAGGAGAAATGTGGCTCATATTTTCATGTGGAGTTATTGAGTCAGTTATGCAAAATTTCTTGTCATTTTTTAACTTTTAATTTATTATTTGATGCACAAATAATGCATTTCAAACTAGTCATGAAATAACTTGGACATGTTATGCCAATCAGCTTCACTACTTTGTTCCCTCCTCTTTTTCCACATCTTATTTTTAGTAATAATGATACAATTGAAAATGGGTTTGTTTGTACATTCTCCTTATTTCTTTTACCATAAAATTAAATTGATTTCAGCAGAATTATAATTCAGATTACTTAACTCTGTGGTCTTTAATCTATTTCACAAAAGACATCCCCATCACCATTTATTTTTGTATTAATTATGCTCATGATTTCATGAATCATACTCATAATTAGAGTATAATTATGTTCATAAGCTCCAGAATTGGACATTTCAATAGCATATCTAGATGTGAATGAAGTAGTAATTTAGGTCAAGATATTCAGTGCCAAAATTTCGTGTCAAATTTCTATAATGATATTATGCATAGAAGTTCAGGGCATCTGTGTTGTCACATTCATGTGAAAGGTGACTATTGTATGGCATAAACGTAATTTTGGTTCAAAATGGCAATGTTAGTCTGTAGTACAAGTGCTAATGACATGCTCAATGGATTGCAAGACTCACAGTGGCTTTAAAGAGAGCACATGCAGAAGCATGTATAGTTTTCATTAGGTTTAGTACTAATTTCAGTCGACATATAATTGAAGTATGCATTACTTTAAGTAGAATCAAAACATCACATATCATCACTACTACTTTTCCAAATATAATTCTTACATTATACCAATAATAAGGCATAATTCAATTACTATTAATGTAATTATTTGTAACCTCCTGGGCTTTGAGAAGAAATTATTTCTCCACATGAGGATTGCCTGCAGTGCAGTTAAACTGAAATATAAATGAAAAATATTATGCCACCTTTAATAACCCATTATCAGTCTCAAAGTGGAAAGAGAAATGTTCCTTTCCAGTAGCCGGAAGGTAGATATTCACTTAGCTAATCCTTACAAAATTTAATTTCCCTGTTTCACCTTCTGTGATTTTTTTATATCTGCTTTATTCCCCATTCTCTTTTCCCACTCTCTATATTTTCAATGTAATACTTATGCCTCTGCCTTTCATGAGACTTCTGTTCTTCCTCAAATAGAGAACTTTGCCCAGTGGAGAGTGTGCAAATCACCTACACTTCTGTAATTCTTTACAAGAGCACTATCATGTGATGTAGGATATGAACAGGCATTTACTGTTTCTGTTCTTTCTAGAACTATCTAAATTGAAAGATCTGCAAAATACAACTTGTTTTGCTGTATTTTTATCAGTTCAATCACAGGAAATCCACACTGGATATGAAGTGATGAACACCCTCCCCTGCATGTAATGGACCTCAATGATGTCTATTTCTTCATTGTGATTCCAGGGGACACCTAATTTCAGTTCTTGGAATATTTGTAGTAAGAACAACCAGCACATACTCCAACTTTTCAACAATTTCATGGTGCTAAATAGCACTCATGACATTTCCCCGGCAGGTCTTAAATGAACTGATTAAATTAGATATAATTCCTGTAAATATCTGTAAAAACATTATTGACAGATACAGAGCAATTAAATCTATTAGCAAGGAAAAATACAAAGACTTAAAGAAGTAGTTCACTCATATGGAAATGGAAGTCACTGAACAGCAGAAGCAATTGAAAGATATGGTAGTATTGCTGAGGAGATACTGAATATTGGAGCCAGAAATATGTTTACTGGTGGCCAAGTTGAAACAAATTTCTCTGTCTCTTGAAGTTTTGCAAGGAAAATTATGTCAGTTGGGCTTTTAAAATACAGAATTGTCTCTATGACAGGAGAAAAGATAGGGAAGATAGGAAGTGGCTAGGGACAATTACAAGGGCATCATATTATTTAACTGCCCATTTAGATTTATTGGAGCAAGAAGTGACTTTAAAGAGATTCTGGATGATGCTCTTAGTTATATGATTTAGTCTTAGGTAGTCCTGCGAGGACTCCATGATCCTTAAGGGTCCCTTCTAACTTGAGATATTCTATGATTCTCTGAGTTTGCAATGAAGGAACAGAGGAGAGCTGCAGGAAGAGTAGCTGCAGCACTGCTACCAGGGCAGATGCTCCTTCATTACAAACTAGCATTAGCAGCAATTTCCTTCTGGTCTGGAAATCTCCTTATCCCCAACATCTAGTGCTGAGCTCCTTCATCATGTCTAGAAATGCGTATTCAGATTTCCTCTGCAAATAACACTTTTTCTGTTGAGAAGCACAATTGCACAAGTCACTGGCTTCCTTTGTACAAAGAAGACACGAATATATTTTATTTTTTTTTTCAGAATAAGAAAATTAAGGCAAGACGCTACTTTCAATGTATACAATGTCTTCACAAGAATTGGCCTTGAAGGGAAAGCTTGAACCACATAGTGTCAATCTTAGCTATTCCAAGTCTTTACTTCATATAATTCCCCTAATAAAAGGTCATCCAAAACCATACCAAAAGTGGGTGACTTCTTTGCTCTTACTATGTTGTCTGAAAAATAAATCTATAATTCAAGAATTTCATTGACTGGATGTTTAGATACCACACTGTAAATGTATTCAGTACCAGTTAAGAGTAAGTATTCTTGCTCCAGCATAGTCCTTTAGCTTATATCGCTCTTTGTCTCTGATGTTTGTTTGCCTGAGGTATTTATAGGGAGCTTTCAGTTGGGTGAATTCAGTCAAATATTTTTAGTATTTGCAAAGAAGATTAATTATTATCACAATCCCTCTAGGAGTCTTTTTCTGCATTGGTTCCTGTAGGAATTTATCTTTCTGGAGTACCAGATGTACACTCTACACTGGTGTTTGGTACAATGTCCTTAAAAACTTCCCTAGTTCTGCGGGAAAAAATTGCTTGATATATCCTAGGATTGCATTAGTTTGGAAATACTCAACTGCTGCTGTAGAAGACTACAGAAGAAATACTGCCATTAATAATTCATGTATTCAGTATAAATATACCAACCATAATGGAATATTTTAGTATTATTGCTGATATTCAGAGGATTGCTCTCTGTGGAACAAAGTGCATCTGTTAAAGTATCCATGAAATGAAAAATCATTCAGAAATTCAAGCATTCATCCTCTCAAATGCTTCTCCAAACACTAACTTTAACCTTCATTCCTCAGTTCTCCTCCCTGCTTATTTGTAATTGAGCATGTCATTTAGATCTTCAGCCCCTCTGATCTACACAGGACTAATTTCACATTAATGTATTGCTTAACATCTGTGTCAAGTCAAAGTCAGGTTTTCCTGTTGAAAGAGATAACAGCATTTTCTACCAGTTTCTACATGACCGAGCAACTTTTCTCTTTGTAATGTTTCTATACTGGAAGTGCTGACAAAATTAGCAAATGAAAACAACAAGCAATTGGGCAATACTTCAAGAACACGTGAAGCAGTGATAGCTTCCAAGGTGGCATGAAGAATTTCTGTCTTTCTGTTCCCAAGACCAGGGCAGATTTTGGGCAGTATCAGCTCTCATTACAATTTAAATTTAACTTTTGCCAAGTGGAACAGTTCCTTATGGACCATGTTAGAAAATGGCATAAGGCATGCTCTAGTGATGCCCACTCTGGCAAGGAAAATTATGAAGAACTGGCCTAGCTTATGACTAACCCTTAAACAGAAATCTCTAGTCACACTAGAGCAGCTCTTTTCACTTAAGTAACTTAGAACCAATATATCAACCAGACTTGGTTCAAATGTAAATTAAACCTCTATTCTATCACTTCAGGTTCATTCCTTTCAAAAGACCTTGTAATGAAAAAGAAAAACAAAAAACAAACCTTGATGTACCTGACAGTCTTCTAGATCCTCAGTGGAAATGTACTAAGTACGTGAACCTTTGTGACATTCTCAGTAAACACGGAAGATTCCATGGATTCCATGCAAAGCTAGAAATAAAAGAATTAATATTCTAATACTTAGCAACCTTAGCAGCTGTAACTCAGTGGCTAGTCTGTACTGCAGCAATGAACCAGTAAAGCTGATGCAACAGGAAGGCTTCCTGTGAAAAAAGACATCCCAGACCTCCATGGAGCCCAGGTAACAGGAGTGTCCATACACTTTATCTCTGAGCTGAAACGAGATGTCTGGATATTCACGGGAAAAAAAGCAAATCCCACTAAAGCAAGAAATACCTACTTACATCTGTAAAATGCACACACATGAACACTACAGTTTTTGGGGTTTCAGCTGTTACTTGAGGGCTGCATGTGTACTCTCATAATCACAGGCTCGTTAAGGACACAGGTATCTACAATAAATACATTTCTGACTGAAGCTATGTCAGACTGACTTCTCATTGTTCCTTTATTTTTGTGATAATTTACAATGTTGTTCAAAATTGATTAGGGAAATCTGAGTGGTAAATTTACTATTTACTTTTCATTCTCAGAAACAAATACACAGTAAAATAGTATCTGTCAGGCCACAGGCTGGCTTGATATATCCAACAGTATCTTATTTGTGGTTCATTTAGAGTGATAACCTTCCAGGTTAATGAAGATCAAGTTACTGTTAGAGCGTTTTGACTGTGGCAAAAGGAAAGCCCATTTAGATACCCCATTCTTCAGTGTGAAAAGACATGAGAGCTCTGTTTCTTTGCTATCTTTGATTAAAAGGTTGCCTGGTTATCTTTTTTAAAACTTGTAGGATAATTGTAGAACTCATCTCTCTCTCATAAGCAACGCATATATATTCTCATGTATAAGCAGTCCACCTATATTTTACCAAGTACACCTGGAAATATGACCTCATTTGTTTTCTACTTACCTGTGAAAATTTAAGGAGATTGTCTATATTCAGCTCTCAAGCAGTGTTTTACCAGATATTTTTTCATTAATTGAAACTTTACCAAACCCTTTTATCCTTTACCTTAGAAAACAGAAACTATACAGAATTTTCATTGCATGAAATTTGACCATGCAGTACAAAAAACTACTAAGACAGAAAACAAGCAAAATATTGTCACCTCTGAGAGTGATAACCTTGTTTGGTATCATATCAGGTAAAACTGCTGCAAAATTATTAACAAAGCACTTTGAGACACAGGTGCTGCTCTTTCCTTACACATGAATACAAGTGGACTCTTAAGGGAAGAATGTTTGAGCTGTGGCAGGTGGCCTTCCTGTAGGTCATCTATTGAGCCTCTGGAGAATGCAATGAAGAAAACTACTAGAAAAGACTGAGAATAATATGAGAAATCCTTGGAAGCAGGCAGCCTCAGGTAACAGAGTCAAAAAGTCAGGTTTGGACTTCATCACTGATTTTCAGTCTGGTAACTGGTAGCAGTTGCTATGGTAGCACATCTGCACAGCACTCCCCCTGCCACGTCCTTCCCAAAAACAGGAAGAACATAAGATCAGATAGAAGTTAATAAAGGAAAAGCACTCAAAAAGGCAATGAAACATTCTGTAATCTCCAGTCTACAAGGTTTCATGTAAAATAGCTACTGCAGTACATCTGTCACTTAATACTCCCTAAGGTAAAGGTCTAAATGCAGTGTTCTGCAATTAAGAGAGAGTATATTCCAGGATAATTATGCATACCACTTTGTATAGATACTCTGCATTGCTAAGGAAATGAAAGCGTATTGGCAGGTTTCTGAGAAAATACCCAAAAAGTCTTGCTTTATTTTCACAGAGTTCAGCATTTAGTCCAATATTTTAAACACAAATCGAAAAACCTGGCTGTTATATTATCATTAGTATAAATGGACTTCTTAAGCCAAAATGTATTTAGAAAATGTAGTCACTACATATAATTTCTTTGGTTTCTAATATAGAATTCACTCTTTATACTCATGTGAGATCTCATTTATTTTTCCTTTTTAGAAAAGGAGAAAAAAATCAAAAGAAATCTATAGAGGAATTAAGACACATATATTTTCTTTTGCCCCTAAGGAAAGTGATTTGCCAAACATAAATCTAAAACAAATTCTTGGAAGATCAAGTTTAAGATTTCATCCTACAATATGACATCTCCTGGTTCATGTCCCATAATAAATCTATATTTCGGTTCCATATTTCTGTAACTTGCTTAATCTTTTACCTGCATATTCACATATAGGAAAAAAAAATCATTGTTTTTATTTTCAGTATTTTAAAAAACGTTTTGTGTAATAATCTTGCATTGTTCAACTCGAATTCTAGATTAATAACTGTATAATCATTTTAGTTAAAATAAAGTTTTTGGGAAAAAAAAGAAAAAGTTACCCATATCATCTCATTCACTCCAGTAAAGAGTTAAACTTAGACAAAATTAGCTTGAAAATTTTTGCTTGTTTGCCTGAGCTGGATGTCTTCCTAGCTTTTTGTCATGAAGGTCCAGATTTCTACTCTCATGTAGCTAAACAAATGCTTCTTGTGAGACCAATCCTGTAGAACAGGCATCCCACAAATTCATCTAGCACAGGAAAATTTGTGGGGCAGCTCCTGCTCTCCTGATGCTGCTACTACTGAGACATTTGGTGTTCCATTGGTTTAAGGATCTGACCAAAAGTTTGCTTTGTGGCCGCATCTGAGTGAAGAATTTGACCCAGATTTGTAAAGGGAAACAATCTACAAGGAAAAGCCACCTTTTGTCTTCTTAGATAATAAAGACAATTTAAAAGGAAAGTAAAATAAAGTTCCACAAATTTAATTCTCATTAGGTTTATCCCCTACCAGTGCAAATCTCTGATGAACCACGCTATGCAACTACATAGCAACTAAACAATGTCCAATGACAGATGGCCCTAATGTCTCTGTAAAGTCTAATTTTTCAAAGATCTTGTTTCTATACAAATACAAGGTTCTTTTTGATTTCTCTAAGAGTAGAGGTAATTCCAACCAACTCTATCTGGATAACGGGAGACGATAAACAGGGTTTTTTTTGCAAGAGAGAAGCGTCGATGTGGATGTCTTTTTCTTCAGAAGTTATCTGCAAAATATGCTAATACTAGGATCTAATTGTAATATCCTTTATCTTGATATTCCATCTTCCAAAACGGAAAACTGAAAGCAAGTAATGTACCAACAGAATACAGTTCAGATCCTTAAGCATTTTTAAATGTTATATTTTTAAAGGCCCTCATCATTCTTGAAATTAATGTTTTTTAAGAAAAATAAATTTCTCAAAATGTTCAGCTATTAATTCAAAAGTAACAAAAATACAAGATACTCAAAATGCATCTTTGACTGTTTATGCTTCATAAGACTTATGTTTTTCTGATTTATTTTTTCCCAGTAACAGGAAAAAGAATATAAAAGAAATCTAAAGTCAATCACCATCTGAAGATGGTGAAGACTTGCAGTGAGCAGCAATATGTTAAACCAGAAATAGTTTAATTATACTGATCTTGAAACAAACAAAATGCTCTTTTTTTAAGAAAAAAAAATGTTAATTGATCACCCATACTGTTTGAAGCTGCTAAAGTTTTGCATCTTTGTGGTTGTGGTTCCATTTGCATTTGAGTGAATGACAAAATAAGGAGGGAATTGAAATTCACGTCACCTATGATCTGGGGATTTTGCCACTTTTGAGCCTCTGCAGTTTCATGTTCACTTAAGAATAAAATCTAAACTTTTTTTTAAATGTAGCTTTAGAGCTGATAAGGCCTGGTTGAAAAAAATCTGCTAGGCAGCCTTTGGAGAATGTGACTGCAGGACAAGTAGCCATACCTAAACATAGTGAACAGTGTGGTCTCACTGTTCACAGAGGACGAACATGGCCCTTGGCACTCACAGATCTCTACTTCATACTGTGTCTGTCTTTGTTGATATTGTTTCTCAGACATCTAGTTTTGAAAATGTCTAAGCATGCTACAGTTTCAACTTAGTCTGCCCTGGGATTTTAAATTCCGCACCACAGCTCTGCTAAGGGAATTGCAATGGGCCCCTTTCAGTTCAGGGGACCAAGAACTTCATCAAGATGACTCTCTTGTTTGGACCAAGATCCTCAACCTGAAAGCATCGGTATAAAAGTCACATATATTTTTCATATGTTTTTGCTAATTATATGTGTAGCACTGTTGAAAAACAGACAGAAAATATCCTTTTGCCATTGTGTGAAATCTTTACAAGCTACAGGCACTGTGTGTGCACTTTTGTTGCTGCCATCTCAGGAAAGGCACAGTAGAGATAAAGAAAATGTAGACAAGGGCAAATATAATGATCAAGAATGGGGAAAAATTTCCTTTACCAGGAGAGAAGAAAAGAAGCATTCGGTATCTTCCATCTGGAAAGAAGACTGAAGGGGCATCTAATCAAGATTTGCAAAATCAGGAATGTGGTGAATAAGGTTTATCCAGAAGTCACTTTCATCCATACTTCCAATACTTCAATTACAGTAGAACAATACAACTAGTAAATAATCAATTTCAAACAAAATACAGTACTTTTTCATATAGGAGGCATGTAACTTCCAGAAATTCCTGGCACAGGAGTCACAGCAGCAGACAGTATCTGCAGGAGAGGAGATGAGACAAATCACAGACAAAAGTTCCATAAATAAGTAGTGAAAGAAGTAGAAAAAGTCTTTGCAATGTCCCTAGTCAAATGATCAAAGATGCTGTGGAGCATGAGGGTCAGTGGAGCACAGAAAGGGACCAAGTTTGTGTGCTCGTTCTAAACACCCTCTGCTATTGCCACTGTGTGAGACAGACTTGCAGGGTGTATCATTCTGTCATTTCTGGTATTTTTTTACCGCACTCTGCAGAAGTCTCCAGTGAAATCAAGAATCACAATCCTAAGTAATAGGAGGGAAGGGGCGGGGGGGGGAAGTAAACAAGCTGTCTGATCCAAAGATCCAAGCCAGTGGAATAGGAGAACAGAGGGTGGAGTTTTGGGCAAGGATTCAACATTAAACCAATGGTAAAACTGATAAAATACACTTTTTTCTTCTCCTGGACCCATTGCTCCACTGACAACATCCTACCTGTGCAAAAGAGGACACACAATTCTCAATGGCACAAAGTGCCACACAGTAGCTTTAGGAGCCTTCAGGTAGAGCATAGAATGGGCACAAAAGGGGTTTTTAAATTTTGAGTGGTTTGTTGGAGGGTTTTTTAGCTTCTTTATTTCCATAGTACCCCATCAAATGCTGTATTTTTACCTGATTTTTTTTTTTTTTTTTGGTCATGAAACACTTTGATGTAATTTTTATCCAACCCTTAAAAATCAAGTAAAATTTATTTTCTTCCAAATGTTTCGTTGGAAAATGTTGCTAAAATAAAAGTATAATAGTTCCAATTTTGGTACAATTTGCTTCTGAATAGAAGCAATATCAAAAGATAAAATGAACAGGGAAAGGAAAACAGCAGGTGTACACAAAGATATATCTGTTCAGTAATGTAGGTAGGAAGAAGAGGTACAGAAAGATGGAGATGTACAAGGAACAAATAACTGAGACATTACAGATATGAATGGTAGTCAGAAGTGGACAATTCAGATTTTATTGAATGGGATATTCCTCTACCTAATTTACTAATATAAGATTAGATATAGGCATAAAGAAATTATTAGAAACATGGAAAGTAAACCCATGGAGAGACACCACTAGGTGAGAAAAAAAGAGAACAAGAAACTACATGATTGAGTAGAATCATGCCAAGTGCAGAAAGCTTCAGAGAACAGAAACAAAACTTCTTTGTTTTTATATATGAGAACATTAAGAAACTGCAGTAAAAACAAGAAGAACCTGAATTTGATCAATGAAAACCTTGTTTTCATAAAACAGATAATCAGAATATCAGAATGTTTTCTTTTTTACTGAAAGTGTCACTTGAATTCGTACTGCAATCTTTATTCCCCCTCAGGAAAGAAAAAATAATAATAATTAAAAACTTGGTTTCCAAAACTGTGTCTTGAAAGCAATCAAATCCATAGTCAAGTTTTCTAAGAGACATTTATGGAGTTGCCAAAAAAAAATATTTAAATTTTAGTGATCCACTAAAAAAGACTTACAGAAAAGATTTAAGTGTCATGCATAATGGAGTGTCATTCATGACCTGTCACAATTCCTTTGTGAGAAGGATACTTCCCATTTGTTCACCTTGAGTATTCATGAAGTTTCCTCTGAAGGGTTTAGGATTTCCAGAGGTAGGAGACTTGCATAAATTGACAATGTGTATGATCATGTAACAGAGTTTCTATGATATTTTTGTTTGATTTGAACCACTATATTGCAAAGCTGGCACATCTTGTAACATATTTTCAGAGAAATAAAAGAATCACCATAAATTCAAGTATAATTCTGATTTGGAAAGCTCTGAGGCCAAGAGAAATAGTGTATGTTTCATCTTGTTTTATTCCAGACTATTAAAAAATGGATGGGAATTTTAAAAAAAAAAAAAAAATCAATGAATAGGCCAACAGTTCCATTAGAAAATAAAACAAAATATCTGAGAAAATCAATGCAAATTAAGGCAAAATCAATGAAAAATCCCTGGAATCTTTCATCTGATGTGATAAAAATGTCATGCTACTTCAAATGCATCTTCTACAGTTCTGCAAATTTCCAGTCAGCAAAAACATCTTTCTCCATGCAGTACTTGTGATCCACTGTTCTGAATGGAATAGACCCAAGCTTGTAAATGTATTTGTCTGACTCTGAACAATTTATAAAAGACAATTAAATTATGTCTACATCGATAATGCCAACGAGGCCATTTGAAGGCCTGAAAACTTGCTGAAAATCTTTAGTAAATGAATCACATGGTAAAGTCATTTTTCATCTTAAATGGTAGAGAAATAATATACATAGTTATACAGTAGAAAAATGAACAAATCTTAACCTCAATAGCCCTATGCAAGAAAGAAAAAATGTTATTCTGAGAACTATAATTTTACAACAAACTAAAGAATGAGATGTAAAAAAACCAGGAATTTTAAATATATTTTGTGTGCTATGATGATAATTTCTTCAGTTACCCAAAATATAATCAGTAAAGGTCCTTGAACTGTCTATTAGAGTTCCTAAAATTGGAATGAAATGCTAATATCATTTTGCAGGTTTAATGTAGGTATTGGATGAAGAATTTTATTTTATTTTTTTTTTTTTACCAGAAAGCACTTCAACTCCAACTGCATTTCTTAAAATAAAAAAAACCACTTTTGTCTCAAGCAATTACATTTTAGGTATTAACCAAAAAAGTTCCATGTCATGTGCTTGCACATGTAGTTAAACATACTGGTAAAATGCTACATTTTGTTTAGCTCATTTGGACAACTGTTGTTTTAAATTAGCTGTAAAAGCATGTACAGTCTAAAGTGAAGCAGTGGCAAAACACTAAATGAAGGTATGTTCATATTGTAATATTTTTAAACTAAAGAAGATAAAATATATTTACATGAATCTATGCCTTAATTTTTTAAAGTTTCGTTCATTTCCATATGATCACACAAACTGTTTGTGAGTAGAGAATTTCCTGCATTTCAGAAAGATGTAATTAAAAATTTATCAGTTATGAGGGAATGATTGGCTTGTAAAGTATCTGACTCTCCTTTTAATCTCCCTATCAGCTTAACATGTGTTATTAATAATTTTTCAAAAGGTACTAAATACAGCTAAAACACAGTTGTAATGTAAGTCATGATTTTTATTTTTAAAATGAAAGGAACAAAACTGTATCTTTAAAATTCTCAGATTTTCTTTAAATTTTCTGGTAAATTTTCTTATAGTTCTTGTCACACAAAATTATGTTCTCCCTCACCAGACTGTCAGTTGTAATGTAATAATTGTTGAACACATTGCCAACTGCCATACAGATAATGTAAACTTCAACACATGTGTGTTTTGGTTTACTTGGGTTGTTTTCACTTCTGTTTTCCATGATTTCCCACACCTCTGTGAAACTTAATAAAAAATAATTCATACATCTCCTTACAGAAAAGTTTTCTCTGTATCTATATTTTCTGATTAGATATATGTGAAATACAAGCTGCTTTCTCTTCCTCCCTTAGAGACAGTTTTCCTAAGTGATTTAGAAGTAGCACACTTAAAATGGAGATTTCACATTCTTAGCAAAGTTATATATAAATGTGAGGATATATGAACAATATATCAATTTTTACTGTAAAATAGAAATAAAAATATTAACATGTATTCATTTGCATAGAACAAAGGGTTGTTTGGCTCAAGAAACCATGGTAGTGCCACATAAGCATCAGAAACTCTTGCATTTTGGAGGCAGGAAACAACAAAGTAATCTTCAAGTTGTCTAAAGCTGACTAATGTGGTGCTGTAATAAAGTCCCTTATGTCAGTGATACAAGGAAAATATAGAACTACAGTTGACAATTATTTGGATTTTTTTAATTTTGTGACCCATAAGGATGGCTTAGCCCTGTGTGTAGTTCCATTTGTAACCTAAATTAAGTGCAGGTTAAAATTATGCTTTTTATAATTCAAAATTTAAATACTTTAAACCATATCAAGGCACTGAAATGATCTTTTCTTTGAAAGTCATCAGCAGGAATACCTAACTCAAACTGACAGCCTAATACACTGTTATAATTTCTGTTGCCAGTAGTGTTCTCAACACATTTGTTCATGACACTTCTTTCAATCACCTTGTGGAAGATCTCAGACACTGTGTCATTAAAGGATTTGCTATTTCAGCCCCTGATGTTGTTTTGCACCATTAAAGCTGCTCTCTGAAGAGTCACAGAAATACTTTGCATATATTAATTAAGCTTTGGATTATATCCATAAAATGGTACTTTTCTTAATTTTCTGATGGAGAACTCAAGGTACTGAGAGGTTAAATGACATCCTATGAAAGCCAGTCAAGGACAACAATGTTGCAGTGCTGTCCACCCTTAGTGGTTTAGCAACCCACACCACTGCCCCTACAGATTGGTTGCCCAATTTGTGCTCTGCTTCCTGGCCACTTCTGCAAAACAATCCTGGTGAGTCTGTTCACTTTTCAATACATTTCTAACATTACCTTTTCCTATTTCATTTGATAGAATGAGGTCAGAGAGCGAGGAAGTTGGCAGGAGATCAATCCCCCTAGGGGAGGAGAACAAGAAGTAGCTGAACAGACAGAGTACAGTAATGTGACTCAGGGCCAGTCAGAAAGCAAGCATGCCCACACTGAATTCCAGAAACTTTGCCTCCTCCTACTGAAGTTTGCTACTTGTGTGAACCCTGTGTGGCTAATGTTGGACTGTTATTGGCACTGTAACTTTCCAGATGGTCCAGTGCAGTGACTAGAGAGGAAGTGGATAAAAATACATGCACATATACATACACACACATATATATAAATGCTATCTTAATATTAATTACAATTAAAAAAAATAAAAAAACCAAAAAACCACCCACAACCTAACAAACAAACTTAAAATTTGTAGGTGTAATGAGCTATAATTGGTAGTATATTCTTTATATTCTTTATTTTGGTTTCTCTACATCTGAATTGCTTAATACTATTATTTACAAAAGTACTTAGGTAATAACATCTAGTCATCTGAACAACTAAGTAGAATACTTTTCCACCAACTGATTTTTGAGTAAGTTTTTTAAAAACAAACTCAGTTTGGCAGTTATATAAGTCCGCATATCTCAAGGCCCACATATTTGCAAAAACTCCTAGTGAAAGGCGGTAACACTATAAGATGTGTTTCTGGACTAAATGAAAACTTTATAGAATACACAGAATGCACTTTAATCTGTTAAATGTGTTGAAAAGACAGAAGGAATATCTCTGTATTTGGAAAACATTAACTATAAGAATAGTATGCTTTTTTTTCTGTTTTGAAGTCTTTTCTGATAGAAGCTGGCCAGATCATTGAAAAAGCTGTGTATTTTCTGTTCACCATGATGGAATCTGCTCTGACCTCAGAGGTACGTCCACTTTGAGTATCACCATCCAGAAGACATTCTGCAGCTCCTTTCAACCTAAGTTGAACAAGTATTTAACTTTATGACAATGTTAGCTGTGAGCCTGCATGTGAAGATTGATGTTTATAAATAAATACATACATACAAAAGTGTACATATACTTCATGCCTATTTCCCTGTTACAAAATCACAGAATGATTGGAGTTGAAAGGGAACTCTGGAGATCTCATAGTGCAATCCACCTGCTAAAGAAGGTTCACCTAGAGCAGATCACATAGGAATGCATCCAGGTCAACCCCTAATCCGTACTAGTGCCTGCAGTTATTTCTTCACAGGTGCAGGACCCTATACTTGCCCTTGTTGAACTTTATCAGGTTCTTCTTTCCTCAGTCCTCCAGCCTATCCAGGTCTCACTGAATGACAGCACAGCTGTCTACTGTATCAGTCTCTCCTGACAGTTTCATGTCATCAGCAAACTTGCTGAGGATACACTCAGTCTCTGTTGCAATTTTTAGGAGAGCAATCAAAGCAAGACCAAACCAGAATGAGTATACTGACGATGTAGGTCAGAAACTTCCTCTAGATACTAAGCAGCCTTCACTAAACAGTGAGGCTGATCTGAAGAGATTATTTCTACCGCTGTTCTGTCAAGTACCAGACTGCTCAATGTTTTTATATCACCTATGACAGATTTCATTCGCTGACATTTCAGAATACTCAGGTATCTGTAGGATGCTATGGGAGCTTTGTTTTCATTATTGGAAATCACATTTTATGTAACTGATAAAATTGTAAGCTCCATGTATTAGAATGTAGAGTATTTTTCATGAATTAATGAGCAGTATGTTTAATAATGCAATTAATGATAGCTTAGTGTGGCATAACATTAATTTGAATATCAAACAATGAAGCAATAACTCTCTTTGTGCTGTGGGGAACCACTGGTTGAACAAAACTGCCAAACTATCTTACTTTATGTCACATCTGAAAGTTCTTATTTGTCACAATCACTATGTCACTGAAAATACAATCCTCCAAAATTAAAAATCTCTGTTGCTATACAGTCCTTAAGATAATCAGATAATATAGCATTAACTGAACTATATAGTTCTGATTTTTTTTTTTTTTTTTTTCAGAAATTTCACAAGAGGTATTATGTACTCTTTCAGGGAATTACTAAAGATTTTTTTTCTTGTTTTGTTGTCCAGTGTCCCACTAAATTCTAAACACAGAAGTATCTCTTAATTAACAAAGATCTTCACTGTGCAAAATGGTTGTATAATGTATTCTTTCTCTTCCCCAAAGAAAAGAGATAAAGTAAGCACTGGAGAAAAACTATTAGTAGTAATACTAGATAGACCACTGAACTACGATGAATTTGTTTCAGGGAGAAAGAGGAGAGGAGAGGAGAGGAGAGGAGAGGAGAGGAGAGGAGAGGAGAGGAGAGGAGAGGAGAGGAGAGGAGAGGAGATAAATAGTTGACTTTGTGTTAGCAAATTTCAGTTATGTAAATACATAGTTTAAAAGAAGGACCAACATTAAGTAACTTTGTATAGGGCTTAAGAACAAATTTCGCTCAATAATAAACAGAGAATTTTTGACTATTTTTTTAATTCTAGAAGGAAATGCTCATTCATGAAAAATGAAGACATTTTCTAGAAATTTGTCTCACTGTATTTTCAGTACAGACATTTAAAATGGGAAAATTTAAATTTGTATATCAAAATCATGAAAGCCAAAACGTTGATCTAAGGTAAAATTTTATTCATTATTTTATTTATTTCTATAGCTGTCAACGTGGCGTTCTACCCAGATATATGTTGAGAACATTCTTAATGAAAAAAATTGACAGAAAGTAAAATGAAATTTAATCTCATGATGACAGAGATGTTTCAGCACTTCAGGAGAGGTTGCCCATGTTTCAGCAAAGTAAACTTGACCTCTCAACCTTATGCTATTTCCTCCAGCTCTCTGTTATCTCTCTCCTCAAAAAGGAGAAAAAAAAAAAAAAAAAAAAAAAAGCTGTCTCTATTATAACCAGGCCTACCAAGTACATTCAGAAGATAGTCTAAACCACTTTGAGTAACAGAGGCCTGCTGACTCATAAAATGTATCTTTAGTTCATTAAGATTATGGCCACTTTTACATTAAACCAATGTAACTTTCCAACATTTTGCCACTTTTCTAGTTCCCTCTAAAGTTCCTTAATATCTTCTAAATAATTTTGCATGATTTAACAAATTTTGTTATTTTGTATTTTGGTTGCAGTTGCAAATCACTGAAATAAGTACAGAATGCATTTTTGTAATGTGGATTATGTAGGGATCCAAAACCCTGCCAAGTTATCAGGGTGAGCACTGCAACATACGGGATAAGACCCTTGGCAAACTCTACATTACATTGTGAAGAAGAAACATTTCTCGCTGTCAACAAGCTCCCCTGTTAATTGAAGTGCCTGTTTTGATATATTTTATCACAGATTTAATGGGCCAGATAATCTTGCCCTACATCTGGTATATCCCTTTCCCTCACTGGTTTTGTAAGTCTGCTATGGGGAAAAGAGTAATCAAGAATGTCTGGAGAGACCGAACTGACCTAATGAACATATGTCTGAGTTAATGAACATTTCCATGGACTCTGTCAGTGCATTTCCTAAGGCAATTGTAGGCACTGAGTAGCTGTCATTTTCTGAGCCGCAAAGTTGTTCAGCTAGCTTGCCTCAGCAGTAAGTCGCTTCAGTTAGTGTTGCTATTAATAGCTACATTTAAAGGACCTCTGATTTTGCTCAGGGTTCAAGCTTTTGTTAGGGGTAGAATGCTGCACTGATTGATTACTTAGATCCACAACTCCATGGTGTTCAGGGAGAGTGAATGGCCTGATTTCTTTCATATTTCATTTATTTCCTTAAATCTCCTGAAAGGAGAGCTTTGGGTGTTATGTTAGGAACAGGTTTGTCTCCATTGAGGTACTGTCTGTCTCCTCTCTGCCTGGGTCAGCTCTTATTTCCATTCTAGCTCTGTCTATGCAACCTCATGAAATATCTACCCACTTTCTCCCTTGAATAACATCACAAGGTTTCATTCTTGTGTTTATGTATAGGAGACGGTGTGAGGGTCCACCAAGCTGTCAGCAAGCATATGTTTCTTCTGGTGGTATCTGAGGAATTTTTGCAACATGATGTGCTAGTGTTGCTATCTTTATATAAATAAAAGGACCGCTTACATCACTAAAGCCACCACAGTGCTATGTGATTATTTTAATTAAACTGAAAGTTATTTTAATTAAGGTCTATGGCTTTCTCATGACAGCAGACTTCATTCATTCTTTGGGATGAACCTAGCCAGCCTGAAACTACACAGATAGAGTAACTCCACCATGCCCTCCCTCCTTGCTCAGACAATGGCATGCTCTTTCACAATACTGGGCTTTCCCCCCCACCCCCCCCCCCCCCGCCTTTTTAACTAAACTACAAAAGATGAGCTACAATTTTTCCATTTAAAAAAAAAATCATTTTAACAAACTACTGATGTCATGTGACTGATTGACTGAGTGGTAAAAAGGTAATTGTGATTCAGTGGAGATAAATGTAGAACGATATACTCAAGGGGAAAAAAAATCTTAATTTTACATAAAACATGAATGCCTATAAGCTGCCTGTTCCTGCCCAGTAATGGGGTTATAACTGATAGTTCTGTGAAAATGACAGCTTAGTAGCAATCCAATAAGCAAAATGTGTTAAGAACTTTTAGGAAAGGAAGAGAGAACAAACCTTTGTACAAATCGACAGTGCAGCCAGTCCTTCAACACTGTGTGCAGCTCTGGTTACAACAGGGGTGTCTCGAGAGGTATTTTGTGTCTGCCACAAAAGGGATATAGAGCAGTTGTGAAAAGTACATAAAAAAGCCACATGAAGAGTTTCCATAGAAGAAACAACCAAAGTGAAGATTCTTCCTTACAGAAAAGAGATGCTAACAGGGATATGATACAGGTCTATAAAACTGTAGGCACAGAGGAGGCAAATAAGTAATGATTGTTCATCAGAATTCCTGTCACATGAGTTCAGAAAGCAATAGGAAAAATATGTGGAAGAAAAATCTACCCAAGCTTAAAAAACCCACAAAACCACTCTATCTAGCCCTGGAATTCCAGAAGGTGCATATGTGCTGTGAAGATATCCTGGGGAACTGCATGCCTGATTTATCTCTTTCTCTGGCCATGTGTTCCTGTCCATTGTCAGAAACAGAGTACTGGGTGACATGTACATTTAGTCTGACCTGATGTACGATTGCTTCATGGAAAATGAAAGTGATATATGTCTTTTCTGCAAAATATCTAGTCCGATTTATGAGCTTTTACTTCTATTTTCTCTTCTATTCAAGAAGATCTCACTGAATGAATTGCAATGAATAATATGAATAACACATAATACATGTATAACCGTCTCTCAAATAAATCTAAAGACAGAGACATATTTCTAGTAAATATTAGAGGCTGCATTCATTCTATCTCATATAATTGTCCTGGCTAAAACTTTGAGACCGAATGCCCTGGCAAGCCGCAGCTTGCATTTGTTCAGCCCTTCAGCCATGATGAGGGGCTGGAAAGACTCTTACTTTGTAGTGCTATACTTGTTACTCTAGACAAGAAGTGTTGGTGTTTCCTAATCCTGCTGCACACTCCCTCCTGAACAGGATTACCCAAGAGCATCTCCTCGTGGTGCTGCTGCAATTTCGGGCTATCTGTTTGCATGAGGGATTTTACGTAATCCCTACCTTCTGCTTACAAACCTCTAGAGGATGCTTAGTAAGCACTCATCTTCACATATTTGGCATGTTATGTCAGAAACTGGACACTCTTTTCGTATACTGGATTGATACAGTTGACATACCAGCACTGAGGCACCAGAGAGGAAAGTCTATTACTAGTCAAAGGTACCAGGTGAGCAGAGCTGAGTACAGATGCAGAACTGACCATGGCTTCCCTATATTTACTATTTCTCTTTCCACAGAGAAAGACACAAATTGCCATTCTGTACCTGTGTCAGACCAAAGTCCTGACTCAAAAGAATAATCATGATATTTTCACATAAATTGATTACAAGAACTTAATTTATTTTTAATAAAGAAGGCACAAAGGATAGAAGCCTCTTTTTCCTTTTTCTTGTTTCTGTGCTGTAGAGGTGATCCTTGAACATCAATTAGCATCAACAAGATTTCTCAGAGGATTTTGGATTAAGCACAGAGAAAGGTCAGAATCAATTTATTGTAAGGTGCATTTAACTCAGTTTGTTGTATTTGCACAGGCAATTAGCAAGCTTGTGAGCTTTCAGGTAGTAGGTGTAAAAATAAATAAATAAATTTACTGTTACATTTGTGCTGACTGTAGTTCTTGCTATTTCTATGTCTCTTTGGATGTCTGGAAATAGGATCTATTTTCTGTCTGGTGCCAATACTGATCATAGTAGGCAGGCATCTCCTTCACAAAAGCCATCCCTCAGCTGCTACTAATCACTCTCTTCATTGGCGAAGTAAGCACAAAGGCCAAGGATTGAATGGAAATTAAGGGCCACCCTCCAGCTGGTCATTCCTAGTCAAGGCTGAGGTATATGGAAGGATTATTGCCTCATCTGCATGTACCTGTCCTGTGGATAAATTAAGATTTTCAGTTTCCAGGGCTGTCAATCCAAAAGCTTTTATGGGCATTATATCCTTTTAAAAAATAAAAGGAAAAAAAAAAAAAAAAGAGAAAAAGAAAGAAAAAATATTTATTGACTGTGCTTCTGGTAAAAGTAAAACCATTCTAGCTGTACATCTCTGTCATGATCTATTTGCTTCTAGCTATAAACGATAGGGTAGTTGAAATATATGCAATGAAATATTGTAAACTGCTGCCATTTTAGCTTTGTATCTTCAATTGCTATGTAATGATTTCCCCGTGTACCTGCCATTGAAGCTCTGTATGTATACTTCTTAAGGAAATGTGATTTTACTCACATTCAAAATAGCTAGGAAAATAAGTACCAATGCAAAAATGGTATGTACATACATTTGAAAGAAGGTATTATTTCTCTTCTGCAGTCTTTAAGGCTGTTCATTGCAATAATTTTATTGCTTAGTTTCATTACATGATTCCTTTCAGTACATATGTGGGCTCAACATTAAATTACCAGAAGAGAAAAGGGTAAGAAATTGTATGCATGCGCAGTTTAACTATGTCTGACAAAATAACAAAAAAGTCAAAATAGAACTAAGTATTCTTTTACACATGTTCTGAGAATTCAAAATACATTACTGCGTGGTTCTCAAGTGCAGACTTAACTAGTATAAAGTTGCAAATCCTGTTTCAAAATAAAATTAAAACAAATTGGTCAATTAGATGCTGAGAAATATCATGGGAAGAAGAAGTGGTCTTCTTCTTCTTTGTAGACTTTCCAAATTCAAACACTTTAAATATATATATATATTAAAAAATATAAATATATGTATATTAAAAAAATACATGGAAAAAATTTCAGGTAGGGAAGCAGTTATTGAAATGCTCTGAGAATGACCCAATCTAAGGAAGTAAAACTAGATACTTATTAGGAATCCTACATTGGCCACTAGCAAAATACCTAAATCAGGAGTTCATGGACAAGAAAAGTCAAAATTATGTCGATGGCTGTGCTTAGGCTTAGCAGCAGAGCCTTCTGCAGAAACAGACCTCATAGCAGTAAAATTATGAAGAGAAATTAAGAGTTTATATCAAACAAATGAACCATTTGAGGAGAAACAAAGTGTAATTAAATATTTTTTTTTTTAATATTTTTAAAATTCTTTAAGAAGAGTGTATATTTACTGTAATCAATATGCCAAGCAGGCAGTTTCTATTGGCTCACAGAGCCATATTCTACCTGTCTTTTTATGAGAAATCACAAGGAATTCAGATAAAGCAACATTTTGAAGGGTATGTTCTATTTGACACCATCTTTTGTAGATCCTATAGAAAACATTCCTAGCATCAGTTGAAGATCTTCAGCGGTAAAAAAAAAAAATAGTTTATATTTTAGACTATTCTGTATGCTTCAGGCTTTTTCTTCCTGAAACCTCATCGATATTCTGGTTTTCCAGACAGAGGGCATGGCAATTCATATCAGTTTTTTACTGAATAGATCTTAGCTGCCACATTGAATAGATACCTCTATGTCATCAGTCATCACCTGGATGTTTTCATCTGGCAGAAGACATAAAATAACTGTTGTCCTTTTCCTATTGCCTGTTTCATGACCCATGAACAAGGAACACTTTGACTGCATTAATTTCATCAATACTCTTGCCATTCTGTAGTTAGAGCTCCAGTTAATATGGACACAAAAATAAATTAGTTTAGACAGAGTCAAAATGGATTGCTATGTAGTTATCTATAATATGCAAAATTTAAGCCATTACTGTGAATATTTACAATCTTCTACTCCAAATTTAAAATGTCTTTTAAATAATAAAAATCAGAAGAAGATCTGCTACTTTTTCTCAAGAAGGTGATAACACAATATCACAGTATCACAGTATGTTTGGGATTGGAAGGGACCTCAAAAGATCATCTAGTCCAATCCCCCTGCTGGAGCAGGAACGCCTAGGTGAGGTCGCACAGGAACATGTCCAGGCGAGTTTTGAATGTCTCCAGAGAAGGAGACTCCACAACCTCCCTGGGCAGCCTGTTCCAGTGCTCTGGCACCCTTACTGAGAACTTTTTTCTCAAATTTACGTGGAACCTCTTGTGTTCCAGCTTGATCCCATTACCCCTTGTCCTATCATTGTTTGCCACCGAGAGGAGCCTGACTCCATCCTCGTGGCACTCACCCTTTATATATTTATAAGCATTAATAAGGTCACCCCTCAGTCTCCTCTTCTCCAAACTAAAGAGATCCAGCTCCCTCAGCCTTTCCTCATAAGGGAGGTGCTCCACTCCCTTAATCATCTTTGTTGCCCTACGCTGGACCCTCTCCAGCAGTTCCCTGTTCTTCTTGAACTGAGGGGCCCAGAACTGGACACAATATTCTAGATGTGGTCTCACCAGGGCAGAGTAGAGGGGAAGGAGAACCTCTCTTGATCTACTAACCACCCCCCTTCTAATACACGTCAGGATGCCATTGGCCTTCCTGGCCACAAGGGCACAGTGCTGGCTCATGGTCATCCTGTTGTCCACCAGGACCTCCAGGTCCCTTTCCCCTACACTGCTCTCTAATATGTAATTTCCCAACCTATACTGGAACCTGGGGTTGTTCCTGCCCAGATGCAGGGCTCTACACTTTCCCTTGTTAAATAATGAACTAATCAAGCTTCAAATCTAATTCAGCTATTCTAGTTAAAATATTTATTATTCTTTTGTCTTTAAGAAATCCAGTTCACACATCTACTACTCTTACTGTAAAAAAAGAAAAAAAAAAAAGGCTAAGAAATTAACTTATCTGTTTAAAAACAAGATGTCATGACAGTGATTCATTTTTATGTTGTTTTCATAATTAGTATCTTTGCTGAGGAAACAATGAAGAAATTCTTCTTAGAGTCTAGACTGATGTATTTTTGCTTTAAAAAATGCCAAATATTTGTCTGCTATTTGTCAACAAGGTTTGGGAATACGGTCTTCTTCCTATTGCTCTGTGTTGCAGTCCATGTCTTCACTTCTGAAGACCTGCACTATCATACTAGGCCTGTCACTTTCTGGGTTACATCAGTGTGTTAAGAGTTGTAAAACCATAGTAGTTGGTTGGGATCCTTTGAGATCTAGTCCAAGGCCCCGTTCAAGCAGAATCACTTAGAGAAGGTTGTCCAAGACAGTGTCCAGTCAGGCTTCAAATATCTCTAAGGATGAAGACGCTACAACATCTCTGCACAACATACCAATGTTTTACCAAACTCACAGTAAAATAGTGTTTTCTTGAGTTCAGATGGAATTTCCAGTGTTTTAATTTCTGCTCTTTGCCTCTTGTCCTGACACCAGGCACTATTGAGAAAAGCCTGGATTCCTCTTTTTTCAACCATCCCATAAGATACATTTATAAGATCCCCTGAGCCACCTCTGCTCAAGGTCAAACAGTCCCAGCTCTCAGCTTGTCTTCATATTAAAGATGCTCTAGACCCTTAACCATCTTTGTGGCTCTGTTCTGGACTCATTACAGCAAGTCCATGTCTTTCTTGTATGGGACAACTCAGTGCTGGACCCAGCACTCCAGGCATGGTGTCATCAGTGCTGAGCAGAGAGGAGGGATCACTTTACTTGACATGCTAGCAACGTTCTTCCTAATGCAACCCAGGATATTGTTGGCCATTTTTTGCCACAAGGCCACAATGCAGGCTTGTAGTCACCTTGTCCACCAGGATCCCCAGGTTTTTCTTGGCAAAGCTGTTTTCCAGTCAGTCAGCCCCCAGCATGTACTGATGCATGGGGTTATATCACCCCAGGGGAAGAACTTCGTATTTCTTCATGTGGAAATGCATGAGGTTCCTCTCAGCCCATTTCTCCAGCCAGTCCAAATTCCTCTCTGAATGGCAGCATGGCCCTTCATTGTATCATGCTTCTTCCAGTATCATCACACTTCTTCCAGTTTTGTGTCAGCTGTGAACCTGCTGAGGTTACACTCTGTTCCTGTGTCCAGGTCAGTAACAAAAACAGCATTAATTAGTTAATTAAGATAGTTGACCCCTGGAGTCTATCACTAGTGACTGGCTTCCAAATGGACCTTATGTCACTTATCTCAACCCTATAGACCTGATTGTTTGGCCAGTTTTTAATCCACTTCTTTGTCTGTTTATCTAACCCTTACTCTTCCAGATTTTCTAAGAGGACTTTAGGAGAGACACTGTCCAATTCTTTACTAAAGTAGAGGCAAAAAATATCACCACTCATCCACCAAGCTAATCATGCCATTGTAGAAGATCATCAGGTTATTCAGACATAATTTCCCTTTGATAAAGTCATGTTGGCTCTTACTAGTCAGCTTCTTGTCATTCATTTCCTTAGAAATGTTTTCCATGAGGATTTTCTCCATCACTTTCCCAGGGCAGTGACGTGAGGTGGGGCTAACTGTCCCTTATTTCCCCAGCTTTTTCTTCTTACGCTTTTTGAAGATAGGAGTGATACTTGCTTTCTCCCAATGTCCACAAAACTCTCCCAGTCATCATGACTCTTAAAAGATAATCTCGCAGTGACCTTAGTTGCTTCTGCAACACTCATGAGTGCAAGCCAACTGGCTCCATGGCTTTAAGTATCTCTCACATGTTTAGTGCTCCCTACACTGTTCCTCCTCCACCAGGGAAAGTCTGCCTCATTCCAGCCTTTCTGTCTGGTCTCAGGAGCCTGGGGTTTTCCTGGCAAAGACTGATCCAAGGAAGGAATTGAGTACCTCAGACATTCCATGGCTTTTGTCACAATCACCCTGCCCCATTCAGCAGTGGAACTACATTTTCCCTAGTCATCTTTTGGCCATTTAGTTAGCTGTGTACTTATAGAATTCTCTGTTCTTGCCCTTCACATGCCTTGATAGATCCAACTCCAAGTCAGCCTCGGATTTTCTAACACTATCCCTGCTAGATCAAAAAGCATCTCAAGACTTCTCCTGGGTCACCTGTCTCCTTCCACATAAATCAGTGATATAATTGAGTTCCCAGCTATCACAATTAAAGGAAAGAAAATCAGAGCATGACAGAAAAACCTCTGAAAACTGTGTTTTATTAACTTACTTTGTAATATTTGTTTAACATTGAAGAAGCATACATCTTTATTGTCCTGGGGGAAGAAAAAATCTTTTCTGAGCAGAACGATAGACATAAATTGTCATGATTAGATCACAGTTCAGTGCCTAAAGAACAGCAGGTCAATTCTCTAGGTTATTTTAGTTGAATATTCCCTCCTATGCTTCGCTTATCCAGTGGTGAAGCATAGCATTTGCCTGAAACCTTCAGCTGGCATAAATTAAGGTACCTACACTGAAGTCAGTGACTCAATTACTTCAATAAAATTGTATTGTTAAACGTGAGGATTTACTAAAACATACTATTTTTTTCAGTCTTGTATAATAACTGAAAAAAAATCATGCTCTCAAGAAGTTTTGAAATTACTGATACCACCTGACCAAACAGTAGAGCTCTTCTGTGTCAATTCGCTATATCTCAACCACCTGACATTGCACAAAAAAATCTTTAATGAAATGAACATAAGATTATTAAGATAAGTTTTTCATTTAAGTTTTCAAATGTATGTAGGAGTAATAGTTTAATGTATATTGTGTGATACAATGCATTTTTGCTGTCATGGGAATCAATGTAGCAAAAGAATCTTGTCAAGAAAGCATTTTCCTTTTGATTAACAGTGTTTCTGGAATTTGTTACAAAATGTCCAATAAGTTGGTTTATTCAAGTAATTCTGTTCTTGTTGAGCACTTAAACACCTTTGCTTCTAGAGTTAGTACAAAACATCAAATAAATTACACTTAAAATTTGTGATTGGTCTCCATGCACTCCCATCTCCTCCTACACTATATTGCAAAGATTCTTTTTCCTCTACTTCTTTCTAAAAAAATCTTAATTGTTCATTTTGCAACTGTAAATATTTCCAATATTTTTAATGTGATAATGAAATCATTTTTGCAATAGTCAGCTCAAGAAACTGTAATAGGGGAAAACAGCTTGAAGAAATAGAGCTACTTTTTTTCCCCAAACCAAAGCTATAATTTTTTACTTACAATTCTTAAATTTAAAGTAAATAGGAAGATATTTTTCTCATACCAGTTTCAATATAATACAAAAAACTTTTTCTCAGTTCTGTTAGAATAATTCTCCTGAGTGTTCCTAACTACAAGCTGAAATAACCTCTTCAAATATATACGAGCCATTAAGAATATGCTCAAACACATGCTAGCTAGCATGCTGCAATATTCACTTGCAAGAAGCTTGGTTCTAGAATCGATTGTTACCTTCTTTCTTTTATATATGTAAGCCTATTTGCAAACACTTCGATTCTGAATGCAGTTATACACTCATTTAATTAGAGAAACTACTTGAATAGAAAGTTAGAAAGAGATTAAGTGGATAACTCTAAAACTTTAATTTAATCTTTAATGCACAGAAGAACAGAATCACAGAATGGTTGGTGTTGGAAGGGACCTCTGGAGATTGTCTAGTCCAACCTACCTGCTAAAGAAGGCTTACTTAAACCAGATCACACAGGAATGCGTCCAGGTGGGTTTTGAATGTCTCCAGAGAAGGAGACTCCAAAACCTCCCTGGGCAGCCTGTTCCAGTGCTCTGGCACCCTCAAAGTAAATAAGCTTCTCCTCATATTCAGATGGGACGTCCTGTGCTTCAGTCTGTGCCTGTGCCTCATGTTATCACTGGGCACCACTGAAAAGAGCCTGATCCCATCCTCTTGACACCCATCCTTAAGATATTTATAAGCACTGATAAGACCCATTCTCAGCCACCTCTTCTCCAGGCTGAACATGCCCATCTCTCTCAGCCTTTCCTCAGAAGAAAGATGCTCTAGACCCCTAATCATCTTTGTAGCCCTCCACTGGACTCCCTTCAGTAATTCCTTTTCTTTCTTAAACTGGGGAGCCCAGATCTGGACACAGAAATCCAGATGCAGCCTCACCAGGGCAGAGTAGAGGGGGAGGATAACCTTCCTTGACCTGCTGGTCACACTCTTCCTGGTGTACCCCAGCATACCATTGGCCTTCTTGGCCACAAGGTCACATTGCTGATTCATGGTCAACCTGTTGTCCACCAGGACTCCCAGGTCCTTCTCTGCAGTGCTGCTTCCCAGCAGGTCAAGCCCTAACCTGTACTGGTGCCTGCAGTTATTTCTTCCCAAGTACAGGACCCTACACTTGCCCTTGTTGAATTTTGTCAAGTTGTTCTCTTCCTAGTTCTCCAGCCTATCCAGGTCTCACCAAAGGGCAGCACAGTCTTCTGCTGTATTAAGCACTTGTCCCAGTTTCGTATCGTGAGCAAACTTTCTGAGAGTACACTCAGTTTCTTCATCCAGGTCATTGATGAACAGCTTGAACAAGACTGGACCCAGTACTGACCCTTGGGGAACTCCACTAACTACAGGCTTCTAATCAGACTCTGATCACAACTCTCTGAGCTCTGCCATCCAGCCAGTTGTCAATCCATCTCACCGTGCATTCATCCAGCCTACACTTCTTGAGTTTACCTATGAGGATGTTGTGAGTAATGGTGTCAAAAGCCTTGCTGAAGTCAAGGTAGAAAACATCCACTGTTTTTTCCTCATCTATCCAGCCAGTTATACCATCATAGAGGGCTATCAGGTTGGTCAAACATTACTTCCCTTTGGTGAACCCCTGCTGACTACTCCTCATCACCTTCTTTCCCTCCACATGCTTGGAGATGATGTCTGGAATCAGTTGTTCCATCACCTTTCTAGGGATGGAGGTGAGGCTGACTGGCCTGTAGTTTCCTGGGTCATCCTTCTTGCCCTTTTTGAAGACTGAAGTGACACTGGCTTTCTTCCAGTCCTCAAGCACCTCTCCTGTTCCCCACAACCTTTCAAAGATGATGGAGAGCAGCTTAGCAATAACATCTGCCAACTCTCTCAGCACTTGTGGGTGCATCCCATTGGGTCCCATGGATTCGTGGATGCCCAGTTTGTGTAAACGATCTTTTACCTGATCTTCCTCAACCAAGGGAAAGTCTTCCTTTCTCCAGACTTCCTCTCTTATCTCTAGGGTCTGGGATACTTGAGGTGTGGTCTTAACAGTAAAGATGGAAGCATAGAAGGGATTCAGTAACTCTGTCTTCTCTGAATCATCCACCACCAGGGCAATCACCTCATGCAGCAGCAGACATACATTTCCGTAAACTTCCTTTTGCTGCTCATGTACTTGAAGAAGCCCTTCTCATTGTCCTTGACATTCCTGGGCAGATCTGCTCCCAAGTGGAAGCTCCCTCACGGCATCGCTGCTTACTTCGACAGCCATCTTATATTCCTCCTAGATGGTCTTTTTTTTCACATTACATAAACATCCTTCTTCCATCTGAGTCTTGAGTGGAGTTCCTTATTAATCCATGATGGCCTTCTACTCCCTTTACTTGAATTCTTGCTCTTCTTGTCTTCTGTGAGACAAAAAGCAATAATAACCTAGTGTACAAGAATAAATGCATATTTTGTTAACTGGGTTCACTAGACAAGACACAGGACACACAGAGAGACAGATAGAGCTATACACTTACGCTCTACAGAATATTGCCTGGATTTTGTTGTCTATTGTACAACATTACTAAGAGATTATAATTATTAGACATGACATTAAAATGTAAAATTCAGTTCTGCATCTACAAGTCTGACTTCGCCCATGTATTGAATGTTAAACTAGCAGTACTTTAAAGAGGCTTTTTTTCTCTCAGTTGTAACAGTACTTTAAAGAGGCTTTTTTCTCTCAGTTGTAACTTAATTGGAAGACTAAATTACTCTTTATGTTTACAAAGAAAAAAATAATCATAATCTAGATTTCTCCCTAGTTTTTGTCTTTCTGCTGTATTACCCAGGTCTTTCAATAATACACACAACAAAACACATAGCAATAGCAATGCACAGTGAGATGATTTAGGGATAGAATATGGACTCATGTCTGGATTATTTTTTTTTAGAAGTTTAATTTTGGCTTCTGCAGCCTTTGCAAGTAGTTTTGAGATAGCTGCACTTCATGAATTTGTCAGATTCTGATTTCAATTACAGTCCTATCATGTTAGCATAATTTCCTAGATGCTAAAGGAGTTATTTCTGATTTACATTAGTGTTAGTTTAGAACAAATTAGTGCCACAGCTATCCTGAAAGTGTATTCTAAAAAGCCTCATGCATGTCAGCTAATTATGTCTTTGAAGGCTTGTATTTTAACATAATAGCCACTAGAGCATGTAGTCATACAGAAATGTTTTTTATATATGGGGGTTTTTTTATTCTTAAATTATAGAAGCTTGTTATTGACTACTGCTATTTCTCTTTTCTTTAGTTCCCACAGAATTATAGAATGAATGTTAAAAATAAATGGTTATCATGATAAAAGGGAGTCTACTGCAGGCTTATCACTAAAATTATTTGCCATGAAAGGGAAAGTGGTAGAAAATAATGTGATGACAAACAATTTTTTAGTCATAAGAGAAGGACTCCATTACCTCCTAGATGTTATCTGTCATTACACCGATGATTAAAAACATTTCTACAGAACACATAATGTATTTAACTATTTCTTTGGGGATTTATTTTAAAAACACGTCCCCAGTGTATGCAAAAATCACTGGAACCAAAGAAAGTAGAGACAGAGACTTTGTGGTGTGTACTACAGCTGAAAACCAGTTTGTGAAAGATGTTGTCCCCAGACAGAAGAAGACACAACTGTTGCTCTGAAATAGTAATCAATGCACAAGACTGGGAAAATGAGAAAAAATCTGTAGCCTAAACTTCTAGTATTTTCAATGGACCAAAATTGCCTCTGAAAAGTTGGATGATACCTCAGTTTTGTACAAAACTTTCTGGGATTTACAAAAGTAGAAAAAAGGTTGCAAGATTTTGTTATTAGGACTCCCCAAGTTACCACAGAGGCTCATCAAGCTGTTTAAGTCCCTTTTTAAAGTACTTATGAATTGGCCATTATTCCATGGATGTTCTTCAGAAAGAATTGGTTAGACTTTTCCCAAGTTACTTAATTTTTTTACTGAAACCTATAGTACAGCAAACATGGCAATTAATTAAAGGCTCATGGGAAGATATAATCAGTGACTACACATTTGGGTGACAATAGAAATTTAGTAGGATACACCCTGCAACTGAGATCCCAACTTTCAAACAGGGACTGACTGCCCTAAACAATACTTTAACTGTCATCTTTTTCTCTTGTCCCTTTCCTGTAATTTGTTTGTTTTTACATAACCAGCTAAAAACTATGACCTCTCTAGGTTCAAAACTTTGTACAGCTTTTCCAAAACATGGATGCAAGCAGTTGGGGCCTTCTGTGCCTCCATTTTCACAAGCATCTGTACTATAGGAACAGCTTAATTTCCTTTGTATAAATTTCCTGATATCTTCCTTCGAAATAATTCCTGGCAGCTTGACAACACTGGCAGGCCAGTGCTTGGCAGCATTGGTTTTCATTTTCAGTCCCTCGAAACAGAGTGAAATGAGTGCCACATTTCCAACCATGTAGTCTTGAAGGGTTACTTAAATAAGCCCTTTGAGGTAAGAAGTTGTTTGCAATTACTGCGTATTCGTGTGAACACAGATGTAACCAGGGTCCTAAAAATACAATCTACTTATCTATCTAAATAAAAAGGGCTAAGAATTCTCAGCAATACTCAGTAAGATTAGTTTTCTGAAGGAAAAATACATTTGTAAAAAGTAATTGCCTTTTTTATTCATGCTAAAATTGTTCTTCTTGTGAGTACTTGAATGAGACCACTGACTTATCAAATTTCTTCTCTGGGCAAAAAGTAAAGAGTTTGCACCATCGTCATTAATATATATATATATATATATCAATCAATATTCATGCATAATAAAAAAAAGAAAGTCTTATGAAAATATATTTCTTTTAAACTGAAAGGATGTTTTAATCCAGAAGTACTTTCTTAATGCTTAAAGGTCCTATTTCCCACCATCTATTACATTATCCATAAAATATTTAGAGCACAATTTTATTTTCTACACATATCAAGCAATGTAAAATCTTTTCTTTCAGCTTTACTTCAGATTTTTGTCTTGGAATACCTGGTACTGAAGAGTTTTTGCTCTAAGCAGGAATTTTTTATAAATCTATCCATATCAAATTAACCTGCAGAAATGAAATTATACAGATTAAATTGCAATATGGATGTATTTGAAACATTTCTTGTTTCAAATGTCAAAAAAATTTCTTGTTTCTGTATGTCAAAAACATGCTTCAGTTCCAGGTAAAGGCAATGAAAACCTATTGTTTAACATTTAAGAGCCACATTAGTCTGTAAAACTTATGAGCATAACTGTCACAGGCATATAAAAAACATAATACACACTTAAGAAAAAGTAGTGGTACAGTAGCATTCTTTATTTGTGCTTTGAGAATATGAATAGTCGACGAAAAATTTCTCCACAGCACTGCTTCCTATCGATTAATGAAGTTTCATTTTTGGACCAGAATCATCAAAGCTCCAGGACAAAGCACAAGGGCTCCAGGAATGCTGTAATATGGATATTGAAAAATCACCGTTTTTTAGAGATTGCATACTGAGGAAAACATTTAAAACATTGAGGTGTTTTTCAGAACCTTGAAAAGAATCTCTAAGGGATCTGTAGCAATGGGTACTGCTTTCCTTAATGAGTTCTAAATTCAAACTTAGGAACTGACATTTGGAGATCTTTTCTTTCTACTCTTTCAGCCTGTCCTTTGGGAATGATGTGTATTACTGGGATTGTTTTCTTGAGGATGATACTCGGGCCTCCGATTTAACTAATGCTTAGATTTCTTTGTCTTCTGATGTGTTCTGTCACAAGATGAATTCTCATCAGTCATTTGTCACAGATATTACTGTACTGAAGGTAGCAGCTCTAAGGAAATCTTAGAGCTCCCGCTGCCCTCCATGTCTACAATCAGTGCTGGCAGACAGCACATAAATGGCACAATGGAGCTGATGCTCCCTGGCTCCTCAGCCCCACAACTCACATGTGATTAATGAGCCCTACAAACAACTGTCCTCATGTTTGTCCTCTGGAGCATGGTCACCCCACTTCTGACTTCTCCTATCTATGGTCTTGGTCATGTAGATCCACCTGCAGAGCCACAGGTACCAGATTAGACATTTTTTGATATGCAGCTTCTTCCAACACAAAACCAGCAGTGACAATTTTGCCATAGTCTTAAAGCAGAAAATATGTTTCTTCCACACAGACCTATGATCTGATTATTTTCAAGTCATGTTGAGTGGGAGTTTCATCCAGTGTGTCTGTCTGGAGAGCATCAGTGGAAAGTTTAAATATGCTCTCTCAGTCACTAAGACAATTCTGTTTCAATCCGCCATAGAAATCCTTTTGTGCCTGTCTCTTAAAATAGATGCCATATTCTTTTGGGGTTTCTTCTGTGTTTATTTTCCATAATTGTTTTATTATTAAAGTCAGTGGCCATTTATTTTGACATACTGAAATATTTTTGTGGGTTTTCAGAAATTATGTAAACAGATAAGCCATATCTTTTATGTTTATCACTAAATCCATAAGTTAGAAAACATATTTTACAAAACCTTTCCAACTTTTCTGTATGTTACAAAATGGAAATAGCTTGAGCTTCATGCACTTTCCTGATAGTTCCCTGAAGTTTCTTTGCCTTGATTAAGTAGTCTTCATAATCCACCTGTCAGTCAGAAGGTGATTGCTTCTTTTTTGTTTTCCAATGTAATACCAGCACTGAGTAATTTTATATATGATCTCATCTCAATAACATAAATTATTTCCACTTCTGATATGGTTTGATGACTCATTGTTAATTAGCAATTGTGCCATTCCTCATCAATGCAGTAACTTCACTTGCAATGAGGTTTTTTTTGAGATTTTATGTTAGTCTTGGATACAGAGATTGCAAGTTTTAGGCCACAACTTTGTATGTGGCCTGTTTCCGGCACTTTCTCCTGTTTTCCTAACTAATCCTTTGACATATTTAAATTAGCCTCTATACATAGAGACAATCACTTGCTGAAACAATTTTTCTACATATTTTGTTCAAAACCAAATTTTCCTATTGTTAACTAGGTTATCCAGATTTTCTTCAGCACTCTTCTGCATTTGCAAGCTACAGAGTCTTCTCTTGACTGTTAGAATGTTCTTGTGTTTCTCTTGAGTATCATTGAATAATTTGTTACTCTGTGTGTTTAAACTACTAAAGCAAGGGAGGGGTTGGTTTCAACTAAAAATATTTTCTTTTAGATCTTGCACAACTTTTCAAATTATCTGGGTTCCATTGCTTCCTTAAATGTTTCTTCCTTTTTTTCTAATGTTGTTTTTGTCAATGATATCTTTAGGTTTCATTGCTAGAAGAACTATAACTTAAATATCTCTTGCACAGAAACTGCTAATATTTCTGATGGAATAACTGAAACAGATTTACTGTAGTTGGCAGTAGCTGATACCAGCTGGAAAGTCCCTGCGTTCAAATGGGAGCTTTTCAAACTTCTAGTTTAACACAGCTTTCAGAATTTAATATAGGATTTTGATATCCAAATGTTTTCTGATCAACTACTTGTGTTAACCTGGTCTTTTTCTTTGTTTTTGAGTCTGAAAACACCAAGTTCTGGTTTTACCTTTGTAATGTTTTCAGAAGTAAACAATTACTCATATTTTTTATCAATTTAGTCACAAGTTAGTACAATCTTTCCATATAGTTATTTATTTCTGTTTTCATATGGGAGCCATTATCACTGACCAAGATGCCTTTGTTTTAATGCCCTATAGGTAAGGAAAGTTTATATTAAAGAAATTGTACTCAGATTAATTACAGTGCCTGAAAACGAGAAAGCCTTGGGAGAGGGAAACCAAGCACTGGAAAAGGAAGTTACTGTGTAGGTTTGGATATTCATGTGCAATACAGAACTTCTTTTTTTTTTTTTTTTTTTTTTTTTTCCTTAGTTCTAAAATATACAAAAACAAAACAAAAGAAAACAAAAGAAAACAAAACAAACAAACAAAAAAAAGAAATCATAAATTTTAAAGCAGGTGTGCTAAAGGAATCTAACAGATTGATATCAGGAAAAGAAGAAACCTGCAAATCTGAAAATCTGAAATTCAGGGAGACACATGTAGAAATAAAGGAAAGTTTAAAACAGTGTTTCTACTTGTACATGTACAGTTCTTAAAGCATGCCAAAAGACCACAAAGAGTTTCAAGGCGTTCATGGAGGTATTCAACAGATGCTTAGAGAGGTCCATGGTTTGTTTTTAAAGCTATGTGTTACTGAGAACTCAAAAAGGTCACAAACTCATCTTCTAGCACACTTCTTCTAAAGCAATATTTGAAACCAAAAATATCCTGTTAGCATTTTCTGGATGGCAGATGGTTGAAATGGTTATAGTCTTTAATATTCATTACCAAAGTTTGTGATCTTTTGAGAACACTTCAACCCTCTTTATATAGTTTCTGTATGTTCTTCAATGCCTCACCATTTCTTACTCTTGATAATTCATAACACAATTTACTTTCATGAGAATGAAAGAACTGTTGTGTTGCACTAAATCAAAGTTTCACCCAACTTAGCATCCCACATCTGACAGTGTCAAAAAGTATATGCTCAGAGAAAGGTACAGGAAATGAAATGAGTATAACATGACTAACCCCTGTCAAACCTTTACAATAGCATTACCTTTAGAACAAGGAGATCAGTAACAATATTGTAACATTCATAAACCCATTCCATCTCATCAGGAAGTTAAGCAAGTGTGTTTATTCACTTCAGAAGAGCAGAAACTTTTACAGTGAATCCAGTACCTCATTAAAACCTCAATAAAAACTATTTAGAAAAAAGTTTCCTATCATAAGTAATCTTTAATTTAAAGCTTTCATGTTTTACTATTCAAAAAGCCTCTACTCAAGTAACAGGTTATTTAAAAATAATTCATATAGAAGTTAAGAATTTACCCCTGAAACTTAGCTACAGAAAAACTGTTAAATGAGATACAGTTAACCTAGCTATTCTGGATTCACAACTCTGTAAGTAGCTATTCCAGCAGTCGTTAGCTGAATTAAATAAAAGAGTTTGCCCATTTCAAATATGTGCAATATATTTTTCTCATGGTTTAATCTGATCCATTTTTTATTAACTGGACCATAAATAAACTCATATAAAACAGACAAATTAAAATGCAACGCTGTTCTCCATTTGGAAAGAGTCTTTCATTTCTTTTCAGCTGCGAGTATTCCTAGATGCAGCAGTATGAAACTTTGATTTCATGATATGACAGAATTATTTTATTCCATTTTGCAATGAAACTACTGAATATTAAAGTTCCCAGAAGCAAATGCTGAGAATAAGTTATATTCCATATTGATTAAACATTGAATATAAACAGTGTAGAAACATTTTGCTTTATGTTTAAGGTTTTTCTTATATTACATAAAATCAAGGCAAAAAAATTTATGTGCTTCAATACAGTTGAAACAGGATATTTTCTTCTCCTTTTTTGTTTCTAGTTGTGTAATAGAAAATACTGTGTTTAGAGTTCAGCTTCTGATGATCTGTCTTCTCTTTGGTTGTTTGGTTTTTGTCTCTCTTTTTCATTCATATCTAAGTACTACAAAGTTGGAGTCTACCATCCTTTGCCACCCCATACAAAAAGAAAGTATTACTTCAGTCCATGGCAACAGTGTCAGAACAGGGATGTGTAGGATAAACAGATATGGTTATTTGAGCAAAGGTGGCAAGGGATATTAGAGTTAGGAACTAAGGCTGCAGACTAAATGAACAAGAAGCTTGATTAGAAAATAGGGCACAAAGAAGGTTTTCAGCTCGTTTTGCAAACTCTCTGATAGGCTCTGCGCAAATATTTGGGGATCGTAAGTTTATTTTTCAATCAAAGTTGTCTTTCTCTTGCAGCAGTGAGTGACTGGTGATCTTGGGAATGATTTCCTGTCTGCTTTGGAAAAGACTTTTCCACAGCTATGCAATAGCTCATTGAAATGGCCTTATTCAGCTTGGGAAAATTTGTATACAAGGTTTAGAAAAACTTTGAAGGAAATACTAAATTCCAGGAGATAAATCAAAACACAGAAAACATCAGTGTGAGTTGAAAAAAAGGCAGTTTATACTGCTGTGTAAGTGGATATCTTTACTTGAATTAAAATCAGATATTCTAGACAAAAGGAAAGTACTGAAACCAATGGTTAGATTTGTCTTAAATCTATCTAATGAATTAAATACCTAATTAAGATTCTCAGTCAATGCTATCTTAGTTGACTAATACATCATTCTGTTAACACTAATGGTAAATTAAATATGCTTGATCAATATTCAAACAATGAATTGTGGTTAGTTGACATTGATCTTAATCGGCATTACCTTAAAATATTAGCTGATGTACATCCACAGCTGTAGGGATTACATATTACAACATTAAATTTCAAGATATTGTTTTCAAGAAAGCATTAGTAATAGTTTGTGAGCTGTCTTTATATATGAAGAGGAATTGCAGCCAGTCATCCCAGAAAAGAAAATTAAATTATACCCTTACAAATAACATAGTATTTTTCTCATTACATTGCTTTTCCTTTTCTATTGAAGTGACTAGTCAGAATAATTAAAAACTTCTAAATCATAATTTACCAACTTTGTTAAACTATTCCAACATGCAAAATTAATTAATTGAATTAATTAAGAAAAACAAGTGCGGTAAAATGCAAACAAATACAGAAAAAAAGAAAGCTGCTCACTAAGAAATTGAGATCAGACATCTAATATTTGGATGAAGAAGACTTCCACTGTCCTGTGGAATGAAAGGAAGATAGAATCATTCAGACTGGGATTTCCAAATAGGGCTAGCAGCAATTACTATCCCTGTTTTCTAGCTGTTTGAGAAGAATCAACTCCACTGAACTATGTTCCTGAGAACCTCATCTACAAGTCTTTTAAACGCCTCCAGGGGTGGCGACTCCACCACTTCCCCGGGCAGCCTGTTCCAATGTTTGACAAACCTTTCCATGAATAAATTTTTCCGAATATCTAATCGAAACCTCCACTGGTGCAACTTTAGGCCATTTTCTCTCGTCCTATCACTTATTACTTGGGAAAAGAGATTGGTACCTACCTCACTACAAAATCCTTTCAAGTGGGTGTAGAGAGTAGCAAGATCTCCTGCTAGCCTCTTTTTCTCCAGGCTTCAAAATCCCAGTTCCTTCAGCTGCTTCTCATAAGTCTTGTGCTCTAGACTCCTCACCAGCTGCATTGCTCTTCTCTGACAGCCCACTAATGAGTTTGAATTCTACCTATGTGAAAACTCTCTTATTGTCTGTGACATCCCTGGAACCTGACACCCAAGAAAATACAATATTGGAGCATTATGTTGTTTTATTAGTATAAGCTTGAACTGACAGTCTAAGGAAACTGGGAAGGAGACACATTTCATGGATGCGTAAATGTCACCTTTTAGCAGAGATCATTAGAAACACCTCTTGATACATGAAGCTCTGAATCCATTGTTATTCATCATATATGTAGCAGAGTACAAGGACACATCACTTGTGTTAGTTTGACTGAGCACATAGGTAGGTGTAGATCTGAATCAATGTGAGAAGAGCAACTAAAATTTTCATAGATATAAATGATGTGAGAGAAGGATTATCTAAGGTCTACAAGGTGGACACAACTATCTTGATGTTTCTGGCTAAGAAACCAAAACCTCAGTTCAAGCAAAGCTACTAAAGGATACACAAGCTCTTACAGAGAGTTAGGAACACAAGGAATTAGAGACACATAAGCACACATGCACATGTGTGTGTACACACATACGCCCTATCTTGTTGGGCATGTGAGGAGAAAAGATTACTAAAATAATGGGAGTTGCAAGTACCTAAGACAGCTGGTATCTCAGGACAGTTAAAGCATCAATGAAAAGAAATGTAACAGATCAGCTCTAGATACACTCTGCAAAGTAATATGTTGTTGCAGAGGTATAGATAATTAAAAGGGATTCAAAACAGTCTATATCTTGTTTTCTAGTCTGCATTATGCTAAATATGGACACTGGAAGACCATCTGTAGCAGAAAATTACAACAGTAAAGGCTCTCATGTCAGCTTTTTTATGGAAATGGCACAAAAAATAAACTAGCACACACCATATACATGTAATTAAAAATAAATAAATAAAAGTAGCAAAAGCAATTCTAAGATGAGTCTTTTCTGTGATCTTCTATTTTGGGTGAAAACATTATCAAAGCTTGCAAAGCGTAGAGATAAACTATAGTGAAGAAATGCACACTGTTTCATCCATTCATGGCTGATTTGATCAGACCTAGTCACAGAGGAGCCTTGGTGTTGAGATTAAACAGGTTTAAAACACTAACAAATCCATTACTCTGATTTTGGAGGCTCAAAATTGCAAACATTTAGAAGAAATTTGTACACTGGGATATTCCCAGCATTGGTCTTTGAGGCGTGAATATTAGAGTATTGTGAAAGAAAAGTTTATAGAAGCAAGTAACAAACTGAAGTGCTTACATTCATCCTTGGCAAATCTCGATGAACTTTTCCATGGAACTCTTCATTGGATACCATAAGTATTATGTTCTTCAGAATAAAATATGATCTGAAATGCCAACACAAGTTGTTATGTGACAACTTTGCAGGCCAGTCAGTTATCTACCTTGCTGAGGAACTATTACAGTAAATATAATTTCTCTGTTTACCTTTCTGCAGTTTCCAATACTATCATCCTCCATAGGTGATAAATGATGTGCACTGATAAATTATAAAAATTGTCCTTATGGTGTTCGGGTTGCTGTTCAGAGCCATAAATACTGCTTAGGTTTGGTTTTTTTATCCTTATTACTCCAATTGCTGTAGAAAAAGCTAGCAAAGTAGAAAAGGAAAATGTGGATATCAATTCTAAGCACAGAAACCAGGTTTTTTTAGCTTGCCTGTGAAGCAAGGCTGAATCACAGTTGAACTCTGGAGGAAAAAAAAAAAAAAAAGTTTATTTCACCTTTTCCTTTCATTGTTATGTTGCGTAAGTGGTATGCCAGCAGGGAAAGAGAAACAGCAGAGAAAGAGAGTGTCCTGTACAGTGGGAAAAGTGGGACAAGAGTAGAAAGAATGGGAATGTAGGAAGTCTTGTGATATGCAAAAAAACTTTGTTAAAGAAAACTTGAGTTTTCAGAAGCTAGTGTTCCAGTTTCAGGAAAAGTGAAAGTGAAGAAAATCTACACTCCTAGATATGTTCAATGTTGCATATTCTTCCATGACAGACTCTTTCATTATATAATGCTGCACTATTTTTCAGAAACTATTATTGTTCTGTTTTCAAATATAAGTACAAAGAATATGCCATATCCTGTGCATTTTTATGTATATTCTGTCACTGGGGTCTTTATATAGATTTTATTATCTGACACATTTTTGTCCAAGACACAGACCATTTGTTCTAGTTATGGTTTTCTGGATTTCATAAAGCTGTATCTACTACAAGGTGCATACAATAAACGTGTTTCTTTTGTTTCCAGGAGTATTTTTGTTGACACCTTATTAATAGCCATGCCATAGACTTGGCTTTTATCAAAATGACATTATAGCTTTTCAATTGCATTATTTGAAGGGAAAAAAAGTCTTCTACTGAACTATTTATGATTTAAAATGGGTCTTAACTTCAACGTCTAAAGTTTAGTCAGCTCACCCAGGCTAGATATTTAGCTGTATCTGTAGTAATAAGGTAAAAAAATAAAGTGGCTCTATTGGGTATGATAATCTCTATTTTGAACAGATCTGTCATTTTCTATTGAGTATAAAACAAAGTGAAATAACTGGTGTAGCTAAGATACCTAAAAGTTAAGAGGGGTGAACTTTGTGTTTAGTAGCTGCTTTATTGCACATCTGACTGCATTTTTCCAGCTACTCTTTAGTAGTGGTGCTTTCATACAGCAATCAAGGCTTGGTCTATCCTTCTTACAGTCAGCAACAGCACTTAGTCTTGCACATGCAGACGTTAATGTAAGTATTTATCAAGAACAGTTTTAAAAACTGAAATAATATTACTAAACTTGACACAGAATTACCCTTGCATCTCCTCCACATGATGAAATCTACTTCAATTAAGCATCAAGATGTTTCATAATTCATAATAAGAAAAATAAGAGGAAGAGTGGTTTTATTTTTTAAAGAAACTTTTTTTCCCATTACTTTTTATGATTTTATTGTTTAAAAAGAGAATAGTGACCTGTTAAAAACCCTGAAGTCTCAGTGACTTTGAGCTGCACAGAAGATATGATCTTCACAGACCAAGAACACAATGCAGAGTTTTTTTTTCCTGCTTCTCTTTTACTGACTGTGATACATTATAAAGTATTTAACTTGCCCCTACTGCAGAATTTATTCTGTTGGGAATTGAATTATGTCCTCCCCTAAAGTAGTGGCTGTATGTTGTTTTGCAAATGTGAAGTGATTGTCATCCCAAAAATCAGTCTTAAAGAAAAATACAAACAGAATCAGTCCCTAAAAATTATAACAAAGGGGAGAAAACACAAACAACAAGAATTTAAGATCATTTAATTCCAAGAGAATTTAAGACTGTTTAAACTCAAAAGAAATGTCTAATTCGCCCATTGCCCCTTTTTATTTGGTAGGGAATTAAATGAACAAAAAACATTCAGAAGTCACAAAAAAAAAATGATTGAATTATGGGAAACAATATTTTTTCCTATTATCATCAAAGCTGTACTTAGAGTCTGGAGGTATTTAAAACTTAATATGTACAACAGAAAGCTCCATTTCTAAACAATCTGAGTTGTTCTAGGAGCTCGGGATTCAACTGTTCACGAGCACAAATTTGCTTTGTTTGGTTTGCTGCCCTCTTAGGAGTTGGCAACAGCTTTATTCAGTCAAATCGAGTACCATGCCCAATCCAGCCCTTCAAACAGTTTTCAGCTTTTCAGATCCAAATACTGTTGTCTGACCTTATTGCAGATAATTTATCTTTATTATGGGATTAACCCTCAGGATTAGTTGCAGTGCACCAGCCTTTTGGAACACCTAATGCCTTTCAAAAAAAATTTCAAGACAGACTCAGTTTGAAGATGGAGCTATGACTAGTAAGTAGACAAAATAATGAGGTATTTGTTTTTTCTTTGTAAAGAAAATGCATAGCTAATCACAGAATCACAGAATCGACTGGGTTGGAAAAGACCTCAGAGATCATCGAGTCCAACCCTTGGTCCAACTCTAATCTGTTTACTAGATCATGGCACTAAGTGCCATGTCCAATCTCCGTTTAAAAACCTCCAGGGATGGCGAGTCCACCACCTCCCTGGGCAGGCCGTTCCAATGCCTGACCACTCTCTCTGTAAAGAATTTCTTTCTAATATCCAGCCTAAATTTCCCCTGGCAGAGTTTAAGCCCATGCTCCCTTGTCCTATTGCTGACTGCCTGGGAGAAGAGACCAATCCCCACCTGGCTATAACTTCCCTTCAGGTAGTTATAGGGAGTGCCCCACCTGGCTATAACTTCCCTTCAGGTAGTTATAGAGAGTGATGAGGTCACCTTTAAGCCTCCTCTTCTCCAGACTAAACAACCCCAGCTCCCTCAGCCTCTCCCCATAGGTCTTATGTTCAAGTCCCTTCACCAGTCATGTCGCTCTTCTCTGGACCCGCTCCAGCACTTCAATGTCTTTCCTGAACTGAGGGGCCCAGAAATGAACACAATACTTCAGGTGTGGCCTCACCAATGCAGAGTACAGGGGAAGGATCACTTCCCTTGTCCTGCTGACCACGCTATTTTTGATACAGGACAGGATTCCATTGGCCTTCTTGGCCACCTGGGCACACTGATTGCTCATGTTGAGCTTCCTGTCAATTAGTACCCCCAGGTCCCTTTCTGTTTGACTGCTCTCCAGCCACTCTGTGCCCAGCCTGTAGCGCTGCAGGGGGTTGTTGTGACCAAAGTGCAGCACCCGGCACTTGGCCTTATTGAACTTCATCCCATTGGAATCAGCCCATTTTTCCAGTCTACCCAGATCCCTCTGCAGAGCCCTCCTGCCTTCCAGCAGGTTGACACTCCCTCCCAACTTGGTGTCATCAGCAAATTTGCTGATGATGGTCTCAATCCCCTCATCTAAATCGTCAATAAAGATGTTAAACAGGACTGAACCCAACACTGACCCCTGGGGAACACCACTAGTGACTGGCCGCCAGCTGGATGCAGCCCCATTCACCAGCACTCTCTGGGCCCGGCCCTCCAGCCAGTTCTTAACCCAGCATAGAGTGCACTTGTCCAAGCCACGGGCTACCAGCTTTTGCAGGAGTATATTATGGGAGAGAGTGTCAAGACTATCTTGATCCTTGTTCTGCATTATTTTTTTACAAACAAACTTCTTGGGTTTGGATTTTTTGGGGGGGTTGTATTTTTTGTTTGTTTGTGAGGTTTTTGGTTTTGTTTACGTTAGGAAGTTACAATGAAGGGTAATACTTCAATGGAAAAAGAACATAGGAACCTTGACCCCAAACTGGGCACTTCACACAGAACACTTCTTCCAAATACACAGAGCAATTCCTGCTGATTTTAGGAAGAAATCCACAAATCCAGGTGATGGCAGAATCCGGAATAATGATTTCACCATAATGATAGTTACTGTTAGCGATTCTGACAAAAATAAACAAGAGAATAATAAGCTGACAACTAAGCATTATTCATTACTGAAAACACCTTAGTCATCAGGCAGAACACACGATATGGATTCAGGCATCTGACAAAGACATAGTTTGCATATACATAGGTAAGATAAAGAAAAATTTGAAAATGAAATAAGATTAAGATATTCTTAAATTAGAGCCTTGAGGCAATATAATAATAACAACAAAAACAAAACAAGCAAACAAAACAAAAACAACAAAAAACCCACAACAAAACAAGCAAACAAACAAAAACCCACAACAGTCCTCCCCCAAAAAGCAAGGGTCTATGGTAATTTGTTTCATAGATACCACCCTTTCTTTTAAACAAATAGGGCAACAGATTCGGAACAGCACAGCTTCATGACATTAGAAGTATTTCTGCTTTCAAGTGGAACGAAAGACCATTTCCCTAAGCAGAGAAACAGAAAAAAACTTCTTGCTTTCTCTTTATTTTTTTTCCCCCCAGGTGACAAATTTTTGCCACACTCTGCCTCAAAAGAGTATATTCCAGATCAGACAGACCAGCCTAAGCAAGCAATGGTACCTGTTCATTTAAGCACATGTTCATTACAGGGTCAGTAAAATTTGAAAACAGATATTTGTACAGGGTTTGTTCTTTCTAGCTTTTTGTCCTATTCTTTCAGTCTTTTAACCTCAATTTCAAGTGACCACACTTCATCTTGCTAAAACACTTTCAGTATTGTCTCTCATTTTTCTTTCCAGCTACTATATTTCCTTTCTAGCAATTTCTCTTTGGTTCCCATTTGAAAAGTTACCAAAAATCTTCTACCTAAGGTACCTGGAACTAAATGAAACCTGTAAAGTCCATCCCTCTCTTTCAAATTAAAAAATAAAAATAAAAAAAATAATCCTTTTAAAAATTCTTGGGAACTAAAGAGGTTTTTCTTTCTAAAATATGCATATATATAATTTCATTTCGGAATGCTGTTTACAAGAAACATTGTTGATGTAGCAGGTTGCATCCCAGACTGAGCTCTTTGAAATTTTCTCATATATGAATCAGTGATAAGAGAGCCTAAGTGTGGAGGTGTGTACAATGACAGTAATAAGAAGGATCAACCTATTTACAGTCCCAACATGAAGGCAACTTGATATTATTTGTTGCTGCTGCATGACTGACCATGCAAATAGTATAGCTTTTGTCTTTATTATCATTCTCATTAGACTTCCCCAGTGTTGAAATAAAGATACAAAAGTTTTATCAGGGGGCTTAGCACCCCCAAGCTAATATTAATGGAGTGCATTAACTAGATATGACTTCATCATTGACCAGTCATTCATGAATTTCTCCTTTTGATTATTTATTGGAAAGGAAACAGAAAAACAAATAGGCTGGTATAGTGCACAAAGTAATTAAAAGGGAATCATTGCACATTAAATAAAAGAAACCCACACCTGAGGCAGAGATAGTGCCAGAGACAGGATGGTTACCTAATGTGGTAATTGTGTGCTTATTTCTGCACATAGTTGCACTTCGGTAATTCTGAAGTAGCCCCACTGAGTTTCCGAGTTTATGCTGAGTTTCTTAAAATGTATATTGGGAGCAGACTAGTATATGCTGGTGTATTAGCACACAATTTTGCATTCCTCAGAGATGGTCAGAAAAGATCAGAGGGAGATCTCTCTGCCACTGCTTCATATATATAAAATTCTTTTCTAATATATAATAGGTAATTTCCTCATATTATACTGCCTCATGTTCCCATAAAAAGTGAAGCATTTCTGTCCATCATTCCTCACAGAATGACTGGAATATTCTTTTAATTAGTTAGTCACATCACATAGATTATTTTCTTCATAATACCTAACGGAAATTATAATCTGTCCTGTACTAAGTATATAAGCCACAAAAGGAGTTAAAGTGTCTTTAGAGAAGGATTAGAACAATCTAAAAGCATTTACCCCTTCTGCAACTGCTACATATAGCTAATTTCCTCTCTCAAAGCACAAGAAATGTGTCTGGGGATCTTAAAGGGATGCTTCTTCTGATGTACTCTGAGGCCAGGGCTACCTCCTGCCTTGCCACTGGATCCCCACCTTGGGGATCTCTGTACCAAGGCAATAGATGTGGCTGTTGCTTTCCCATTTGAACCTGTTTTCAGGTTCAACCAGTGGCACAGGGCTAGCAGCTGAGAAGCCACAGACAAGGTATTGCCTTCAACAGCACCCACATGTAATATCCCCAGGTCTCAAATAAAACATAGTTATATAGACATATATAGAGAGATATATGTACAGCCAAGTCCTCTTCTCCAGTTGGTCAGGACTGAAGGTCACTAGTGCACACACACAGCACTCTATAGGCTCCCAAGTACATGCACGTTTGCATTTCCCCCAAGTATCAGCACAGCCTCTCTGTCTGCCTGATAATCCTTTCTAGGTTCTAGGTGCTCTTACTTGCCCTATGCTGTCCCACTCACCAGTTGGTCCAGCTTGAAGTTTGCTCTTAAGTTACGCAAGCACAGTCCCATGCACACCAGGTTTGGGGAAGTTGCAAAGGCTCTGGCAACCCCCAAGCATCCAGCACTGGTTACACAAACTGTGACTCACCGTCCTGCTCCAGCTGTTGTTACTGAGCTTCTCACTCACTTTGCTCACACTTGTCCCACCAGTAGGTGTGCCTGGGACACTCAGCAGTCCATCCCAGTGACTGGAGTTGAAACCTCTACTTGCTTGAGTAGATGACACCATGGGCTACAGGGCACGTATACCTCTTGTTTGACTCCAGTGGCTGGCACCAAATCCACTCACCTGGGTCTCACCAGTAGCTGGCGCTCAGTCCTTACAGCCCTCATACACAAGTGATATTATGCAGAGATAACTAAAGATTTATTGAGAAGACAGGATAGACCATGGTGATCAGATGCAGGCCTTGGTCAGGCAAGTGTACTCACCAGTCCCAATTTACATGTGAACAGGACCTTTTATATGCCTCTCTGTTTAATTTCCTCTTTGTTCCTCACCATCCCCTTCCCCTAAATGTTCCTTCAGAAGTTTGCATAGTCCATCAGGCTCCTCTTGAATAACTCAAACACTAATCTTCCTCTTGTCTCCCCTTTCATGTCAGTACAAGGTCCAGGCTGGACCTCTCCAAAGTTGTACCTGAAATTTCTTAGTGGCACAGCAATTATCATCTGGAGACTTCTGGTCCTTGGCATTGTGTCTGCTATCCCGTGTCTGCTATCCCTTGTCTACTATTTGTGTCTCTGTGTGCTCTATTGTTTTCCCCTTTATTTTTTATAACCTTTTACATTGAAAAAGTTCCTGATTGGATTACCTTAATGACGAAAATGCTCTCACCTTCTACATACCCTTACAAAGTGGGGTGGGCCTGGCCAAGTAGCTAATTCCCATGTCCAGCCCATGTTATTCCAAGGGTCAGCTGACTATTCTAAAGACATTAGCAAAGGAAGATATTCAGAACACCAAAGTTTCTATTCCTTTTTCCCAGGAAAGGGAAAGGAAGCATAATATTTATTATGTTGAAAGAGGAGAAAGTTTCTTTACAACACAACAAAATTCTGGAGAATTCTCCAAGGACAATTTCCTTACCAACCAGACACTCCCTGGTACAGAATAAGGACAATGTGTAGTGCTGAAATAAGACCATTATTCTGACGTATTTTACATAGCTCTAAGTTTTTGTTGTGGTGGTGGGTTTTTTTAAGTGAATAAATGCCCTGTGGTATGCAATAATGCATAATTGATAAGCACATGTAAATAGTCATAACAGAAACAAGTGGACTCTTCATTTTTTGTGCATATTATATGAGATAAAGAAATATTGAATGTCCCTGTATGAATCACTTTCTAAAAACAGCTTCATACTTAAAAGAAGAGCAACTGAAGCAGTACAAACCTTAACTTAAGGGCTATATCAAATATAATTTACATCAGAGAGCAAAATACTCTGTTTTTTAACAAAGGCACCTAATTTTTATATTTTCCTGTGCTACTTGTTTTTCCACATACACAGACAAGAGAGCAGTACAGGAAAAATAAAAGAAAAAAAAACAAAAGTAAGTCCATAGACAAGATACTTGAACACATGTATTCTATTTATTATATAGCAGAAAATGTTTAATTCAGTATAAAGTCTAAAATCTTGCTACTAATACAAATAGAAATAAGATATAAATGTGATAATATAGGTTTTCTTACTGTTTGTTCCTCAATTTTTATTTAATTACATGCTAGAAATTATTTTTAATAAGTGCTATTAAATTTCTGATAATAGTTCATGGTTGCCCTAAATCAACCTCATAATGTCCATGCACACCTCAGACCTGGATTTAGAGTTAATAATTTTTTTTTAGTGGAAAGGAGACTGTAGAATTCCTCAGATTAGAAGATATGACAAGTATAACAACAGCAGGCAGAATGTTGTTAATAAGTTATAAAAATGCATGCTCTGGTTAATCTGTCTCTGGTGCCACGTTTCTTTTATGATCTCTTGACTTCTACAGCTTCCTCAGGCTTGATTAGGCTCAGGCTAACCCATTGAAGCGGTCAGCAACCATGCTTACAGGTCATCAGTCCAGAAACAGCCCTGGAAGCACAGGAGATGTTGCAAAGTGAAAAGGATCCTGCATTCGGGGGAGGAGATATGCAGGACAGCCTGGTGTGCTGTGCCCCTGGAATAGCAGAAGATGAGCATGGAGGGTGTCTGTAGAACAAAGAAAAGATTGAGGTCAGGATAAGCTGGACCTGTGGGTGATTAACCTGTCATCAAATGTGAAAAGAATACACAAATGCAAGGAGGAAACTACGCTGTAGGCTGGGCAGAGCTTACTATAATAGCATCTCTATAGAGTTCTTGTGATCTACTCTCAGAAATGGGAAGATAATTGTGTTTTAGGACTATGGTCTGCAACAGAATATCTTCTTGCAGTGGCTGGGCTGAAGGGAAAATACAGTCCTATCAGGCTGCTTTCAGTGTATGAGTTGACATGTGCCTGGATCTTTTGGCTATAAAGAGAATAAATTGGTGAAGGTAGTTGAGTACAATATGCTGAAGTGGAAAGATCTGTACAATGAAGCACCAGTTGAGCCAGATACACATGGCAATATATAAGCTTGAAACAGGGTATCTGGCCTTGTAACCCAAGTGCCATTGGCTGAATATTATGTGACACCGTTGTCATGGAGGCACCCCAAATGTCAACTGAGGTAGGCAGCAAGCTCCAAATAAGCTTTATTCTAACCAGAATTGTTTAGCAGAAAATCAACTACAAATGGGGTTTATCCAGAGTTATTCAGTACTCTGATAACATTATAAAACACAGGTTTGGATACTGGTTAGGAGTTAACTACTACACAGCTGACTCAAACTCAGGGGCATCAGATCCCAAAAGTCTGGAGTGATTAATCAAAATGCACATCTTCCCACTCTGGTACAAATTGAAGCCTCTCAAGGTTACCACGCTTACCAGGTTGGCAAGGTGTTTCAATCCTTGAGGAATGTTCCTTAGATGGCCAGTCTAAGGAAGAGAGTCTTCAACTGTAGACCCACTACTCCAAGAAACACCAACTCAAAGAGAGTCTCCAGCAAGCTCCATTGTACCCTGGTTGAACTTGAGATGTGGTCATTTATGGTAGTGGTCCAGAAACTTATTTTGAACAAAGTGTTTCATTGGTCAAGGGCCAAGTCTGTCAACCAAGGGTTATGTGCATGACCATAGTGATTCATCAGCCTAGAAATGTCTGTTTTGTCTGTTGTTTTTTATTTTTTTGGGGGGGATGGGGCAAGGAGAGCAGAGAGTGCATCTGCTACAACCATCCCTGAGGAAGAGCTCCTGCAGACCTCAGAGTGTGGATGTGGTACATAGCCAGTGATAATAGTGCCAACCCATTTGGCATAGAAGAAACATTAGCAAAACCCAGTCTGTTAACAGCAAATCTGAATCTTTTGGCCCGTAGAGCATATCCTAGCAGCAAGACCAATCTAAAGGTCAGTGATACACAGTTTGAGTTAGCATGATTCAGAAAAGCATTGCCTAAGAACAGGAAAGGGGTTCAAGGGTAGAGGAAAGAATCCCATGAGATTCCTTCTTCCAAACCTGGGTGTCTGTGAGGTGAAGAAAAATAAATAATACCCTACATCCTGAAGCGGCATGGCCAGTCTTTCTTCTAACCCAGCTGCTTTAGACATTTTATGAATAGCTGAGCTTGCTTGTCCTCATTGAAGTATCTGCTGCTTATACTTTGGAAATAGCTGTAACCTAGCCTTCACCTTCAGGACTGGTGCAACATTTCAGCAGAATGTCAGCATCCTCACTGGAGATCATAAGTGAGGAAAATGAGAATCTCCAACATTTTTCAACTCAATTAAATTGGTACACCACTTCTTAGGACAAAAGAACAGCTCTACTGTGAGTAGCCAGAGTCAGACTACAAATAAATAATGAGCTACTGCTTGTTATATGAAAAAGTCAAGTGAACATGTTAGGATGGAAAATGAGAGACAATCATGTTAGAGATGTCTATACCAATTTCCTTATAATGTCAAAAAGCAAGTAATATATAGAGACAAGAAAACAGTTGTAGACAAATTACTCAAAGTTTAATTTATCTAAAATCAAGCAAAACACTTTTATATTTATATTATAATAATTTTGGGGGGTACTGTGGTTCTTTGTGGCAGGTGAAACTAAAGAGCCAGGCTGCCCCGAAGTTATTTCTAGACTAATCAACATTAGCAGGAGCATCAGCACTGAAAAGTTCCCCCCCAAAAATAGGTTTTAACTTGTTTTACAACCCAGTTTGGCAGGTTTAAATGTGGAAACAATCATTAATGAGTTAGCGTTTTGGGAGTATGTCTTTCTGATGCAGCCAGCACTGAACAAAACTGATAATAAAGGCATGTACAGTCATGAGAGGCAGCAAATATCAGCCTGGGAAGAGTGCCATGTTAACATTTGTCCACTGCCCCAACAATGGAGTTGGGCTCTTTCCAACTATTTTTACTACACTGGGTATGTCACATACAAGAACCTATCCATCAGTCAGATGAAAATTTAATGTAAAACCCATCTTGTAATTTTTCCATAGTTTGTTGCTTATGTTTGGTGCTTTTCTTCCTATTTCCCAATCCTGGAGTTGAATAATTTCATGATAATGTCAGTTTTCACTTCTTGAAATAGCAATTATTAAACCTCCTGTTTGCTCAAGAAGGTCACTTAAAGGCAGATAAAGAGAAGCTAAACTCATTTTTTTTGTGTGTTTTTGGGGGGTTTGTTTGTTTGGGTTTTTTTTTTTTTTAAAAAAAGAAAACACTAATGATTTAGGTTAATTTCAGGATTTTTAAGAAGTAATTTTAAAACATATAAATATTTAGGTAGGTTTAGCACTATTATTCCTACCCATATTATCAGACTAATTCTGTGTTTCAGGGCAATTTCCTATGTTAATATGTAGATATGTGGTGATGTTACTGTTGATTTAATGGTCTTAGCTTTCAGAAATCCTGGAGTCATGTTATTATTTATACAGCTGAATCTTTAGCAAAAACATAAGAGCTGCTATTGACAAAGTTTGTAATGAATCTAATGGTATAGAAGGTCACTCTAGTCATTCTGATCATGAAGTTCTGAATTATGCCCTCAGAGGACCCCTAGAGAATATGGATATTTAAGGGGAAAAGTCACAAAGAATAAATCAAAGATAAGCAAAAGTAAAAACCTGAAGTTAAGGAAGCATGGAAAGGCTAAGCCTAGGGACAAATGAAAAAGGATGGGATGGAGGGAGGTGGAGGAAGATAGTGCACAGTGGGAAAAGAAGAAAAAAAAAATGTAGTATGGCATATTGCTAGGATAGAGCACAAAGTCTTTCACAAGACTCCGTTGAAGCTTATGGTGAGACCTTTTAGGGCTTCTCAGTTATGGAAGCAGTAGTTGTGCCATTACAGGTAATGCTGAATCCCGTTTTGCACTTCACTCAAAAAATCATCCTCCTTGTTAAAGACACGGAGTTTACCATAACATCTACAAACTCACAGCATGGAGACTTTGAAAGGAACTGAACTTTCTTATTTGTGAACTAGGAGGTATAAGAAACAGGAATGACAAAGAAATCAGCATCCCAATAATAATTTACCAGGTAAAATAGGAAGGTTTTATGAATGTGCTCTTACATAATTAAACTTTCCTTGATATTGCTTAAATTTTTGCATTGAAATTTCAGATTTACTCTAAATGTAATGATAAGTTTCCTCTAAACTTTAAATTCTCTGGATCATGTGTATTGTCATTGGAACCGTAATATTTGTAGTAGTGATACCAGTGATAGTAGTGGGTAGGAGTAATAATAATGGTCATAATATCTACATATTATTACAATTGGGATTCAAAACCAAAACCAATTCTTAACATCTTTCAGTTTTCAAATATTAGTAAAATGCTCAAATTTAACAAACTGAAGACAGCAGTCATTTAAAGAGTTCATGCCACTGTGTTACCTTTTGTTAGAAACTAGGGCTGGGTGTCTCTTTCAGTTTAGCACAATGAAGAATAAAGTATATAGTTTAATAAGATCACCAAACCCAAGCACGGGGCCAGGGGGGGAAGTCAAACACTGGTAATGACTTTAAATGATAGGGCACCTAGATTTATTTTTGCATTTCTCTTTTTTTGGTGTTTCTGCTCAAGTGTTGTCACATTTACACCACACAGGAAGACTGTGCAGTCTGTTTTTCCTTATTGCTGAAAAGAAATTGAATCATCATCACAAAGTTCTTGGGGATGGGGATTTGTAGAAAAACATCAAAAACTGAGAAATACTGAGAAAACTGACAGTCTAGCATCTTGAACCAGTGCATCAGCTGGATAGCTTGAAACATTCAGGTTTTTGTTGCTATAATTTAAAGCTACTTGTCTGTCAGAGGACCACGAGGGAAGGACTGACTCATGGGCTCAGAGATATCACAGTGCTCTCACCTCAACCAGGAACCTGGAGTTGGCTGAAGCATCTGCTGCCTGCAGCCTTTGTACCTAGCAAGTGCACTTCAAAACCTGGAGGCTAAACCTAGTGACCTCCCTGCTCTGCATTCAGAGCTGTCTGAGTGACTGTTGCTCCTGGATTCCATAATTTTATTTCTTTGGCATTTAGCACTGACTGAACTATATTAATCTGAGCAGAATGATAGGTAGCAGACAGTAAATCTTTTGGCTTTTGCATTTAATTTATTTCTTATAAACCAGTGTTCAAGTGTATTTGTATCCTTTAGAGGAAGATTAGTCTGAAAGCTAGGCTCATCAGCAGGACCAGAGAACAAGTTTACATGCCCAGGGCTAGGAAGTCTGGAAGGAAGGTATGTGAAATCAGTGATGCATGGGGACGCAGAGATCCTGGATATGTCATCACAAAGCCTAGCTGACAAGGAGATTCAAAAGATGAGCTTTCAAGTGATAGACAGTCACATTGATGTACATCACAATATTGATATCTCATAATAAGATAAAGGTAAATCCTAGGAAATCTTACATAATTGGAAATGCATGCTGAAATTACGAAAGAAATAAAAAGACTTCTGATGCCTTCAGTTGCAGATATAGGTATTGGCCCTAAGAAATCTCTACCATTGCAATGGTTGCTTCACAGAACAGGGGAGATAAATAAATAAATAAATAAATAAATAGGGTATGATAGTGTCCAAAATAAATAAAGCAGAAAAAGGTCGACCTGAGAACCTGAATAATATCTGGAGTGTCAGAAATGCATCAATATAGGACTAGCAGAAGGTCTGAGAGTTAGAAATATTTTTTATATCTGCCGTCATTTAACTCAATTAATAGCTAGAATGGAAACTGGAGACTCAAGGGACCACCATGAAAATGTGGATAAAATGTCTTATTGATCTGGCAATGCTTCTCATCAAGAAGAGCTTAATGCATTGATATACCCATAAGAAAAAAATATGGCTTTTTTTTAAGCCTGCTTTGCACCTTATGGGATGACAATTTAAGAAACAGATAGCAGCAATGATTAACATCTCTCTAAGCCACACTTTAATATGTCTCCTCCACACTAAATCGTGTAAATGAAATAGATTTTTATGAACTGTATAAAACCGTACAGAACTGTACAACTAATCTAATGACCACATACTCAATAGAAGGCAATTCCCATCTCAAGTACTCTCTTCTATTTCTGGTTTTAATTATTTTTCAAGAACAGAGTAGGTGCAGGGGAATCAGTAAAGGTGGAATTTCTACTTATACTCACACACTTTTGTTTCTAAAAGAGAAACTCGATCAACAGAGACCTGAAAGCCATGTCTAAGTCAAGGGAGAATAAAATGCCTTCTTTTCCATTATTTCTTCTGAAGATAATTTCTTCTGAAATAATGATGGGGCTGTTAGACTTAATTCTTTTCTGCTGGTAAATAGCAATTTTCCCATCAGCACTTATATCCTGATTAATTTTATTTTTACTGTTAAATCTGGAGGGGTGCAGGTTTACTTCTCAAATGGTATAAAAGATTATTCTAAAATATGTTTTTTCTGTGATGAAAGTCAAGTAGCATTCAGCGACAAATTGATTTCTGTGCAGAGCAAAGGATGGTGTCAAAACGGGACTGTACACTTGGACCATACATACATAATGACAGGTTTCATGCTCTGTTTAGATGAGAGCTACTAGCCACCCATGAAGCACACTTACCTGTAGCTAAAGGTGCAAAGCATTCTTGTTGAATATTCACTTGCTTGCATTTGTGATTGGAAATTAAAATCACATTGAATTCTAAAGGTCGGACAATTTTTTCACTGGATTGTATGAGTGTACTCCAGAACTACTGACCAAGGCTGGGCTGGGCTGGGCTCTTCACAGGTCCTCAAAACCACTTCTGCTTTCTACGTAAAGAAAGGATAGACCACTCTCTTCATCTGTTTGGTCTCTGGCTCCAGAGAGACTCTGGATGGGATAATGGGATGTCTGAAATGTAGATGCATGGCTCCGAAATGCAGACTGCAGAGTGTCAGCCTTTCGTAACTGTGCCTGCCAGACTGAGGAAGGTGGGCAATGGGGAGAATTTAACGAAACTCCCTGGTCCTTATATTTTCTGCAGAAGAGCAAAGCCTAAATGCAATCCCTGTGCAAATGAAACCTCGAGGTTACTAGTATATATAGTGAGACAATGCAATTAAGAAAAAAAAACCAATAAAAATTAGAGGTAAGGCTCTACCTTCTCAATGCACAGCAAGAGAGGGGTGTGCTGTATGAACCTCCTTGTAGTGAGGTTTGAAGGTTTCTGCACAGACAGTTCCTCATTCAGTACTTTATTGAACTGACAACATGAAGCTTGGTCCATCATGTATGAATACATGTTTCTGGTATGCAGGGCAAAAAAAAAAAGTAGTTTTCAGTGAGTTTTTAATGACTGTAAAACTGTTGCTTAAAAAACACTTGGATAGCATTTCTAAACAAAAAATACATGCCCTGCATTTAGAAAATTACCTTAAAGTGCTTTTTTTGGAGTTCTTTTTTACAAACAAAAGCACTCACACAACGCAGAATTAGTTTTTAAAAGTTTCAGTGTCGTTTTTATTTTGTATGAGATGCTTCTGATGGGGACATCTTTAAAAAACACTCTATAAATCTCTGTCATTTTATCAGAGCAGTCATTAGTGAAATGTCACCTTTTAAGTTCCTCATGCTAGGAGTTTAGACAGCTTCAGCTTTTGAAAACAGAAACTTAGGATAACATAATTAGTGCACTTAGTTAAATTCACTTAAAGGTAGAGTTATTGTAGAAGAGAGACAAGTATGTTAAATTACTGTAACTATGCGGGGCGTGGGGGAAGTCCTATGGTTCTCAATAAGTTCAATATTTTATTATTTCACTTTCATAGTGGCCACCTTTAAACTGTTGAATTTTAGTAAATAGTCCCAGATTTTGTAGTTTCTGAGGTCTCTGTTCTCCTCTAAGGCAAATTTACATAATTAGCCAAGACATTCTGGCAAAAAGCCCCAATGAAACTGAGCAGACCTCACAGAGAAGGATTTTTCAGTGAAAATGTAATGAGGTGGTTTTGAGTGAGAAGGTACATTATTCCGTATGTCTAGGGGAGAACATCATCAAGATAGTTTCTAGATTTTCCGTTAACAGCTGGTAAAAATACCTCGATAGTTCTGAGGCACAGAGTCTGGAGACCAGGATTAAATTGATATTATAAGCATTTAGAGATGTTTAACTCATTTCTACACTCCCTTATAGGGTTCGAATTCTGTGTCGTCACCCATACAAAGGATCGAAATTATTCCGAGCTCTCCTAGCATAAAATCAGATGGCTAAGGAATATTTCTGACAGTGAAATCAGTGCGCTGCAAATTACTGTAGTTGGAGAATGACCTGCAATGTCCTGAATCAGCTTTTGAACATGTGCTTGATATGTCCTGTATCACACAAAAAGCAGAAGTACTTCCTCACAACCACTTTTCCCTAAACAAAAACCGTCACAAAATTATTTCTTCATACAGCTGAGGAACCCAGTCCTGTTAGTGTTAGGTGCTAAACACACTTAGTAGCTTGACATTATCAGAGCACTTGGGCACAGCTCTGTTGTATCGCTGGAATGCTAAAGGGCAGAGCTTGGAGGCAAATGCTTGGGCAAGAACAGCTGTATATGAACCAACATGTTTGGAGAAAAGGGTGTATCCTGTTATGAGAAGCTACTTCCAGGATTAACAATCCTGAGGGATTGTTTTTTTAGGTCACAGCTTTATAATTAAAAATGCAAAGCTCGTTCTTGTTATATGCCTATATACTTTAGTGAATCTGATTAATGTAATATGCACTAATGGGAGATATCAGATGAAAAGGAGGCACCTCTGTATTCAAAAGGAAAGTCTGTACTGAAGTTAATGGAGCAAGAGATCTAGTTTTAAACTTACAACTCTCTGATTCTATAGAATTCTTTATCTGCTGCGTAATGGAGCTTTCAGGGATTAATTTCTCCCATGTCATAACATCTTATATTTGTACCTCTTTCATTTCTTTTTAAACTGAAATTTTTATGAAGCTGATTAAGTCATCAACTTTGCTAGGTATTGGGAAGATCTATCATACAGGAATTAATAATAGATATGATGACACCTAGTGGTGCTGGAAAATACTTACTCTTAAAATAAAGACCAAGTAGAGTGCGGTGTAAATCCCCCAATTTAAAGCAAATTGAAAGGTTGTCTATTTGCGGTTATTCTTCACTCATTTGAATATACAAAAATGCAGTAGTTTGAAATTTTCTTTCTGTATTTTCATTTTATTGGGCAGAAAACATTAAAGAAAACATTGCATTCAGTACATAAAATAAAATGGGTTATTTCTGAGATTCCTGTTTGCTACTGAGTCACACTGACCTCTCAGTGTTCTACAGAAGAACAGTTACCAACATATGTAGCTTTATCTCACTGATGAAATATCAAGACTTAACTGCCTATCTTTCCTAGGGTAGTTACTTCCACTAGGATTAAAAAAATAAATAAATAAAAAATAAAATAAAAAAAAAATTACAGAATTTTTTCTTTTCTTCTAAGTTACATTATAGGAGACAAAGGCTTGGCAAGTAAATACTAAGGTTTTTTTCAGTTTAATTGCAGACTATTTGTCGCTTACAATGCCTGGATGAACAGGTAAGTAATGTTCAATTTATTGAGTATGCCAAGGAAGTAATCAATACATTATCAGAAACAATCTGATATCACTTTTATAAGCCAGTGGTCTAATGTGTAGAATCAATTATTGAATGAATCAACACTTAAATGTTTAGAATTTACAGGTGTCTCTGTACCAGTTTTTAACAAAGAACACAGGTAACGTCATGTAGCACATAGCAGCTGGATGATGCAAGGAAATTTAAATTGCATTGAATTTCTACCTCTGTAGCCTAAGGACTCTGGCATTTTTATGTTCTTGTTTTCCCAAAAGCCTCTTAAAAACGAAAATGACCAAGAAGAATGTCACCCTTCATCACTATTCTACCATTTGATGGTAACACCTCTGTGTACAGTAGGGATCTTAGATACCTTGCTTTGCTAATTCCTATTTTCTCTTCCCATGTGTCATATACAGTGCTTTAGTCTCAAAGGTGTCTGTCATTTGTCAAGAGTAATAACAACCAAAAAAAAGGAAAATCAAGATATTCAGGCAGAAGATGAGAGGCTACTAATAAAAAAATGAAATAAAGAGCTAGTTATAAAATAGATACAGGAGAGACGAGTAATTCCTATTTATAGATATTTGCTGGATTTTATGTAATGAGGTGAATATGCATATAGAAATAAATAATACGCCCCCTCGTTGCACATTTCATTTTTCAGTAGAGTTCATCTGAGTTCATCTCCACCCTAAAAACTGTCAAAAAAAAATTTCTCAAAAACCTATGGAAGAATATACTAAGTAACAATATTTTACTGTACTAATTCTGAGGTGGATTTTGGCATGTGACAAGAAATACATCACACTATTCACAGAATGATGCCACAGGCTCATACGGCCAAGGGAAAAGGTAATGGTACTCTGCATTGCCATCATCTTGCCTTTTGTTTTTTACAGAGAACAAGTCATTAGCTGCAATTTTCTCCTGTAGACAAAGATACTCTTAGTTGTCTTGAATTTTCCCATACATATCCATAATATAAAAGAGAGAAACAAAGTCATAAAAAGACACATGAATTACATAAAAATTTGCAGAGACAAAAAGTGACATTATCAAAAAGGCAGAATTTGGCTCCTTTCACCTCTAAGTTTATATGACAATTATCTTTCCAGCAAGAAGAGATATTACAATTTTACACACAGAGAAAAAAGACTCACAGGAACGCTTTTTGTTTTTAAAAAGACACATATTTGCTCTTTAAAACTCCTTCTGTTTATTTGAATTATAGGTGCACTCCAGTATAAAGACACATGTCAATGAAGTCTTAGGACTAATTATAAATTGAAGTAACTTAATAACATTTTTTTCCAGAATAATGCTTTTACCCAGTAGTAAAGACAAAATCAAACTAGCTTCCTCCAGTCCATGATCGTAGATTGATCATGTAGATACAAGAATTTATGGAAGAATGCCTTTCTGTACCATGAAAACTGCAAAGAAGCAAGAGTTATCTGTTTAAAACACCAGTAACATGAGTTAAGAGTCTAAAACACAGCATCATATGGAATTCTATGAAGAAAATTAACTCCAGACCCAGTACAATGCTAGTAGTAGGAGTTGTTTCAGGAATATAGTAGAAGGCATCAGGAGCCCTGTGGATGGACTGGCAGTCCATTGCACCAGGAACATGTATAAAGCAGGGAAAGAGAATAAATAGTTCTCTCCAGACAGCATTTACAACCTAAGCCTTAATCAGAAGTCACAAATCCTAACGTCATGGATGCGTCTCAGAGTTACAAAAGAAAACCAGGTAACCTTCATATTGTCAGGGAACAATACGTTCTCAGGAGCCTAACAACAGGAGCTACTTGTTTATACATTAATAGCCCACCTAGATTTTCATATTACATAAGTGTAGGCAGCTACACTGAATTAAATTTACTACAATAATTCATGTTAAATGAAAATTAATAGATACAGTATACCAGTGTCTGTATTTTGAGAGTGTGCAGGTGTCCTATCTTCATAGAAGGTTTTGGAAAGAGAAAGCACAAAGTCTTGAACAGACACTTTAATAAATGCAGGGTGCTCCAGTTTCTGTCGTCAGTAAGCTGGGGAAAAATAAGGTTAAATGTTTTATGTGTGTCTATCTATAGATATTGATATAAATATGGATATAGATATAGATGTAGATATAGCTTAACAGGTAATGGCATTGATTATTTAATCATAAAATAAACAAACCATCTTTTCAGCCCTATCATCCAATAACATTTCCAAAAACACAGACAGAAGACCTCTCACTTCTAATTCTTTTAATAAACTATGGAGAGTACGGACAGTCTGGCCTTTTTCCACTGGCAGAGAGGACAGACTGAACTGATAGATACTTTTCATATTTAACTTCCATAACTCATCATGTGGGAAAACAGGATGCAAGAGAATGCAACAATATAAAAATTAAACCCAAAACTTCAAATTAACAAGAAGAAACCCCATAGACTAAGTCAAATTTACATATCAAGGCTCCAGGTTAAGAAGGCAGAGATTGTGTTTAACTATAAATATTTGGATGTCTCAATTGATTTAAGTAAGTCACATGCTTATTTTGCTTAACCAAATGGGGCATAGTACAGCAAAATTGGAGCAGTAGCATATATTAAGTCTTTTTTCACTTAACATACAAAACGTAAATTATTTATCATGTCACTAGCATGTCTGTTATTAATAGATCAATGAATGACATTGCAAACAGGGGTACACAGGTAAATTTCTTCATTATTATAACTAATTTCCCAAGGCATCAATTAGGTAACTTCTAATTACAGATGGTTTCAAAGTTCTAATTTATGGCTTAACAAATTATATGGGTAAGACTCATTGATGCTGTTGCAAACAATAGGAAAAATGAAAAGGAAAAAACATTTCATACTTAATGAGAGTAGATTTCATTTCAAAAGATTAAAGACAGCCATACTGGTTTTAAATTTTTCAATATAAATAATCAGAGTTTCTGAATTACGCTGTCTTTTGGACTGTTAACTCCATATTCCAAGCATATTTATTTAATTGAAGGAAATAGAGAGAGGTTTTTCAAAGACATTCATTTAGGAATACAAAATGTTCAGTTGGAAACTTGTTTGTTTACACTTCTGGGTGCCAGCTTTTTTCCCATTAATGAGTTGAAATCTTTTCAGATTATTATTATTGGAAATTTCATTAGTGTATGCAAACAAACCATGTTTACAAGTGAGCAGGATGTGTGAAAGCAAATCTGTGCCCATTCTGGATTTTCCTTTCCTCTTTGTCCACTCCTATCCATTTGCAGTGTTGCATACTCTCTGGCACTTAGGTTAATCCCTTGTATGAACATGGGCTCCACTCACAGAAGAGCGCCCAGAGAGCATTGTGACACCTTGATTCATATTTCAGAGGCTTTCATGTGTCATTTCTACAAAACAATATTACAGTATGAACTTTTTGAATGGGCCCCAGCCAAACAGAAATCACAAAGATACAAAGAACAACTTAGAAACTACCATTTGTCACCCATCTGCATCTCAAAAGAACCATATGCCTGAAAAAAGTAGTATTTCTTCCATAGGCTGGATTGAAAATGAAATAAGAAAATGAAGAAGATTCCTCATAGGATGTCACTAGAGTAAAATCAAAGTCAGGATCTTGGAAATAAATATCTCAGGAAACAATTGTGTTTTTTTCAGCAGAAGCAGTAAATTCAGCAAAGTACATGTGAAATAATTCTAAGGAATGTTCATCATACATTGATACAAATAATGACACTCTTCCTCCTGTCACTGTCAGCAAGGATTCATTATGGAAATTTAGAGTTGCATAGAAGATAGATTTGTGGTAATTATCATCTCTGCTGATATTTGGAAACAAAGATTTTTTATGTTTAATGGACATTTTCTGGAAAGATAGCAAAACTAGAACTCATATTTCACTGTACCTCATGTCTTTCAACAGATCAATCAGTTTCTTCTGTTTCATTTTTTATTACAACAGTGAGCCATATGATGAATAGCTGTTCTCTGAAATGACCCAGGGAAGCTGGTTTTTTTTTTTTCCCTAAAGCATACTCACTGATTATGAGTTAGTCTATTCAAATATATGTTATACAAATTTGAAATGGGATGTGCACTGTTTTGCCTCAAAAGCACATATGAGTTTTACTCTTAGGGTATAAAAAATCAGAGTTTACATGTGTCACACTAGAAAGTCTGATTGCCTTCTTTAAGGAAATATTAACAATTGGTACACAAACAATTCTGCCTCCAAGTTCTCAACTCATTTGCTGTGTTTCCAGAGCAAACTGCACAGAAGTGAGTCAAATAACAGCAAGTGAATGAAAGTCCTTTATTTTCATCAATAAGACAACAAAAGCAATGCATAAATGACACCTACTGAAACTACCAAGGCTGTTGCTGCTGCATGACGTGACTTCCTTTCCCACAAATAAAGAATGACCGGCATGGTACACCACCACAAACATCTGCTGCACAAAAGTATCCAGGTCTCCTTTTCCACGCATCATCCCATTCATTTGCTGTAGTTATGGGAAGTCAGTGCATAACAGCCTGATTAAGTTTTTAGTAAAACTAGTGGCATACATATGCTACATATGACAAAAAAACAAATAATAATTCAGTTTTATATCTGGAACTTTCTTTTTAACCTACAGTTCTCGAGCCTAAAGCATTGGTATGCTGGTGTTGAGCACTCTATAAGGAACTGAGAAAAACAAACCTATGCTCAAATTTAATAGGCTTACATTTGAACTTCCACTGGGAAGTGTTTCCTTGTCCACAAATTAAATGAAAGATTGGTAATGACTGGTCTGCTCAGGTTAAAAACATCAACAAATAAATCACTGGTGTAAAACACAAACAGGGTTACAAAAAGGGATGTAAAATGCTCTCCATATTACCAATGACAAATTCAAGGGTCTGATGCTTGATATTTACATGTACTTTTCGTACAGCACCAACTAGACTGCCTCATAATTAGAGACAACTCCCACGAGGTAGAAAGTAATTGCTCATTTGTAGAGTAGGTACTTCTGGATCAAGAAGTGATTAAAATATTTATATTGCACAGCTTGTTCAATTCACTCATATTATCAGATTAATTTACTTTAATTCACCATGCATCAACATTTACATGATTTTCCTCCAAAAATGGTACTTGAAATATAATAACTTTTTATTACCTATTTTGCAGCTTAATAATGTCAGTGCGTGGGGTGAAGACATGGCTACTACCTCATTAGTATTTTTTATTTACTCTATAAGCATTATGTTGTGTACTGGACATGAAAATTTTATAGGTACTTACGATGAAATAAATTTCAGTCTGAAATCTCCAGAGAATTTGGTTTAAATTAAGTAACAAGTAGATACAATTTTCTGAGTCCTGAGGAAAAAAAAAAAAAAAGGAAAAGTTGTTTTTTTTCCTTCATCAAATCAAAGTGTTTCTATCTGAAGTTTTCATGAAACCTGATATTCTACTCTGACCTTTATTTATAAACTAAAATCTCTACACTGCTGTGATTTCTGTTGATTTCTCTCCCAAAGGACTTAAGATTTCAAATTAACCAGAGCATAAATCTAAAAACCTAAAAACTACTGGGTGCCTGAAAGTAATCTCAACCTATACTCTTATTTATATGTGTAAGCACAAACCCATGGAAATAGCCTGTAATATATTTGTCAGTGTTAGGATTAGTGCATTGTTTATGACACAGGTCTTCAGATTTTCAAGGTGGTACATTCGTAAGTGTTATTAAAGCATCAAATTGGCAAAAGCTACAGTGAATACATCTGTTCTGCAGGTGAGACAGATGTGCCTGAAGCTTTGGAGTTCAGAGCAGGCTTTACAGCAAGCCCAAGAAGACAGACAATGGCTCAGATTTTAACTTACTTGTTTAAGCTAACGTCGACATGTTTATCCAGTTTGCTGTTACAGCAAGGTAGACATAAACTCTAAAAATGGCAGTATTGAGAAACGCTGCTAGCCCTGAGGACTTTGTATCATGTACTACCTTTCCCACATTATGGTCCACATGGTCGTATATGGAAAGGCAGTGAAAAGGTCATTTTGGGCACACAGAAAGTACTTTGTATTCTAATGTAGCCTACCCTTGTTCTTGTGGGAGAAAGTGCTGTCAATACATAAATCACAAACAAACAGAGTATTTAGGTTGTGGTTATAGAACAAAACAGTATCTCAAGGATTAGACTTCTTGAAAACTCAATAACCTGACTGATTATTAAAGAAAAAAAAAATACAAAATAATATCCAAAACCCATTATTGACCATCCATTTATATTGAGACTAAGTATCTCCATTTAGAATTTATTTTTGTTAATCTCCAATCAACTACTATGAAAGTATTACAGGAAATCAAAAATAGACTTCATAAACATAAAAAAGAGGTATTGCCAGAATCAAAAGTTTCTTTCAATGAATTATCTATATTTTTACCTTATTTACCATGTTTGCCTTCAATATGATCAATAGGAATAGGATAGCTGACAAAAGATACAGATCCAGAAAAATATATATATATATTTTGGTTTATTATATCTATTTTGCATACCGTTTTCTCAGGGATTTCCTGACATGGCTTTGGTTGAATTATATTCAAAAATCATTTATAATTCTTATTAGCTACATAATCACTAATATTTCCACCAAAGTCACATCAGATTATTACAATTATTTTATTATTACTGGAACTTCTCACATGGCTACAAGCACCTCTAAAAAGGATCTCAAATAGACTAAGCTATTGAATATTGCATGTCTCTTTTACCATTTTTTGATCAACAAACAACACTTTTTCAAGGTATGATTATATTTAAAATTCAATACAGTTATGTCAGTAGAAATTTTTGATACAAATCTTTGTGCTATACACTTCTGCAAGAAAAAGTAATCCTCAAGAAGGTGATTACACCAATAAATCATTATTATTTCAACTTCTCTCTTCAGAAATTTGTTTGCTGGTTTAACAGTTTTGCAGGCATGTTGCCAAAAGACCTGACTTATAAGTCAAAGATTACAGCCTCCACAAAACCTGTGAATATGTTGGTCTCTGATTTGCATATAAAATGGTCCGTGATCTGACCAGCCCAGTTTAAACCAAACTAAGACCGAGAAAGAGAACAAATGTACTGGGGATTAATTAGAAAGTGGATGAGTCGCACCTCATTTTTGTTTTCCTGTAGTCAATAGAAACTGTGATAGATAGGAATTTGGAACTTTTGCTTTTACAGACACCTTGCCCGCACTTCAAAGAAGCAAACCTCAAAGCAAGCATAGCTCTGTAAAGTGATTTTTAAATTAATGTTAAATGAAATCTCTGAGTTCTAGTATTCATTTGCCTTCTATTTCAGTGCAGATGGACGATGTTCAGTGGACAGTTTAGGGTAGGGGATCTGTAGTTATCCTTATTGCCCTTAGGAAAGCAAGAAAAAGTGCAGAAGAGCTGTCAGAACTCTGCGCATTCTGTTCTGTCAGACACAGGCTGCCTACAGTGTCTGTCAGCATAAAAGAAAATAAAGCAGACACTTGTCCAGTTTCAGACTCAATGATGCCTCCTAGGAGAACTTGCTGTGGCTGGTTAAACAATAGATAAAAAAGATAATTACATTACAGAAATGTACTTGCCAAAACAAAAGCCTACAATATGTCTCTGGCTAGTAAACAGCCTTTATGTTCACCATTAGTGTTTTCACTTCTAGGCATCATTCTTAGACTTCTGGCATAAAAATTCTGAAAAAAAGGGACATAAACAAAACTCATGAGACCTCCATGAGGAGCAGTCTCTCTCTGGAAAGAATTGTAAGAGATTTTGAAACTGCAAAACAGAAGAGATGCTAAACAAAGACATTGGTTTATTATAAAGAAAGAAATAAAGGATTTTTTTTAATTTTTGTGCTTTATAGCGATTAACATTGAAGTCAGTTCACTTAAGGTTTAGCTGTACCAACATTCTTTCCTTTGGATCTTTGCTTTGTTATAGTTAACTGTACCTTTGATCCTTAGTCTTCTTACCTCCTACTTCTGATCCTGAAGAAAAAATAACAGCAGAATCTTGTCCACAGCATAGCAGCCACAAGCTGATTTGCTGTTTTTCATGTTTCAGAATGAAAAATTAACAAATAAAAAGATGTCTTGGTAAATGTCTTTAGCAAATTGTGCAATGCTCTTCATAGGAGATACATTTTTTTCCTACAAAACTGAAAAAAGAAGGCTTTCAAAGTTTGATTCTCAGTCTTTGTGCATCTTACTGGAATAAATCACACACAAAAATGACTCTCACGTTTATTAATAGCATATGTATTATTGTGGTCACTAAACAGGATTTTCACAGAACTGCAGAATCACAGAAAACTCAGGCTGGAAGGGAGTTCAGGAGGTCTTCAGTCCAATCTCCTTCTCACAGCTGGGACAGGTCTGAGGTCAGACTTGGTTTCTCAGGGCTTTGTCCCATCGGGTGTTGCAGACCTCCATACATGAAAACTGCACAGCCTCTCTAGGCATCCACTGCTGGGCTGTCCTCAAGGTGTAGAAATTTCTCCTTGTATCCTGCATGAATATCACTTGTCTCAATTTACACCCGTTGTCGCTCTTCCTCCCACTACACACAGTTCCATCTCCTTGATAACTTTCCTGCAGGCATCTGGGAGTCTGCTGTCAGGTGCACGCAAAGCCACCCCTGCTCCAGGTTGAAACCACCCCCAACTCTTAGCCTCTCCCCATAGGACAAGTGTTCCCACTATCTCCATCCTGAGGCCCCTACACTGAATACACTGCATTTTGTTCTTATTTGGCATAAGTACTAAATAAAATGGCTTTCTATTTTTGTGGTCAGCAACCTCTGCTTGTACAGAGAACATCATAAATGTACTAAGCATCTGTGCATTTATGCATTTATTCATGGGTAGGAATTACTTTGTGATAAGGTTTCGTCCCACATTTTCCCTTGTGGCTGCACATTTAGTATATCCTATTTCCATGAAAATGTGTGTATACACTCCTTGATGTTTCTTTGTCCCCAAGACTGCATTCCACACATATACATCTATGCATATGCATACTTCAACAGAAATCGATATAGATCTAGAGATTAATCTTGTTCCACAACTCTTCACTTCATCGATGAGCCAGAAATAGTGCCTATGTTCCTAATGAAGAGAAGACCAGTTTTCCTTACTAATTTATTTTTTAGTGAAGACTGAAAGCTTGGAGAGGAAGCACCTCCCAGAGACACATGTCTTTAATTCCAGGATGAAAAAATATTTCTAAAACTAGGAAGACAAAGCTTCTTTCTGTTGGAGTACCTGTTCTGGGACTTTCTTGTCAATGACAAGTAACCAATGTTTCCAACTTAATTTGGACTTCAAAAAGAAAATCCATGCACACACATACAAACATAAACAAGAGAAATAAAAACCTTAGAGTAAGTTTAAAATTATAAAGTTTCCCACTAGTAATGAGATGCTTCTGGAAACAGCTCTTTGGATTTCTCTAGGGGCATCTAGTTGCCAAAGACAGACATAATATTTTCTCACTATTAGCTCTTCAGTAGAGAGGAAAGTACCATGTTCTTTGCAGTCACATAGAAGTAGTAGTATTTTGAACAAGTAATTTAGAGCAATAAAATGAAGGAACGCTGGCTGCAGAACTTACAGTGGTGCACTTATTGGAGCAGAAGAGTGTGCTGCAAAGTGTTCTGTCAGGTTTCTTCAAAAAGAAAAAAAAAAAAACAACCACCTTCTTGTGAAATCTGATTTAAGAAGGAAAGGAGGAAAGAAGAGTAAGGAAAACGGAGTGTGTGAGCATATGTATTCCCGCACTACACCTGGTAATGCTTAATGTGCATGGTTTCACATTCATCAAAACAAGACAAGCAAGTGCAAATTGTGGAGGTATCATTTGGGCATCTTGTTGATTCAGTCAAATCATCAGTTTTCCAAGCAGTAAACAAACCATTTTCTGTTAAACACTATATTTGGCAAAGCAGTATATTTTATATTCATGCTTCCAAATGTGGACAAGATATATCATCCCAGCTGTTCTTTCGCGTACACAACAGCTTTCAAAAATAAGGACTTTTGTGCCACAAATGCAGGAGGTCATTTTTCATGCAGTTTTATTAAAACACATTGCTGTCATCCTCAGTTACTATTAGGTGCAACTTTCAAAAACCCTCAGACAAGCTGGAACAATAGTTCCCCAGAGATTTAATGAAACAGTACTATTAGCTCATTATCTTCATATTTTTTAACTATCTCTACAGTTAAGAAAGTTTATAGCTAAATCTGTGTTTATGGCAAGAAGTCATATGAATATCATTGTTAAGAAATTACTCACTCTTACACATAGAAGAAAATAAGACAACCAAATTCTGAATTCTGGAAAATCATATTTTGCTGTCTTGCAGACATTTACTGTCTTGCATCCTTTATTTTGATTTCTCCATGTGTAAAAGTAAGATAATGATACATACCTGCCGTATTAATGTCATTGGCATGCAGAGGAGACTTTTAATTGCATTTAAATTAATTTATTATTGAAATTGGTGATGAAACTACCACTGGATTATTTATAGAAACTGTATTTCTTAGGGTTTCAGGAGGCTTTACAAAACAGTACAGCCAGTCCTCTGTTCTAGTCTACACAAACTACGTCTGTCTCTTAAATATCACACTGGTTAAATCCCAGACAATGTTTGGCATCTCTGCAACTATGTGATTTTGGTTCAAATACCGTGTGTGAACAGATAATCTCCCAGATCAGTTGTTCCTCCCTCTGAGCAGGCTTTCTCTCTCCATTTTAAATTTGGTATTTGATTGGGAGAGAAAACAAGGTTGACTTAAAAAATATAGTACTTACCCTCATTGAATTTCATCATGTTAACTTCAGGCCATATTCCTGTTTATAAAATTCACTTTTAATTCAAAGCTTACCCTTCAAAAATGCTTGGATCTTCTCCTACTGTATAAGAAAATTCTTTATTCAATTACCATACTCTAATACAAACTCTGTGTACTTCGAGAACTAGAAGAGATCTCTGGTGGCACACATTAAATCTTCTCAGTGTTAGAGAAGGTTTTTACTGAATCATAGGGATTTTTTTTTTTTGCTGGATGGCAAAGACCTGTTAAAGCAAAGGAAACACTGAATGAGGAAACTCTTATGGATATCCCTAATAGGCCCTACATATGCAATATTCACAGATCTGCAGCAGACTTGACAGACTTGTGAGAGATGAGAACCCTGTGATTTCAGAGAACAAAGATGGAAAAACAACCAAAAGCTAGGCTTTCTGGCTAAGTCATCACAACTTACCACACCAGCTGCTTGCAATCCATTGATAAGAAATTTTCTGAAATGCAACAAGCATCCAAAGAGGTTAGGTAAGGAAAAAGAAAAGAAAGCTCAGTCTCCCACTGATGTGAGAAATAAGAGAGAACTCAAACAGTTTGGAAGCATGTGCCAGACAAAGTGTGTTCCTTTGATAGAAACTATGCTCTTTGGCCTGATAGTCAGCTACAGAATTAAAATCAGACTGTGCAGACGAAAGAAAGACAATATAATGGATATTTTTGGTAGGCAGCTAGCAATGGTCTATCATGAAATAGAAGCAAAACATAAGAGAGAATGCTCTATGGTGGCCATTGTGGTCTACTCCAATAAAATAACAAAGAACATAGATTTTCTTGAGCTTTGCTCTTAATGTCTAAGGGCAACAGAAAAGAATATGTTGTACACCAAGTTGAAAAGGTAATAATTTCAGTTTTAAGTGAAAGAAAAATTGACACTATCCAATACATAAGCTTTGGGACCTGTAAGTTCTTTTACATATAAGTAACTTTACTCATTTTTATTTTTCTTTTAAAATAATGCAGTAACCCATCATGAGTAGTAAATAGCTGCAGGTATAAGCTTTTTGTGATGTGAGGCACAAGAAAATTCTTCTCTCTTGTAAAACAATAAAATCTAAATAATCATAGCAATTAAGAAAAAAACAAAATCCATTACCACCTCGATTTGTCTGCATCTGGTAACAAAAGAAAAAGTGAAGAGGGAAGGGAAATGTATGTGAGGAACACCGAGACAGATAACTTTTAAGAATATATTATCAGAAATATTATGATTCCAGCATGAGCTGTTATCTGATTGTCTTACAATTCCTTTAGTTTCTCACCTGATCAATCAGAGGTATGTATGGGAGGTCTCTGACAAACATACTACTTAATCTGTTTATGTCTCATGCCAAGTATCCTCAGTGAAACTGTAATTATAAAACTAATTTAGGAGACCAAGGTCCAAGTCCACAAAGATACTTAGGCATATAAGTTATTATTTAAATGCCTAAGTCCCTTTGAGAAGCACTCAGACATGATTGCCATGACAATGAGCCTTACTTCCTTTACTTTCAATGGATATACGATAAGGTCTCTGTAGTGCACTGCCATCTGATGTAAATATTTCTAGGAAAGATCTAACCAATCTAGCCGAAAATCTAGCATAACATAAAGCCAATTAGTTCGCACAAAAATCCTTTCCCCAACATGGCTCTATATTTCCCAAGATAGCTTGCTCCATGCTAGGCTAGATATTTCTGTGCAACATACCATGAATTAGAGAAAATCCTGATGTCGCAAGTTAAGAAAATAAGGAAGAATAAGTGTAAATTATATACTTCAAATATTCTGAATAGTTCAGTGAGAGTGATTATGTGTTGTTTGATAGAAATAAGAAAATGCTGTTGTATTTCAAAAGACTTCACTTTTTTCACAGCTTAGAAGAGCATAATAGTTACTTAAGAAGCACAGCTGTGTATAAGTTGTCATTCAAAAGAAAAGTGAAAAATCAGATTTTGGGTGAATAAAGAATCTGATACCTTTTCCAATAGAGTAGTGCCACATTCTTTTTCTTTATTACTAAGAAGTATTTTATGTCCCAAAATTTTGCATGAAATCCACATACGTATTTCCACAAGTTCAAAATGTATTTTACCCATGTATTTAATTTTTAAGCATTGAAAAGGAAATTTACTTTGTTTTTCAGTCTTTTTTTTCTGAAAATTAATAGCAATATCTATAATGTGTCTGAAATAAAATTCTGCCAAACATCAAAATTCAACTATTATTTGACATCTTGAAGTTGTAGACTAGTTTTCTGCACAGTATTAAAGGACTTTCATGTCCTTTGAGCTATCCCTCATACCTGTCTGTCTACATTACTTTCTCATTCAAATTACTTTGTAGAGTCAGTTATAAAAATGGATTTTTTGAAGGTCCCTATGTGCAGCTGGACTTGCTCTGATTTCCTTCTCTGCACGCCTTAGGCACAGAAATACTAAAAAAAAAAAAAAAAACCCTCAGAAAAGAAATAAAAGTAGAAATAAATAAAGAAGAAAAGAAGACAGCAAAACTGTGAAACAGTCTTCTAACAAACAGCCATTCAGCAGGAAGGAGGCAATCATAATATAGCTTTAACTTTCAGCCTCTGACCTACATCACACTGACCTGGGGAGATATGAAGAGTCTCCAATATGGAGTTTCTAGGCAATTTCAGAATGATCTCACTGTTTCTCACAGCAGTACATCTTTTTCTCTCCTGTGCATTTACTTCTCTGCAAGTGATGGAGAAGGATGATAGACTGAGCTAACATGCATAATTTCTAGCCTTGATGCTTCCTGAACTGTTTCTATGCCTTGTCTTGTATGGCGTATCAGTTCCTCATCATTGATTAGGCAATGTAGGTGAGATGTTGAAATGGAGTGTGAATATGTAATTCGTTATAAGAAATGTGTTTAAAAAAGCCAATGAATTCTTGAATGTGTGCATAGATGCTTCATCTAATGAAGAAACGGACTACTGCCCTCTAAAAGATATAATTAAATAGTTCAGCTAGATGTGTAGACAGTCTTCCTTTTAAGAAAGATCTAGAGCAATTAGTTGTTTAGCATGCATCAAGAAGTCAGAAGAAACTGATTTGAAATTTGTTTTGAAATTTTTCTGTAACATTCCTAGCTAATAATATGAAATCCTAAATCTTATACCATCATGTGCTCAAAAATTTGATCCCAGTTGTTACCAAGTAATAGCCCGTGAAATGGCCATCTAACCTCTTAAAAAGGTTAGAATTTGAAACAGCGAGTCATTTTGTTGATTCAAGGAAATGCAACAGAAACAGTAAATTTTACCATAGGAAGAAGACTTTAGCTTAAGTATTCATTCAATGCTGTCTTTTAGATGAATTTTATTTGTAAAGATATTAATCTACTTTCTAATATGAAACCATAAAGCTATACAACCTATGTAAATTATCTAGTTACAACAATATGGGACTATGTGTCATTATGCATAAAGGAGTTACATGGCATTTTAAACAGTAGGAATTGTTTCATTGTGCGATATTTTAGTTTTCAAAATATAGATTAAAGAATAATCATCAAGAATGCTGGATATCCTTTGGTAAGAAGAATAACAGATTGCTTTGCCAAAATGTCCATAAAAGAGAAAGAGGTGGTGTTATTCCAGGCTGAGTATATACATTAGGACATTATGAAAGGATGTACAAGAGAAAACAACCTTTAACTGAGTGATATCTTTCTCACCCAGTTTAAATTAAACAGAAAGATTTTTAAAAGTACAAAGTTAGCATGTGAAGACAGCTGGACTTAATATCTCACTAAGTTCTATGTACGAAGAACTGAGAATTTAGAATAATAAGGATTGGAAGATCAGAAAAGGGAGAGAAGAATGCAAAATACAATCAAATAAAATGGTGCATTGGTATCAGAACAGATAGTACAAATTGCAAGTTCTTTTTTTATTATTAAAAATAGGGAGAAAGATTAAGTGATTAATTTATTGTAAAAAAAAAAAAAAAAAATAGAAGCCATTGTATTTTGTGCTTCCTAAAATATATTTCTAGGTTAGTGTTTGCAGTAAAGACACATTATAATGGAAGATTCTGATGAAATTTCCTCCAGAATTTGCAGACCTGTTCAGTTATGTCCAGGAAAGATGACTTCAAAATGGAAGAGGCTCTGGCAAGGGAATATAAGCTAAATCATAGAGCATACTTCTTTCAATAAAAGCTTGTAAAATAAATGTAGATGAAGGCTATAAATACTTCCTATTGTTACATCATGCCATTTATATTGTTACATCATTGCCATTTATAATAATTAATTTATATTTATATGCTAGTAATTTGACATCAACCAAATAGGCATGTAATGATGATTATAAAAATAGACTAGTTAAAGTAAGTTTTGACCAGAAGACTAGGGGAAGGCAAGGGGAGACACAACAATGGCTCTCTAATGAACCTGTTATGATTGTCTTTTTCCTCAGAACCAGATAAGCAGAGCTAGATTCCTTGTCACTTTTTCTCCAGCTGCCTTACTGTCCAAACACTATGATGATGTAAGGATATCTCACCAGCATTGAAAACTGTCTCTTCCTGGGCATGTTTTCTTGCACAGAATAATAGGGGTAAGACCTGGGGATTTTAGGTACCTCAAGGGAAAATGAAGTAAACCAGAATATCTGGCTTCAAAATTATGGAATTCAGTTTATTAAATCTGGCTAATGTTGCTCTAAAGCTGTGTTACTTTGAATACACCTTTATTCCTCATTAAAAGGAAGATTGCACAATTCTGAGGCTTTCATGACAAATATATGATTGTAAATAATTACTGGTTTTCATTTTGCATTAAAACCCATGGATGTCTAAAAGCAACACATTCTCCATTATTACAGAAACTTGAACAAATAGGTGAATCAATTGATTGATCATTTGAGAAGACACAGAAAACACTGAGATACCTTCTTCTCTTTCCAAATATACATATTTGGTTTCAGTGCTTTCCATGAGCAAAATTGGCCTTACTAATACAGTTTTGAATAGGATGCTAAACAGATGTAAATCAGTTTAACTCAACTTATATCATTGAAGCTTTGCCATTTTACCCGCTGTTACTCTGTCCCTTTTTTAAAAATGAACTGATGTAGCCAAAACATACCATTTTCTCTAAAGAAATAAACAAATGCTGTAATGATCAAACATTTCTTTTTTCAAAAAGAGTTCTGCACTTTCAGGAACAAAGGTTTTGTTTAAGGTAGCTGTGTAAGGTCTGTCAAATTGAGTACAGTATGTCTTATTAATGGCCTCTAAGCCAACCCTCAGATAGCCATAAACCTACAGCATTATCCAAGATGTATTACAAAAAAAAATTGCTTGACACTAGAGAAAAGGTTAGCGCTACACTGCAGGGATTCTAATTCTTAGTTTCATTAAGGAATTAAATTAGAATGAAACTTTTACCCTGTCTTTCTCCCACCATCACAAAAAGGAATGTTAACCTCAAATGGACCTGCTGCTCATCTTCAGTATTTTGCAACCTTTTCTTCACAACAAGGGCAAAGGCCTCTGCATTGATATTCTGAAGGGAATCTGCATGACATTGTTAGGAATGGGCAAATGATCTGAAAGTCCCTACACAGCCAATATAATTCTGATTAAAGCTTGGCATTTGTTTTCTTGCTCTTTGGTGCAGACAGCATGCTGCCTGGAATTAGAAATATGAAAGGAAGAGGAACTTCCTACTGTGCAGAGAGAGTGTTTTGTCGTCCTTCTTTTCAAAATGCAGTGAAGTTTGCAAACTTTTGTTGTTGTTGTTATGAGCACAGATCATTAAAATGAGGTCATCCTTGTTTTCCCTTTCAGAAGATGTGCTGTGACTCATCCATTTTCCTGCAGAATTACTGAGGAAGACCTTACTTTGCTACCTTCCCAACTAAAATTACATCTCTAGCATTTTAAACTGCAAAATCATTATGTAAGTCTTCAAGCAAAGATATGGATATAGCTTTTGAGAGAATTGTATGCATATTATAATAAATGCAAATTAAACATTTATAGTAAAATGACAGAATTTTGAAGGAAAGTTCTTGTTTGAATGTGTACATGCTCATTCACTTGCATCCAATACATTTGTCACCCCATTTCAAAATCTGACTTAAAAATTAGCTGATTAATTTCCACTGAAAATCTTTGAGCAAACTACTAAATCTCTTGAAGTCTATGGAAGAACCATCATTAGTCTTCAGGAGTTCAGGATTTCATTCTTTTTTCCATTATACATGTTATATCCATTATTCAGAATATATTACGGTTGTCTTTAACTTGTAATGTGGTTCAGTGAGAGCATTTAACGTAGAACATGAGGCATTGACAAAAACTATACTGCAAACCTTATACAGCTACTGTTTTGTTGCTTCTGAAAGTGCAGAACTGTTTTTCAGATAAGAAATGTTTGGTCATTACAACATTTGTTTGTTTATTTACTTTTTAAGAAGATGCTAGATTTTTTGCTGCATCAGTTCTTTTTCAAAAATGAGGCAGAATACCAATGGGTAAAATGGCAAAGCTTCATTGATGTCAATCAAGTTAAACTGCAGCAGAAAAATGAGAATAAATGAGCACAGCAGGAGTCAGCCTCCAGAAAACCCAGTACATGATATTCAGATGATTTTGAAGAAACCAGGTTTGTACTTGAAGAACCCCATTCAAGTGGTTCAGGACCTGGGCCAGTGGGTCCTACTGCTTCTCTTCCATAAAGGGTCTAAATTTACCCTCTTATTTAGCCTGCAAGAATCTTAGGACATACACACAACTAAACAAAGACTTAAAATGTCTAGAGATACAAGAAATAAATGAGGGAGGTCTTCGAACCTTCCAACAAAACTCTATGTTGAATTTAACTACCTGTTGTAGGAAATAAATCCTTGATCACTACCGTTTACTTTCAAATCCAGCAGGAGGTCAAGCTGCTAAACTGCTACATTTGAGTCACCACAATCTAGCTTAAATGTTGTTTTATTTGAATTCTTTACTGACTTTAATTCATACACTATGAGAAATAGAGATACATTGCCTATAACATATGGTTAAATATTTCATAAAGAAGCAATATGAGCAAACTATAAATATGTAGATATGTAGATATACATACATAAATAAAACAACATGACAACTTTAACACAGATCCAACTGTTCAGAACAAGAAAATTCATACAGTTTCATTTCTTTTTTGTTTGTTAGCAGGTTTTGTTCTGTAGGAGTTATGTCAAAGGAAATTTGTATTAATACTTTTCAACTAAATAAAGTTTAGATTTGTAGTTTTGTTATTATTATCATTGCAGTTATGCCTTTATAATAGCTAAAAATATTTACTCTTACCTTAAATTACAGTGTTAAGAACATAATTTTTTTTCTATTCAGATAAGATTCCACATAAGGAAGGCCGTGCTAGCTTATCTATCTATAGGAATAACAATGCCAAACTCAACAAAACAACTAAGTGTCGTGAGACGATGTGGAGAATGCAAAATTGCTGGCAGGGCCTCTTTGAGCACGACGGGCGGGCCGGCGAGAGTAATAAGTCTAATTCAATATGAATTTAACATTAACACCCTTTAATGAACTCTTAACAACAACGAATATCAATGTTCACCACACCACATTTTTCCAACCCTTATATACTCTATACCGAAAGGCCATGCGGCAAGCACAGGCCACGATTGGCTACACCTGCAGTCATTCTTCTCCCACCACGATGGTGATTAGCTTCAGGGCACTGAGGGCACTGTCCACAAACTATTCATGCGCAGTGACAACGGCCCCTCCTGCAGCCTGGGTTGAGGGCAGACCAGCTTCTGTTTCCTTCCTTTCAGTCTTTGGTGTCTCTAGGAAAAACCTCCATGCAGGTGATAGCATGCACCACAGCTACATCAAGTGCTGGCTTGTTCACAGCACACGGCCCAAAACTCTCCACAACTAAGAGCCTGGAAATTTTCAGTGACACACTTCTTTCTGAGCTTTGTGAAATTTACTAAGTAGTGACTGCTGTAATAATAGTTTAGATCAAGGTAACGTGAGATCAGAACACCTCATCTAAGTGAGCAAGAGAGTTGCAAACTTGTCTGACACTTCTTGTATTTTTAGATTTTATAAGGCAGTGTATTATGGTGATCTAGTCCAAAATTGTACTTGATGCTAATTTTTACGTGGAGTTAAGAAAAGTTCCATCCTTAGGAACTAAAAGGTCTTGTGCCTGTCTGAATTTTTATGCTTCATTGACAATTTAGATTTTTCAACAAGCTTAATTCCAGTCTGTTGAATCATCTATGACACCCACTAATATCATCTGTGGGCTGTCTAAATCAGATTTATTTTTTCCCAAGCTTACTTCTGCCTAGCATGCATCTGACCACTAGAAGAAAGCACTCAATGACTGAGTTCTATAGAGTGTATTCAGACACATCTCTGCTATATACCTGGACATATGCCAGGCTTTTTAATGAATGTGATGCTTACTCTGAACAAACATAATAAAACGATTTCCTTTTCCAGTACACTACTCTGCCACACTGTTTAATTTTTCTTGGTAAGCCACAGCAAAAAAGGCAAAGAGGCTTAATGAAGTAGACACTGATGCTGAGAAGGAGAAGAAGCCTCTGCTTGTATGGTTGTTGCTAGCCTTTGGCATAACAACTGCAAAGTTAATTAATTCACTGATCTGTGCCTCAGTTTCCCCATATGGGATATGGTAAGACCTATGTAAAATGATCTTACCATTATGTGAGAGGAAAGGATGATGATGATATCTGTAGTTAAGAATATTACTTATTTTCCAATTCTGCTCTGATGCACAGGTAACTGAACTAAGATTTCAGCATATGCAAAAAGACAACCCAATGCTGCAACAAGATCAGTCAGTAGTTTTAAATAATTTTTACCCTGGTTCATTGGAGAACAGAAGGTGATACATATTCCTTTTGCATAACATCTCTAATTTTCTTCATGGTACTTGGCATGAACCACATTAGTATCACACTAATTACATTATAGTTCACATTCTCTTTTTCTAACTCAATTTCTCATGATTAACCCATCTCCAAAGAGTCATTTTCCCCATTTTCTCTCCTCTTATCTCACTGAAACCTTTATTAAATGAGCTTCCTGAAGGATAAAAGACTGTTTTTTGTAATAGTTTCAGTTATGTTTCCCTGAAGAAAAATAAATTCAAGACAAATTTTTGACAGGGAAGAACTTACACCCCAAGCCTTAAAACAGTGTATCATTGTCACCAAGGAAAAAAACTACAAGATTTATCTAGTAATTGTATCCAAGCAGTCACAAAAATTACTGTCTTTTGCCGAGTGATACATGTATCATTTAACAGTACAATTTCTAAGCCACAGTATGACACTTTCTTTTACTCCTTTCAGCAAAATGTACATTCCACTTGAATTTAGAGAAGAAATTGCTTCCACACTGTTTAGCACATGTTCAAGTGGAGAAGGACTTATACACAGCTACTGTGCAGGGGACACTGATGTTTCCTTGAGTTGGAGTCTGCGGAACCACATCTCTAAGGCTGAGCATTAATCTTTCCTTTTTGTTTAGAGACACTGGCAAGTGATTTGGTAGCTCAAATCCCCTCTTTATAGAAGAAGAGATAGATGAACTTTATAAGAATCATTAGAAGGCTAAATTAAACAAAGACTAACAAATATTAAACCCCTACAGGCTGTTTTCAGGGGGAAAAAAAGTTTGCGCAAACCAAATCTATTGGAAGGAACATGTGCTTTGACCATGATGTAAGAACTTAACTCCCTTTTAGCAGTGAGATGTTTTGATGGTAAAATAATCCCAACAAATGTCAAAGTACAATTATGTCAAATAATATTTCAAATGGTACAGGCAATGTCTTCCTCTCTCATATCAACTTATAATATGGCATGAAACACTGGAGAAATTGTTAAAGACATTTCACTCATTGATAGCTTGAAAACAAATTTTACTGAGCTTTGTGATACTTGAATTTTATTTAAAAGAACAGCAGAAGAAATAAGCACCTTGCCAGATGTTCGTTGCCAAAGCAACTGAGCTCTGTTTTGGCTGAGCCTTGCACTTCTTGCAAGACAACCTAGGAGATGCCATCTCTTGCAGGGCAGCAGATGAAATCAGGTGTTGAACACAGAGGGAGCACAATTTACTCCAAGCGTTTTTATCGGTCTCAGCTAAAACATTGTATCATAAACGGCAAAAAAATTCTTCCTTTACAAACAAAGAAGTTGTTAATAACTTTACATGATAAATGCTTGCCTTCCTCAAGATATGAAGCTATTGTTTGTGCATGCATTGCAGAAACTGCAAACTGAATTATAGAAAAATTTTCCATGTCTTTGATATAGTAACTATAAAGGAACAAAGAGTACACAGAGCTGCAAGGGAGGAGCTAACATGACCCCTGTATATTTGACAAACCATCTAGATGATCTAGATGGAGAAGGGAAAAAGGATAAACCCTTACATCTATTTATTCCCCTTTAAGACAGTGGTAAGGAATGTGATTTTGTTTGGATTTTTCATTCTTTTTTCCTGAGGTAAGGAGCTGTCTGTCAAAGACAATCATCAGAAAAGAAGTCAGCAAACTATTCAGAACTGAATACTAGGAGCCCAAAAGCAATATCAAAAGCAGTACAAAGTAAAAAATATTTTCACTCTATTTCTGTTCTCTTGGGAAGGCACATCAACAGGTACAGAAGGTAAACTACTTAAAATGAAAGGGAGACAGCAGATATTTTTAGATCCTTCAGGATTTTGAAACAGGTGTAATTGCTTTTATTTCAATGTAGGTCTAAATTCATTGTATCCCCTGTTCAGATTCTAGAAATTATTATTTTATGAAGATGTTTATAATTTGTACTTTTTCCTGTTTACCCATTGCAGAATGTGATATTCAGGTCTGTTAGTATTTATGTGTCCTAGTAATTTTATGTGCATGGATAGCCTTCTTGACTGAAAATAGTAGACTAGGATTTCAGTGAAACTCGTATTCACTTGTCCAAATATTTAGAGATTCAGCTTTCCAGCTATGTGAAAAATACGTGAAAACAAGTAAATATGTACAGCCAGAAAAGAAACATATTCCCTATGGAAAAAAAAAAAAAAAAAAAAAAGAGCAACAAAAAAACAAAACAAAACAAAACAAAACAAACAAATAAAAAAACCACTGCTACACTGGCTTAGCATTTTGTCTTTTGAGATTTTAATTATATTGTTATTAATTATATTGTCTTTTTTCTTGTAGAATTGGAAATACCAACATTTAATATTTATGGTATCAAATGATCATCAAACACAGTCTGAATCTCACAGATCCCTGAAGCTCTTGTGTTATGCTCTATAAAGAGTCTAAAATTAAATTTCACTGAAAGTAGCTGATACTATCCTGTTCTACATTTGTTCCAGATTCTCATCATCCAGTAAACTTACAGAATATGCCAATACATTTCCTCTGAAATAGTGTTAAGAAAAACAAACATCCACCTGCAGAGAGATTAATGATAAACTGTATGTATATGGTATTTCTGAAGAAGATAGGATGAACTTCAATAAGAAAGTATTCAGAGGTCCAAATGCTGAAGATAATTATACTCTACAGAGGTTGGTCAAGAAAGAGAGGGTGGAGACAGGGTTTTTTCCAGAAAGCAGGTGGGCATCACAGAGCACTGCAGAAATATTTGTTGCTCTGCCAGATTAGAAATAGAAATAACTCACCAGTGCGAGCCTGAGGGAGTATTACATAAGACTTCATTCTAGAAGATGTCTCCTGTAAAATTTAAGAGCAAAGGGAAAAAGTGAGTAATACTTGTATTGGGTCAGGTTTTTTTATCCTTATATTTTTATTAATTTTATTACTATTCCTTAAAAAAAAAAAAAAAAAAAAAATTCATCTTAAAGTATAAAACTTGAATCATGTTTTGTACTGCTAACTGTTCACTACACTCAGGGGACAAGGAAGGGATCACAATGGGATGTGACTGTGCCAAATCTGCCTGCCCAAAAATCTTCTCCATGTGGTAACAATGCCTTCAGCCAGCTGGCAACGCTTAGATCAGCTCCTGGCGTTCATTGTCCTGTCACAGAACCAGGGCAGAAATCCTTTCAGAAGAGGGAGCTTCTGCTGCTAGGACTGTAATCAGCAGCTGAACCTTTGCGTTTAAACCGTCAACTGAAATAATTCCTCAAAACCTTGCCATTTGTTTAGAAGGAGAACAGACATAGCAAAATAAAATAATGGTGAACTTCCCCCTCTCTCTCCCCCAGGTGATGTGAAAGCATCCCTCCTCACTAAAGGTGTCATTTGAAAGTTTTCAGCATAATAATTGGCAAATTAGATACAGTTTCATGTTTCGTTTGAACACATTTAAGATGCTTCTGTGTTCATGATGTGTTCAGATGCACTGACAGGGGAGCAGGTGGATCACATTTGTCCCTGGCAGCTCAGAGGCTACAAATATTCTACTCCTTGGATTTATTTGGCTCATTAGATCTGATTCAGCATGCATGCTTCAGGTCTAACATAGTGCTGTGTTTTCAGATCTTAATTTTATTGTGTTTACACATGTGAAAATAAACTCTATTCTTTGGTCATTTTTAAACTTTCATTGCCATTCAGAATAGCTCTATTTTTTCCTTTATAAAAGTGCTTCATTCCTTTCTGTCATCCTTGTGGGTATTTTATGTAATCAAATGCTATAATTATACAAGAATTTTCCAACATAGAAGATTACATTTTTGGATGAAACCGAACTACAGCAGTATGGGGAAAGCAATCTGTCTTTTCTTCATATAGAAGATCTGGGGCACCACTTCTTATTGAATACTGCTCTGGGACTTCAAAAGGGAGCAGCACTGGTGACAAAACTGGAGGGGTCTCCAGCAGCCGCAGAAGGTTTAATTATAATGCCATCATTTAAATCCTCTTCTACAATATGTTAATTAATAAACTGCCCTTAGTTGTTTTGGGGTCGAAATCAGAAATCATTTTTAATTTATGTTGTAGCTAGGTGACCTGGCCTCCACCTCAGAAGCTTAATAAAGATATAGCAAAGAAAATACTGTCAGATATTTCCACCCTTATCTCAGTGGAAGTTTTCTTTGTCCTTCAGGTAACTCTCTAACCTTCAAGCTTGAGCAGTTCTGAGGTTTATTTAGAAGAGTAGTTGTGTAATCAAGGTCCCTTATTACCACCTCTGAAATGCAGCACTTGAGATCTTGGCTCCTGAGGGCAGCTACAGAGATATTAGCTCATAATGTTCAGGGGGGGTCTATTTTTTCCCTGTCTTAACTTGTACACTGCAATTTTCTGTTCCTGGTTTCTCAAGGTAATTCTTGTTGGTGTGCAATTCTACTGTGAAGACACGTGTTGTGCCTCAAACAGTTCTGCAACTCTGTTTAAATTGCAGTTAGGACATGTTTCTCCTAATTAAAGCTTTTAGCCACTTAACTCAAATGGTGGTTTAGGGATCTTAATTTCCATATTCCATTAATTCATCAAAGTGTGGTTTATAAATATGCTTAGAAATAAGTGCAAATTTTTTTCTTAGAGGCTGTGCCTTTTCAGACTTCGGCACTAGGGCCTAATTTCTTTATGCACTTTGAAACAGAGGACAGCCCATGTTTAAGATCTCATTTAAAAAAAAAAAACTGTTCTGTAGGATTAAGCCTTTTAAAGTTTTATTGGTGCTTATGTTTTATATTAATTGTCTGGTATACCCCCAGGTATTTTCACAAAGGGCATTTTGGAAAGATAAATTCAGCTGATGGATGAATATCTCTACAGAGGTTTATTAACATTTTTGTCAATTTATCCCATTAAATACAGCAACATCCCTAGGTGGTGATGAACTGCAATAGCAGCACAGACTTCACACAATGATAGCAAACTGATTCCAATAATTTTCTCAGTAGTATTCTCATAGCACAAGTGAAATACCGCTCTTTACAAGTATGGCTAGGTAAGTAAAAATACACAGATTTAAAAAAGAAACTATTTATGAATACTCGTTTAAAGCAAACCTATCTCATTATGTGCTCAAACTTCAGCAACAGTATAGGACATGGAATTAAGCAAAATTAACAGTATCAACAACTATATCTCCCCTACTCAATCAAACACACCAGAACTTTGTGTATGTGTATAAGCTGAGAAATGAGGCATTTGTATCAGAAACTTGACATAGAAATCTCACTTTCCCTAAAAGAAGAAATAAGTCATACAACCCACACTCCAATGCCCACAAATGCCAGTGAAATGGTTCCTATTGATTTCAGCAGGCAGTACAACAGGTGCAATAGACTATCAAAAAAAAAGCTTGAAATTTGAATTTTGGTTACTAAATATTTACAACAATGTGCTTATGAATAATTTACATTTCTTCACGGGGATTATTCAGAAAACAGCTTCAAATATTCAATTAATTTGAGAAACTGCAATTTATCTATTTTCAGGAATATCTCAAAAATGGCAAAAATCACTGAATAAATTATTCATTGCAAACTATTCCCTCCTGTGACAGTGACTCCCTAACTGTCAAAACACAAGGTATTTAATTTTACTGCATTACTGGTTTTCTTTCCTATAACAAAAAAAATAAGTGGTCATAAGTGTTTAAGAAATATGAATGCTACATTAAATAGATATTAAACTTGTATAAAATCTTTCTGACATTTAAGTTGAGGAAAATATAATTAAATAGGGATAATGGGAAGAAATTAAGTAAATAAGTAGATTTAGAGTGCTCTACAAAAGCAAGTTGATTGTAATGTTAAATGTTATCCCAAAATAAATTATAGAAGTTTCTGTCATTCACAGGTAAAGCATGGGAAACACATCTGAAAAGAAACCATAGGGGAAAAAAAGTTTTGCCCGTGACATGGAATGGAGAATTAAAGTGAACATAGCTTCTCTACACATTATCATCTGTAATTTGTGAATTATTTTTACTTATCTACCTCTATACAGTTAAAAATAATTCAGTTTTTGGTACTTAATATCCTAACAGGGCTATAACTACTATATATCTCCTAACAGTCTTATATCTGCTTCACATATCATTACAAATTTCTGACAAACTGTGGGATAAGTTGGTCTTTCAAAAACTGTCCTGTGTTTACTTGTTTGTTTGCTTTAAAATATGATGGATAAAGCAGAAACAGAGATCGGTAGTGATGAACACTATAAAATGCAGAAATGAGAAAGGCTGCTGAATACTGAAGCATTTTCGGTATTTGATGCTTCCTTTGAATATGTGAATCCACCCCTGGTCAGAAATACTAATGTAGCAGAAAGTGTCATTTTTCCTTGCTTTCTTGTTTTTCTAAGGCTGCCATAGAACAGAAAAAGACAGCTTATTTTTCTAATTGCAAATTGGCTTTACCAGCAGTGGGAAAAATACACTTTTCATTTCTAAACATAAAATTTGTCCATTTTTTTTATTTTATTGAGAATAATATGAGTCATCAAAGTATGCACCTTTTTTATCTCCTCCAGAAAAAAATAATTGCATTCCAGTCTGAATCTTAGCTGTAGGTTACCAGTACAACAAGTTCTCAAAAAAATCACTGGTCATTTGTATGTCTTCATTTATTGTTTTTACAAAATATATAGAAGTTACTGAAGAGTAATTGTTAGGGTTTTTTGTTATCAATTCAGAACTATCACCAATAGAGAATAGCCAAATCAATGTGACTGGCATTTAAAAGAACATTTGTCTTTAGATGGCTCTTCAGGGTTTGGTAGTCCATAGTTTCATGAATTTTCATCAAAATATCTTCTTATTTTGTGTTTTAATACCAATCCAAGCACTGTCCCTCATAAAATCCCACTGAACAAGATATCAAGGGCCCAAAGGTATGATCGATTTAGAGCATTTTTAAATATTTGAAGTTTAAAAAAAATTTTTTTTCTTGGCTTTAGATAAAGTATTTGTGCTTGCCTATTTAGGGCTCCTTTTTTACAGCTTACACATGCAGTAAATACTAAATCCCTTGGATAAAACTGAAATATAGGAGTTATGTTGCACTGCATTACTTATTACTTTTCATTTCCCTATGATGTCCTGGATTTCTGATTCAGTTCAAATACTTAGGTCTATTCACTCATATTGAACAATAAACACTCCCATTTTGGAAACTGGAGTACAATAAGCAGTCCTCAAATCACTTGAACATTAAATGAAAACTCACAGAAAATTAATAAATTATAACTTTTTTTTTCTTTTTTAATTTAGAACCTGAGCCAGAGACCAAGACAGTCAGTGTAGATGGGCTCCAGATAAATTCCTTGTTAGTTTCTGGCCTGGACAACTATTAATTAGCCAGTTTGAGAGTAGATACAAATCCTGATGTATTTTTTAGCAATGAAGACGCTCACTATTCATGACATAAATAACATTTTATTTTCAATACTGTTATTAGAAGAGCACTATTTAATAAATTGAATTTGATCAATCGATAATTGATATTTTCTTCTTACAGTGAGAAAGATTAATTCCAGGATTACAATCGACACATTACCTCTGCATGAGGAAAACTTTGCTCTTCTAGAAAGCCAAGAGGTTTTGAATATGGTCAATTAAAATGACTTACTTTAACGAAGTATTTTAATCTGTAAATAATTTTTTCTTATACTTTGCATTATTTTCCTCATTTCCATATACTCATTTATAGAAGATAGTATATCTCAAATATTTTACTTGTATGAGTTTTACAGATAAACTGCTCATAGTTATCTGGATAATCATGAAAGAGAACATAGTTCTTAGAGATGATATTGGAGAAGAAATTATTCATAAGGCAGTTTCTTTCTTGAAATGTTTCTCAATATTAAATATTTTGTACAAATCCAGTCAAGTTTCTCTGATACAGCTAGCTCTTGCTTATTTTGCAACTGCGACTACCTCCCTGGGGAGCCTGTTGCAGTGCTCTACCACCCTCTGGGTGAAGAACCTTTTCCTAATGTCCACCCTAAACCTCCCCTGGCACATCTTCCTGACATTCCCTTTGGTCCTATCATTGGTCAGCAGAGAGAAGAGATCAGCGCCTGCCCTCCTCTTTCCCTTTTGAGGAAACTGTAGCCGTCATGAGATCTCCCCTCAGTCTCCTCTTCTCCAGGTTGAACTAACCAAGTGACTTAACTGCTCCTCATATGGCTTCCCCTCCAAACCCCTCACCAACTTTGTGACTCCCTTCTGGACACTCTCCAGTAGTTTTATATCCTTTTTATACCGTGGCACCCAGAACTGCACACAGTGCTCCAGGTGAGGCAGCACCAGTGCAGAGCAGAACAGGACAATCACCTCCCTCACCCGGCTGGCCATGCTGTGCTTGATACACCCCAGGACATGGTTGGCCCTCTTGACTGCCAGGGCACACTGTTGGCTCACGTTCAACTTGCTGTCAACTAGAAGCTCCAGATCCCTCTCCACAGAGCTGCTTTCCAGCATCTCATTCCCCAGTCTATATGTACAGCTAGGGCTGCCATATCCCAGGTGCAAAATCCGGCACTTGCCCTTGTTGAACTTCATGCAGTTGGTGATTTCCCTGTTCTCCAATTTGTTCAGATCCCTCTGCATGGCCTCTCTGCCCTTGAGAGTGTCAACAGCTCCTCCCATGAGGTAGTTCAAACTTAAAAAAAAAAAAAAATATTGATAATGCAATGTGAAATGTAAGGACAGCAAATCCGAAAACAAGGTAGAGTATATTTTCAGGGAAATATTTAAGCTCAGAGGACCACAGTGTAAAGCCTTTGGATACTTCTTCCTTCTTCAGGCAACTGACTTGCTAATGTGTGGACTTGAAGAAAAATCAGTCTATTCCAAGTAAGATAAAAACTCAGAGCAAAGGCATTTTTAAAAGGGGGGAAAAAAATAACATTGCGTCTATTAACATCAGCACCAAACAAAACAAATTTATTGGTGACAGTCAAAGATAAAATGTATTTTGATTTGCCTAAAACAACTTTTGTTCCTTTTTATTTCCCTGTAAAGACCTTCCTATGACTCTCACAGTGACTACTTATAATCATAAATTAAAATGTAACTTTCAAGAACACTATTTTATCTCCCTTGTAGTCTACCTAGGTGACACAAGAATCCATTTTTAAATATTTATTTTTTTCCCTTTTCAGACTACAGCTTTCAGAAACATTGCACTTTAGAGACACCATGAACCACTACACCTCATCTGAAGATGGATATTTAAATAGGTCATATGAATCACCCAGAAGCTGCTATTCCTCTCCATTCATGATAAATGGCATTTGATGCTAACTCAGATGACATTAGAGAATCTAGACATCCAAAGACATCCTTCCAGGTCTGTTCACTTTGTGTCCACGTGAGGGAGAGATAAGAATAAAAAGAATATTTGTCATAAACAGTTGATAACTAATAGAACAAAGAAAACACCTGACATGTAGAAAATCTTGGTGTTTGAAAAATTTCACAGTTAGAAAATAACAGAGTACAGAAGTTTCCAAGAATGAATAAAGTACTAGCAGCTAGAGGTGATAAGAAAGGGTGATTTTATTGGACAAACCACACTTTCTATATTTGCTATGCATTGATGCCAGCAGAATCATGTTTCTGCTTCAGGCATAGCAGTGCATCCAGAAAATACACCTGTGATGAAGATATAGAAGTGGGAGCAGAAATTCTCACAATGATAGGTTAGCCAAATGAGGATATTGACATCAATGAAAAATGAAGCATTTTAGTTTCATTCACCCAACAGAAAATTCCACCAAAATTCTTCCTGGAGAATAGAACCTTTACAATGTAATATAAAAATAAATATATTTTTCCCTTTCGTTACAGATGAGGCAAGAGTTTTTGCTTTAATTCAGGAGCTGTGATGTAGAATGAAGAACAAAGACTGACACAGGCCATGGTACTCCTCTTCCTCTCTACCTCAGTGGAATTAAATTCAGTTCTTTAGATGGATAGTACACAGGTATGTTAGAATCAAGACTACTGTTTTCTCCTGTGTAGCCTCTGAGTATGGGGCTTAATTGTCAGTACCGTTCTGAGTTTGAAATTCTTTTCAAGAAACAATAGACTTCAGTAATACAGGATGTAATAGTCAGTTGATTGATATAGCTAGCTATTAATAAAGGATACATTTAGTGGCTTTTCTACAGCAATGGAATGCTATTGTATAATAAATATCAGGTATCCTTCATCTCTGGGCATCCAGAAATGCTGTTGCTTGTCCCACAACACAAAGCTTTGTTGCTCATGCAGTTACATGCACAACAACTCCAAGTAAGGCTATTGAGGATATGCTTCCTACTGTGCATGACTCAGCTCAAAATTTGTGGTTTAAACCCTAGTTACTGCATCACTTGTTCTCAAATGCTTACATCAAGCTATGGTGCACAATTTATTCTCCCATGTGAAGTAAAAAATGTGTCAGCATGTCATGACGCATTTGCATTGGTTTGCATAGGTGTATTTTGTGTGAAGAAAATTCTAATTCCTTGATATGTTTTTAACAGATTCAGTGACCTAACAGTTTAATGGTCCCAAAAAGATGGAATCCTTTCCCATTTACCTTTAGTCCTAGCTAAATTCTTTCTTAACTAACTTATTTGGTGTACCTCTGGACACCCACAGAAACAAGGTTGATTTTTACAGAAACAAGACAGAAGGCAAAAAGCAGACAATGGGTTTTTCCCTTCATGAATTTCAGTGTCTGACAAGCAACATAAGAAACATGACAATCCAGGAGCAAGAAAGGACGGGGTGGAAAGTAAGGAAAAGAAGCGTGGAAAAGCTCAGGGGCAGACAATGGGAGCTATTGAATCACATTAACTGTGCATCACATGGATAGCCTAAAGACTAGTTTATTTCATGTAGGGGCATCCTTTGGTTATCCAAGGTTTCTTTTGATGCAGATTGTCCCTGTATCTCACCCTAGGAAATCTTTGTCCAATGCCCACATCTCAGCTTACCCTCATTCTCTCGCTACTTCAGGGAAAATCAAATGGCAATCTAAATAAGTAAAAAGTCCAAAATCTTTCTTTGGTTTTAAATTAGAGTTTAGCAGGTATCTGGAAATAAGTAGAGGGATAATTACCCTGCATAGACAAAAGATACTGAATGTTAAGATTTTGCTTACAGCCAAGGTCATAGCGGTTCAGTCAGTATCAGCAGGTTTTAATCTAGTTCTTTTAACAGCCACCTGCTCCCAAAATACCCTGGCCACTTGTTTCTACCTTGCATTGCCAGTTGGCCCAAGCATCATGTAGCAGTGCAAACAGACTATCAGATAAGAGAAATCAATCCATTTGAAAAGTTATCCAGAAAAATACTTTTAGCTGGATCAGTTCACTGACACTGCTTACCTTCTGGCTGCATAAGCATTCACACTGGGCTTACGTGTGCAGAGTGAACCTCTTCTCACCCTGTGCAATGTGTAGTTACTCTATATGGCTGCTCAGACTATAAAAGCCCATAGTCAATACTCTTCGTACATACTATTGCAAGTTCTGAGCAAGTGTGTGAGGGCCAAAAGTTGCAAAGAGGGAAAGATGTAAGCTGTAGGGTAACTTCCCATTCTGAACATGAACAAACCACAATGGAAATAATTCAGAGCAGCAATTATAACAATAGGTTCCTTTTTCAGATACTCCAGACATCATACCAAGGCTCATTTTGAGTTTCTTCAGTAGCTATTTGATACCTAGGTGGGAGGAGAGTTGTATTAGAAATGGTGTGTATTGAAGAATCAAATGAAACGCTGAGTTTATATCATTTGCAGTCTAAATTAGTTTCCAAAAATAAATCCCTCCTGTATAATCTCTTTGATCCATGTAAACAGAACACAGAGATGGAATAAAAGACAACTAAACCATAAATTTCCAGTCATCTAGTAATATTTTATATTAGTGCTGGAATAATGTTGAAAATTAATTTGGTTTTTTGTATTCTAGTCAGAATAAAAGCTTTAAAAATATGCAAATTTTAAAGGCAGGACAGTCTATTTGATACAGTTAGTTTATTCTTATTTCCTGAACAAATAGATTTCCACTTACTTGGAGAATAAATTTCAACAGATACTCCAAAAAATAAAGCTCATGGAAGTATCATGTTTCCATGAGCAAGGTGAGAGTTGACATGCAACAGTTTCATGACTATAAACTAATCACTCAACTTGACCTTTTATTGCAAAATAGGATTGTACTTCTGCTGCATTATAGATGGCTTTGTGTTAAATATACAGAAGCCCTAGTATCAGTACAGGCTGGAGGATGAAAGGATTTAGAGCAGCTGTGCGAAGAAGGACTTCGGGCTACTGATGGATGAAAGATTGGACATGAGCTGGCAACGTGCGCTTGCATCTCAGAAGGCCAATTGTATCTTGGAGTGCATGAAAAGGAGCGTGGTCAGCATGTCAAGGGAGGTGATTCTGCCCCTCTGCTCTGCTCTGGTGAGACCCCACCTGGAGTTCTGCATCCAGCCTTGAAGCTGTCAGTACAGGAAAGACATGAACTTGTTGGGAAGGGTCCAGAGGAGGTCACCAAGATTATCAGAGGGCTGGAACACCTCTCCTATGAAGAAAGGCTGAGAGAGTTGGGGTTGTTCAGCCTGGAGAAGAGAAGGCTCCAGGGAGAACTTATTGCAGCCTTTCAGCACTTAAAAATAGCCTATAAGAAAGATGGGGACAGACTTTAGCAAGGCCTGTTGTGATAGTACAAGGCATAATGGTTTTAAACTAAAGGAGGGGAGATTCAGACTAGATATGAGGAAGAAATTTTTTACGATGAGTGTGGTAAAATACTGGTGTAGGTTGCCCAGAAAGGTGGTAGTTGTCTGTGAGAGTCGGTCTAAAGATGGAGCAGTATTTGCCTGAACATCACCATCAAGAATTAGAGAACTGAAGCTGAGACCAAAAGAACAGATGGACAATGACTTGGAGAGAGGCCCGAGGAGAAGCATTGTGTTTCACTGTTTCTTCGATACAGGGTGGCTCCTGCTAACAATGGCTGTTGTGTGGACTTTGCCTGCTTCTCCAGCCAAGCTAGCCCCCAATTCCTGAAAACTATTGTTATGAGGGTCTCTTCGACCCAGGGACAATACCTGCCATCCAGAAGTATGTGTTCTTACCTGCAGCCTCAGTTATACTTGTCCCTCACCTGTTCCCTCAAACAATGGCCAACGAAAAGGAGCATGCCCAGAAGCTCGCCACAGGTCCTGATGTCACCCAATGGACCAGAGAAAGACCCCTGAATGCTGGACACATAAGCGTTGGCAAAAGAAAGTGTGAATCTTTCGAGCCTGCGCAGTACAAGCCTGGGCTGTGAAAACAATGGGAGCAAGGTGGGGTGAAGAAGCATAAAAGGTGGCTCCAGAATGGACACCATTGAAGATCTTCCCACCAGAGGATCCCAAACTATGATGGAAGACTGGCAGGGCTCCATGGGACCAGAGACCAGAGGGATGCCTTTGGAACTCGACTGGTGATAAACGCAACCTCATTTCTCATCTTTACTTTTACTTTTCCCCGTTTCTTTTCCCTTTTCTTTTTCTTACTCTCTCTCTCTATCATGTGCCACTTTATGGGCAAATTAATAAAGTAACAGTGCTTGATTGAATTATAACCCCTTGGCATTTTGGTCACCTTAATTTTGTGCTCTGAGATCAAGGTAAAAGAACCGTCACGAGTGCATCGTCGAATGGACCGTGACAACGCCCCGTCCCTGGAAACATTCAATGCCAGGCTGAAATTAGCTCTAAGCAACCTGATCTGGGTGAAAATGTCCCTGTTTATTGCAGGGGGCTTGGACTAGATGATTTTTTAAGATCCTTTCCAACCCAAACTATTCTATGATTAGTTTCTACAGGTTTTCATCCACTGGAAAACATTGGAAGTGGTTATAGCAGTTATTGTACCACAAAACTAAATCAAGCTGATAATGGTATGACAGCTCTGCAAGTTCTTAGCAGATGTTTTGACAAATACTTGCACAACACGCATCACACGCACGTGTGTGTAGCAAGCTTTTAGCTAAGGACTTTGGTCGCACATCAAGAAGCCCAGAAAAAAAATTTGAATTGAGCAACGTGTTACGGTGTATTAAAATAGCACATCTTGAAACAGTTTCCTTCTGCTGTTACTGTAGACTCCTGTCATAATTCCATTGGTATTACAGCACCTGGTTATGTATTTTGTAAGGACAGAAAACAAAATACTTAAGATGACAGGATTAAGTCATTAAAACATATCACTTCTCTTCATATTCCATTCATGAAATAGTTTGTTTTATAGTCTTCTTACACTAGGTGAGATACTTAGGTGAGACACTAACATAAACCTACCAGAAAATTAGCACACCAAGACAGGGTGTTTGGTGTGGGCAGATATATGCATTAAGTACTTATTAAATGCAAAAATGGCTTGTGGTGTATGGTGTGAAGAATTCTCTGAAAATCATGGTGCTAGGCAGTGATTCCCAGAATGGTGGTTATAACTAATAATGTCTGGGATACTAATACTATTGTCTGGGATACATTTACAGTGATCTTTATCACTGTAATTAGGAATTTTGAATTTTAAAAAGTAATATGAATCTAGTTACAGATGGTTTTTATTTCTCTAAATAATTATTCACAGATAATAGACAAGTTGGTGAAACAATCGTCTTTGCTACTATTCAGCATCCATCTATAAAACAAAACAGAGTTGTATTTGCTAACTAATTTCCAAATAATGTCATCTTAGTACAGTTTTTAAAATATGAAAATAAATAAGTAGAAAGTACAGACAGGTCCCATGGTTTTGACCTTACTAAATCTGTAGAATTTTAGTTCACTGAGTTCCTAGTACCTTCTTAAATAAAATGAATTAATTCTCCTGTCAGCAGGTTGTCCCCAAACCCTTTCCTTCTAACAGTAGCTCCAAATATATTAATTCAGTTTCACCTGGGAAAAAAAATAACAAACCTTTCTGGCACAGCAGCATTAAATCTGACCTTTGAAATTCCTTGTAGACTTCTGCCAGAGAGCTGCAAAAGAAACAAGAAATTGCCCTCAACATGGTACTGCTCATGTTTCACAAACACTTCAGAAAACTGGTTATAGTTTTCTCATGGGCACACCTTCCACTCATTACAGACAGCAAACTGTGAGGACTGCTCACAAAGCAAAATGAGTAAACTAATTATATGACAAGTGTTAATATCTTATTTAAAATGAGTAATCCTCAACTATCAATTAAAAGTTTTCCTCAGTGTTGGAGACTGTTTATGTCTTAGAGGACAAAACAAGCAGCAAAAACTTAATGTGAGAGTAAAATCGTGAATTTTTTTTCACCTTTAAAACATTTTCTGAGATTAAAACTATTCAACATTCTTCAGTAAGAGAACATAAGTGCTGAAAATCACATCATCATATGAAAGAAGTTTCTGTGGGAGCTTTTTATTCCCATGAATAAACAGTTCTGTCATTGTGACCAAAAAAAACAAAACCAAAATCAAACCAAAACAAACAAACAAACAAACAAAAGAGCAAGCACCAAAAAACAACAACAAAAAGTCATTGGTCATTCCTAATAGGATATTCCCAAAAAACATATACTTTTCTTCAGCCTATTAAAGAATCAGATCAAACTTACTTCTTTCTAGTGAATGCTGATAAGCTAAGAGAGCACTGAAATGGAAACTTTCCTATGTCTTTATACTTCATACAAATATTGTGCCCATCAACAAAATCTGAGGTCTCTTTTGCTGGCTATTTCACCTTAATAGACACTTTAATATGCAGAAATGACACCGGTTGCAATTTGCAGCTAACTAAAAATTTCTATAATCTGATCAGTATTACTTTTCTGTCTACAAGAGCTGTCGAAGTCAACTCCGACATTCCAATCAGTATAAATAAAATGAAATATTGCTGTCCTAGGAAGGGAGATTGGGACTGAGCTGTTCCTGCTACAGGAGATGAAGAAAGTGGATGAGTGAAAAGAGAGATATCAGAGAGAAACCTACATTATCTGTCTTTCTGTTTGTGTTGGTTCTTTTACAGGTCGATTCCTCCCTTGACTTGCAGTCATCATTTCTACACTGGAACCTATTGCTCAGAAGCATTAGTAGACTTGGATTCTTTAGGACCCAGATGGCAGGTCTCTTGTTGGACATAAAAGACTGTTGATATCTGTAAAAATAGAGCAAAATTTAGATAGCCATGAAATTCAGGAAAGAAAGGGACATGTGCGAAAATTTTAAATAAGTTTAAAAAAAAAAAATCTGAGTTTTTTTTGCAATAAGTTGATAAAAAATCAAATTTATATTTTTGCAAATACATTTTAATACTAATTTTAAAAACCTCTGTAATTAGATAGATATCATAAAGGTCTTTGTTGCAACATTTGTTAAAAACAAGTGAAGAAACTTCATAGAGATTAAGAATCTGGTTCTGAATGTAGTGCCAAACATTTAGCTAAATTGCTTATATTTTCTTAAACTTAGTAGATATGAATATTTAAGCTTCTGCTCATTTAGGCAGGTGTCTATTTTTAAGTATTGTGGCACATCAGGGTTTTATATTTTTTAACATTTGTTTTGCTTCCCAATTAAATTGTCGTGTACTGTCATATACTCAGTTTATTTTAGAATGAGGACTAAGCATTGCTATAGAAAATCAGACTTCAGATCCATCTAGTACAGTATCATCCCTCTAAAAACAATTAATGCTCATCTTTCCCAAATGTTATATGTAATTGATCTGATTATATATATGTATTCCATTAAGAGGTATTTACTGTTGAATTCCTTATCTTTTCATTTCTTAGCATAATTTCTTATGTTGAGCTTGGATTGAAAAATTGATATTTTTTACAGTTATAATATTCTGGTTTTCTCATATTTATGTTAGAAATATGCTTGTTACCTTTAACCCTTTGTGCCTTTAAGTAATCCAAATATTTTTTTTTTTTAACTCTTTTCTCATAAAATGCTTTGATTATGTTTTTTTAATGCTCAACATCTTTCTTATTGCGTGTGCCTAAGCTCATTTAAATTCTCAGTATCCCTTTCAAACCCAGGAAATCCATACTGCAAGCAGGATTCCAAATGAGACTGCATCACTGATTTACAAAAAGCCTTTATAGAGTATTTATTCACATCAGAAATAAAACAAAAAATTAGTGTAAACACAATTGGGATAAATTTATTTCATAGATTTTATTTTTGCAGCATTAACACAGCTGTCTGGCTGAGAGCTTCCACTTTTGTTGTTATTCTATAATTACATGAAAAAGATATTATCTCTCAGTACAGGAAGAGTGAAGCAGCAATCTCTCTCTTATTGAACAACACTGTATGTCAAGTGCTGTATAATAGTCAGCTAATGCACTGATATAAACCTTAAATATACAGTTTAAAGCAGACATTGGTTAGAAAGCATAGACATTGTCTGTACTGAAATGTTAAGTACACAAACTCGGATTTTTCTTTAGCATTTTGGGATTATAACTAAAAACTCAGCTAAGATATCTTCTTTCCATATATGTGTTTACTGGGAAAAAAAAAATAAATAAAAAATGTTTGCCAAAATGTTTATGGAATCAAAAAACAAAACAGGACATGAATCATGGATCACATAGTGAATTCAGTGGTGATTTCTCAGATAGTATCAACTGGATATCAAATATCCATTTTTTCACTAATCAGTCAGTAGTTTTTTGCTCTAGTTAAATTTGTCCTCTTTCACACTATAGGAACTGATATATCCAATAGTGTTTTCAGAAGAAACTCTTTCACTTTATCTCTCCATTTGAAGACACAGCATTTCTAAGTTCACAGCATCCCAGGTCCCAGGTAATATTAACATATCCTATTAGAGTAGTCTAATCTAATAAAATCCCCAATAAACATTCCTGTGATATTTGAGTATATACTTCAAAGAAATATACTTCATTTCTAAATTGGTGGTTTCAGTTTAATTTTATGCCAACTAAATATAGCAGAGGAAAAGAACTGTCTTCTTTTCTCATTGCATAAGAACTGTTAGTGCTTATGGACTCTGTATGTGCTTCTGTATAATCTTCAACACTGTTGAAGAAACTATCTGAAAGAGTTCTCTGGGTCTTGCAACTCACGCAGGGCTGCCAGAAAGTGGTAGTGCCATGTCTTTCTTCAAATCAAGTCTGTAACATACATCTGCTGAGAGACTGAATCAGAAAAAATTCTCTCCTTGAATCACACTGTACCTCTGCTTTCCCTTTTTTTGGCGTATGTAGATATAAATATATATATATATATAATCTGCAGAATATATATGCATATATAGTATACATACATATATATTGTGTATATGTACATGTACTCTAATGGAAAAGTTCTGAGAAAAGTATGTTGCATTAGGTGGTTCTACAGTGTTAACTTCATCTTTCTCACATGGACTCTGTAATAGATAAAATTTATGAATATGCGTATTACATGTAATATTATATTGCCATACATATGAATATTATACATGTTAGTAATAATATAAAGATTTATACAATTCATATTGGATGTACACTTTCATTATTCATAACCAGCAAATCAGGCACAGGTTATCTTCTTTGCCTCAGACTAGATTGCTCGGGGTCCAGCACTGTGTAACATAGTTTGAGCATAACTACTCCTAGTTCCAGCAGAAGGTACCACTAAAGATGATAGCGGAGGGATCATCACGCTGTTGCTATGCTCTTCCAACACCTGGATTATTTGTTATACATACAATGAATGCCCGCAGATGTAGCAGTTTCATTTTAAAGGTTTTTGTCTGCGATCTTCCTTCTGCTGTCTTCTTATAGCTCTTCAATGCTGTTCAACTGTTTAATGCTAATCAATAGTCATGAAAGTAATGGTATGACAACATGAAATTTTGAGACAGGAACGGTGAACTGTGGTGCAGCTCTGAGCTGTCCATATGTGAGCTAGAAAAAAGAAATCACATAACTGTTTTAATGTAACTTTGACCCATACCTAATAAACTTGCTAGGTGTATTAGTCTGGGTTACATATAACAAAGAGAAATATGGCTTCTAGTTTGGAACTGGCTCATGCCTAGACAGAGGAAACTGAAAACTACTTTGTAGGCATGTTTAGGGGTCTGAAAGAAGGTAAAACTGTCAGAGTTAAGGTCAATTAAATCCATTTGTGAAGAAATTGAGTTTTAGAACAGAAATATTCTTAGATTATAAACTGCTAAAATTGGCACGTCACAGTATATGCTATCAACCTGTAAATAAAAACAACAAAGCTGCAATGACACCCCATCGGTACTCAAGATTTCTGTAGTAAAAACAGACAGATAAGTCACTTTATTAGTAGGGGAGACCTCTGAAGACAAGCAATTCTGGGAAGACTAAAGCAATTGTCTTGTTTTTGTTATGGATATATCCACAATTTTCTTGAAATTGATGCGCTGTCTGTCTTTAAGAAGTGAGTGGGCAAGGTATAAGATGCAAAAATGATGGGTTTTAAATCCGCTGCTTTGTGGTAAGAGAGTAACATCATAATTTCAAGGAGATTCTCAGTCTTCACAGCAAGATGACTGTAAAATAGCATAGTCTTCATCGCTGGAGAATCTATCATCAACCTAGTCATACTCTGTTTCATTATTAAAGGTGTCATGTAAACACATAGGCAAGTTCAGGTCCAAAAATAGTAGATAGAAACAACACAATATTTCATAAGAAAACAAGGTGAATAATAATATATATTTTTGTGTTTTGTCTTATTTGTTTAATGATTCTAATTCAATTTAGATATTTGAATATAATTCCATATCATGGTGGCAACTCTTACTGTTCTTTTCTTCTTTAAGAGCCTTATGTTTAGAAAAAGTCTGTCTTTTCTAAGATAAGAAAATTCTTCAGTTAGGTGTAATGTTTCCAAATCTATGAGTTCTGAGCATCTCAGATGATTTAGTCCTACCAATGTGCTACAGATTTTCAAATATAATTCTAAATGACTTGTTGATTCACTGTATTTTTAGTTATTAGCTAGTTGCTTTCTCCATGCCCTCCACAGTACAATCACTGTGTATTTGTCAAGCTTTTCCCTCTTGCTAAAACATTGAAATTTCTAGCAAGATAACCGAAGAAGCTTCACCGTACTTATTTTTCTATTGTTATTGAGATGGAAGAAAAAAAAAAAAAAAAGTAACTTTACAACCAAAATGTGTATTTTCAGAGGAATGTTGAGGCGAGTCAGTCACAATTATAAGAATTTTATACAATACAGGAGAACTGTAACCTTGAGATGCAGCAAAGATTCATTTTGAACTATAATTATTCTACAAAATTCAGATACCAGTTAATGATGCCAGTTAAAAATAAATAAAATTCTGATATTACTGTAATTAACAAAAAAAAACCATCCTCAGAATAGCTATGTTACTGCTAGAACATCTGTTGAACTATGTATCTTGTTAGTGGAATCAGTGGGTTCTCACTTCCTGGGCATTGTTCCAGCATTCTTGGGGAATATCTGCCTCTATTACCATGGATTTTATCTTTAACTCTTGCTTCTCTGAACCATCCCCTCTTTCTGAGAGTTTGTGAATATTCAAGTATAGGGAAACATATAGGAACACTCTTTCGTTTGAAGTACTCAGTAGTCCCATTCTTCCTATGCCTTGTGATCTAGAGAATTCAGAATGCTTATTTATGATTTCTCCAAAAAGAGTGTTTATATCGCAGATATACCATGAAAAAGAATACATGTAAGAATGTCCACATATTGTATAAAATGTTGAGAATAAATTGTCAATCCTGAAAGAAAAAAAGAAATATATCTGAGTAATAATTTAATTTCTAAACATCTCAAATGCTAGATACATGTGAAATCCAACTAGCAAAACGAGACCTAAATTCTATGAAAGACATTTTGGCAATGGAGAAGTACTCTTTTAAAATGTTTTAAATATTTGCTATTCTGTGATTACTTTTATAATATTTAATTATGAAAAGTAAAGACAATTTTTACAGAAAAGAAACCTAGCACATGACCAAGTGTGAAAGCAACCTGAAGTACAGAACTATGAAATCAACCAATCCATTCACAGAAAAGCTCTGAGTTCTACTTTTCTATGCTGTGAAACAATCAATTCCTGTGTATGGGAAAGAGGAAAGAACATAGGACTTAGTCTTACACAGAGAACCAGAAACTGAATGTATCATCAGTTTTTTAAGTAATCAAAAAGTATTAGAAGCTATGTCATAATTATTTCCTGAAACTTCAGATCAATGAACTCAAGAACTGAATTATTTTCTTGCTGTAAGATGAATTAGAGGATACAGGCACAGGACATTTTTGTCTTAATCTAATGTACTGATAAATGTAATAATCTATATTACCTACTAATCTAATTTATTAATGTGCATGTTGAACAGGGTTATTAGATGGCAAAAAACCTTCAGTATCTGATTCACAATTATCCAAAACAAAGACTGAAGAGAATGACTCATTTGTCTTCAGATAGATAGCATTTTTTCCCTTACTGTTCTAAAGGGTATGTCTCCATCTCATTGACATTTGTGATCTAACCAAGATTAAACGATCTGCCTAAGGCCATAAAAAAAGATTTCTGGAGGACAGCCCAGGTCTTGCAACTCCACCATTCCCATTCTTATCAGAAACCAGCCTTCTGCTCCTTATCTAGATCTAGCCCAATCTCCTCAGGGGTTCAGCCTGGTTTGGTTTAGTCTGTGGACTGAAGACTCACTTGGTGGTGCTTTCATTCAAACCACACTCAATTTTAGCTGCACCTTCAACTGAACCCTTTCTCATGATACGGAAGTTCAACTTCAACAACAAAATCATTTAGATTTATCCTTTAATTATTAATTTACCAGTCAGTAGGTAACATGTTCCTTCTATAGGCTTTTATTTCACACATTACCTCTAGTGTGGTGATTGCTTCTGTCTGTTCGTCCATCTTCTATTCTTGATCCTGAATTCTTCTTGCTAACAAAACAGATTATTTGTGTATTTGTAATCTGAGTGAAACCACAGTAGAGCAGTATAACTGAACTATGGCAAAACACTGGTTGAAAGACTGCAAAAAGGCTAACAAACACAAATCAAAAGCTTTCTGACAAATAGACAAAGCAATAATTAACTGTCTCTCTCCAGCTATAATTAGCAAAAGCAGAGATAATTATTAGAAGTCATGCTGGTGATCTTTTGTTTCAGCATTTAAATATACGCACAAAAGCTTCTCAGTAGACAGTATGTTTAAAGCTCTCAAGAGAATAGCTACATGGCAGCAACACTACACTTTTAAATAATACATCAAAACAAGGTTTGTCATTTACAGCCATTATTGTGCTTCTGAGTGGATGAGTTGTAGCTCTATTTTCTTATTAATTTAAGATTTCAATAGCCATCTTAGGTAGGAAAGAATGTGAGAGGGGAACTGTGAAAGGAAAGATGCATCATGTAACGAATGGTTAGGTACAAAATACATGAATAATATGAATGCATCATACAAAATACATAAATAAATGAAAATACCTGAATAAATTACTGCTGTAGAATCTACACATAGGAAGAAAGACTCTCATTACCTTCTGACAGTGTGACTTATGTCCCTCCTCTCTTGATAACAAGTGCGACATGCCAGGAATGCAAGTTCATCAACTATTTTCATGTTGTGATTTCATAGAATGGGGAGTATGTAATATAGCATCAGATAAACAAATAATAAAAGATCATGGAAACTTTAGTTATGGGTTATAAGAGTAAAATGTGCTTCCACAAATAATTCAAAGAATATATTAAAGAAATAATTATGGAAAAGGAACTATTAACTTTGAGGAGCTTTTTCAAATATAAAATACACTAGCAAGACTGGAGCATCTTCTTTCTCTCCAGTTTGTTTTCAATCTGACTCTGAAAACTAAGAAATACTTAATATTTGTAGGAAAAAAAAATCAATATTTTTGTTCAATTGGAGAGAAATACCCTTAAATGAGTTTTTATTAATGACACTGTGCACAGGGCCTCCCAATAGACAAAATTCTCAAAGATAGTAATCATTTAGGAACACAATACTGTCTCATTTTCTAAAGCAATCCTGTGACTCAAAGTCTTAAAAATGTATCCTTAATCACTAATAGAGAAGCATGAAATAAAAAAAAAAAAAAAAAAAAAGTAAAGTATTTCAATATCTTTCAAATTTTTTTTTAATTATTTTTTAAAGTGGATATTTTTCTTTCCTGAAACCAGGATATTTTTCTTCCTTTCACAAGACTAAGGGAGACCAAAGAAGCTAGTGACATGGACAGGTTGGAACTACTTTGAAAGGCACAACTGAGCTCCAGAGGAGCTCCTCTGCCTTCTTCTCTTGAGTGAAAGACATGAAAGCACAGGACACTCTTCAGGCAATAGTTTGGACATCTACATTGCAGGCAGAGGGCACATGGATGAAGAAAGCAGCTAAAAGAGAAGTCTCAAAGAAGCAGAAGTCATGAATCACATGGGAAACTCCAGGAAAGACCAGGTTGTAGGTCATCTAGTGAAGAAAGCAAGGTGAGACAATGAGGATTTGTCACTTATAAAAGGGTCACAAAATCTGAAAATATTTTGCAAGGTACCAATGGCTCCTTCTCTTTAAGACATATCAGCCTGTGTGGGCAGCCTAATATATTCCTTTATCATTCATTACCATTTTTCAAATTTCCTTGAAGACAAGCAGCTGAAAAGAAACCTTCTCCAACAAAATGGAGAGAGGGAGAGAGGCAGGGGGACAGACAGGCAGGGAGAAGGAGAGAGAGAAGGAGAGAGGTTAGGAACATAAGGGATAGAAATAGATTCACAGAGGAAATAATGTTTAAGGCTTCTTAACCACAGTGATTTGAAAACAAGTGAAGATGTGAACACATCTGTACAAACTGTTAGGAAATCCCTTTGTCACAGCTTTTAAGCTCTAACTCCACTGTAACTGTCATGTTGTACTTATGTACAATTTTTATTTCTTCTTAAAACAACACACCAATGGTTAATTTTAAAATATATACATTAATCTCAACAGAATAAGGTTATTTTCATTGTGCTTAGTATGCTACACAAGCTCAGAGATAGATAATATGTAAGTTTTATGAATGTTGCTGATTTTTCAGATATAAAAGGGTTAGCTGAAAAGCAGATTGTGGACAATTATGGGCATTTTATGATGTATACATTATTAGATGTAGCTCAGGCAGCAGACCTGAGATCATACATGTGGTGCAATTTGACTGGTGTGAAAGCTAATTTAGGGCAGCATTCTGAAAGCGTGGTTTCAATTTGAGATCTCAACGGGGACACAAGGTATTATTGGTTACTGTTCTGCCTACATGACATGAAGAAAACTGTACATAATTAAAATATTTCTGGGAAGCATCAGAAGACCACTGAGCACACTGCGGATCTCTTGAACCTTACAGAGCTTTAAAAAATAAAAACTGAAGAAAACAGTTTGGTGCTTAACAATAGCACATATTTAAAAATAAAATATAAAAAAAAAAATTAAAAAAAGCTATTTTTGTACTTGTATTTTTGAATTCTATTTTAGGGCAGCAAGATAAATTAGATAAATTTACCAATTTATGGTTATTTCCATGTCTAGTTTAGCTCCATCAACCCTATAGTCAGCTGCCTGAGTTTTACACATAGAAGTTCTTCAGTACACAATATCTAATGCATGCATATTGCCTCATTACAAGGTGAAATTTGTACATCTGTATGTAGAAAAAGATTTTTAAATAATGAAGTATATGACTGAACACAAGAAATGCACTTCAACTCCAAATACTTTCTAGGAGTTTCAAACTTTCCATATGTTACAATGTTTTTATGTTAAAACAAACAGATTGCATTTGTGTAGAAAAGAGGAACAGAGATATTTCCTGGCAAAGTCTAATTAAAAATTATGACTTGCAGATTGTTTTAATCACTGTCAAGGAAAACACTGGAATAAAGTGTAATGTTTTCTTTGAAAAGCTGAAGATTCTCTTTCATTGTACTGCAACAACTGCTTTCCTGAAATACAAGGCTACGGTCCAGTGACATTCTTGATTAATGACTTTACCTCTTTAATTTATTAAATATGAGGAATTTTAAAAAGTGATCTAGAGTGAGACAAGAGATCACAATACTTCTGCATGAAAACTAGGCGTTAACCGCAGAAAGGCAGAACTTTGAAAAAAAAGCTGTATCTATAGATTGGATTAAAGGGAAAAATCTTAGCAGCAGACACAGTAATTGCTGGAGGATGAAGACAATACTGTTAAACAGAAAATCAATGGCAACATTTGTACACAAAGTGATTTATATTGTATCTTGTCATTTAACCTTAAACCTAATTGACACTCAATAGGTCTGTCCTTTCCAGTTCTCCTTTCTAGTTTATTTGTGTGCTAAAAAATTACAAGTCCTAGACAAGATTTTTTTTTTCTTGTGTTCCAAAGGGCTGTGCCCATTTGAAGGAAAGGGTTGTATCTTGAGTAAGTTAATATGGAATAAAATCTTGATGAAGACAAGGCAGACAGTGGACTTAACAAGTTATGACCATCTCAGTAAGGGCTTAAGTTAACCCATTCATCACCACTAAAAGAAATTTTGAATCCTCTGTTCCTGAAATAGCCCTAAGTCAGGTGTCTAAACACCATATATGTTACATGAAAAGAGATCCATCTGATGATAAAATACATGACTGGTAGTACACAAAGCAGCTCAGTAACATACCCCAAGTCAGAAGGAAATAACGAAGAGAGGTTATATCTTAACTTCCTCACGGTCTGAGTCTTCAGGACGTGAACTTCTGTGCAGAGCAGTTGCAGCTCACAATCCAGCCTGGAATTCCTCATAAGGACTAAGGACATCACCTTCTTGAAAGGAAGCAGCAGATCATTGTTCTCAAATTTAACATGGAAAGAAGAGGTCTAGACTCAGCTATATTTACAGATGGGAGAGATTCAAGCCTACAAGAATTAGTAGTTTAAATTTATTGTAAGGAACAGTCAGAGAAACTCCTAGTTCACACCTTCTGAATAAAATAGTAACTAAGATGGGTAGTGTTTATATAAGAAATGTCCTATATACATAAATCCTCACTGGAGCATAGGCATGAGAAAATTCTGAGAATTTGCTTACTGGTGCCTGTGTATGTAGACAGAAAATTTAAACAGGTAGTTCGGGAAAAATGTTTGTTCTTACACCCCAGAAGGTAAGCTAAAGTGGTGAAAACATAGTCAAGATAAGGCTTGACTGGCCAAATTAAAATACCTGGTTTCAATGTAAAGCAGCTCAGTTTAGTTTATTCTTCCACTTGTATCCTGCACCATCAAACAGAAAATTTCCCTTAGCACTATTAATTTCCACTCAGCTTTGTCTATCTCTTGTAGCTACATACTGGAAAACCTTGTTTCCTAGCCATACCAGATATGAAGACTTTCTGCTTTCTTGAAGGAAGTCTTTCCTCCAACATGGTTCCTGTATCTCTTTAACACTGATCAGTTACCAGTCTGCAGTAGCAAGAATTTATGGGGCCTAGCCATCATGTTTCCAGTCTTCTGAAAGGAAAAAAATAAAAAATAAAAATAGAGGAAAATGAACTGAACTAACTGGCATTGTTGACTCATCTACCACTAACATAAAAGAGATTCCTATACTGACACTCATTACTGAACCTTAAGTATATTCTCACTCTTATGACAGTACAATAAACTGTTCACACAGGTGCATAATTAGCAGGACTATTGAACCTTACCAGTCAGTATGTAGGAGGCACTGAGCTTCTCCTATATCCTGCATTCCCTACAACCTACAAATTAAGTTGTTTGGTTTTTTTTTTTATCAAACTTATGACACAGGTAAGTATCTGTAAAAATGAGAAAAAAAATAAAGGACACAAATTGGATCAGGCAAGTCTTTCTCGTTTCTGTTAGCAGTGCTCATAGACAATGCATATAACAGCATTTCAGAATTGCTGTGTTACAATGTCCTAAGCACATTAAACAAGATTAAAAAGGATTATCTAAAGGTATTTGGGAAGTAAACTTCTTATATGCATCTTTCTATTTAGGAATTAGGAAATCAGAACAACTGGAAGGGAAAGGGAAATGTCTTTTTTTTTTTTCTTCACACTGCACAATGGGAAATATACCTTTGAACTTTTGGGTTCCTGTCTTAATTTAACACTACCAACAAGTTTACTGAATTAAGTACCCTACTATATGATACAGGAGAGCTCTGGGCAAGTTTAGACTTCTGCAACAATAATTATGCATATAATATATCACTCAACTAACCGTATTAGTCTGCATTACTACTAAAGGCTTACACTTGCATTTTGTATGTATAAGATACATTTGTTTAGGTCTAATATTAAAGCAGATATAAGGAAGGATTTACTGAATTCAAGAACCAAAATCTATACTCAGGTTAATTGATATTGATTTGTAACTAACACCACATTCAATAACATTGATATCACAAGGGGTGGTAACATAAATTAGTGAAATTATTCTGTCACATCTAATGGCACCAGAAAATGTAGCATTCAATTTACCTAGAGAACTTTTCCTACAATAAATAAAGCTATTACTAGAGCATTTTACAGTCCAGTCCTTTAGTAATCACATGATTTTAGAGAAGAAAATATATCAGTGTGAGTTGCTAGAGGAGTTTTCAATCTGTTCAGTGGATCAAAAATAAGAAATGAAACATGGCTTGGTTACAGTGTACAAACACATTCAGAAGGATAAAACTGTGGGTCCCAACAGCAGATGCAGCAGACTAGCTTGATCAAGGAACTTGATACATTTAAACCAGAAATTAAGTGCTATTTTTGGACAGTGAGATAATCAACATTATCAAGGACATGTGGGATTCTACAGATGATTTCAAACTACTTGCCTTTCTGGAAAATTAACTTAAAACAAATACAAGGATTAGTCCCAGCAGTCTGTGATAGGTATGCTAACTCTATTTCAAGAGCTTGTGCCTATTATCTGTTCTGGTGTATCATGTTTTTTCTTCAAACAAGAAAACAAAACCAGCTGGTTTGAAAACACTTCCTGGTTAGATAGGACCTGAGTTTTATGAAAAATGGCATTCAAAACCAGTTTGACAACACAGAAAAATCTATGTCTCCACTTTACTAACTTTATTTTCATTGTGTCAGTCAAGAATGTCTGCCACATATTTAGCTGACAATAAATGCCTTTCCATGAATAATTTTTAGAAATTTTGTTGCATAAAACATAGAAATAAAAATGTTAGTGAAATAAGAGTTTCTCCAAGAAAAGGAAAAATAGAGATTTATTCTGATAAAGCAATTTGTTATGAATAAAAATGAAACGTTTTGTTCTGATATTGAATTTCTTGTTATATATTATTGAAAAATAAAGCCCTATCTTTTGTTTGGGAAAAACAAAACAAACAAACTAATACTGCCTTATGGAAGAAAATAAGACAGCCTCCACAGACAAAACTAAAGCAGTGATCTGTTTAAATATTCCTGATTTTCTGGGAACCACCTCCCGAGAATGAAGTAGAGTAATTCAACTTCCTGTTCCAATGACCTGGATGAAGGGACTGAGTGCACTCTCAGCATGTTTGTTGTTGATATCAAACAAGGAGGAAGGGCTGACACACCAGAAGGCTGCATTGCCATTCAACAAGACCTGGACAGGCTGGAGAACTGGGAAGGGAAGAATTTGATGAAGCTCAACAAGGGCAAGTGTAGGGTCCTGACCTGGGGAGGAATAACCCCAGACACTAGTACAAGTTAGGGGTTGACCTGCTGGAAAGCAGCACTGAAGAGAAGGACTTGAGAGTTGTGGTCAGTAACAGGTTGATCATGAGGCAACAATGTGCCCTTGTGGCCAAGAAGGTCAACAGTATCCTGGGGTGCATTAAGAAGAGTGTGACCAGCAGGTTGAGGGAGGTTATCCCCCCCTCTACTCTGCCCTGGTGAAGCTGCATCTGGAATTCTGTGTCCAGTTCTGGACTCCTCAGTTTAAAAAGGACAAGGAATTACTGGAGAGAGTCCAGCAGTGGGCTACAGAGATGATTAGGAGCATAGAGCATCTTTCTTATGAGGATGGACTGAGAGAGGTGAGTCGGTTCAGCCTGGAGAAGAGATAGTTAAGAGGGAGTCTTATCAATGTTTATAAATAGCTCAAGGAAGGATGTCAGGAGGATGGGACCAGACTCCTTTCAGTGCTGCTAAAGGATAGGATGAGGGGCAACAGACACAGACTGAAGCACAGGAGGTTCCATCTGAATACAAGGAGAAACTTGTTTACTTTGAGGTTGCTAGAGCCCTGGAACAGGCTTCCCAGAGAGGCTGTGGAGTCTCCTTCTTTGGAGATATTCAAAACCTGCCTGGACGCATTTCTGTGCAATCTACTCTAGGTGAACCTTCTTTAGCAGGTGGGTTTGACTGGATGATCTTCAGAGGTCCCTTCCAATCCCAGCCATTCTGTGGTTCTGTGACATGGAAACAGGTCACAGTATCCCCATCTGATGGGCTTCCTTATTTAAGAAATTGTGACAAAACACAACACAGCTTATGACTTGAAAAATTCTAGAGTGATGTAATCACTAGAGAAAACTCAAAATTCCACATTTCTGCATTTTTCTTGCAATAAGCTCTCAATGGAGCCTTCTATTCTCCAGGCTGAACAACCTCATATCTCTCAGCCTTTGTTCATAGGAGAGGTGTTCCATCCCTCTGATCATTTTCATGTTGCTCCTCTGGACCCTCTCCATAGTGACATGTACAAAATAAAATCCTAGGTATTATTTTATCAGGGAATATGAGGAAAAACTTACATTTCATTTTTAATATGACCCAAATTGAGCTTGTTTTAGAAAAAGCACTTCTATGGTTTAAGTATATGCTAGCTGCCCTTTAGGCATCCTCACTGCATTTCTTAAACAGAAGAATTTACTTACACTGAAGCATAAGATAAACTCAAAAAAAAGTTAAACTCAAGAAGAAACAGAAATTATTTTAAAATCAGATGTATTGCATAACTGTTGATTTCATTTTCTTCAAAGATTTTTTTTCTAATACACAACAGTCAAAACAAATAATTTCTCCAAATTGTGAAGAGAGTAGACCAAGAAGCATATTGAAATATATAATGAGAATGATTCATATTTATTTTGTATGGTTTTGCTGGACACAATAATCATAACACTATTTTAATACTAACCAGATCACACCTAAGAGAAAAATCTCTGAGATAGATTATCTATTTACAGGAAATAAAACTATATATTAATAATAATTTCCATCAGGTTACAATAGGACTGAGCCTGACCAAAGAATGTTCTCCCTATAGCTCTCAAAGGGAATAATTAGTTCCAAGTCTGCTCTGCATCGAAATATTTCATATTTATTTCAGCATTAAGTAAGGAAAAATATTCATGAGTGAACTTTCTTCTCTAATAATAATGGAGAAAGATAGATTTCCTGCACACTTGAGTGCCTCCAGAATTATAAATTTCCCTATAAAATATATTCCTTTCATGAAGGAAAGTACCAAACTTAGAACTGTGTACACCGTTGAGAGTGACCAGTGTGATCCACACTCGTGAGATGCCTGTGAGGCCAATGGACAAACTTAGAATCTTTTAGCCAGCATAAAATTGATAATATTGTACTTTATATTCAGGCTATTTCTAATGTACAGTTAATTTACTTTGGCTTCTGGATGGATTGACTAATTAGCAGATGTTCAAGTAACAAAATATTCACACTTCCTAAGCATCAAATAACCTGCCTAGAAGTATACAATTAAACCATTGTAAAGGGCAGAAGAAACCATGGGGAAAGGAGGGAGAACCTAAGGTTGTCAGCAACAGCTCAAAAGATAAGATAGCTCCAGAAACTAAGAAATTATTTGAAATTATCAGTCTATGCTAAAAATATGATACTTCCGATGAATTTAGTTTTAAGATTAAGAAAAAGGTATGTTTTTAATGAGCCTCCCTTTCCAGAATATGTTAGCTTGACCACAGAGAAAACAGGGTACATCATGTTGTTTTGGCAGTACAAAACCAAAATGGACTCTTAGAAACAGCAGTCTCTAACTGGATCTCATGTTGCTGGGATGTCTTTAGGTCAAAATCTTTCCAGGTCTTGGCAAAGGGAGGGAACACAGTAGCAGCAAGAGTGTGGTCAGCCCATTCCTTTCTTTCTAAGTGAAGCAAAGGGGACAGACTACAAATTAATACTCAAATGTAACCTGACTGTGGTCCCTGCAGGATCAAAATATCCATCTCAGAAGTTGTTTAAACTTTCCTGTTGTATTTGTATTCCTCATTGAAAGAATTGGGCAGCAGTGGATCCCATGTCTTTACCTGCCACAACCATGAAAGCCAATCTATTCTGTCCTACTGTCAATGCATCTGATACAGAATGGGATCAGCTGTCTATCTTTGAGGTTTGGATATGTCCACAAAATGGGAAAACATGGGAATCAGACAGGCATAGATTGCTGCAGATGAAAGAGTTTTCAGAAGTTATTTTACTGGTGTAAAGAAAGACTAAAACACCTGGAAGGAGATTTGACTGGATATGATAACAAGAAAGGTACTCAGAATATAAAAAGTTTGGTGTTGCCAGCAACAAGAGTTAGTGGTTTATGAAGATTTTCAGGCTCAGGATATTTACCAGGGGTTATGATGAAAAACTATACAGGATATTATGAGACCGGCAAAGATAGCAGACAATCAAATAGCGGTAGGATTTCCTCAGCCCACTGTAAAATTTCAAAGCTTTAGGAAAGCTTTAAATTTTTTCTGAAGCTGAAGGAGAGCTTAAGCTGTTTGCAAAGGAAAACCTGAAAAGTCAGTTGGAGATTTTAAAGGATATGGAGGAGTTGTTACCCCATTTGATCTGTGGGTACTTGCAGATTAAAATTAGCTGCAAAATTCTGTAAAACTGGCCATTGTCACTGGACAACACAATGTCATCATAAGGACAAAGAATGTAAAATAAAAGAACGACAGTGTCCTCCCATGAGAAGAAGACACAAAGAATGCAGAAGAGCCAGTAGACTATGGGCTGCCACAATAAACTGGGGTAGTACTAGGCATCTGAAACAATTTATACAGTACCTAAAGCTTTCTAAATATGTGTTTGTCAGGGTTTTTGGGGGGAAATTTGTTTATATAGGAAAAATTTTCAAGATGTGTTAGTTTAGTTACAGCTATCTAGAATTGTATATAACTTCCAAAAGCATCTTGAACCAACCACCACTCCCTAAATCTTCTCCATTCAAATACAGCCTGTACAGTAAATATTTGTATGCCAATATTTTTATATCTAATTATATCCAAATCTTAGCTGGTATTGAAGAAAATTTCCTGTGTAGATAAGACCAAATCTACATTCTCTGCTAATATATTTTGACAGTGAAATTTTTCTCTTACTCACAGCATAAAGTAGGAATGAACAAAAAGTAGAGGAGTGTTCAAAATTACAACTATATATGCCATAGGAAATGATAGCACACAAGAATTCACCACTGATAATTGTCTGACCAATGCAAATATATAGGGTCAAATCACTGTTTTTAGAAAAGGATGGGAAAATCTGTATATATGTGCAATCTTAACTTGCAGAAACATTGCATCTTACTCTATCATTAATGCACAGTTTTTGTTTAAAAATAAAATGCTACACTTTCTTCGTTTGGTTTATTTGCTAAGGTCACCCAACAAAGGAAAAAATAATCATAAAAATGGTTCTTAAAAATTTTCTTGATAAATAGTTAACATTGGAGGGTGAAGTTTCTTTTGTACTACAAATTTAGGTGTTGTTGATTAGAAAAAATAGTTACAAGTATTTGAAAACTGCAAGTATCGTGACAAGAGAAAAAATCCACTGAAACAGTTTTTAGCCAATAAGAAACAACTCTTTTGAGGCTTTGTACTATTTGTAACTTGATCCAAATATGGTACACTGTTTTAAGAAAAACACAAATATTTTTTACCTGTAAAGAAAACAAAATGCTATCAAGTTATAATTAGATCATTTGGCTCTAAAATTTGTAAGAATTCCATGTGAAAATGAAAACCTCTCTACACTCAAATAAGACAAACTATGCCCTGCATTAATGGGACTTGTTTTGTGCTCTTTCTTGTCAAACACCTGCTGGTTGAGCAAGAATACTGACTGGTTAAATTGATTAAACACACATGTGGGGAGATTGTGTTGGTTTTTTAACTCACTGAAGTGCAACCACTCACTTGGGGAGTGACAAATTGCTTTTGAAATAGATCATGTATTTAAGAAGTGGTTACGTGATGCCATAGAAAAAAAAAAAAAAGGATACTTGGGAAAATTCCATATTTAAATGTCACTTTCTTTTCACTTTTTACTTACTCTACTAAATGAAGGAAACTAAATTTGTAGACTTTCCTACACTGATTATAGCGAGAACAAAATATCAGCATTTTCTACTGTAGTATACAATAATGTTTCACAGTTTTATAATATTACTTTCTGTGCAATTATATGTGCCACGAGGATGATGAAATTCATGTGACAGGGAATATAATTTTATAATTCTATAATCTCCTAAATCCATCAGTTTTACATAAAAGCAGGCTGATATTGCAGGAGAACTCTCAGTAGGCATGAGAGAAGTAACACTAATTCATAGAAACCTCAGCTATTTTGTAAGTCTACAAAAAAAGTGTTGATATATGTACAACAAATTATGCAACAAAACAGTCATAGATTCATGTGGAAAAATGTAGAAAAATAATGAGAAGTTTTATTCATCTGAATTACTAATGAAAAATAGATGCAAAAGTTCATGGTGCCTTAGTGTGCTGAATACTAAGGTATGTTTTTAGTATTTCCATTACATATATAGGTATTATTTGATTATAGTAGAATTGATGTTCAATTTTAAAACTATGATTTGCAAAGGATAGATATAGTTGCTATAATGAAGTGGAGGGACAAGCCTTATGCACCATACAGCCCTCAGTCCTGGTTTACCAATTATCCAGATTGAGAACCTGACGTAGCACACTCTTTTTCCCTTCCTTCCTATGCAACTAAGCTTCTTTTTTGTTGAAATAGATACAGGCTCTATGTTAAAAAGTATGATGTAACAGGGAGGGATGGTTCACATTTTAGTTTCATTCTGATGAGAAGTTGAAGAACGATACAAGTTGAAAAGTGCTCAGAAATACCACAATTAAGTTATAAACATTGCAACTTTAAATGTCTTAGTAAATCAATATTTAGCACATCTGGCTTATTTTGTTCAGAGAAACTATTTGTCTTTTTAGAGGAAAATTCTGGATGTCTTTACAAGAATATGAAAATAAAAACCCTTACTTTTATTCTGATCTTTCTAATATCTTGGCCAGTAGAACTAACAGAGAAAATATGCTCCATTTGATTGCAGTCTGCTCCATATGCTCTTACTGCTAGTGCTTGCATGTCTTATTCCATAAATATAATTTGTATGGTAACTGAGGCAAAGAAAAACTTCAAGGAAAGGAGTTTTTCTTGGTGAAATTTTTTCTCTTCTCTGTGTTTATGTTCAGACAGTCCTTGAAACATATTATTAACAAAAACCAGAGGAGAACCCTAAGCATTTAACTTTTCAAAAACTGCTCCTTCCTTTCACATCAAAACATTAAGTCAAGGTAATTGTTCTTTAGCAGACTTTTCAGGCTTTTTGTAGTCAAAGAGTTCAGGAAGTGCTTTACTATTATGACCACTTAAGAAACATAAAGGTCAGTCTGCAAGGTCTGAGGAGACTTAAGTATTAAATAGACAAAAGGATCCATGTACTGTCAGAGCTCTCCTGAAGTGCTCTTTGGTAGAATTTGTTGTGCTAGTATTTATCTTATTCAATGGATTCTCAAATTTAAAAGCTGGAAATAAATATATTTCTTACTGTTTTAGGGGGAGGGGGATATGTTACACCCTTGGTTACCTTGTTCAGTCAAAGCTGACATCCAGCCCAGAAATAATTTAGTTCAATAGCACTATTCTTTTTGTCTAAGTACGGTGGCTAATTTGACTATGTACCACAGAATTAATCGTCATCCTCTTAAATAATTTCTTGATATTTTTCTGTCTAAAGCCACTCCTTCTGTCATGAAGTCATTCACTGATCTGCATTTTAGAGAGCATTAGACATATCTCTTGAGGATCTCCTGCAGGATTCTCTGGAAGGCTTACTTGACAAATCACTATTTGACAGAAAGTCATCGGCAGCAATATGCAGACTGATAGATATTTAGATATTGCAAGGCATTGAAATATTAAAGAAACGTGTGTGACCCATGATTTGAAGTCTGGCATTTAAAATGAAGTTCACTAATGGCTTTTCCTTTCCATGTGCAATCTCAACTTGTGACTGAGTTCAGTGTTTATTAAAGCCATCACTCAGTTAAATGGGAAATAACAAAGACAGCAAGAAGAAAGAGGGGGGGAAGGTAGAGCTGGAGGATCTCTAGAGAACTTAAAGCAATTTAGCAAAAACGCTGATTTCTAAATTCTTAAAAGTCAAGGCTAGTTTTTGATAGAATTCTTATTAAAAAATTGAGAACAAAAATCTCTTCTGTGTATAAGCTGAGTGAAACCCAAGAAGGTTAGACCAAAGCAAGTGTAAGAAATTTAAAGGTGCAAAATAATTTTTCTGCTTTTACAGTGAAACGCATATATTTAAAATAGCCTTTCTCACTATTTACAGTCTTCATTGTGAATCAATAAGTTCACAGCTGCGAAAAACATACATGCATATCTATCTGTCTATCTGTGCGTGCATACAGTGCACTTCTATAAACATACACACAGGTTTTCTACTCCACAGTTGGAACTGAGTCAGATAGATCAGCAGCATTGCGTGGTGTGTTTCAAGGAACTGACAGTGACATGGTCAGATTTTAACAAAAAATTGTTATTTGAACCAGATTTACTAATGAAGATGTTTTATAGTTAATAGGAGGAGCAAAAATGCTCAGATCAGGATAAAGGAGGAAAAGAAAAAGAGGAAGACTAGGATCAACACCAGTCGAAGACTGTTATCAAAGTGTCCATAAAAGCTTGATTGTTTTATGTGATCAGTTTGAAAACTGAGGCTAAAGAGTTAATTCAGCAGTCTCTAGCCCCACACCTGCCTTGTGGCTGCACCCTCTGACTGATATGAGGAGAGGAAGGGAACCACAATCACCTCTGTCTACATTTCCTGTGAACAAGCTTTAGAGACACTTAGCAAATTTATAGCCGAAAAAGAGCAAGGAGAGTAGAAGCAGAACCATGGTGACACAGATAGAAATGGTCTAAAAATACTTGTCCAGGTATCAGGACCAGCAGAATAGATCCCATCCCATGAAGCTGGTTTTGCCCCTTTAGTGTTTACCTGAAGGTGATCTTTGTCATTCAAAGTTACTTCAAGTAAGCCATGCAGCAATATGTTGTGATCAGGAGAGGACCCACTTGTGTGACAATATTGACATCTGACTTGACATGAAATGAATTCACATTCCTGCCTGAAGTTCCTCTCCACAGAGGAAGTCCTGAAACATATGCATTGAAAGTGCTGCATTAAGGCCATTCACTAAGGATTAAAAGAAGCAGGTGAAGAACAAATTTTCAATTAATTATACATTAACTGTGCTTCTTGAGCTATTTGATAATTATAAAAATGTAACATCTTGATGAAGTCAAGCATGTTCACATAGATATTCCACTCATACATTTCTTCATGCACTTTTTGAGAATAGCTCATATATCTTGATTTGCAATACCCTGTAATTCAAAACTGTAAACAAAAAAAAAAAAAAAACTTCAAGATGTCTCTGAAATTCAGAAAGATTTGTCTTCATCTCTTCAGTTATAAAGACTTGCAGACTCGGCTATTACCTGGTGATCAGTACAGATTTTACTTCTGGAAATAGGAAAATACTAGACTAAATAATAATTTCATTATGGTGATTCCAACAACTGCTGATACTATTTTGGCACTGTTCTAAACAATTTTAGACATCTTTCTTTTCTTTTCTCTTTTCTTTTCTTTTCTTTTCTTCTTTTCTTTTTCTTTCTTTCTTTTCTTTTTCTTCACTTTCCCTTCCCTTCCCTTCCCTTCCCTTCCCTTCCCTTCCCTTCCCTTCCCTTCCCTTCCTTTCCCTTCCCTTCCCTTCCCTTCCCTTCCCTTCCCTTCCCTTCCCTTCCCTTCCCTTCCCTTCCCTTCCCTTCCCTTCCCTTCCCTTCCCTTCCCTTCCCTTCCCTTCCCTTCCCTTCCCTTCCCTTCCCTTCCCTTCCCTTCCCTTCCCTTCCCTTCCCTTCCCTTCCCTTCTTCTTTTTATCTAGCCTTGAATAGTGGCTTCCCAAAATCTAGAAGTGTCACAGCATTTTGCATGTGCCATGCTAGATAACCTCTTGAGTGTATTCTCAAAGGTATCATCCAACCAGACAGTGTTAAATAGCTAAGAAAGTTTCTCACCGTATCAGAACTCTTGCTTGCTTGGTGAGCTACTAGCATGTTCCAAGATGCCTATTACAAACATTGCAGCCAATAAACACATTTATTTCTTCTTTACAATATTGTAAAAGGAAAGAATTAAAAAATGAGATTTTTTAGCTCCTTCTGAGCAAGTTTTTCTGAAACTCCCAAAGAATCATGGATTGCAGGTGTACTACCCTCAGAGTTCACTCTGTTTCAGAAAAGGTGAAATAAGTGTGTAGTTACTATTGTTATTTCACTGAAACTCTTTCTTATGATGCCAGTTTATTTCCAGCCTTTGTCAAACAGATCTGATAGCAATGCAATATAATTACAGAAGCAATAGCTAACACTGCAACCAACTTCTGTATGTCTGTTTCTGATTTATACACTATTTTAGTTACATAGAGTCCATGAAGGAAAAAACATTTTTCCATCTGAGTCTCATTCTCCTTTTGTTGTGATTGTAATCAATATGTCACATCAAATCACTGGAGTTACTGGAATCTAGTGCAACTGCAAAGTCAGGTAAATTTGGAAGTTCATTTTCTTTTCTGGCTGCTATTGCAAGATGTAAAGCAAAATAAAAAGAAGATGGGGGGTAGGGGGAGAATTTTGAGTGACTTGAAGAAAACTGTCCATAAACAGTTGTAACTTGCACTTCTTTTACAGTGCACCCTCTTGGCCATTCCTGAAAAAATGTGTAAGTCCGCTAATTTTTGCAACGGATCTATTTACCCATGAGATTCTTTCTCCTGTTTCTAAGTCTAATTGTCTTTAAAAATACCGAAACCTTAAAGTGTTTTGGATGTTGGAGAGATCGCATATTTACAGAACTTCATAGGTCTTTTTTTTAAAGCTCTGGTGTGACACATAAAATCAAGATTCCACCTCTGGAAATGCCGTGGATTTCATTTCTGACATTGAACAAGGCATTTTTTTTTACAGAGCTGGATTTTTAAGATACCTACATATAAAATGAGAAAAATAATTTTCCATTAAGTCTTTTATTTCTTTTTCCTTTACAGATTTATTTATTGTCACCTGAGATCTCTACATTCATCAATGATAAGCTATCCAAGCTATATAAATTATTTGTGGTTTTTTGCCAAATACGATATTTTTTTAAGCTGGCTTCCTCGCACTTGATTGAAGTGACTAAGATACACAGTTACGTGATTGGGAACCTTGACCTGTGTATGGACACTCTCTGTGTTGTCCTTGTAGAAAAAAAATAATTTAATACTTCATTTGGAGAAATGCAATTATTTTGGTTGACAGTGACTACTTGAGGTTCTTTTTTGATGAGACATTTATGGTGACATATCTATAGTTCATTTTTTTCTAAATCTCAATGACCAGCACCAACATGCTTTAAAAAGATATAATTTAAATGTCTGTTATGTTTTTCCTGTCATTCAACAACATCTTCAGTTTGAGTTCTACAAGCTTCATCCACCAACTATCATGCATGGTAATGCATAATATACCTATACATTTGGTTAATGAAACCAAATTCCTTTTTTTCTTGTATTTAGATCTTATAATGCTATCCTTTTGCTAGGCCACAGGTGGTAAATAGGTTCTGTTGCAAAGAAATGAAGTATGACCAAAAGTTTTAATTTTTCTAAGTACTTGTTGAAGTCTTGCCAGATTTTTGCCATTTCCCAGGGTATAGAATTCAATACTCTAATTATTTTTCATATTATAACTCTAACTGCAAGAGGAGCAAGAAATATTGGATTTTTTCTTAACCTCCTCCCAGGAGTAGCAATTAATTCCCTTCTTCTTAAGAGGAAAGAACCTTGACTGTGACCCTCAGAACTGTGGTCTGACCTTCAGAAATATGTCCAAAAGCGCAGTAAGTTAAGACAGCAGGTTTCTCTTGAGCAACAGCAACAGTAACAGCTGTGGGAACTCTGGCAGTTCTGAAGAATTGGTTCTTCTCTAGGTTGTCATGGTGAGGCTTCTCATTTATAAGTCATTAAGGCTACGCTTTTGTTCCTCAAAGTCAAAATTAATTGTTTAGTGAATGCCTTCCAGAGGAGGCAGGTTAACAAAATAAATCATCTTACAAATCCTGCAAAATAATTTAGCAATCCGCTCTTTCAGAATCTCTTTTTTTGAAATTCTTACTTTTAAAAACCCTTGTTAAAATTCTGTACAAGTGGTAGTTGTCGATACATTATTATTTTAGCTAGAATACTTGTTTTTAAAGCCTCCTCAATGCCATATCACTTATCATTGTAAAGCATGCATCCTGCAGCCTGTCTTGCAACAACTGTATAATTAATATATGTTGATCAAAGAAACTCTACTGGTGATGAATAGATAACTTACTGACGTTACTACTTAAATTTCAACATGACACCTTCATAAAACATATTTGCTAGGAAAAACTAGCTTTTACATCCCATTTTTCTCAGTTCTATTCCTTATACATCCTTTCTGTTTTTCTTCAGTTTCTGCCTGTAGTAATTATTTCACTTGTGTTCACTGAAGGCTCCTCTATGGCCGCGGTACACTGACTGCCACATTAACAAATTTAAAACATGACACCTCTGTTTCAAAAACTGAAAATAAAGAACTTCATGCCTTTCTACTTACCATTCACTCTTCTTGCGTTAAAAGAAAGTTGTCTTTTTTAAAAAAAACAAGTCCTATTAATAAGTATCGCAAAGGCAAACCCATTTTAAAGGCTGTATCAAAATAGGTCAAAAAACCCTACCACAGGAGCAAGAGTATTAAATAGTACCATTAGTACCGTAGGAATATTTTCTTTTATATTTTTGGGCTATGAAGGATTATGAATTATTCTAGAAGCAGAATTCAATGTGCTTTGTTTTCACCTTTTGAAGCAAAAACTTCTTAATATATATGCACCACTACAACTCGATCTCAGATGATGCAGAAAGGACAGTTCACTGGCATTAGTTCTCCAGAAATTTAATATTTAACTTTTTAGGAGTACTTAGTTGTTAAAAACACTGGCATAATACAGGATTAAGTAATTGGTTCTGAAGGCTAATCAGTGTGATCTGTAATACGAGAGATTATTAAATCAGAACATTTTTATTGATGTCATCATCTGAAGATGAACCGTTCAGAATGGCACCACTGAAGACAGAGAGCAAAAGCAATGGAATTAAGTGTGCCATGTAGGAAAGACAGAAGAATATAATCAGCAAATTGGCCTGGCATGAAGTACCAGTACTTGAAAAACAGATAGGCAGGGAATAGTTGAACAGCCATCTGAGGAATCAGAGATGGGGCACAGCTGCTGTAAATGCACAAAGCCCTCAACCTTCAAAAGAGTATTATTCTGAACACAGAGTATGCAACATGTCTGCACAATGAAGAAACATATGGAACACAACTCAGCTGCTACTGCTGCTGCTGGTAAACAAGAAGTTAGTTACCTGAAAGACACACAGGAGTCAAGAAAGGCTACGCTTGTGAACAACCGTCTTTTCATTATTTATTTTTACATATTTAACATATTAAAAACCACAAGTTACAATAGAGACCCCAAAGAGACAATTCAGAATCTGCTTTCCTCTTGTCAAGAGTACTTGAGAACTGGAGCACTAGTCCAGTCAACAGTCTACTTTCTCATACCCATTTCTGCTGTTCTCTTCAAATGTAGCTTTTATTTTCCTGAACTTCCTGGCTATGACATGGATCCTTGCTCTTTGTCTTCTCTCATGTTTGTTTCCATAAATACTGCTGGTATCTGCAAAGTAGTCTAAAAAAAACCCTTCCTTGAAGAAAAATGAAGAGCAATGGGCAGGTTCAGGAAAATTCTGTGAAAATGAGGATGGAGGGGTAGGGTCTTACACTCATGAACCAGAACACCCTTGGGCTATATGGTAGAAAGTAGCCATGGAACAGATACCAACTTCTTCCTATAGATGTGATGGCAAAAGTGTGTTCTAATGACAGATTTTGAAGAGGATGAAGCCATAGCTTCATGAACATCTACTGGGACCTTTTCCAGGGCAAGAGTAACAGAGATGAAGAACACACCCAAGTATTTGTTTTGAAATCTTGTCAGTGAACAGTGAAGACTGACAGTGGAGATTTCATTATATCTGAATGAACTGTTTGCTTTGCATGATGAGTATAAATAAGGTGGAATGAGTATCTCATGGAGCAATTTTTTTTGCATCCTTTGAAATACTGAGAAATATCTAATTCCCTGACAATGCCATCAATATCTATGAATGAAATAGTCTGAGTTTATATCTCATAGGCTCCTTGCACTCTACTTAGCTTCTGACACAGATTTTCAGTCTGTTACATTAATAAGGCCTAGAAATGTTTTATTCCCCCAGATGAGAGCTCTGATTCTCAAGTGTAATGGGGCAACAAGTATGTAATTTGTAAACCAATTTGATGATGGCAAAATGCACATTACATTGCAATTGTTTTATTTAAAAAGCATCAATGCTTTTAAACAAAATCCACTAGCGTTTGTGTATTCATTAACTTTTTCATTACTCACACAGAGTTTTTATACTTTCTGTATTAAAGTCTAGTGTCAAATCACCAGAAAATTGACATAAAACGGAATTTACTCTTTGGCAATGACACCAAGCACATCATGTTAGGCTGAGTCATATTATCCCATTCATGTTCATTATACTTTATTATGTTTCTTGTTTTTATGCATTACTCTTTACTGTGCTCTTTTTAAAACAAACACAAAAAATAAGGGCAACTAGAAACAGTAGTGATTGAATATTTTAAAATATTACTGCCTTACTTGTTATATAAAATGCTCTAATTAGAAAACCTCATGGAAACTAGGAATAACGTCTCCTACTGCATGTCTCTTGAAAAATTAAAGGATTTTTTTTTTCCAGTGTAACATGTATTTGGGTCCTGAAACAACTAATGGCATTAATTCAGAAGTCTGAAGTGATTAAATGTCTTGGACAATCAGAATGGAACAGTTTGTCATGTGCATTCTCTCTGCCTTAAATACGAATGGATATATCCAGGAACAACCTGAATTCATACAAGCAGATTCACATGTTCATATTAACTCTTGAAAACTAGAGTGATGGCAGTTCTTTCATTATTTATAATAAAACTGATAACCAAAAACCCAGACAGTAATTTTTATCTTGTAAATCTTTTAAAGTTGAGGGGTTTTAAAAATAGCTTTATTTTCCATAACTCTTTCATGATGCACAAATGCAGTTTATATTTTGTTTTGCATTGATACAAAAAGAATACATAAACACTTCACAAAATAAAGCACAACAGTGGTTATTATAGTGACATCTCTCCATAACTATGTTTTTCTTGGCATCAGAAACAAAAAATTGTCTTCCAGATGAATTTTCTTCCTATGCTAGACTAAAAAAGCAGGAATCCTACCCGTATTGCATGGTTACAACATGAATAAAGACTATGCTGCAGGGAATAGGTAGCAGCTGTCATACTGATACATTAGTCTGTAAGAGCAGCACAAGGCCATGACTGTAATTCTCTTTGAATGTCTGGCTAAGCACTCTCCTTCATGTAATATTAATGTTCATGGGAAGTTAAGGTCTGTGCTCAGCACTCGTGTCTTTCCTGCAGCATGTGATACATAGCATAGTGGCATTCATGTGAATGCTAAAAAAGCTGTTACGTACTCCTAATTCTTATTTTTATCATCTAATAATTTTTATCACATAATTGTATTTTTTTAGTGAATTAAAATCAGGAACTGAAGATCATTCTTTACAAAAACTCCTTGCTAAAGATAATCTTGGTACCATATCTCAGTCTGGGAATGAAAAAAAATATGTATTATTGATCTCAAAAATTAAAATTAATATATCTATATCAGTATCTACCTCGCTTAAAAAATTCCACCACGCTGTAAGTTATGCATCTTTTATGTGTTTCAAAAGCCACAATAAATATGATGTTATATCAGACAAAATGAACTGGACTTTTTTTTTTTTTTTTTTAGCATGATATTGTTCTGTGTTCACTCTTCTTATATCATTTGTGACAAGAATTGGCTACCAGCCTATGAAACAAAACATTTTCTCACAGGCCAAATATTATAATACCAAAAGAGATCTGAGCAGAAATACAGTACACCTTTTTAAAATCAGTGAATGTATTCAAAGTACATCTAAGATTACAAAACTATGTTTAATACATAAAAGTACGAAACATATAAGTAAATAAAATAAGTTTGAGAAATTTCGAGCATTATGCAACATATTCACATTTTTAAAAGCCAGCAAAATTTTACAAGAAGATAAAAACTCTGAAACATAACTGAAAAATGAGAAAAAGATCTACATTTCCTTGAAATATTTCTATCCACTTCTATTTCATGAGAGAAGCAGTTTCCCAAGTGACTGGTTTTAATAGAGCATATGTGGATATTATATAAAAATTATAGTATGTTCACTATCCATAAAAGCTTTTTATAAAGCTTGGAACCATTGTAGTCATAAGAAGTTTTCAATCAGACTTTATCAATTGATCCACTTTTTACCAAAAATTTTAAGCAAAGAGAAGTTATAAATCATCTGTATTCTATTCATTTTCTATTAGCTTGTCTAATAAAACTCTTCTACGTAAATATACTTGAGTGGGACATTACAAAGGTTTTGCTCGGATGAGCAAGTGGAAAAAGTTTGCAACAGCCAGATGTCTTGATGGTGTAGTCCAAATATAGACAAAATGTTTCTTCTTCTGTTTGATTGAGACTTCACTAGATCCTCTGGATTCTATTATTCCTCTTAGCTGAAAATGAGCATAAGAAAGTTTACATAGGAAAAGCAATAGGACACATTGTTTGGGCAAAGTTGGAGGTTTTTTTGTGTTTTGGGGTTTTTTTGCATTTCAGCAAAAAATACGCATTTTGAAAACCAAGACTTATACTTTTTCAGAAGAAACTGAGATTTTGTAAATTGGAGATATTATTTTATGTATGTGTTCCACAATACCAGTGCTTAGGGCGAACCAATATGGTGGCACATACAACAAAAAGGGCTTTTTACAATCCTCTGCATAATTTTGCTGCATTGACATAAAAGGTCCTGTCCTAATTAATTTGCTCAGCTATATTGCCTCCTAGCTCTGAAAGAAGTAAAAGTAGTATTAAAACCTATAAAAACCTATAAAATAATGCATACAATCGGTTGTCAAAATTAAACCAGTATGGGCTACCTTAATTCTGGCATATAAAGTATTTGACATATGATTTATGAAAATCACATTTTCTGTATTTATTTTGGTATAAAATATCTTATTATGTTTCAAATACTAGTGTTTTCATAGCTGGCTTCATCAAAAGTGTAATAATGAGCATGGTGAAGAAAACGAAGTCCAATTGCAAACACTCTCCATATGGAAATATTAAAGTATGTCTGAGTATTTTCTTTATTCATGAAAATGTAATATGCACTAAACCATTTATCACTAATAGATGGCTTCTATTCTTTAATGATTTTAGTATTCTTTACAGGTGTTTCTAATTAGTAGGGCCTGAACTTCTTTACTGTCATTAGAGTTTCAAGTGGTATATTCTCAGAAGATGTTTTATCATCTCTGCAATATATATCCCAACTAATCCCAAAGATTTCCTTTAGAATTATGTCAAATCTCCTTGATATAGGTGTAGACTACGTGGACTGCCAATGGCTCTAGGAGTTAAATCTGTTTTTCGAGAGCTGTTTTGAGTCTTGGAAGTTGGATTTGTTTAGGCATTTTGTTGCTGTTTTGCTTGCTTGGGATTTTTTATATGTTATGTGTGGCTTGTACACCAGATATAAGAAACTTTTTAAAAAAACTATGACTAGGAAAAACTACTGCAAATTAGTACAATTCAGATTTAAAAAAAAAAAAAAAAAAAAAGGTATATCACCATATCACTTGTATATGTTAACAAAAACAACAGTAAGGATTCTTTATCCTTAATATTAAATGTGAAAATAAAGTTAAAGTACTTTAAATTTAACTATAACTCTGCACAGAATAAAATGTCCAAATTACTGTATCTGACAATACCAAATAAATTCTTGATTTTTTAAATTCTAAAATTATATGACTCTAGGGTATCTTTTCTGTAGTTCTCATCTTGTAGTATATAGAGGACACAGATATTGCTGTATCCATATATGCATATATAGTATAAGTGATCTAAAATAATTTTTTAAAGACAGCAGGATTTATCCTTTGAAAGATGTCAAGCTTCTCATTTAGGCTGTTGTCATGTTGTGGCAGTTTGAAAGCATAAAATGCCATTGACATGAAATATCCCAGACTAATATTTGGTCATCCAAATCTCTCACATTTAACAAGATTTTTGATTTTTGTTTTTCCTACAAATATGCTACTTTGCACAGCCTTGGTATGAATTACTGGCAGCTGGAAGAGGAAGAAAAGGCTTCAGACATTAGTGATTCTGTAACAATTTTACCAGTCTACCATGGAACTATGCTGATGGGTTTTATTTTAATTATCAGAAATACATTTAGCTGAACATCTATAATGCTCATTCAGATAAAACCCACATGGGACCATGCCATCTAGTCCTACTGGCAATGATTTAAATTGAAACCAGGGGCAAAGAGCTGGTTTCAACATGAAAAGTACTCAGAAATTCAGCTCATTGCTTTTTAATTCATCGAAAACCATTCAGACACATTAACTGGAAGACAGTATTAAATTATCCATTGTATGCCAAAAGAGATAAAAACTAAGCTTAATCCTTTAAAATCAAAAGGTGAAATCTAAGGACTGAATTTAAATTAATGAGAGTAGGGCGGCCTCTATCCATGAGGTAATAAATGACTTTGTGAAATTGCCCTGCACTGATCTGCACTGAGCATATAGGGCAAATATAAAAGCCACTGAACAAGGGCCATTGTACTTTGAAGGGTCACTGCAGCATAAAGTTGAGGGAGAAAAGAGAAGAGAATAATGTAGAATTTAGCTGTCAGGTATATTAAAACCGTTATTTACTGAAAAAAATCAGGACTTCTGCTTCCAGGGTCATTAAATGTTAGTTTAATGTGGAAATATGCCTGCAGATAGTGTGTGAGTTATAAAAAGAGATAAAATATATTGAATGCACCATTTTTCTAAAGCATTCCAGCTCAATTTTTATGATTCATCAAACACTGGTCTCAACATATCACCCATGGTCTTTCCAATATGATATACCTAAAAGCAGCACAATAAATAAAAAAATAAAAAAAAAAAAGCATTTTCCTGCTGTATACATCAGGATTCAGATACATCTTTTGAAAACAGTTCTTAACTAGATTAACTAGGCAGCCTGAGGGCACACCTAATATTCATCCTGGCTGCATCTGTACAACCTGCTGTATAACACATACTAAGCATGAGAAATTATACTATCAGAATGTTTAAGGACCTTGCATTAGTTTTCAAAAGCTGAAAATGACTAAAGCCATTATTGCTTTAACTCTAAAAGTGCTGAGCATCTAGTACAAGAATTAGCTTTGTACAAATAAACTCCTGAGCAATCCAAAAGATAGGTACTAGGAAATGCATGCTCATTGTGATTGTAAGGTGATCAGTTTGTGACTCCACAATAAAGGAAAAGCCTCTGCATGAGAAATATAGACTCAAACTCATGTCTCAATATTAACTTTTCTCTGGAATAGTATAAAACTTTTAAAATTATTTGCAATATTCCCCTTTTTAAAGACAAAGAGATTAAGCTGATAAATAGCTTCAACATTCAGGTTAATTACTGTGAAATTCTTAGCGGTATAGCATTAAGGCTTTCTTTTTAGGCTTAGATCCAGATCAGTCTTTACATTTGTGCAATGGTTGCTTTATGTTTAAATTTTTCATTTGCAGTGAGACAATACTAATATTATGGGCCAGATACTCTACTTGATTTCATAATAAATTAGTGGACTTATAGTATATTTATGTATTTATAGTAAATTGAACAAGAATTTGGCTTTATGATAAATGTTCTCTAAAACTATATTCTGATGTCCCTGAAGACTTTTTGCTTGAGGCTTATATTGCACTTTCAGAAAGATAACTTGCACAAATTCTGCCATGAGGAAGATTTACTGATATCCTTTTGTGCCACGGTAACCAAAAATACTCTTTCACTTGTAATGATGTTTGATCATTTTAAATGAACTGACTTAGATATAAGTTGAATTTTAAGGAATTCTTCATTTTCTGTGAAATACTAATCCTTTCGCAAGAAGAAATCAATATGGCTGTGTTTCTAAGATGAACCAAGAGAAAAAAAAATGTAACAGAATATAATTTTTATGAGGGGAAACTAGCTTTTTACATAGTTAGGGTACTGCTCATCTCTTTGCAATGAGCAAAATTGCCCTAGAAAAAATAAAAGACTTGATCAGTTTAAGGAAATATTTCCTATGGGATAAAAAGGCTCTCTAATACTTAAAAATTTCTGTATATTAATTAAAGTGTATTTTTATGGATGAGAGTGAGGTATATGCATATTTATAATATGTACACTCACATTCATGTAAGTACCCACCTATTGGACAACAAATGTTATTTTTATTCTTATTACTATTAATGTTATTGTTCTTCTTATTATTAATGTTATTAAGGATGCACTGCATGCTCTGATCCTCAATTGTTCAGCATTTTTAGTTGACTGAGTCACATACAATGTATCATTATCTTGACAAGGACAACTTCATCCAAATTTGACATCTTCCTGGTTTTCATCTGTTCCTGTTTCCTGCATTTCCTCTTTCATATGCTGAAATACTTGTAATATAAATTCTCATTTTGGCAGAAAAATGTCAAAGCATAATCAAATTATAAAATAAATACATTGATTATATTCTCCAAAATTTACATAGTAGATATAATTGTGAGTAGATGCTGGATGCTGAAGTAACTTAGAAAGCTCAATAGTTGTATATATATCTCAATTTTAGAAGTATAATCCACATCTTAAAACTTTTCTCTATAATGATTACGTCACAAATCAAGATAAAGAGGTATGGAGGAATTGCTTCAGCTTGTCCTATCCAGTGTTTATTATATATTTTTACTGGTACTTAGATGTGATATCTGTTAGGTATGCTTCTTTTCCTTTCCTCTAGTACTCATTTTTTTACTATATCACTGCATCACCCATATTCCTTATTTTTCTTTCATTTTCTCTGTTTTGAAGGTAATTCAGCTTTATGGGTTCTTTTATGGGTTCTTTTCAGTTTATGTAATTCAGGTAATAGAATTGACACACTGGGTGTGAGATTGATGTGCAAGCTTTAACATGCCCCTTCCTGGAAAGAAAATTAAATTAATCAACCAGTAATCCCAGGCTAAATGGTAAAAAATTCATCAAAAACAGGTAAACTGTTTACTAAGTGGGGAAATATTAACAATCTTTGTATGTGATGACATTGATAATCACTTCTGACAGGGTTGCAGGAACCTGTGCAAGTACTATTCACTTTTTTTCCCCTGTTCTGCAAAAGTCTTGTCATTCATAATTTTAGCATTAATAATGTAATACAGAAAGGAGAAAAAAAATACCATAAAGACTTGTAATCTTAATTGATAATATTTGTTAATGAAAAAAAAATAAGAACCATTCAATACAACAATATGCAATGGGAAGAAGTAGAGGAATACAGGTTACCTGGATTAACATAAAACTAGGAAAAAATAGCGCTTTTTTTCCCATTCTGTAATAAAGTCATACTAGCATGTACCGATTTTATTTAATTTGGGAGTCCACACACATACAGACACACATATACACAAGGAAAAAAAAAAAAAAGACAGGCCAAATTACTGGGCTAAAACTGTAGTACCATAGGAAAGCAGAAGGTAAGTTAGTCAGAAACTTTTGAACAAAGCAGGTTTTTACCAGGAAATGCTGAATCAGCAGAATTTGGCTGTTTTGTCACTGCCATCTCCCTTGATAAACAGGAGAAGCTCAGATGGGCTGATACCAGATTTTGTACCAGCTTACACAGTGTCTGGCCTCCCAAGGTCTGCAGGTCTCAGCTTGGTCTTGCCTGTATGCTGCCTTGGGGACAGGGACCTGGTGTTTTCAGAAACCACTGCTCTGGAAAGAGCTGCCAGTTGGACAGCTCGGGGTCATGGGCATGAAGGTTTCCAGATTTCCAGAACAGCTGGTGGCCTGCACTAACTGACATCCACAATTACAGTAAAACATCTGAGTAGACAGGGGAGCACACAATTAATTGCATTGTTTCTTTGCTATAATGTGGTCTGTTCTGTAAAATTCACTTTTAAAAAGTTACAATTTGAGATAGGCAGCGAGAAGAATTTTGACACTTTGAAAATCTGGCAAGCATAAGTCCCAGTGGGAGACTGAGAAATGGCTTTTCCATTCTTTTGCCATCAGCAGTATCCACATCCAGTTCTCTCTATAGTCCCTCCTTGTTGTCTGGTCAAGGTACTTCTGCATCCTTTTCCAGATGGGCACCTCTAATGCAGATAATATAAATGTGGAAACAAATGCCAATACAAAGTCAAATTAGTATAAATATCCCAAATACGTGATTTGTAGAGTGATAGCACTCCCTTCCATAGGAATCCATGAAGTGTTTTAAATTCTGTTACAGGTAAAAGGTTAAAGCATTAAATCTGAATTGCTTCCAGATCTTAAGCAATTATACATGTATTAGCTATTTGGGAAAACCGTACACAGAGCAGGTTCTAATTTTACTTTAGCACTCTCAAGAAACCTTGCACTCTGATTTATAACCTTTCACCTGCAAAGGATTGAAAATAAAAAACTGAAAATGTTTGCAAACTCTTTAATTTTTATTCTATTTCCAAACCAATAGAATTAATTAGGACCTGTTTATAGTAATCAGAACCTGTTTGATCAAAACACAGTCCTCGGTCACAACAGTGCGATTGTATAATACACTTGGAAAAAAAAATGGGTTTTTTTATAATTTTCACTGGTGCCAGCTTGTGTGTACATTTTGGGGCAAGGGGAGAACTACAAGCATACAGCCAGAGGAAACAAAGAAAGAATCACCAAAACATGCACAAGCAACATCTGTAAATATACCCATTTAATGCAATAGAGAAGGATTTTAAAGTTCTCATGGGCCCTGGAAGCATAAACACCATTCACTATTTCTGGAATCATAGCAAGGGAACTTGCTTTATGTCTGCAACATACCAAAACATCTGAAAGACAAGATCCATAATGAGAAGTTTCCTTCATGTCTGTGGAAACTCCTTTGATAAGTTGGGATCTCACTTTCTAAAATATCTGTAGAACATCTAAAAACATAAGCTTTATCATCAGATGTGGTTTGTGTCATCCAGGATAGGAATCTCTTGGAACATGGCAAGTCTCCAATTTAGCCTGCATATACATATCCAGCATACAAGTATAATATCAGCAAACTCAACAGACTTTAGATCCCATTTCAAATGAAAAAGTCTAAAGAAAGCAGAAACTTTCTCATAATTGAGGCATTCAATGGATCAAAAGTATCTCTAGTGAAAAGATGAATATTTTGTTCATGTAGGAGAAGAACTAATTATAGTAGGAGTGTTTAAGTTTTCAATTAAAACTGTTTGTATATCACAACACTGGCAAAATTTGGAATTCTGTTTGATGCTACGCAAATAACTTTCTGAGAAAAATATTGTTCCATTATAAAACTGAGAAATGTAGTTTGTCCATACACAAAAGAAATAAGATCTTAAAAGATAATAGAACAATATAAACTGCAACACATCTTTCTTTTAAATCAACACATAATCTTATAGGTATTTTAACAAGAGCAAGTACTTCTTAGTTTTTCAAAATATAAAAATAGATACAATACTGAATGGAGTTTTCCTTGTCCAGTCAATTCCATCTACTCTTGGTAGCTGCCTTTAAATGTAAAGCATCTACGTTTAGTTAATTATGTTATGTTATGCTACATGTTAGAAGCTGGTTTTCTACAAAGTTCTAAATACATAATTGTTTTAAAATTGCAGTCTTTAAAAAATTTGAAATTTGGGTTATGCTGCCCTATCTTCCTACCTTACTTCTATAATATTCCACCAGAATGAGGGTCTGTGAATACTTTTTTTTTTTTTAATATTAATTTTAAACAATTAAGTTGTGGGTTTTTTGGGTTTTTTAAAGAGAATTCTCTAGCACTTTTAGAAAAGAAGACAGTGAAATACTAAGATCATCATGCTTTCTCTGTCAGTGTTGAAGTACCTTCTATCAACATCCTGTTTAAGTTTCAGTATGTATGTGTCTTCAGTATTTCACACTGAAATTTCACACTACTCAGTATATTTAGTATGTATAACAGAGAGTCCCCTGTTTCTGCAAATCTTTTTTTTTTTTTTTTTTTTTTGTATGTGATTCTAAGTCTTAGTTATTAATTAGATCATGCCTTATTTACCCATAAGATTTTGACATTGTGATCTTCAATACTTACTCTTTCCAATCCTCCCTGACAAGAAAAAGTATGTTCCACTGGGTTAAAGTACTTTAAAATGCCCATGACAAAGCATCTGTGTGAGACCAAGAGATAAACTCTTCTTGCTCAGTAAATAACCGTTGGGACCACATTTTTTAATGGTGCAAACAATTAGCTAATTGCATGAAGAGCTTTTGTTCTCCTCTAGAAGAGAAGTGAAAAGAAATTACTAGCTCTGGGAAAGTGAGTTCAATTCTTCATAAAATCACAGGATACAACACTATTCAAACCAATATAAAAGATCATATTTGAAAACAGCAGAGTGACACATACCTAAGCATTAAACTAACAGTCTGAAACAGATTCTACACACTCTAATTGTAAGTAGAAAAGTTTCAAAGGGAACTGAAAAAAGTGGAAGACAAAATACCAATAATTGGAGTTTCCTCAGTATCAATCCAAATATTTTTTGCTTTGCCTGCAATGATTTCTCTGTCATCAAATCAATTCTCTGTACACCCGAGTATTACAGAAAATCATTTTTATGGTAAACCCATTTTTAGGTACCATAAAAAATTAAGGAGCATAATCTTTCAAATATAAATTGGGACTTGAAATATTAATAGAAATAGCAACAAGAGCTTAATTTTGTTCAAGAAAATGTCAGCTTAATTCTTTAAATACAAAAAGTAAATGAGAAAAGGAAAAGGAAATATATATATTGCATATATCAACATTCTATAACCTAAAGCAAACAACAAACAGCAGTGAGATACATGGATGTATTGTGACCTATGACAGCCATAACATTAGTCTATACAACAGACAATAAACGACCAAATATTTTATTCTATATAATCTAATAAAAGCAAGCCTGAAAATCTCCAAATAAATTAAATTTCAGTAACAAAGGGGAAATCTTTCTTTCTTTTTTTTTTTTTCTTTATTTTCTTTGGTAGCTTCAATATAATCCATCCAGGAAGTTTTTTCCTGGAAAATATCCAGATTCTGTTAGCTTCCACAAGCTTGGTGAGATGTATTATGTTCTTAGTGTCAATCTTACATCTTCCCTGAGAAATCTAGTCCATGACAGCACTATGTGGCTTATGAGGCTATCAGGAAGTAAATGTAAAGATATTATAAAGCATTACCTACTGTAATGGGTGCTATAAAGGTGATTACTTTGAAGCTAAATTTCCAGCTATCTTTCTTACTTTCCTAGCCTTCTAATTTGAAAGATATGTTTCAGTCAGTCTTTGCAAAAGCAGGTTTTGCAGCAGCCCCAGGAGAAAGAAAAAGTGCTAGAGCATTTATTACAGTCTGTCCAAGAAATAACAGGGTTAATAATGTTTGATAAGCCTACGCAGTGTAAAGAGTGAAAATAACTGATGCATTTTTAAAGGCATTGTCAGTCCCATTTGAGGCAGGTGCAATAGTCACCCAGAGAACTCTGTCAGTAAGCAATGTCATTAATAATGATTCATGGATATGGATATTCACAACAGCTGTGTCCTCACCTTTAAGTACCTCATACAATATTTAGAAAGTGCTGGGAGATATTGCAGCAGGGAAGCAACTAAATTGCTAGAAGGCAGTGCTGGTTTAAATTGTTTAATGTTCCTCCTCAGAACTGCTGTACTGATTTTTTTAGAGTGAATCTCTCTTCCTCTGTCTCTCTTCAATAAACCTGCAGCAAGTAAAATAAGCAACATGCTAATCATGTAGTCAGGGAAATATTAGGATGGTGTGATGTGTTGTCATCAACACTAATATATGTCATTGGCTTATGTATAAGCTAGCTGCTACCAATAGCTCTTCTTCCATTAATATAGGGAAAGAAACACATGGAGCAGTTTCCCACTAATATCTTGAATCTTAAACTTCAAAAGTTAATTAATGTTCATTTTTTACTTTGAGCTGTTGTATTTCAGAAGCATGAATTCACCATCAGACTCCCCAAACATCTACAATCTAATTACTCCTAAAAATGGTGGGACAAATGACTAGTAAAAAATTCCTCTTTTATGGTTCTTCTCATCTTTAAAGAGTATTAAAAAAATGAGCTCTGAAATCACATGCTAAAACTGTTAAAATGTTGTCAGCATTGCCTAGATCACAATGTTCAAAAGAATATAGTGAAATTTTTGTAGGAGGGAGTCGCCATAAGGTGGCTCCATGCACAGTTCCAGGACCCTTCACATCCTAATTACCTGAATGACTGCACTTTGGCCCCAGAACTGACTCATAGATGACCTGTAAGTGATTGCAAACAGGAAAAATATATGATTCCCTCATTTTTGCAGCAATCCAGGACCATATCCAAGCCAAGAGCTTATTCAGTTTGCCAGTACGTATCTCAGAAGGCACTCCGGCACACTGCAGCTGCTTCAGGTCATGACCCATAGGCTCTACATCTTCACAAATTGTGTTCTTCTTCTCCTAGTCCTCAACATAACAAAGCTGACGAATTTTTGCATTGTTGGTTTTACATTAATCATGCATAGCATGATATTAATGGTATGCAGCAACAACAGAGTGCCTGCTATGAAGAAGGATTCTTGCACCCTAACACAGCCATCCTTCACTGGAGCCAATCCAGAACCAAAAGCTGTGTCACCTTTGTAATGGGTGACTGCAGAGTCTCATTCGTGGATCAGAATAATTACAGAAGTAACCCTGCCAACTATCTTACCTCTAAGCCTATCTTCATACCTTTAAGAAACAGCCCGCACCAGTAGCTGGAGTACTGGATTTGTCATTGCTGTCCAACACCTAGAGCAGCATTGCCAAGATATTCCACTCTCCTTAGCATTCATTTGTGCAAGAGCTTGGTATGACAGTACCTAATCAGAACATGCTGTTTAAGCATTGATGCCTCATACGTGTATCTATCTGATGATGCCACTTAGTCTCTCAATAACTATTATTCATGCTTACTTGAGCACTTGCTGTCTTCTCACCTCATTCTTTTGCCATTTCAGTACAGGCATAAACACTTCTTCCAGCCAGTATGAAAACTTTGATACAGGTAAAAAACAATTAGAAGTGTCTTTTATTAAGATACAAAACAACCCTCTGAGGAAATCAACTAGCCTACCTCTCATAGGCCAGTCTTCCCACACCATGTTTTCTATACTGAATTCATAGAAAGTTCTAAACTAAATGGTGTAAAGAATAGCAGCCTTTAAAGCATCTGTTTAATTCTGGTCAATAAAATATTAAAAAACTCTTTGCAACCTGTATTCTATTTTCCAAGTAAATTCGGTTCTTTACAGAACATCTATCAAGAGCTTAAAATGTAGGTCTCAAATACTCGTAAACAGCAAATTATATTTCTGTTTTGCTAAGATTGTACAGAATCCCTGGTATACAGTAAGTCTGCTGTGAAGATGGTGCACAGGAGGCCAAATAAAATCTACCTAAAAATAAGGTACTGCAATCTCCTGTTTTGGGGATAACAACTTTGCACTGTACAGCTCAGATTTAAGCTAATAGCATTTTCTAAGACAGAAAACCACAAAAGTAACAAAAAAAAAAAAAATAGTTCAAATGACAATTAAAATTAATAACTTTTTCTCCTTACTGAAGTCTTTTTCAAGTGGAATTTCCTGTATTTCAGTATTAATAAAAAAATAGTTGAGGATTCCACCGACAGTACTGATTTTCATTTATTAGATATGAGATTCAAACTCTCACTTCATAAATGAAAGGCAAATGCATTGGGACACTACAATTTTGAATATTTCTTCGTAATTCTGGTTTTTATTGGATTGATACCCTATAGGGTAACTGAAGGCAGGAATTTTTCCTTTGGTATGGTCTTTCTTTCAGCTTTTGAGGTGAAGATCAGTGAAATAAAGTAGTTCTTTCAATCACACTTATTAGTTTTGCCTCAAAAGGGGACAATAGACAGTTGGCTAATTCAATGCCATGACACAAAGAGTGAGCACATGCCTTATACTGAAGATCAGCCAGTTGGCAAAATCAACTGCTCCAGGCACGTTTCCAGTTTATGAAGTAGAAGATTTAACGCATTGGTTCAAAACACTCACCCTCTTGCCAACCATGTGAAAAAAAAAAAAAAAGAATTAGCTATGGTCAATTTAGTTATGTACAGAACATAGAAAGATAATCAACCACCTTATTTAAAATTATTTCTTTGTCCCCAAGAGTGTACACATCCCATCCCTGTTGAATTATAAAGGAGAAAACACATTTCATGAATAATTATTTGAAAGACAGAAAATAATCTACATACTTTATAAACTGGACCACCTCAAATCAGGATAGAAAAACTGTAAGAAGGCCTTGGCATGTGATCCTAGTGCTAAAAATTCAGAAGGACATGTTAATGCTTATTGCCAGCAAGCTTTAAATTTCCTTTGTTGTTCTATTTTGAATATTTTGCACCTTGAAGACACCTTGTTTAATGGTGCAGAAATTAGTTTCATTCGGGTAAATGGTCAAAATCATGAAGAGTAGTCACCCAAGTCCTATTGAAGTTTCCACTTCACTTTTGATAATTTTATTGAGTAAAATGGTTTCCCAGAGATAAGTGTTATTTGTTCATTTGTGTATAGTCTGCCTTTATCATTCTTTTACCAGCATAAGGTGAGATAATACCTCTATTTCATATTAATTGAAATTCAGGTAATCAGTAACATTACATAATTTCACAAAATAATATAATTTTACAATATTAAAGGACTAAGACCCTAACATCCTGAATAAAAAGACAGTCCTAGGTCTACTAAGTATCAGGAGAAAAATAACAGAGAGTTACACCAAATAGACAGGAAATTGTATAGTAACAGACAGGTTATTAGTAATAGGGTAGTAACTACAGGTCACAACCTGCTTTTCATCAAGTGATCTATTTAGACAGAGTTGAAAGCAAAGAGTAATTTGCAGGAAGACATCAAGTTCATCAAGTTTAGATTAATTCTCTTTTCTTCACCTTATGATTCATATTTACTTGCATTTGGGGTGGGAAATTCATGGTATTTGTGCCTGTGTGCTCCCCTTGCCCCCTTGACCTGGCCTTTTCCCATAAGTCTGATAAGTGACAACCACCCATGGTGGTTGTGATGGCTGTATTGGGTCTTGATGTCTGCATCCAGCTCAAGGCTCAAGGTGAATTTTAGGATACAGCTAAGAGTACAACAGCCAAGGGCTAATTTATGATAATGCACCCACCTGGCCACAGTGCAGGTCTGTGCCCAACTTGAGTCAAATTTGAAATAAACTTGTATCTGCAGTTGTCATGCAAATATGAGTCAATCAACTTACTCTATAAATAGTGGACAGCTCAGAACCCTTTGAGCTCTCCTGGCTGGCAGTGGACTGCACACCAGTATCTCCTCTTGGATAGGGACACTTCTCAGGATTAGTCCTTGAGAGAATCTTTCTCATATCATATATTTGATAAATGAATTGGGAACAAGTGCACTGAAATTTTGTAAACTTAGCTAAGTGATATAAAGGATTGATTGTGCATATATAGTCCTTTAGATATAAACTATTGACAAAGTCTGACACTAAGACTGGATCCAGTCACATCTAGACTCTTCTCTGAGAAGGAGTTTAGAAAGCAAGGGTGTCCTTTCTGAACCTCATGACTCAACAGGAGGGTCTCCCTGACAGTAGCATCTGGCCATGTCCCCTATGTAGTAAATAATCCAGATATGTTGCCATGAAATCTTGTTAAACCACCGCCACATTTGCTGTCAAACTTTATTATGAATAAACATATTGCTGCTTCTCCCTAACAAGGGAAGTGCATCACTCCATCTGCAACAGTGTTTAACTTCAGGGAAAAACTCTGCATTATTGGAGAATTTTCTGTAACTGAAGTAGATATAATTAATTGCATTTTAATTAATCTTTTGGTCATGTTTTATTAATAATAAGGAAAGCCTATTTTAATTGCACAAAATAGTACTTTACAAAGGCATTTCTTGGAGTGAACCTCTATCACCACAAATTTAAATCACTATCATAAATGTCACAGCGAAAATATAGATCTAAAGTATTGCTTCTGTTTAAATCAAACAATGCTAATTATCCTTGACATGAATTGCCAAATAGAGGGAAACAGTCTCTGTAACATGCAGCTTTGCTCTGGTTATTTTCTACATGAACACATGGAAATCTTCTCAGGTCATCCATGAACAAGTACAACTACTCTTATTCAAAAAGAACTCATTGTTCTGCATTAGAGTTTTCATCTCCTCATTAGTTGAGATAGAGTGAACAGAATGAACAGAGGTTTCTTTATTATTTCTGGATAAAAGCTAGAACCAAGCTCTTCCTTTAAGCCCTTGTATCTTTTTTGATGTTAAAGGGTTATGTGAGTTAAGTAGAAGAAAACGTAGTTCTTACTTTTAAATGCTAGGGTATCAGAGCCAAACGTTTTAGAAACAGTAAAATGTCTTTCTAAGACCTTGCCATTTGAATCTATTGTATGATCTGTGTTTTTCTATTTCACTAGCACTATCCATTAGTGTGCCCGGGTTAAGTCAAGTTTTCTTTTTCTAACTGAAAGAAGATATAGATAAAATTTGATCTGATGTAAGCTCATTAAGCTATTTAGACAAAAACACCTTTTCTTCTCTGAGTCCTGACCTCTGAGATGTACCAGTTTCAGATTTATTTCATTTTTTTGGCTGCTTCTATTGCTACACAAAATGGTTCATAAACCAAAAATAATAGACATACAAGTCTTAAATATCGTTACTATTCTAGATTCATAATTCAATAGATCAGATTCATGTGTTTAATTTTAAGCATAAAGCAAAATTATATTAATATCAATAGAATAGAAGGGTAAATGATTTACACAATAATAACATTGGTTTGCTGAAATAGGATTTGACTCACTCGTCAAACTTCTACTGAAGCATATAAGGGTCTTTCAGCTTCCAGTACTGTTTGCAGCATGGAGTATTAAATCTTGAGCAGGAGCATAATACTTGTCACCACAGGACTCTGATAGGAGTTTAAATATGGAGAAAGGAAAAAAAAAAATTAGGAACATCAATAACCTTGTGCTCAAGTGAGGAAAAGGGTATGGCTGGAAATAGGAAGACCTAAGGGAGTAGATACACTGAGTGGGTCACTAGAGCTTTTGTCATGGAAGCATCCCAAAAATAAGTTTATCAGCTTATCAAATGATAAGCTCAAAACGGACTTTATTTCAACCAGAATTGTTTACAAGAGAGCAAACTAAAGACAGGGTTCATCCAAATCATTCAGCACTCCAACAACATTGCAAAACACAGATTTGAATACCAATTGGGAGTTCAATTACTACACAGCCAATTCAAACTCAAGGGATCCCAGACATTTAGAATGATCATTCAAAATGTGCATCTACACACTCATAAAAAGTAAAGACTCTCACAGGTACCCAGAAGATACAATCATTCACCAATAAAGCAAGGTGTCTCAATCCTCAAGTAAATTTTCTTAGATGGTGTCGTAGATCTAAGGATGAAAGTCATCAAATGCAGACCCACTCTTCTGAGGAAGACCAACTCAAAGGGAGACTCTGATGGGCTCCCTAGTTGAGTCTGAGCTTGTGGTCATTTATGGTAGTAGTCTAGAAACTTCTCTCAACCATGGTGTTTCATGGGTCAAGGGCCCTGCGTGTCGACCAATGAGTGTGTATATAACCATAGTGGTCCATCGGTTTGTAAGTTTCTGGTGCTTCTGAGGTGAAGGGTAAATGTGCCTGCCACAGTTTTTCTCATCTTCAGAGCTGCAATCAGATGGGGTGTCTATTTTGTCCATTGGTGCAACCAAGTAGCTACTCTAGTTGAAGCTAAATGTCTTGTGGCCTTTTTTGGCTGGTAGTGGACTGGATAAAGGAAGAACCATAGCAGCAGAACAGAGATGGACAATGCAGGCATAAGACAGGGTTGCAGAAGAGGTCTTCCTGTGACTGCTTAGTTGATGAGGAGGTGAAGTAGTGAGGGGAAATGGAGCTTTCCATCTGAGCTTTTTTCCTGGAAAAAATAAAGCTGGAACTGTGGTCTCCCTGTAGGATACTAGCAGCAGAGAAGTTTTCAGCTCAGGGAAGGGCCTCATAGAAAACATCAATCTGACCCGTACAGGATAAGCATTCTGCATCAGGAAAGGAAGAAATGAGGGAAAGGGGGTGAACCTCAATACTGTAGACAATGCAGACCTCAAGCAACCCTCCAGCTCTCTTGTTCCCAGCTGGTTGATGGAGTAGATTTGCCCTTGCCTAGAGACCTTAATCCAAATAGAATTGCTTCCTATAGCATATGCAGGGTCTCAAACAGAAGGTATAATTTTGACAAAAGCATGTGCTATGACCCTTGTTCATACAGGATATCCACATGGGCTAATGGAATTAATATTAATGGCAAAAATAAGGGGGGGGGGGGGGGGGGGTGGGGGGGGTGGGCAAGTCTCTCAGATTAAATGTCTCTTTCGGGCATTTTAAGTCTTTCATGGGAAAATTCCATTTGAAGTCTGGTTCAATGTTATTCCCACTTCTTAGGAGAGATGCAAAGATGATGGACAAAACAAATTATAAAAGTAAATCATTCTACATGAGTTCTATAAATGAGCCTGCCATGAATGGGTGTATTACAGTCAAAACCACCTCATCTTTCTCTTCATTGTAACTGTAGCCATCACAGGCTATACCTCACCCTTGTATGTTTGGTGTCTGTGTGTAAAGAACCTCTCATGCAGGGTCAGCTGATGGAGATTAAGTTGCTTCAGGCAAGTCTCATCTATTACAGATGTCATTTCCACAATGTGTAGCATTTGGAAGCATAAATTTTAAGCTAATCTGTTACTTCCCAGTCACAAGAGTCAGCTTGAAGGGAGTCTGAGCACTGCCTTAATTTGCAGAAAATGGGAATTACCTGCTCTGAATGCAATCATTGTGAGTTAACTTTAGGCCACAAGGATGCCTCCATTGAGTTTTCAACACCTACAAGATCTTCCTGGAGCATGCATTTGGCTGACAAATGCAGCATTGCACACCCTGTGTGAGGACGTTGCTAGACCGTATAGTGCAGAAGTGTTGCATCAGAATATGATCTCCACATTTTCCACTGTCTTCCCTGATATAACCACACAATCAAAAGTACAAGACCAGTACTATAGTTGTATTGTTGTCTATACATAACATTCTCAGAGACATCTGAACCCCACAGCCACAAACTGTGGTTCTTCTTGAAGGTTAATTTACCATCATTTCTTTTAGCCACTGACTGTCAAGGACATCACACAGACGATCTCCGAAGAGAGTGGCCTACCAATGTCCCCCAAAAACAGTGTGGATGAGACTGCACCCAGCTCCTGCCTTTAGATGTGTGAAACATTGTAAACAATCTCCACTGATCCTGTACAAAAGGCAGGAGAAGGCAAAGGTGTGCAAGAGAAATTACAGAAAGAGATTGAATTTTGTGAAAAAGTTACAGGAAAGGCAGCTGCTTCTCCTCTGCTTTTTGAGTCTGCTCAGAGGGAATCAAGCATTTGAGGACTTGACAAGGATGGAGGAAGCTTTAGAGAGTAGCAGTGTCTGGTGTGTGTCTGATCTAGACTCTTCACTTCTCCTCTCTGAATCCTTTGGTCCTGAGTTTCAGAGGAACTGAGGGGTTCCCAACCCATCCCATATCTGGATTGTGACCAGAGAGATCTTCTATATTTTTCTATCTATGCATTTCTTTTGCCAAGACCAGAATAAGCTGACTATGGATCATGGACAACATGGGATCACTGACAGAGAATATGGAATGATTTCACATCTTTATTTTTTATGAAAGAAATGGAAGTCTGTTGCCCTGGGGATTCCATGTGACTGGGCTGAGAGAATGGCCTGCAATGAATAAAAATGAGAGAAACTGGGAAGATTTTGCGATTGCTGCTTCACCCAGCTAAGCCCCATATAGATCAAATAAATTCCATTTTGCCATTAGAGTTCATGAATTCTGAGAAAATGTGTGAGTTAGACTGTCTGGCTGAGAAACAAGGCCTTCTTCTTGGAAGTGGCAGTGTGTCTTTTGCCTGGTAGTGGAAGAGGGTTGGAAGGACTTCAAGGATATGTGAAGGCCCATATGGATGCCCAGCAGACTCACTTTCAATCCGAAGATTCACTTTGTGAGCTGACTGCCACAGCCAGGTATTGCACTCTGTCCGGCACTGCCTTTATAGTTCTGCTCAGCATGGTGGCAGCGTTGAAATGCATGTTGGCCACAGCTGCCTTTCCTGATGCACCTGCAGTTGTGTGTATATGCTATCGCCATGGCGCATGTTCCCCATCTGTGTTTGAAACTGCTCATGATCACATGGTATGTGTCCCCTTCCTCTCTTTTCAAAGTATGCATTATTGACACTTCCAAGAGGTAGCTTTGATTTTTAGCTTGAGCATTTTATGATATGGCAAAAAAAATCTGAATTGACACTAATAATAATTTTTAGATTAAAGATCTCACAAAGGAGTTTGTTCCAGTAGCCACAGTACTTCAATTTTCTATTACTTAAGCATATAGCTTTAAAAATATGACTAGCAGAAGAAATCTGTCTTGCCAGATTAATCATAAACATGTTAGAAAAAAGCATCCAGAGACTTTTCATTCTATTTGGAAATGAGCTTACAGTCTGGACCAGACTTTACCAAACACACAGGTTTGGGCTCAGCTGCAAGTCTATAAGCCAGCTACACATCTTTCAATTATGCTTTCTACAAAATCATGTGACATTATTTCACTGTCAATTACATGGCATGATTCATCAATATAACTATGATTTCTCAACAGACAAGAAATTAGAATCACTGACTTTCATGGAAGGCAGAATATCTCACTTTTTTTCCTAACAAAGCTGATTTTTTAATACAAAATGGATTTCTGAATTAACTGGACATTAAATCAGTGCCAATGAAAATATTATTATTACATTATTTTACTTGTTAAATCAGCCTTTCACTATTTTTTTTTTCCTTTTCTTTTGAGGCTTTCTTTTTTCCTTCTGCTTTTTTTGCGAATAGGAAGGAAGTGACAATTATTTTCTGAATTGCTGAGAGTTATTTTCATGTTACCTGAAGATTTCAGCAGTGGCGCTTACTTGTAAGGGCAGCACTCATCATCTATTGGCAGACAGTGTCAGCCGAGAAGTCACTCATCATTGCACAAGATATTCAGCCTTTTTAAGGTAATTTTATTTTGGGAGGGGTCTTTTCCTGGAATAAGTAGTGCTCGAGCAGAAGAGAAAAAAAAGGGAATATCATCAGCACAGCACTGAAGACAGCTCCTAGAATCAGCCTTCCCGAATGTTACCAGCCTGGGAAGAGCAGACCAGTACATTGTTCTTCTTTTTCCAAAAATAATAGCAATGGTATTAAGGAACAGCAGAAATTTGGATGAACACTAGTGCACAAACAAACAAAAAATTTCCCCTGTCAAATCAAAATGGGGTTTGACATCTACTGTTTTAAATACATTTATGTCATTTTTGACTGAACAAGCAGACATCTCTGTAATGATGTTATTGCAATCAATTAATTTTCTGGTTTTATTATGACCGTAAAATTCTGTTGTTTGTATTCAGTAGCAAACGTGATTATATTTCAAATACACCTAACATTTAGATATTTGAAAGAAGATCGGTATTTAGCTTACTTTTTAAAGCTTTGTGAAAACTATTCCTCATGATAAGTCACTTAATAACTCAAATAAATAGTAATGTTCATAAAATAAGTAACCATATTTTCATCTGCTCTATCTGTGACATAATGCAAAGGGCATAGAAATCTAAGGAACATATTTTGCAATTACTTCAACTGATTTTAAAACAAGTTTTGCTTACCTTAAAAGGTGGTTCTGATAGTGCCCTGAAGTCTGCTACTACGGAGGTTCACAATATTTAGTTCAGAGACAATTGGGTCACTTAGACAATATGTGGGAACTTTGTCATGCATTTATTGCTATGTATGCACATACAGCAATGTGCTATAACTCTGTGCCCATGGTAAAGTCCCATTTTTATGCTGAATGGGTTAATTCCTTGTCTACAAGGAAATAAAACATTGGTTTGTGCAAAGTGAACCATTTGGAATTGGACCGTCATAGCAATTTGAAAGGTACAACAAAAACTGGAATGCCTATTCACTTTTCAAAAACAGGAGTAAAAGGCCTTGGAGAAAATAGGTTACCAAGAATGCAGGTACTTTAGAGAGTTTTTACTGGAGCTGAACGTAAGATATAGAGACAAGATGGATTCTAGGAGTCATGTTGGGTCAGTTCTCTTACTGAAGTGTCTTCCATCTTAAACTAAACTTGATAAGGAATTTTATAAGCTGCTGTACTGGTTTTGGCTAAGATAGAGTTAATTTTCTTCATAGTAGGTTGTATGGGCTATGGTTTGGATTTGTGACCAAAACAGTGCTGATAATACAGGGATCTTTGAGTTATTGCTGAGCAATGCTTACACAAGATCATCTTTTTTGCTTCTCATACTGCACCACCAGTGAGCAGGTTGCTGAAAAGGCACGAGGAGTTCGGAGGGGACACAGCTGGGACAGCTGACCCCAACTGACCAAAGGGATATCTTATATCATATGATGTCATGATTGCTTTCATAGAAAAGATTATCAGTGTTGCCGTATTTTCCTTGAAGAGCAAAGGAAATTTCAGACAGTACATTTGAGGCTGAGTTCCAGAAAATCCTTACAGAAGTTAAGATAAATTTGGAGAAGCTATGCAAACAAAGAGGCACACTTCAGTCTAAAGATTCAGGCCTTCAGGAGAAGTAATTCTCCTATAAAAGCCACTAAGATACAATGCTGAAATCTAATATTAAAAATATTAAACTATTTCACAGGAATGAGGTTTAATAAAATAAATGAATCTTCCAGGCCCACACAGACTTTCTTGGCCTAGTTCTCTCCTCAGCTGAGCTATCCTAAAGCCATCTACCTTAGACTGAAGTCGTAATACTCAAGCTTTCCTAGAACAAAAACTTCTAAAAAGCATTCATCATTTGGTGATATTTCTGTATAATGCAATCACCTAAGACGGATTTTTAGTATAAAATTCTATTGCAATACAAAGCTCAGAAACAACATGATTCTCCTGCATCCCCAGCTGCATTCTTATTGCAAAAAAAACACTGATCAAATCTATTTCTTTTTAGTGTATAGCATTTTTCTCTTAGTTTCAACACTTAAATCTACTTACTTTTCTCAATTATTCTAAGCTTGCAGTGTTTTTTTTTAATTTCTCCCTTAAGGATTTTTTGTGCCAAGCCATAAAATTACATGGAAAGCATACAGTGACAAGAACATTGGGATTTAATTCATAAAGGAAAAACAAGGTTCAAATTCAGTTTTGTCCTATGGTTATAATTGTGGTGTAACTGGGTAACAGGGCAGGACTTGTGTACACACTCAATGCACTGAGTTATTTCCAAGGTTCAGGAACTCCCCAGATGATCTCTGCATATAAACTGCATAGGTATAATGGACTGGCTTGTCTTGAGGGACCGATTTGAGACAAGGTGATCGACATACTTCCTAATCTTCTTCACAACGAAATATTTGACTAATTGCTTGAGGAACCTTCCATTTGGGAATTTTGAAAAGTTTAGAGATTCCCCCAGGCAGCTTCTGCTCTGTGTAAACCAATTTATACGTTTACGTGTGCATATTAATATCCTGGGTGGAGACTTGAACTCTCCCAGGGAACCTCAGGTGGTTCAGAATTGTAGAATTGAATAGATTGTACATAATTGTAAATACAAATTGTTATCGAAGATGAAGAAAATAACAGTCTTTTGTACATAGGTAAGATAATTAGGAGATATTTTGTATTTCATTTAAAGCAATCAATAGTGAGAGATTACAGATGTTGTTAGAGTGTTTAGGTAGGACCATGGGCATCTGGAGTCCGAGAACCAAATAGAAAAGTCATTCAGGGAGTCTCCTGATTCAGCTGAAGATGCTGTTACAAGGACCCTTGTAACAGAGATTTCTATTACCATCCACACAGCAAACCACCATTCTTTTTGAGATTTGATCCCATATGTGAACGCTGTCTTATGCAAAGATTTTAATATACATATATATACATAAAGAGAGAGAGAGATTGTTAACACACTCTCTGTGTCTACACAGCAGTGTAGAGTTTAATCAGGAATAGGTAAACCTAAATTTCATCTCTGTTCCTTTGAAAATGTGATTGGAAAAATATTGGGAGAATACTGTGAATAATTGAAAAAGAAGACTGAAAAGTAAACAAATCTTCCTTGAAGGGGCTGTTTGATATTTCATTTTTTTTCTAGAAAGCAGTCTTTATGGTTAAATACATTTTCTGATCATAAGAAGCCTTCCCAATGTATCTTTGGTTTATTTTGACAATTCCTTAATAAAACAAATGTAGTAAAGTTAAACTGTTTTATAATAGCTGATATTATGATAAACGTATGTTTTAGGAAATGTTATAACAACTTGCTTCCTATTCCCTTATTAATACACAGGTGACTTCAGTTAGTCAGTCAAAACATTGCTACATAGAGTTTTCTAGATGTAGGGCAAGTGAAAATAGAGAGGCATCTATAATTTTGTTGACCTTCTCAGCAGCTGGATAAGCTTTCATCAACTTTCTCATTAGTAACATCTGACTGATTGACTAGGTTAGCATAGAGAAGCAAAAGCCAAACAGATAATTTGCATATTATATTAATGACATTCATAAACCACCATTTGGTGTTCCTATGGGAAGTATCATAATACAATCTGATTGCTTTTGTATTCACCAGTTGTTGCAAAGAAAACATCCATGATTGCCTCTAATATTATAGGGATACAGTTTATTTATACTTTTCTATGAGTGCAAATCACAACTGCCTAAGAAAAAAACAAGCCTCTGAGTGATCTACGAAGCAAAATTATCTAGTTGAAGAAAGCAGGTCCAAATAATATTCTACCTCATCTAAAACTTTAGGTTAAAATACCAATGTTGCATAAATCTTCAAAGATCAAACAATGTGTCCTGGCCAGGTCAAAGGCAATAAAAACAGGTAATTCATTTTAAGATCACAAGCTCATAAAAGCACAGGGCCAGAGTGAGCTCATGAAACTCCCTCTGGTTATACAATCATTGTAAAACCAAATGCTAAAATTCAGATTATAGACTTTATATATATATTATTATCACTACAACATTTGACATAATTTCGCAGCCTTGGGACCAGAAGATTGAGAGAGTCAGTTCTGTCCCTGTTTCCTTTCCCTCTGTAAGGGAATAAGCTGTAGCAAAATCTGCCTTAGCATACTTCTTTGCCACTCATTTACTGGTGCTGCCCAGTGTGAGGAAAAGGGAAGGAAACAAAAAATCTCTTTTTCTGCCCTATTTCTTTCTTTCTCAAAAGATGGTATAAACATGTTGCAGGTATCTCGTTTCCTTGCAAATCCTCCTTTAGCTGTTACCAGTGCTGTTACTGGAATATGAAAAGGAATGTATACATTTTCTCTCTCTGCAAAGTCAACATTCAGACCTAGACTAACTTCAGGATGCTTCCAAGTGCAAATTTAACAATATTCACCTTTTGTATATTACACTACCAGTTTAAGTCCTTCTGCTGACTGTTTTAGGAGAAAAAATAATTTCAATGTTAAATTACCCTTCAAGTTCTACTTACAATCAGGAAAGTGATACTATACAGCATACCTAAAACCAAGCAGGAAGTACTAGAACATAAAAAAATGAATATGTAATTTCAAATTGAATTATTCAGCTATCTGCAATCTAAAATTAGTCTTACACTTAGAGGGTTTTTGAGATATTCAGACAGATATTTGCCATGGCAAATATCCCTAGACACGACCAGATCTGACTGTCTGTATCCAGTAATCCTAGGGCCACCCCAACCCCTCGGTTAGTACATATATATATATAAATGTGTATCCCTATATGTTTGGTCTACTCACAATATAACCATGAAATGTAACTGCATCTGGAAGCTTAATAGTGATTGGAACTGAGTCATCTTTTCTCATCATGGACTTTGCAAAACAGATTATGGATCTCTCCCTTACAGGAAAGTTATTTGCAAACACTGTCATTACAACATTCCATAGGTGCATTGCATTTTGCACTATACCAAGCCCTGCCTCAGAAAATCGTCTGCCTATGCATAGATACAGATTATCTGCTGTTAAGCTGTGCTGAATTCAGCTGCTTTCTGTGACACAGCATGCCTGGCAATCAGTTCTAACATATTATTGTCCTCCACATGCATGCTGCATTCCTCCAGGAAAATGATGGAAAATGAGGAGCAGATTTTTCCTATCTATCCATTTCCTGTCTATGACAGTAGCCCATGTTATGCTCTTTTTTTTTCCTTTTTTTTTTTTTTTTGGATGAAGCATGGCGCTTTGCTGAAATTTTTCACTGCAAGTGTATGAAAGAACAAGATACGTACATAATGAGAAAGTGAAGTTGGACTTAAACTACGCACACACACACACAAACATAAACTAATGATCCACAACTGAAGAGTGGATTAATACGTTGAATGAGACATAAAGGTAGTAATGGTTAATTGTTTTACATTCAATACCTGCCATATATCGTGCTGCCTTTTTCCAAATACTAATACATTTAAGCATGAATAGGCAAATCCTGCTTTCTATGTTCTTCCATAGTTTAACATATGGTTTGCAAGCTTTGCAGAAACTGTCATGGAAAATACAAGTACATAAATACAAAGAAATTTGACTAAATCCCTGAGGACACTATCTTTTATATTTAATGGTTGTATAACTTAGAACTGATTACATAGCGGCTGAACTTGTCACTTGTAAACCCTATACTAATGTTTGATAGTTACGCTTCTACCAATCTACTGGTTTCTAATTAGCAGATGAGCTGTCTTCCTGAATTTAAATTAAATTATTACTGAGACATTTATGCTAAGGTCACTTCAAATCTAAGAACTCATACGTAAGTTTTAAATATGTATATTGATATTTTACTGATTAGAGCTATATTTTTATATGTCAATGTAGGGACTCAGACTCAAAAGGGTAAATTAGCAAAGTGGATTAATAAAAAGGAATTTACATATTTCACTTACTCTTCATTCTAATTTGATTTGCAGTTAAGTTCTGCCTTTGCTGTATGTCCTTAAGGCTTAGAGTGATTTCTAATAATGGTGTCTGAATTTTGGAAACCATCTTATTGAAATGTGGATTATCTTTGAAACCACTGTTCTCATCTCATTTAGTACTAAGATTTTAATAGTTTAGCCTATACTTCCAAACAGGTGTCCCTTGCAAAACAAAGCCTAAAGTAATAGATGCAATACTATGCTTCTGATGTGTAATTAGTAACCGTGGTATAGAATTTAGCATTTCCTACCATATTGCTGTCAAAAGAAGAAGATTAGAAAAACATTGTGAAAACTACTGAGGGTTTCATAATGGTTTCAAAATTAAGGGCCTACACTATATTCATAAAATGCATCTGCTTAGATAATTACTATTTGTTAGTTTTTATACCACTGTCAGACACAAAAAGGACATCTGCATTATATAATAGTATATTTATGCATCTTTGGATGTGACATCAACTGAAGTTTTGAAAACATGGTCACACAAACAAATTATCCCTCTCAAGGATGAATTAGTATAATTTATGTCAACATGCACTGTACTCCATATACTATTTTCATGTATAAGAGGAGCAGGTGAATGTTTTTCTTGTATTTGACATGCCTGTGTTTTTTTCTGTTTTACAGAAGTAAACCTCATCCCAGCTAAAGCTGAACCAATAAAGGTTTGTTTCACTCCCAATATTAATAAGTCAAATTTTAGGTTGAGGGCAATAACTACTCTATACCTAACTTCTCAAATTTCTGTAAGGCATAATAAAAGTAGTCCTCTTAACAGACTGGTTTAATGATAACTTCTGATAAGGCAGGCTGAGAGCTGTTTGGTATTTTGAAGGAGCTGAGGAAGTTTCTTTAAACTGACAAGTCAGTTCTTGTGATTTCTGTGTATTGAACATGTTATCTTGCTAGAATGAGAGCTTCTCCACAGCTGTTCCTCCCAGTACAGCCTCAGTGGCCAGAAACCTTGTGGGAAAGGAGACCAGAAGTGGATCTGCCAAATCAAAGCATACATTTGTATGTGTGTTCTATAAGATACGCTTGATACTTCTACAAAAGAAAACCATGCTTTGTCTTTAGGAAGCAGTTCCACTTGTGGGCATTAAACTACACCAGTATTAAGGCAGGGTGAGATCGCCCTAACCCAGTACTGCTGCACAGTCAGTAGGTACAAAACCCCTTTGCCATCGCTTTATTCTCTTTTGTATTGCTGAGCAACAAAGGTTTATACTCAGGATGTCTCTCTTTTGTTAAAAAAGATTGTCTTCTTTCAAGAAACATTTTCATACTGAGAGACAGCCATCCAATAAGGTTTATCATGGTAACAGTATCCTACAGGTTGACTGGCAGAACAGTGCTACAGCTATGGGAAGAAGGATTCAATAATGGTTTAAAACACTTCAGATTTGCGCTACAATCACCTCTCCATTGACTGCTACTCTCTTATTTATTATAACAGGGACTAGGATGATGAACTGTGATGTGCAATACACATCACAGGTGGCTTTCAGCCAGTGTCATCCAGAGTGCCTGGCACTAAGCTGACTGCAAAGCAGTCCCACTAAATGTGAGGCTGACTCCATGTGATGCTCCTTTGTAACTTTTTCTTCATGCTCTCCATGGTTCACAGAGGCCTAGTAATCTCTATGCATTCCTAAAGCTCTGTGCCTAAAACGCCCTTGATCGCAGCACCCAGTGAGCTGTAGCATGCTAGGTGTGGTGACCCAGCAGCTGGAGCCTGACAAGGCTAAAGAAGAGTGAAAACAAACATGCTCTGAAAAGTGTGAGTTCACTCTGTGTGTGAATGCAGTCTGGTGTCCTTGAATTATTTTTCTTGGTGTTCTGAGGTGAACATGTTGAAATAGCTTGTCTGCCAGTGGTCTATGAGCCTGGGCACAGCAGGATAAGGATGCAGCTGAAAGAAGTGTGTAGACTATTTCTAGTATGAAAGGAAGTTCATGCATTCTGAACACTCATATTAATTTTCACATAACACAAGTAGACAGTGGCATTTATATGCGAGGCAAAGGAAAAGGAAAGACTGAAAAATTCGTAAATGTCAGGAATAGGTAGAACTTCTCTGTTCTGCCTGCTGTTAATAAAAATATTAATAAAATGTAAAAAAAAAAAATAAAAAAATCATTGTTAGTTTTTGTAATGAAAAATCTTTGTGCATTTTCAGTATATAAATATACCAAAATATGCTCTTTGTCATGTGGATAACTTTCATAAGAGTCAATATATATGCTACATATATATATATATTTAATTACATCATATTTTCAGCTTTACAGAGCACTCTTATGACACTTCCAGTCTTTAAGACTGTATGCATATCCCAGCAGACTAACTCAGAGCTCAGAATGGCCAAGTGTGAAGGCTAGACTTAAGTGGCAACCAAATCTCCTCTGCTTTAATTCTGTTAGTTGCTTTCTGAGATAATCTGCTGTATTATAACTGTTTTATATAATACTATAGCACAAAAAAGCCTCTTATTACTAGTGTCCACCAAAATCTGACCATTACATCTTAGCAAAAAATGCCCAGTGAGCTCTTTCACTTTAAGCTATGAGTCTTCTGTAATAAAACCGTTTCCACTTCTCTCCATAGGTCTCATAGACAGCTCACTGTAGAACAGTTTCTCTTGTTTAACAAGTTGATTAATGAAAGAAGCCTTTTTCTTTTTTTTCTCCTCTCATTATTTTTTTCCTTACCCTCCTCATGATAGACACTGAACTGAATTCTGTCATTCCCATCAGGGGCCCACTGTACAGGTATTATTCAGACAAGTCTTTGGAAGTCCACCTACTCAATCACTTTCTTGTCAGAACACTGCTGAACCTCACATATTCTCTCCTCTTTTTGTCTTCCCACATTCACTTTCATAATGACTGTCTAATTTTCAGTGCGCAGCCAAAATATTTTTAACAATTTTTATCTTTATTAGTAGTTTCATTTTACAGCCGTGTGGTATTTGGCATTGTTTACAGTCAGAAAAGTAGGGGACTAAGATCTCTGAATAAATAAAATATAGTGGTCTCACTTTTTGATGAGTGGACACAAAGGACTATTTTTTTTCAAGCTGCGAGAATACATTCACAGATATGTGCACATATATTAAAAAAAAAAAAAAGAACTTCGGGCTTACCAGCAAACTACTGTATAACTATATATGTTCTACACTCATTAGGGCACACTAAAACACAGAGAAAAATTAGGAGCTTGAGCCAAAATTAACATCATAATGCTGGATTTCTGGAGTTTCCAGGCTTCAGGAAACCATATTCCTGTCTTCTTTCCTGCTCTAAACTAAACAATCCTGGTTTATTTGATCTCTCTTTGCATATCTTGTTTCTTAGAGCTCTGACCATTCTTACTGGCTGGGTAGAACAAAGCACTCCAGCTCAGGAATTGCCAGCGCTTCCTGGAGCAGAGGATTATGCATGCCAGGGAGAGGTTTTCCCTTCTCTGCTCAGGCTCTAGAATGCCATCCAGTGTAGCCTCCGTACCCTTTTCTGAAGAACACATTTTTAACATGCTGCTGCTTGTCCTCACATCATTCAGTGATGGCATAACACTTCAGTAGCTGTCTAGGGCAATTCGGGCAGGAGGCACTGATGCTACAGTGGTATCTTGACTTCTCAGCATAAAAATTCAGGTTGTTCATCTTACCTGATCACATGCATTCATGTTAGGAAAATTGTTCATTTTCTACTACCAAAGCATGAAAACTATCCATTTTAACTGAAGTATAGATAGTGTTCATGTTTCTTTATTTATTTTCAATTCAACATGTAAAGCTATCTTATCCAAAACAAGAGCCTATGACAAAAAGAGCAAAAATTCCTAGGTCTTGCCTAGGCCATCAGTAACACCTGTAATAACTATGATTTTTCAAGACAATTGTGACTGCAATGAGATCCTTAGATCATATTCACTGTTCTCTTCACAGAGAGAAATAGAACTAAGTGGGAATATTAAAAGAAATTTTGAAAAAACCTGAAGAATTCATGGAAACTGAATAGCTTTGGTGATTAGCAACTGCTTAGTAAAATGAGAGAAAAAGCTCTCTACATACTCTTCTGCTTCAATACTAAGTATATTTACTCAAAATACATTGTTCTCAGTCACTCCCATGCAAATTCGACTATGATATAATTATACTAATTACAAGCATAAAAACACAGCTTCGGTGAATGGGATTAGAATCATTTTTGCAATATACAGATTAACAGTACAAACAGCAATATTTCATTAAATTTTAAATAGAGATTAAAATAAAGATACATATAGAATTCTTGAATTTCAGATTTTTTTTTGTGTCAGTTTCTGTCAGCTGCAGGTCTTTCAATTTCAAAATTAATTTTTCATTCATTACTACAAGTAAATGCAAAGTGAACATGTCTGACCATATGCTGCAGGTTCATAATCACAGGCAAAAGCAAGTGCCTGTCAAGCTCTATTACCAGAAAACCTACCTTTTCACTGAGCAAGTAATTGTCTGCAAACATTGTATTTTAATCACTCCGAGGCAAATTTCCCAGGAATTCCTTCTCTTAGCCTCAGGAGATCCTGGTGACAGCTCACATGTTCAATTGTCACAATCTGTAAGTGGCCCTCAGTTGTAGCCATTTCTCTCAATCAGCTCTGCAAATGGAAAACACTTGGTACACAAGGTCATTCCAATCCTGTATGTGGACACTAATCAGCCTGGCTCATGAACTCTGAAGATGGCTATGAAACACGATAAAAATAAATAAATGTTTATGAAGCCTATTCAGGGGAAAAAAAAAAAAAAAAATTAAAAAGCCGTAATAGTCTTGAAAATCTCGACTTCCAGTGTGTGCCTAGCCTTTGAAGGTGGAAACTAACCTTTGTTTCAGGACCATGAAAGTCTTTTAAGTTGCTGATGGGAAGATTTCCTGCTAAGTGAGACTGAGAAGCAGCACAGTATGCAGAAGTAACAAACCACAGCTAAAATCACTATTCATTCACTGCCCACATACAGAAAACAGGAAGGGTTCACTTGTTCAATCAATATGTACCTTGGTTATTTTCAAACTCTAAAAGCATTGTTTTAGCTCAAGGTAATGACGTTGTATAGAAACCCACACAATGGATTTGCTAATGGATAAACCAGCACAAGGATAAAACATATAAAATAACAGACAATATGCCATTTCAAGCTCCATACTGTATCCATCAATTAAGAATTTGAATTACTACCAAATTTTAAAGTACAGACTTGTCAAGAGGAAAACAATAAACATAAAATGAGGCAACGTGATATTCCAAAGGAAAAAAAAAATCTATGTAAAGATATATGTAATTTTAGTTTCTCTATATTAACAATTTTTTCACATTAATAATTTTCTGAAATTTAAAAAAGGAATTTTTGATGTTTACTTCTAAACATGTAGTTATTTAAGAATGTATATCGTTATAACAAATTATAACTCACAGTCCAGAAAGACTGGACACCATCAGCAATATCCACAGCTGTCCAGACACAAAAGAAACAGCATGTTCCCCTTGTAACAGTGCCAGGTAGCTGGAAGAGACCTTGAACAGATAATTTCAGCAGAGGAATTAGAAACGCTCTGTGTGAAGCTACCGCTCATCATTTAGTGATGTCAAAATAACCTTTTCACATATAAAAATTAGAACAAATAAATGCCTTATTTCTGTATAAGAAACAACAGTGACATAAAATTAACCTATTTTCATGACAAAGAGGAAAACAACTACATAAATGTGAATTAAGATTAAATTGACACTAAGTATAAAAATGTGATAGTACAAATAGTTAATCATTGTTACACTGTGAAGTTGTAATGTGATTGTGTCTTCATTATTGTCTTTCTCTTTTATGATATATTAAAATTTATATTAAAACATCAGGGTTTTTTATCATTTTTACTCTTACCTCATCTGAACCTCTCCAACCTTGGACTGTAAATGTTGCAAAAACTGTGTCTAAGAGTAGCTCCAGATTGTCGTATTTTAGCTTCACATCAATGCATTTTGGTTTGATAGGTACTTCCGGTATAGCTATTACATTTGAGAACAGAAATTGTTTTACATTATTGACTTTATATACTATTGTATAATACATAATTATAGCAAACCAAATAGATTACAGAATAGCGTGACTGGTTATTTTACTTTGATTGAAATGCTATGGCACAAATCCTGTATTTAGATATGCAACTAGAAGACACCTATTCATACCCAAGGCAGAATTTTTCTATTATTTTTACAATAATGTCAAGTTTTTTCACCAAGCATTTAAAAATATGTATATATACGTATGAATAGTCATATTTTAAATACTAAAAAAAAAAATAAAATTCCTATAAAAGTCTTTCTTTTTCATTTGTAAGAATTAAAATGTAAAATGACTCTCACCCATGGAACTTTAAATGACAGATTGAGTTGTCATGCAATTTCCAGAAAATAGTTCATGTATTTGTGCAATACTCTTAAAAAAAGATAGAATCTAGGTTTCTCAGGTTGGAACGGAATGATTAATAATTTTCTAACATAACTGCACAAGGAAAAGCAGAAAGGTTAAAACTACATTTTTCACTTTTTTGTGGTTGTTTTTTACTATTTTATTTTTTTTTTTAGAATGATAACAGCAAAGCTGAAAATAGGCCTATATTCTCTAAAGAGATATCTTTATAAGTGTAAAAGTAATGGTTGACTGCTTTTTTAACTTCTTTTTTTCATTGGGTGCGGTGAGGTTTTCAGTTTATATTTCCAGAATCCTTGGTGTTTGACTCTGTCCTTTCTGAAATAAAAATGGATGGTAGAGCTTACATTGGTGAAAATTTGCTATATTTTTTTAAGTGGTTTTACATTCCTACTTCTTTTCTTGAAATCTCTAATATTTTAGTTGATCTTATCTAACTCTTTTCTATTTATTTTTACTTCAGAAATATCCAGAATGTCATATTAGCTTTTAACTAGCTTATGCAAAGAGTCAGCAAAATTAATCATCTAGTCTCCTACTGTCTTTAAAATGGATAGGAATAAGAACTTCAACATCAAAATCTTTCTCTAAGAGTTAACTCAGTAAGTGCTATCAGAAAATAAGTAAAGCTTTTCCTAGAAATTTAAATTTCACATGTCCTTTTCCAAAGGATGAATTGGAAGAAAGAATTATCTCATTTCACAATTGACTATAACAGTACAGGGTCAAGCCTGATGCTCTTTTCTGTGCCTTTTTACAATCTAGTACATATATTTTAAGAAAAGGGAAACAAATAGCACACCATTTTCAAGGTGAAGCCCCACTGAGTATTTATACTCAGATGGGCTTTCTGCTTTGTTACCTGATGCTTTCTGAATCACTCTAGATTGTTTTTACTTTTATAACCATTCTTGAGCCAGTGTTTATATGAAACTATATATAATATCACCAGGATCTCCTTGCAGAGAAAAAATAGCAAGATCAACATTACATGTATAAAGGTAGAATCAGGACTAGGAGGAGGTTTCCCCTGTCTGTATTATTTTACCTTTATCTAAGTGGATTTTTATATTCTATACTACCACGCAGTCATTTAGTTGTAGAACGCCTCTATAATCCTTCATAGTCAACTTTCCTGAATATGAGTATGAATGCTATACTGAATATCTAAGTATAATCAATAAATTGTGTGTCATAGCTCTTTACTTTTTTTCCAGATCATTTATGAATATGTACACATTCTCTTGTAAATATAGGTTGATGGTGTGTAGCTCAGGAAATGGCTACAAAATTTGCTAAACTATGTCACATAGAGACAGAAAAAAATAGGATTTAATCTATTCTATTTGTCCAGTGTGAGGTGACTCTTAACTTTATAGTCTGAGTTTTTATGGTACATACGATCATAGATATTTTTGAAAAATCCTCAGCCTATGAAGGAATAATATACATCATTTGGTTACTTAACATATTTTTGGCCTTAATAGTGTCTGACATTCTGCAGACTATTGATAAAATAAACATCTTGACTTGTAAAGAAATAACAAAAAAGATAAAGTTTTATATTTTAAGCAATGCTCTAGAACATAAAAGACAGCAGAGTAGGAATGAAGAAAAGTCTGGGCTCATTAGAGGCTCATTAGATTTCTAGATGACATTATGAACTGAGACAGAAGGAAATCTCCCTTTTACTGTCTTTCCCTGCTTTATGCATGTCTACAGAAACCTGATTAAAAACTGTGACTTCTGTCTGCTGGATTTTGTGTTTTTAATTTCATCGACTTCCTTTTTTTTTATTTATTTATTTATTAATAATGAGCATCACAGAGCAGTTGTCCATAGAAAAGTGAATAAAACATCCAAGTCCTCTCTTTTTGCAGGCTGAACATCTTGAGTGAAGAAAACATCAATATTTCACATTTTCAATAGCCAACACGGGCTAGTTACTGTTTGTTTCTCCCATTTTCCTGCTTATAAAGAAAAGTAAATTGTAGCCTGTGGAATAAAGGAATGATCTATAAGCATAACCTTTTCCTCGTTGCCAGGAGGACTTTTCAAAAAATGAGTGACAGCAATAGTGGGTATTTAGATCTCTGGATTGGTAAGCAACGGGCCATTTCAGTGCAGGTATGGCTGATGGAGTTAGTACATCCTGTAACTTTACACCAGTTTATTGCTTTACTGAGAACTGCATTCAGCTCCTGGTGTAAATGAATGCATCTCCTGGAAAAAGTGATTGAAGCTATTTTTGCTGACTGCAGTATTAAATTCGGTTTGAAGGTCTGAAAGCTCAACTGGTTACTTAATAGCTTATTAGCCACTTAGTCAAAGTAAGCCAGTTGGACAAAGACACATTGTATAAGCTGATTAGCATGCTCATTATGGCTGAAATAGGTTTGAGAACAGCTCAGCTGATAGACTAGACTGCATGGATATCTCCACTGAGAAAATCATTAGATGTGTTGTAACTTCTTCAGCTTTGAAAGCCCCTCCACCCATGAAGAGCTTGTGAAGACATCCTTACAGACTTTGTAGGCTGTGACAACAAATATTATCTATTTTACAAAATATTATATATATTATATACAAATATACCATCACAAAATCTACATGCATATCATTTTCCTGTGACATTGACAAAAAACTTTTCACTGTTTTTTTTCTGTTTTTGGCTATTACTTGCTAGAATCTCAGTTGAAATAGGTTGAGGCATTTCCTGCAAAAAAATCAGTGGGACTTACTGTTTATTGGGACTTATAGTTTAACTTTGGCCAAAGAGAACAAACAGCTGGCCTAGTGATGTCCTTCGTTGTTAGAAGCAGTAGAAATCATTTATTGTAAAAGATGTTCCATCACAAATACATATATGCTTTGGGGACTGATGTCTAACCATGCATAAAAGCCAACTTTGCAGAATCCCAACAATTCCTGGAGGATGAGACCAGATTCAGTGTGTAGGAAATGTAGGTGGCCTGAAGTACTCATGCATTTCAAATACAACTTGCAGCTCTTGAAAGCAACAGTTTGCTGGAGAGAGTTCTTTGCCAATGGTTTTGCCAGATATAAATACTGTTTGAAACTGAAGAGGCTTTCCTCACTTCCTTTCTATTGTTAACCTTAAGAAAATGGTCAAGAAGATTGGAACTTTTTTTTTTACAAGGTTCATAGGTGCAAGGGTATTATGTTGGTAAATCTCTGAGGCAGTACTAGAAATATCTGCCTGAGAAGAAGAACTATGATTTTCTTACATTCTCATATTTTTATTATTTGCAAAGCCATGTCAATTACTAATTTTATGGAACTGTATATTCTTACTGAAATAGAATTTTTATTTTCCAAGTGCTGAAAAATGACTTCAAACAAAAAAAAAAAAGCCTTGTCTTAAGAGACATCTTTAGAGCCCAGTATTTTACTTGAAAGCTCCCATCCTTTTAGTAACATAAATCGAGTATTCAGACTTCTCAACCCTCATGAGCAAAAAACTTCAGCAAGTCTGGCAGGCTCTTAGACATTATTAGTGACATGAACAGACTGAAGAGAACGTTCTCCTTTCAACAGAACCATTAACAACCTATTTTGTGTACATGAATCTTCTGTGGTGTTTTAGTTTCTCCCTCCTCTTGTGAGCAACTGCAGGAAACAAACTGCTAGGATTCATCACACAATCAATATTCAGTACATCCAAACCTCAGCATATCTCAATGTAGATGCTGAACATTTAATCTCTGTCACTAGCCCAGTGTGCTCCTTGAACACATGGAAGAGATTTCAATAAATATTTTATGGATCTCTTCAAAGGTTTATCTCTATCACTTTTGCCATCTTGTGTTTTATGACTCCCCTTTTTTATCAAATGTTACAACAGCCATATGGACAATGAATATCATAATTTTGAGGATATTTTTGAGGTTCTATAGCTTGAACACTAATCTGGTTCCTCTTATTGTATTTTTTTTAATTGAAAAGTAAAACATAAAGCTCTCTGCTTTTAGGGTTTATTTTTACTTGCCCTTATTTACCATTAACACCTCTCTGAACTATCCCACTGATAGTGTTATTATTCAAGACTTTCTTTTTCACATCTTTTTAAAGCAGCAGTAGTGATTGTGGTGGCAATTAACACAACACTTTAAGAATGATTCTGTTAAATTCCTCATTAAATTCTCATTTTATTTGAACAATGCTAGGAGAGACTCAATAAACTGAATTTGTCCAGAGGTCCTACTAGGTTTTTCGCTTTATTTTTCACAACAATTACCATCCTACACTTTGCTTTGAGACAGATGAAACAAATGAAAAAAGGAATTAGCTCTCCCTCCACCACCACCTTCCTGAACTTAGAAATCATTTGCCTCACAAAAAACAAACTTCTCTGAGTACTAATGAGCATATGATTAAGAGTTTATTGCTGCATTGCACATATTTTGTCTTTTTATTTTAAACAACTTACTTAGAATACAGTTAGTAGACTTAAGACCGAAGAAAACATGGGCAAGCCTAGTGAAGTGGGGGTTTAGTGCTGTTCTCAAAATGTATCATTCATTACTGCTCCTGTCATTCAATTCTTTGTTGTCAATAAATGTGTGTTTCAATATGTCACAAGTATTATGTTTATTAAAGGAGGCAAAGCAAAAGAAACACAAGCAAACACAGTCACTTAAGCACTGAACATCCAGTTAGAGACCTGAATAGTATTTTACTGCAATGGTTGAGGCAAATTATTGCAGCGGTTTTTTTCACCTGTTTTTACTTTTCCTCAGCTTTATTTGTAGAATACTCAGAAACTCTGCCCTGTCCTCTTCAGATGAGCTCTCTTGATTCAGTAGTTTATCTAATTAGGTCCTGGGCTCTGATTAAGTTTCTCTATATTTCCCCTATCATTTTTACCTCATTCCTTTTTTTTTTTTTTTTCAAGGTTAGTTTGTTTGTACCTAAAGGTCTCTAATATCCCAGACTAAAATGGAAGTCACAACAAACAGCTCCATCCAGTGGTTCTCTTTGTGACTGTATTTCCCATGATAGTGTTCATTTTGAGGAAATAATTCTGATGAATGATTTGGAAAATGTGTGTGGAGAAGATGAACATCGACATGAAGTAAACAAACATCCCCAGAAGTTTCATTTTTCTCTCATATCTGCATTATTTTATTTTTTTCTACAAGACCAAATTTCCCTTCATAATTAGCAGAAGCAACTGCAAACTATCTGAAGCCCAAAGAGGAGAGGATATTTTATTTTAAGCTGCATGATATGGCAAACACTGTACACAGTCATAGAAGAGGCACTTCACAGTATAGATTTTCTGCTTTTAACTTGGAAAGTTATCAGCAAAGGTATTTTAGCTTTATTTTGTTTCTTTTTGAGTCTAAGGGAATTTCTTTTTATTCTGAAGGAAAGCAATATCTACTTTGTTAGAAAAGACTAGGCTATACTTTTATTGTCAGAGTCAATTACGTGTGCCTGTGTAACCTTTTTCAGCTATTATATTCTTCATATCATTCTGCACTGATGTTACCAATACAATTCAGAAAAAGCTTCAAAGCATCTTGGAAGTGTTAGAAAGGGAGATAGCTGGCATTGCTCAGAGACTCATTTGAAATGACTGGATCTCTAATTTATAAAACTGGGACAGCCCATGTCAGGAACACATCAGCATGGCTTTGGGAAGATACACCTTTAGCCACAACCTTTTGTCAAGTGTTTACTGAGCAATTCAAAAGCTTGTGCTTGAGAAGAGGACTTACAGGACAACTAACTTAGAATGAAGGCATAATACTGGCTTTTTTGTAAAATTTTACATACCATTCTCTTTGGAAGGTTTTACATATTGAATATGGCCTTTTAGATATTTTATTTTGTGAATGATGCATAGCTGCAAGGAATTAAATTTATGCAAACAGACATGCACGTTGATCTGAGGCTGAGACTGCTTTCTTCTTGCTAGGCCATTTTCTTGTCAGGTTAAATATGTTCAAACATTCTTTTCTGTAAGGTTTACATCTAAAATAGGAACAAAATTACTGAGGTCTTAGTTTGCAACAATACTTTAGTGAAATAATCTGCAAGCAATGTTTTAATTGTTGAAGAATTGGATTTTGACTGTTAAAATATGTCTCAAGGCTGTGAACTTACGCATCTTCCCAAATGCTTCAATTTCCCTCAAGCTGCTGTTTGTATTGTTTCTCTCTGTCCTCAAATTCTATACTTACTGCTGTAGACTCATACACATTTATTTATTTTTAAAAAAGCACTTGGCACTTGAATATCAAAATGTTCTGATAGTCATTCTTGGATTGCCACAGAATAAATGGCACTTATTTAATGATAAACGAGACATAACTGTTCATTATGCTTAGAGTTAAAAATGATCTTCATAAAAATAAACATGTTTATTCTAAATTATTTTTCACCAAATTTTTCTCTGCAGGGTAGCAAGCAGCATTAGAGAAGTAAGTACAAAACTGAATCTTTACAAATATCTTCCTCTGGGTAACCAGAGAAATTCCCTTATTAAAAAAAAAAAAACCACTATTTCATCTTTTTTCCATATTTTTATGTCAGTTAATATTGAAAATAATATTGATTCACCCAGTATGAGATACCAAAGTCAGTTACATAGGAATAGAATTTAAAGTGCTAGAGTATTGTACCAGGAGAACTGATAATGATGCAATAAATTGGTATTCAAATACAAAGAAGGGGCTGAAATACAACAAAACCGAAAAGACCTGTAGATAGTCCAGCTATGGGTGATAAATTGTCCAAAGAACAGTGCACAACACCATTGAAGATGGATGTGGGAGTCTGGCATGTGATATTTAATATTAATTTTTGTTGTAATCATTTGCCATTTTGAGACGTTCCTGTGTCAAAATTTATTTCAATTTCTGCACTGCATTGTACGCAGTGCCAAAACATTTCTTGTGCAACTACTCATGAAGTGAATGGGGAGAAACATAAGTCAACATAAAGTTGACAAAGCAATAGTCTGAAGACAGCAGCTGGTAGGTCTAATTACATCTTATGCTAGTAAGGGAGCTTCCCTTGTTCCAGATCAGAATTTTCATAATTTGGGAGTAACAATATGTAAAAAAGTCATATATACGTGTACAGAGTTAGTCAACAAGCAGTGCTAGGTATTTTGTCATCAAAAGAACAAAATCTAGAATGTGTTCATACTATATATAGATTGGTACAAAAGGAATTATGTTTTTTGCATTGTTGAAATTTGCCATTTGATATTGGAATACATTCTTAAATAAATGTGATTATGTTACACATCATTTTAACGTGCTTTTGCTTTATGTTTTTTTGCTACTGACTTGTTACTTGCTGTTTTTTTCATATTTATTTTAGACTACAGAAAAGATCTTAGCAAATTCGAGCAATTTTCTTATTCAAGTTCAAAATCTGTTGTAAAGCAGCAGAGACAACTCACAACATCAATAACACACTTGGCCCAGGAACGGCTAACGAACACACAGTGCAGTAATGGGTCAAGAAGTCTTGCAAAGAAGACTAGAGCCTTGAAAATGAGGAGCATAATGGCTGGCCATCAGAAGTTAACAACGATCAATTGAGGGCAATCATCAAAGCTGATCCTTACACAACTTCACGAGAAGTTGCCAAATAATTCAGTGTTGACCACTCTACAGTTGTTCAGCATTTGAAGCAAATTGAAAAGGTGAAAAAGCCCTATAAGTGGTCGCCTCAAGAGCTGATGGACACTCAAAAAAATCATCATATTTACGTGTCCATGACAATGTCCGACAGCACGTTGCACAACCAACATGTCAAAAGTTGAATGCATTGGGCTACGATGCTTTGCCTCATTCCCATATTCACCTGACCTCTTGCCAACTAACTACCACTTCTTCAAGCATCTCAACAACTTTTTGCAGTGAAAACGCTTCCACAGCTGACAGGATAGGGAAAATGCTTTCCAAGAGTTCGATGAATCTCGAAGCACAGATCTCTATGCTACAGGAATACACAAACTTATTTCTCATTGGCAAAAAAATGTGTTGATGGTAATGTTTCTTATTTTGATTAATAAATATGTGCTTAAGCCTAGTTATAATGATTTAAAATTCACAGTCCAAAACTGAAATTACTTTTGCATCAACCTAATATCTTCAAACAAATGCTAATAGACTTGACAACATTTCATGGCTTTATTTAAAGATGAAAAAAGTCCCATAGATTTCTGATTTTGTACTTATATATATAGTATCTCCTGATACTGCATATACTCTGCTCTTATGAGACCCCATCTGGAGTACTGTATGAAGCTCTGAGGCCCCTGACGTGAGAAGGACACGGACCTGTTGAAGCAAGTCCAAGGGAGGGCCACGAAGTGGCTTCAGAGGGCTGAAGTACCTCTCCTACGAAGACAGGCTGTGAAGAGTTGCGGTTGTTCAGCCTGAAGAAGAGAAGGCTCTGGAGAGACCTTATTGCAGCCTTCCAGTAGCTAAAGGGGCCTATAAGACTGGAGAGGGACTTTTGACAAGATCATGCAGTGATAGGACAAGGGGTAGTGACTTTAAAGTGAAAAAGGGTAGATTTAGGCAAGATATAAGGAAGACTTTTTTACTATGTGGGTGGTGAGATACTGGAACAGGCTGTCCGGAGAGGCTGTCAATGTCCCATCCCTGAAAGTGTTCAAGGCCAGGCTGGATGGGGCTTTGAGTGACCTGATCCGGTGGTAGGCATCCCCGCTCATGGCAGGCACACTGGAACACGACTATCTTTAAGGACCCTTCCAACCCAAAACATTCTATGATTCTGTCTAAGAGATTTTTATTCATATCTACAAGGACTGCAAATTCATATTTCAGAAAGCAGATTATTGCTGTCTTCAGTTATATGACCCTTCATAATTTTTTCACCTGACTGGGCTAGAATCAGTAGGATAAATACCAATTTTGAGTTTTACATGAATGCAAAGCATTGTCAAAAAAAATGTTTGAGAGAGAGATGCCTGGGCACGGCTACATGTTGTCATAGCACAGCAGCCAGGCTGATATGCCCCTTAGGAGTATTTAAGAAGTCAATCTCTAACCACAGTGCTATTTAGAAAATAAGTGGGAATGTGATGATAGCATACTGTAAAGAAATTAAATTTCTGGCAAGAGACTTTTTGACCAGGGATTTTACTTTTTCTTCAGAATATGCATGTCACCTTAAGTACTCTGAGAAGTACAGCTACTTAAAATCAAGGTCCAGATTGAATTATATATTCATATGCGCATTATATAATTTCCTCCCATTTTATTTGGGTGACTATTTAAAAATAATAACTGATTTTAGAGTTTAGCTTTGAGTCTTTGAAACATTAAAAGAAACTGAAAATAAGTAATTCCCTTGCCTGATCATAAATATTTAGCAAGAAATATTACATCTGTTGACCAAAAAATAGACCAACTATCATTATACTAAGGATGCATTACTTTCTATTCTGACTGAAAACCTGGGAATTATCAGCTGAATCATAATGTATAATTTCGCAGAGCTGGCTCTTCAGGAAAAAGACACACTTCAGTATAGTTACTATGGAAAAAAAATGCCAATAACAAACAGCAGGAAATGAATATATTACATATGCTATTTTCACTTGCAGATTTGGGAAAGATGCAGGGATAGAGGAGAATTTTGAAGGAGCTCCCCTAGGTTTTGATGCATGTTAAAGCACATTGAAACAGGAGGAAATGTTCCTACTGCTCTATCAAGAAGAAAAGTTGTACCTGGTAAGACAAGTTTTAAAGAGTAGGGAAGCATTCCTGTAGAATTCTTCCGCTCCTACTTCTTTCAAACACAGACTCTATTAGAGGTGCGATTAAGATGTTTGTGCCAAAATCAAAACATTTATTTCTCTGCCAACTATGATGTGGTGTACTACAGAGAATACTCTTTCTGATTCACTTCCCAGACATTATAAGCATGTTACCTAGACACGCTAATGAATTAACACAGCTTCTCTTCTGCTTTCATAGCCATGGACTATTGATTTCTGCAGCAGTGAAATATATGAAGAAGTTAGTAAGTGGTATAAGCAAATGTGGCTTGCTGGATTACAGTGTGTTCTATTGCTGTCAATTTTACAAATAAAAGATGTAAATTCTGTATAAATCCCCTATTCTTATATTTTCTTTTATTTATATCTTATTGCAATAAATCAGAGGTAGAAATTATGAGAGAATTCTGCATTGTTTTTTTAAAAATATGGGTCACTTCTAGATACCCTTTAAACTTAACTTTAAAAGCCTAGTTCTTAGTATCTCAGAGCATGAGTCAAACATTAGTAAAGAGTCTCTTTATTCAGGGAGCTGTAAAAGAGTATTGTTTCTCAGAGAAACTGGCGTTTGTATATAATTCTATGGTTTTGGCACAGCTTGTGTGGAAAATATTTTTCAGTGTCTCTTGTTACACTAAAATCCAGAAAACTTTCCCTAAAAGTTTACTAATATTCACAATTTTGCAGTTGTCACCTGAAAGACTTTTTGCTGTGCAGCTAGCTGACCAATTCGTCCTCTCTGGGAACTGATCTCAAATAATGCAAATACAACAATTAGTAAATAAAATGATCAGGATTTCATAAGATATCTGAGAGGTGAATGGAATGGGATATTATTTATAAAGCACAACGTGTCTTCTAAATCAATATTAGAAAACTGTTGTGCTTCAGCTTAAGACTGTAGTGCTTTTTTCTTTCAAGCCTGCCTTTGCAATTGTCAGGCAGTCCATTAGGCACCTACAGACAAGCCACAGAAATTGCATCTTGGATCATTTCAGGCATTTTTGCAATAGTTCACCTAGAAGTAGTTTGAGTAAAAATGTTAACTTTATGGAGAAAATATTTCAATGATGCAGATGAGTAAGGAGGAGCATGCTTTTCCAGAGACCTGTGATGTGGATGGTGACTTCCTCCTTGTCTTTGCATAGGTTTTTACCTAGTGTCTCTCTAATGCTTTGATGCTTTTAGTAAAATGAGTCACTGCTCCATTTCCCAGACAAAGGGGACTACCGAATTTGTTAATGTTATTGATAGAGCTGAACAAACAATGTAAAAAATATGACACATAGAAGCATTTTGATAAAGCATAAACTTAGTTCACTGAGATTCAAAAGACAGACATTCTGTCCATCTCCAATATTCTAAAACTTCTAAATATTTACGTAGCTGGAAACTTCTAGACCTAAAAATTCTGTTCAATAGTATTTATTTTACATGATGCTATTTCTCCTGATTATATATTAATCATTACAGTGTTAACAGTACTTCATACCTTGTTCAACTTTTTAATGATTCACTTCAGGGAACAGAAACCTTTTCATATGCCTTAGGTGACCAACTGTATAATGAAAAGCTTGTTTGAGAAAATATTTTCCATGTTTTTATGAATGCATACTAGTAGGGTATAATATTGCCCTGTGGAAAATTTTTTGTATAATGGAAATGGAGAAGCAGATATGATGGTGATAAAGTAAAACAGGATTTTGTAGAACATAAAAGAATATAACAACCTTTTGCATTGTTTATATATAAAGCCTACACACTATATAACAGAAATAGAAGAGGAAAAGGGTGCCTCATATGCGCATTGTGTTACCATTTAAAGACCTTTTCCATAAAGGAAAGCAGGACTGATTCAGAAAACAGAGAAAATTCATATCCAGTATTACTCACTGGAAATAATTCTATTTCATGGTTGCCCCAGGTACTCCATAAGCTGAATAGGTGTCAAAGTGAATAAACTATTCAAAGCTAAAACTTCACAGCCTGAGGTGACATAAACACAGTTGACAGCAAGGTGCAGAGACTTGGACAATTGTTACCCATGTAGCACTGGACTCCATTCACCTGAATTATCAATATAGTATCTCTTCCTTAACACTATATTTTTAAAAAACTGCTTTTCTCCCTCCAGTCCATGATTTGGAATAGTAATAATAGTGGTTTTTACATAGAAATATAATTTTTCTCTTAGTCTTTTCCCATTCCACATTGCTTGATTTTTTTATTATATGGAAGTTTATTAACAATAGTAGCTTATTTTGGAAAAATAAAAGTGACTTATGCCTTTCTAGCTATTTTTATAGTTTCACAGGGAAGCTTATTCAAAATTAATTTTATATATAAAATAAAGAAAATGATCGAACACATAGTAATTGACTTCACCATGAGCACTTCCTCTTTGAAATTATGATAGTAAATGGAATAAACTGATAAATCTCTAGAAAAAAAAAAAATCCTTTTGAAAATAGTTGAAACAAAAATGTCTCAGATACATAACGACCAAGAAGTACAAATAATCTAGAAAAGTATGTATCAAGAGAAAAAAAATACACATTTTATAATCTTCATACTTTAGTATAACTGTAATATCTTATACTGGCTTTTTAATCTATTTTTTTTTGCACCTTTGCTCCATTACTGTTAGGCATATACTTTCACATAAACTTATTTTTTAGCTCTAGTAGTAGAACTAATTCTCTGTAAATGGAAAAAAGAAATATTTTGTTCACAACATACAAAAAGCCTTAAAACCAGGACGTTGATGAGCAGCACTGATCACCCTATTTACCAAAATGCATCAGATTTGCCATGTCAATTGATTTAGAAACTGGAAATTTGAGAGTCTGTGCAGACTGGGTGAGCTCCAGTGATCGGTGTTTACACCGAAAACTGTCCAACATTTGGTAAATGGTGGGATGAACTTTCAACTTGTAAATGAGTTTACTGGCAAATAGTAAATACCAATATTTAACAATTATAAATATTAACTGTTAACATTACTAGAACCTTTTAATGTTGAAAAACAATGCCTCTTTACATCATGGTCTTCTATAAGAATCTGCCACTGTAAACACAACTTTCCCACAAGTGATTTGCAATGTCTTAATTGAAACTAAGTATTGTTTCAACTTTTTATTGTCTTTTCATAAAAACTGAATCTTTCCAAATACAGCTTCAGGAAGTAGCTTTGTTCCACAAAAGATTTTTTTGATTGTGCTTTCAGCTCATTCAAAAGAAAATTAATTCTAAAAATGTGTAATTTCTCTTCAGTGGGAAATTCTCTGCTCTCTGTTCAACACTTGACTTGCTTGCTTCATGATTTTTGGGAGGTAAACTCAACATTCAAGATGATCTCATTACAGCAGTTTCTCCACATTAACTCCAAAATGTCTTAATGGAAAGATCTGGGAATCTTGTGATGCAAATATCCACATCTCTTTTTTCCTTAAAATTAGGAATCTCAGGCTGGCTACTAAAAATGAAAGTCTAATGAGGTTTGGACAAAAGTAATTTGTTCTTGTTTTTGTTTAAACAAAAGAGCAGTATTTAAAATTGGCTTCTCAGATTTAAGGATAAAATCATAAGTGAAAAAAAAATTTCGGTGTTCACACCAGTGTGGCAATGAGTTCCATGCAATCTTTCTGGTTCTAATATTAAAAATTTCAAATGGTCTCTAAGGAAGCAAGGAAGTATATTGTGCTGGTCTTTTTATTACATAAAAAATATGGACAAATCATTCAATTGTAGAGTTAAAAAAGACCTGCAGCCTCCAAATTCTGAAATAGTACTTCATTCTTCAGACACTAAAACTGTTTCTCTCTGAAGAGCCTTTTGTGACACAAACACGCAGAAAGCCTTCTGGCTGTTTTATTATCTTACAGAGCCATGTCTGCTTTTGCAAAGGCCCCTCGCCTGCTGCAGCAGCCACACCATAAATAAACAACACGCCACCACGCTGGAAAGGATGAGTCCTTTCAACAGACCTCCACAGAGAAATGAGTCTCGAGGCTGCCCGCTGCTTGCAAAAGTAGAGTGTGATGAGCAGCAGGAGCAGGGCAGGCATGGACAGCCCCTCAGGTGAATGCTGGCTGGGAAATGTTTTTAATTTATCCAGTTCCCCAAGCGATCATCCTGAGGATATTAGACTTCTGCAAGTTGATGGGCTTTTCCTTGGGCATTTTTGTTCTTTGTCTGCCGCCTCCCTCAAATGCACCACTGACAACGGATATACTGTTAGAAAGAGTTTGAAAATGAGGTGCAGCCAAACCTGGATAATGGGCAGTTTACAGAAAATCACTAGTGAAGGCTACCATCAGAGGTGGTGAGGTGACCTTTTGGAAGGCTCACAAAGCTATAACGTACACTGTTTGTATAAGGATTTCTGCTTATCTTTTCTTTGATGAACACTGAGCACTTTCTGCTTGCTTGAACAACAGATGGGGTTTTGTCTGGTCAGGGTGGCAAAACTCATGCCTGTTTAGATCAGAAAAGCTCTGATGTGTTGTCATACGCAGTGGTCGTATCTCCATACTGTTGATGAGAGGGGACCTGCACCCACACAGGGGGCATTTGCATTCTTCAGCATGTCTCAGGAGCAGCTGATAAAGGCATCTGGCTGCTCCACTGCTTAGTCAATAGCAAATGGGATTCGGACATGCTGACGCTTCACACATAGTGAGCCAGCCTGGTCCCTGAAAGGTACCATTGTCAGCTGACGCAGGAAATTCTGGGCTTCTGTGATACTGAATAAATTGTGGATATCTTCAGCAGCCTGTCAGCATGTAGAAGATTTTCACTAGCCCCACAAACAGAGTCAATTGTCAGGGTCCCTGAATAGCCTGGTGACATAAGTTCTGTCTATGTAGGGCACAGCTGGTATCCCTGAAGCAATACATTGCAGTTTCTGCAGCCTCTGTCTTATATAAAAATGTCTCTGTGGTCTGATGCAGTGAATTCCAAAGTCACATCAAATTCCTTTTACTGAAATCATTTAGCATTTTTCTGTACATAAACAAAATATTTGGTTGATATTCTGTATAAATGTCTAAGAATCTTCCCTTGCTAGAGAGTTAATATTCCTTGCAGACATAGAGGACTGAAGAAACAAATATTTGACACAAGCTTTCCAAGGGGGCTGGCCGTCTTATCTCTAGGGTAACAGTCTTATCTTCAACCTAATTTCTCTGAGACAGAGCATGGTTGCAGTGTTTCTGTATACGGTGAGATCTGTACAAGAGATCGATCTAAGAAATCAAAAATAGATCCAACCCAGCAAGTAAGCTATCACTGAGTAGAACTAAAAAAGAAATATACTTCCCAGGCAAGTAATCAATGAATGGCATTTGCAGCATTACTGGACATCGTTTCATAACTCACTAGCAATTGTTATTCAGTTAGAAACTTTAAGAGCTATAATTCACCATAGAAAAGTAAGGTTTGTATGTTAGCAGCATTATTTGTTTCACTGTATTCCAGATTTTTCATCCTCATTCAGTGGCCAGTTTTCAAAATCGTGTCTGGTACATCAGACTTCCATTTCAAGTTAGTTGCACGTCTTTCTACCTAGTAGTTTTTGTTTCAGCTGTCAGATGAAAAAAGTTGATGTCTGGTCACTGACAGTCAACTGCCTCTGCTAGTATCATTCTAATACTGCCATTCAGGTCTGACCATTCCTGATAAGAACTACGTAGGAATAGTTCTATTCCTACAAACAAGCATTCCCACAAAACAAGTAAGAACATCGGCTTTCCAATGCATAAATTTACTTCTCTAAACCTCACTGATAACAAAAGAAGTTATGAGAAAGAAAGAAAAAAAAAGTGTCCCCTTTTTTCTTTGAAAATGGTAAAAACATTCATATATTCAAAACTTAAAAACACAACAGCTCTTCTAATTGTCTTGAAAGAAATACATGTTCAGACGTTCTATCAAAAAAATAAGACATTAGAAACTCTATACCTTGTGATAAGTAATAGAGCAATTACAGAGGCTGAAAAGAAATTTGAAGAACAAATAGTCAAACGACTATTTTATCGAGCGACGGAAAACTGGAAGATAAATAAGGGAACCACTAAGAAGTCAGCATACTTCACATATAAACTAATTAGTATCTTACCAACAATTTCAGTTCAGTCAGTTAAGTCAATAGTTTAGGAATAAGTATATATCAAAAATAATGGTGCTGAAGAATAAACTAAAAGGTAAAAAGGAGGATGTTTGACAATTTTAAAACATATTTATGCTTGCTCACGTTTTACCTTGTAACTAATGAGGAGAAAGTACACTGAGGGAAAGGAGAAAAAGATAACCAAAATACAATATAATAAAGAAAAAAAAAAAACAAACATAATAAGCAGCATAGTTTGGGGTTATTTTTTCTTAGAAATTTGTTCAAATTCTATGACTCACAGATCTGTAAAAGGAGTCATGGAGCTAGCTGGATGGGCCCTCTGACAGAACTAAGTCTAAAATACCTGTATCACTTTGAAAATCTTTGGGTTATGGTACTTCAAAATTGTTCTGCTGTCTGTGGTTGTCCCCTTAGAGGTGCAAAATATGACAAGCTCCTGTTAAACTGTTATTCTTTTTATCATATTTAAGATATGTCTAAAGTTTTGGTGAATTCCCTTGCCTGTTAAACATCTTTCCATTACATCGTCATTTGTTCTTAAAGGTCTGACTAAAGAAAAACATTTCTTCAACCTCCTCCAGGTTTTGTGGAGAAGAAAATTGAGCTGGGTTTCTAAGGTCCTCTTTGAACTTGATTTCACTGCTGAAGAAAGGCTACAGTTAAATTAGGAACTTCAGCAAGTTTCTAAAACTTATATAAAATCCTGTCTTCTAGACTTCTTTTTCTATGTACTTTTAGTTTTCAAAAGACATAGTGTATGCTGTTCAAAACTATTCTTATTTTCTCTTGCTAAGTCTGTTATGGAGCAATATAACTATGGCAGCAAATTTGTGGATTTTTCATACTTATTATTCTAGAAAAATCTCCAAATACTAGAGGGCTTTGGTGATTTTGATAGAATGAATAAATTGTTATGAATGCTTCATTTATTGTTCCAGATAAAATTGGTACTATTTAGCCAAGAATAGCACAAAAGATGTTTTGATCATGTGAAGTGAAAAATTTGTGGAACATGTAGCTTCTCCAGTGAATATTCTTCCTTTTCACCTGTAAATAATCAGTAACTCATAGAATCACAGAATACCAAGTTGGAAGGGACCTCAAGGATCATTTGGTCCCACCTTCCTTGGCAAAAGCACAGTGTAGACAATGTCTGTGCAATTGACACCTCTATGAACATTCCAAACTCTCTATTTTTAGGCACAGCTGGCATTTGTAGAATAACACCAAGTGGAATGAACTCAAACAAAGACGAGAAGGTACAATTTTGAAATATATGGGATCTATCTTCTACTCTGGAAATGTAACTCATGTCTATTTGTCTGAGCTTCAGTTGATTCTCTTAACTCCTACATAGCAGAAGTTATTTTGATTTATTATCACATCATTTTCAACAGTTCTTAAATTGTTGCTATCAAGGGAATAATTTCCAAATCACATTTCAGCAGTGGTTCATATATAAGTACTTCCTATTCATCAGGAATTAGTTTGCAAGTGAAAAAAATAACATTTTTGTTGCCTGTATCCTCTGTGGCAAGATCCAAAAGACTTGAATATTGAGCAATTCCTATGTTCTGAAAAGTTGATTCCTAGACAGGAAACTTATAATATATTTAACATGTGAGACTTGATCCCAAGCTCCCAGTAACTCCACCAGCTACTGTTGTTTTCAGATGGGTATCTTGCAGTTGGTTATCTGTTTAAATAATAAGGCTTTCTTTTCTTTTTTAATTTTTGTAATCTTCTAAAACTTTCACAAAACTTCTGAAAAAAAAAAAAAGTCTAAAATATTTTTCCATCTTTTTCTCATCTTCAATTCTGGACAAGATGATGATAAGTATCCAGGCTTAGAGTTTTTTTTATCACAATTTTGTTCAGTTAAATCAGTTAAATATAATTAAAATTATATTGTCCTACTAAATAAAACTTCTGGCCAATGTCACTACACAGGTTGGTAAAGGATGTTCTGAAGAAGTACAGGTGAGGCAGTGTATGTAGCAGTGTCTGGTGCAAATGGTTTGTGGGTTTTATTTAACCTCTTTGTGCTTTTGCTTCTGGATGAAGGTAACAAAGAAGGAAGCAACAGAACCACAGGAGGGAGAGAGGGATAAAAGCTGAGATTGGAGAAGAGATCAGGGAATGGCACCCAGTGGGAGGAGGTGGAGAGAAGATATGCTGAAATCAAGCTTAATTCCAGAAAGGTTTAGAAACACTGGCTCAGAGAGACACCACAAATCCTGAGATAATAAAGTATTTGGACAAAGACCTCAAATGTCTGCACAGAAGATTGTACATGGAACTACTACAAAATAAATACCGATAAAATATTTCCTACTTTGCATGAAAAAATAGAATTACAGATTCCTTTATGGCCTTGAGCATGAGTTTCTATGACTTCTACCCAGGTTTTTATACTACTCCTTTTCTATGACTATAATTGTCTATGGTAAAGTCCAATTGCAATGTAAGAGATTTGTTTGCCTTTAGCATCTCTACTACATAATCTACTGGGAATCCTGAAGTGAAGAGTTAATTAATATTTTCTGCTTTTCCATTGTCTCTCTCTTTTATGAATAAATAATGCTGGCCATTTATTAAATATTTGTTGTCTCACAATTTCTTGTACCTCACATAATTAAAAAATATCGAAGTACAGTACTAATCTCATGTGAAATCTTAGCATCAGTCTTCACCTTTGCTTCTCTGTTCCGTTGCCTAATCTCAACAGTCCTCTTCTTATCTGGTATTAAAAACTTTCTAAGCTTCATTTTCACCACAAATTACTTGTATTTTTCCTTTGATGCATTAATCCTGGTCTTTTTAATTCTTCTCTCTTTGTTTTTGAGTACCATTTTCAATCTCTCAAAGTGATAAGTGCTTACTTAGCATTGTGCCCACTTCCTTTTTCATGCGTGTTGTTTTTCTTCTTACTACTGTCTCTGACTCCTCTTGCGTAGGTTAACAGTTCGGTTTTTTATACTTACTACCTTTGTTTTCCCTTCTATGGATCTATCACCAATTTTAATGCCTTAGTTGAGCAGATTTGGGTCTCCCATACCTATGTCAGGATTATTTCCCGTTTCAGCATTAACAAGGCCAGTTTTTAGGCTGATCAATGTTAAACTAAGTACTGTTTATTTATGTAGTTTGTAGTGGTTTTGGTAGAATATATTTGTATTATACTATATGTATTACATTCACAGGATAATTTTTAATAAGTCTTTACATGTAAGAGGTCACAGTTTATGCCTAACATTTTTATCTCATTACAACAATCTTGCTACCATAGAAAGCTATGTCTTTGTAGGCAATTTTATGGCATCACAATTTTGGGTTAACTTTTCCATGTTGCACAAACTTGTCCTTCCTTAAATCCAAGCCACAAACTAGTAAATAAGGACAACAGGGGAGAAGCAACAATGGTCTTCTCTGCAGCCACCTGAAGAGTCAGGACAGCAACAAAGATCAACCTGCTATCTTCAGCTGAACTGGGTCACACATCAAGGCTAAATTAACAGCCAGGGCAGAGAACCTGCCCACCTGGAAGACCCATCCTCGGTGGTGGACAGGTCTCACAGAATTCCACAGCATTAACTCCCATTTCCATCAGCTAGTCCTGAGAGAGCTTGAGACAGCTCTGACATACAAAGTACACTTTGATTAGTCCTAAAGTACTGCACACATGTGGGCTACTTGCAACACCCAAAACCAGCTCTGTAATTTTGCACAATGTGCATTGGCACGACCCCTCATGAATAAACAGCTAGTCAACACTTTTCACTCTAGAGGAGCTGAAATTCCAGGTTAGATTATAACAACATTTTTATAAAATGTCTTCTGTGTAATCATTTTGGTTGTGAAGCCATTGCAGGGACAAGAAATTGGATAGACCATCAACAAATCTGCATGCACTGATTAAGCTGAAATCCATGACAGGCGTGACTAGCTGACCTCTTTGCAAAGTCAAGGCATATGCAAAACTTGTGAGGGCTTTGTAGGACTTATCAACAGGTTTTACTATATTTATTCCCTGAGATGGCTTTGGGGAGAGGGAGAAGGTAGGCTCTTTTGCCTCACAGGAAAAAAATTCTATAACTAAAAGAGAGAATGAGGTATTTAGGAAATAAAGAGCTTTCCAAATATTTTTTGATTGATATGATTGTCACAGAGGCACCCCGAGATTAGTTTAAGGGACAACAGGGTCCAAAACAACTTTTATTAAACTGGTGAGAAACAGGGTTTTAGCACTCCAAAAGTGACTTAAATAAAGGTTCGAATATCAGTTGAGGAAAATTATTAAGGGGCAGCAACTAATGCAACAGGCGGTCCACAGTGTGCATGCACGTGGCTTCACTCAAAACAATGCCGGAGCCGGCCCTGAGTCCGAGACGAATAAACACTTGCCTGAACACAGTGAGGGATTATTTTTAAAGAGATACACGTACTCGTAGTGAATACGGGAAGTGTACACTCGCCATCCCGCGAGGGTAAATTTATAATACACTCGCAATCCTGCGAGGGTTAATTTACTTACACGTGCAAATGTGCACGGAATATTACACGTGCTTATGTGGAAGCATGGGAGGAAAATACACTCGCGATTGTGTGAGGAAATAATTTATACATGTGCTCGTATTGAGCACGGAAAGTTACACATGCAAATGTGCACAGAGAGTTACACATGCAAATGTGCATGGAAGGAAAACACACCCGTGGTTTTGCGAGGATTAATTTTACATGTGCTCATATTGAGCACGGAAAGTAACATGTGCATATGTGCACGAAAAGTATAAATATACTTGCTATCCTGCGAGAAGTTTTACTCACAACCGTGTCGGCACGGCAAGCGGAGTCTCCATCCCAGGGACGGGGGCTCTCGGCGACAGCATCTTGCTCGTGCTCCGAGAGACCCGCGACAATGGGCGGAGTCTCAACGAGAATCCCGTTTTTATGTTGGCTGATCAGATCTGACTGTAGGCATTCTAGAAGCTTCTCTGCACCCCCACACTGGCTGTGGGTGCCCCTGAAGCCTCCAAACATCTCCCACACTGGCCGCAGGTGCCCAGCAGCTCAGTGGCGCCTCGGCACTCCCTTCTCCTAATGGCCCTGGCCAGGGTGCTCTGGGGCCAAACAAAAGAAGCTGTTAGCCTCAAGTAGCAGAGAGAGAGGGAGATGTGCCTGCTCCTTCCATACTGGGGTTTTGTTGTTATATTATTAAAGGGTAAAAAATTGACCCCACAGATTCTGTTCTCACACACATTTTTCTCTTCCAGAGGTTACCTAAGCTCATTTTACAGTGGCCATTTTAAAAATACAACACTTCTTTACATTCTTATTACTTCTTCCAAGGTTTCATGTCACTATTTACAATTTCTTGTTTAATGTGTTTGAGGTTTAAGTCATAGCAGTCTCCAGACAAGGGCAGCGCTGAGGAAGCAGCATAACAATGTGGTTTAACTACTCTTGAAGAAAAATAAATCATCACAATTAGAGGGAAGATCTATGTGGCAAAGCATCATGCAGTTCAATAACAGGGGTCTGCCAGGTCCTATAGCTCTTCTGCTGCAAGATTCCTAATTAGTTTGTTTTCTCCCATATAATATTTGTTTGGTTTGTATCCACACTTATCAGAATATAAAATTTTCCCTTTCAACAAAATTCTCAAGGGAATTTTTACATCATCTCACTATGTATCTCCTTGGTTACTGGGAAAAGGAGGTGGCATTTAAGCTTTTTGGTTTATTTAGAAAAACTTTGGAGGGATCTAGCCACTGCATGCTGAAATGGTATTAGTAAATCTCTGCTATAAGCCCAGCTGGACCATTCAAGGTTATGCTAATTTCAGTCCGTGTCTCTGTTGGTGTGACAAGTGAGGCTGTAAAATTCAAGTTTCGGCTAAGGTCTAAAATGCAATTTTGTCAAGTTTTTGATTGCCGAACAATATGTACTGTACAGTTACAAGTCTTCTAAAGGTGGTTATGTGATTGAGAAAATGATTTTCAGGAGCTATCATCTCTACATATATATTCAGACTCCTAATTATGAGAATGGAATGGCCAAACAATCCCTTTATGATTTGCCAAGTATATATACACATAAAGCCACCAATCTTCATCGCTAAGATGTTGAGAACATTCCAATAAAATAATGGATGTATTTGTTTTATGTGTGTTAAGACTTGTTGTTACTATGATTAATGAAAATCTTATACACCAAAAAAAGCAAGGAGGGACAAGAAAGAATAATATATATTCTTTTGGGGATCAGGCAACTAATTCCATACATGCAATAAAGACAACTTTTTTTTTTTTCATATTTCTACATATATAAACATAGACTTATGTAAGCTATGAAGACATCTGGGGAGACTATTTCTCCCCATTTGGCTTCTTCCCCTGTCTCAGTTATGAGCCTATCTGAAATGCCGCTAAAGTTGACAGAAGGCCTCCTACTGTCTTCAGCAAATACTGAGTCAAACCCAGAATTACCTGCACAAACATCATTAGCTTAAACAGCTCACAGAATGGCAGCACTGAAATCCCAAGACCCAGGCTGCTCTAACTCATTTGCTCAATCAGTATCTACTCTTCTTTGACTTTATGAGGTGAACATTTAACATATATTTCTTTGAGAACTGTGTGCTAAATGTGAAACATTGACATACCTGGAGGCTCACAAAAACTCAGTCTAATAGCCTGGGATTTTTATTATTTCACTTTTTTTTACCCCCCAAAGCAGAACAATGCGCATCATTGAACATTCCACCCTTGCAGAACAGCACAGCGAACCACCACTCAAAAGAGAAATCTGAAAATTTTATAACAGTCTTTGTATTGATACATAAACTTTATTAAATGAGAAGAGGTGAAGTAAAGCAAAACCAACAAAATCTGACTACCGTTTCACACTCCAGTGCGACTGTAAATTATGGTTATGTGCAATGCAGACGCATATACAGACTCTGACCTTTGCTCTTAGGGCCATAAACCTTTTCTGGTTATCATGACAAATGCCTCAGAGACTGTTCTATTTGGGACAAACACTAGCTACAAGGTGATTTGAGCTATGTCTTATTTATGCCTTTTATAGATTTTCTTCAGATTGGAACGGCATGATTATAAAGCTCTCCTACCAGCAGGAGCCAAGCAAAGAGGTTGATAAAAATGAAAGCAACTTAAGAATAGCCACTTAACTTGCAACTATGTGCTGTTCAAATGTTGCAAAGACCAGTATGATTTAAAAAATTGCAGGAAAAGAGAAAGAAAGAGAAAGGGGGAGATAGAAAATGTTTCAATTCATCCTGTCTGTTTAAAACAATAACGTTTTATCATCAACTTTGCAGAAAGCAATTTTTTCTTTTACATAGTCTGTATCAAAATCTATTGGACCAGCTCTCAGTACAGCAAGTAGCAAGTGAAGTCAGTGGAGTGTCACCTTGCAGGGGTAGATAGAAATCCATATTTCAAGGTTTGTCTTCGTATTCTTGCAGCAACAAAACCACTTTCCCTCTGAAATTCATGCTTTCTCTTTTTAAGCACAAAGGTCTCCCTGCAGAAGAGACAACCACTTTAGCCCAGATAACTCACCTAACTTCTAAACCTGCATGTTCTTTTTCTCACTGTAAACCACGTTTTTTACTGATTGTAACAAAATTGGACATAACTGAACTAGCTATTCTTGCTATTTTGTTATCTTTATTACACCAATAGTGCAATTTAAAACAAACCATAAAAAAAAGGAAGTCATCTATTCACATTCATTGCACTGTTGTAGCTGAGGTTATGTTATATTAATTTTTAGTTACCCAAAAGACAGGTATTGACTGCCTAACAGTGCTAATAGATATTGACTTACATTATGCTTTGTAATGATTCACTGTATCCCATCATAAAGCATACAATATTTCTTCACCAGGTTAAAGTAGATCTAGAACTTAAGCACTTGAAAGAAAATAAAACTGAAGCAGTAAAACATGCCTATCAAACAGAATTGTTCCAGCCCTGGGACTATTTTACCTGCAAAAGTGAGCAAGTAAATCACACGACTTTGCATGACAAATAAATCACAAAAATGTCCAAAATTCAGCTTTTTAAGAAAATTATATACAAGTTCCCATATTATATCTGTATAATATGCAATATACAATAACTGCTTTACTACAGATAGCACAGGAAAGGTTTACACATGTAAGACTCTCCTGAAATAAGCTGAGGCCTATGTAAAATAATGATTAATTAAGTTGGCTGTTAATTTCAAGAACACACTTTCTATATCCAGAACTTCAGCTGTGGTCTTGGCCCAAAGCCTGTACTCTCTGTTTGCTATTAGACAATCCTCAATTGGTGTCAATATAATGACCCTCCTGAGAGGTCTGGACAGGGAACCCCTGGTAACAAATTACAGATTTCTACCTTCAGAGCTAAATTAGTAATTTGGTTAGATGTAACAGCTGAAGTCTATTATCCCTCCTGGAACAAGGAGCTCCTCTGTGGTTTCTAGAGGGGGATGTGACAGGTGAGAGTTATATTACTTTAATGGATTTTGACTTTTATCTTGATCATTCAGAAAGATTCCTCCTCTTAATCACCCAGGCTGTCATAGTTTTTTTCATTTTCTTATTCTATTGCACACTTTTTATCAGGGCTGTTTTTCCCAAAAAAAAAAAAAAAAAAAAAGGACGATATAAAGAAGGGAATTCCTGCAGCAGTCTTTTTTAAGGTGATCCTATGCCCTAGCATCCTCACAAAATGTAACATTAGCAAACTAAGCCAGGCTGTGACTTAGCAAAGTTCAGAGATAATTCAGGCAGCAAAATCACAGTGATAGAGTGTCAAATGTTTTCTTCTGCACTATAAAGGAAAACATTCTCTTTGAACTCAGCAAGGACTTTGGAGGACAGGAGGATTATTTGAACCAATTTTTAGCACACTCTTCTCAAACTGTTCTGTGTGTTGGAGGAACACTGCAGATCCCCTGGATGTAAATTGCAAATTGTTTCCCCCAGTCAGATAAAGGACACACACAAGGTTCTCCTTGTATTTATGTGTCTAGTGGTACTTGAGTCCATGGCAAACACTTAGTCAATAAGAGCAAACATCAATAGCAATAAAAAAGGCTTGTCTTTCCTTTTCCTGCAAAGTCAATGGAATCTGTCTCGTGTGATTTACTTGCCCACTTTTGCAGGTAAAATAGTCCCAGGGCTGGAACAATTCTGTTTGATAGGCACGTTTTACAGCTATTTAAATGGTTGCCAATATCATCATCTATCTTCTGTCATCAGAAGTGTTGTCTTGCTAATGTTTTCTTGTTTATCACACCTGAATTATCTATATGTAAGGCACATTGTTATCACCTTTATTTCTGTACTTCAGAAATTGCATGGCAATTTAGACGCCATTGAAACCAGCCTAACATTGCTATATATGTTTAAGATCAGCCAGTAAGGATATGCAATCTTCAAGATCCACATTATCTGCAACACCCTTTTATGCTTGTCATTTATTCATTACAGACTTGGTTTCTATAACTTAGCTTTATTCACTTTAAGAAAGGCTGACTGTCTAGTAACACCATGTGATTAACCAAATATCAGATGCCATTTCCTAGCTTCAAATTTCAGTCTGACTCTGAAAGGAGAGAAACAGAAGAGAATGAAGGACATTTAGAACTATTCAATTTCTATTTGATTTGTCAAAAAATACAAAGGATGTTGTTCTGTACTTCCTTAACCTAGCCTTTTTCCCTAATGACCACTATACCTTCACACATTTATATGTCTGAAAAAGAATTCACAAAAGGGAATTTGTTCAGTACAACCTTGCAGAACTAAATGGACTCTGTTAGTATTTGTGTGCCATATCCTAAGCATCAGCAGGCATTTCATCAGACTTCTGAGTAGTTCCCTGTGCTAAATTAAAAGCTGTGTGTGATATATTTTGAAAAAGAAAGCATTAGAAGAGCCCGACAAGATACACTAAAAATAGAAAAGATAAGAGGGCCAGTGGAAACAACAAAGCATAAAAAAGACAGTGGTATAGGAAGGACAGAGGGGAAAAAGGAGATAGGTAGAGGAACTCAAAAGTAGCTGTGTAAAAGAAAATACTTAATACAAGTATCAATATGATGACTCAAAAACTAACTAGGTGATTGATATGTCTACTATATTAATTGCAATAAATTTCAGATGTGTGTGGAAACACAAGCACAAATTTTGTAGGTGAACATAGTAATAACACCACAGTAACTTTTCATTCCAAAATACATTTAAAACATCTGCTATATTACATTAGATGTTATGCCATTCTAAGTAAGGAGCTGAAGGTAAAGCTCTCCATGTCTATGTTAATCTACATTTTCTGTTTCATAAAAAAACAATCATGTTTGTCACATGCAGTCTGACTTCGATGAATTTTTTCACTTCCATCATCTTTGCTAATACAATTGATCAAGGATATTCAAAGGGCTGCCTTCCCCCTCTAAAATGAGTGTCAATATGATTTTTTTTAAGATATCCAATGTCTTTCATTATATACAGGAACCTGATCAAGTCAGAAATTTTCTTCAGTCTGTGCAACTGTAATGCTTAATTTTCTGCAACTGAATAAATTCTGATGTATTTTAAAGGACATAAGATCAAAGCCAAAGGTATGGCTCATGATTTCTAAGCCTGTCCCAACTACACCTACTGTGACAGTGAATTTTGGGTATCCTGTCCAGGATATAAGACTGGTTTTTAAGCTAATTTTACAGCAGGAGAAATAAAGACAGTAAAGTTACTAATATAACATACAGAGAGAATATCAGATCATTAATAGATCACAGTAAAGCTTAAAATCAATCAAAATTAATCTGTTAACAAACAAACAGACTTTTGTAGGCTTATTGCCAGATACCTGTAAATGTCCTGTAACTGTAAAGTTAATTGATGTTCCTTCCTAACATCAATAGATGCTGTGAAAGTTTGACAGTGTCCCAAAAAGAGCTCTGAAAGGTCTCAGAGAGCATGACTAAGACTTGGACTTCAAAGAATGACACATTAGAGCAAGAAACTCAGCCTTAGTAACCAGGCTTACAACATTTTGGTGGTTAAACATTATTTTTCACAAAGACAAGGATTAGAGCTTCTTGTTTAAAACAAAAGCTGACATTGTGCTTTGTAGTTATATATCCCCAGGGAAAGGAGAACAACTGTACCAGCCAACTGCACAGCCCAAATAAGCTGTGTTGATGTGGACTGCACCTGCACTCATATATTGTGAAAAAAATATGACTTTAGAGGTAAAAAAGGTTTATTCACTAAGGTCTTGGCTTATTAATGTGTTTAGTTAAGTCTATGCTTATTCACTTAAAGCTGTATAAGTACACTTGTTTAAAGTGAGAGAGCAATGTAGGAGAAAGGGACCTGGGGGTCCTGGTGGACAGCAGGATGACCATGAGCCAGCATTGTGACCTTGTGGCCAGAAAGGCCAATGGCATCCTGGGGTGTATTAGAAGGGGGGTGGTTAGTAGGTCAAGAGAGGTTCTCCTTCCCCTCTACTCTGCCCTGGTGAGACCACATCTGGAATATTGTGTCCAGTTCTGGGTCCCTCAGTTCAAGAAGAACAGGGAACTGCTGGAGAGAGTCCAGCGCAGGGCAACGAAGATGATGAAGGGAGTGGAGCATCTCCCTTAGGAGGAAAGACTGAGGGAGCTGGGTCTCTTGGAGAAGAGGAGACTGAGGGGTGACCTCATTAATGTTTACAAATATATAAAAGGTGAGTGTCATGAGGATGGAGCCAGGCTCTTCTCGGTGACAATCAATGGTTGGACAAGGGGTAATGGGTTCAAACTGGAACACAAAAGGTTCAACTTAAATTTGAGAAGAAACTTCTTCTCAGTGAGGGTTCCAGAGCACTGGAACAGGCTGCCCAGGGAGGTTGTAGAGTCTCCTACTCTGGAGACATTCAAAACTCACCTGGACGCCTTCCTGTGTAACCTCACCTAGGTGTTCCTGCTCCAGCAGGGGGATTGGACTAGATGATCTTTCAAGGTCCCTTCCAATCCCTAACATTCTGTGATTCTGTGATTCTGTAATACACCAAAATCAGCAGCAGCAACAGACCCACATTTAATACCCTAAGAAATTTGGGCCTATCATCCAACTAGACAATTTTTACAGGTTTTAATTATAAAATGATTTTATTTTAATAATTTTTAGCAGTGTTCATTAACTTCTTCCTTTATATAATTCAATAAAGAGTAAGGAGGAACAAAATAATTATATGTTTTGCTTCTCAAAAATAGAGTGCAGAATGTATCGTCTAGAGTACATCTATATGTATACATAGTCCTGTTCAGCAAAGAAATTATTAGAAGCAATATCGTATTTAGTATCAATGATAATCCTAAAAAGCAATTCAGTTTGGGAAAAGCATATTCTTTTGTGCAGTCCTCCCAGTCCGGGTTTTATGTCCTGCAGAAAAGTGTGTCCAGATAACACAATACAAACAATATCACAATGATGCTTGAAGCAGTAGTGTATTATCTTTAAAATATGTCTGGATACACAGTAGGTTTCAGAAACATACCATGCAATTAGAATTACAGTTATAATTACAATTTTACTGACAGTATGCTGCAGCCTTTAATAGTAATGTAATACTATTTGCTGACTTCTCTGCGACAGGTTTAATGTGTTGGCAGATACAACATTCAACATCTTTGTGTCAGGTTTGCACGTCAAATCTGGAAAACAGTCACAGTTCTTAGTTTACTGTTGTATGAGCATGAGCTGTTCTTTACATTTATTGTATACTAGAAACACACAGGCTGGCAGACATTTTTCTAATATATGCACAAAGAATTCAGTCAGAGACTGCATTCTGACACAGTTCAGTGTGTTTTCCTCTACTTTTCTCTGAACTAGTTCCTAGTCTAATATAAATTGAAATGTCAATACCTTGTATGACATTTACCTTGGTCTAGAAGAGGATCAAGAATAAAATACTAAATGGATTTTTTCCCAGTCAGACAGACTTCACTCAATCAAGCTGCTTTTATTTTCTTTTTTTTTTCTTAATTTGGTCAAAAAATTTAGTAAAAAAATCATATTTTGCTTTTGTTTGCAAGTGCTCTATCTAGTTGTTACCACCATCCCCTGGATCAAGAAGCAGTAGCTGCAGAGACATTGGTGTTGCACTTTTTCTAGAAGAATCTATACCAAATAATCTCTCCTTTAAGGAAAGGCTGAGAGACCTGGGCCTGTTCAGCCTGAAGAAGAGAAAGCTTGGGGGGGTCCAATCAATCTGCACAAGTACGTGAATGAGGGTACAAAGAGGGAGAAGCCAGACTGTTCTCAGTAGTGCCCAGTGACAGGACTGAAACCCAGGAGGTTCCCTCTGAACATCAGCAACCCCACTGCCTGGTCAGTGCGGTTGAACCAGATGGCCTCCAGAGGTCCCTTCTCACCTCAGCTACTTCTATGATTCTGTGACATCTACCAAGATAGGATGTTTTTCATGAGACATCCAAACCAATACAACAAACCTGAGGTGTTTTATAGAACCTTTACCTATAGACCTAAATATCCTTGTTTGTGTGTGTGAGAGGAAAAAAGAGAAGAAGAAAAAAAAAAGAAGGGGGAACAAATAAACTCACTAGTTTTCAAGTCACGGTGGAAAAATACAGTAGTAAGACAAACAGCAACTCCAGTAATTAGAGTAACATAATTTTTATAAATATTGTAAAAGTACTTTTCAGAATTCAGATTTTTCTTCCCAGTTATTAGTAATAAAGAGGCATTGGCTGATACTAGGAATGACATTTAATGACTTGGAAGGAGAAAATAAAGTTGCAATATAATAGCAATAGAAAAAAGTGCAAGCACAAAGATTGCCTACTGTTTGCTGATTCAAGCTCTAGGAATGTTCTAGACATCCTCATTGAAACTGCATTTAAAATTCCATGTATCTGAAAGGCTTTTTTTCTTTTTTTTTTTTAATTACCAGGATGCTAATTAATTATTATAGCATCCTACTAATGTCAGAGGACTTGTCCTCCATTTATCTGTATCCCTTTGTTAGCAATTCCTATGAAGTGCTACATTTCAATAATCCTAATGACCAATGACTTAAAGTACCTATTTAGAATTATTTAATTTACTTGCTTAAATTGAAGCTGTGTAAGTCCCCAGAAAGACAGGCCAGTCTAACTGAATGCTCGTAGCTGCAAGATGACACTGGGCACACCATCAGTTACACTGAACAGAATCTCTTCCTACTCAGTACACATTTGGAGAACTTTATTGTACAGGTTAGGGCAAACTAAGCATGTAAGGATGGTTTCAGAGGGTGTGCCATGGACCCAAGTTGATAAGTAGTGAATTACTTTACTTGGTAATATTTAATTCCTGATCTGTACTGTCTGCAGTCCTCTCCTGCTAAATGTGGAGCTTTTACACTCGCTAGACAATCTGTCTGCTGCTAAGCCCTCTGAACTCACATTTTTCTTGACAAAAGGCAAGAAAATCTGTGTGAGTAAAAGCACATATTCCCACCTCTATCAGGTAAGACTAGAAAACACTTTCCCAGGTCCACAGAAGATTTCAAGAGATTTAGTTTTTAAAATCAATTAAGGAGGTTTGAATTTCGGGATGGGAAGGGGGGGGCAGAGGAAAAAGCAAGCAGTGAATAGTAGCTTTTACATGTGCATCAGCGTAATAGAAGTATATGGCTGCAAGGTTACAGTGTATGTTAGGCTATCCCATAAATAAAAACTATATGCCTTAAAGACATATTTGCAAAGAGCATTCTACTAAATCATTGTAATTTTGTTAATATCTGTAGACGCTACTATAATAGAGTATGTTTTTCTTAATATTCAGTGGCTGTGGGGTTTTTTTTACTCTTTCTTTTAGTCTAATCCAATATATCCTGCCACAGATCGGGCAAATAGACCTAATAGTCTCCAGTCTGAAATCAGAGCAGATTTTCAAATGAGCTGTATTCTCCCATAGCGTTGAAAATTGAAAAGCAGGGTTACTGTCAGTATGCAGTGCCCTCTAGTGACCAGCGTAGTGAAATGCTAAAACCAGTACACTGCTTTTTCATACTCGACATTTCTTTATGTTTAGGGGAAAGAAAAAAAAAAAAAAACCCTATGGTGGCAATGATGACTTACAAGAGTTGGCAATTCTACTTTTAGACACTACATCAATCCATTCCAAAGCATGTGGGGAAAAAAAAAAAAAAACAAAAAAAACCCAAAACACACAAACAACCAACCTCTGGTAACAACAGCCACTAGCCTGTAATATCAAACTTCTGTTTTTCCCATCCTTAAAGAAGCATTAACATGAGAAGGAAACACTGAAAACATAAGATCTAATGCTTATTAGTACCAATTTTGTATGTTATTTTTATATCAATACAAAATAAAAATTACCTATAGTAATCCAAAACCTGCCAAAATATTGCTTTTTTTTGTCCTAATAATCATTCTTCTTGATAAATATGATTAACAGCCACAATAGGTGACAGAAACCTTCTAAATTCTCATGTTTATTACAATAAAAAAAGGATTTTTACTTAGAAATAATACATGGGGCACACTATTATAGGGGAAAGAATGTAGTATAAACTTCATGCGCTGATGTGAGTCAGCAGGGCAAGGCTGCTTTCAGGGAGGAATAGTACAGGCAAGGGCAGTTGCCCAGACTGAGGCATTGCCTGGCTTTTGTGTTTCCTCACAAGCTCTTCTTTGGCCTTACTTTGTTGTGCAACAGCCAAAATAGATTCAGTCACAGTTATGGATCATTACTTGAATTAATGACACAGACCTACAACTTAAAAATGCATAATACTCAAAAGTGCCATTTATTTCAAACTAATATATCCATTTAAATCAAATCCTAGTAAGACTCTACTTACAGGGCAGCTGCAGACTCCCTGACTGGGAAGGAGAAATGCGTTCAGGACACATCAGATGTGGACGAACCTCTTGAAAACTGTCGCAATTAGGGACTTCTTTAAACAAGACCAAGCAAAAAAAGAGAAGACCACTGCAGTTTTCAAGTATCTCACACTAACTATGCTCTTACTCTAGTGAGAGGATCCTATTTCTGGTCCAGCTGTATTTAGATCTCTTTTGTTTGGTGACATCAGTGATGAACTCTGAAGGGATTCCGCTCCAATAACCACACTCTCCATCTGGCTTGATGCTGATGTGAGCAAAACAGCAAATAAACAGAAAATATGCTCAGATTTTCAAAGGGAGTCAGATCTCTCTGCCACAGGAAGGAAAAGCAACCAAACAAAAGAACACACACACACACAAAATCTGACCAACCTGCCTGAAAAACTCCATTGAGTCCCTTTTCTGCATGTTTTGCTGGTCCACACTGTTTCCCCTGCTACCGCTGCTTTTATTGCATACACTTTGCCCTTAATTACTAGTGAAAAGTAGTAGAGAAATATAAATTAGACATTCATTTTAGGAGAAAGAAAGGAAATAGATCTATATAGGACATTTCAGAGCTATACATAGCCTCTTTTGAAAAGCCCTCCTGCAGTTTCCAGAGGCAGTATTTGTCACCCTAGTGCAATGGTGAGATCCAGTAGTGCCAGCAGAATTCAGGCACCTGCTCGTCTCCATTAAGGCAAGCAGGTTTGGCATGTAAGTGAAGAGAAATCCATGAGTTTTGCCCATTGCTACGCCCACAGAGGTCACTAGCACTTCTCAAATTGCATTTATCTGAAGACTGCTGCTTCATGCACAGTATAAAGCAGACTAGCCACAATCTTCCTAGAGGCTGTGTGGAGTGAAATATTGGTAGCACAAAAATCCAACACAATTTGTTGTTGTTTTCAATAGTAAAGTTTTACAGAATAGATAAAATGCCTGTTTGAAAAACTAAATTTCTCCATCATTCCTGACTTTGTTGTCACATTTATTACACATATAAACTAGTGCAGTATCTTCAAAAACACCAACTCTACATAGTGTCATGTTGCACGAACCACCAAATGATTTAGAATACGAGTACGTATGAAGGCTTATAATAAGGATAACTTTATGAAACTAAGTATTTATGTTGCTATAACAGGACAAAGAGAAATGTCACAGTTGTAATTGCTTAACTGTAATAGAAATTGCATCCAAGCAATATGACTGGATAATATGTCTATCCTTTTAAAATATACATGCCAGATTCTACAAATATTTTACAAGATTTTTCTTTAGTATGATATACATTTTTAGAGATAAAAACAGTACATTATATTAATTTAAAATCTTATGAAGTCTGGTATATCATAATTCCCCAAACTGAAGAAGCATCCTGAAATTACTCTATATACTTCTTTCTATAATATATTTTTAGGTTTATTTACATTTAAAGATGAGAAGTCTAGCTCTTTAAATATGACTCATAATTTTGGTGCATATTGCACCATTCTTGCTCATTCATGCATCTTTTCCAGTCATAATTAAGCTGAGTGTAAATACAAGTCCAGTTCTGTTACATTTATTATAAGTATTTGTAACCTTTGTTACATTATTTTTCCTCATACTACTGCTTTCTATAGGAAGATACTTAAAGAGGAAGTTCCTCTTGTAGTTTCTACTGGTGACTTCTGTAGCTGGGTATGGTAAGTTTGTTCACCAAATGGCAAAAAAAGTAATACATTACACAGCATCACAAAGATATTAAATTCTTAAAAGACTATTCAACATATAACTAAAACTAGTGCCAGTGCTGATTGCCACAATTATTAATGAGATATGGATGTCGACTTCCCTCATAAAGCCTTGAAGATGGCAGATATAGTAATAAATACACATTATCTCCTGAAATGGAATTTGTCAGCTACATAGATTTGCTAATTATGTATGTTTGATGGCTTAAGAACTGACCATTCTAAAAAGGGATTGATAGAAACCCAGAGAGTCATCAAGAGATCAGATGCAAAACTCACTAGTCACAAGAAGTTCATTGAAAGTGGGAAAAACTATCAAAGGCATCTCTATATTCCCCTAACCACTAGAAATGTCTGTGCAATCTGCATTTTATGTATGTATTCACAGTGAATGTAAAGAAACATATTCCCTTTTCATTGACTTTTTCAAAACTGGTATTCACTCCAGTAATATATCCTCTAGCAAAGAAAGGAGACCACTGTAAAAAGGCATTTCTTCCCCCCAACATGTCCTGCTAAAGAAGAACATCAAACATGGACCTTATAGATAACTTCTGTCTGAAGAAGTTTAGACACCTGATGATACTTCCGGACAGAAACTGTCTTCTTCTCTTTGTTAGTCGATGGACTGCCAGAAAAAAAAGGTGCTTATATTGCTTTCAACTTTCACACTGAAAACATATGTAAGTGACTGAGCTCTGATACAGAATCAAAGAATCACAGAATCACAGAATGTTAGGGATTGGAAGGGACCTCAAAAGATCATTTAGTCCAAACCCCTGCCAGAGCAGGAACACCTAGGTGAGGTCACACAGGAACATGTCCAGGTGGGTTTTGAATGTCTCCAGGGAAGGAGACTCCACAACCTCCCTGGGCAGCCTGTTCCAGTGTTTGTCACCCTCACTGAGAAGTTTCTTCTCAAATTTAAGTGGAACCTTTTGTATTCCAGTTTGTACCCATTACCTTTTGTCCTATCATTGGTTGTCACTGAGAAGAGCCTGGCTCCATCCTTGTGACACTCATCCTTTATATATCTGTAAACATTAATGAAGTCACCCCTCAGTCTCCTCTTCTCCAAGCTAAAGAGACCCAGCTCCCTCAGCCTTTCCTCCTAAGGGAGATGCTCCACTCCCTTAATCATCTTTGTTGCCCTACGCTGGACTCTCTCCAGCAGTTCCCTGTCTTTCTTGAATTGAGGGGCCCAGAACTGGACACAATATTCCAGATGTGGTGGATACTATGTGGAAGACCTCAAAACATTCTTAATAAGACAATTTATGGAGTTGCAGTACCTGCTTCTTGTCACTGCTTCCCTGTGAAAAAATCACATCCTGTGCTGCAGAGTAGTTGAAGCAAATGAGTTCTTATATGCTCTGGAATATGCCCAGCTTGTGTTTAAACTTACCACAGTGACAAGATGATGACTTTTACTTATTTCTGCTTTATGTTATAGCAAAACAGAGTAAAAGAATACTTTGGAATTTTTTTTTCCATTTGATGCCAGACAAGTTCAAAATCTGACAAGAAATTATTTTAGAGAAAACAAGTAAACAAAGAAGCAGGAATGTGTCATGGTTTGTTATACATCTATAAGGACATTGATTTGCAAGACAACAGGTAACTCAAAATCTTACTCTGACTACAAAATTATCTGTTTACACTGGTGGGTTAACTACTGCATAACTGGCTGCTTTGCACTGGCTACCTCTCATGTATGAACAGTAGTTCAATCTCAGATCTGAAAAATCTTCTGGAAGAAATGTTTAATAACCTGGCAATATTAAAGGAAAAAAAATCCCAAAAGTCATCATGTTTGAAGAGAAATATAATCATAATCATATCTGATTATTTTCTGTGTCAGTGCAGTTGCACAGGCATACAGTGGATTCCAGAGGTCTAGTGCAGGAGGTGGAAACCTGACTATGTTCTAAGTATTGACCTTTCCCAGGAGATATGACAAATGGCCCACTGTACCCTAGAAAAAATAGAGAATTATCATTATCATAGCACTGAGCAAAGTGAGTGGGGTTTGAGTAAACTTTAACTGAAAACTCTGCTGTGTCACTAAGCAGTCAGAAGCAAAATGTGTCATCTGCCTCTTCTGCTTTTTTCTCATTGTTTCCAAATACTAACAGGAAAACAGACAAAATGATGGATTGTCTAAACTTAAAAAGCAACAAAACAAGTGCGGCCTGAGGCTGCACTGTGTGTGAAGAAGGAGGAGCAGACGATACATGTATATTCAGGCTTGGGAGGCTTCCCATCAATAAGCCAAATCTGTTGTCATTTTGCCATAGGTGTGTCAAGAATTCAGCATCTTCAGGTATTTTAGCCTATGCAAACAGAAGAGATAACATAATGTAAAATAAACTTAACAGGTTGTGTCTCATTATTTAGAGTTATACCTGAATCTCAGTGATGATCCCAGCAGTTTTGCACTCCTGCACACAGTTTGGTGAAACCGTTATCATACAGACAGGGCTCAAGTGCTTTCACCTTCATCTCTTCATACTTGGAATGCCACTTTAGAAAACTTCATTCAGAAGGATTTTTTTTCTTCTGCTAGGAAAAAAAAAAAATGCAGCAACAAATAAAAAAGAATAATTATATGAGAGAGAAAAATAATTATGATTAGTTCAAAATCACTTATCTTAAGGCAGCTGGTTATTTCCCTTTAAAATGCTCTTTTTCCTACCATGGAAAAATTTCTGACTAGGCTAATTCTGTAAAAGAGTTATAATTCTGGCTTATTGCAGTTGGTACTTGGTGTCAGTACAGATGTACTGGATAATTCCCAGAGATCTGTGACTTTCTGAATAGAAATAAGGCAAATAATACCATTTGTTTTCTCTTTCATTTTTCCTCAGCTGTGAAAATAAGATTTTCTCAGGACATTATTGGTCACATTCTGAAGTCAACATGATTTCTAAGATACTGATAAGTATAAATCAGTCCAGTGGGTTTCCACAAAAGAGATTCAGATGGGTGCTCTACTATATTTTTAGAAATTACTAAAAATGCATAGGAGAAAAGATAACATTAAATAGACGAGATCATTTGACAACAAATTAGTTCTACCTAGCAAAGATTTATGAGACTACCTGCTGTTACATTTGAAAGATGTGTCAATCAGAAGTTGCAGAAATGTTATTGCTGATAGAGAATCACTTGTGCTTTTGGCAGATCACATTATACTTCTCTACCAACTGTATCACAGCACATGTACACATTCATCTGAAGATCTCTCAGTTCTGTCAACAGTTTTGATGAGCATTTTCTCATGAAAATAGGGAAAAAATGCTTCCATTATTCCAGTTAAGCGTAGTATCTTGGTTTAAATGCTGGATCAGGCAATAGTTTGATTCATTCAAATATCATTTTGCCTCCAATTCAATTTCAAGTCAATGCAGTGATTAAATACTTTCACTACATACTTTCTTTTTTCCAGGAAAGAAATGTTTTTCCTTTCTGTTATAAAAGTAGCTCTTTGCAGTATCTTCAAAAGCAATCTAAGGATAAAATAATGCAACACATTTTTCCTTCACAGCTTGCTTAGGTATTTTAGGTGTGATGCTCAAGTGATGCTTACGACTGTGACTTCTTTCAATGTGTTATGTTCCATACCACCATTGCTATTTAAATTATGAGTTGTTTGCTGCTGATTCGGACATTCACACTGATGATTCTGACATTCGTCTGAACATCTTTCAGGAGGTAGAAAATCTCAAGTAAGCGCAGTCGTACAGAACAGGGTTACAAACACATCAGTCAGAGAAGCACACAAAGGTGAGTCACTGCCTGTCACACTTGCAGCAGCACATAATGACACAGAGGCAATGGCGCTTAAAGTTTTAACAACTACAGCTAATGCGATTTGTCATAATACGTTTCATCAGAAATTTCAGAACATGGTGCTGCTGTGCTGACTGCATTTTAACCACTAAAGCCACATGGCAGCCCTTCGTCTGCAACCAAAACAAGGACTACACCACCTCTGGTGAGCCAGTTTCAACCAGCTGATCAACAAGGGAAAATTTTAGTGTTCATCGAACACAATCCATCTAGTTATTTTAGCCATTCCTTCAACAGTCACTATGCTACTAATTCCAAAATGTGCCTTTATTATTTTCAACAGCCTGATGATGTGTATAAGTCAGGTATTCACTGAGCTACTTGGTGTTTATTTGGTTTTGATATTTGAAACAGCATCAATATTAACAATCTTAATCTTCCAAATACTAATTCATTATGGTTTTTTTGATCACAGGTTTTCTTTATGACTCACCAGTTTTATTTCCTGCTAATTTTGATTGTTAAATTTATATTGTTATTTTTACTTCAGTGAAAGAATACCAGAGACTTTTTATGGATTTCTTGTCTTTTCAAGCATTATAACACCTGCCTCTGTGAGGAAAAACTGTGATGAGACAAATAAAAACACTCACACTTAGCACTGAGTCTGAAGTTTTAAACTTCTCACAGAGGATTTAAATCATTATCAGTCTACAATGAGAAGCATTACAATGAGGTGAGAGAAGAAGAAAATGCAGTCTAAAGTGCTGAAAAATAGGTCACCTTCATTAGACAACATCTATGATGCAAAATGATTTTCTGAGAGTTCAGACTTCTGTTGTAAGAGAGAGATGACACAAAGAAGAAAGAGGCAGAACACCTGAAACACAGCAACCAGCAATCTGTCCTGCTGAAAAAGGTGGAAGGGACATTGTTTTGTCCCTTCCATGTGGTCCATCTTATATGTGGTCTGACGTTTGCATTACTATTTAAGCACAACCAAAACACAACTCTAAACTGCACAGTTTCATTAAAAAAATAAACCTTTTTAGCAGTATTATGAAAGGAAATATTAATATTTGTATCATTTTCAGGCAGAGGAAAAATAGGTACTTCTCAATCTTAGATCCATTTTTTCCTTTTTGAAAACAGTAATTATTTTCTAAATAATGTGGAAATATTTCTGCTTCATTTTTAGATTGTGTTAACTGAGTGTGTTTTCCCTTGCTTTATAAACAAAACATTGAAGGCCAAATGCCAGTTTCTATCTAGCTTCCACCTCATGCATTAACACAGGCAAAATTCAATTCCTTTGTAGCCTTGAATGGAATGTCTACATCACAAAACTATTTAATTGAAAGTTAACAACAAAAAGTGCAAGGGTTTTTCCACTAATAACTTCTTCTGTAATGACTGGATAACATTTTGGAGAAATCTATGCAATAAAGATAACAATGTCTATTGTATACAAGTGAAATTGTTATGTGCTTGATGTCTGAGACATATCTAATAATGATACGCTACACAATGCATAGTTACCTCTCTTTTGTCCCATTGAAGTGTCTCCTTTAATCTACTTATATGCTGTCCTTTAATTTCTTTGCCATAAATAATTTGATTAATTGAATGAATCTATTATTTCCACATGACTATTTAAAGTTCCTATAGGAAATACTGTATGTTGGTACCATAAAAAGTAGAAAATCCTAAGATTAAGCAAGTATTCAAAAAACTATAAAGCTGGACCACAGCCAGGCTTTAGAACAATACTGTAACTTGATGCATAATGTGAGAAGTTCTGCTTAAGCCCACGTACCAATAAATAACTTTTTTTTTTTTCTTATAATAGTTACTTTAAACCTCTACTGATAAGGTTTTTTTCCTACATCAGGCAAGGCTGCAGAAGCTGGGAATCTCCCTGGGTTCAGAGCAGTCATTCCTGGCTGGGTTGTGAGAACACAGGCATAAATGTAAAGGCTAAGAGCAGCAGTCAAAACTCAGTTGCTCCGCCACCGTATTTCTGCAAATTTTCTGTGTTGTGGTTGGGAAAACAGGGTTATAAGGCTTCCTAACATGTAACATTGCAATAATAGTTTCAAAGCAAAGTTTAGCTAAGGAGGAAAAAAAGGTCAGGAAAGCTGTTCAGGGGTTTGAAAAATCATTTTCTTTGAATATTTCCTCACTGATATTTTATGCCATTTTGAAGTCTTACTTACACTGAGAAAGGCCTGCTATTTGAGAAAATGCCTTGGATACAACTACTGATTTCAAGTATGAAGCTACTTGTGTGTACTTTATAATTTAGTTTATCATTTAGCTAGATTTTTACACTATCACTATAAACAAAAAGGAAGGTTTCTGTTGTTAATTTTTAGCTAAAGGGCAGATGTATATCGTGACATCTTAAAAGTATGGATCAAATTTGTTGTCTTGAAACCCTGAATCTTTTGAAGTCTGTATTTAATATGTATTCCCAAGAGCTCAGTCTGACATGTACCACCAGTCAAATCAGCAATGAAGTTCTTGACACCAGGGATTATGAAATGTTTACTGTTTTATGGAATCTTTTTGACAGGATCCTTTTACTAAATTGATATTAAGCATTATCTATCTGGGGTCAGCTCTGTAAAAAGTGCTTATTATTGGAATGGCAGAAAGGAGTAAATCTAAATAAAATTTTGCATGTCATCATCCGTAATTGACATTTAAAAATTCCTGCAGAGGTATTGATGCAAAGGCAACCAGAACTTTACAAACGCCATAAGTAGCAAAATAAGGATAAGAAGAGAGAAACTGGTAAAGCAGAAAAGAAAATTTAGTTGAAGGTATACAGGACAGATGTTGAACAATATCCTCAGATTTTTAATTGTGCAGTGAGATAGATGAGGGTGTATTCAAAGTCAGGTTGAACAGGGCTCTTGGCAACCTGATCTAGCTGAAGATGTCCCTGCTTATTTCAGGGGGTTTGAACTCAATGACCTTTAAAGGTACATTCCAACCCAAACCATTCTATGATTCTATATAAAATTTTATGATGGACAGACAATCATGTGGACCAACCCCATTTACAAGACTGATAAAGAAGAAGGGTATTATCTTACCCAGACATTAAAGTCAATATTTTGTCTTCTTTGATGCTTTGTACTGTGTTGCATTTGGGGCCTTTTCTTTTATAATTGATAATTTTAACAGATCAGAGATCAGTGAATTAAAATTATCGGAATAGGTCTTGTGTGTCAGGTTTCCTGTTAATGTTTAATTAAGGTCCTTTCCTCACATATCTTCTTTCCTGTGATGCTGAAAGCCATTTCTGGGCCCATCATTATTATACTTCCTGAGTGATAATCATTAAGCATTCTTTTCCATTTTGAGACTTTATTGATATATTGAAATAAGAATAGAAACTTTTTGTACAAATTAGTTATCAGGCTGTGTGTCGTTTTTGTGGGAGAGGAGCTAATGAAAAAATGCTGAGGTCCACTGCAAGATTTTTTGTAAAAGCTGAATAACAGCAAGGATGTGAAGGGGGTGTGGGGGGTCATCTCTACCACTGAGATATAACAGAATGACGTTACACATTGTTTGGTACTTAAGGGCTGATGCACTTAGCTTACCCCTGCTGTGCTCAAATGAAGACACAAGCACGTCTCAGCTGGGATATGTGACAAATACTGAACAGTCTCAACTCTCAGTTATTAAAATGTCCCAAATAAGACTGATCTCATCTTACTACTGCTTATAACCAGCCTTTTTTGACATTAAGACTACCAGATTAATTTAGTTTACAGATAACACAACCAACTTGGAAAGATGGTTGGCTGGTGCAAATAATTTCACGATGCTATTCAGGTCCACACCAGACCAAATTCAAGGCCTCAAAGAGATACTTACCTCTTCCTTTCTCTTTGATTGCACCAATAGGAAAATTTCAGTAGTACCAAGAAACCAATCCTATATTTCAGGCAAAGAAAGGTTGATAGTAGTGGAAGTATAACCTCCCACTGTTCACAATATGGAGAAATCAAAGAATTGGTGGAGGAGAGGAAGCTTACTTTAGAAATACATAGTTGAGAAGGTGACAATTTAATGATTCAGGACACTGAAGTTTCCATTTTTGTTCCTTACAAAAATACAGAAAAACTGAAGTTGTAAGAGACCAGTTTCAATAAAAAAACCCTAGAAGACCAAAGAGGCCACCTCCTGGAAGTGTCATTTCTTTTCCCATACCTACACAGCACAACAATCGTGTGGAGATACTAAAATGTATGACAGACAAGATATTTTAGCACTATCCTAGTGTAGCTGCTTGAAAACAGCTGCTTTTTTCCTTGGACCCAAATGGTTCTGCACAAGTTACTGAAGTTAAGTCCGCACAACATTGGATATTGTTAACCCTCATTGCTGCTGCTGACCCTGTTAATGCCACAATTCTATTAGAGGCTCATGCATTTCCTTCCATGAGCTTATGTTCACAATTAAACTGGAAACATCCATTAATTTTTCACAAGGAACTAAAAAGGATAATTGGATTTTGTTAAAATAAATCACTGTCAGCTTTTAATGCAAATGCATGAGTAACATCAAAGACACTGAAGAGAAAGAAATAATAATAAAAGAGTGGATCAGTCTCACAAGTTTTAACTGGTAACTTTTCCCCAGCCAGAGGGCCTGTTCTATTAAAGCATGTACTTAGCAGCAGAAAAAGAATAAAGAGAATTTTCAAGAGGTGATTACCAGATCAACACCACAAGAAGTTACTGAGTTTGATGAAGAAATGAGACATCAAGGGTAGAGGGATTACAGAGTTCCCTGTCCTCCATAATTATCAGAGAGGAAAAATGTGCTACAGGGGGATACAAACCAGGGTAGCTTGTGGGCAAAGAAGTGCTGTGGTTAGAGTTTAAGTCTCAGATCTTCACATTATACCCAAAGACAGATATCATAATATCCCACATGATGAACAAAAAGTGTACAAAAAATGAAAGGAAGAATAAAGGAGGTAAAACATCAGAAAGCTGCAGGTGAAGACCTAGCCACCCGAGAGATGTTAAACATTTGTGATGATGAGCTCATCATATGAGATTCACGAATATAAGTCGATGCCAGCTGACATTTACTGGTATTTACATGCTTTACTGAGCTTTCTGATCTCAGACTCCAAAATCTGCTTCTTTCACACATTTTTATGTCTTTCATCTTTTCTTATTTTTTTCTTCTCTCCATTTCTCCTCTTATTCCCATTCTACCCATTAACCACTCTGTTTTATAAGCCTACATTTAAAAAAGAAGTAAAGATAGGTACCTCAAAAAGAAAAAAAAAAAAAAAGTAAAAAAGAAAAAGATGTCTACAAGGAAACTATTAATGATCAGAAGAACTTTAAAGAAAAAATAAGAAATAGGAAGACATTAACTAAAATTACTAGGAAAAATTTTTAAATACTGGAAATATCTATACCAGGCAAAGGGTTTATGTTGATACAGATCTTCCTGCTAACTCTGTTTACTACATCTATATTTTACATCTATTAAGCTAAAAGAGTGGAGTGAATTATTTTGCCACTGGTATGTTAATGCATTAAACTACTGTTCTACAGAATTCAATACCAGAAAATTTTCCAAGACTTCAGAAGATAGACTTCATATCTGGTTTTCTATTGCCCGAAGATCTTATAATCCTGATAGACTCACCGTCAAAGTCACAGTAGATTAACACCCTGTAAAATAACAGAAGATGCTTTTTGACATTATATAGATATACATATATGACATTTTCTAGAATCATTCATAGTTTAGGATTGAAAACAGTAACCCCACTTTGAGCAAGACATCGGTCTAGATCATACACAAAAATCCCTTCCAACCTCAGTGATTCTGTGATTCAAAGTATAAATACCACACATTGATTTTAAAAACTTCAAAATTGTCATGTGACTTAACAGGAAGTATCAAGACCTGAACGGTGACTTCCACATAGCTGTTACTTACATAATACTCAAATTAACATTTGCTTTGATAATTTATTTTAAATCCTGGGATTACCTATTTATACATTTTAGCCCAGAAATACTCATTTTCAATTTTCAGGTTGTTTTGAACCTCAGAAACAGATAAATTTCTGCTAATTTCATATCTGCTCAGATGACTATGTGACAAAATTACCAGGGAACTTGATGAAAATAAAGAAATCATCCTGTGCTTAAAAAAAGATCATGTGTTTTTTTAAAAAAAAAAACCGTTATAAGCTTGTCCTACTGTTAAACTGTTATAGCAAACAGTAATAGTCCCCTCACATCTATTACAAGAGGAGTATCACCTGCAGTTTTATTGACTGTCAGAAAACAGGCCCCATTTTGTGAAACAATAAAAATCAAATTTACTGTAAAATCTCCCAAGATTGTAGCATGTAACCTTATAACATCTGAAATGACAGCAATAAGCCCTTTTTTTTGTTCACTTCAGGTGCCAAAAGGAACCAGCAATTGTATGCCAGAGCAGGGAGCAATGCACCCATCAACATATCACCATGCAGAAACACAGCAATGGTATCAGAAAATACCTTCAATTTGTTTATTTTCTTAGTGCTGTACATCTCTATCCAACACAGAAAGGCACAGGCTGTTACTCTGAAAACTCACAGGTAAATTTTAAGGACTACAGGACAGTATAAATGAATCCTTAGACTACAAGTTCATTGCATTCAGTTTTCATGGTGGACTACAGGGATGGCTTGTGTGAGAAGCTGCTAGAAGCTTCTCCCATGTCCAATAAAGCAAATGCCAGCTGGCTCCAAGATGGACCCATTACTGGCCAAGGCTGAGCCCATCAGCACCAGTGGTTGTGACTCTGTGATAACATAATTAAGAAAGGAAAAAAATCCTGCGGCAATACTGACAACAGTTGGGAAAGGCTGGAGGACTGGGCAGTGGAGAACCTAATGAAATTCAACAACAGCAAGTGTAAGGTCCTGCACTTGGTGAGGAATAATCCCAGGCACCAGTACAGGCTAGGGCTTGACCTGCTGGAAAGCAGCACTGTAGAGAAGGACCTGGGAGTCCTGTTTGACAACAAGTTGACCATGAGCCAGCAATGTGCCCTTGTGGTCAAGAAGGCCAATGGTATCCTGGGGTGCATTAGGAACAGTGTGACCAGCAAGTCACGGGAGGCTATCCTCCCCATCTACTCTGCCCTGATGAGGCTCCATCTGGAACACTGTGTCCAGTTCTGGGGTCCCCAATTTGAGAAAGACAAGGAACTACTGGAGAGAGTCCATCAGGGTGCTACAAACATGATTAGGGGCCTAGAGCATCTTTCTTATGAGGAAAGACTAAGACAGGTGGGTCTGCCCAGCCTGGAGAAGAGAAGGCTGAGAAGGGATATAATCAATGCTTATAAATATCTCGAGGCTGAATGTCAAGAGGATGGGATCAGAGTCTTTTCAGTAGTGCCCAATGATAGGATGAGGGGCAACAGGCACAAACTAAAGCATAGGAGGTTCCATCTGAATATGAGGAGAAACTTCTTTACCTTGAGGGTGATGGAGCACTGGAACAGGCTGCCCAGAGAGGTTGTGGAGTCTCCTTCCTTGGAGACATTCAAAACCCATGTGAATACATTCCTGTGCAATTTGCTCTAGGTGAACCTGCTTTAAAAGGTAGTTTGGACTGGATGATCTCCAGAGGTCCCTTCCAACCCCAACCATTCTGTGATTCTGTGAGAGTGATAGAGCATCTTTAGTGGGCACCTGGAATCCAGTCAAGGTCAACCCATACAAGGTCATACATGATTTTCACATACAGAATATATGAAGGGGCCCTTGGGGAGACTGAAGCTAATGTATCCTTGTTACTTTGTTCCATTCAGCACCATTGATAAGGTTCAGATTGCACAATTAGAGGCAGCTCCATTATCTTGGATCTTGATCACTCTTCTCTAGATAAGTAGTCATAGGTGAGTTTTCAAAGGCAAAATATTTAATAGGAGGGCAGTGACTTTGAGCTGTGCCTCAAAGCACATCCACTGGAGGAAATACAAGAATAAAAGCTGGGGTCTTAGAAGAGAGACAGCTTCTTCCAGATCCATGTGGGCCAGGTCCTTTCCTTCAACACTTGAAAAAGGAGCAGGCCCAAGCCCAAATACTTGAATTGTACCCATGCTTCCATTTTCAGGAGTGTTTTCTTGCAAAATATTAAGACGACTGTAAGGATTCCCCGTCAACTTTTTTCTTCAAACTCTAGTTTCCACTAAAGGGAAATCAATGTAGATAGGCTGGATGGAACCAGGCATTTCTGTCAGTGTTTTTACGTAGCCTGAAAGTGCATTTCAATGTTTAAAGATAAACTGTAGAATACATTTTATGCTATACCAATACAGAAGCATGTGAAACAAAATACATTTGCCAACATTTTCTATTGAAGACATTTTCACCTGAGAAACAAAGGGTTCTTAAAAATTTTAGAAAACTATCTGTGCTCAGACACCTAAGTGGCCTAATATTTCACCCAAAGTACTCAGTAGCTCCATTCACTTCAACTTTCAGTTTTACATGCATGCTGAAGTTAGATAAAAGTTCCCTAAAATTCGAAAGAGTTAAAATATGCCATAATGCACATTATTAGATTATTTTTCTGATATCATACATAGACACATTTTAAGGAGTTTTACCAAATAGGAAATTGCATGCATCATGTAAGAAGGAAAGTTACATTTCAAAACAATGGACTGTATTTACATTACTGAACAGCCTTGTTTGTAAATGAAGAAATATTTTTAAAAGAATGTCAACTCAGCATCAAATAACAAGTAGTGGAATGTCAGTATGAATCTAACTTGAGGTACATGTACAAATTTGGAATAGGCTTGACAGACTTCACATTGCTAATTGCAAGATTGGAATTTTTACCTGTAAACATACAAACAAAAAATTCCTAGGCTTCTGTAAGTAAGCTTTCAGTTTTCATCAGTCCTGAGTCACACAGGGTAAGGAACTACAGGGGAAAAAAACCTCAGACTATCCATCTACTCCCCATCTGCCTTTCTTCAGTGTTCATTCTGTAACAAGAATAAACCTATTTTTCCCTCACTCTTAATCAGAAAACTTTAGAATGCAGTAGAACTTTGGATCTGAATTAACAGCTTAAATATGGATCAACCGTTTAAACGTAGCTAGGATCACTTAGTCCAAAGGTGCCCATTAGGAACCCTTTTTTCTACCTTTGAGAGCAGGCGCATTCTGCTGCAGCTGTCTTGTTAAGCCCCAGTAAGAGCTGCAAGAGACCTCAACCAGGCAACCAAATAAAAATAGCTTGACACTGGAGATACATTCACTTGACTCCAGCTGTGGGTAAAGCAGGCTATCCAATTTCAGGTCTGTCCAATTATCAGTTTGGGTTTTCTTTTTTAGCTCAGTGTGAGTTCAGATTTGAGTCTTAGTCAAGTAAATAGCCACCTCAAACAGCAGATGTGCAAGGTATCTTCATTAAAACTTAGGAACAGAGAGTTTGAGTGTTTGGGCAAGAAAAAAAAGGAAGAGGGAAAAGTAAATGAGCAGCTTAGACTAAGAGCTCCCTTTCATTTAGGCAACATAATGCAAATCTTTTTTATTGTGCATTTTAAGATGTAAATTGGATTCAAGTTGATGTCCACCTGTCTTGAACCAGCAGGGATCTCTTCCTGCCTTTATCAAAGCATCTCTCTGCCAATTACTGGCTGCTGTGACAGTTGGAGATTTTTCGTGTGTGTGCAGACTTTTACAAATACAAACTCATTAAAATTAACTCTTTCACTTTCTGATTCCAAGAAAAACTGTCAAGGTGAAAAACATCATAGATCAAGAGATCTCTATCATCTAATTACATCCTAAAAGATCTAGACGCTTATGTTTAAGAGAAAGTAGTCTTATTTTCTTGGTATTTTCAATTTTCAAAAATGTACCAGTTTTAAGAGCAGAAACCATTATGTTAATACAGAAAGGTACTTATGCTGTTTACTCACTGCAGACAGACAGAAAGCTTTCTGTTTATTGGAATACATTTTATCTAATAGCAGCAAGCTGGGATTTCCTGATTCATTTAAACAGATTCTCTGCCATGCCATAGAGAAACAGACATTCATTAGAATACCTTTACAGAGCTCATATACTGGAATTCACTGAATCATTAAAACGAGGCAACAAGTTCAGATCAAGTTGCTACAATCACTCAGTTGTTTTAAACAACAAACTTGCATTTCAATTATTACAATATAGATATGACTGTAATTTGCTTAACAGTGAGAAGGGAAAAAGGAAGCCTCTGGGCAGAAGGCTAAGGAATTTTGCAACAGTTTGGCTTCTAAAGTTGTGTTTTGTTTGTCATTTCTTCAGAGGTTAAATTAATTATTTGCAAAATCTTGATATGCGGTTCATTTATAACTATTATTTTGTAATGTTCAGTATTTGAAATGGATGCTGTTGATATGTTCAGTTACTAGGGATGGGCACATTTTTCACAACTTTGGCTACCAAGCCATAGTATAACTATGTTTATGATAAATTTCAGCTGTTACCTTAGGTTATTTTTCCTCACTAGGAATGAACCTATTGCTAACACACTGATTTGCTATGGATTATATGTACATTTTTGGAGTGCTCAACACTAGTGCAAAAATTCAAGAAAGACTACAGGTCACAGCCGCCCTTCTGTGCTCTTTCAGGGAAAAATATATGCCTGAAACTTGCTGACAGGCAGGAAACTGTGTAAGTGTTAAGGGAAGCCTGATGGAATCACTGGTACTTTGGAAACACAGCAGGTGGAAAGGGAGACCTTCCAAAGTCTAGAATGCCTCACTCTGGGTCTGCACCGTGGTGTGCAATACACACATGTTTACATAAGGAGAGAACTGATCTAAAAAACCTCTTCATAAAGTACAGGGCTTCCCCTACATTTTAGCTGGCCTTGCAATTCCAACAGTGCAGCATGATACCACCGAAATATTTGGAAGCAACAGACAAAACGTAATTGTGAGAAAAGCATGCCACAGAATGTGGAGCAGTCTTTTTTCCTCTCTTTATTCATGAGTTGCCCACATCTGTGGCCTTTTTTTTGGTTTGGGATTTTGGGTTTTGGTTTCGGGACATGTTTTTTGTTTCTTGGGGGGGCACACCGTGGACTCTCCTCTGAATCATGAAATAAAGGGTTCACTGGAAAACATGAAGCCTGATATAAGGAAGCCTCAGTGGATCAGAAAGAGCCACTGTTACATGTACATGCTCCATAGAGGAGCAGTACCACCCGCAGTGGCATGGCTGGAGCTGGGAACCATGCTCAGGAAAGTCAAAGGCAATGACAGATCACAGCAGGGGAGCAAGGAAACAGGAAAGGAAACAAATGTAAACCATGAACCACCACTTGTCCATCTAGATAGCCTGGTTTCTTGGACCATAATACCAGCAACTACAGCATCAACTGCAGAATGCTCATGTGGAGACCATAGCGAGGACTGTACTGTAAATTGACTCATCCACTGTGTGATACGAACTTACTGGAAGACGTCATAAGATAGACAGATACACAGCGGCTTACACAGTAGAAGTCAGATAATTTGAAAAATGTGAAGATATAAAACAGACATTTTTCCTCATGTACCGCATGTGTGCTCACATTCATGATTTCTTCTTAGAAAATACAAACTAAAGACAAGGAAATTAAATCTAACTAGAGTAAGACTTTCCTTCTACATTAACAAAATAGTTAGAGAGTTCATCTGCTGTTATGTATTGTATTATCTGCATTAGATATTTCCCAATGGCCATGTGACATTATTTGTATTTATATAAACTGTAGTAGTTATGTGTCACTCAAACAAAAGGGAAAAGTAAACGCCAATCCTCAATAAATGGAAGATCAAAATAAAAGGGTTATTTTGAAGACAGGAGAAAGATATTAAAAATTAAAGAATAATCACAAACACCTTCAGTATAAGGAACTTATCTGAAACCAGCTTCTAAAAAGGCTGAATGGGAAACTCTAGGGCAGAAGATTGGAGATCAAAGAAAGTTCTCCTGAGTACCACAATACAGCACTCCAGATCCAGAAAAGGAGTGATGTATATACTAGATGCAGTAGAGGAACCATACATTTTAACCAAGGACCAAGCTTATATAAAGCAGAGAGAAATCATTAAAAACCTCTTGTTTGTAAGGCATCGGCACAGGAATATTTTTCTCATCTGAAACATCCTTATGTTCTCACAGAGCAGATTGAAATTCTATCCACCTCTCCTGACTTTGTATTTCAGAGTCTATTTTCTCTAAGCTTGCAATGTGGTTATTTTCAAAGCAGAGCAACATGGAAGAATTTTCTAAAATGAGCTAGATCTCTACAGAAGAATTAAAAAAATAATTAAAAAAAAAAAAAACAGACAAAAATAAAAAAGAACCACCTCTAAAGCCTTTAAATATATATCTATATATGTTTGTCTGCAGTGTACATCTATGAATATTTATAAAAATGTATATACATAATACATATGCATACATATGTAGAGAGAGAGAGAGAGATGCAGATATATAGATAAGGATACAGCTACAAATATAGATATGTATGTGCGTACACACATTATAAGATAAAGATAAAAACTTAATATTTCACCAGTATATTCAGCACCTTGCAGAGTCTGATACTGCAAAATGTCTTCATGTAGGAACACCACACGCTGATAAGACACAGCTTGAGAGGGCTTCAGCCAGGAGAAGAGCCCGATGCACATAAGTGCTCCTCACAGGAACATTTATTTTTTAATTAAATTCTACAAAAGAATGGAAAATGACAGCTGCAGAATATTTTATAGTAACTCAGCTGAGACACTCTGCCTCTTCCTGAGCCTTTTCTGCTGGTGTGCAGAAAGCATAGCGTAAAATTTTCTCACTTTGAGAGATCTTTTTACTATTTTGAGAATTAGAAATTGCCAGACCATTTTAAAACACTAATCTGTTTATTCTGGTTTATTTTAATGTCCATTTCTTCTTTCACAGTGGCTAGTCTTAAGGGATTTAGAGGAATACGCACATCCTTCTGCATGGTAAATGTATGGGAATATAGTGGAAAATTTGGCGAGGAGATTAGTTAAATGTAAATACGCTCAAGTGACTTGCACCTGTCTGTAGAAAAAGCACACTAATTGTTTTACTGACCTTGTGTGCTTGATGAGTAGAATCTCTGCATTAGATAACATAGGCCTGTGAGAAACTCTAAGACACCTTATCACTATGTCTGAGATTCCTGTTTTGTTGCAAGAAAGAGCAGGAGGCTGTGCCTACCTGAAGCCTTGAAATGCAGGTGAGCTCGGTGGTCTTGGTGATCTTCCAGAAGGGCTGAACCTACCAATGCTTGTGTCCCCATCGGTGTCACCTCTGCCTGGGAGCTTAGGTGCTACTTTGAAGATCCCCCAATAGAGAGGTAACTAAAATAAAACTTACTCTTTGCAATGCATTCGTGGCCTCTGGCTCTTCTTGCGACATGCCTGCATATGTGTACACAGTAATTTTGCTGCCATGAGGTGACTATGTGATTGTTTTATATCCTGCAGTACGGGTGGTTTTGTTCTGTGTACGTTTAGTTTAGTTTTCACGAAAAGGATGTTATATTTTCTATTTACTACTACAAACTGTGCAGATTTTTGACCCAGTGGTAGTCTGGAGTACTTAAAGCACTTGCTGAGAACAAAAGGAGGATCACAGAGGGTGCAAGAACTAGAGTCCATAAATGTAAATGTTCTGAATGGAATTTACTGATGGCTAGACAGGATTTCCCCCTGGTAAGTAGTACTGTGGCTACCAAGCAACCTAATTGCCACTAGGAACAAAATAATATTCCTCATCACTACCCATTGCTCTTGTGAGCACAAAGTAAACTTGAAATGAAGGTCAAATGATTAATATTCTTGCCAAGTCAAATTTGTGAAATGGCTGTAAAGCAGCTTGAGCTAAGGCATTTTAGGAATGTCTGAAGATCACTACTGGAGCAAGAAGAATGTTCATTTTTCACTCTTCTTTTATAATTCCAAGGAACACAGCAAAAGTCCTCAGAAAACCCTTCATTAGTTGTACTCCTGACAGTCAGAATAAGCTTGGACTTTAAGAGCCTAAAAAATCATGCACAGAAGAGTCAAAGTTCTTTATTTTAATCTTTTCTGACATTTTGCCTGATAAATGATTGTTAAGAAATGGATTATTTTAAAGTCAGTCACTGTTGCTTCTTACCTTTCTTCTAAGGCTTCAAATTTAAACTAGCATGTTTTTGTTTAACTCACTTACTCAAGCATGCTACCAAATTAATCCGTTCAAGAGGGTTTGGGGCTTTTTCTATATGTTTTGCAAAGTGTGTATTGCTGGACCAGTGCTGACGCTTAACTATAAAACCTGTATACAGAAAGCCACACAGTAGTAGGATGGAGTGAAAGAGGGGCATAGTGTCCAAATGGTTAAAACATTGGGGTTCTAAGGAGACAGCTAAAAAAATACATGTACAGAAAACTGCAGTTTACTTTTCTCAGAAGAGTGAAAGGCTGAGTCAGTCCTGAAAGGATCCAGCATTGAGGAGCCTCGTACCTTTAAAACCATAAGACAGACAACTATGCCACTCCTTCGAGCAGAAAACAGACAAAACAGTAATGCAACCCTTCCAACCACCAGCACATCTTTGCCTAGAAAATGAGAACATATCAACCCACTGTGCAAAATTTCTCTGAACAAAAATGAGGAATTATTTGAAAACTTTTAAAAAGCCATAGACTCTTACATTAATTTGGAGTAGACAGGTCCTCCTGAAGTTCCCTGGTCCATCCCTCAGCTGAAACAGAGCCAAACTCAGAGTTAAACTGAGATGCTCTGGGTCTTGTTAATACATTGCCTTGCCCAACTGTAACAAATTGCAGTAGGTGCAAATAAGATTATTGTGAAAGATCATATGTTCCTGTGCAATGTAACTGCGTGAGTCTCTCATGCTGAAAGCACTTTTGATTAAGATCGATTTGGCAGTACATTGACTACACAGTAGAACTACAGAAAACAGGTAACAGAATTTCTGTAATTCGTTTTGCTGTAGCATGTATCGATCTTTTTCATGGAACATCCCAAGCACAGATATAACATAAAAACTCAATTCCCGTCCCACAGAGCCCAGTATCTGCATATAAAACAAGACACAGTGGATCAATACAGACAGATTAGGGAAAAACAATGAGACAGTATTGGCCAGCATGAGAAGCAAGAACCTCAGCATGATGGGATCTTGACCTGTTGTCAATTTTTTTGTAGACATCAGTGCATGTTAAGCTTGTTACAAGAAACTTGAGGAAAGATAAAGCAGAGGTTTATGAAGTGTATTGCTCACAGGCATCCCAGTGAGGTTTTTCTTTCAAGGATTCCAGAAATCTTTGAAGAATATAATCACTTTCTCAACATATTTTCCAAATATTAAATAATAATAATAATAATAATCATCATCATCATCATCAAAACCAGTAGTGGTGTCGTGCCTATTCCAGAATCTGACATCTTCCCCCACAAGTATACTCAGAGCCTCTTCACATTTTCTCTACTGTCCAAAACACCTTATGAAAATTACCTCTTTGATAAATCTTTCTTATTTCAATGCATATTTGTTCAAACCGTCACAAAAAGGGCCTACCTCTATCAGCTGATCTGTAGTCAGGACTGGTTCAGGACAGGAGTAGATAAGTGTTGATGGGGTGATCACAGATTCGTAAGTGCTGAGAAAACGTGTCTTTTAGTAACTCTTAAGTCACGTGTGAATGCCTCAGCTTCATTAGAATCAAATTGGCACTAACTGGAAAGGAGAAAAATTAAAACAGTTTTTAATTTTGCTCTAGCAACGACTGGTAGTCATAGCTTTGAGATTTTACAGGAATTTTCAATAGGAGTTATGGTCAGTGATGCTGCAGCTTTTGAAAGGATCACTCTAGGAGACTTGTGGTTAATGATCCATGTTTGACTCGTGTCTTGATTTTTAGCGTGCTGAGGCAGTGAAATCAGAAGGATCTGTAGGCAGTGTGCTTCTATGAAAACAAAACTACTGGCTGAGAGTCCTATAAGAACAAGGCATTTGTTGCAGAACTTGCATCATCATAGATGACTGACTCCCTCAGCACTGCCGGTTGCTGTATGTTGCTGGCTCAAATGTAGCATAAAAGCCACATATACAAACCAGATGAGAGATGTAGCAAGTCCCATCAGAGGACGTATCTAGAAAAACAAGGGGTTAAGACCCTAGAATAATGATTTTCTCAAGCAGTAAATCGAGATATAACCAATAATATGCTCGTGAGGGGAAAAAAAAAAAAAAAATATATATATATATATATACACATATATATATATAAAAAACTTCATAGGACACAGGAAGTGAAATTTCTGCTCTATTCAAAAACAAAACCTCTTCTGAGGTACTGTGTTCAGATTAAATACAGTACTGCAATAGAAATAAAAAGCAATTTAAAGAAGTGTAACAGCAATGTCTAAAAAGCATTTCTTCTACAGAAAAAGAAAAAAAATTGTTCAAGTTTGTAGAAGGAAACACAGAGCAAGTTTAGTTTATGGCAATGGTTTTCTATTCTTAATGAAGTAATTGCAAAAAAAAGGGATGAACTCCTCTCCATATCTGAGAAGGACAGAACAAGCACGTTTCCATTGCAAGTAAGGAAAGACAAGAATGTCTTAACTTTTTAAAGTTAAGAATAATAATAATATTTGGAAAGTAGTAAGTGATGGCAAACAATTTTCTGTTACCGGAATTCCAAGAGCACTTTAAATATATTAGAAATGGGTTAGCTATAGTTGATCCTGCCTAAGAGTACTCAGATGGATTAGGAGACTTTTTAAGGTCACCTCAAGCCTTAGAATCTTGTTTCAGGTATAATTTTTTGCTTACCAAAAGTTACTTTCCTACATCTGACCTAACTTCCAATTAAAATTGATCTTTCAGTAGTCCAAAGATATTTTCCACTGTCAATCATACATCTCAGCATGACTACAATTTTACCTTTAAGAAACACTATATCATGCTGAATTCTACATTTAGTTCCTGTCCTACTTTCAAAGTTGGTACAATGCTTGTTCTTCACAGTTTTCCGTTTCTGCAGGTTAAGGTTACATTGATTTAAATTCAAAATTTGAGGCTGAAACTCTTTCATTACAGAACTAAAACCTATTCGTTTACCAGCTTGATTTTCTATGTTTCCGGGTAGAGAGTTCTCAATTTGTATTTTCCTGCAGTAACAGCATTGTTTTAAAACATTCATCAAGGGTTTTAACAAACTACAATCATTACTTGCTAAAAGCCACTTCGTACATGACTCTGTTAATTCTATTATCAGAGGAGTTCTTCTGTTGAAAGAAATTGAAACTTAAGTTGCCATGGGAAGGGAACCTCAATCCTTCCCACTCTTAACAGTGTGATGCCAGTTCCAGCAATCGACACCCAGAGCCTGGAGAAGGCTCACAAGTGAGCAGAAAAGATCCTGAAGAGCAACACAAAGGAATTCCAGCCACTCCAGACAGTAAGTCAGCTTCATCAAAGGCCCAACATAAATGTCTCTATGCAAATGCAGGTAGCATAGGGAATAAACAAGAGGAGATAGAGAAGAGCACATGCCTACAAGGCTATGATCTTACCGGCATCACCAAGATGTGGTGGCATGGCTCCTATGACTGGAGTGTTGGAATGGAACAATATAGGCTCTTTGGAAAGGACAGGCAGGGGAGACAGTGAGGGGCTGTCACCCTCTGTGCCAATGACTGTCTGGAGTGTATGGAACTCTGGTGGTGGATGAGAAGGAGACTGAGAGCTTATGGGTCAGGATTAAAGGGAGGACAGGGACAGGTGACATTGTAGTGGGGGTCTGCTACAGGCCACACGATCAGGAAGACCAAGCAGATGAGGCCTTCTACAGACAGATAGGACCAGCCTCAAGTTCACAAGTCCTAGTCCTCATGTGGGACTTCAAACACCCAGATATCTGTTGGAGGCACAATACAGCAAAACATAAGCAAAACAGGAGGTTCCTGGAATATGTTACTGCTAACTTCCTTTTCCAAATGACAGAAGAGCCAACAAGGAGGGCCAGTGGGGAACATGAAACTCAAGGGCAACCTTGATTGAAGTGACCATGAAATGGCAGAGTTCATGATTCTTATGTAAATGAGGAGAGCGCACAGCAAGCTCACTACCCTGGAGATCAGAAGAGAAGACTTTGGCCTCTTCAGAGATCTGCTTTGTAGAGTACCATGGGATAAAGCCCTGGAGGGAAGAAGAGCCCAGGATAGCTGGTTAATATTCAAGGATCACCTCCTCCAAGTTCAGGAGTGATGCATCTCAGCAAAAAGGAAGTCAGGCAAAAACACCAGGAGGCCTGCATGAATGAACAAGGAACTCCTGGACAAACTCAGACACAAAGGAAGCCTACAGAGGGTGGAAGTAAGTATGGGTAGCCTGGGAGGAATACAGAGAAATTGCGTGAGCAGCCAGGTCAGGAAAGATAAAGCCCTGATAGAATTATGTCTGGTCAGGGACATCAAGGGCAACAAGAAAAGATTCTATAGATATTTTGGTGATAGAAGAAAGACTAGGGAAAATACAGGCCCTCTCTGGAAAGAAACAGGAGACCTGTTACCTGTTACCTGTTACCCAGGATATGGAGAAGGCTGAGGTACTCATTGACATTTTTTCCTCAGTCTTCACTGGCAAGTCCACTAGACACACTGCCCAAGTCGCAGAAAGCAAAAGCAGGGACTGGGAGTATGAAGAACCACTCACTATAGGAGAAGATCAGGTTTGAGACCATCACAGGAACCTGAAGGTGCACATGTCCATGGAACCAAATGAGATGCATTTGCAGGTCTTGAGGGAACTGGCAGATGAAGTCACTAAGCCATTATCTATCACATTTGAGAAGATGTAACAGTCTGGGGAATCTCCCACTGACTCGAAATGGGGAAACATAATCTCTATTTTTAGAAAGGAAAGGAGAACAGTCAAGGAACTGTAGGCCAGTCAGTCTCACCTCTGTGCCCAGCAAGATCATGGAGTAGATCCTCCTGGAAACTATCCTAAGGAACATGGAAAATAAGGAAGCGATTTGTGACAGCCATCATGGCTTCACTGAGAGTAAATTGTGCCTGATTAATTTAGCAGCTTTCTATAATGAGGTTACAGCATTGGTGGATAAGGGAAGACCAACTGATATAATCTACCTGGACTTGTACAAAGCATTTAACACTGTCTTGCATTATATCCTTGTCTCTAAATTGGAGAAACATGGATTCGATGGATGGACCACTTGGTAAACAAGGAACTGCTGGATGGTCACCCTCAAAGAATTGTAGTCAATGGCTCAGTATCTAAGTGGAGACCAGTGATGAGTGGCGTACCTCAGGGGTCAGTGTTGGGACTGGTGTTGCTTAACATCTTTGTCAGACACATGGACAGCAGGATTGAGTGTACTTTCAGTAAGTCTGCCAACAGCACCAAGCTATGTGATGTGGTTGACACACAGGAGGAAAGGGATGCCATCCAGAGGGACCTTCACAAGCTTGAGAGGTGGGCCTGTGGGATCCTCATGCAGTTCAAGAAGGACAAACACAGATTCCTGCACCAGGGTTAGGGCAACTCTTGGCATCAACATAGGCTGGGGGAGAATGAACTGAGAGCAACCCTGAAGAAAAGCACCTGGGAGTGTTGGTTAATGAGAAGCTCAGTGTGACCCAGCAACATGCATTTGCAGCCCAGAAAGCCAACCATACCCTGGGCTGCATCAAAAGCAGCATAACCAACAATTCAAGGGACGTGATTCTCTCAGAGGGCTGGATCACCTCTCCTATGAAAACAGTCTGGGAAAGCTGGAGTTGTTCAGATTGGAGAAGAGAAGGCTCTGGGGTGAACTTACTGCAGCTTTCTAGTACCTAAAGGGGACCTACAAGAAAGCTGGAGAGGGACTTTCTACAAGGGCATGTAGCGATAGGACAAGGGTTAATGGCTTTAAACTGAAAGAGGATAGATTTAGATTAGATATAGAAAATAAATTCTTCACCATGAGGGTGGTGAGGCACTGGAACAGGCTGCCCAAAGAAGCTGTGGATGCCCCATTGCTAACAGTGTTCAAGGCCAGGTTGGATGGGGCTTTGAACAACCTGGGAGCAAGGGCATTTCAACAAGATGATCTTTAAGGTCCCTTCCAATCCAAACCATCTTATGATTCTATGAAATACTACTACTGATACAAACATTGCTCTTGATTGCTTTTTTACTTTATGCTAAAAATGGAGTTGAGAACTTGAAGAAACTGAGAGTTTGCTTAGAATAAAAGTGACCGTATAGCTGCCTTGCAATGTTTGGATTTTGCTTTTCTTTATTTCCTGTTAGGCAACCAGATGGAGAAATGTGTTATTTGTGCAGACCAGTCTGGTGACAGTAACTCTCTATAGTCACATCAAAATAAAATTCAAATTAAAATTCCAGTTCTGTTCTAGTGTGCCCACAATTATTCTTTGCACGATAGTACATGAAGTAGTCCAGCTAAGAAGTACAGCATGGGAAAATGAAGGTGGCTGGAGTAATGCAAACCTTTTTTTTCTTCTACACAGCTGCCTGTGAATGATTAGCTAAGAAGTCTAGCTGCCACTTGGCTATGGTGGAGACTGAAACACCAGATAACACCTAGAAGTGAGATGTACTCCTTCACCATACCACTAGATGAGTTTCTAACTACTTCCATTTTCCTAAATTCAGATGTTTAGGAAAAAGAATCCAGAAAAAAAATCCTGGTTTTTTCCGCTTTACTCTCACATTTTGTCTCTTCAGCTTAATTCTGATATAAATAGCATTCAGTGAGGAACAGCTATCTTCAATTTAGTTCTTACCTTTTTTTAATCTACATTTCTAGACAAAATTTAGTCTTGTGGATAATTTGAATTCGAAAGATAAATTGGTGTTAGATATTGAATGCAAAAGCATTTAGATTTCCCCTTCCTGCACCTCAGAAAATTACAATAGCCTGCCTTCTTGAAGACAGCAGACATCAGTCTAGGAAAGAATCTTTTCTTGCTCATAGCTATGAGCTTCTTTTAGCCACCATCAATCAAAAGTAATCAAGAGTGATAACTGCCATATTTTGGGATGCCCTTCTGTCTTAGTGTTTTCATGTGTTGTTTTTCCCAATTTGGCCCACTCTTTTCTAGCAACACCTGTCAAAGCCACATTGCCAAGAGTTCGCTGTTCCTGAGGAGCTTGATATTTCATTTTTGGGAAGATGAGAAGGAAGTACTATTACAGCTATATTAAATAAAGACCACTACTTAAACCCTCCAGCTCTGCATCATTAAAAAATAAGCTAGTTGTGGGAAATCTCTGTGATAACTCTTCCCATGTTTGTTGCACCATTTGGGTGGGGTGCATTGGCCCAGCATATTTGATCCCATCTCCCAACAGAGAGAGATCCTTGTCACCTATGGAGGACTCTAAGCAGCACCTGAAACACAAGGGACAGTTCAAGCTCTTTCATTGGTGCCCTGATTGCTAATACCACCCTGGATATTCAGAGAAGAGTCCCTGCCGTTGCACTGCCACCCCTACATGAAGCAAGCGGACTGCACTGATTTCCCAGTGAACTCTTCTGTGAAGAAAAGTACACCCAGCACTGGTAGAATAAACTATCGCAGCTCACATGCAGTCAGCCACCACAGTGCTGCAAGCAGCCAAGTCCATGGCCACAGGCAGGGACAGGACACAGATTTGAAAGGGTAGTGCCAGTCAGGTATTGCCTGCAGATCCAATAACTGATGGAGTGAGGGTGACTCATGGTGCATAGGGTAGAGACCCCAAGGTTATGTGGGGAGAGATCACAGTGTTTTATGAGAGGGGAGTCTATTTAGGTATGAGGAGGAGGATCCTGAGAGGGACTCAAAGAGATAGCCAGGGACCCCTCCTGGACTGTGCATCATACAGCTGGGAATGCTGCACTGACCTGCCTGACCCTTCTTGACTGCACCATCTCTCTCAAAACTCAGGAAAGTCATGTAACTCATAAAATTGCACTTATCTGTGATTAAGGCATTTTGGTATCCAAATCCATTTAACCTCGACACTGCCATTTGTTCTTAAACAGTGGCAAGTATGTAAATAAAGAATCTCTGAGGAAAGCCAGCGTGGACTTTTGTGCAAGGAAACCCTGACTCATTGGCGTTCTAGAGTTCCTTTTTGTGTATCAATAGGTATGTGGATAAAAAAAAAAAAAAAAAAAAATCCAGCAGACATACTTTGTACAGATTTTTCTAAAGCCTTTTATTATTAAACAGTTGTCACAGGACTGGAGGAAAAAAAATCTTTCACAGCTTAAAAAAATATGAATCAAACAACAAGGCTTAATGAACAGTTCTCAGGATCAAGAGAAGTCAACAGTCATGTTCCCCAGAGACTGACTCAGCTTCATTCTGCTTCTTTATCAATGATTTGAAGTTCATTGTACTGTGAACTCTGCAAGCCTGCAGCCAATTCCACTCTTCCAGGCGGTCAAAAGCCAAGTCATTCACCAGGAATGCCAAAAAGTCTTAACAAATTTTGTAAGTGGGTAAAAAGGTAGCAGATAAGCAAGCAGAGAAGGCTCTGGTTAAGGAAAACTACCCTGAAGTTGGCATATGCAGTCCTGAGATCATAAAAATGCAATTATAATTTAGAAGAATTTGAGAGTCATCACTTGCACTTCTCTGAGACTATTGTGCAGCAGTAGCCCAAAAAAAAGGCAATAAAATGTTGGACATCAACAGAAAGATGTTGAGAGCAGGACAGAAGGCATCACTGTGCCATTTTAAGAAACTTCAGCATGCCTGCTTTGGAGTTACTATGCCCAGTTCTGGTCTCTGCATCTGAGGAAGGAGACATAGTCTGAGAAGATGTAGAGAAGGTCAACTAGATGGTCAAGTGGCTAGAGGGATACCTTATGAGGGTAAATGAGGAAGGCTGAGACTTTCAAGTATGGGGCAGAAGAGGTCTTACAGAATCATGAAGGCCATGGAAAATCTGAGCACAAAACCGTTTTTCACCAAATCCTGCAATTAGAGAACTAGGTAGCACTTGTTGAAACACTACTAGGAAACTGACTGAAAACAAACAAAATACTTATTCATTCAGTAGGTGTTAACTTATGGAAAACAGGAAACAGGAGACAGGGTAATGAGATCGTGTCATCACACACAAAAAAGGGTAGACAGATTCATGGAGCACAAGACCATACTAAAAAGAGAGGTTGGAGACATACCTTCTAACTTTCCTAATACAATGTTTGTGAATGCTGGGACAGTAAAATGGGAGTGAATGCTAAAAGTGACAAACAAACTGAGTCTCCTTTGTTCTGTGAAAAGTAAAAAAAAAAAGTCCACAAATGTTTTAAGGTCTTAAAGATAGATTGCACAGTATCAATCAAACAATAGATAAGATCCTTGTCAAAAGCTGGAATTCAAATCCCTCCTTCCCATCCCATCCCATTCCTTTTCTTCATCAGTCCTCTAGTGGCATCTGTCTCCATTTTGACACTGCTTATATGTAGCCTGAAATGCCTTCTTGACTGCTTTAGGGCTGGTGGGTTTTGATCTACTAATAATAACAAGAGAAATTTAAAATAAATAAATAAATAAATAAATTTAAAAAAAAAAAAAAAAGAAAAAGAAAAATCTTTAGAAGATATTCAAATAAGTGACAACAGCACACAATAAGGTTGTCAATCCACCTTAACTCAGAAGAGTAAAATAGATGCCAGTAGAGTAGGTTGGCATTTACTCAACTTGAAATTGTCAGGAAGTGTTTAAGTGCACCACTCCATAGTGAAGCTGACAAAACCTGCAGATTTCATCCCCAGAGGGGATGTCAGCAAAGGAGAAAGAAATGGGAGCTATTCAGAGTCCCAAACACATAGTCAGAAATGCAGCCTTTGCAAATTCAGTCTCTTCTACACTAGTTTAAGAACTCTTATATACACCAGCTCCATTTCAACTCTCCCCATTACCTTAGTAAAGTTTAAAATAGTCTGCTTAGTAGAGGAGGAAAGCACATGGAATGAGGTGAAAAATGCAGAATTCTGAGACTATAATGAGATCCCAAGGTACACCCTTGCTGACATTGGACTGCTGTTTCAAGCTTTACCATTTGGCAGGCACAGAAACTTCACAGGACACCCGAGTGGGTAGTCCCTCCCATACAGGCCTCTAGTTCTCCATGGGAAGTCTACGAAACACTCACATACATGAAAATTGGATGTGTCGGGGAACATACAAGGCCCATAGCTACTCTGGTACCCGTCAAAGCTCGTACACATAGCCACATGTCTTCTGGTGGAGAGCAGATAAAATGGTTGGTGTTATAGACCCTATCAAACTGTAACATGGTATATACAGTAGCCATAAAGACCAACTATTTTAACTTCATTTTCATCTCCCCCAATTAATAGAATAATTTTCTTTTTTTTCTTTCTCTTTTCTCTTTTCTCTTTTCTTTATTCTTTTTACTTTTCTCTTTTATTTTCTTTTCCTTTCTCCTTTTCTTTTCTTTTCTTTTCTTTTCTTTTCTTCTTTTCTTTTTTTCCTTTCTTTTCTTTTCTTTTCTTTTTTGACATCTTCCTTTGGTCAGATAAAAGGAACAGAGAATCATACTAATTGGTTTTGATTTTGGACTGCCTAAATTATGTTGCAGGTTTAAGCATGCACTGCCTATTTTCAACACAATAATCCCTTTTGATAAAATATTAACTAGGTTCAGCAAAGAAGCCTGAATATTAGTGAAAAACAGAGGAATTAGCCTCCTGAGTCACCCAGGTCTTTTTTAAGTGCTTTAATGTGTTATATAACAAATTAAGATTAAATTATCAATTGTTTTAGGCATCGTTGTCTAAAATGTTTTATTACACTAAAATTTAAATGAAGTAAAATGGAAATGCACAACAGAACAAAGTCAATATAGCTTTGTAAAGTTCATGTTTGACACAGATTTTCAGTTTAACTCATTTTCGTATTTAACTTTCTGCTGCAATGTCATGAAGACAAACAATAATAGTAAGGGGTTCATAGCTAAGAATCAAAAATGAGGCTGTTTTAAAATTCTTATGTTTATATTTTAATTTCCTTACCAACATTCATTACACAAAGCAGATACATGATTAAACACATTGGGGTTTTGTCAGTTTCCTCATTTTTTCACCTCTAAAGTAATGTTGAAAATTTAACAGGAAAGACCTGCAAATACTTTTTCTTTTCCCACAAACTGTCTTTCAAGGCATCACCAGTTTTTTGATCTTCTAATCCATGTAAACAAATTATCAAATGATTTCTTCCGTATAAGTCTGATAAGAAAATAATGAATATCACCGCTAGGGGATGCTGATAGTAAACCGACAGAACTTTTTTACCTTATATCGGTGTCTTCATCTTGTTATTTTCTATGCAAGTACTTCAATTTCAACTTGGAACTTTATACCAAAAGACAACACGGCAAAGGTATTTATTCAAATTTGGTCAGTGAAGACTTGAAGAAAAACTATTAAAATATTCTATACATTTAAGAGAACAAGGGTGGCATGTAAATAAAAGCCCAGAAGTTTTTTAAGTGCTGGTACAATATAATACATTTAGCACTGTTTCTCACCAATTCAGATTTAAATTTACATAGTTATCTATTTGTTCTAGGATCTTGGTGAGTGGGATGTACAGAGAAGGAAGAAAAATGCAGAAATAGTTTGAAGAAAAAAAAAATGAGTTTTCTTTCTCCTGGCAATTTTAGTTTGGGAAGCTCTTTAATAGTAAAATTAGGTCAAAACCTAAATAATCGATGTAACTGAGGGAGATAAAGTTAAGATACTGGTTTACTGTTAACACAAAAAATCATCCACAAGAATCAAGATGTAAAACGAATGCAAAAAAAATCTGAATAATTTCTGTTTAATCACCAGTGTAGTTTTATAGCTTGTATATTTGTGTTGAATTCAGCAAAGGTTTTACCATGAAGATTATTTTATTGCCATTCAAAAAAAACCCCATCCTCTATATCCCATTTATCTTAAAGTATTAGAGTCTTTTATCTTTGCTGCTACAATGTTGTTTTTGTTTGGAGTTTGTAATCTTTGGAGTCAGATCCTGGAAAGTCCTGAGTTGATACTGGAATTAGCAAGTCCCCAGGATTTGACAAATTTACTTGTTTCCATGGCCTCTTAAAAAGAGGAGAGAAAATAACTTTAAACTTTTAACTGTAAGTTAATGCTTTCTCCTAGCAAGCATGAAATCTGTTCATTGAAATCAAAGGAGCATCATATGGTACAGTGAAAGAAGAGCTCACAGCTGGCCCTTAGATTAACTCTCCTGCCTGGTGCCAGTGTGCAGAAAGAAGCAAGAGTGTGATAAGGCACAGCCAAAAAAGCGAGATTATTAACAAGACAAAAGCACTTCAAAATTATGCAAGATGCAGCAGCTAGCCAAAGTTCAAATTATCTACAAGTCCTTCCAGATACAGTAAAGACAACACTGTAGTGGTTTTAGATTTACAGCTTTGTATCACACTGAGCACATCATCTGTCCCATTTCGCTTGGTATAACACCTCCTGAAATGGGAGTTATACTTTCCTGGGGAAAGAAGAGGGAAGCAGGTAGGATTTATTAATAACTGGCATGAGGGCTATATGAATATATATGATCTGAATTATTTGGGTGTGTGCAAACAGACTAGCTTGGCACTCTGGCCATTTTTAGTATGATTTGACAACAGTGGATGGAAATCTCTAAGAAGTATTTTTAAAATATTAAAATCATTTCTCCTCCCTGCTGAAATACAGTTTGGATGTGATGTTTATAGGATGAATGTCAGACCTTGAGTGGTACAGTCACACACTTGCAAGTATCTCATATCTGTCCACTTTACTGTATGTAGAAAGAATTCTGTTCCATAAGTCTGGTGAAGCTAAAGTCCCTCTTGGGACTTCCTTGGCAGTTGTTTTTAAGGATGAACAGCATGCAAGATAGATTGGGCTAGTCTCTCTCTCCTGTATCTTTGTAACTTCCTATGGAAAGATAATTTAAGGCTCTAGAGCTGTATCTAAAATATTGCACATTTCTAAGGCTATAATTCCACACTGATGTTTGCATCATTCTTATACATGTGTCATATTCGTATAGATTTGTATCAGACTGGTTCCCTTGACTAAAATCAATTGAACTGATTAAATCGACAGCCCAGAGAGATAAGCAGTGGTTGAGAAGTTGCTATTCACAACTTAGTCATCACTTCAGGCTGATCAAAACAAAGCTACAAAATTTTCATGTCAGCTAGCAGGATGGGAAATAGTAATGAAACTGATATTCTTAAATGCAGAGGGATATAGAATATATATGTACAAATAGTCACCCTCTTACGTATATTTGTGCATTGAAACTAGACATAGACACACAGCCTATAACTAAGATGTTGTATTGAATTTCTCATAATAAAGATAACAGAACAGTATAATGATACCTTCTGTACCTTTTCACAGGTGATGTGTGTGGAAACAAAGGTCTCTCACTTTCCTTCCTCTCCTCTTCTAACCTGCCCTTTCCAGTCTGCCCCCATTAGGGAGGTATCACAAGGGCCACAATTATCACTCTAGGTTTTGGGACCTCTTACTCTGTCACAGTCCCTTCCATTGCCCAGTCCCATACCAGGATTTGCAGGTTCCTGATAGCCCCACATGTGCTGTATTTCTGCTCAGTCCTGTTCCAGGATTTTCTCAGGAAGGCAAAGGAGCATGTTGACAAAAGAGGAGACAAAAGGGGACACAGCCCTACAACTCTCTCCTCCACATTGCTGCTCCAGCAGCACGTGAGGATGAAGAAGAAGCAAGAAACAGATGCTGGACAGAAGCAAAAGCATACATGATTTTGCAACACTGTGTGGAGAAGCACTGATTATGTCAACCTTAATAATGCTGGCATTTCCAATTTACATTGGGAGCAGTGAAACTACATATTGAGCATCAACAGAATAATGTAGTTGCATATAACCACACATAAAGAAATCCAGAAATTCAAATCACCCCTTTTTTACTTTCCGTAAATATCCATGTATAAAATTTATACTCTGTGCATGTCTGTACCACCCTTGAGAAGGTATGGGGGACAACAGCAAAATGAAAAAGAAAACCTATTGTCTATATGTAGTAGGCCTGATCACAGCCTTCATTTATTTTGCTTCATTTCATAAATAAATGGGATTTCAAACAGCTCCCTTTAGCACAACTATATTGTTAATACATACATAAGGCTCCTAATAAGGGATATAACTCACCACCTATTCAGGCTGTTTCCCTTTGCTTATCAGCATTTCCCACTTAGATCTCAGTTCAGTTTCAAACAGGTAAGTCTCAATTTATTCAATAGTCTGTTCATTCTTTGGTTTTTGGTTTTTGATTTCTAAAAGCATAAGTGATATTATTTATGTAATTCAATGTAATTCAATCAAAATCAAAAATAAATAGAACACTTTCATTGTAGATACATAACAATTCGTTGTGCAGTTGTATTAAGTTAAATGGTAAGTAACATCTTTTAGTTTACAGGATGTATATCTGCATGAACGTATCCAATACTTCTTGTGGGGCTGGATATATCCACAACAGTGATATGGGAGTGATACGGCAACAACAATAATTCTCCTTACCTGGTGTATAACACACACAATTCAGGCTGTGCTACTCAAAAAAAAAAAAAATCACATTAACTTCAGCCTTTTTGTTATAACCTTACAAAGCAGGGTGGATACAATTTTCAGGTGAAAGACTTATTAATTCCCTTCTTTTTTGTAAACTAAAATATGGGCAGAAATGAGCTGCTTCATCTCCACCGATAAAGTCTATCACAGGTGCAGCTCACTTCCAAACCACACCATCATCCTGATCCAGCCCACCTGAATTATTGATAACTCCTTTAGACAACATGTCTAAAAGACCTCTTGAGAAAAGCCAGTCAGTAAACCTGAAAGAGAAACATTTAGTAAAACAAAAACAAAACAAAAACCAAAATACAATCCAAGAGATAATCTTGACTGGGGCCTCAGTTGTCAGCAATGTGGTACAAGTGGCCTCATTTAGGTTCATACATACAGGATGGTTCCCCAGTCATGTCTGCAGACCACAGACCCCTCCAGATTCTGAAATCAGATTCCTTCTTAGGAAAACAAGGAGCCAAGATGCCTGCATAGCCCCAGTTTCAGAAAGACTTTTAGATCCTTCTAATTAGGACGAGGTTTTTGTGGTTAGTCTTTAGGAGTGAGAAGTACAATCCTTGACTATCTGCCAGAACAAGACAAATAAGACATAGCATGAGAAGTTTTCATTTGAAATTATTAATGTGAGCCTAATTAAACAATTGAGGATCATTTTAGGGACAGTTTTAAAATTAAGGGTGAAAAATAATCAGATATGGGAGGGTCACATGTGTGAAATCTAAAGAACCTAGCAGAAATGAAAGAAAAATGAAACAGTGGGGAAAATTTGTGTCCATAATAGCTGCCAGACCTTGTAACCACATGGAATTTCACATCTAAATCTTACCTAGAAGGCAGCCTCTTTCACTTGAACTACATACATGATAGTCTTATAAGAAGAGCTCTTTGATTTTTGAACTATTACCTTGACTGTCTGACAGCTTCAGGTTACTGCACCTGAATTATACCTACTGCAATGCAACTTTCATCTTTCTCCAACTTGCAAACTTTACCCCAAATTCAGGTATCTTATTAAACCATCACATCTGGAGATTTAAGTGAATAAAAACCACTTGCATCATGTGAACAGTTTTATTGCTCATGGCTCCACCTTGCCAGCGGTAGCAAGGCGCAGATACATAGAGAATGTTCTCAAGTGTGAAATAATGTCCTCAGCTGCCAGTTCAAGCTGCATCTAAGCAGCAATCTCCCAGAATTTTAGTACCATGGCTAAACTGGTGAAAACAGACTAGATACTCATCCATACAGAAACTTTTTGAAACTGAAAATGAAGAAAAAATGCAACTGAGACTACAAAAAGCAATAAATGCTTTCTGATAAAATGCTTTTGAAGTTAATGGAGAAATTTTCCCAGCATCTAAGGACTGGAAATATCATCCCAATTATTTTTTTTTTCTTGATCCTTATTCTTACTATTCTTCACAAACAGTAACAAGAAAATATGGAAGCATTTCCAATAATGAATTAAACCTCCTTTTGTTAATATAGTTTCTGTAAGTAGTTAATAACCTTGAACATATTCATTTAATTAAATGTATTTATTAATTCAATTTACTCAACAGAAGCTGTCAAGAATTATTTTGTTTAATCTCTAGGCTGCACACCCACACACACTTTGCTGCAAGAATTTTAGATTTAATGTCTGAAACCTGAGATCTTTTTTAATTGCAGAGGGTCACGAATATTGTTTCTCCCCTTTAACTGGCTCCCATCATCAAAGAAGTGTTGGGGGAAGCAGCTGGGACTGGCAATCTCTCAGGAAAAGGAAAGTAGTGCTAGGGAATTGTAGTAAATTTACATCTCTGAGTGTTTGAGGGTAATGAAGACCTTCTGAGGAAGCTGAATTCACTGTAAGTTTTCATACATACATAGCTGCATCCAGAATTTGATTTTTTTAAATGGACTTTTTTATGTGTTCTGGTTTTGTTAAAAACAAGTTTCTCTTCTAGTGAATTTGCCTGTCAGCTAAAGCTTTCATATTAACTGCATTTTCCTGTAAAACCAGATACATGTTTTGGTAAACATAACAATGGAATGCGAGGTTATTGATAATAAATTGATGCACATCTCGTGAGAGGAGCAACAAGAAACAGGTGACTAAGAAACCGAACAACGGAGTATAACATTCCATTCATATGAATACTTCATATAAAAGTGGGAGATCACAAGGATCTCGTCCCTTTTCCTTATGGCTGACATTAGGAGAGGACCTTGCTAGTTGTCCCTGCGAACTGAGGCCTAGTGACAGACTGAATCCAGCTCCGGTTGGCTGCAGAGTCCAATCCAGGACTCCAGGTGCCAGCTCTGCAGTTGCTGGGACTTTCAAGATTGGTTTTGTATATTTTGTATTATTTTCTCTATTCTCACTGGTAGCATTAGTAAAACATTTTTAATTTTTCTAATTCTCTTCTCTCTGTCCTTCTTTCCCTCCAGATCACCTGTCCTTAGTGGGAAGCGGGTAGAGGGAGGGGTTGAAGAGGGAAGGAGGGGGAGAGGAGTTAACAATACATTTGCCGTGGTTTTATTGTCACCCTGCAATCAAAACCTCAACATTATGTCACAGTCATGGAAAATTTTGACTTTGACTGTTTAAAGGTTCTAGCACAGGGACTGTTTTGTTATTCTGATCATTTCTTGCATGGATACTGTAAAGTCTATCATTCACTGAACCGTGAATTTTCTTTGTGTTCCTGAATATAATCTTTAGTCACTTAAAAAGTGAATCAATCAATGTTGTTCCTCTTTGCAGTCTGCATATACATTTCGAGATTTTTTTAACATTGTTTCTTAGAACTTTCTACAATGTGAGTGTTTATGTTCATTAAGTGTTTTGATTCTGCCCATATCATGGCCTTTTAACAGCCTGTTTTGCAAACCTGTGAAGTTGCATACTTGCCTGATATTTGTAGCAGTTACAGAAAATACACATAAATTCTCAGATAGTTTTTTAAATACACTTGCTAATATCCTTAACTTATTTGTAATTTAGGGCATTGATTAGCATCTGACAAGAAGAAAGGGCAGATACCTTGGGCAAATGCCTAACAAATACGTTTATGGCTCCCAGAGGAAGACCATTTATCGATGAACCTTAAGAAAGGACATTCAAAAGGCACTGATGGTGACCTAGGGTGGATCTCACCAGGCTGCATTCTGGCCAGTGCATGAGCAGAGCTCCTCTGCGAGACTGTGGAGTAACTTTGACAGAGAAATAAAAATGTAACTAGCAATTTTTCTTCTCTCATGCAAAGTCACAGTGGTCTATCAGATCACTGTCTAAAGAGAATCCATAGAACTGCTGCTTCTTATGTGAGGAATGTAGGAAATGAAGGGGTTACAATTCATATTTTTTCCCAGTTGCTATAAATGTGACTGGCTAAGGATTCAGGAAATATTTGCTATAGTTCTATGCCAGCACCTGATTGTGAAAGTCTGATTAGATCAAATTACTGAATGTATTGTCTGGTTTGCATAACAGAACAAAGAAAGGGCACACCCTTCTCCTAATCCTATACATGGTTCTGGGCCAGTGTTGCATTTCCATACTGAACAGTTTTTCAGTTTTTCTGCTTTCATTTTCTACCCTTATTGGGTGTAAATACAGGCTGTACTTTAAAAGTGTGCCACCACATTTTAAGTATGACTATTGCTTTATTGCTGTCTTCTTCCAGCCACTCCTAGGGTTATCTACCCCCAAGCTAGCACTTTTTCACACATCAATGAACAATTTTCCACTACATGATATTTATTAACTTGTATTAACAAACAGTGTAAAACATCATTCTCCCAACCTAGACAAGCCCACAGCAATGGTACAAGAACACCTAAATGAACTTCAGCCTGGATTCATTTTACTGTGACAATATTAAATATATTTCAATAAGAGATCTGAATTTTGCCACATATGGGGAAGTCAGAAATAAACTGTGAAACTTTCAAAAGACGTTACTTTCCTGCTGGTTGCTTTCAGTCTCTTGTTCTGTCTTGTGTGAATAAAGTTGTAACATGTTTTCACAGATGGGTTTTCTGTTTGGATTCAGATACCTGTGAATACACTGCATCAGTTATTGCAGACACATCTCTCGTGCCCTGGGGAATTAGACTATGGATTGAAAATGATGTTCTTTGGGACATAAACCTACCAGCCATTTGATGAATATACTGAGCCTGTTATTCTATCATGTTGCAGTTTCTATTGCAAAGTGTAATGCTACCTCAGTTGAGCTGGTGCTTTTGTCCCTCTCATTTGTTTAATGTTTTTTGCTTCCTGTCTCATAAAGGCAGAGCTGTGTCTGCTGTGATAACACAGATCAAACATTTTTGGAACAATGAAGAAACTTAAAGGCATAATGATTTATTTTAAATATTTGGCAGGCACAAGTGTTAAACTGTAAGATTTGAAGTATACTCTGCTTTATGTATGTTGAATGCAAATGACAAATGAAGCTCGGAAGTTCCAGCATCCTGGAGTAAGTACCACAGAGCCAGTCACTTACAGACAACAGCAGCATGAATTGCTGGTGACAGGAAGAAAATTCACTGATGTGAACAGAAGAATGATGTGCTATGGGGCACTGAGGCCATTTTATTCATTCAAAAGGACAGAATCAAACCAGCATGAGAAACCTTGCAGGAAAGTTGTTATAACTATAAAAAATAGGAGCTCCTGTAATGACAACTGATAGAGCTCAAATTAAATCAGGGACAGTGGAAAGCATACAGGACTGGTGTCATCTGATGTCAGTCAGCTCTACCATAGAATCAATATTTTATTTCTTTTTGATGAACTGCCATTTAAAATAACTACAGAGGAGATGAGAACCTTAGAGATAACATAGCTGTACCCCATGGTCCTAATTGCTCATTTACGATATAACACTCATTTTTAAGGTCCAAACCAATAACTTTCAGGATAAGCGGCTTCCAACTTCCTGTTGCAAAGCTTGCAAGGGTACAGTAGTGTTCCTGAGATTGTATTATACAAATCACTCAGTTTAGAAGGGATCTCCAAAGGTCATATAGTTCAACTGCCTGTTCAAAGCAGCTTCACTTAAAGCATGTTCTTGTCTAGCTGAGTTTTCAGTCTCTCAAAAAATGTAGATTCTACAGATAATTCGGGCACCTTATTCCAGTGTTTGACTAGCCTCATTATTTAAAATAAATAAATAAATACATTTCTTACATCTAGAATAAGTTTCCCATGTAGCAACTTGTGCTTCTCATAGCCATTCATCTTGAAGAGGAATCTCACTCCATCTTCTCTACAGTCTCCCACTAGGTAGCTTTGGAGAGCAATAAGAGCTTTCTCTCAGCTTTTTCTTCTCAAATCCTTCAGCTCAAACCTTGAGTTGTTCAAGCCCAGCACTTTCAGCTTTTCCTCATACACCTGGTGTTCCACCCAGCCCCTTGAGCACCTCACTGGGGAGCCCAAACTAGGATGCAGTACTAAAGAATTGATTTCAGATGTGCTCAACATAGGGAAAGAACCATATCCTTTGATTTGCTGGCTATGGCCATCCCAATACAGCCCAAGATGCAGCTGGCCGCCTTCAGTGCAAGGACTCACTGCTGGCTGATGGTGAATTTTCTGTTCACCATGATTCCCAGGACCTTTCCTCCAAAGCCCCAGACTGTATTTGTGCACAGGGTTAATCCATCCCACATGTACGACACTGCACCTGTGTTTGACTTCACACAGTACCTGCAAGCCTGTTTCTCCATCCTACCAAGATCCTTCTGAACAGCAGCCCTGCCCAATATAATCTGCTGAGAGCACAGCAAATATCTTATCTCTCATCATTCAGTTCATTAAGACCACATTACACATAATCAGCCTTAGAACTGACACCCAAAGGACATGACTAGGGAGCAGCTGCCAGACGGACTTTGTCCCATTGATCCCTCTGAGACTGGAATGACACATCTAAATGAAAAAAAAAAGGACAATTATGGCTCTTTAACTGCCTGTGACTTGTGGGAGCATATGATCGCACTGACAATTCGTAACACTGACCACAGCAGACTGTCCCAGGGCAGGAGCTGCTGGGCAGTTCAAATCCCCAGGTGGGGGAGGGAATGAATCAGCCAAGAATTACAAGATCCACACTGCTCATTCATATGAAGCTACAGTATTAATTCAACACAACTAGCCACAGTTGAAGCAATGAAGCTTTCTGTGAGCCATTATCATCATCTCCCAGCTGAGACTTTCTTCTGAGATACATTGCATAATGCAGCCCTGGTAGCAGCAAGGGTGGTTGCCTCAGACAAGCAGCACGCTAGCAGTGCTGTCATTTCAGTGGGATTCTAAGTGCTGGTGCAGCAATACTGACCACAGGAAAAGGGATACCTCGGTAACTGAGATAGTGTGCCATGAATACCCATGTCCTAGGGGTATATAACAACCATGCTTTATACAAAACAATCTCACAAGACCTTGGACAGAGGCTGCCTAAGGAGGAGCTAGATGATGCCTATGTGTAACCACTCCTTATTTGTGGTAAGAGTCTTGCACTTCAGAGACATGCTTGTGCATTGCAATACATTTAGTCTGTCTCAAAAATAATTAAACACAGGATGGGCCATAGGACCAAATCATTCACTGTATGAAACAGAGAGGATTGTTTTATTACAACAGACCCACAAAACAGGAAATCTGGGTTCTGTTCCCAGTTTTGCAATAGGAAGCTTCGTTCAAGCCATATACTCTGTTAAAACCTACCTAAAGATGCTATCATGACCTTACTGAGAATTTCAGAAAGCGAATTAATAATAGAAAATAGGATTACTTCTTTCAATGCATGTTCCGCATTTATTAAATACTATTTATTCTTATTAATTAACACTTACGTACTAATGGTATTTGCAAGGGTTTTGACACGTTTGGCGGAAAATGCAAAGTGTTACCACTGTTTCTTAGCCAAGTACTGTGTCACTTCTTTCAAAGCACATTTGGATCCAGCCATTGACAAATCTCCAAACCGACTTCCTCCACACCCCAGCTCTTCCCCTGATGGTGCAGGACTCTGAGTGCTCCCATGAACTAGGCGGATCCTCTCACCAACGGTACAAGTGAAGCCACCCAATGTTTCACTTTGAAAAAGGAAATGCATTTTCCTGAATATGTGCCGGATTCTACTCCACCCCTGACTCTGCACTGCTTAGTTACATATAGTTTAATGGCATGAAAGCTGCAGAATTAGTGATCTGTTAATACTCTGTCACTACATTTTCTGTGAAAATGGCACACTTTATTGCATTATAAAAGAAAACATGAGTGAGAAAGGGTGCAGCAGTGAACCGTGTATGTAAATGAGCCTATGAATCCTAGGAAATTCTAAAGCTTTCTTTTGTACCTGAAAAATGGAGAACCAACAGCCAAAATGAGATAGACTCTGCTAAAAATACCAAGTATTTAAAATCATAGAGTCATAGAATTGTTTCAGTTGGAAGAGACCCTCAGGATCATCATGTGCAGAAGAACCACAGAAAGCATATTGTAAATATATGTGCATATTAAAAGACAAATAGGTTATCTATTACAACAGTTTTGTAAGCTCTACAACACTAAATTAGTACATACAGCAAATAAGAGCACTATATCCAAGATAGTCCCTGTAAATGGCATACAGCAATCAAGTACTTATAAAAGATACATGACAACATACAGTAAATATGACAAACATAGCTACATTAGTTATAATTCCCATGTGTTAGCAGCATTCAAAGCAGAACTCGCAAGAATAAATCTGGAAGAATCATCTGAAGAAATGAGAAGAATAGATGGTCAATGAAGCTAACTTCATTCCTGAATTGTATTCTGGATAGTCTAACATCTTATCCAGAAGGTTTCTGAAAATATCAGTTACTTGTACAAAGAGAGAAGCTATCAATAATAATTATTATTATTTACTACATTTCATTTCCCATCAATCCAAACTGCTTATTCATCCCTGTTATTTCAGCATGATTGAAGAAAGAGCACTTCCTTAAACATTTCATTGAATATGTTATTCACCCTATTTTCAAAATAGAACTAAAATAAATTTCAAAATTAAATCATGAAAGACTTCATTTGGAGGAGAATGATGTGAAGTATTTTTATATTCCGAACTCCTTCCCCTCTGCCTCAGTGTTTTTAAGATAAAACTGCATGTCAGATTCAGAATTCCTGAAAATACAGCTGTAATTCTTGTACCATCTGGTTTTTGCCCCTCTGTTTAGGTGTCACCCTTTATGCAAATTTATGTCAGCAAAGATGGTAAGACAAATGCTGAAAAATATAACAGCTAATTTTCCAGAGACACTAATCCCTAAAAGATTCAGTAATAAGCATAAAATTTAAGTTAAAATAAGTTAAAGTTGTACCTGAGATCTCCCTATAAATATAAACCCCCTAGTATGGCAATATCCACCAGGTGCACTGTTGTGAAATTCCACTGGTTTGGTGTTCGGCATATCACAGTGTAAGATGTATATTTCCTCATATAAGTAAGGTGTCTAAAGAATAATTGCAAGAATAATTGCAAGGGAAGAAAACAGAGTGATACAATCATATTTTTAGTAAAATAACCTTTAACTAAGTTTGCACCAAAAGGTTAGTTGTGTTTGTATCTTCAATATATTTCAAATTACAAAAATAGATTCCAGTTTTTCCAACAAATAGCTCATAATTTCATAAAATGTGCTATTGACTGAAAACTATTATCTCTAGGGCTTATCACCAGCTGCATAAGTATCTCCTGTCTTAAGGCTACATGATTTCAGCAGCAACTGTGCATAACATGCTTCACAGAAGTAATTAATAAGTGATTAACTTTGTAATTCAAGACTTAAGCTCAGTAATCTTTAACACAATAGAATCTAAAAGAAGGCATTTGAAAATGAATTCTTTGCTTAAAGGGTACCTGAAATTATCACATTGTTCAGCATCAGTTTTTGTTGAAGAAAGCTTAGGAAGTTTCATTTTAATTTTGCTGAGCACTTAGTTGTTCATTTTCATGAACAGAAGTTTCGCACACAACTCTAAGACTCCAAAAGTGTCTTAAAACATGGGACTGGAGTTCTCAAGTGGTTTAACTTTCTTTAAGCTCCTAGACAAGATTCTGTTTTCAATTATATGGGCACAGATACAATGAAACTTCATTGATTCCCTCTTTCATTTAGAAGAAAACAGGCTGCTACTGCCTATCTGGGTTTCTGGGTTTCCTAGATGTGTTCTCTTCTTCTGTTCCTATGGAATTTGAAGACTTTGGATGCTCTTCCGGGATATATATAAATAGATTTATTTATTTATTTATTTATTTATTTATTGGCATCCAGTAATGACATCATATTATGTGTTTGAAAAATCATAGAATGCTTCTTAGATCCATCCTGCTCCACTGAAAATCTGCTCACATTTGTATATTTGGAAGCAGATGTTACAGTTCAGGTTATAGTAAGACAAATCAGCTCAGAACTGAAAGCAGTAAAATTGTATATACATGCCAGTGGTCTGCATGGGCTTTGTGTAGACCCTGAATTTTCTAAACTTCATTTGCATGTGTTTGTATTATCTGTGCTTTTCTCTTGGGCACCAAAAGCCTCTGTTACCCAGAAAACTGAGAGTTAATTACAAATGGTTCTCAAAGGAGATTTGGGTTTCAGGCTCACAGGCACAGCAGTGGCAGAGCACTGCCTTTATCTCCCAGAGCTTTCATGTCCTCTGACCCTCACATCCCAGGGATCCTAACTAAGCATCAATTTACCTAAACTTTTTCACCCCAAAGCAATTTACAAATTTGATCTCAATGCTGCAAATTCTTGCATATTTAGATCATTTCACATCTCTTACTATGTTTAAGTAAATTCACAGCTGAGGTACCATGTGTACTGAGTAGCATAGACAAGGCCTGAGTGACCCCAAGATCATGCTTCCACAGGTACTGAGGCAACTCTGAAGGTAACTGAAAGCAGCAAGTTACTTTGCAGAGTACTGAATATCGCAGCACGTACCAGTACAAAGATAAAGAGTGCTGTTTGCTATGATTGCAGGGCTTCTGCCACATAAAAACATTTGCTGTTCTTATGTTACCCATAAGAGAAGACAAATATGAGAGCACTTACCACTCTAGTTGAGGGGGCATGCAAGCAGAGGGAAAGGGAAGAAAGAGGAAAGATATCTCATAAAAAAACATAGCTATGGAGGCAATGATTGAAAGAGCTAGAACCAGAATGCTCTTCTACCTCAAATTTTACCTTCTTTGCTTAGAAAAAAAAATGGTAGCAGCAAACAAAACTAACTCATAGTCAACTACTTTCCTTTTGGTTTTGCAGTTCTTCTCTTACCCTTCTATATTCCCTGTGAATAAAAGCTATTTAAAAACCCCAAGAAACACTAATCACAGTCTTTGATGGATGCAGTTATGAATTATAATGAATAATTATGAAGCACTCTAGATTTGAAGGTTTGATGCACACAATCACGGCAGAATACCAACAAGGTCATTATTGAGGTCCTATTTCATTTGCTGTTTTCATTAAGTACTTCAGAGTGAGATGGCAACCCATACACATGTAAGGGTTAAGTAAAGGCTCATTTATAAAAAATTATGGGAAAAGTGATCCAAACAGTAAAAAAGACATTTCTTCCAAAGAAGAAGTGAGAATCAGTCCTGCTGAGCAAATATGAGAGTTGCCAAAACCTTTCGTGCCCCTTTCCTGATTTGAACCTCATCAAGTCATACATCTCCCTAAAAGCCTGCCCTAAAGGCTGCCCGTGCAATCCCCACAGTTCTCAGAACAGCGGTCATTATTGGGTATGGTAAGTACATAACTTTCTCAAATACTTTCTTTTCTCTGTATGGGACATACCCACTCTTGGAAATACTGTCAGTGTTTAACAGAGATGAAGTATGTCACTAAAGCTAGTCTTTTCAGAAAAGTAAACATTGACAAATGAGTTTTAGCACAACTAAATTGTTAAACCCAGAGGTGCCTCACTGTAAAGGGACTCTACACCTTCTAAATATATTATTTCAATTTCAGTAGTAGTTTTAGGTATCAGAGATACTAAGGCTTAGTCACTGGATAGTGGCGTAATATATGAGGCAGGTATCCACATCCCAGTGGTTAAAAATGATCAAAAATGAAATATCTCTCTACAGGACAGTAACAGATCAAACCAGTATCCTATATATCAGGAGAGGAGAAGACGTGTTTTCTTAAAGGCTTTCAGTAGAATTAATATGTGTTAGACTGACATGAGAGTGGAGACTTGAGAACCCCCAAAATTGTTGCAAAATTATTTTTTGACTTGTTGGTTCTTTATCTGAGATGTAACACAAAGCTGATTATTTTTATGGATGCATCACATAAGATATAACTGGAAAACTAAAATTCAGCCATTCATCTATGAAAAGGGAAAAACTGCTCTTACTTGCCTACTCAGGTAAATGAGTATACATGATTCACTTGAGTTTCACCATCAGCCACTAGTAAATGCCCTGGCCAGTAGCTAGTAAGTACTGCAATGTTATTTGCTTAGAGAATCTAGCTCAGTCTACTATAGACAGTCTTTGTTCTTGTCTAATTTGTAATCCACTCTGTAATCTTCTTAATTTTAGTGTTACCTATTGAAATTTCTTATTTTTGTACACTTTATTAAGCTATAATAATATTATTTTCTTATAAAGAAAAGGCTCAACTTACCTTTCTTCTGTTTGTTTCTTCCAGATTTTTAGTATTTTCATGCAGTCACTTAAGAAACATACACTACATTTTCCCCTAACCTTTATAGGGACAATTTAGGAATAACCAGAATTTTATGCTACATCTTTGCCAGATCTTGTCCATATAATGCAAAAAATAGTAAGAATATCAGTCCCATACTTTGTTCTGCCAGCATCCAGAGAATTTGTTAGTTAAGGGAAAAAGGCTAAAGAAGGCAAGCTTGGTCTTCTCTTTGATATAAACAAAGTTTTATTCTGATTTTTCATTGTACTTAATTTAGGAAGCAAGGTATTGTCTCGTTCAGCCACTTAATGCCAGGACCAGTCCCAATCACCTTTCACAAAGCTTTACGTGTGTCCCCCAAGCCTGGTTATTCGATTTCTGTGCACAGTGTATGAAGAACTTGCACATTTCATTTATAATTTAACAAATCCCTTTTAGCTGTCACTTCAGCTGACCTTCTGCCTGGTGATATTCCTCTTCCCTCCACAGCCCATGCTGGTGTGGTACCTCATTTTTATTTTTTTTTTAGCTCTGTTTGTGAACTCTAAAAAACAGAATAAAAATTTAAAAACAAAAATTCCTTCCCAGACAGCACTGGTTGTGCTGTTGCTGTGTATCAGCACATACTTGCTTGCTTCCTACAATCACCAGGGCAGGAGCAGTAGCCATAGGCAGAGTAGGTCCCAAAATCAACAGTCAAGCTGATGGTTAGGATTTGCTTTGGCTGGTTTTAAACTGAGAGCAAAGAACTGAGCTGAGATCTAAATCAAAATTAGTAATAAAAATGTGGAAGATCAAAGGGGGATGAGAACAGACTCAAATATCTGGGGATCACTATAATAACTTTCATTCTAGTGTGTATGGAAAAGTATCAGGTCAGCTGATAACAAGAAAATATATTCTAATCTTATTGTTGCTGAATATTGAAGTGGGAATAAACTAGCCAAGCCTGCCTCAATCTTTCCATTTTGTGTCATCTTAATATGTCAAAGACAGAAGAATTAAAGGCTTGTCCTTGAATAAATTACCTCTTCTACACATACGAAAATGCTGTATAGGTTGCTGTCCCATTTTCTCTTCTAACCATCCTTCACCATAATCACAAATCTATGGTTAATTGTCACATGGCATCCTCCGTGAGTAATTAACTATCAGCAAAGCTAGCATTCCCAGAAACAAAATGTTTGATGGGATGTTTCCTTCTATCTCACATTCAAATAGCCTGTTATAAATTGATGATACCACAGCTGACTTTTCTTTCAAATGCCAGAGCCTTTCCTGTGTAATAGCATGTGAATTTTAAGTAGAAAGATATTATCATTTATGAACTGTTTCACTGCAAAACCATAAATCATTCTTCTCAGTGATTTCTCCATGTTACAAGAGCAAAATGCTGAACCTATCAATCCCTCTTGTTTTATGAGTCTCAGGACAGCACAAAGGCGTGAAAGCTGAAAGAGTACATATTAATCCTTCTGAAAACTCAAGACTCAGCTAATGTAGAGAAGCAAGTATGTTTGACATTGCTCATTTGGAAGCCACAAAGTGAATAAGTCAAATGGGGAAAGTATTGCTGTCACATTATCACAAGGAAATACAACAAATGGCAATCTACTGAATGTGTATCAGCAAAATCTGAAAGTGTGAGTAAATACATCTATCTTCCTTAATATATTTAAATGGATACTCCTGCTTTCCTCTTTCCTATAACTAGTAATTGTACACTGCTGTCAGGCTCTACAGTATTTGTAAAAGCTTATTAAATCAAGATTTTTTAAATGTTGAAATTACTGCAGTATTACTAAAATTTAAGTCATTTTCCCATAAAGTCCTTACTATAGCAAAACAATGATGATAAAAATACTAGTTCATCTGACAATAACCTTTTATAGTGATTAGCCTCAAGGCTTTGGGCCAAAAGACGGTTTTAGAGGTGAAAGAAGGAGATGGATAACCCACAACAGCACTTTTGTGTCACTGGAGAATCCTGTCTGTTATGAGTTTCAGGGATACCCCTGGGATATTAGCTACACCAAAAACAAGTGTCAGTAAACTGACAGGAAACCAGACTTCTCAGCCAGCTACTGTTAATGGTTAGCACAGTTTTAATATTGATTTTAAAGATGTCCTTACCTTCCTCCACAAAGCACCCAAGGTTGGGTGAAAGGTTTGGCTTTTAAAAGATATTATCTTTATTGTCATAAAGTGTGGAATCAGTATTTGACTGATTGCCAACCAGATTCAGAGAGCAGTCCCAATGGCATGCTAGATGAATATGACATTTCACACTCCTATAATAAAATTGAAAGAATCATGATCCTGGCACGACTTGCCTCAAAGAAAAAAGGCAATGGAGCTGGCATCTAGTTTAATTGTGTTTCATTAAGTTCAATAAAATAAAACAAATAAAGAGATAAAAAAATAAAAAGCAATGCCATGTTGTTGAACATGTGTTGAACACTTTTGGTACACTAATAAGGCTAAACAGAGCTCTCCACAGCCACATAAATGACTGACATCCCTGGTGGGGCAGCAGCTTTGGATGAATAGCTTCCAGATTGGGACAGTGACTCCATGTATGTACTGATCAATAGTGATCTGATAATCTGCCTCCTTTGCTGATGGAGCTATTCCAGCCACTAAATTACATAACAAACACAAACAGACTGTATTGTGAAATCTGAAAAAATACTTGGTGATGTTCTAATGCCTCCAAAGGCAACATAATTTTTATTTCAGTGCAAGCAGAAGGTGAATTTTCTCCATATTTCTTTCCAAGAACAGACAAAACTTATGACATGGTGAAGTCATCAATTGAACTACAAAATAATCTGCTTATCAGGCAATTTCTAAACTATAGTCTCAATTACCATCTGCATCATGACAAATTTTGAAACATCTAGTAAGGGACAAGACTGTCTCAGACTTTTTTTTCCCCTCAGGCTACTTCTATTTTTTCTTTTCAACAACCAGGAAAAGCTAAAATGATAGACATAATTTTTGTATCTTAAACACAAATAAGTGCATTGTTAATTGTTTTTTATTTCACCTTCAGATAACCATTAAAATAATAATCAGGCTACTTAGAAAAATGAGATTTGACAGAACCTAAGAAACAAGTAAGCTTATAAATATGAAGAAAAGGGTAATTTTATATAACAGTTCTTAGTAAATTCAAGTTCCCTAAACCAAGTCAGTATCTACCAGCCTGGGAATGTTATTTTAAAAAAAACCTCACAAGACAGACACAAGTAGATTCTTACATTCTCTGACAAGTTAGCACTTCTGTTTGGTTGGCAAAATCATTTGGCTTGATTCATTTCCTAGGAATGTCTCCATTACAGCTTGATGTCCACAGCTGAACAAATTTCTCACTTGAGTAGAATACACAGATGAGCTACTATCAACATCTACAGAAATGTAATTGCCCCCAGATCTTGACTAACAAACAGCCTCCAAACTCTGCAAAGCCTCATCAATGTTTGGCAGCTTATATTGGCTGGCTAAAGTAATGTTGTATTTTTCAGTAAGAGCATTTTTTTGTGATATGAATTGCTCCTGTTTTTCTAGCCATAAAGGCCAAATGGAACTGTTTGTCTATATTTACGGCTCAAAATAATTTCACTGGTATTTATACAATGCAAAAGAATAAGAGTATGCTTTTGTCACAGATCATGAATTCATAAATACTTTTTTTTTTGTTAAAGTTGGAATATGAAACATAGACCCAGAAGGCAGAATTGGTTAACTTAATTTACAAGGAAAACAAGAAAAAGTTCCATTCACTTACAGAGTTCTGGCAATCATATTTTAAGTACTGTGGATTTCATATTTAACTAAAATGTTAACTTTGTAGTAAGTGACCTGGCTTCTATCTCCAAATATATCTGCCAGCAAAAGGTATGTCAGACTCTAGTCTCTTGCCCCAAGTATAATTATCACAAAAACAACCCCTTCGAGCTCAGAACTAAATAAAAATTAAACAAGTCACTTCATTTAAGCCTAAGTAACTCTTCATTAATGTGCAAAATGCAGAAAACACTGCATGCACTCTATTTTACTGCTTCATATTGCACTTTCAAGGTATTTATTCATATAGATACATAATTATAGAATTTTCCAAACGAAGTAAAAAATTGTCTACACATTATCATGTCACTTGTGATGACATGAGAGTAATCAAGAAGTGTATCACATGGCCTTAAATGCTCCTTTGAACAGTTTGAAATTCTTTGGTGTCCTCTGTCACTCGCCTGTAAGTATGTGCACAACCATACATGCACTGACATGGACAGACACAGTGTGGGGAGCATTAGGAAGAGTGTGAGCAGCAGGTCGAGGGAGGCTATCCTCCCCTCTACTCTGCCCTAGTGAGGCCGCACCTGGAGTTCTGTGTTCAGTTCTGGGCTCCCCAGTTTAAGAAGGACAAGGAATTACTGAATGGAGTCAAGCGGTGGGGCACAGAGATGATTAGGGGCATAGAGCATCTTTCTTACAAGGAAAGACTGAGAGAGGTGAGTCTGTTCCGCCTGGAGAAGCCTGAGAGGGAATCTTATAAATGTTTATAAATATCTCAAAGGTGGATGTCAAGAGGATGGGACCAGACTCCTTTCAGTGGTGCCCAATGATAGGATGAGGGACAGTGGGCACAGACTGAAGCACAGGAGGTTTCATCTGAATATGAAGAGAAACTTATTTACTTTGAGTGTACTAGAGCACTGGAATAGGCTGCCAAGAGAGGCTGTGCAGTCTCCTCTGAAGACATTCAAAACCTGCCTGGACACATTCCTGTGTGATCTGCTCTAGGTGAACCTGTTTTAGCAGGTGAGTTGGACTAGATGATCTCCAGAGGTCACTTCCAACCCCAACCATTCTGTGGTTCTCTGATTGTATATTCTGATAAATACTTCCTTTGGATTATTCCTTTGAGTAGGTTAACCACCTGAGCAGATTATCTGGTCTATTGCTTGCTTCACCTCCTCCCCCTCAAATTACTCACCTCAAAGTATAGTGCTTTGTGTAGATTTTCCTTCACCATCTGTTTTACGCAGTGACCTCCTGTTCTTGTCCAGTTGTTCTGCCAAGTATTGAGGCTCAGATGAATTAAACATTTGGTGCAAGGTCACATAAGTCTCAGCTCAGCCAAATTTAGCATCAAGAATTAACAACAGATATTTAAGTGCACACAAAATATGGAGAAAAAGGTGAAACTTCATCACTTACAGGGTTGCTGGTGGTTTGGCTTGTTTTTTTACAGATAAGCTTAGGTGATTTTTGGTCCTATCAAGAAGAGATTCTCTTCTCTCCTTCCTCCAAGAGATCCTTGATTGTGGCCTACAACTATCTTTTTGCACAGAAACAGCAAGGTTTGTCACAGTTTTTCCTCCTCTTGTACCACATCTAAAGGACAAGGTGTAGTAATGGGCAATGCTGTACCTGATTTTTAACGACGGAAAGGCATAAGTAGCTGCTAATAGCTACAATAAACCCTCTCCAAGACAACAGAGGCTCACTGTTTGTTGTTTTCTTTCTTGGCAGCTGATAAAAACAGGACACTAGTCCTGTAAAGTGAAGAAAATTAGGTCCTTTTTCTGCCATGGTTTTTAAACTTTTATGCTTTAGGCCTGCAAATAACTGCATTTAAGAGGCTTATATGACATATAACAACAAGACAAAGGATTTTATGAGGTAATAAAATATTGTCTATATTAGTACGTCTGTGTGCCTAAGAAGTAGTTGATTTGAAAAAAAAAAACAAGTAGGATCATTGCATGAGGCACAGAAAAGCTTCAGGTTGTTTCAAAAGGTGTTAAGATACAGTTCCAAAATAAAGCATGCATAACCATTAATAATAGATTAGGATATAATAATATACTATCTTACTACTTAGGATAGATAAGATTTTAATAATATATAAACTCTATATATTATATAAAGGTTTTTAGTTCTTGTCATCCTCCCAGCTGCATGCCAACAGCATCATGATTATTTAAAATATGTAAGTTTTTAAGTCTAAGATTTGAAACTTGTAAAAGATCTACAGAGGAGAAAAACCTCAAATTCATAGTTTTTCTTCTGTATTTCCCCAGCCCCCCCAAAAAAAACTTGTGTCTAAAATGAAAAGCTGTCACCTCCTAGCAAAAGAATAAGCATTTGTTTCCAATAGATCCCTAGAGAAAGGCAATAATTTCAGTTGATTGCCACATTTTCACAATATGCGCCCTCTCAAATTAGAATTTGAGATTCATTTTTAAAATATTTCTACATAAACTATCATCTCTAATTTTTTTTTCTTCCTGTAGAACTGAGCCTGTCGACAGTATAAAGTATGGAGGATTTTCAGTTTCAGCCTTGAAAGGGAATAGGTAAAGCTCAAGCATTTACAGTTCTACAGGCATGACACCCCAAATTTTCTTATACCTCCCAGCACTGTAGATCCTTCTAATATCCTTTCAGAGTTAGGCAATCACTCATTATGCACTTACTTCTTTTAATTACTTTCCACCATTTAAAAAAAATCCTTGGTCAAAATCCTCTGTGGTTTTCAGTTTCTCTCCTATAGAAAAAAATTCACTGTATTTGACATGCCCTTCAGCTTTAGTACTTTCAGACAAAAATACATCTTCCTTTTGTTCGTTATCAAAATCTATTTATATATTTCCATTGGGAAATATCTGAGACTCATAAAGCAATGAGAAAAAGCACTAATCCATTCATTAGCAGAGTATTTGATCTTTTCCAAGACTATTCAGGATGGAAAAATTAGACTTCAATATTTTTCTCCTACAGCAATTTAATCTTTAATAGAAAAGTAAAAACAACAAAAACAAAAATTAAAGAGAAAATTATGTTTTCTGATAGGTCTTTGAAAACATAATCTCTGAAAAATCTCCAGAAGCAAGCTACAAAATATCTCAAAGAGAAGACATAGATATACAGGTATCAAATTATGAAGCTTAGACATTATTTACATGGGTAGTACAATCATCAAACAAACTCAATCACACACACAAGATATATATACATATATAAGAAAACCCTCTGTAATGTAGCATTGATAGTAATCTTTATCCAAGATGTCTCCAAGCCGTCTAGAGATACTTATTTTCTTTTTTATATGCATACAAACACAAAAAGATAAATTATTCTTTCCTCATTTTCCCCATTTTTTCTTCATTTCTCCCTAGCTATTTCATTACCTCTGCAATCTATAACAAACCAACCTACAATATTACCATACAATTAAAATATGACATTAAATAAATACGTCAGTATGCTTCCAATCAGTCATAAGGATAGGCACATCAGATTTTATTCTCATAGAAACTGATTCACAAAGATTTGAATAATTTTCTGTGCTGCTAAATATGTTCATGGAAGTACTGCTTTGGAAGGCACAGGAGAAGGAACATAATTTCAGATTTGCTCTTGTTCTTCTTATGTGCTGAAATATTTATACTACACAGATTTTATGTTGGTTCAAATACAAATCTCTATCTCAGATATGTTGTTTTTTCAAAGCTTTCAGTGCTAGAATGAATCTGAAGCAGATCTTCAATTAATTTTAACACTGGCTTTGCACAGAAAAAAAGCACAGATCTTCATAAAAAATCTGTTAGATGCTCCAGCTGGGAGAAATTCTTTGCCTTGCAAATGCTAAATTATTTACTGTTCTACTTAAAGAAAGAAAAAAGAAAAAAAAAAAGTAACACTTTCTGCAATGATCAAGAATGCACACATCCTTAAAATTCCTACTGACCTCCTCAAATAGAAACCAGAACGGTTAGACAGGATTTCAAGATTTACAGTGTCTCACCCAATGATGTAAAAATGTAAGCACAGACACAGAGTCAGGGTAAAGACTTTCACAGCTCAATATCATGTTTGTCCAGTTAGAAGCCAATTCTGGAAAAGACATGCAGAACAGGAAAAGCACAAACTATCTGCCCTTCAGATGCCCTCCTGTGCTGCCTTTGGATTGAGCAGAACAAGTCTTTCTAACAAATGAATTTACCACGTTCTTGCCCACACATATTTTTAGCACATAAATGATCCTGTGAAAAGAAGCTTCACACCTTAAGATTTACTGTATGAAGAACCTCATCCCCTTGTTTCTTTTAAGCCAATCCCTCCAGTTTTTACTTTTTTTTTCCCCTTAGATCTTGTTTTGGGAAAGACAATGAATCATTGATCCCAATTCACACTCGCTACATCAGCTACCTGAAATAATTCCATTGCCCTGGGCCAGAAACCTGCGTGTTACTTCAACAGTGGGCTGGTTACAGTTACCCAGAGTACTTGCAGGTCATACTCCGGGAACGCAGAATGTGATTAGCGGCATCAGCTATAAATGGAAGCTCATTTCTCTGCCATATTTTTCTTATTCTTGTTATGACAACCCTTGAGAATGCCTGTCTTAAATCATGAAAAGCTTCAGGCACTAATACATATGTGGAAGATTTCTACAGAGAGTTCTATAAACAAATAACTTTATCTGCTTTCTCTGACTTTAGGATAACTTCCTTCAACTTGGCAAGAAACAACCATTACTACAGTGCTGAAGCCAAAGATTTAACTCCAAGGCCTTACACGGAGCCACTTCACAGGGCAGTGTGAATCCTGAGACAGCTGATGATGTGCAACACCATCAAGTGAATCACATTCTTGCTGTTATTTCCTCCCCATCTCCAATATCACAGAATCACAGAATAGCTGGGATTGGAAGGGACCTCTGGAGATCATCTAGTCCAACCCACCTGCTAAAGCAGGTTCACCCAGAGCAGATCACACAGGAATGTGTCTAGGCGGGTTTTGAATGTCCCCAGAGAAGGAGACTGCACAGCCTCTCTGGGCAGCCTGTTCCAGTGCTCTGGCACCCTCAAAGTAAACAAGTTTCTCCTCACATTCAGATGGAACCTTCTGTGCTCCAGTCTGTGTCTGTTGCCCCTCCTCCTGTAAATGATCAATCTGGGTAAAGTGTGGGGAGGGAGAAGGGTCAGAACTAAAAGTTACACTGATGAAGAGAAATGATGTCTTAACATACTCATACATCCTGAGGTAGGTATGCATGTGAAGAAGTGTCAGCATCACAAGGCATAATTATTGTGTTGGCTTTTAAAAATAAAATCATTACTTTTAAAACATTGTTAGTCTTCAAGTAGATTTCCTTTCATTTAAAAATTATAGTTTGAGGGAAAACTAAAATACATAACAATACAATCTCTTTTTTAAAAGCAATTTATAAAGGCATTTCTTGAAGTTTTTCTTCTAGGAGCTCAGAGCTATTATTTTTGTAACTATTTTGTTCACTTGCACTGTACATTACATATTCTATAAACAAAATATTTAGCTGGTGAAAAATGTAATTTCAACATTTCTGAAGCATCCAAGATGGCAGCATTGAGAAAAACCCCAAATCCCACTCCCACCAAAAAAAAACAACAAACAAACTGAGACTCCATCATGAGTGTAATTCTGATGTAATTGAATGTATATAAAGTAACCAAATAATATGTATATTAACTAGGAGCCAGAACTTACTTAAAAATCAGTCCTTTTTCAGCAAGTTTGTCCTTGGTTCTTGGAAGAATAACTAACTCATTGAAAAGTTACTTGAAATTCAAATTCATTAAAAATTATTTTATATTTTCATAATATGTCACTTTTAGATGACAGCATCATTTATTTGTGTATTTAACAAGGGTGTCCTACAGTATTTTTTTTTCTTGAGCACTGATTTATTAGTACACTATATGTAGTTGAACTCTAACTAGATTAGCCACATGAATAAATCTTAAGCACTGATTATTTTCTTGCAGTTATTTCACAAACCTTTTACATGCACAGTTGTGTATGGCGTTCATGTATAAAAGGAAGAATTTGGGAATTTGGGGTACTTGGAGACAGGGTTTTTTTTGGTTTTTGGTTTGTTTTTTTAAGACAGGCTTTTTTTATTATTGAATTATAACATTAGCCATACTAGGAAGTTTCCACCCGATGTCTCCACATTTCAAAAGGACACCACCAGTGAAAATAATACTTAGTTCTTATATTGCATTACATTTGGAAAGTATTTTTATTATAGTAAAGCAATATACTAAATTAATATATTATCAGATTTTGAGACAGAAAGTCTTTAATGATTATGGCAATTACTGTTTCTGAAACAAAGTCTTTCAGTCTAACACTCTGCTTCCTGATTATCCATAGGAAACTGTCCAAAATTAACAGGTTTAAGAAAAACAGAGCTTAATTTTTTTCCCCAAATATCACCATTAATTGGAGAAAGGTAATTATCTAATTACAAGGGGCTACGATTTTCATTCTGAGTATTCAACTATTTTCATAAGAAACTTGAATATATTAATACAGTAAACTGAGGACCAAAAGAGGATGATGAGGTTATCTTCATTTTCAGCATAGTATTAACCCACACAAGAAGTTAATTAGCTCCCAAACAAAATGATTCTTTGGTGAACACTTCCCAGCACCTAATGGGTGTGATGTTACCAGTGTCAATATTACACATTTCATATAAATGCCTGTAATCAGACCAAAAAACTTGCTACTGAAAATACAGCAGTACTAACAATTTCCATCCTTCCATCATTTCTTCTGTTTGGATTAACCCACTGAAACTGAAAAGATGTGTGAAGAGAAAGTAAGCATGGAGGAAGTCAGAAAATTTGAAATTGATGATTGATTGTCACAGATGAGTTACAGAAAGGAGCAAGTCTGCCAGGGACCTGAACTTTGGTATCTTTCACCTTCAATCCAGCCTAGAAAGGCAGGAATTTCTCAAAACATTGCCAACCAGCACGGAACTATTATTTGCAGTAAGATCTGAAAAAGATGCCAAAAGCTAAAGGAACTCACGTATGAGCGGTCACATCACCTGCAAACTCTCTCAACGCAAGCAAAAACCACACCAGGAGTGGTGCTTGTCACATCACCTACCCTGTGCACCAACCCTTCTCTTTTTCAGGAATGACAGAAGTTACATTCTTCTGCCTGGGATTTGGGAATTTCCCTAACCACCTTCTATATTCAACAGAGATAAGCAGAAGTTTTCATTGTGACAAGGTACAATGCCTCAACAGGAGTAGCTCTTTGGAGACATGCAAATTCAAAACTTATATAGAAAAATAATGCTGAATTTCATAGACTTTAAATTTTCCAATCTAAATATTTTCCAACAATAATGTATCTTATAAGCACAATATGTTGCACAATCAAGTCTTTTAGAGGTTTCAGCACTGTAAGACTGACTGAAAACACTACTTGCACAAACCAGTTGAGGCAACTTTTCCATTAGCTCCAAATGGAACTATTTAAACCAGAAACAGTTTTGCTTCAGAGAAGATCAGGTTTGAGGAAGGTCAGAACATTCACAAGTTCACTTTTTCTCTTCTCAGAGTGATACAAGGCAACAACCAGGGAAGAAAGGTGTTCTGAGAGAAAATAACTAGTATGCTTTTCAGTGAAAACCCATTTGTAGCAGTGGACACAGAAAAACTTTTGTAAATCCAGACTCCCACCAGAATCTCAACAAGACAGCAGCTGTTTCTTGACGGTAGTAGAGGGCTGGGGGAGACCTGGCATGTTGAATGTGGGCTGTGGGAAAGCAACACTGCCAAAAAAACTTTTCTAGCGCAGACACCCCTTTGTTTGACGTGACATGGTCAAACACAGAAGCATCCAGCGACAATCAGAGAAATTCAAGGTGTTCTCTATTAGTTGAAATGTGTATAACTGAAAAGACAACACATGTCATTAAGAAACTGATATGATGTTGACCACATTATGATAGATGCCCTAGCTATTTCATGAAGGACCCTGGAAAATATATTTGAACTGCTTCCTACATCTATTTAAGCAATATTTCCTATTTAAATACCTAGAACCAACAGAAGCTGCTTTTAGAAAACTGCCCTTCTTACTGCAGCGGGCTCAGCTGAGAAAAATGTGACACCCCATCATAAAAAACTGAAACTGCAGCTAAAGTGTTTTGCAAATTAAAGTTAAGAAAATTAGACAAATACACATTTAACATCAGACACAGTTGCTCTTAAGTTTTACAAAATTTGTGTTACCTTTGCTACAGCTCCTCTTCCTTTCATTGTATGTTGATTCTTCCTTCCATAAGACGTAATTGCCCAAATGGAACTTGAGCTGTCAGTGTCAGGAGTGGTTCAGACTCCATTGCACATCCTTCCTCTGTGTGCATCCAAACTTACTCATTCTTATCCACCAAAAATGAAACAAGTTTCATTCATCTTTGCTTCCTCATTCTACACAAGGAAACTTTCTTACTTTCTTTTTTAAGGCTGTTTTGAGGGTTGGTACCCTGCCTGCCCAACCCTCAGCAGCACTATCTTCAAAGTTTGCACTTAAAGACATTCAGTAATTTACTGACAGCATGCGGCAAGTTGGCCTGAATCACAGGCTCCTGTCCCAGAAGACAGAACACCACCAATTTCCAAGTCATTCCTCAAAAACAAACAACCTTCATCTCCACTCCCTACAATATCCTTGTTCCTATTTTACACGGCTTTGACAGGAATGAGTAGGAATTATCTTACCAGAAAAGTCAAAGATGTGCATACTAATGCCACAAGGGCTGCTAAAATGCTCAGCTGAACCTTAGCCTATGATGATCAATGGACTGGGAAGCTCCCACGAGGTAAGGCTGAGAGAACTGGGTTGGGTTTGTTCAGCCTTCAGAAAAGAAGGCTTAGGGGACACATTATCACCACGTTCCAGTATTTATTAATAAAAGGTGGCTACAAAGAAGACGGAGACTCTTTTTACAAGGAGTCACATGGAAAAGATGGGGGGCAATGGGTACAAGTTGCTTCTGGGAGATTCTGATTGGACACAAGAGGGAAAATTTTCACAGTGAAATCAATCAGTCTTTGGAATAAACTACCCAGGGAAATGGTGGATTCCCCAACACTGGATACTTTCAAGATTCAGCTGGACAGGGTGCTGGGTCACCTTGTATAGACTGAGTTTTTGCCAAGAAAGGTTGGACAAGATGATCTCTGAGGTGTCTTCCAACCTGGTATTCTGCGATTCTATTACTTAATTCACGTCTGCACCCCCAAGTCTTTGTGTCTTGGTACAAGGGTTACGTTATCAGACGTGCAGCAAGCATTCTGAATCTGGCAGCATCTTAGCATTTCTCTTCTACTCCCACAGATATGAAGCTGACTGAATATGAGATAGAAATAATTAGGATCACAGGCATCTTGACTACAAACATTTCAGCCCTACCTGGATCACGCTAGGCAGCTGCAATATTAACTCTTACTCACCTTTCACCACTTACCAAGACTACATTGGAAAATAAATCTATTTCTTGCCAGATTTTCTGGAGTGAATGGAACAAATGCAAAGAAGAGCCTCACGGAGACTTAACAACAAAAACCCAGCAAGATCCCCTGCGAACCACACACTGTACTGAGCATGCAATACTTGCCCCAGCAGTAGGAAGCAGAAAGCAGTTCCTTCATAGATAGCAAAAAACCATGAATTCTTTCTAGTTACTGTTTAAGGAATTAAGTTACAGAATAGATAGAAAAGAACACATCAAATGTGGACAACACAAAAGATAATTACTTACTACCAAGCTTGGATTGTTTTGGTTTTTTAAAAAAAAAAACAAAACAAACAAAAAACAAAACAAAGCAAAAAAAACACAAAACACAACCACCCCAAAACCAGCTATAACCAAGACCTAAGGAGCAGGTGGTATTAATATTTTCTTGAATTCCAGTAGTGAGTCTGCAAGTCACAACTACAAGAAAACGTGAAAAACTGCACATACTTTTTCTAAGATAGAAGTAATTTATCCTTGATCTCCTAGTTTATTTGTGTGATTTCCCAGGGTTTAAAATTCCACTCCTTTTTTAAAGTGAATCTAGGACAGCATCAAGTGAATACATGAAGATTAACAGCATATGTAATTTTTTTACTGTGGAACTAAATAAGAACTATTTGCATGCTTGGAAGCCAAGAAATAGTATACTACCTTTGAAATGGAGACTTTTGTTATGACACTTCTAATTTTTTAAAGGAAGAAAACAATAAAAGTTATCAAAAAGATAACCTATGCTACATCCACAGACATTTAAAAATCGTATTCTAGTTATGTTCTGGCAATTTTTCTTCTTGCTTTGAAATGTAGGAATTAATATAATCAGTATACAGAAATGTTTTGAAAAGTCAGCTAGCAGGGGCAAACCAAGATCATATAGAACAGTTTAAATTGTAGCCACTGCAATTTAAATGGTTAAATCAGATGCCCAAATTTTGTCTATTTGTTTGTTTGTTTGTTTTAGAATATCATTAAGATATAGAACACTCCACCAACCTTTTTGTGAACGAATTTTTTATTTACACACTGTATCCAGAAGCAGATACATAAATCCTTATACAATTATTTTTTCAAAAATGTGCAAGAAATTACTATAATTTTGTTTACAAACCAAAACACATTAAAATCAATGGACTTTGGATAATTCACTTTGTGGCGTGCTTAGTACAAACAGTGCACACCAGGTCTGAAACAGAGAAAAGTGTAAACTACAGCAATCTGGATTGCAAGTATTAACTTCATGGCACTCCATCATCACTATAAAAATTCTTTAACCCAACATGTATTCATACAAAATTCATTAAGAATTTTTCATTATCTGTGTAGAATTTAGAACACTCTTCAGATACAACAATGCCGTATTTCCCAAATTGTGAACTACCGTCTAGCCCATTTTTTTATTTATAAAGAATGCTTGCAATTTTTATTCTTTGCAGTCATAAAAAGATTTTAAGAAATTAAATTGGCAATCATTCATTTATCCATAGTTTAGCTCAGAATTTGTAAGTTCCATAACAGAGAAATACTTCTCGTCAGAATCATAGCCCATATATTGCTGGTATGGTATCTAAAATTCATAATTCCAGTATTCACAGAGATGAAATGCATCAAAACAAAAACTGCACAGATTTCATGTAGCCCAGCAGTCAATATTCACAGAAAGAAACTGGCTTTAACAAAATGTAAAGTCAGCTCATCTGCGAACAAAGAGTTTAATTAATAATTGCATTTCTGATCCTTCTGACAGAAAGATATTTTTATAAAAAAGATGGCATTCACTATGTCAACAGCAGGATAAGTGCTATATCCTTCAAACAGATCAAAGAATACACATTACTTTCAGTTGTTTATTAACACTGGTTTACAACAACAACAACAAAAAAGGAAATTGTGCAAACTTACTTTTCTATTTCCAAATACAAGGTGTTGTTTTACTCTTCTGATTGGTAAAACAATGTTATCAATAATGTCAATCATCTCAGATGCTCAAAAAAGGAGTTTTATTTCAAAGTTTCATTTTTAAAAACATTTTTTTCACAACTCAATTGCATAAAAAGCATACCTTTTGAACCTTTAAGCTGTTGTGCTGAATAAATAGCTGTATTTCTGCTCTAAAAGGATCATAGTCAGTTAGCTTTTATTCCTAGTGTATCTACTTCCAAAGGTCCCCAAAATATCCTCAATCATTTTCCTTTTATTTGTCAAGGACACTTTTTTACTCTAATTTTCATGAAGAAGAAGTCAACACAATTTCTGTGGTTACTCTGAATACTTCTAAATTGTCTCATAACTAAATGTTATATGTTTCTTTTCCATTAATCTTTATTATAAGAAATTGTCAGTATCTTTAATGTTTTCAAAGCAATTTTTCTGGGTTCCTTCTGCTGGCTTGACAGTTATCTCAGCATGAAAAAATACTGCTAGGTTCTGATTAATGAAACCTGTAAAAACAATTATTTTTGTCTACCTACTACTGATTTAAAGTATTTTGAGCTTAGTTGAAGCATCATCATAATTTTTTAATCTAGAAATGAAGTGCTATATGGTTCTCACACCCTAGACCTCAATCATTTTACAGTGTTCCTTTTGTGGAAGCTTTATGGTGAGGGGGGGCGGGGGGTGGGTAATGACAAAGTTACCTTGACCTGATTAAGTTCACAGATGAAGAACACAGCAAGGAAGGCAATTCAAGAAACATATAGTTGAAACAAAGTTTTTTTAAAAAAGCATCAACACATATGAGTGTACAGACTGAAATTTATAAAGGCATGGCAAGAAATTTAGCATGTGCATTCTTGCATGTTTTTCAATTCAGCAGTAAGACCAGGATATTATAGCTTCAACTACTTAAGTTTCAATGCAATGACTGCTAAATTAATACATGTGGTGTAGTATAAACATATGTTTAATGCATTCAATAGTGGTATTAAATGGCAAAGAAAATATTTAATACAGTATAATCTTTCAAAGATTCTGCAGAATGCATAGGCCCTCTAGCTTGTATGGGGAAAGAATTTTTAAAGTGAAGAAAATGCCAGAGGTTTTCTTCCAAAAGTATGCATCTGAAATCCATAAAAATGCTTTTCTTTTTCCTCCCCACAGAGAGAATCAGAACACTGTACCATACAATAGGTTATTGTGCCTTTTTGAATTAAGTTAGTGATCCTGATTCAGGGGAAGGGGGCTGGGGGGGAAGTCAGTAGAGGAAAAAAAGAAAACAGAATTCACACTTGCATACATATATCTCAATGGCAGAGCCAAAAAATTACGCATATAGACTGCTCTAGATTTTTTTTAAGTTTAAAACTTTAACAGACTAAAGAAGAAATCCTTATTCTCCCTCCCTTAAAAGCAAAGGCAGCCTTTATCTACCTTTGATTTTCTTTTTTTTTTAATTATTTTTTTAGTTAAACATTATGGTCAAAAAATAAATTAAAAAAATATAAATTTAGTCTATCAATTCAGGCAACCCAAGATGTAGTGCTATTGCACCACCTTGCAGCAATACTGTATTATCACTAAAGACTCATTTCAGGGGACAAAAAGCTAGATTAAACAAGAAGAAAATGACCTAAACAAGAAAGCTGTTTCAAAAATGAACAGCTTTTTCTAAGCTGATGTTTACTGACTAGCAACTCCTATCAGAGACGGGGAAGATGACATTCTAAGATACAAAACGGGGAGGCAGAGGCAGGCAAAGTAGGCCCCCCTCCCAAGCCAGACATTACCCCTTTAACAAATAACTCAAAAGTGATAGAATCATGGCGGGGGGTGGAACAAAAAAACAAAACCAACCAAAAAAAACCCCAACAACCTGAAACAAAACAAGAAAATGCCATGGATTAATCTTGCATGACAAAAATATTACAGTGTAGAACCTGTACTCCCCACTGAAAGTCTCTTTTTCCCTACAGAAGGTTAGAATAACTGTAAGCTTTTCAAATGCCAGAATCTTTGACAGATATCATAAACATTTACTTAACTGATTCAATATTTCACATGTCAAAATGTATTTTGTGATAATAAACTGAAATATTTTCTGCGGTCAGTGTATATCCAAGCCTCTCTACCCCATGATTTCAAAGGCTAGGAGAACAGAGCTTTAGAGATGTATTTTAAGTATCTTTCATCCAAAATGTTACCAGTCTTGTTCCTTCCTCCCCTAAGGACATCCCAAAAAAGGGAAAAAAGATCCAAAGGACACTAGTGTATTACTGCATTTCTGAAGGGGGGGAAAAAAAAAAAAAAAAGGCAGAAAATCATAAAATTTCAAGTAGTTTGAATATAAATTGTAGAAATCATCCTATCAGAAACTTTACCCAATCCCTAAAATGGCTTATCCATTTATGTTCCCATAGTAACAATTCCTAGAGTCTTCCTACAAATCCAGGGAATTCCCACTCCCATCACCCCCCCAAGAGGAGGCAGGAGCGAAAAGGACAGAAAGAGGGGACCTGATAGGTGTTCATTTAAGTGTGGCATGTTTTTAAAAGGTAATATTTGACAAGGCCCCAATACCGCAATTTCCTTATAGGTACTACACAATGACTTTCACAGACTTCTTTTTTTTAAAGGCCATTTTTAGAAGGACAGAATACTGAGACAAGAAGAAAGCTGAACCAACCTTCTCAAACACAAAATAGTGTACAGACAATACAAGGTTTAGGAGAAAGATTATTTTTCCAAAGATATGCTGCATAATCATGTTTTTACCATACAGCTCTGTCTATAAGTTCTAAATCAGGGCATATCTCTATAGAAATTCATAATTAAGATACTAGGAAATTGGTTTTCACATAGATGTAAATTCTGTAATTTAGAATACCAATGTTTTTTATTCACAATCATTTTTTTAAAAACAGGCTATTTTAAAGGAAAAAAAACCCATTCAACAAGTTTCATTTGACTTTTACTTATGGTTGAATACACATGAAATGTGCTTTCAATGCATAAAAATCACAGTGGATAGCAGCAAAGGACTTGGGGGAAATTAAGGAAAATTTGATCATTCACATTGTGATTAATCTGCACATTGATGAAAGATAGCTATTTCACACTTCTAAAAATAAACTTGAGATCATTCTTAAAAAAAAAAAAAAGCCCCCCAAAATACACAAAAACCCCCAAAACAAACATAAATCCAAATGCATTACTTTTCTTTTACACACAAAAATGAAATATTTTTATGGCAGCAAAAGATTTTGATAATAATGAAAGTCTGTAAACTGTAATTCAATCTCTTTTTGTTGTTGTTGTTCCCAAAGTGCAAGATGCAAGATTCCCATAAGCTTTCAGTAGTGCTTTTCCTGTAAATAATCCTTCATTTTGTTTGGCAAAGGCAGTTTCTGAATCAGGTCTATTCTGGTGTACTGACGTATTACAAAACGACACAGGTATTGTAAAGAACGCACCTGCATAAACCGAGAGACCGGATTTGTCAGTCTCACTGGGTAAGTTGCAGATCCAGGCAGTCGGGATCTCGAATAGCAGAAAGCTCCATTTTCAGAGTCCCTGATTGAATGTTCAATTAAGTCAACTATAGACGTATGTCCCTCCACATCTGGTTGCTCATAAAAGCTAAACCTACCATTTGAGTGTTCAATTCTAGTGTGAAGAGTTTTTCCATGGGAACGAAAACTCAAACTTAAAAGATAACGATCATCAGAACTATCTCGAACAAGAAACGAGCCATCAGGCACATTAGCTAATTTTCCCTCTGCCTCCCAACGTGTAATGGGGCCCCAGTACCATCCTTGTTTTGCAAGTTTTTTCAGTTCTTCTGTGAGACTTGTCACAACCATAGGACCACTGTTCTGTACAGAATCATAAACTCTTCCAACTCCAGGGGCAGTGTTAGGATCAAAATTCAAATGGCAGCGCACACTTTCAGCCATGTGGGCATCTGTGCCATTTAATCCATTGAAGTTCCTTTGGATTTGATTATTTTGCATTGGAGGTAGCAAAGGTGAGAGTGGAGGGACATCACTATGATTAACTCTTGGGCTTTGCAACATGACTCCTGTGGTACCAATCAACAAACCATTCACTGTCTGGTCCACAAAGATATCCGGTGCAACAACTACATCCTGATCCACTTGGCTCTCTTCTTCATGGAAAGCATTTCCCCCCACTTGAGAAGAAACCGTTGAAACTTCCATGGGTGAGGAACTATCCAGACAGTAACTACGTGATCCTTCCAAAGGATACATTCCCTCATCTAAAGGCACAGTATACTGAATGTAGTCCTGAGGCATTAATCCAATAACTACAGGCACATGTTCATCAATATGAAGATGCAAGTCCCCATTCTGAGATTCCGTATTTTTTAATGCATTGTTTTGTTCCTGGAACACGTTGTCTGACTGCAAGTCATGGAAGTCCTTTCGAACGCCATTCAGTGCTGGGCTGGGATTAGAGGAATGGACCAAGGCCTTGACTTTCACTTCCATTTTGATGCAAGTCTCTTCCGAATTTGTAGGTCGAAGGGGCCATGGAGTTGGACTGTAATGGTGATTACGGAGGGAAGTGGATCTCAGAGGTCTTTGAGCTCGCACATCTTTGAAGGTTATTGGAGCAGATGAGGAAGAAAAGGTGTCATCATCTGCAGAGCTTACAGATGGTGTGCTGCCTTTGCCTTTCTGTTTTTGTTTTGCTGAAAGCCTCCTTTTTAACGTACCCATTAAGCTTTCACTTTTTGATCTATTTTTGCCTCCTTTTTCATCTTCACTATTGACTTCACAGCTAGCCAAATCTTTACCATAGCAGCTGCCAAACAAGGAGTCATCTTTTCCAAATTCACTCAACGATGGCTGCTGAACCACTACAAAGTCGCTTTCATCTTTACTTTTATTTAAGTTAAAGGACTTGCGAATTGTTTTGAGACTAATTTTCTTCATTATGACAAGTTACCAAGTCTGGCTGATCAGCAGTGCTTGTGGTGATATAGCCCTAACACATGCAGAGCAGCTTCTGCTTCATTTATGTGTTTTATCCAGCCTCATTTAACTTCAAGAGCCATTTCCTAGAAACAAATAAAAAAACAATTAACTTCACAAAAGAAATATTTTTAAAATTATCTATAAGGGTTTCCACCTCTCCAAACAAAACATAAATTGCAGTACTCAAGTGACGATCATGAAATCGAAGTAAATAGAGAGAGTTGATTTGGAAACCAATCAGACTCAAAAAAATGAATCTGCTAGATCTGCCTCGGAGACTTCCACAACTTCTTTTCCTGCTTTTAGCATGCTATTTTTAAAATATACACACACATTATATCACACTGATAGGCATCTATATTTAATGCACATATATAAAATTTTCAAGCACAGAAACATGCCTCTCTTTCAGCAGGCTCTTAAAAAAATTCCCACTAGAATACCTATATAAGACATTCTATCCAACAGGATTCCTAGATACAGGTTAAATTGAGATTAGTCCAAAAATCATGGTCTTACAAGGTCATACGTTACACAGAAAAGTTGGGCATTATTGAAATAGCTACATAATTACAGGAAAACTAACTCCAGTCAAAAAATAGAGAGGAACTAATAACAAAGTAAAATCTGTTTAGAGCAAACCATAGAAGACCCCTCCTTAACTTCTAGGAAACAAATGTGATTTCCAAATCCTGTTTTAGGTATAGAGGTCACATCACAGGCCATCCTTGCCTAGTACTATTAGAGCTTTTCTTCCTCCAGTAATTTTGCCAAGACTAAGTGGGCACATCTGCTCAAGTCCCAGATAACTTCTTCCACCTGGCATCTTCCAGAGTCAGGTATCCACCCCCTCCATCAGTTTGTCTGTTCAGCTTGTTTATGGTTTGGGTTTTGTTTGTGGGTTGGTTTTGTTCGTTTGGTTTTAATTTTTAATATCAGTTAGACCTTCCAAAGCAAGCAGTTCTGCAAAGAGGGAAAGAACAAGGAGGGAAAGAGAAGAGACGGAAGTTGCTGCTGCCACATAGATAGGTACTACAGTTAGTAGCAGCCGTTTTGCACGTATGTCCAAATACATGTTATGTTAGAAGCACAAACTGCGGCAGATGAGCCCGGCTCCAGGCTAAACATGGCAAACTGGAGGAGTCCAAGAATCTTTCAAGTCATACTCCAAATTTGGGGACTGAGAGGAAAAGTAAACAGCCCTTCTGTACACACTTCCCACTTTTCTCCCATGGTATCACAAAATAAGCAACTAGGAAAAGTGGTACAATTAACTGAAATAAGTTTTATCAACTAAACAATACAATTTTCTAAAATAACCATTCAAAAATTGCATAAAGGCATTAAGGAGAATGATTACTATAATCAAACAGCAATCCATTGACCTTTATTCTTGTCCAGTCCAGCTTTTGCAGTCCTCAAGTACACAAAGGCTAAAAGATCTTATCCAAAGTAAACTAAAAGACAACGTAAGATTATGAACTTCAAAATACCTTGAAAAAAATTAAGTAAAGCCCTGCTGCTTGGCAGGGGGGGTGAACACTGTTCTCATAAGCAGCAGAAGCACTAAAGCTAGATTTACTTGGATTTGTATCCTAGTTCAGTCTTCAAATTTTCTACACTATTTGCATCACTCTACCTCGAAGACTCATTCTGCCTTTGCCATAACCTCCAACATTTCCCAAGTCAAACTTCAGCGTGTCTTCAGCTCGTCCAGTTTCCTTTTTATCTAGTTACTAAACAGCACTTTCCTTTCTCTCAATGAGAAGAAACTGAAAGCTTCCTCAAGCTTCCTCTTCTGCCTGTAAACTGATTTACTTGCCATCAGCAAAGAACAAACATGCCCTAAAAACTTGTTTACTGAACAAAAGACTAAGAACCAACTCTTGTTATAAATGAAAATTAAATCCTTAAAAAAAATACAAACAAACAAAAAAATACCAATCAAAAACAAAACCACCCCCCCGACACACACACACCTCACAAAAAAACACACAGCCCCAGTATTTTATTAGAAGTTCATTACTTATTTTCCACTCCTAACATGTCTCCTGTGGTATCTGGAGTCCTGACACCTTAAAAACTGTATTCCACTAACAAAATTGGAAGATGATACTAAGATATGCACATGTATTTTCAAAGGGTAAGACATTACTTTCGTTTTCCTTTTCTTATAACAGATGCATTCAGAAGTGTAAAATTTCATGTTTTAAAATACTGATATTTAATATGAGCTCCATATGTTTGGAATAATTGGGAAATATGGAAGTACTGAAAACCAAACATGAGTAGAATATATTTAGTGGGTTTCATATGCCTGAAATCTGCCATATCAGAGTAGCTGACAAAGTACAGTAATTAAGAAAAAGCTAGATACCGATAAAGGGAGAGTTGTTACATGTCAATTAAAAGTAGACTTAAAATGCCTTGTTGACCTTATATTCCTAAACCATTTGGATTTCACTGTCTTACCAATTCACAGTACTCTTTTCATTGTATGCAACTAAATGAACTTTTGTATCATTTTCATTGTATGTAACAAAATGAGTGAAAAATATCATTTCAGGATTCTATGCTGCTCCTAAATTGACAGAGTGTCTGTCCATTTGATAAATTTAACTGTGCCTTTGTGCATATATTCCCTGGGAACACTCACATTAGCCACACTTGTGAAACCCATAATGTTTTCCAACTGCTTCTGACAGACATCCACAAGCTGATACTACTTCCACTGTAAGAGATATATTTCCCCATCCTTGTGGGAAATGCATCATCCTGTTTGCAATTCCTAATCCTAAAAAACCAAGTATGAAATAAAGTCTCCCTTCTGAGCTGGGAATGAAAACAAAAGAACATGATCACATTGCTAACTGGGGAAACAGTATGTATAGAGCCCCAAACTGTCTTGTTAACCATTTTTTTTTTTTCCAAAATATTTAGTTACCTAAAATTTGACTAAAAGATCTATATCCATACACTTGGAAATGTAGAATTTTCCACTGTCTGCATCTAGAAGAGCTGAAACAGAAGAGCCCAGCATGCATCCCTTCCTGGAATACAACAAAATGAGCTACTCAACTTCTTCACAACCCTCAGCACTGCAATAGCTTCATTAGTATTTTGTACTAATTATGGCACCACCGAAGTCTCCCACTGACGTGCTCTTCCAGTGCCATCTGCTGTGCAGCAAATTCAGACAGCTTAACTGGAGACACCTCTAGAAATTCTGCTGGCAGGTATTTGCAACTATAAGCAGACTCTGAATTACACCAAGGCACGGTGGCTATGTAGGGTGAATTACCTGGAACATAGAGTGAAAATGAGAGATTATTCAGACCCAGAAAGAGAATCAAATGTTAACACACAGAAAAAAGTCAGAATGAAACTGACTGAACTTCTGCCACAAATTCTGCATCTTGGAATCTTTTAAATTATGCAGGTTGAAAAAACACAGGCCTCCTGACAAAAATTACCTGGACTACCAGATTACTACCCAGCAAACATCACGGTCCCTTTTGTGTTTATAAAAATAATCAGAACTACATTTGCACATCTCATTTTGAGGTGAAGAACCACATGTAGTAATCACGTAAAAATGTGAAATTATTAGTGAAGACATTTAAAGCCAAAACTAATCTACAGGCTACTTCTCAGAAATCTAAAGAGCAGGTCATGCAATCATATATTGTTATTATAGTGGCCAGTACCAATTTATTAAAAATTATGTAAGCTGAAACCAAAAAAAACAAACAAACAAACAAAAAAAACAACCAGAAAAAAAAACCAAGCCTGTGTAAACCTAGTTTGAATATTCAATACGTCAGAGTAGTTTCTGTTTGATGCTACAAAGTGGTTTTAATGGACTATAATCAGACAGCTATCTCAATTCAGTGTTTGCAAAAGTACACCAACAAAAAGTTTGATTATTTATATGGCCTTTGTTTCTTTTTCACAGTTTTAAGTTAGGTGCGCTCATTTCCAGAAACAAATACTATAACCAATGTTGCCAGAATACACTACTACAGAAATAAAACAGTGTTAACTTTTAAGAGCTGGGACGAAAATCATGACGCTGGAACCATAGAGCAAAATCCAAGTCATGGTTGAAAAAGAATTGGCTTAAAAAAAAGTCATTACAAAAATGGCTCAGAACTTTTAATCTGCACTGTTTCAGATAACTTAAGACTTTCCTAAAATAAACGTTATCTGCTCATTTCTTTCCACAAAGTGAAACAGTGAAGAATTAAACTTCATATTTTTGAACACAGAGCTACATTATTCCTGAGAAGTCTGGCTATCCATGAGAAATACATAATCTTTATTCTTATACTGAATCGTAGTAAGACAAAACATTTACAACTTCATGTTAAGCAGATCTCCTTCAGAACATTTGGCACAACTGAGCATGGTGCCAAACTGAAGAGAATAATGTAGACTAGTTGAGGAACAACCATGGAAAGTATGTATCTGGAGATCTGGAAGTTCCAATTTGACAAAAAGAAAAAGCTTTTTCACCATGAAGAGAGTCAGGCAGTAGAAGATGTTCCCCAGAGAAGTTGTGTAGTCTCTACCCTTGTAGGCTTCTAAAATCCAACCATGCAAGGTACAAAGAAACACTGCCAGATCTCAGGGCTGAGAGGTTAGATGTGAGACATCCTGAGGTCCTTTTTAAACTCAATTATTCTGTGATTCTATGACCTTAAAATTTGTAAGCTGTCTTAAATTTAGTTAAATGCAATATTTTACATTTATTTTTAAGAAAAGTTCATGTTTGAAAATGCCTAGGAACTTAATGTAAAATTTCAATGCAGTACTACAGATTTGCCAACTATTTCTACTGTTGAGCAGAACATCCGGCTTATAGAGAAAATGTAAAAGCTAGAATTAACTGCAAATATTGTACTACAGAGTGTTTTTCTTCCATAGAAGCATAGCACATATACTTCAAATGTATTGCATTTTTGACATAATTATTTATATAAAGAAAATAACTAACAATACCTTGAAACTGGAAAAAAGTTCCTGCATTCCTGGGGCATGATAAGCACCAGTTTTTCATTACAGTGAGATAATGAAGCCTAGTCTCATTATCTGCAGAAATATGAGGTGGTGTTCCCCTTCTGCCACCGAACTCTCACTGAAATATATTCATGCATTACTTCGAAGGGAGCTCTAGCAACAGCATCTTAAGATAACACAGATTTCAAGTGCTATATTTTGGAAATTCCCAAATATCTAAATTTATTTCAGAATTCCTAAATCCACTGATGTAAATTACTAAGAAGTTGTTCTCCATACCTGTTCCTGTTAATTTTACTTTAATAATGAAGTCCATATCACTGAAAGGTATTTCTTCAAAGCAGTAACAGACAATATTGACTCAAGATATTTCCTTCTATGTACTTGAAGTTTCAGTCTATGTGAGCACAAAAAACACACATAAAACACTCATTAAGTAAAAACAGATTAAAAGAGAGATTACATACCTATTTCAAACATCATCAGTTTCTGATAGAACACACACGCACTACATGGCAGCTTTCAGCTTTCTCATTATACATGCCAGTGGCATTCTGAAGATGGTGATGTTTTTCCCTTCCCTGAACTTCAAGTAAATTTCTACATTACTCTGTAACATGAAGAGTTTTTAAATGAAGTAATCTAAACTCCATCTCATACTTTTATATCTTGAAAACAAGAAAAAAGGTAAATGGTTTTAACAGTAGCTTGCTTTGTAACAGGTGAACATTGTTCTAATATAAGATAATACAATTGTGGATTGTATAAAAGCCCAGCCACTCTTACACACCTGCTTTTCTAGTGAGTGTGAAGAAGCTCAGATGCACACCTTCATATAAAATTAAAACAAGGTGTATGAAAAAAAAAACAAAAAACACATAAACCCACAATTATAAGCTCATCTGACAGTACTTTGTACTCTTAAAAATTCACGAGTACTTAAAGCTTCCTATTTTTAAGCTAGCTAATCAAATGCCTGGAAACAGAGTACATGTTATTCACCATAAATTTAAACTTCCACCCTGCAAGATGTGAACAGCTCAAGAAAGTTAATTTAATAGGCTTTACACAAATAAAAAAATTTAAAATCAACACACAAAAGTAAGTAATGTAATTTCTTTTCTCTCCCCCCCCCCCCCTTTTACAAAATCTTTTTACAAAGCCTAAAGGAAAACCAGTTCATGGACACTAGTGCTCTAACACTATAGTCACCCTAATCACTATTAGCAAACTTTAGCTGAGAATAAGCAAAGTATGCCTTTGGTAATAAGCAGAAAAGTGGGGTAAAGTAATAATGAAAACTTGACAAAGAGATTTTTCTTCAACACCATTAGTGGAATTAACTGCATGAAGAAAAAAAAAAAAAAAAAAACAAACCACAAGAAGTCCAAATATCTTGACTACTTGTCTCTGGCCTGCTGCTGAAAAAGGATGTCCCTTAGTATCTGGTTGGGGTTTTTTTGTTTCTTTTTTGGTTTTTTTTCTTTCCTTTAAACACTACTCTCTGCAAGCAGCCATGGATTAAGTCCTGTTCTTCTTTCCCATATTTGGTTGTAGGATAGAATATTTCTATCTGATTGGTAGTTTTCCTCTGGGGAGTAACTAAAGAGTGTTAAGTGGCATCTCTGTATTACAGTTCATCTGTGTATATACAGTCTTGTAACTACAATAATCTCATCACTACAACAGCCAAAACCAGCTACTAACACCAGCAGTCCTCACCCAAGGTTACATCTCCCTTACACAATTGATTGGGGCACATGTCTCTTCCTGAGCTACCAGACACTAATCTCTGTATTAAACTGAAACCAGCACCAGTTGATATCAGCTGGTATCTGCTCAAGAACACACAACACATTGCAATACCAATATTGCTGCTAGACTAGGAAGCTCTGGGGGAGCTGGGCGGGTGACAGCCGGAACAGGAACCACTTCAGCCGCTCCTGCTACACCTCTCAGCAACTAGGAATCAACACACAAATAGGGAACAAAGCAGACTGTACTTCTTATGTGTTTACTTAAAGACTGGTGCAAGTACCACCTTTCATCACATTCTTTTAAGCAGACATCTGTAACTAAGTGTACTCCTAACAAAATTTTTCAAGCACAGTGAAAAACTACAGGGAAAAAGAAAGCCACAACTTGGCTCCAAGACCCTGATGAACCAACGGTGAGGGGAAACCAAGGAAACAAAAATAATCCAGCTGATCAATGTATGCCAAGGCACTGAAAAAGTGAAATATTTTTGCTGAGTCAAATTAGAGAAGTCAAATAAACCTGATGTATGTAGTCCACGTGCATTCATTTCATTGCAGAAAATCTCAACTGCTGAGTGCAAATAAACCTTTGTTTTTCTTTCTCACACAGCTGTGCAGAAGCAGACAAAGAATGAGAATAATGCTCAGGCTCAGTTTTCATTTCTTGCTATTTTACAAGACAGCAGCAGCCACCCTTGCAGCAGGCTGTCAGCAAAAATTCCGTTTAGCTTCATAAGCAAAGGTTAGATTTCTTGGGAGATGATGTACGAGAATTCCTTTCCAAGTAAGGGTCTATCCCACTTCAAATTGACAGAAGGTGGACAAACCAAAATGTTTCTTCTCACTTGTAAGATATGGTGATACCCTCAGCATAACAACAAAGACGACCTTATGGTTATCTAAGATATTTACGCAAGCTCTTAAACCTTAATACTGCAAGACTGCAAATGCTCTACAAACTAACTTCTCATTTAGCAATAAAGGTCAAAATCGTGTTCTGTAAAAAGGAATATTTTTTAAAACAATTTTGCCATAAGATTGTTGTAAAGTTTCCTGTAGAAACCAGTATACAATTTATAATAATACACAGCCTTTGGCAAGTAACACACTCTGTGCCTACTTGCTGGAGAACAACAGAAGTGATTGAAGTTAATATAGTGAAAACAAAATGAAGAATGGGAAAAACATTCAGTAAAAAGTGCATTTCTGTATTTCTTTTTATGAAGAAGTATGCACAAATGCCTAAATCCTGGAATATATGTTAAAAAGGATATAACCTATCTAGTTGTATGCATGCAGGCACCAAAATCCAATTCTAAATGCAGCTTGTTTCTGAATCCCGATGCACTTCGAAACGTAATTTTAGAAATGCTGTCCAGCCATTGAAGTGTACACCAAAAAAGACAGAATAAACCAGACCATTCTCTCGAAGTGATGTTTGTGGTCAGCAATAATCTGACCATTCTTTTAATATTACTGACTAAATAACATAATTGTGAGAAACAGTTTTGCAGCCCTTCCCAAAAAAGGAAAGAAAACACTTAGCAAACATGCAACAGCTGAATATTACCACTTCATAGTGACTTGTATTGATGTTGGTTTCGCTTTCAAAGTTTATGTCTGGCTACTTCAGGCTAATGTTTCTACAGCAAGTAGAGAAACACTGTGACTGCGTGCAACTTCCAAAACATGAACAAAGCCAGCTGAAAAGGGTCTGCTGCTGACAGGTATTTTGATGAGGAGACATGAAACAGGCACCATGAACAATCTTTCCTACAGAGCTGTCAGAACAGACATTCAGCTTCTCAGGCCAAACCCCTGCCACCAATCAACCCTGCAGTACACAAAGCACGTACCGAATGGGCAATACAGAAATACGCTGCTCAGTGAACAAGTGTATGTGCTTGTCTGCATCCAGGAAAATAATGCCAGAAAAGAAAGGAAAACACTGGGAGGGGAAGGAGGAAAATACAGGAAAAGTAACAGAAACAGAAGCTTTGTACCATATTTCCGCTGAAGATTATAAAGGTCTACACACAATCACCACATACTTCAGTATACTACTTGCTGGTATAAACACTTTTTTTTTTTTTTTTAAATGTAGGCATTCTCCCTAAATTATGAGCTGTTAATTTGGTATAATCATCATGTTTGCTTCTGCCTGTCCAATTCATTTGATGTGAAAATTAAAAGAGAGGCAATAGCGTTTACACACTGTAGCACCAAGCAAGTACAACTGATAATCATCGTCATGCTTCTTTTTTTTAAGGTGCCACATGGGATACTCTTCTTGAGAAGCAGAAATAAAAAAAAAAATAAGCAACATTTCAGGAGAGCTATAAAGTCACATTCATAGAAAACAAATAAACAAACAAAACACAACAACAACCAAAAAAATACATACCAAAAAAAATACAAAAACCAAAAAGTCAAGCCTAACTTTTACTTTAAACAGCATGCCAGCCACACTATCTAGCCAACAGCTGACTTCATAGCATGTATTTGTAAAACTGGTTATGCTGACCAGCAAGTTGTAAACTGCTCACCTTCCCACTTCCATTTATGCTTATCTGACAGACAACTAGAAACATGTAATTGGCCTTTGTTCCTATAAATCAGATTCACCTGCCAAAGATATGGAAAACCAGAAAAAAAAAAAAATCTGCAGAAGTTATTTCAAGGTAATACAACTATTTTCAAAATATCCAGAAGAAAAAAGAATCTTTGTAAAATTAACCCAACAACTTATAAACTACATTAAGATCATGCTTTTCTTCAAACAGTAATACAAATGTAGTTATATGTTCCACTAATAAGAAAGAAATATTGTTAAACTCTAAAAGAGAAATTTATTCTACAGAAATTTGTCTAACATACATGAGCTAAAACAAAATCAACTGCAACAAGTTTTTTAAATAGAGACTGGTTTGAGAATTCACTATACAGAAATAAGTGGATTCTGCTTTTCCAGCATATGAGGCACAGTCACATGCTACAACTGGAGAACCTTTGCTTAAAGTAAGATTTATTCTCCTATTTTTCAGCTTCTCTAGAAGGCCTGAACAACCAGCAATACACTGCTCTTGTACCCACCATTCTGCCTTGGATCTCAGGACTGATGATGGCTGCACCTGTGGCTTCAAATTAACCTCAGCTGGGTTAGTTTCTGACTAAGGCTGAATTAACCTTTGAATTCATATGAGCAGCTAGGATCTCCAAATTCTTTGCAGCTATCACCCCCACCACTTCTACCATGCCATTTTCAATAATAATAAAAGCTTTCTTTCATTTGGAGATAACACTCTATCCTCTCAATTTAAGCTAAGATGCAGCAAGCCTTTATAATGCAGTTAACCCTCTACGTAAGTGGAAGAATTAAGTGGATTCGTTTATGGCATGAGGGGAAAGAGAACACAATGCCTCAATTAAAGAGAAATAAAAGCAGAAAGATCTTTCCCACAGCGTTTGCGCACTGTTCACACATGGAGAGAAATCTCCAAGGATGCCAACAAGGAAGAAGCAGCTAATAAGGACACTCCTCAGAATCATGGAGAGGAAAGGACTAGTCACTGGTTTGGGACTTTCTTCACTAAATTGCCCAGCGAGAAATTCAATGTATTTTCTATACATACACTACAAAGATCCCACCATTCTCCTCCAGACCATACAAAGAGGTTTAATATCAATACTGTATAATACTTGGCTCCTATCGAGGCATTCAGTTGCTATACAACTCAAAGATTTAATAAGTTTCAAACCTGCAGAGATCCCTACTTCCGTGGCTTTGCTTTTTTATGCACATTAAATCACTTGGTACCTTTACTTTCTAACAGTGGAAAATTTTGACAGAATACAAACACTGACAACTGATATTATCCTTTTTCCCTGGGTGTGCAACGTGACAGAAATCTAATTTTTGTGAAATTCACATTATTTTGTTAATTCATTTTTTATTAAAGACAGACATCTTTCCAAAGTAATAACGAACTGGTTTACTACAAACGTACACAATTAACACAAATAACAGACATACTATGACAGTATGTGCACCCATGAAGTATAATGTATTGAAAGAGAAATAGATGTTCAGTGAAACATGAAGTACCTGGGGTGAAAAGGCATTGGCTACATTTAAATAACAGTTACTTTTAGTCAACCAAGGACTTTCCAATCCATGAAATAATAACTAGATAAAATACTATAACACAATACAGACTCAAGAAAATGAATTCCCTAGGCACTTCCCAAAAGTTTAGCATTATATTCGCATTCAAAGACTGCAGTTTGTTTTAGCATTTCTTCCTATATAAACAAAGCTCAACCAATCAAGGCTCCGTCTGTGTGCCCTGCAGCCCCTTCAGGGCTGCACAATGGAGTTGTATCAAATAAACAGATAGGTAGTGTCTCAACTGAGAGAGCAGCTCTAGCAAAAATCCATATATTTCATATATCTATTAAAAAATCCAAGGCACAGACATTTCTAAATATAAGAAAAGCTTTTTCTGGAGCTCAAGTGTCTCCAAAACCAAGGAAGAAAGTGGCATGAAACAACTCCATTCCTCACAGAGACACGTTTCACAAAACTGTTTCGTTGTAATGATACTTAAATCAGTAGTTAGTAATAAAATAAGTCTATATGAATAAGCTGTTGGTTTTGTTGTTTTGTTTTGGTTTTTTTTAAATTGGCTAATTTAAATTGGCTAATTTAGTGTCAGTAACAGAAAAAATGTTTACCTCCAACTCTCAAGATATCACCCATGTTCATTAGAAGCAAAAGTGGTTTGCTACTGCGATTTGTTTTGAACTTCTGATTAGCAGTTAAAGAGAGAAAGGCTTAGGTGATACTTTTTATATCACTGTGGTAATAGAACACTGGCAAAATATATTAAAAATTAAAACCATTTTCTATGTATCATATTAATTTAAGAGTCCTTATTCCCAACGTGGTCACTAAGTTCCACTAGCAACATTATTTTCTTGAAAATTTAGAATATAATCAGTAAAATAATACCAGACAACTTCTATCAGTGAGTAAAATCCCTTGTGTTTTCCCTCGTGAACAACAGCATATTGAGGAAATTCATTTTGTATCCTTTATCTGAACTATTTATATAGGAAACACAACAAATCATTTCATTAAGGTCTAAAGTTCAAGAACTCAGAAGTTGAAAAAAGCCAGAAGAGTTGTCTGAGCAGTTCTCCTCCTTGCCTCACATACAGAACAAAAATGTTTACATTAATTTCACTCCCCACCACCCTTTAAAATGTAGGGTCCCATAATTTACTTACAGAATAATAATTAAACTCCAAATTCCAGAGCTCGCAGACAGAATTATTGGCTTCATTGAAAAAACAAACTTTTGCTGTCTCTTTATCTGACACTTAAATGTTAATGCACAGGCACTCAATGCTGTATTCAACACTTCATGAGCTGGAACACTGAGAGCTCAACTTCCACTCTTTAAGATGGATTTGTAGGCTGAACAACATGCACAGTCAGGCCAAATTAAGGTCATTTAATTCTGAGACCTGCATTCTGAATTTTCATAATGCGGGGGTTGACTTGTTGAGGTTTTGAGTAAATACCTACTTAAATCTGAAATATCCTCCATCTCTCAATGTAAGTATAAGATGACAACAGAACCAAACTAGTGCAACTCCAGTAGTTGATTGCAACAGCAAATTGTCACCCACTGAAGGAGATCAGGTAAAGCTTTCAAGGGTTTGCTGACAATGCAGGAATAAGACAAACACAAGGCCTTGGGTTTCATCATCCTGTGGAGATATACCCAACCTTTCAAGATACCTTCTATCACTGTCCTCTATTTAGTCATTATTCAACTTCCTGACTTTCTTTAAAACTTTACAATTCAGCAGATATTTTACAAAGTCTATTCAGACCAACTGCTTCATCTATCAAAGAAGTAAGTGAATGAATCACCCATCTTACAGTACAAAGAAGTATCAGGTAACCAGAAGAGGATCAGAAGATCCATCAGTGATGTACCTCTAAAGGAGTTAAAAATACACAGGGAAAAAAAAAAAAAAAGAAAGAAAATAAAAGAAAAAACAAAACACAAAGAAACAAACAAAACCCAGCAAGGTACAGATGAGGGGAGGAAAAAAAAAAAAACAAACACACAAAAAAACCCACAAACAAACAAAAAAGTCCTCTGTCCCCTAAAATGACCCAACACCCTCCAAGATTATTTCTAAACTATTAATGAAAGTGCAACCTTCAAAGAAAGTAAATTCAGAGTAACAAAGAGGCCAACGGTATTTTTGTTCATTGTTTAAGCTTTATACAACACAAACTCCTGAGTTTGCTAAATTGGTGTCTCCCATGAGGCACAGAGTATTCTCACAAGCCCTACCACATTCTGCTTGCAACACAACCACTCTGAGGCTGATGACCTGCTTTCCAAAAATAAAATTCAAAGCAAATTACATTTGGCAAACTGCAAAGGTCAGAACTACAACCAGTCACCTAAAATATAGATAAAACATCTGATTTTTGTCCAAATTCAGACTTTTTTCAGTACCTAAGCATAAGCAACTCCTCCAAAAATCAACAGGATTTGCATTCTAGGAGAATCAGGTTCCTTAAGACTCTAAAGAGATGAGCATCCTATACTGAAAAAGTTCTTCATCAAAACCCTTCTCCCTTCACATACACAAGGCTGTCTATTCTAGGAAGTACCAAAATTTCAGAGGGATTTTTATTTTTTTTTTTAATTAAAAACGCCTAAGTAGCCCTTAGCCTTATTTTTGCATATAAAAGCAGAAGTACTTAGTGTTAGCAGATCTGTACCAATGAACTGCACTCTACCTCCAGGCTACACCTCATGGCTACGCCTTCACCTACCTCCTTAGTCATATTCTCAAACTGTCCATCATTAGCTCACAGAATCATACTCAATAAAATGCTGAATAACCTCTTTCTGGACATCATGAGAAATGCATGAACAACCACAGTATCCCTCTGCATCACATAAGAAGCTTGCAGCAGGGGAAATCTAACTACAAATTCTAGCAACTTGGATAGCAGTCCTAGCCATTGTGGAATGGAAATTCTTACTTAGTCTTGATTAAGATACTCTACTGTGCAGAAGCAGTTTCAGATACAGGATGAATTGGGCCAGAAAGTCAGGCCCAGGTTTTCCCTCTTCAAGCCAGTTGCCTACTCCACTGGGATGAGAAAACATTCCCTTTCTTATTCAGCTCAGTTAATACTCTGTAGAACAGCTTTAAAAGAAGAAATAGAAAACTTTTCGCACTACAGAGAAGCCAAGAGGTTGTTCAAGGCAGTTCTCATACAGAAAGAAGTGGAGAATTTATTTGGCTATCTTACATTCTGACTGGGGGCTCTAGTTACCAAGCTGCTACAGCTGTATTTTATATCACTGGGACATACTGCTTGCAGTCTATGAAATCTGTATGTGCAAATGACAAGGGAATTTTTTGCTATACTTTTATATTTAATTTCGTATTTCATTGCAGATAAATTTTGTTTATCATATGATGCTAGGCCCAATGTCCACCGATTACATGGTTCCCAATAAGTAACAGTGACAACAATATACTTCATTATCACATACTTTGGAATCCATTTTAAAGGTAAAAGAGCATTTTTCCTTACTTCAGGTGTAAGGAACTCCCTCTTATGTAGTCATATTTGTACCTCATTTGTATTCTGGAATACCTATGCTATTTAATAAGATGCAGTTCAACTGAGACTAGTATTGGGTTTGGTCTAGGCTCTGATAGTACTTAATAGAAGGGAAAACTTAATCCAAAGCGAAAAGTTGGCATAAATAACTTCATCAGAAAAATGTTATGAATAACTTCTTCCAAGTGAATATAATTCTGTCATAAAACTTGTAGGATTATGCGTTGGTAAAGGTTCAGGCTGTCAAAAATGGATCTGGGTCACAGTAACAGTCAGATTCCTCCTCAGCTGTCTTACTTCTGCCCAACTAGTTGAAGCAGCTGTATGTACAATACTAGACTAATGTCCATAGGACAAAGTTTGCAACTAGTAAATAAATTAAAAACACCTACTGGACTCCAGCAGGAAGGGAAAAAAAAACAAAAACAAACAAAACAATCAAAGTTGGAGTCATCAAGATATGTACACTTTATTAAGCATCTAAATACTCATTAAAGTTTATGTTAGATCTAACAAAGTGGATTCTAATCAAATATTCTTGGATAAACACAGTTATGAACCTAATAGCAACAAGAACAATACAGGCAACACTCACGACCACAATTAAGGCCACTGGTAGTGTCATTCAGTCAAGTGTCTCTGGCCAGGAGGATGCCAGAGCACCAGTGAGATCCTCAGCTGGTTTGTCCTAAAGCCAGCTTTTATAGAGTTGCTTTACCTATGCACAACTGCTTACAACTGTGATCCGAGAGCACAAGAGCAAAACCGCAATCCATCTGTCAAAGAGACACAGGAGATCAAAACCATAAATCATCCCTCAAAGATACAAGGGACTCGATTTTCGTTTCTTGGAATTCAAGGTACAGAAAAGAGAGGGAGGGGTGGTGTCAGTCATAGTTTGTAGAAAGGCTTTATCCATAAATAATAGTTACTAAATAGACTTTTAACTTCATGGTGTGTTTAAGCACCTGTACTTTAAACCTCAGAGAACCACCTCATCTAGAAAAATAAACATGTTCCACATTACTTAAGTACCTTACACAGTCTTGTTGAATATACATAAATCATAACATTAGAAGTACTCTAAAAGGAGGTATGAATAACTTTTGTCTTTTTTAAACCAAAATATTTTTTTTCTGAAAGTGAAAATTAAAACTTCAAGTGACTTAGTACCTCGTACTGATGAAGAAACTTTACAATTTCCCATTAAAAATGACATTGGTTTATGTAGTAGTAAAGAGACAAAGTGATAAACACTACAGAGTCTTTCAAAGAATGGCAGTCAAAAGTTAGTACAACACAGAAGCAACTTAATCCACAAAGTTAAAAAAAAAAAAATTAATCCAATTTTCTGAAAAGCTAATAGTACATGGAAAGTGATTAATTATAGGGGATTTATTTGGTACATTCTGAAGTGGAAAAAAAAAATGCACTTCTGATGGATACAAGACAGAATTTAAATGGCCTTTCAACAACTGATCTGAAAATAAATCCAAGTGTTCCTTTTGCTTGAAAAGTCTATTCCTCCACAATTTGTACTTAAGTGTTTACCATAAAATTACCAGCTTTGATAATATTTTATAAGTACACAAGCTCCCTATTTCCTGCATCTTCATTTTTGAAGTATTCCACTATTTTAAGGTCCTCTAAATACAATCAAATTTGGAGGGGCTGAGGGATGGAAAGGCTCATATGGGTTGAGGTTTCACCCTTCCAAAATTCTAAGCACTGAAAAACAGATTATTTAAACAGATATACTCACATGTTCACCTTGATGAACCAATACCTAAATAAACAATAATACAATACTTAAAGCTACACTACTGATTCTGAAATCAGTTTCAGAATCTTCAGAATCAGAAAATTAGTTTCATGCAAAACAAAAGGGTCATGTATTGTCAGGTTTCTTAGGAGCACAGCATGCAAAAACAAGATTGAAGAAGGCTCATAATTACGTTCTCTTCTCTTTTCTACAATTAAAACTCCAAATTATTTTTATTGCAATCCTTATTTCAATATATTCTATTTCCAGGATCTCCAGTATTTTCTTTCCTCCCTTGGATTCTATGTGATTCATAAGCAAGCCTGTCAACTGCTAAACAAAGTTAAAACAGTTTTAAAGCTTTCTGAAAGAATAAAACCTTAAGAAAGACATTTGAAAACTATCCTTCTCAACTGTCATGATTCTTTAAAGTGAATACTCCTCCCTTAGAGAAAGTTAGTACCTGTGTCAAACCACATACAGGAAGATTAGGTTAGGATCACTGTCAACCTCAAATCCAACCAATTTTATACACAGAATGTCAAATAGGATTGGCTACTGATTGGTCAGTCTTTCACGGTCAGCAACACAGATCCAATCAGTGAAACAGAAAGCAGGGTTTATTCTACAGACAAGCTAGCGCAACACAACAAACCACAAGGAAAAGGAGAGAAAAAAAAAGGGGGGGGGGGGGGGGGGGGGGGGGAGGCGGGGAGGAGCGAGGGGAAGACTTCCTTCTTTTCTTTCTTTCTGTTTAAAGATCAGGGGATCTTCAGTCAAGTGGGTGCCCAAGAGGGAAGCTCTTTCCTCACAGAGTACCTCTTGTAATTAAGCAGCCACCCCTGGAAGACACTCTGGCAGTGGAACCTGGATCAGCAGCATAGCAGTCCCACTCGGCACCTGCCCTCACAGACAGCCTGGCTGCTCCTCCAAGGTCTAAGGACCCACTGCAGAGAATAATCCAACTTCTGCATTCGGGAAAGTGAGAAAGTAGAAACACATTTTATTTCAAGTATTTCCATCTCCACTTTCACTGGGAAAAGGCCCAATAAGAACAAAGAGTTAACTAATTATCTTCTTTATGATTTAGAGCCTATCCATATATGGGGAACAGGCCACACAGCTGTGCTCAAAGTACTGTCAAATAAAACAAGGTAAAACACCAGCACAGAGAGTATTATCTCTGTCTAACCTCACGAAATTACTTTATTTCACTTAAAATAGAAGGTGAAACATTAAATACGTTTACCTGAATTCACAGTCCTTTTAAGTCCAAGGGGTGCTTTCACAAAAGCACATATATTAACACTGCACAACCAGTGCACTGACCAGAATGGGAACATACTTTTGACTGCATGGGCAAAGCTGCTTAACCACCCTTTTTTTTTTTTTTATGAAATCCTGATTTGTCAGAATAACACCTTTTTTAGGGGACTATACCAGTTCTGACAAAGCTTACTCTACATGCAAATTTTCTAATTTTGGGTCAAAACTAAGGAGACTCTTAATTATTCATGATTAAGATCAGGAACTTTTCTTCCTTCTACTCCTACACTCTAATCACCTGCAGACAGAAATGTCTCACTACCCCAACCAGCAAATCTGATGGAGAATATTTTAGCTAAAGTTTTTAGACATACACTGTTTTGCCCTGATGCACACTGGAAGACTTTCAGTTTTAGTTATGTTTGGGGGTTTTTTGTGGTGGTGTTTGTTTGTTGTGTCTTTTTGTTGTTTTTTTTCATTTGGTTGGTTGTTTTTTTAATAATGTTTAACAGAAGCAGAAAATTTTCCACACAGCCCTAAACAATCTGATTTTGCTAATATTCAGTCCCAACACAGCAAATATTAATTAACTGTGATCAGTCACTTAAAACCATAGGACCACTCATTGTACATTATGTTTATCTTGCAAATGAAGAATTGGGGCCTTACACTGAGCAACTTCATCTTGGTGTATAAATTCTTGCATGCAGGATCAAAGATAACGTTTTCACTGTCTACATGAAGTTAATATGCTCTATGAGATTTACACAAACTCCAAGCCCTTAAGATAGCTTTCTCCAGAGCAAGGTCAAATTTCTGCAGACAGGAGTATAGAAGCCCAGCTGCGAAAGCTAGCTAAGCTTGAAAGTTCAAACATGAAAGAAATAGTCATGTACATGCACACTGTTTTTTCTCCTGTTCTCTCCGACACAAATTTAAACTTATACACACTATAAATAAAACTAAAATCTGTATTAGTCCAGTTTACAAAGAGAGTAGACATATTTTTTCAGTGCAGATACAGAGAATTTCCATTCCTGTTTTCCATGTCACACAAAATCTAAAACACAGCAGATTCCAAAAAGCATTTCTTTTTTGTAATACACAGGACATTTGAGTCAGTATTGAGGTAACAACAACTTGCCTTCACAGTCTTCTTTTGAGATTAGACTGCAAATAAGACGAGTGCCTTGGTCAGTATAGACTCTCTTTTATCCCTTGTAGTAAAGGACTGTGGAATATTTACATCTAAGTGTTTTCCCAGGTAACTAGATTCTTTGCACAAAATCATGCCAAAGGCCTATGGCAAGCCCTTTATTACTTCTCAACATTACTTACTAATAAACAACAGCTCTTTCTTTCAATAGTCAAGAAAAGGAGAAAAGTCAATGTTTCAGAGAGCACTGCATCAGCATTCATTTGCCTGTGTCTTCCACTGAAGAGAGAACAAGGAGGAGGAAAAAAAAAAAAAAGCCACCAGGCATCTACCTTACACAGAGCCAGACTTGAGATCTTATACATAACCTGGCAACTTGTACCTCTGAATGCACAAACCAACTATTCTGGAGTCAGTCACCTCAGGCTGACCAAAATTCCAGCCTGGAAAACTTGCCCAGTGCGGGTTTCACCCAAACCAGTATGTCTGCACAAACAGCTTCTGTTAGTGAGTCCGCCGAGAATTCCTCACTCATCCAGTTCCCACCAGCTCCTGAATGAAGAGCGCCGTCCTGACAAGCTGCCTACACTGTTTTTGGAATAGCTTCCACAAATCTCATCCTGGAAGGCACACCTTCTGTAATCAAAAACCTTTACCTGATGCCATTCTTTTTCATTTCTCTATTTCAATTATTAAACCTTCTAATCTGATACCAGATTACCAACCAAAAGAGATTCCAAAGGTATTAAAACCTGTTACTGATGCCAAAAACACAGTTGGCATTATAGCTTGTAATTACTTGGTCTTGTAGCACTTACTGCGACAAAGTCAAGGGAGACAGGATTCCCTAAATCACAAGCAACAAAAAAAGAAATAAAGCTTGACCACTGTATCAGAGATGTCTTGAGATCAAATAAACATGCTTCGGAAATGTTTGGAGTAGCCTACTGATTTGTTGTCAACCTTTTTGAGGAATGCAGACTGCTTTAGAGAAGGAAAAACAATCACCTACTCAAGACTCCTACAAACTGCTGTTTTAGCACATTTACCAGAGAACGCGAAAATTAATTAAAAATAAAACTACTCAAGAGAAACAGAGATCACACACTGTAAAAGCAAGTCTGACTGGAACCTCACCTTCCAACAATTTTGTCATCAAATGTAGCACTCTATTTATTAAGTTATACGGAATATCCTTAAGGAACAATACCAAAGCTTTTAAGCCTGCAATCTCAAATCCTAAAAATCAATTTATCTACTAGTCACATTTACTTTATTAACTCAAGACCACCAAATCTTACACAAGTCCTCTTACAGATCAGTATCATATACCATCCAAGTTGAATAATACAAATACAGTTGCTAATTATACACTGCACTGGGAAGCAAAGGAAAACACCACGTATCTGTATGATTTAGCTAACAATACATATAGGTTCATTTTCATTGTTAATGTTTTTTAACTAGAGACCACTTAATGAACTCTTAAAAAAACCCAAAACAAAACAAAAAAAAACACAAAACAAAAACACCAAACTAACCTCTACTATTTACACCTGGCAGAGAACACAGCTCTCATCCAAAACTGTTTTATAGCAGTTTACAGAAAAATTATTTGGTGTTTATAACAACAACAACAAAAAAACCCCATATACTTCACAAACCTGAGATTTTTTTAGAACTGCCAAGGTACCACACTTGGTAGATTACAAAAGAAAACAATGTTTCACAGACGACAGGAAGCTTCTGGTGCTCTATGTGCTCTATATATATGCAATAGGAAGCAATGTTTGGAGAGTAGCACCTGGACAGAAATCCATACATATTGCATCCTTAGGTTGGGGTTACCTGCAAGCAAAGAGATTTTTTTCATATTCCTTCACCAGAGTTTTAAAGACAGAGGCACAAAAACTCAGCCAATGTTTCTGCGTTCATGGTACACAAATAAAGACTTCATTTAACTTGCACAGTTTTCTTGGTGATTTAGCAACCAAGGAACAATTTTTTAGGCAACATGTGGCTTACATCCTTGTTATAAATGAAGATAACTGAATTTCTCACTGTCCAAAGTATTATGTGAACTGTTAAGGACACACAAAAGGGCCAATAATTTTCAGAGTATTTCATCTTAATATCTTCCAGAAGAAGATTTCATGACAGATAATAGCCTAATTATTTTTTTTTTTTTTTTAAATAAAAATATCTAAACCTGGGTCCTTAAATCCATATTAGACTTTAATAAATAGAAATAAGATTTGCCATATGCCTCAAAACTTCCTGAAATTATCCGGAGTTGTAGATGCTTATTGTTTGCATGCCTGTACATGACAAAAACAGGAGTCAGAAGATCATGAAAACTGCTAGAAGAAAAAATTCGGAGCAACTTTTATTTAAGAAAGCTTAAGAAATCAGAGAGCTAAATTTCTAACACTTTGATGCGAAAGTTTTAATTCTCACAATAAGCAGACTAAGTCAGACTGCATCATGTTGTCTTTTCAAATTCAGCCATTGTAGATTCTAGCAAAGTTTGTGTAACCTTCTTTATATATTTGATGTATTACACAACACTTTGCATACAGTCAGCTTTCCATTTTCATCCAGGGCAATAATGCAAGGCCAGCTTGTTTTGGTTTTGACCACCAGAAGAGGCTGAAGTAGGTAACATGTTTTTGTTTTGATAGCTTAAGATCATTTAGCTATAGTGAGAAAAAAAACCTACTGCAACAAAAACCCCAAAGCTACTAATTTTTAACTGTTTGTTTCAAAACCAACTAAACTATTTTTAACACGGAAATTTATCCAACTTACATAGTACAGAGTTTTAATTCAGAAATCAGTTATTTCTAGAGGTAAAAGCAAAAATATCAACAAAAGAAGGAATCTACTGTGTGTCGTGAATCTTTCTCCTCTGCTGTATCAGAAGCATATTTGAATGGTATGAAGTTGCTTTTTAAACGTGGACAATATTCCATTACAAACACACTCTTCTTGTTAAAAAAAAATACTGTATGTAACTTGCCATCTGAAATCGTCAAGGAAAATTTTCAGGCCAGTTGGCTTTTTTTTAAAGGATAATGCCCTACCTACTACTATTACAAATGTATTGAGAGGCACTGGGACAGGGGCTGTAAGAACTTGGGAGCTTTTAATCAGGTTTATCTATTGTCTTATTGTCTTCTGAAGACTGACATTTATTTCCAGGAAAATAAGCATACACAAAGATGGAATTAAATTAGATCTTGGCAAAATATAAGGATAAGAAACATTACCAGATATTGCTATTTCTGTTTGTGTTTTTTTATTTGTTTGGTTGGAGGTTATTTTTAGAGTTAAAAAAGAAGAAGCTCAAAAGTTCTGTATTTCTTTCATTTTAATACTTTCTACTACAAAATATACAGTTAAATTGCATAAGAAATCTCTGTTCTGCTTTTCAATCCCAGTCCTAGCCAACTTATACTCAATAAATTTTAGTATTTGCATTCCTCAGTTAGGTTACATTTAATTTTATACTACCTCTGTCTTATTTTCTTCCTTGGACCATCACAACCACTTGAGATACCCCCTCTAATTAGCTGCTAACACACATTAAAGCACTATCAACAAAACACTGAGACACACACCACAAGAGAACAGTCTCCTTTCTATCTACTTTATGTTATCACCTCCCTACAACACGTTGTACTACACAAATACTACCAAAATAGTGCTGTGTAGGCCCAGGAGGGCAGTAAAGCAACAGCAAATAAAGCACTTGAGTAAGAAACGACCCTGGACTGTGGCCTCCGTTTTGCCAGCAATAGTCTTTCAAATGTTTATGTTCAAATTACTGTATGACTATGAAGATTTCATAAGGAAGAGCAGAAAGAATTCACTTGCTTCCTAAGAAAAACTCTTCATTAAGAGTTCACTCTCTTATTCCAGCCCTTCACTGCGCTAGGGAGAGGGAGGAGGTGTAATCTACTTGCAGAACAATGCAAACCAAGTTACCATTTCTTCAAACCATCCCTTTCTAAGAGTAACACAAGGTGTTCAACTCACCTTCACAATCTAGGGTCAAAGAAATTGACAGCATAGTATAAATTAATATACGTATTTTTTACATTTCAGTATATCAAGTTCTCAGGAAGTTTAGGATTATCCATCATGACTCCTGAATCCATCCAAACACTTTGATGCTGCACATATGCAGTGTGATGAAGAGAGGTTCACAAAAGCTCAGGAAGCACCACAGTGTTTCTTCTTAACTATTCCATAGCCTTGCAGTTTCCCAGGAAGTTGGCAAATGCAGGTATCACTACATAAAAGTACACTGTGACCATTCATACTTTCAAGGCTTAATTTCATTCAATTTTAATTAAAAAAAAAAAAAAAAATCTGCTTAAAGCTGAAAATCTGGATATAGGGAATACATGCCTGATTAAGCATACAACAGGTGAACCTGCTTTAAGTCATTGCTTAGTTCCAGCCACAGTGCAATACCACAACACCAAGAAATACATAATAGGAAGTGAAGACTCCATTCAAGTACTGCTTAACACTTCATGAATATAAGCATTTTGAAAAACCTAAAATTTGCCTTTCATAAGTTGCACATAGAACTGTGAGCTACGATTACTTCCTTACTGCAGAAGACTCCAAAAATACCTACACATTGTCCAGTGGTATAAAGTCTTCCAGCAAAGCTAAGTAATTTATTTCTGTAACTATACTGAAGCTTGCATACTTTCTACAATCCAATGATGTGTTTATTAAAATGAAACAAAAATAGCGCTATTTTTTCCACCCAGAACAGAAATGCAGATGCATTATTCCTCAAACATTTGTGCAGACAGGAGGCCCGCAGCAGGCATTTTTAAACTACAGGTGTATTTCAGAGGCTGGGCATAGCATAAGCATTCCTGGCAGGCAATAACAAGGGATTGGGACCTAATAGCAAAAGGGCACAAGAATTTTTTAAGAGAAGCTTTCCCTGATTGGAGTATATTCTGCAACCAAACTCTTTAACAGAGTTACCTACTCCAAACATACACACAAAAAAACTGTTCCAAACTACGATGATTTTGAAAATATAGGAATATGAAATAATCAAGAAGGCAGAAAGACAGGCAAAGCACCTCAAGTCATAGAAGCATCATTCTCTGCACCTCTTAAAAATCTCAGTGTTCTGCAAAGGCTTTTTTCTTAAGCAAACGAGTAGGCATGGGCCAGGAACAGTTCTTTTCTGAGACAAGTGGCAACATCAGGCAAATAGAACGTAAGAAGCAGCTTGAAGAACAATGAAAGCCAGTAAAGTTTGGGGGGACTGTGTTGGTTTTTAGTTGAAGTCAAGTTTTTAAGTGCCTCCTGTCACAGCCTTTCCCTCGCTGGTCCCTTCGGGAGCCCTTGGGACACCCTCACCTCACAACAACGCTACACCCGCTGCCCCGGGGCTCCCCAGCCGCACAAGCCCCTGCAGCGGCTGCCCAAACCGCCACCTCCGGACACCCGCCCTGCTGGAGATGGGGACCGCACCCCCCAACCCAAAACTGAAGGCGGGTTTCAGGGCAGGTGGATCAGCCCAATTCAGCTGCCCCCGGTAACGGCACGGGTTGGAGCGGGGTGCATTTGGGCAGCTGCCCAGGGGAGGAGGGAGAGAGGCAGGCGGGCCCCACCGCCGCGGCTGGCGAGGGCGAGAGGCCGGCCCCGGTCCCCTCCTGTCACGGCGGGGGCTGGGCAGCGCCTCGGCGGCCCGGGCCCGACAATACTCCCCGCCAGCCCGCCCGCCTTGCAGGCCGCGCCGCGGCCCCGGTGCCTCCGCAGGGCCTGGCGCCGCCGCAGGCTCGGGGAGCCGAGCAAACAAAGGGAGAGGAGGCCAGGGCCGCGGCTCGGGAGGAGGGCGGCGGGCACCCGCGAACCACGCCGTCCCCATCCGCCGGCTCTCCCTCCGCGGCCACCGCGGAAAGGGATAAGGGGAGACGGGCCGCGCCGCGCCCGTTGCCCCGGGGACGCTCACCCAGCGGAGGCCGCGGTGTCCCGCTTCCAGCGCGGGCCTCTCCCCGGGCACCTGGGCGGCGCGGCCCGGCCTGCGCCGGCATCCGGGCTCGGCGGCGAGCAGCCTCGCGGGGCGGCGGAGCGGGACTCACCGAGGAGGAGGAGCTGGCGCTGCTGTTGCTCTTGCGGGGCCCGGCCCGGCTTCGGCTCCAACTCCCTCCCTCCCTCGCCGTGCCGCCGCCTCCCTGTTCCTGGCGCCGCTGCCGCTTCCTCCGCCTCCTCTGCCCCCACCCCTCCGTCCTCGGAGGGGCGCACGGGGGTGGCCGGCCCGCGATGGCCGCTGCCTGCGGCAGGCACAGCTCCGGCTGCGGCGCCCCCGCGTACAGCCCGGCGGGGGCAGCGGGGCCCAGGACACCCCCGCTCTGTCCCTCCGCCTTCCTGCTTGACCCAACCGCGCCCGCCGCACCAGACCCGGGGCGGCCGGACCCCTTCCCTTCCCCGAGTCTGGGCGCCTTTCCCCGGGCTCGTCCCCGCTTGGCGGCCGCGGAAAACTTGGAGGGGGCGGCTGGGATTCGCGCTGGGAGGGAGGAATGGGCCAGAGGCTAACAAAGCCCAAGCGCCTCCCTCCTCCACCCCGGTTTTCCACAGCTCCCCTTGGCTACTGAAGCTGATACATAAAGTTCACAGGGAGCAACTCCCCCTTTATTTGTTTTCGCGAGCGGCATCGCCTCGCTGGCATCGTACCGCCGGGGCCACCCCCAGCCTCTCCCCGCCCCGAGCGGGGGCGACAAGCCCGGCCCGCGGCTGCCCCGCCGGGAGGCGCCGCCGATGGGCGCTCCCCCCTGGGCCCGCGCCGCGCTGGGCAGGGAGGGGGTCTGGCCTGCCCTTCCCTTCCTTCTCTTCCCTTCATCTTCGCTTACATCTCCCATGGCGTGAACGCGATGGGCGAGAAGAGGCGTTATTTTTGTGTTTTAACTTCGCCTCACAGAGCGTCACAAGAAAAGTGCCACTAAACTTCAGCGGCATCAGCTGTGCTACAGCAGCTTCAGGCAAGCAGGCTGTTTGCTTTCTTGCCGATCGCTTTTTCTTTTTTTTTAATAAAATGCTAAATCGAGAGCAACAAAACAACTCTTAATTTAGGACGTGTGAGACTGACGGAAGCAACTAGCGGGGCGTGAAGAATTAAAATCTGTGAAAAACATGGGTCTTAAAAGTTGTCGCAAGTCACATTTGCTCACTGATGCAGTTAGTAAAATACTACCTTCATATCCTGCTTGTGATATGTAACTGATGCAAATCAAGAACCTGGTTTGCAAATATCTGCATAATTTGCTTACCTATGTAATCTCATGAGAGTCCCTGAGATTATATGTCTAACTCATTACACAACCACTTAACTGATTGTTAAAGTTAAAAAATTGCTAAAACTCACAAGGTTATGAGAATATTCATGTACATTCTTCATGAACTCTTCTGCTGAGATCAAAGGTATTGGTGGGTTGAGGTCAGTGAATTGCTTAATTGCCAAAGTTATTTGAGGTCAGAATGTGTCCTGATTGTATTTACATTTCTATATCTCAGGCATCTATTGAGAGTTAAAGGCTTTTCTTGAGACTCATCCAAGAGTCATATGCTTCTTTATGCGTTTGATCGACCTCAGTTGCTGTCAGGCCAGGACCATTTCGAGAGACGATGACTCTAATAAGAGTTGCAAAAGGAAATTATTTTTTTTCACATACAAAGTTTGGCTTTTTCAGATATAAAATATCTGGAATGATTTATGGTTTTGTTAAGTGTTTTAAATTAAAACTGTTTGGTTTACAATTATGATTACATGTTATCAGTGGTATAACAAACAAAGTTAAGAATAGCTCCAAGTGGATGATTTCAGAAACCTTATGGAGTTTCCCTCTTACTTGTAAAACCAATATTGTCAGTATGAAAAATAAAAGTGGCTTTCTAGTTTGGCAGTAGTGTTCAAAGAATGAAAATAAAAATGCAATAAATAACAAAAAAAAAACTTTTTTTGAGCGTTATAGATTCCTCCTTTCCTAGATACACCATTGGGAGCTTAGCAATGGAATCCAAAAGGGGACCGAAAGAAAGCCAGATAAAAAAGGAAGGCCCTGACTGGGAAAGTTTCAGTTTAATTCTCATAAAGTTTTGTCAGTTTCTTGAACGAGGTTTGGTTTGGTTTGGTTTTGTTGTATGTGTGTGTATGTTCTACCTTCTTCTCAGGCCTTCTTTTCCTTTGAATACAAACATTTAAACAAGTAATTATTTTCAGGTTCCAGCTGATATGCTTGGTTGATGCACGTACCTAACATTAAATGAAGCAGTGTCTTCAGCAGCAGTTGTAGGAGAATAGCAGCCATATGTGAAGAAACCAACTGAGCTAAAAATGTTTTTCTGCCTTCAGCCAGCTTTTACCGTAGGCAACTTTTGCAATAGGCTATACTGCATGTGACACAAAACAAACAAAAAAATGTTCCTAGGAATCTTATTCTACAGCCTCCTACACTATTAACATAACATTGTTTCTGGATGATGTTTTCCAGCCTGTGTGTGGACCAAAGGTTTCTGTGTGTCTGTAACTGCCCCCTTGTCACTCTGTTACCAATCAAAAGGCTTAGCTTATTGCAGAAATGGCACTGATAGACAATCCCACGGAGCAGGAGGAAAATAATCCAAAAATAGCAGTTACTATTTCCCCCAAGAGTTTGTCTTCTGTACCTCATCTTTCTTCACCGTAGGGATGATGCTAACTAAATATGTCTTGAATTAGTATCACTACTAAAAGCAGTGACCTTCTTCATCTTGTCTATCTCCTCCCATCCTCCTGCCCATACGCTCCTTTCATTTTCTTTATAGTGGCTCATTGGACCTCTCTTAGCCAGCTCAGGTAGTTGAATCTCTCAAAGTTCATTTGCCTAACAAAAATCATGACATAAAGTAGAATGAGTGCCTTACTTTTCACTTCCATCATTGAGAAACGGTCATCTGTTGCTGTAAGAATTCACAAGAACAGCATTTTCAGATTGTTAGCATTAAGCAGTTTATGAGAAGTCAAAGTCTTTTAAGACAGACATGCAAACTGAATAAACAAAACCAAACAATACTTTCCAGCTGGATTAGTAGCTGATGTAGTTCAACCTGTTATCAGTCAAGTACCGCAGCCTACACAAATAGAAGAGATAGTTTGCACATTTGGAGTGGTGGTAGAGAGAAAGGGGGAGGAAGATGAGGAATTGTGACCTTCTCTATAGGCTACCAGAGTGCTGTTGGCTTGTCTCAGCTTTAACATACAGCTTCATGTTCTGGATAGATTTGTTTCCATCATTTGTCAGCAAACAGCCATGTCCCAGTGACAGCAACAGTTTATTACCAAGGGTGAATTCATCTAAGTGTCCTATGGGCAGTGCAACTTGGATGGCAGATGAAGAGGGCGTAAGCAGGATCACTCAAAGGAAAAATATTCTTGGCTTAAAAACACCTATCAAACTAAATGGGGGAGTTCATACAGCCAGACACCTTGTTTCAATGCTCTCTGCATACATCACCTATTTGATTTGCCTCACAGTTGCTAACTTTTGTTCAAACTGATGAGGAATAGAAATTTGGGGTTAGTAATACAAAATGAAGATCTTTCATATCTGAAATAGTTACATGTGTGAATTTCTAAAATCAGGAGCTCCAGATTCAGTCCTAATTACTTTGACTGAGGTCTGCATTTTGATGAGTTCCATATTTTCATATGCTTATGTCTTTTTTTTCTCCTTTTTTATACTCATGAGTGTGATTAGGAATTATTTCCTAACTTTTGGGTCTGATTTGTGTATATACAAATCTGCAGTTCAGAAAGACAGGTCATAAACCTTAATTATGAGTGTTGATTGACAACAAAGATGATGTTATACCTGCTGTATCCATTATTTATCTTATTGCTGCCTACCTGCCTGGCATGTGTTACCTTGATCCTGTAACAACTACTCTCCTCCTGGCTCTTTGGTCTGAATTGCAGTGAGAGTTTAATGCCTTTTTCTTCTTACTCTCTTTGCAGGCATGTAACTATGTGATTGTACTTTGAGGAAACAAATGCCTTTTTTTCCACTTCTGTTAAACATAATTCAAAAAGGGCATTTGTCATCATTTTCAAATTGTTGTAATGCTTTACAGGAACTTCATCTTTTAGATAGTAAATGTTCAAATGGCCTTGGAAAATCACAGACTGTAAGGAAAACAATATATACAAAATCACTGTAGATTGCTGGTCATTTTTGGTAACGGTGGCCTAATTTTCTGTGGGTTTGTTTGGCTTTTTTTAAATTCATATAGTCCTTTTTATTATATGTATATTATTTAGTATTGTATTTTTATGATATTGTATATCTATATTCCTATATTGTAATATGTATTAGAAATGTTTCTACATCACATCATCACAGTCAGCAGTTTTTGGACACTGTAGCAACTTACAGTTTAATTTTTTTCAGAGATTCTTGCACATTTTCTGTTAGTAAATTTTATTTCCATCATAGCTGTTAATTTATGCAAATATTTTCAAAGTTGGGTTTTTTTTCCTTTTTTTTTTTTGAGGTATTTTCCTCCACTCACTTTAATAGTAACGTTAAAAAAAGAACCACCACCAAAACAATGTATGCAGGAAGTCCTTTCACACTCCCCATTTGTCTGAGTTTGGAGTTAAATTTGCATTGTGTACTGTCATTGCTGAAATCAGTTTAAAGTATAAATGTATAAATCATAGCTACCACGGATAAACTATCCATAACACATACATATAGATCACGTGTCACATCAGGGTAGTGCTATTGCTTCTAGTTCATAATGTGGTTGTATGGGGATAGAGCGGAAGATTTGGTGAGGAGGTTAGTTAAATGTAAATACGCTCAAGTGACTTGCACCTGTCTGTAGAAAAAGCACATGCATCACACTAATTGTTTTACTGATCTTGTGTGCTTGATGACTGGAACCTCTGTGTTAGATAATATAGGCCTGTGAGAAACTCTAGGCACCTTATCACTATGGCTGAGATTCCTACTCTGTTGTGAGAAAGAGCAGTAGGCTGCGCCTGCCTGAAGCCTTGAAATACAGGTGAGCTCAGCAGGCCCAGTGATCTTCCAGCAGGGCTGAACTTACCAACGCCTGTGTCCCCACTTGTGTCACCTCTGCCTGGGAGCTTAGATGTGGCTTCAGAGATCCGCCAGTAGAGAGGTAACTAAAATAAAACTTGCTCTTTGCAAATACATTCATGGCCCCTGGCTCTTCTTGCGACGTGCCTGCGTATGTGTACACAGTGGTTATGTTGTGATATTTGGTATCTTTACCTGTTATGCTTATGTGTAATAAAATCAGTGTTTATTTAACTCATTTTTTTTTCTAATTTACAACTATTTTTGAGTGCCACTCTCACATGTTTAATTTCGTTTCAAGAGGAAACATACTTTAAAATGATTGATGAGTACTTCCGAATTTAAGATTTTTAAATCCATTACAAAGTTTTCTGGTGTTCATTTTTTAGTAAGAGCACAGCTCAATATTTTCTTAGATCAAAGTTCTCTAACAATTGTATTATGGTAGACAACAGAGTATAGCAAAATGATGTTTCTAATAACAGCCCAAGAAGACTAACTTCTAATCTGCTGAGTAACGGAGAAAGGGAGGAGTCATTTTAATTGTCTATGGAGCAGATGCTGGTTAAATTCACAGTAAATTTAGCCTCACAAAAGGATTTATTTAAAAATTGGGGAAATAATATATAAGTTTTCTGGTCCTAGAAAACACACAATAAATCATGACAATAGATACAGTGAGTATCTCTATACACGGTTAGGCTTACCTATGCATCTTACTCATTGATTGTCCATATTGCCTGTACATGTGCTTGTAAACTAGGCCACATCTGCAGTGAATCACGTAGATTTGGAGGTGCAGAAAGACAAGTCAAATGAAGAACTTGTCCTAGATCAGATCTCATCTGTACAATCAGTCTGAATTTCTTGGCATAGTGGATTTTAACCTAGAGTATGACAAAGCTAACAAAGACTAATACACATATATATGTGTGTGTATATATATATATAAAGTCTGTACTCTCAAAGCCAATGCATTGAAGTACATGTAGGCTTGTTTTATCTACTTCTCCACACTAGTTCATCAAAATAAGATATATAGAAAGCTATGGTCACATATTTTTCTGTAAGAAAAGAGCAGAAACTTCACAGTCTTCCTTCTTTAACTTGTAAGGTTTATTCCCTTAAAATCTGAATGTAAATGTCCAGTAAGAATTTTCATTCTGGTACCTGTCAGACCCTTTTTAAAAAAAGGATACATCTCTTTTTATTTGGAACATTATATTCTCCTCTGCAGCCAAATTATTTCTATTTATATTCCTTATTGTTCTTTACAATGCAGCTCATGGGCTTGGTTTTGGAGCCCTTAAGTGTTCTCAACTGCCTCAAGGACTATAGAACTCACCACAAGGCAATCATTTTGGAGAGCAATTGCCGAAGACAAACCAAAGCAACTCCAGATGTCACTTTACAATACTCGAAACATTCTGAACTCTTGGGTATAAGTTAGCCATAGATCTGGAGGATCAAATAAGATTTATGTGATTTGACTGAGATTGTGGCAAGGGCATGTGTTGCTCAGCGTCTCTCTGTTTCTTGGTTTCCCTGTCTGGAGGATGAAACTGGTCAAGAAAAAGTTGCACGTGAATTGATTTTTCAGGGTAGAGTTAATGACAAAAGTGTGCCCCAAATTTTTCAAATATCAACCCAGTCATTTACACAATTTTATTTGTCAGAAGTTTATTTTTCTTAAGTAGCACTGCTTAAAAGGAAAAGCAGTAGTAGTTTATTTTGTCATCTTTAAGGGAGACTAAAGGATGGAATAAGACAGTGAAAAGGAATTAGATGATTACTTACTCTTCACTTTTTCACAGGGAAATATATTTTTTAAAACCCAAGAAGTAATATTATTTCTGCATTTTTTTCCAGCCAGCTCCTGTCAGAGTAATATGAGGACTAAGCACACAGTTGTAGCTAGAAATTTATTAAACTAACTAAAAATAAAACTTGGTTAGACAGCAAGAAACTTTCATAGACCACATAAAAGAGAGCAAATTAAAGTGTAGATATCAAGTCAGAATGTTCACTACAAAGGATTTTATTAAATTAAAAAATGTCTAAAACCAGTAGTAGCAGGTGTGCCTAGAAATTAATGTTGTTCTACTTTCAGTGTAACAACTAACTCTTCCTCTTGGCTTTAATGTTGCAGCCATTTCCTTAGTTATGAAAAAGCAAGTCAAACGAGTTCTTTTCAGACTTCTTCTTAAGAATATGCTTTTAAAAATGTGCATAAAACCACAAAAAAATACTCAGTTCATGGGCAGAAGCATACTAAAAGCAAACATTAAAACCCCTGCCCTCTAAAATGGGTGGATGGTTGCAGGAAGTCAGCAGATTTCGCAATGCCAGCTGAGCAGTTCTTGTCAAGCCTTGATCGTCCTTTCCTTCCAGTTCACAGAAAAAAAAAATCTACATTTACTGCAACACTGTAAGGCTGTGTCTGTAATGCCACAAGCAATTTCTCCTGATTTCTGAACTTCCTCTGACTTCAGCCAGATCCAAGGCTGCTCCAGTATTCTCATTTCTCAGGGGCTTATTGTTACACAATGTACTTTCAGCTAGATCAAGAGTTGCCCCAATACTCATGTTTTTCGAGAATTTATCATTAGAGTATGTACCCTTAGCTGCTAGTTTCAACTAAACATAGTTTGTAAATAATTTTAACTCATATTTGTTATACTTATAAAGCTAAAACAACAAACTCTGACACACACACACAACACAAACAAACAAAACCACAAAAAAATGCAAGCAAACAAACAGAGCGATGACAACAACAAAAAGAACGCCAAACCCCAAACTTCAGGCTATATCAGTCAAGCGATACAGTTCACAGCCTTCTGAAATAAAACTCCCTATTATTGAAGAAACGATATTTAAATCTAGATGACTCACAAAAGTACATATGGAACTTTTCACATCTAGGTCACAAGTTCAAACATGGTCTTCATTACCTGCAAATTAAAACTATCAATAACTGACATCTGGTACATAGCCAAAATAAAATGAGCTCTTTTTCTATAGTGGGTAGCACAGAAGACATAATTGGTGGACTTGTTTCTAAATGTACTAAACATACATGTTTAAATACGTTTCTTCTCAAAAGTGGAAAGTCTTGCCTATCAAAAAGAAGTCAACAGTACCAACTTCTACAGCTTTCCAAAACACTGCTTTATTACTGTTTTCCCAACAAGTAATAAAATATTGACTTTAAAAGCCCTGCTGCACCTGAAACCTACTTTCTCATTAAAGTCGGGGCTTTCAACTGTGGTTCCAAAATGTGTGTGCTGCTCTCTCAGTAGAGGTGAAGCTGACTGGAAGTCAGGGTGGGAAAGCCTCTGTTGCTCTCACTGTACTTTTGTGCTAGGACTTGATCTCAAGTTAGACCCCTGTAAGATTCTTAAATGATATTCATTAGAAAATAATCTACTGTGTCTCTGCATATCATTTTCAAAAGCATCCTGATAATATTTAGGAAGACATCTATGCAAGTACAGAGCCGAATGAAATATAGTCTACATTTAAGTGTGAGAAGGCTTTATGATCAGTTAATGGAATTTGGGTTATTCTTGAGAAGTAAGTTTGTCAAATTAATCACAAAAATATCTTGAATATTTTTTAAAAATGTAAGATGACAAGATGAAGTTTCATAGATTCAGAAACAAAAAAGGAAAAAACTTGAGAATATGATTGGGTTTGTAGGTTGTTCTTGTTAGGCAAAATGGCCAGGAAATATTCTTCCAGCTTCTCTGGCTGCTACTCAATGACCAAAGACAGAGTTATAGTAATACATGAATGACATTTTGTATTTCCCAAAAAAAGCTATGCCGATCCCTTAAATATTTCTCTACTTTTTATTTACGAAGCAATAAATTTTTGTCACTTTGATTATAGCATAGCAAAACTCTTTTAAATAATTCTACTCTGCTCTGTATAGAAGTGACTGAAGGCTTCTTTTGGAAGACAAATTAAAGACTCAATGACTACAACCTGGACATGCAGAAGATCATATCACAGCCTTTTTCATTTCATCCAGGAACTTTGTAAAAGGAAAGAGTAGCACTGAACATGCAAGATATTGTTCCAAAGCTGAAAATTAATACTGATATAAAATAGCATTGCAGAATCTTCCCACTATAAATGCAGTGGATTGAATGTGTTCCTCATTATACCATGAAAATCTAAATCAGTAAAGACAACACTAAGAATGATATAATCTTAAAGGCCAGAACTTTCAGCTGTAATTGATAAGCAAAGCTATTCTTTTTGAAAAAGGAGGTTGATAGGTTTCAAAATGTGCTCACATGGTGAATACACAACCACAGTCTCTTTTGTGGATAAAAATCAGTCTTTAGCTGAATTTAAAATTTTCCTCCAGAAAATAAAATGCTTCCTTTGATGGAAGCAACGTCATTCTACTAAGTTAATATGCATTCAGGACAGATTTTCAAAGATGTGAAGGGCACTTGGATACATCAGTTAGGTGCCTCATGGATCTTCATGCCTTTGAAAAAATATCCTCCCTCAGTCTGTTAGTATTTTCTTAATACAGAATTTCTTTTCTTTTATGACTCATCTCTTTCACATCTTTGCTGTAAATAAAACATTCTCTTGGTTTTATAAATATGTTGATAGGCAGCATGGAAAATATTAATCACTGTACAGCTGAAGGACACTCAACAGAAGTGAAGAACATGAATTGAAGAATGTTAATTTAAATAATATTCAAAAGCTAAAAAGTGCTATGCAATCTCACTATGGTCACATCAGAGAGGCATTTTTATCACACATGAAATATAATAAAATCTCTGTCTCATCTGAAACAAAAAGATAATGAAATAAAGTTACTAAAAACATTATGTAGCACTAATATTATGTAGTTATAGAACACATTGACAATTGGAATATTACTTTTTCATAAGGATAGACATGTTGGATAAAAAGAAGCAAATGCTTTAAAATCTTGTAATATATAAGTGTATACCTAGCGGGAGAAATTTTCATATGTGTACAACTAAAAGTGGATGCTTAACTATCAATGAACTTTTAATTTTGTGTAGTGGGCAGTTTGAAACAGTCTTTATTTCATTTAAATCCTCAGCAAAATTCTGGTCACTTCAGGAGAACTGTGGTTTCTGCACTCTTGCTTAAAAACTAACTGGAATGGCTGGTATTATATTACTGAATATTAAACCCTTCCAGTAATAATGTAAAGAAAAAACTGATAGAATACAATCTTAAAAGCTTCCTGCTTCAGATTCAGAGGAAGTCAAACTATGTCTTTTTACTTATTTTTAAAAACATGGGAATTAGATAAATGGAATATCAAAAGCAAATTAATGTAAACAGAAGTGGCTATTTTCTGTTGTGTTAGAAGAGGCAATCGCTCTTGTAAAAATGATCTATTTAATTAATGCTCTCCAATATTTATACAGTCTTAAAATTACATTCAGCCCTTTGAAGGCAACTGAGAGGCTGATGTGGCCATCCAGTGAAAATGTGTTTGACATCCCTGCTCTAAAAGTTTTTGAGAACTACCTTACTATTATTGATTATTACATCAAATTTTGTTTGCTTTAGCCCTCTGGTCTTTACCTCATGTAGATCCAGAGGCCCTTCCAACCCAAACCATGCTATGATTCTATGATGAGTGCTGGCTGTTAACCATTCTTAGTTAAATTAGTATCAATAAAACCCATCGTTATATAGTTCACCTCCTTTGTCTAGGGCATTCAGGTTCATAAGAAATCTTGCATTTCCTTGTCTTCTTGAAAAAAAACATAAAAGCACTGAACTACACTGAAAGTGAAAAACTGTCTTTAAATATATCACTTCAATAAGATTTTTTCTACTCATCATCACAATATTTTTCTTTATCTGTATTAAATCTTAATAAAAGACTTATTCAATACTAAGGTAAGTATCAGCCTATTATATTACTTTTTTACTTAGTGGACAAATTTTAGTCTCACAAAAAGTTTGGTTAGTTTGACCAAATCAATTTCTCATAAACTTCTGATGTTGGGCAATTATATTTCTTCTTTTAAGTCTTCATTATCAAAAACCATATTAGGCTATCAGTTTTCTAGATGCTTTTCCAGTCTTATTGAACACCAAGAGAAACTTCGTGGCTGATTACATTTAACATGTACGTGGGAGGGATGTATCTGTGTATGTGGTGGGAGGAAACTTTACCGACTTAATGTTAGTAATGAAGGCAACATTTTAGGATTATCTGTTTAAGTAAAACCAAGCATAATTTTATATATTTGGCAAAAATACTACCATAATTGTGCCTGTATGGTCTCTGTGATGCAGGGTCTACATCTTCTCCTTGAGCCTGCATGTCAGGCTGAGAGGAGGTCACCTTTCAGGAGATGTGGTTAATTTAACTTCCTACCTAATCTGTACTCTGTGTAATGCCAAAACCAACACTCATAAGCAGGGCTGTGATTTTGAAACCAGTTACAATGCTGTGTGTGATTTGATGTGTCATATTCCATTTAAACCGGTCTAATCTGCAAACATCTCTTCATTCTCCCCTCCCAGCAAAGTGTCCCTGATGCTTCCATTGAACTGAGCCTGGAGACTATTCTGCCACAGGGGAGGATCAGCTCAATCCCTTACACATACACAGGATCTGCCAAAGGAGGAGGTGGGTTATATTTCTGACAGATCAACAAGCTGATCCAAGCTGTGTGATTGCTAGATCTGATACAAGGTTGGGTGGGAAAGGAGAAGAGCAGGATCGCCCTTGTACCTGCAGCCCACAGTCATGCCAGATGATGTGTGAGCTGAAAGCACATCCTTAGGCTGAGGTTTCACAGTTGTCAACTCTGCTGTTGCCATGCTGAGCAGCCCCACACCTTCTCCAGCAGCTGCTCCCTCCCAGCCCTGCACAGCCTTATGGCTCTTCTAGGGTGTTGGTTTATGCAGATGTGCAGGGAACAGGTTGAGGAAATTATCTGGGTGACAAAATACAACTAAAATGAAGAGATGCTTTATTTTTTGCAGGAGTCCTGTCCCCTACAGATCACTTTGTTAACCTGGTTCCCAGAGCAGCTGTACTGCTTGCAGTGTAGGCGGTGACACAGGGTGCACATGAAAGAAGACAGAGCTGCTCCTTAAAGCACAGTCTTATGTGTATTACAGGTAGTTCCACCTCTGCAACAGTAAGAACTGGGGTTTTAAGACTTCTCAGCCTGCTAGCCCTTGCAAATAGGCACTTCTCTTTATCACCTTCACTCTCACTTTATTGCAGTTTTGTGGGCACATGTCTGTCTTTCTGCTTGTTCTCCCTGCCTCATTATGGGACTTGTGCTTCTCTGCCTGTCCCAGAAGGCCATATTTCAGTGGCAGAAGGAGGAAGAGCAGGACAGAGATGGACTGAGCCAAGGCAAAATAGAGAGAGACTACTGCTGCTGTTACAGGTGCTGCTGGGGGGAAGAGAGAGAGGAAACAGCACCTGCTGCTTGCGACAATGAAATTCAGGTCACAAGCTGCAAACTGCATGGTATCTCTTAAGAACACCATTGTGGGTTTGTTGTTGTTGTTTCTGTTGGGGTTTTGTTTGTTTGGTTGGTTTGGTTTTTTGTTTTGTTTTTTTGTTTTCTATTGAAGCCAGAGCTGGTCAAACATTTTAAAATGGGTTTTCAATAGTAAAGATGTTTTTTAATTTATTCGTTAAGCATTTGTTACAAAATAATAAATAAATATTGGCACTTTTAAATCACTTGATTGTTAAATCATTTAATACGGTATCACTTTTTCCCACTTTTCCAGTGTGAAAAAAACCCTGCACTTGTTCTGCAAGTCTGTGAAATGGGATTTCCTTTGCAAAAAGCACACCCACAAACATAAATGGAAAAATGTACTTTTAAGGAAGCATAGTGATAGAAACTGAACAACTTAATTTCCTCTATATTTTCCACAAAGCAGATTGATATTTTTGGCCAATCTAGAAATTCTTCTAGAAATTTCTGGAGAATTACATTATTATGGTATGGGCAGAATAAATGCTTTGCAGGTATTAGCACACCTGTGTGAGGTGACTCTAACTAGTGACTTCATCAGTTCTGAGCATTTCTGTCCTCGTACATGTGGTCTGTTATTCCTGGTAAGGAGCTGGTTCCCAGAAGCTCTAACCCAGATTAAGATCCCACTCTCTTGCGCCTCGAGTGCATGAAAACCCTGATTTACAGACATTATATAGTGTGAATAGGCAAGACAACTAAAGGTAGAGTGGAAGAAGTTGTGCTTTGACCAAGGTTCAACAGCACTTCAGCAGTAGCAGACATGCAGCTTTTTCAGAGTATTTTTTTCAGCTGACTACTGTTGTTCCAGTGCCTGAATTTATCTTCCCAACCAGGCAAGAGCTCTAAAGCATTGATGGGAAAAATCCTATAAAAGATTCTTGATGGAACCTCATTCATAAACATCAAAATAACTTCAACTACTTACTTTATGCCAGGGGAGGACTCTTCTGGGAATGCTCGGTGATTTCAGATTTTTCAGTCTGCTTGTGGAGGTATGCTAAGTGACTAATCTTTAATGAAAAATTGATTCATTTCATTGAAATTGCACTGATACTAGCAGAGAGTCTGTTTCTAGCTAATCATTTACTAATCAGTCACTGGTGCAACAGAAAGCGAATGTCAGCCTTGCCCTGAAAACTTTCAGTTTACTGGCCCATAAGATAATCCCTATGGTGACTTTATTTCTCTGTAGTAATTTATACTGCATTACCTATCACTACCCTGCAAGTCACTAGATTCCTCTGTACCATATTTTGACTATTTATATGCAGGTAGTTCTCACCAGCTCTCTAAGGACCCCCTTCATATCAAAGTTTAATTTGTATATGATAATTTACTGTTTTACATTTCTTAGCAAGATTGCCTTAAGCAAACAGGCAATGCATCTGAAAAGGGTCATTTTTCTCGACAAATGAAATTTATAGAGCATTACTTACACTTCAGCATTCATCTAATAATCAAAAAATATTTCATTCTTGTTATTTTTAGATATCATTAATTCACAGGGGAAACTTCGATGGTTCTCCAGTCTGTGACTCCCTTATCCAGATTCAAAAGACAAAAGCTGCATTGTTAGCTTCTAAGAAAAAACTGCTGGAAGCACTTCTTCTGTTTTTTTAATGAACACCATATGAAAACAGGGATAGAACAACTATTTACTTACACACAGTGGTCTACTGGGGTCCTGTACATGGGCTACTTTCTTTGCCATGACACTGAACATATTACATTGGTCAGTCTATTTACAAGAATTTGTGTGTGTGTGTGTTATTTTTGTTGTTTTTCAATGTAATGATGGTCTTCTATGTAAGGGTGAATTATACTCTTGTGTATAGTTTACCAGACTTTAACACATCAAAGAGCAATAATATTTAATAGTTTTAGATATTAAAAAGTCAGTCTAGCTCATTTCCTTATTTCAAAGTTCTTATTTACTGTTCAATAATACCACAAATTTTATTGTTCCTGGTGCTGGAAGTTTCTCATTTGCCTAGTTAAAGATGATTAGGAGAGCATGTTGGAAGAGGAAAGGATATTTTTAAAGACCTTCCTGAATTAAAGATCTATGGTTAGATGTGGTTTTGGTGATTGAGTACAATGATTTACAGACTTGCCTTCTCCACTGTATACGATCCACACCAGGCAGTATATATTTTCCTGAGTCCACTGGCATAGCAGCACTAGCCATGTAGTGAAATGTGTCAGACCTTGGCCTCTACTATTCTGTTGCAAAGCAGTGGGAAATAGCTGTATGGCAGGACAGTGTTAAATGTTGTTGGTTTTTTTTACCCCTTTACATATCTATGCGGGTACATACAATGAGTTGAATACAGTGCTAAAAACAACAGCATGTTTTCCCAAACAGCATACAGGTACAGACATATATATATATATATATGTATGTATGTATATACGTGTTTCCACATACACTCATTTCTTTGTACAAGTTATTTTCTTCTTTCTGCATCACTAATTTTCTTATAGAAAATTTCATCTACTTGTTTTGATAAATGTAACTTTGTTTCATAGGAGTAACTTCTAGAAAACTTTCATCAGGTAAATAGTTCACTGTACTTAACCATATTTGAGAAATAAGAATATGCAGTCCAGGAGGGACAGGCTGAACTAAAGCAAAAGTGTAGAAAATTACTTGCAATTTTCCAGTTTCTCTCTGAAAGTTTCAGAACAACTAACCACAGTCAGCTTGACATTACCAAGCTTGCTACTGAAGATATATAGCTTTCATTCAATGAAGAATGACCTGTAGAAAACTTGCATCAAAAGCCAATGAAGTGAGGCAATGATTTATTTATGTGAATCTCAGTATGAGAAAGTGACTTTCAAAGGTAAGAGAGGTGTTTTAAAAAAAATATTGCCTTTGCTTGAAAAAAACCAGCTTTCTATTGAACACAATATATTTAAGTGAAATGGATAACAAATATATCTGAAAGTGATTGCACTGCTCTTCAGTTCAAAGAAACCACAGGTCACTGAAAGGATCTAATGTGTTCAAGGGCTTTTTCCCTATGAAAAGCTTGATGATTAAAACCAGTTTGTACATGATAAATAGCTACAGTTATTTCCACTTAATTATAATTTGAGTTAAGTATTTAGCTTCTGTTAAACAAAAACATTGAGATTTACCTAACACTACGAAATAAGAAACAGTACTTACATTGTTAGAAGAGCACTGGCAGGGAAAACATTACGGGAAGAGTTATTTTAAGTCTTGCTTCTCCCTACTTACACCTATTCTGTCTAAGATTGTAACTAATGGTGTGACATCTGGCAACCATACTACCTCAGGCTGTGACCTTGTCAGTTCTTGTAAAACTGTGGGAGAAGTTTAACAGTGCAAGCATCAGGTTTGGCCTTTTTTTAACTGTCTAGAAGCACAGAATCAAATATAGATACAAGCTACTCAGCTCTTCTGTCTCTAAACAGCTAAATCTGCTTTCCTCACAACACATTATTTCACGAGTTGCAGTTTTATCTTATGCAGGTAAAAAAACTAAGTAGTCGGGGGCTTTTGGTGGGGAGCAGTTGAAATTTACTTTATGTTATTAATTTATACCATTCATCTTGAAGAAATGTATAGAAAAAGAAACCAATTCTGAAAATTGTGAAGCAGAGGGCATTTCAAAAAGATGGACCCAATTTGAAAGCACGATTGCTTTGAAATTGGGTCCATCTTTTTGAAACACCCTATATATTATTACAAAATCTTGTAGCCAGGAAACTTTTTGCAAAATTGTGCATTTTTGCAATCAATTTGAAAAATATGCTGATTTCATTGTTAAAGTTTTAATATGAAGAATTAAGTGCTTTGTTATCTGACCAGGTTCAAGATCATATTTGTAATTCTAATCATAATATCTTCTCTTCCACCTGCTGTCCAGATAGTAATAGAAAGAAGAGAAACCAAGGTACTCAGCCTGCTTTCTGGCAGACGTCACCTTCTGTCAGATGACACTGAGTTATAGAGTGAGCTGCTCTGTTCAGTCTCTGGGGAGTTTGTCACAGTATTTTCTCATTGCATGGCAATGATCACCACACAGCAGACTTTCATTTCACTGCACAAAGCATTGTGAGGAGTGGTATTTGGAGAAGGCACATCAGTTTGAAAGGGAAAGTCAGGAGGAACGTTAACAGTAGCATTAGGTATGAGTATGAAATCGGCAGTATCACAGAATGAGAGAGAAGTCTTGGCTGAGCTGGTAATCTCCAGTTACCCAAAGACCATCTTCATTCTCTTCTCATCAGCAAGCCATGTCGTAGCTCTTTTTTCCTTAACAAAACTTCTCATGGCTTCTTCAATTTGCCAGAGAAAACTGTTCTTCTACTGAAGAGACATATTGTCTGGTCATCCATTATTAAACAACTTACTAGATTTCTTTGGTTATCTAAAAGCTTTTACTAGATTTAAGAAATGACAGAAATGTTTGCTGATCTTCCATATTAAAAAAAAGAAAGAAAAAAAAAGTATGAATTGTAGAATTCTTCTGATTGCTGTATCACCTAATGTAGTACAGGATAGGTGATTCTGAGCTTCCAAAATGAAACTACATGTCACCACTTGGATAAATTCCAGTTTTTAGTTAGCAGCTATCACATCTCCTGTTACCCTTATCACGTAAAAGCATAGTGTGTTTTGGAGGATATTTAACAGTTATCTGCTATAGTCTGATGTTTGGCCACCAGAACACAGACAAAACTAAAAACATCTTTCCTCCCCACTCTTCTTCCCAGGCTCAAATTCATGACTTCACTCCTGACTCCTCCATGTCCTCCCCTGTTGCCAAGAGAGAGGTCTGTCCATAACAGCTCCTCTCTGTCCCTTCTTCCTCCTCACACTGTTCTGTCCCAGCTCAGGGTCCCTCTCATAGGATACAGTCCTTCATGTTCCAGTATGCGTCCTTCCTATGGGGCACAATCCTTCAGGAAGAGACTGCTCCAGCATGAGTCTCCTGCAGGGCCACAAATCCTGCCAGAAATCCTGCTCCAACATGGGGTCCTCTGGCAGGCCACAGCTCCTGCCAGGAGCCTGCTCCTGCATGGCTCTCCATGTGCTGCAGCTTCCTTTAGGGCATGTCTACCTGCTGAGCTGTAGGATCCTCCAAGGGCTGCAGTGTGGATATCTGCTCCAGTGTGGTCCTCTATAGGCTGTACAGGACAACCTATGTCACTGTGGTCTTCTCCAGAAGCTGCAGGAGTGCTACTGCTCCAGCACCTGGAACACCTCGTTCTTCTCTGGTCTTGGTGTCTGCAGGGCTATTTCTCTCACGTTTTTGTCTCTCACAGCTGCTGCCTAGTGCTTTTTAACCTTTCCTAAATACGCTTTCCCAGAGGTTCCCTGTCCATGGCTGAGGGGCCCAGCTGTGCCCTGCAGTGGGTTCATTGGAGCTGACCGGAACCAGCTGAGTCCAACACATGGCAGCCCCTGGTCTCTTCTCACAGAGGCCACCCCTGCTGCCCTCCTGCTGCCAAAACCTTGCCATCTAAACCTCACACACTGCCTCACTCACCCGTTGCCTGAAACTGAGCAGAAGATGGGGCCCAATGCACAAAAGAACTGGTGGTGTGTGCTGAAAGGCACACATGTGTATAGTTCAGTGGTACAACCAAAACCTGGGCACCACAGCCATTGCTCGTGTTGGCTCTACAGATCTCAAACCATTAATTAAACTACAGTACTTGATAAATTACTCCTTATTTTGGGCATTACTGTCTTTGGATTGACATACTTGCCAATAGATCTTGGGACATCCCTGAGCATCTCCAACTTCAGGTGAAGACAAGGGGAAGGATGTGCAGGTTTTCAAGACCTGAAATTCAGACCCAGGGAAAGGAAGTATAACCACTCAAATGTGTGCCCCTCATTTGAAGTTACTAATAAAAATATTACTTTGGATGAGGTACAAAAGAGCAAAAGAAAAGAGGCTCTAGCTGTAACATCTCCACCTGTCATGGTGCCTACAGTTCCCTTTCATATGGCAGAGAAGCATCCCAGGAGCACATTGAGCCTGAGGCAGAGCCTGAGCTGGCCTTTGTCTTTAACCAGTTTGTTTTCCATTTTGCACATATCAAATAACTCATATCCCTCACCTTCCTCTTAGCAATGCTGCACAGCTCATTTAGAAATGGCAGCAAATTCATTCCATGTGCCATGTTCCTCATGATTACACAAGTGCTTGAGTATCTGCTGGGAACGTTCACCAAGAGAAGTATTGCCTGTTGCACTGGGTCATGTCCATTATATACTGGTTTATTTAATGCCAGTATCAAACAGGTTGCTAACAGGCAAAATTTGCCCTATCATATTTAGCATATTAGAATGAGGCAGGACTTCCCTATTATACCTCCATAAATTTAAAGTAAAATTTAAAAGCTTCTTGGAAAAAGCAGTTTTTGTACCAAGGGATCCAAATACTGGACAGACTTTGTGTGTTTCTCTCTCTCTACTTGTACAATCCATATTCCGTGTAGAAAATATACTAAGGAAAGGAACATGCATATACCCTAACACGCGTAATATGAAAACCTAAGTCAAAGAGCATGGGAAAATCTATGTACTAGTAATGTAGAAAATAAAGTCCAGTACTGTCCATATGACACAGAGGTGTCTGAATTTATTACATTAAATCCAAAATCAAATCTATACAATAATACAGACAATAATCTAAATGGTACTTGGTTTCACTTACTCATAAAAAATAAGGAGGACTAAATCAACCATGTTAAAATATAACTATGAAATTTTACAAGCCTCCATTTTCAAAATTTATGTTTAATAACCAGTGATTCCTTCCTAACAATCAAAGTAATAGCCTATATAAAGGAGTATGCAATCACAGTAATTAAAAAAAAAAAATCACCTTTTTCAAGTTCCATTAAAGGCAATGTAAAAAATTAAGCAACTTCTTAGTTAGACTACAAAATCAAGAGTTATAACTCCAGAGTACTTTACAAACAAGTTCACAAATAGATCAAAAACTGTATCTTTATTAGATTTCGCCTGGATTTTAAGTGACTCTCAGTGTATTGTTAACTAAGTTATAGGTAGCTTTGTAAAACTTTCAAAATGTTATTTGTCTTTTCCTCAGTATTGATGGTTTGATAATCACAGTTATTTCACTGACCATAATGTCCTCTGATGTTCAAATCCACAATTCTATATACTGCAGCTAGCTGGCTATGATTTCTTTTGAGCTTTGGGGTTCCAGTTAATATCAATTCAAATTAAAAAGTATTTTCACAAAGCCTGTCTGTAGAAACTGGACAATTCTCTGCAGCTGTACTCCTAATGCATTTGTTACTCCTTTCAAAAGGCAAACTTACCTTTATTTCAATAATGAAATTATTCTAGTAAAAGTATACTCATCCAGTGAAGCAGTACTTAATTATATTCCTTGAAGAAAACAAACAAAACAATACCTTTTGTAGTGCTTTAATTTAAATTTATCTTGGATTAATGACATTTTGCATTTTTGACTACTTTTAGCTTCTTTAAAAAAAAAATTGGAATTTCCTGTAACGATTTGGTCATTTTTTTTAATTTCAGCTGAGACAGAGCGTTCAAGCTAGAGCAGATCTTCGTTGCAATTTGCACCAATGTAACCAAGTTTTGAGAAAATCGCTTACAGAATAAACAAAGAAATAAAGAATCAAGTGTTCTCCATGTAACAGCGTTTAACAATAGTTTCACTTTATGTGTAGAGCTTTTGTTTCTCGATCTGGGAACAGCATATGGGCAATTCCTCTTACCCTCAAAGGTCAGATTCCATTATATCTGACCTCCACATTATAAATTAGCAAACAAAGCCATTTGTGAGCCTTCACTGCTTGTCATTGTTATTCATGCAAATCTGCTGCAATGTGCCATTTAGGACAGTCATTGTCATAACCCAACTACATGACAATATATGCAAATAACCAACAGACTGAGATACAAAGAAAAAAACAATAAGTTAGCATAGATTTTCCCTAGTTGTCCACATCTGTTGGCATTAATACGAGGAATATCTATAAATAAATGAGCTGGTCCTCGGTGGAGGAATGAGGATCTTGCACTCAAGAAAACACGGAGAGAAGCATGCAGAGAAAAAGGAAGAGAAGGTGTGAATTCAGTTTATCAGAGGGTTCAGAGCTGTTAAAACCCTGGAGGGGCGGAGTGAGAGGAAAGTTTACATTGAGAAACACATTTATTTCAATTCATGTTCTTAGATGTTTATTCATGTTTTATTTTATCACAAGTCATATTTAAAGGTCATTAAATATGACTAAATTAACAGCATTGATTGATTTCAGTGTAGCATATCCTGTATTTTTGGTGCCAACAGTTGCTGTCAAATGTCAGGATCCTCAGAAAGGGTATGTATTATTCCCTTGGAGATGCCCCTTTGAGCTATATCAAATTGGGGAAAGCCAGGAGGAGGACTCTAGTCACTTTGGAGTTGACTTAAAATAACAAATTATTTAGGCATGACAGATCCACTTAAATGCAAAATCTGTAATAAGGGGAATTCAGACTATGTTAACTGTCCTTTTTGACAATAACAAAGTGGCCTGTATTGGAGTGTAAAGAACAATCCTGTAACAGCCAAGAGATGGGCTGTTTGATCTTACACATTTTTTCTGTATATAATGTACATATTTTTTATGACACAGCAGTTGTTTTTAAAATAGGTTTGCATTATATAACACTTAATGTCCTCTGAGCCAAAAGTCTTTGTAGCATTTGTCCCCTGGAGTTTGACTTTCATTTATGGAAATTCATATCCATGTAAAGAAAAATTAATTACGTTGTTAATCATAAAGGAAAAAAAAATCCAAAAATTTGATGGTGTATTGAGGTATATATGTGGGACATGAAGCTCTTTGGCATAACAAATGAGTTACATAATCTGTAAGGTAAAAAATGAAGATAACTTTCTCTGTATTGCTGGCTCTTCCTGTTCTTATGTTTTATTGTCTTTTCACTAGAAGTGTATGGGAATTATTATGTGTAATACATACATAGTTCAGGAGAGGTAATAAGTCTCCACTAAAAGACATATAACCAGTTTCCTTACTACCACTGTTTCTATGTTCCCTTTTCTTTGGCTTGCAAAGTTTAATTTGAAAATCACTGGGAACATTTTCCTGTGCCAGTTATATAAATGTAGTTAAATATAATCATTAGGATGTTCTATTTTGGACCTTCCCATATGCTTAGGATTTCCAACAGAGATTTTACAAGCCATAAAATTCCATGGAATACCGTAGATTTTTAATTCATATTAAAAAAAAAAATAGAAAAAGGAACCACAAATACTGGGATATTTTTTTTTTTTTCCAAATAACGTACAACCAATAATATAAGGAAGTGTATAATTCTGAGTATGACTGACCATGTATTTGTCTCGTTTTCCTGTTTCTTATATTTAATGGCCATGCAAGTCCTTCCAATGTGTGCTGGTTTGACTGAAAACCAGTTAATTTTCCTTCATGCAGTTAGAAAGCTTTCTTTTTCATAGCCAGCATGCTCATTATTTGGACTTAGTTTGAGAACAAGAAGATAACACCCCAGAACAGAGTTAATGTTTTTAATTGCTCTGGTCTGAGAGCCAAGGACATTCTGAGCTCTGCCCACGAGTGTGAGGCAGCTGGTAAGGGGGGCATGGATGGGGCAGAGCTTGACTGACATCCAGACTGATCAATAAGAATATTCCATGCCATTAGTGTTATGTTTCATATTTAAGGAGAGTCGGGATCTTTTAGCTGGATCTTCTGCTCTTTTTTAGAGTTGGGATGGAGACCTGTTTGGGGGACTTCTGTTCAGGACTTTCATCAGTTCAGCCTTTTGCCGTTCTGCCATTTTGCAGACGCCTCTGGGCCTTTCTGCATTTTTCTCTCCTCTCTCTCCAGCATCAGCTGCTTGGGACCTGGTGCTGTTTTCTGGGACTGGCTGCTTAGTACAGACAGAGTTTGTGAGGAATTGCATTGAGTATCTTTTATTTTATATTCTATTTCCATATCTAGTATTATTAGTAGTATGTTAGAATTGTTTTGTTATTTTATTAAACTGTGTTTATCTCAATCCACAAGTTTCTCCCTTCCCTTTTGATTCTCTCCCCTACTTGGGAGTGGGAGTGAGGGGGGGAATGAGCAAGTGGCTATCATGGTTATATTACTAGCTCAGGTTCAACCACAACACAGTGTTTGAAGTCATAGTCCCACTGATTTCAGTGACGCAGGGGGATAAACCCCTCCACACAATTATAAACCTACCTTGGTGCTTTGGTAGAATATAAATCTATAAAAATGCTGTATTTTTTGTCTTTGTTGAAGGACTCTACCCCAGCCAAGAGTCAGACCTTCTTTAAAAATTTGACCTGCTCCTCTGTATGCAAATAAAGTAGCAATTTAACCTTAGGCATTTTCTATCTGCTTTAGTTATGATTAGATAGTTCATAATTCCTTAAGAGGTTATTTTATTTTTGTTTTCATGGCCATAATGTTCTAGCCAAACTAAAAGTTATAGTCCATAAAAATCATATATCTGGCAATCCAGAGTACTTTATTATATCTTTCCACATTTTACAAGAATTGTTTCCATGTAATTTGCCAGGAATAAGCACTAAAGTGCACTTCAGCATCCTGAAATACTGCACTGTTCATTGCAGCTGTTCTGATACACTGCTGAGTTGAACTGTCTCTAATAGCAATACCTTTTCTTCCCAAAACTAGTCATATCTGGGCACTTAAGAGTGTTTACTTCAACTGGGCCAGTATCTCTTTTTGAAGTTATGAAGAATTTTCTCAAACAAGGAAGTTCTATTAGTTTAAGTTTACAGGCAAGATGCCCGTGTCTACGTTGTTCTCTGACTCATCTGTTATCAAAAGAATGAACGTCATCTATAGAAAACTGTTTTACAACAGCAGCCCAAAACTTCAAAACTGTTTAGAATCTTTCAAAGTAAAAAACTTGCAATGTCAATATCTTAGATTAAACAAAGAGTAGCACAGAGAGAAAAACACTAGCTTTATTTGTGCCACAGATAGATATAAAGACAGGATTTATCATACCTGATCAACATCTGAGTTAACCTCTATCTAAACCTGGCAATCTATTTAAAGCTTTACTCAGTGTGGGATGCTTCATCCTAAGAGGAAGTCTTGCTGCTCCCTCAAATACCAAGATAATTGTGTAATGCTGTTGAGAGCTTAGGAGATGCAGCTCCTTCCTAAATTGTCCAAGTACTAAGCTGAGCTCCTGGGCTTCCTTAAGCACAGGACAGTGCCTGAGACTATAACCAGTGTGTGGTGACCAGCTCCTTGGCATCCCCCTCCTATATTTCTTCCCTGTCAAATATATGTCTCAGTCGACAGTTATATTTGACTCTTCTCAAACAAATTAAAGCAATGGGAATTATGAAAATAATTCCTTAAAAAAGTGAGGACGAGCCCTTAAATGAGAAGCCAGACTTAAGACTGGAGGATAAGTGGAGGGTTGCTACTAAAAAGCGCCTGTGACTGTGAACCCTCACGCCTGCATGTTTTACCAAAATATCCTTCACACATCAGGACAGGGTCTGTTCTAGAAAAGGACATTTTAATGCTGCTGGATGAGCTTGCTGTGCTAACTACAAAATGTGTCACAACAATAACAAATGACTTGTGATGAAATATTTAAGTAACAGGATCTTCTTGGATTTCTAGTGGCATTCTTTCACAGAGCACTCATGCCTTCACAGCTTACAAAGTAAATGGAATTTCTTTACTAGTGAATTACTGCTCATTTTCTCAGAAAGAACTGTAAATGTAACTATATCTTATTGTAATATTTAATTTTATCTTAGAAGCAGCAGAATAGCTGGGGTTATCTCAGTGTCAACCTATTAAGCTCTGCTTTTTGAAGCTGGTAATTGTCAAACAATTCCAGCATGAATATTTATCATAGAAGGCTTCAGAGCTGGAAAACATTTTTAAAATCAGTTGTAAAATATTGCTTAAGTTATCTCTGATGATTTGAATAAAATATAAAACAGAAATATTTTGGGGACTGAGGATTGTTGAGACTTGCTAAGGGACATATTTCTCCCTCTGTTCTTAGTCCTAGTATCTTGATATCAGGATTTGACAGTTATTTTTTTCTGAATGGCCAGCGAAATGTTTAAGAGGAAACCTAAGTTCTTCAGATCAAAGAACTATGTTCTTTTTTGAAAAACAACACAAATAAAAAACTAAAACAATCAAAACCCCACAAAACAAAACAAACACAAACAAAATCCCAACCAAAACAAAACCAATATATATACACCTTAGGCTGGTCATTTGTCAATAATTTAAAATAACCCTTTGACGTGACTACGTTCTAAGTCAGTAAAAATCACCCATGACTCAAATGGGCCAAGGTTACCACTTTTGTGTGCGGTAATGGTGTCAGCTGGCTTGCATTTTTTATGTACTACAATTGTAAATCACATCGATTAATCCTGAATTTATTTAAAGAATGAGAAGCTTGTAGGAACTGATGTATTAAGAAAATTAATAAAAATGGATATGTATAGAAATTGCACAGGGAAAGTGGTTTGAGACAAACAACATGTCACCCATTGAGAAGTATAAAAAAGGTATTAGAATCAGAGGGGTATAAATAGTCTGTTATCTGTCAAGAGTGAAAATGTAAGCATGAAAACAGAATACAGAAAAACAAGATTAATCCTTATTCAAAAATATGTAAAGTAAAAAAAAAAGGAGAGTTCAGAATAATTACACAAGTCAAAGTTATGAAATATTTAGAAACAGAATAGGATAAAGCCTTCATAAATACTAGACAGGACATTCTTCCCTTCAATGCAAAAATGAGTTGGAAGATGTTCTAGACTTGAATTTCTAATTTCTAGATGTGGATGTTGCAAAACTGCCTAGCAACACTGCATGCCCAGTTTCCTTATTGTTAACAGGAATGGAATATCTAGCTCTCTTAGCTGCTTATGAAAACTCTGAGCCCTAATCCATCATTTCCTGGTTAAAAAACTACTTTGTAAAAAAACTACACCCTTTGAGGAGCTAAAGCATGGTTCCATCCTCTCAGTGTTACAGCTCATGCATTGCTTTCTTTTTGTACTTTGTCTGAAGACAGTTACTATACCAGTGAAGTCATTTACTTCATTAAATTTTCTCTTAGTTTTCCTCAAAGGGACATGCAGGAAATCAGTTTTCCTACTGACTGCCCACAGACTGTGAGTAAATTCTACTCTGCTCTTTACCAGGTGTCCCAGGCTTTGCTACGTGCATCGGTGATGGCTGGGTGTAGAAAGAAAAGCAGGAATCCAGCAAGCTCCAGAGTACTCATCAGGTGTTTTGAAATACTATTTTGCAAGGTTGCAGGATGGATTAATGATAATTGCTACCTTACTATATGAGATCTGAAAAACATCTTTAAGGGATAATGACTAGTGGCCAAACAGAAGTTGATGAAGATTCCTCTGCTTCTGAGTATCTTCTGATGTCACTGCTAAATCACGCTTCTATCTACAGCTGATCTCAGGGAGTTTCTCATTTTCCTGGGTTGTGCTTCTTCTGCAGTTCAGTCCTCAGGGCAAAGAAAAACAGTCTTGTCTGCATCACCAGTTCCTCGCAGAATGGCTCAGGTTGCCCAGGGGAGTGCCCTACATCTCTCAATTTTTTAGAACATTTCCTTTAAAAGCAGAACCACCACCACCAACAACAAAAAAATTATAATTAAATGCTTTTTCATTAGTTGTCATGCACTGTAAACAGTGTGTCAGGTGGTGGGTGTCTATAAACACAAAGCAGCGAGGCTGCAGCTGGTCTTCAGACAGAAACATGCTGCGGCTGGAGCAGAGCAGGATCATGGCATTTTAGAGTGTGCAACCTATCGGGCAGTAATTTGCGGCTAGATTGCAGTTGTGACCTCGCGCTAGCAGTGAGGAAGATGAGCTGTGCACTAATAACAGTTCCCAGCAATGCTCCCTGTTGTGCTGGCAGTGCAGACACAGCAGCTGCTGCACACACCCTCTCCTGCAGCCATCCAGCTCTGCTGACAGCTGTGTACAAACAGCATCATCACTTGAACAGTGTCAGGGCTACCGCCTACCACTAATCACATGTCTGTTAGCACTTTTGACAGGTCCTGATGAAACAGATGAAGTTCTGAATAGAGCAAAATAAGGAAAGAGTATGCTATTCTTTATCTTCATTCCTGTGCGTACACTTGTGGAGAAACAACAGCTTGTCATTTCACTGAGAGACGACTACACAGCAATACAGCTTTCAGACGGTTAAATGGGTAGCTTGGAGCTAAAATAGAAATCTGGGGAGGCACAGTCTGGGGCCAAACCTCTCATTTTGAAGCATCACAAGCTAAATGCTGTTTAATCCACACATAGCGAGGTGATACACTGAAAGTGTGAGCCAGTAATAGACTCTGGACTTTAGAGAGTGACAAGGTCGAGATCTAACAAAGTGATTTGTGGCTCATATTGGACAAATGATTATTTAGCACTAGTAACAGAGAATGTACACGCTGCCTTCTGAAAGGGTCACACAGCTCAAAGAGATTCTTAATGAAATTAGTTATTTTCTAATTGTAGAGCTAATTAAATTGTAAAGAGAGACCTGCTGGCACTGGAAAGAGTATTCACATTTTTCAGCTGCAGCCTTGTTATTAAAAGAGCTGTTGAACTGCTTTAGACTGGCTGGACCTCTGCTACAGCTGTCTAATCCAGGTTTCTTTTAGTATCTGTGGAGAATATTTGCCTAGTGCAAAATCAGCGATAATTTCAATGAATGTTTTTATAGTAGATGTCTTTCTTACAGATAAGTACACATCTGCGTCCTTCAGGCAGTGAACAAAGCAATAGATAGATACTGAGTTACTCTTTCCTCTGCATCTGACATTAGTGATTGGAAGGTACATATGGCTAGGTGGCCATTTTACTATGGTCTACGTTCAATATATAGAATTTAAATCACTAAAATCCAAAACAAAACCTTCAAAACATCATTACGTTAGGAAACACAGATTTCTGTAAACTGAATCACAGAAACATTGTCCAACAGAACAGCGGTAGCTGTCCTAATAGCCACCACCATTATATTATTCATTAAAAAAACGGTGTATTTTTCTTCACTAAATATAGGGGTTTGGGACATTTAGATATTGCCTGTAAACAGAATGAGTTTTCTATTAAAAAAGTGAAAATATTTTATAATTTTATCACCATTACATTCAAATATGCATATTTTGTAGGAAATTCGCTGCTAGTTAGATTAAGACGAATGGGTGAACCAAGATGGTAAAGAATTCTTTACTGAATAAAAATATGTTTAGCCCAGCATGTGTCATATATCTCATATCTTTAGGATACTATTAATAAAGTTTTTCTATATGAAAGCACAAAAACACATTGCCAGGGATTGCAAAAATATAAAATTTTGACATTTACACTTTGAAAACCAATTAAACCTGACTCATTGATAATTGCAGAACACTTTGCATATTTTCATGCTTATGAATACTTCAGATTATTAACATCCCCCAAAAGTGCCTGCATTTGAAAATAAATTCTCAGATAATGCATGCCAGAAAATAATTCATTCCTTTAGGCAGCTGTGGCAAAATCAGAGGCAAAAGAAGGTGGAAATCAGACACAGGTGAAGAGGGACTTAGGGGAAATCTTCTCCTTGTGTTACTTACATATATATGTATACATATCTAAATATATATATAAACCTCTAGTGTGGGTGAAACATATGTGTTGGGTTGGTTTGCCTTTTTAAGTAGTGCTGACATCTAAGCTTCAGTGTTTTAACATATGACCTCTTCTTCCCTGAATGCAACTGAAGCTTCTGTGTTTTATATTTAGTAAGTTAATCAAATGAAATTATGTTCAGAAAAAAAATGTAAAAATGACAAGTTGGCAGCTCTGCTAGGTGTCTCTCTGTCGATGTCTCATTTATTCTCTCTGGCTATACACGCCAGTACAGAAACCCAGTGCATTCAGCTACCTGCAAATGAACCAGGTCCCTTCTCTCTGCCTGTCATTCATTGTCTACTGCCACTGAAGACTGGAGAGACTCAATCTTGCTAATAATCAACCCTGTGGTCAATTCTGGAGGCAGAATATGGTCCATCCAGCTTGCTGCTTGGCAGCTACTCTGACTTAGCAGGCTCACATTAGACAAAACTTATTTTTGACAGTACACTAAGAAAATATGACTAGGTGAAGACATACATATGGTTACATTTTCAGCTGACTTCTGAAAAATGTTCTCAGGATATTTGGAAAGATGCCTGTTTTTAAGAACAGAAATGAAGTTTTGTACAGAAAATACATTTCCTGCATATGCTGTATCTATTACAAGTGCTACAGGTGAATTTGAGTAAGATGATTTTGATAAAGTGCTTATGGGATACAAAAAAAAAACCCCTGTAAGAGTTGTCATTCAAAACATGCCAGCTGACAGTCTTCAATTTTTAGCAATTCAGAGGGAGATATGAAGCTGAATAGCAACACACTGTAAGGAATACAACTGAATGACAACTATATAAAATAGTTTAGATTAACCGACAGCTCAAAGTATCAGAAAAAAATATCTTTAAGATCTCTAGCCATAAAAATATACACATTATTCCAAGACTGTTTAATTGTCTTACCAAGCTCTGAAAGCTTGCCAAAAATTGAGAGTCTCACATTGTTCATGTTACTGTCCAAGAACATTCAGGCAATTACAGCTCTTGCAGATGTCATGATGTCAGATTTGTGGGCAATGACAAGCCATGTGACTTTCTCCTGCCTTCACAAACAGCAACTGAGAAATATGCAGTAGTAGTGTCTCTAAGAGTTACTGTGCCTGTATAGAAGCATGCAGTACCAAATGCAACAGCAACAGCAATATTTAGAGAACAAGGAATGGCATTGCAAGACACCTGGTGTCCAAGATTTAGCTTTGAAGTCTAGGAAGTCATGTGAGAAATCAAGAAATCAGATCTATATTAGGGATAATCTATCTAAAAAATTAAGTCTAAATCTGGAATTCATGCATACCCCACTTTGAAGTTGTGTTGAAGATAGAAATATAAGTATTTTTAGAATTTTGAGGATTTTGACAACAGAAAAAATTCCCAAGAAATTTCTTCCACTTGAATATAAGATAAAAAATATAACACAATTTTAAACTATTTCAGCATCTGACTATTGTATTTTCAACATTTCTCCAAAAGCTATAATAGAAAAGTTGAGAAACATAAAATATACAAGTCCAATTGCATCTCAATTGCTGCTGTACAAGTATCTCTTTCCTTTCAGAAATTGTGTCCTACTCAAGCCAAGACACAATTGAGACTACAATATTTGCCTCAGTAATTTTCTCCCTCTTGTCCTTTCTGCCTGATGTTAATCTGCAGTGTCTTGAGGATGCAAGTCCCATGGGTGAACTGGAGGCCACCTCTTATCTGTGTGATGAGATCCATAATTTTGAGGAACCTGGTAGATTCTTGGAAAGAAAGAATGGAAACAGACTCTTTTTTCCTGTTTATTTGGCACCATTTAAGGTTATTTATTAATTCTAAGGAAAGGGTAACACTGGATAAAAGTATTAAATGGGAGACACTTAACACTGACTTCTCTCTGTAAATAGACTCTGAAGTAAGCACAATGCTTAATTAATGGCCAGACCAATGAATATGACTGTGGCTGAGATACGTAGTACAAGAGTTTGGAAAAGAGAGTATTACATACCTTGCAGATCCTATTATTACTAATTGACAGTAATAATATTCAAAACTATGTAGAGCTCTATTAATGTCACCCAAAGTTTTTACAAGTTTGTAAATTAATATGATACAAAACGATTACTCCATCAGTATATTAAAAATTATTTCCTGTTTTGACCAAGAATTGGTTATTTAATTACAGTTACATCAGAATAATAACAAAAATGTCATAATGTCGGCTAAAATTGGAATATTTCCAAATCCATGAACGGATTACTTTAATGTTTTATACTTTGCAATGAGGTACACCATTAGTATTAGCAGAAAATAGTAACTCCCATGACAAATTAACAGTTCTCAGTAATATATTGTTTTCCAGAATTTCAGATCATCTTGAGATGTGTAATATTATCCAAGCAATAAACTACAGAAGCAACTCCCTTTAGAATAAACTGTCTTTACGAAGTAAGTGCACTAAACTATGTGCTAAATTATCTAAAAGTAGTAAAGAAGTGCCTTGATACAAACTAACATGCTAGATGTTTTAATAACATCAAGGGTTTTATCAGAGCAGTTTATTAATTTTAGATGATATAACTCGAATTTGTTTATAAAAGGGAAAATATATGTGGTAATTATGCATCCTGAGCCAGAAATAATGTGTAATGCACTGTGCCCTCAAATGAGGCAAACTAGTTACATATGTCAGGCGTCGCCTCGCCAGCTTTTTCTGTGAAGTGGGTGCAGATAAAATTCATGGCAGTTTAAACCAGCCTTTTCATTTTAGAAAAAAAAACAAAACAAAACCCAAACCATGCCAACATTCAGTTTAATTTGGCTTTAGATTTCTGAGGGAAGAAGATGCCTAAAACCTGTGAAAAGGTCATTAAAAATCTGTGGGCTGTACCTCTTTCGAAGTGTTTGGAATGTGACAAATGCTAAAAGCAGGAGGCTCTTTTCAGAGTTGTAAAGGCTAATAGTCTTATCCCTCTGCACTTCCAAAGTTGTATTCTCTTTCTGTTGCTGATGTGTTTCCTTTGATGGGATCTAAATTGAGACATCAGAAGAGAGTAAGAAATGACTTACCGGGAGGGAGGAGACCGATCCAGCTGTTCCCAAGTGACCACCAGGGACCCTGCTGGCGGGGAGCTGCTTTCCCTGCTCCCTCTGCCCTGTCCTGCCCAGAGGCCACAACTACTGCCCTGGCAGGTCAGTGGGTACATCTGTGCCTGTGCCTCTGGTGTCCTTCTACAGGCCTTCTCCATTAATTTACCTAATCTTTTTTCAAGTTTATTGCTACTACCTGTACTGGCAACCCCCAGTGCCAACAAATTCCAGAAGTTCATTACCTGTGGTGTAAAAAATGTGCTTTTATATGTTTTAAACAAACATCACAGAATAAATATTTTCTTCCTTTTTAGTCCTTTTGTTTTGGACTTTTATGGTAATTGTTTATAGTGATACTGACTGACTCACCAAATCCAATAATCTCTAGGAAATTAAATTGTCTAGCAATTATTTAGATGCAAGTGTTTTTGTGCACTGCTCCATAAGTCAGTTGTGTATCTGTGTATGCAGTTTAGCATATAATATATATCCAGTTAAAAGCAAAGAAAAAACAAACAAACATAGAAAAACAGAGAAATGAAAAAGTCACACTAGAGAAGAAAATACAAACAATAAATTAATAATAACATAAATGAGCTTCCAAATTTGCATCTGCACTGCTGCAAACACAAACATTTGTAACGTGTACTTAGAATGGGTATTATGTACCTGATTTGGAAGCAGTAAAATTCAAGCATTTACATTAAAGCACCTTTTAAGACCTTATCACAAGCTTTAAAATAATGCAACCATAAAATGCTGTTCCTGGCTGCAGAAAGCACAAAGGAAAGGGTTCTTATACATGCAGCTCCACTGATGTTTACAGAAAACCTTTACAAGTCTGCTATCATCCTACTGATTCTGAATACTAATTTCAGGAATCTGGTACCCAGTTAAAGCAATAAGCACACAGTTACTGCATATGCCCAGGCTGCTTTTACTGTACATATGCAATAGGTCCAGGTAACCAACAATCTGTTTTTTATTTTAATGTTAGATACCAGCATACTCATTTTACCAACAGCAGCTAACAAACAGAGGACGAGAAAGCTGGGGGTGACAGCAAGCAAGGAAGGTCTTCAGGACAGGAAACAATACTTTTAAGAGTACTCTGAACTGAAAAAAAAGAAGCTGATTGACATGATGAATAATACACAGAGATAATTTTCTCAGGTGGGTAATTCCTCATCTAAACTCTCTTGACCATTTCTACCTTCTTCCATTCCCAATGTTCTCATTGTCTTTGCTTTCTTTCCTTCTTTTCTGCAATCTTCTTTCAGCTGGTAAGTCATAAGGTTCATTTTAACTACAGCAATCAGTGAGGTTTGGCCATCACTGTCCCTATTTGACATTCCCTTCAGATGGGCACCTGGAATTCACAGTTTTTGCATCCCACATGCCCTGATATTTCTTCGTAAAGTTGTTGCTCTTTGACATTATGTGAAGAGCCAGACAGAAGGAAATTCACAGTGAATCAGAAGTGGCAACAGTTAAGCTCAGAAGTACAGTAAGGATATTAACAAAAACAGAATAAAGACACTGTCAGATAGAGTCTTTGATATGGTGAACTTCAGAGAACTTTAGGAGCGTACAAGGGCAGAACTCAAAAGCAGTAAGGAAAGGAAAAGAATGTTGTGAATAGACAGCTTTGAAAAAAGAATGCAGAGATAATAAGACTTCATCCTGCAATGAATGAATCACAGAAGCAATAAATAAAAACAAAAAGAGACTGAAAGCTCTTTAAAAAAGACTCAAAAAAAAAAAAGATTTTTCAGGTTAATGTCTCTCTACATTTAACTGAAGGGAAAATTCAGAGTTACTGAGCATCCTATACTAAGTGCTAAAAGAGGGCTTTTGTCAAAAAATCTTCACAAAACCGTGAAGTTTACAAGGCCATCTTCGTTTGTGCAAGTGCAGTTCCGTGCAAAAACTTCATGAGCATAGACAAACAGCCATGTCTACTACTTGCCCATCTATCATCATTTTATTGGGATAGAACCCAACTGATACAGAAGAGATTAAAAAAAACCTTATTGGAATTACAGAAACCAAGCTTGTGAGCAGACTGAAGTAGGCAGCTCTTTGAAGTTCGTCTTATGTAAAGCACAGAAAGGAAGCAACAAGGGACAATGTAAATGAGACTCCGTGACTAATTTCCCCAGTGGTGGAACTCCTACACACTTTGACTACAGATCAGTGAGAATCTACATAGAAGAAGAGACATCTATGCTAAATTTTGCCAATGGAGAGGAAAATGTCAAACTGGCTTCAGGAGCAGCTATGGGAAGCTACAAGCTAATGGGAAAAGGAGGGAAAGTGGAGACAGCAGTGAGAACCCAAAACAGGAGACGCAGACACAGAGGGAATCGGCACTCCCAATAATGCAAGACTCATTTTCTATTTAGGTTCTCTCATAATGCCAACAATAATTATTGAACCCATACACCTTTTTTATTTTTTTTTTAACTTTTAATATCTAATACATTTGTGTTTTTTTTTTCTTTTCATTTTTCTTGAGATATACACTTTGCCCTTACCATATTACTCCTCTATTGGTAACAATGAAAACTTGATTACTTGAGATCATCTTGAATACTGATCTTGAGCCATAATAGCACAAAATATATTGCACCAGCTGAAACTGTGTTCCTGGATCGCTGCTTTGGGTACACAATCCCCCCTTCTCTGGTCTAAAACAAGAGCAGCAAAATTGAAGCTGCTCTTCAAGGTTAGGAATATTTTTTTAAGTTGAACTCAACTGAGCCTTTGGCTAAGAAAATCTGAATGAAATGCCCATGCTTACAGTTCAGAGGAGTATATTAGCAATGGAGAGTGCACGTGTCACCTGTGTGTCAGCAAAAATTCTCTGAATTGTTTGCGTAGCTACTAATTCAGAGACTGAAGACAGTGTAAGAAAACATTTATTTTTCTGATGCAATATAAATTGGCCATATTTAAAGAGGTGAGACAGACCTGGATTGAACAGTCCTATAGTTGTGAATGATACATCTCTGCCTCCTGAGGAAATGTTTTTACTTAGTCTATTTCAGGAAATGACTGCTTCAGCAATTCCTTCTCCTTGCTGGACAAATGAGATACAAATCCATTTTATTATTATCATAGGTCTCATATGGGGGTCTCATAAATTCCCACCAGTCCTATTTGGGGAAATGTGAGCAGCCCTGTGCGCATCTGATAAGAGCTCTTTGTATTTCATTATGTAGCACATTGTGCACAGCTAAAAGGAAATTTTACTCAGTCAGTGATGCCTCTTTTGTAATTGCTCTTGAAAGCACTGTTAGATCCATGTGAGTTCAGCCTCTTGTGGAAAAAAAACCCACAACTCATTGCAGCAATCATAGTACATTAGTAATTAGCTTAATAAAGCCCCTTTGTTTTATTGCTCCACAGATAGAAATAGTCTTGCAAAGCAATGGACAGTTCTGAGTTGCAATTAAGAATTTAGTACAACCTTGATGCAGCAGATGGAGGACATAATGTAAGTGTACTGTGAAAGAATAGCACAGTGATGGAGACCAGGGTGGAAAAACAATTAGCCAAACTGAGAGGGCAGTAACATACATCCTTTTGGAAATAATTTGCATATACCATACTGCACTTTTCATGTTTTTGTTGTGTGCTGATAAAAATGTTCTTTCTCATGCAACAGATGATATAAAAAAGAAAATGCGACTATCACAAAGCCATTTCCTTTGGTGTACCTGCAGTTATATGCAAAAACTTCATGAGCATATACATACAACAATGCCCATCACTTGTCCACTTGTGTTCTGTCAGGCACATCAAACAAACTTGAGCAAGTACTCAGTTGTTACTATGAACATAAAAGATTCTTTGGCTTCCAAATCGGGGCTATGTGGGTACTAATTGGTGAAGAAACACACTCTTTTCCCTTCTGAATTTCAAGCTTGGACTCAGAGAGTTAAAAAAAAAAAAAAATCCCATCTTTGCAGAAGTTGAGGTTGCAAATATGCATCGAAGAATGATGGCCCAACTTAAGATATGAAAAGCCATTGCCCTACAGGTACATGCAGAGCTCCTATTTAAGCTACAAGCAGAACAGCATGGCAGCAGCTTCTGTCTGGCCAGAAAACAGTAACTGCTATTGAAATGCTTACTATTCTAAATGCTGCTAGACAAGTAGCTCATTTGGTTTTGGTAGATTAATCCTCAAGACTTCAGCATTACCCAGATATAACATTCTGAGCCATAAGCCTGGGAATATACAGATTTTTAAACTGCGTGTTGGATTTCTGCATTGCACAGAATACCAATGGAAAGGGCTTGTGCTTCTAGGCCACGGGTCGTGAACACCAAGCTGGCAAAGGCACCCCAGTAATTCCAAGTATCCACCTGAAGCTCCACTGATTACTCCAAAGGATGAATACATGTGTCTGTTTCCAATGTGTTTTTTTTTTAATTCTCTCGGCTTTGGTTATTGAAATGCAAACCCACGTGTAACTGCTTTTTTTGCCATCTGAAGAGCATTGCTTTAAATTTTTGAAATTTTACAACAACTTGTAAGTTACTCGTTTAGTTCATTAAGCTCCCCCGCCCCCGAATCGTTTGGAGAAGCCCGAAGAAAACGTCCATAGGTTATCTACTTGTGCCAAGAAAACCTGACTAAAGCCCACAGCGCTTCTTCACAGCAGGATCCCACAAAACCCCTGCCGGCGGCACCGCTCTGCAGGCGCCGCGCTCTCCCCTGGGCTCCCCGAGCGCTGCCGCTTCACCGCTGCTGAGCAGAGATCCCGGGCGGCGCCAGGCCCTGGGCCTGCCCCGGCCTCCGCAAGTGCCTGCACCGGGAAACGGCTTACTGGCCACAAATCCCGAGGGAGAAGGCGGCAACAGCCCAACACAAAAGCACCGGCTGCCTTACCGCTGACACCCCGGGCAGGGCGCTGCGCTCAAGCGAAGGCGCTCCACACCCGCCCAGCGCCGCCGGGTGTCGCGCACAGCAACAGCTCCCGACCCCGCCGTGCCCGTAGCGGGGCTCAGCTGGGCGCGGGGCACCATGGGAGTTGTAGTTGCTCTTGCTCCCGCCGGCGCGCCCCGGGATCGCACAGAGGGTTGAGAGCTCCCAGCGTGCTTCGCCCGCAGCAAAGGGCGGTCGGGGGAGCGGCGGGCCGGAGGAGGAGAGACGCGGACTACGTGTCCCAAAATGCACCGCGGCCGCCGTTGGCCTGACAGGGCGGGCTGGCGGCGGAACCGGCGCGGCGGTTGAATGTCGGCGGGGAGAGAGGCGCGATGGAGTTGTCGTCGCTCGTCAGGAAGCTGGGTAACGGCTTCCTTCTCCCTCTCGGGGTACCGGGCCCAGCTGCTGGGGGGCGCCGTGGCTGTCACGACCCCTCCGCGGGGCTGTGTGCAGCGGGGCGGTGAGGGCCCTGTCTCCCGCCCGCCTCCCGCGCCACGGAGGTTTCACCTGCGAAACGGGCCCGTCGGTTGCGTGAGGGGGCGGGCGGCTCTTTCCTCGGCACACACGGAGGCCTGCCCGGCCTGCGCTGCCCCACGGCCTCCCCGCCTCGGAGCCCTCGCCAGTTTTACTGCCCCTGCACTCTCGTCCCCGCTGCAGACGTCGAGGGGGCGGTGGGACACGGTGATAACTTCCCTAGGAAATGCTGAAGGCTTTCCCCTTCAGATATGGTGCCTTTCGATTCAGTGGACTTGGATGGAATTTGACCCATTTGTGAGGCTGAGGCATCTTTCGATGTCCACAGTATATTTTGGTAGAGTTTTGCAGAATTTAGTTGCGTGCTTCAAGAAAAAGGGCCATCGTCTTGTTTTGCATTTGGCACCAGATTACATTAGTGTTTTTTTTTAATTATTTCACACTTGCACACCGTGCAGACACACTTGGTTAGCTTGCTGCTGATGAGTGCAGTCATGTTTATCTTCCTGGTAAGCATAATACTGATGGCGTAAAAGCTAGCTTTTTTTTTTTTTTCTCCACAGATCTTGGACAGCATTCTGGTTGTCCACATAGGAATAAAGTTATGGCAATTGTTTTGATGGGTCTTTTAATCCCGTTATTTTTTGGGCAGGTCACGAACTGGCAGAGATAAGAGAACGATCTCTGAAGACTATTTTGTTTAAACTAGATCATAACTTGATTTCATATGCCGATCTGGTCCATGAAAAAATGCTTTTCCTTAATCTTTTGGAGTGGTTCAATTTTCCAGTCGTCCCAATGAAAGAAGAAGTACTAAATTTTGTGAACAATTTGATCCAGGTATGATACACTAACTTTTATTCATATATAAACTATATGTCTTTAGACTGCTAAAGCTAAATAAAACAATGTTATTTGTTTTTGTAGCTGCATGTAATGACATTTTAGAGTGTTTTACAAAAATGTGAATAATAAAGCCACAGTGCGTAGACAGAAATGAAACCAATTTAGGTGACTGGCAATTGGTCATAGGGTAGCAGAAAAACGTAATTATTTTCTGGGTTTCTGCTCCTTAAGTTTCTCATTTAGTGTCTAATTTCTTTTGTGGGACACGGTTTGCCACTAAGCTCTTGCAGTGTTCCTGAAAAGTGAAGATTTGAATGGTAGTACAACTTATTTTAAAGGAGTTGAGAAAATGTTGCAGAAATTTTGGAGATCTCATAATAAATTCTTGTGTTATAATCACTTAATGGCAACTAAGAAAAAAAATGCTGTGCATGAAACTGATGGGTGGTGTAAACAAAGGTGAAATCTAACTAAAGTTTTGATTATGGTTCTTTCACTTCCCCTGCCTCCCTCAAGGTCAAAATACCTTGAGACTCTTCAGGCTAACTTTGTCAGTTATTTGTTCTGATGTAGCATCCACCTGCTGCCCAGAAACTGATGGGAATTGGTGCAGTGGAATTCTTCTCTCAGCTTCGGCCTGATGTGGATCCCAACTTGCAGGCTATAATTGATGGGATAGTGGATGGGCTGTTCTTCCTTCCTTCTGGACTTCCTTCTAGTTCTTTATCAGTATGTTATCAAGCTCAGTCTCAGCCTTCAGTAGAGCAACCAGGTAATTTATATATTTTGAAGTGTGATATATTTAAAATGAAAATAAAGTAAATGAAAAGCTTCTAGGCTATCAAAAGTTGAGGTTTTCAGGCATAGTAGGTGAATTATTCCTGAGAGATCGGAGAAGTGTATGGTAAGGAAATTCTGCCAGAGAAAGCGTGATCTTAGTTAAATCAGATAGTGCCATTCCCCTAATAGAGTTCTCTGCATGCTAACAGTCCTGTTGTTTGTAATCAGACCTTTTCTGTCCATTTCCTTGGTATGTAATATCTGTTTGCTATAATGTAAAAAGGATGCGACACAGGACATGAACTCCCAAAGACTGCTTTATGGCAGCAAGTGTAGCAACTTTTAACAAATCTGTAATTAAAGCAGTATGCTTTGCTATTTTTCTTTGCATAGCAGACTAACTTTGAGAGCAATTCAAATATTAAAAAACAAAACAAAACAGGCAGGAAGTCATCCTAGTAGAATGATTTTTGAAACTACATTAGTGTTACATGCGCTATCTGCTTAGTTTCGGATAAATATTTGTCATAGAAAAATAGGTAAACTTTCTTTAAAGAGTCATAGTGTGTGTGAAGTGCTTCATGTATGTTTGAACTGCTGTTACTTGTTTCAGTTATCCTGGCTTATTATCTATCTTACAATTATTCACAATTAGATATAGTAAAGAATTAAACCCATGTGGTTCCCTTCTTCTTCCTTAAAAATTTTAGCACAAAGTATATAGGAGAAAATTATGTACGTTGCAGGTCCTTCATCCTTCTGGTTCTTGCTGTTGTACTGTGCAGTGTAGTAATGTCCACACCTCTGTCACTCATACTGTGCAATCTCAGAGATAAGAGTAATTTTCCTGTGGTTTCTGCAGCCTGACACATGCTTGGAGGTTTAGTTTGCTAGAACTATGTGGCTGTTGATTTTTTTTTTTTTTTTTTTTTTTTTTTTTTTAAAATTTTAGTTTAGTTTTAGTTTTTCCACCTTGTGCCCACATAGGAAAAAATCAAGTTAAACCCTTAAGTTTGCCACTGTATGGGGAATAATATAGTAATGTTTTACATATGCATTCTCAAACTACATCTTTTTGAAAGTACTCAATGAAGTATTGTATGTAATTCCTACTTGCGCTATAAGTTGTATTAATATGTGAATTAAATAACGTTAGTGTTTAGTAACAGGTGTGTTTTATTTTTCTTTCTATTACAACTTCAGTTACTGGGAAAAATTGTAAACTAATAAACTGGACCTTATCTTGTTTAATCCTTTGATCCAAATATTATGTTCTGGAGAGATTGCTTTTAATATTACACACCTTTTGTATCTTTTGTTATACAGTTGTGTATTAGTTACATGTATTTAATAATATACATATATGTATGGAGGGACAACATTTCAGCTGACTTGAAGAGGCAGGAGTTTTGGTAGAAAGGTTTTAAATAGTTTATTTTAAAGTCAATTTTATTATTACATTGGTAGATTGGAGGACAACGTTTTGTTGGCTGGCAGTTCTTGATCAGGCAGTATATGTTGTATAATGGTTTTTGCTATTGCTTGTATGGTATGCAAAGTAGTGTGAGAAAATGGAAAAAAATGTTGCAGTTGCAGAATGTGATTATAAAAAAATAAACAGCAACACACTCTTTATACTCCATTTTCTTGATCATCTAGGGCTATTTTAAACAGATTTCCTTGATAGGTTAAAACTTGAGGGCAACAGGGAAGCAGTTCAGGAAAAACATGAAGATAAATTGAGTTTTGCTTTTTTTCTGTATGTTTTTTAAACTTACTCTTTATTTGTTTTAGTTCCACCTCAAGAGGAATTGTTGACTGGATATTTTTGTCAAGGTACAAGTCACCTGCTACCATTAGAAGTACCTCCCAGAAGAACAGTTGGTATGTGTAGTTATAAAATAAGAATGTGTTAATTATAGAAAGTGCTTAGAGTTGTAATTTAGTTTGAATTCCATTACAAATATTGTTATTGGCTACTATTTTTCCTATTGTTATTCTGTGAAGTCTAGTATAACAAAAGGAACAATCATAATGCTTCTAAAAATTACATTCATCCTAATGGATCTTTCTGCTTTCTAGTAAACAGCGTAACTCTTTGGAATATGTAAAGTATGTTAAAATATGCTGTAATTAAAAAAAAATATTTAAATTTCTAATGCTTTTCAGGAGATCTGTTTTTCGTAGTCAAAAGTGTCTAAGTACCTTTTCATTTCAACAAAACTTTAGTCTGAAGTACATTTCTGCTTTTCAGAAAACTAGATGAGATGCTTTAGAAATCTTTACGCTGTATCTAAATGAAAAACAGTGTTATACTTTCATTTTTTGTCAGTAAAATTATATGACATTTTTCACTGACAAACACAGACCAATATTATTTTGACAAGTCTTTGCCTATACCAATATACTAGTAGCAGTTCACAGGAGAGGATCATATTTAACACACAGTATAGTTCTGAGAACTAGATTTTTAAATATGATTTTGGAGTTACTGTGAGTAAATTACCAGATTACTTTTTTTAGCAGTGTATCAGCTATCTTTAGGATTGCACAATAATTATTATAAATATTAACTTAAAATAGCTTTAATTTTCTGTTAGTTAAAAAGTTATGTCACAATTTAATAGCAACTATAATTTCTACTGCTTTAAGGGTAAAAACATGAGGTCAGTTTTCCATTTTTTGAAATCACGCTAATCTTCTTTTGTAGCAGAACAAAATGATGATTTGATCAAAAGCATATGCAGGTATCGAGTATTTGTCCACTAATGCTGTATTTTCTATTTGCTAAAGCTTTTTTCAATAAATACATTTCATTTTGATTTGAGATGACCTTAGTATTTTTTTTTTTTTTTGTTATTGCTGAAAACTCTCATTAGAAGCACTTGAGCTTGTGTGAGTCTGTATTTGGTAAAAGGTCCTTCTATTTTAGATTGTATGTAGTTCATACATTTTTGACTTTGCCATGGAAATACACTGTGTAATACTTCTATAAAATATGTTCCAAAATATCCTTTTTTTTTTTTTTTCAGTGAAATGCTTGAAATTTTCCACGTTTCCTTGGCTCACTCTGACTTCAACAGATAGACATGTTCTTTCATCAAATGAAAGGTACAATCATAGAAACAGTACAATTTGCTTGTAATTTTTATTTTTCTTGGGTAAGAGTGGTTCTAAATTTTTGTCCTTCTGCGTCATTAGACTTTTTGTAAGTAAGCTAATGAGTTAATTTTTGATAAATGATCATAAAAGTTGTGCTGAAGTTGGGCAGAGCGGATAAAGAATGAGTTGTAATAGGACAGGTTTTCTGTTAATGTTCCTGTCCATTCTTTGTGTTTGATTCAGAGTACTTTTTAAATTCATGACGCTTTAATCTGTCTTCTAGATTTCTCAAGTGGGCTAAAGTTTTCTTTCAGTTAATTTTAGAACAAACTGGCATAAAATAATTATTTACTTTACTGCCATGGCCACTTGGCAGAGAAATCCATACTTTCAGTAGGAACTTAAGTAAGTTTAGGCCAGGAGGTTCAGGTACCATGCCTTATACAGTCATTGAGTCATTCAGATAAACTTTTGGCGTTTTTTTTTTTTTTTTTTTTTAACTTTTCATTTAGAAAAAGTGTGCTTGAAGTGGCCTAAGGAAAAATTCTATAATTGGCTTTCCTTATGAGTTGACACAGAGCTGTGACAGATTTCTAGCATAGCGAACAGTGCAGTATCATTGACTATTTAGCAAATCTAGCTGTAATCTTTCCTGTAACAGTGTTGGTGTGTGTGTTGTGTGGTATTTTGTTTTTGTTTTTTTTTTTTGTAGTTTTGAAACACTTGTGAAAGTGGAAAACCTCTTAAATATTTAATTTCTTTTATGCCTGAGTCTAGTAAAAGAACACAGATCCTTGAAACTGGACGTTTGATTTTTTTTTTTTTTTTTTACTTTTGATTTGTTTTTTAGAGTGCTTCTCAGAAACAGTGGTTTCTGAAACAACTAAAAATAGAAAAAAGTGAAGTTAGAATGCCCAAAAGTTTCTTATTATTTACTAATATACACATTAGAGAATAGTTAATAAGTTTCTTCCTTTATATAACTTTCCACATATGCAATTCAAGTGCTTTTAAGTTATACATGAACCTTGGTGATGAAAAAAACTTTCTTATTGGTAAGAGTTAGATTACTTGCTCTATACCACTGAGATAATCACTAGTTTCACAGGGAATTTCCAGTCTTTCTTACCTTAATTTCAGATTCAGAGCTGTTAAAGTTATTTCTGTTCTGGGAAGTTAATTTTACATGTGGTTTGATAACAGCTGGCATTGAGTTTATTCCTTATTGTATACAGAATTAGCATAGCTAAGGAATAATTCAAGTTTAAAAGTAGTAGAACAATAGAATTACAGCATTTTTTTCTTTAGATTCTTCAGTGTTTTGATTATAACTTTCTTGTAAAGACTTGTTCAAGCTAATGATTGCTGGTTGTGTTTTTTGTTTTAATACATATTTAAATATGAACTGCATTTTTAGCTCTTTGAGAAGTAACAACCAAAGTTTAATTTGGAGTACATGTGAGCTTCTTCAGGATGTGATTATGCAAGATTTTCCCGCTGAGATCTTTCTTCAAAGGCCAAAGATTGTACAGGCAAGAATTCACATAAAGCTTAAGGTTTTTATTGTGCTATGGTATAAGTCCCGCCGAGTAAGAATTCATATAAATGATACAATTTGTTTCTAAACAAAGTAACTAAACAGAAGTTCCTTCATGTAAACTCTAGGTGCATAGAAAAGGGGACATTAAATATATATTGTCTTTAGAAAGTTATTTGGTTGTAATAATGTATATTGCTAATCAGTAATGAAAAGTGTTGTGAAATAATACTTTGTTTCTTGTGAATAAGGTAAAATTGTGTCACTGTCATGTGCACACCCTCTAATGGGCTCTCATAAAAGAAGTAGTGACTTTATTGGAAATATGATGCGGAACTCAGCTTCTCTCTTAGGAGTGAGTCTTGCATTCAGTAAGAAAACAGTAATTAAGGCTATTCCTTGCTGTGATCTTTTAAAACAATTAGAAACATTTGTGAACTATATTTAGCACAAGACTTTTGCTGGCATGGTTGTTCATGAAAGTGCATTCATGTTCAGCTGCCAGTGTTGATGGTTTTGTATTTGCAGAGCCTTTTGTCTCTGCTAAACCTGGCTTTTGGAGGAGATGGAAGACATCGGTTAGCTTTGCAGGCTGTGTCGTGCCTGCAACAGTTGTGCATCTTCTTGAGAAGCAGACTTAACTTTCACAGAGATCCAAGTTTTTCTTCCACAGAGCAAGGTAGGTATTTTCAAATATTTGAAATACTATTGCGTTTTTATTACAGGTAAGATTCTCTAAGGTGATTTAAAAAAAAAAAAAAAAGCTAGCCTACAACTTTATAGCAAATGTAATCTTGTGAAAATCTTTTGCTAAATGATGGTGTTCAGTACTATTCATATTAGTAAGTATTTTTGGAGTATTTGTAGTATTTTAAAATACTTACTCATTTTTACAGTTTCCTATGATTACTCATTCATCAACTTTTCCCTGTATCTAACTATTTGTATGTCAGCAGGGATTTTTACCTCAAAGTAAATGGAATCTGTAAAATGAAAGTGGGCAGAGTTTCATAAACGTTTTCAAGCTGTTAGTGCTAAACAACTTGGTTACTAACTTCATGAGCTATGTTTTCTGGGTAGGCTTTTTTTTTAATTCTGATGGCTGACAATAGTTTAATGGTTGTTTTGGATTTTACAGTCATTAGGGCTATATCGCAATGTTTTTAATTGTTAAATTTTGTAGATTTAATAGTGTTGATTAGTTATAATGATCTTCCTGTTTCCATTTTGTCAGCTGAATTTAGTCAACTTTGTTTCTGTAATTTGGTAATCTGGTCCTCTTCATAAGATTACCGCTATATTTGGTGTCTTAATAAATTATATTGGCTGTTTCCTTGCTAATTCAGTTACAACATCAGCCAATCCAGTAGCCTTAGTCAGACATAATGTTTTATGATTCAACTGTAATTTTCAGTGGTTTTGCCTTGGAATTGAGTTTCCAAACTCTACTACTTTCCAGTGATAGGTTGTCCTATCTCTCCAATATTTACTTAGTGTTTTCTATATCCTACCATAGTTACTTCTACCATTACTTGACTATGTAGTATTTTTCAGAATAATGGGTTCCACTAATGGAAAATATATGATTTGTATTACATAAAGGCACTGCTTCCCAGAATTCCTCTATATCTTACTGTCGAGAAGCAAGAGGTCCTTTTCATTCTCAGAATCCATCACCTGGAAGTAGTAGCCCTCGCCCATCTGTGATTGGGCGGACAGTTCAGCGTCCTAGAGGAGATGGTCAAGATTGGGATGCAGCATCTTCCAGGTGAATAAAATAAGAAATAACTTACACTTCAATTAAAAAATTATTAATATAGGATTGTATCATAGGCTCATTGTCAGTGTATGAGATGATGTGAGAGTTTTGTTAACCTGTGAAAAATCTAACCATGTTTATAAATTGAACAGTTTTTTAAGTGGTGTTCACAATACATAAAGTCAGTTTTACCTGTCACATTCTGTACCCAACCAACATTTGTAACAAAAATCTTCTAGTATCAATTATTGCTTGTGCATGTATTTATAAGATGCAGAAAAGCATTTATTCAGACTATTGCTGTTAAGTCGGGGATTTTTCTTTTTCTTCAGCAGATGACACCATAGGTTCTTTTAAGTTGAATGGCCATCCTGTAGGTCACAGTATACAGTATTGTTGAAAACACTATGCTGTATAAAGACTTCCATTAAAATCTTTACATTTTCTTGTTAAATCTGACAATGAATTTAAGTTGTATATCACCTAAAAGTTCAACTCCAATATGAAATTACGTATTGTCTGTATACCCTCAAAATATTGAGGTGGTTGTTCATGTGTGGTTTTGTTACTCATATTGACACAACGGACTTAAAGCTGCTGTTCAAGAACCAATAACTTTTAGCATGTCAGAATTTAAAAGTTCTTGTGAATCTTTACTGTGTTCTTGTTGGTAGTTCTTTTTGGTCTCTATGGTGTATTGGCTTAGTGATTGAGTAACTCATAGGTATTCAAATAGACTGATACTACAGATGAGGATAGTTCATGTAGTTAATTGTAAATGCACCTTGAGAGTCATTGCATCAAAAGGTTATTTTTACTTATCTTAAGTCTAAGATATTAATTTTTAATTATGTAACTAGTATGGCACTGGAAATGAACTCCAGGCTTTATGCATTCTAGGACCTCACCATGTTCCCCAGTGGAACAGTTAACAATTTAATAGTAGCTGACGTATATTGTGCAGGAGATAGGGATGGGCTGACTATCAGTGTAGTAAGGAAATATACATTAAGCACCAATTAAAACTGTGATGAAACATCTACAAACCAGGGAGTTGTAATTTATTAAAAGTATAAGGCTGTATTATAAGCTTTTCTTTTATCTTCTTGCATCCTGTGTGCTGCAGTACAGCTGCTCACTGCCCATGAATCTAATTTCTTACAAATATATAATTTAGCCCAGATACAGCATAAAAACCCCATGATGTTGAACAGAAAATGTGATAGAGGGAAATGACTGTAGTGTTGCTTTGACATTGTTGATTTTGATGCAGAAGATCTACTTTTAGTGAATCTTGTCTTTTTCAACATAGTTGTAATATAAATTGTTTATTGCCATTCCATATGTAACTCTTCTTTTTCCTTGTTCTTAAATCTTGAGACTCTTCCATCTCTCTATTTATCTGTTTCAAATTCTGCCTGGAAACTTAACCTTTCCTCTTCTGAATTGCTTTTATGATTGATACTTCTCCTTCCTTACCCTCTGGTAAGTGCAATTTGAACCACTACGTACTGGTGAACTCTTCTATTTTGCTTATAGACTTCTATCAACCTCTTAAAATTGGTTACATTCTTAATAGCTATTCATAGACATCTTTTACATTTAGTTAGACAACATGATATAAACCAGTCATGCCACAATTCCGTTTCTTCAGCTTTTTTAATAATAAAAAAACCCCAAATTAAAAAAAAAAAACTGTTAAAGTCAAACAAGTTTTTTAAAGCACTTCAAGATAGCTAAATGTTATAGGATAAGAAAAAATGTCTAGGATAAGAAAAAACATTAAGAAACATTTGTTCTAAGTTGTATTAATTATAATGCTGCCAATAGAATTAGATTTGTTTTGAAAGCAGTTGGAAAATAATAAAATTATGAACTATAGATAGAGCTCATAATTTCAAATAATGATGTATATAACTACGTTTATATTTTGTAATATGTATTTGGGTGCACTCAAGGCTTTCTTGGGCAAGGGAATATTTTCTGGTTTACAGTGGAAAAAGAAGTCCTACAGGCTTAAACATTGGGCACTGTTACTTAATTTTCCTTCTGAGAATTCTTGTGGCTATCCACACAGAATGGGGTTTATGTAATACATATAGTTCAGGCTGAAATTTGATTTAGTAAGTAGCCTTGCTTCAAGCAACTGATAGACTTTGTTTATCAAAAATAATGTTTCAAATCAACTGATTTTTCTCTTGCAATATTATATCACATGTATATTTCTTCCAGTACACATTTCTAAATACATTTGAAGCTGACTGCCAAAGCAATAGGCATTCTCTTGTGATGCTATGAGGTCTGACATCTAAAAAGGCAGCCAATCAAAATCCTCCTCTTCCTGCAAGACTGGTGGATTACAGAGAAAGGTCGGGATGGAAGGAAGGGTATAACTGAAGGAAACAGGACATTAAAATACTTGATTCTATTTTAACATCTATACCTATGTGGGTTTTCTCTTTGCAAGAGTTAACTATGTCTCTTGTTTGTTTGTTTCATTTGTTGTTTTAAGTGGAAACAGTACTCCAGCAAATGCAAACTCCAGAATCTCTCTGCATTCCCCGCTTGATGTAGGACATATTGACCTACCGGATGTTGAAAATGAGGACACTTTGGAATTACAGATGAAGCAGCTTAGCCTTCCTCAGTTTTGTGTTTCTATCTTAGAAAATGCAATACCTCTTCTAAGAACAGGTGAGAAAGTTTTGAATTAAGTATTTCACTTAGGTATCCTTCCTGTCTTTAGACAAATCTCTTAAGAAGTTCATATTATAAGGTGAGTACCTCAAATAGGTAAAGGACAGATGATTACTGATATAACAGTTCTTTTCTAGGGACTTTGTTCAAGTCATCAAACTTGAATCTTCTGGTTGATTTCCAGAATTGCTGCAGAAGTTTCAAATACTCTTTACTGATGATGGGAAGTAGTGGTAGGAAAAGTGGGTGTAAGGTGGAAAAACGGTGTGGCTGTATAAAATGTCATTCAAGAATATGAAAAAATAACAACACTTAAAATGTGTTCTGCTCAATTTGAGCATAGAGTTTTCCTCCTGTTCAAGAAATATTAAACAAAAACTCTGGGAAGAGGTTTGTTGTCATTCTTATGAATGCAGTAACAAATTATAATTATGTTTTAAGAAACATGAATAATCTAATAGCAACTAATGATTTTTATTTTAACTTAAAAAGGTTCTAAATTGCAAAATCTTTTTGAAGGACGGTCTTTTTACCCTTAGGTTGTCTAAAATAGTATGCTTTTGAAAAACAATGCCATTCAAAACAGTTATTGGTAAATGTGGTAAAGTTTTCAAATATAGGAGCTGGAAATCTGTATCTGTCTATGACTAGAATAGTTGTTTTTTTAATATACCTGTCAACATTTCCTGAGCTTGGTAGGGGCTTGAACTTTAAAATTGTATGAAATATGAATGAAACTTTCATTTACTGTTGTTTTCATGATTATTTATAACTTTTTATGACTTTATGTTTTGTCACAAAATACTAATTTACTTGTGTATTTCATAGCAACATCAGCATTAATCTGTGTCCACAGGAAAATTATTCGATCCTAATTGTTTTGGTAATAAGTGAAACTAAAATGAATAAAAGCTTTGTTTTCCCCTTCCAGAATAGTGATATTTAAATATTAATTCTTCATGAGTACATTTATGACTTCTGGCATCTTCTCTTTTATTTATAATGTAAAACTGCAGAAAAAGTATTTTCTGTCTTCTCCATTTCTGCTACACGTCACTTCAAATCTTCAGAGTTAAAATGCAGTGAGGTTTTCTGTCTTTCAATATTCTTTCTCTGCAATTTATTATAGAACTAAAATAACTTCGTTTTCAGATTAAGTTGATCTCTCTTTCTCCTGCTGTCAGGTTTTTTGCACTTTTTAAACTCTACTAGATAGTATTTCTTCTTCCTTCCTTTGTGCTGTATTATGACATAAATTGTAAGCAAACTCGTATTTTATCTAGTTCCCATTGATGTGAAGGCACTTTTACTAACATTATTATCACTTATATGGTAAAGTGTAGATTTTTTTTTTTTTTTCTCCTAGCTGTTTAAATTACTGGGTAAAGGAAAACCAGTAAACTTACTGTAAAATTCTCTTGCTTGTATTTACCATATAATGCATCTTTCAGTTAAGCTTACATTTTGTTCCCTGTGGAGATGTTCATTGGAATTTTTCTTCCTTTATGCTGACCTGTCTTGTAAGTGGAGTAATTTCAGGAATCAGTAGTGGTGTGGGTGTTGGGCGGTTTTGATTTTTTTTTTCTTTGTGATCATAGCTACCATAATTGTCTTAAGTTCAGTGTTAATACTGCATGTCTTAAGACAATTATTTAAATCTGAACAGCAAAAGTTTGTTTTACAATCATTGATTATATCTGTCTTACTGAGCGTTTAGTAATAATGAGCTCTTAGCACATACTCATTGCCACAAGTGTTGAGAAATGAGTATTTTGCTGATTTATTAATGTAAGAGTATGATGGAATGAACTTGTATGTCTGTAGGTCATGACAGCTACAGCAAACCATTGTTGCAGATGTTGTGTTTAGCTATTACTGATATATCTGAATATATCTGAAACTATAACTTAAATTTAAACCACATATTTTAATACTTACATTATAATTGAGAAATTTAAGTCAGCTTTCAAACGTTTTAGGCACAGAAATTTGGTTAAGGATTTGCAGAATGATTGTGAAGAGTGAAAAAGTGCTTTTTGACCTTTTCAGGCATAGAATCTTCAAATTGGCTACATTTTGCTGAAAATAAATGGAAAACATCACTTCTGTGAGATAAGAAAAAGAAAGCTTTCAAAAAGGCCCTGTACCATTCTCTGCCATATGCTCACTCAGAGCAGATCACTTAGGCTGCAAATTGCATGAGCTGTGGTCATTGTCACTACGTATATGGTCACACACACACACGTGTATGTATTTTTTCCTCAAGTATATCAACAAGGATTCTACAGTGTCTAAGATCTACAAAATATAGAAAAAGTGACAAACAAATTAATGTTCAGTCATAACAGGCAGGAGAGCTTGGCTTTTTTTTTAAAAAAAATATTTTGAAGGATGCAAAATTTTTATGATAGTTAAATAAATTGTAAATTCAGTGGTGTTGTGTGAAATCTATCTGTGGTTTTAAATAGAAACATACCCCAACAAGAAACTAAGCCAACAGTTGCACTAAATTGACTATTTGGGGGAAACTATCACCATACAGTTCCCTAGGTTGCCAGACAGTTTTGATGTCCTGTGTTGTATGAGGTTGAAAATGTTTGGCTCCAAATATTCTGCCTTCTTCATGAAACCTCTTTGCGGTCCCATGTTCAGGCATAAAACTGTACTGAGTATGAAAGTCACTAATAGACAGACTAGCCTTGTTGTTAAGAGATACTGAGTCAGAAAGAGCAGTGAAAATGAATATTAGCTTAAAAACAAGTGGGGAAATTGCTATGGAGAAAAGTACAGGTGGGTAAAGTGGATATTCATCTACTTACCTTTCAAAAGATGATGTAAAGAAGATCTCAAACAAAATAATCCAGGAAGAAAGCCACTCTGGCTACACCAAAAATGCAGATTAACAGGAATAAGTAATACATATGGAAGATCTATAACCTAGCTCTCTGGGTGGGGGAAATAATTGACTTTATTCTGAACTTCAAAGGAGTCCAGTAATCGGATTTACAGCTATAATAAATTTTATGTAGTACTATAGGGTTTAAAGAACTTAAGTCTTTTTTCAAGTGTATGATTGTTTTAATCTCTTCTATTGTGATTTTTGGCTGGTAGTTATCTTCTGCAATTCAGAGCTATTGGTGGTTGAGGGCAGTGAGTTTAGAAGAAGTGTACAGGAAAACCAAAATATTAGAATTTCAGATTTGGAATAATCGCTTCTTCAAAATGGTGGTTTTTGGATATCATAATATAGTATTATGTCTGTATTTGAATTTATCCTCTCATTTGTATTCCTAGGCAGTAGAAGAGTGACAATGGAAGTTCTTGAATTGCTTGTTGAAGATATGTTCCTTATTGGTGATGCTATTTCTGAAAATGTTTGGGAAGATGATAGCCTTTTTGCATTGGAATTGGTAAGATTCTTCAGGCTTTGATCAACATATTTAACAGTCTGCTTTTATAAGCCTCTGACATTTTCTGCAGTGATTCATATATGTATGTAATCTGCTGAGCTTCCCTTTTGAAAAACTTAAATAGTTTATTATTAGCTCTATCACTGGCACATTATTTTTATTTTAAATGTAAGTTATTTTACCACATGATCCTTGAAATTTCACCTCAAGAAAATAAGCAATGAATTTAGTCTTGTAGGGAAAGGCCATTAAGCAGCCATTGAGAGAAACACACATAGTAGGGAAGGAGATCTGAGGAAAAAGTCCTGGCTGCGAACGTTCAAAAGCAATTTGGTGTAAACGACACACTTTCTTTACTCTTTATAAGCTATCTGCTTAAAATTAAGGAGATAACTGTTTAGATTCAAGACTGGATTTGTAAGATACATAGTATCATTTCTTACACAGGACCTATAGATCCTTGCACAGATTTTGGCTATCCTTAACTCTGTTGCTTAGCTGGGAAGGAAAGAAGGCGTTTTTTGGCCCAGGAGAGATTCAAAGTACTAAGGTGCTGTTGACTAAACAGTTTAAATTGCCGGAAATACGTAACTGAGCACAGTTGAGAGTTGTTATATACATGAAATATCAAATTGGTGAATAACAGCTGAAATAGCAATGGGTTATTTCTTTTTTGGAGACAACTGAAAGCTGTAATGGCTTATACATGTAACAAACATACCACAGGTGCAGACTGAAACTTGTCTAAAAACTTCGGGTAAGTGTATTCTGAAATGCACATGACTTAAATTAGAATTAATGAAAATATTACTAAATATTTTTAGTAGCAATAATTATTAATTAAAATATTAATGTAAGTTTTTCCTGTTTTCCAATTTTGTCATGCGCGCTTCAGGGCAGTTTGATTCTGACATGTCAGAAAGTTAGATTCTGTAGATTGCTGTAGCTTTTGGGGATCATGAGCTTTGAGACAGTCACCCCTCTCTTGGGGAGAAAAAAAACCTTGAATGTGCTGTTGATTTGAGACTGGATGGTCTTTAAGAAGAGGCTCTTACTGCCTCTGCAAACTGTAGCAGGGCAGTGAGAAACTTACTTTTTTGAACTCCTGAAGATGAAAATAAATCCTTTTCGTCTCACTCTGTAATAATGTGTGTTGATAGTTACTTTGAAGGGCTTATTTGATTTAGTCAATTGCTTCTTGTCATTTTCTTCAACTATGTTGAGTCAGATAAATAGTGCTTAATTGCTTAACAGTGATGATCAATTTCTCGAATTAATAAGCTAAATTTCACACATGCTATTGCTGCCTTAATCATTATTTGGCATTCCTGGCAACTGAAATTATTTCCGTGTTTGTTCCTGTGTCCTTAAGTACAAACCTGGCTTTTTCAGGTGACCCAAACTAATCTTGTATTCTGCAGTGTCAATGAGCTGGATTCTCAAGTATGTAGTCTGCAAAATGTGCTGCTGTTCCATTTGAGAATGAATAGGCATTAAAAAAGTGACGTTCTTGAAGTTTGCATTGTGGGGTTTTTTTTTAATTATTTTTATTTTAAGGTAAAGCTTTATTACTGGTTCAGATCAGCTCCTACTATTTCCATGTTAGAAGTGAACTTCAAAATAGTTAAAATTCCACAAGTTCAGTAGAGTAATGAGCAGGAATTAAGAGGGGGGTAAGGGAGGGAGGGGTTAGGGTAACCAGTAATGGGTAATTACTGACCGAAGTATTCAGAACTGGAAGTGAAGGCAGAGTGAGGTTCAGAGGACAAACAAAATGCCATGTATTTTGTATGATTTCTACATTTTAAAAATTATTTGGTATAATTGTGTTAATGATGCTATGAGTATAAATGCTGTAAAGATACAGTAATGTTTCAATTATTTCTAATGATTGTATTTCTGATTTTGTTTTCAGAAAGACAAATTGCTTCTGGTATTGGGTTTGCTTGGAGAAACTATATTATATCACAAAACCAACATAAGTGCAGAGCAGCCTGAGGTGATGTTGGTGCATCACAGAATGGCATTTATCAGCGTTTCACTCTTTACTGTTAAGTTGCTGCAAATACTTCTCCCTGTAGAAAAGGTATGTCAGCACTGATTTTAAGTCATTGTCTTTTGGTTTTGCATTTGAAGAGGGCAAAAAGTGTCACCTTCCTCAGTGATTAGTACTGGGCAAATAGCCACTGGACATAGAAATTAATCTGATTTACATTGGCTGTTATATGATCACATAAGGCAGCTTTGACTGTTCTACAGTTATCGGTGCATTCTGCAGAATCTTCTGCAGATTTCAAGGCTCAAAAAATATTTTTAATATAGTTTTTAATCAGTTTTTGAAATCTGATTTTTTTTTTTTCCTCCTATAGTGTTTTTTTTTTCCTGGAATGATGCATGGTTTGCAAAGCTATGCTGCCCTCTGCTTGTTTATAGTATGTGTGCAAGTAAGGCTAAGTAAGACTGGAACTATATAATGTTTAAAATCATCACTCTTAATGTGATAGAACATAGTAAGCAATTACGCTTTATACATTGTAATGATTTTAATTACTCTTTTCTTCCAGTGCTCTTGAAAACAAGTTCTGTTGTGGGCTGGTTTTGCTGTTCTGTTCATTTCAGATGGGGGCATCTGATGTTCTGAAGGCTTTGTGGGATGGAAGTATTAGAAGATGTTTAAATCTGTGTGGGTTTACGTTTTTTTTGGATCAGTTTTTATTGCAGTGTAGCTCTGTTTTAGACATTATTTAATCTGAGTAGCAGACTGATTTTTCAGTTACAGGCTTTTTGTCACAAGTATTAAGTATTTTACTATCAATATGACTTTTTATAATATTTGTCTTTATGTTCTTACGTACATAATAGAGAATTTCAGTTCTGTGTATGCCAAGAGTTGGAAAAAAGTTACTGCATTTGAGGTCAAAATTGTAGTTGAGGGACCACTGAACACTTGCAGTAACAAAACCAAGCAAAATAAGAAAACACACACCAACCAAAACCAACAACATCAGAAATCCCAGTTCTTAGTATGTGATATTACTATGTGGAAGTATAGACAACTTTTTATTGAATACAGAAATGTCGTCTGTGTGTTCTCTGCCATCTAGTGATTAGACTGTAAATTGACCCTGGTCTTGGCTGGATCATACACAACTTTTGCGACTGGTTGCAGATCTGACATTAGGACAGACATCTAATGAACTCTCACTTTTTAATTATGAAAAAAAGGTCTTCATATAAAAATTATTTTATATCTGTTTCTTTCTCTGATTTTTATGTAGCAGCAACAGTGATTGTACTTGTTGAATGACTTAAAGTGCTGTTGTTGGTTTTACTGTATTTTCAGGCTGTTATTCTGACAATTGTTTTCTTTTTCAAAGGCGAGTAAAGTTTTACAAAAGAATTTGCTGAATGCTTTGTTTCTTCTCTCTCTGGACTTGTCTTTCTCCTTGGAATACCCAAGCATTCATGAATCCGTTGCAGCATATCTGGAGCAGATGAGTACTGAGAACTACAGTATTTATAAACAAGCTTCAGAAGCTGCATATTCGATTGAATGCACCTGTAGCTTTTTGACTGAAGTTCATAAGAAGGTGTGGAAATTTATCATATAAAATATTTTCTGCAGGCAAATTTCTTTCCTCCACTTCCCTTTCTCTGTGGTAAAAACTATAGTCTAGCATGGCTGAAGAAAATCTGTAAGCATGAGTATTCCATACTATACAAAATGTAGTTAGTTTATATTTGTTTTCATTAATAGTACTCATGATGTTTATAAAAATCTTAAGTAAAACTCAAGAAATAAACACTTGGGGAGTGGAAGTAGGCACAAGAATTTTTATGTGCAATGAAGAAATCAGCAAATAATCTATTTAAATATATAGCGTGTGTATGTGTATGTTGTCCAGTATTTAAATAGTTCAGAAAATTTTGATTCCCAGCTATTGGGCAATTATAGAATCACAGAACAGTTAGGGTTGGAAGGGACCTCTGGAGATCATCTATTCCAACCCACCTGCTAAATCAGGCTCACCCAGAGCAGATCGCACAGGAATGTGTCCAGGCAGGTTTTGAATGTCTCCAGGGAAGGAGACTCCACAGCCTCTCTGGGCAGCTTGTTCCAGGGCTCTGGCAGATTCAAAGTAAAGTAATTTTTCCTCTTATTCAGATGGAACCTCCTGTGCTTCAGTCTGTGCCCATTGCCCTTCATCCTATCATTGGGCACCACTGAAAAGAGTTTGGTCCCATCCTCTTGACACCCACCCTTGAGATATTTATAAACATTGATAATGTCCCCTCTCAGCCTTCTCCAGGCTGAACATACCCAGCTCTGTTAGTTTTTCCTTGTAAAAAAGCTGCTCTAGACCCCTCATCATCTTTGTAGCCCACTGCTGGACTCCATTCATTAATTCCTTGTCCTTCTTAAACTGGGGAGCCCAGAACTGGACACAGTACTCCAGATGCGGCCTCACCAGGGCAGAGTAGAGGGGCAGGATAACCTTCCTCTACCTTAGTGCTCCCCAGGATACTGTTGGCCTTCTTGGCCACAAGAGCACATTGTTTACTTATGATCAACCTATTATTGACCAGAACTTCCAAGTCCTCCTCTGGAATTGTAGGTCTAATAAACAGCCACTTCTAGACTCTGAGATTTTTGTGTTTCACTTTGTTATGAAGACAACTAATATACTTTTGTTTATTAGTTAAAGAGATTCTAGCATGGTACTGAAATATTCTTCTCCGTTATATAAATGGACAAGTAATTGTGCAAAATACCTTTTTCATTGATGCTAAAATAAGTGAATAAAAGACAGCAATATAAATGTAGTGCTATCTTAAATCTGAGTTCATTTGTCCTTTATGGAGGCAGGTTCTGAACTTAATAGAAGCAATACTTTGCTCATAAAATACTGTTTACAATTAAGTTAACTCCATCAAACTTAAATGGCTCATGTTTAATGTATTTGGTAACCAAAACTGTGAAGACATATATATACTAAAAAAACCAAAACTTGCTTTTTAATACTAATAGTGAATTGTTAAATCTTTCATTATACTTTTCCCACATAAAATTCATATTTATTTAAAAAACTAATAGCTTGATTAAAAGCATAAAGTATTCAAGGATGAGTATATTCTTCGACATTTTAGAAAGTGTTTTGAATAGTTGTAGTGTTCATGCTGTGAAATGTTAGACATACATTATACCCATTGAGTTTAACAGAATTTTATTTGGGTTCAGCAGCTGAAGAGTTTTCAGCTCCCAGGAATAGGTTCTAAAATTTATTTGTTTGAAATCTATTGAATTTGTTAATCAGGTTAATTATAAACTTATCTGTGAAAGGCTGAACCAAACCCTAGTTCGTAGATGTATTAAATGATGTTAAATTCTGAAAGATTATCCAATAACATTGTATACTTTAACTATTACTAATTCTTTCTCTTTGTTTTACTTGTCAGGGGGACGAGAATCTTTCTGAATTAGTAGAATTGGCAGATCAGGCTTTGAGTAGTCTACCCTACCATCAACATTTTCCCTTGCTTCATGAAAGCATTCGCATATGCTCAAATATGTGAGTACATTACTATTTAAAACTTGAGAAAATACAGTCTTTTTTTATGGACAAACTTTCTGAAGTAGAAGATAAACTTCTTTATTCCCTGTATTTGAACAATTGCTTTCTTTTAGCCATTGAAAGGTCTCTTCTGAATAATTTGTGTCATTCTGTAGTGGATTTCCTGAAAATTGAATTTCAGGTGCTAAAAACCTAATGTTTTATTTTTTCTATGTATAAGCTTTTATGTAGTTGTTGTATATGAAGTTACGATGTGATTTGCAAAGAAACAGTCTTAAAACACTTTGACTTGTCTTTCAAACTTTTTTTATTTAAAATTCCTTTGTTCCAAGTGTGTTTGTGTAGCCTACTTTTACTTTCAGAAATCTTAAAGGACTTATTGTAGATGCTGTATTGTTACAACATGGCATCTCATTTATTAAACAGCATGTTTTTATTGCTTTTTAGATTTTTCCATGTCTCTAGTTAGAGAATTTAAGTTACCCTGTGGTGTGTGGAAAAGCTCTTTATTGAATACTTAATTAGAAATAAAAAATCTTAATTTTAGACTGATTCAGAATTTGACATTAGGGATTTTTTTTTCAAAGGAAACTACATTTAAAATCTCTCTGTTTTTAAGTTATGAAACATCAAAACACTTTTCAGTGTTCTAATGCTTTTTGAACTAATTATTGTTTGGCTACTCTTTCAGGCAGCAGGAAATTAACTTCAGGTTTTTAAATAACATCAGTTCACTTTGTGATAGTCAGATGGACTTCTACTTCTACAAGCATAGATTTTATTTTTATTTTTTAATCATATACCGTGATCTAAGGAACCTATTGAAGCTCAATAGAATTTTACTTTTTCAGGTGAACAGAAATGTTTTTCAGGGTCCTAATTTTGATGAGAGAATTTTGAAAAGCTATGGTCTTTGATTACGTTCATGTATAAAAAGCCAAATTTACAAATGCTGAGACTATGATTTTAGTAAATATATTTTGATCTCTGAGCTTTTGTCTCTCAAGTAATTTTTCAGGATCTATACCTTTTCAGGAAGTATTTTTCAGTGATTATCCTGAAATTTAACAGGAAAATTTTTGTGGACACATTTGAGTACTGTAGAATAAATGATAGCTAAATGAATTATTTTTCATTTTTAGTTGGAAGTCTGCTGAGGCGAAGTCATTGCTCCAGGCTGAGAGCCAGAAGATGCTTCTCTGTCTGTTGTCTCATCCTTCGCTGAAAATAAAAACTGAAGCTTATCACTGCTGCTTGGAAATAGTTAAGGTTAGAACTAATGCTTAATGCTCTTGGTGTTGTGCTAAGTAATGCATATTATATTTCCTCATTAAAAGCATTTTTAATGGAAATTCTGTTTACCATGTTGCATGCTGTGAAATCTGAATAGGCCTGGACTTGCAGTTTGCTGTTATATTTTTGGTATTAAGTCTACTTGGTTAGGTTACTTCAGGTACTGCACTTCAAAATGACAGGATCTCTAGCTGGGGGTGAAAATGGTGACTTACAATTTTACTTCTTAAAACAGTTCTTAATAATGGTGGTGACTTTGTTTTTCTTTGGTTTTTTTTACTGCTGTTATACAGAAATATTTCTGTTTCATTTTGTTTTTGAAAATAATTCAAGTGTTCAGTTTTGCTTGTCTGCTGAAGTAAGGTTGATAGAATCACAGAGTTGTTTGGGTTAGGACCTTTAAAGATGATCTAGACCAACTCCCCCTTTTCGCTATATCAGTTTGGTCAGAGCCCAATCCAAGCTGACCTTAAATGTTTCCAGGGATGGGGCATCTACCACCTCTCTGGGCAACCTGTGCCAGTATTTCACCACCCTCATTATAAGAATTTCTTCCTTTTATCTTGTCTGAATCTCTCCTCTTTTAGTTTAAAACCATCACCCCTTGTTCTATCGCAACAGGCGATAGAAATAGAAAGTCTAGGAATAGATAGGAAAAGATAGGAATAGAAAGTCTGTCTCCATGTTTCTTATAGTCCCCTTTTAAGTAAGCAAAGGCTGCAGTGTGGTCTCCCCAGGGCCTTCTCCAGGCTGAACAACCCCAACTCTGTCTTTCTTCACAGGAGAGGTGTTCCATCCCTCTGATCATCTTGGTGTCCTCCTCTGGACCCTCTCCAACAGGTCCATGACTTTCCTGTGCTGAGGGCTCCAGAGCTGGACACAGAACTCCAGGTGGGGTCTCACAAGAGCAGAGTAAAGGGGCAGAATCATCTCCCCTGACCTGCTGGCCATGCTGCTTTTAATGCAGCCCGGGTTACGATTGGCCTTCCGAGCTGCAAGTGCACATTGCCGGCTCACCTCCAATCTTGTCAACCGGTATCCCCAAGTATTTCTCCTCAGGGCTGCTTTCAATCCCATCATTCCCTAGCCTGTACTGACAGTGCGAGTTGATCTGACGCAGGTGCAGGATCTTGCACTTGGCCTTGTTGAACTTCATGAGGTTTACACGGACATGCATTCCTCAAGGACAGGTTCTATTCCCTTTATAGCAATTTTTCACTTCCCTTTCATTTTTTTGTTCTTTTCAAACAATAACAAATTAATAAAATACTGACACTTTCAGAATAAATATTTTTACCTAGGTTACACTTTAATTGCTTAGACCTTAGAAAAACTGTGAAAGAAAAATACCTCTTTTTTCCTATGTGTAAAAGCTTGGGTTTAAGAACATGTAAGTCCTTTTATGTTCTTGTTTTAGAACCTTAATTTGTTATTGTTTTGGTGGGGGGGTTGTTTTGATTTTGTTTAATATGGACATTTTGTCTCTGCTTTATTTTTTTTATAAAGGTAGCCCAAGGGATAAAGAATGTGAGCTTCCTGAAAGTATGACTGTACTCTGTATTAAGAATGGCAATATCCTATTCATCAGGACATTTTAGTTATTCAGTAATATTGACTCACAAAATAAAAATCACTTTTCTATTTTGATATAATATTCTATCATAATTCTTATTTTCTGTAATAGACATCAGCTAAACTTACTGCCCTTATAGCACAATTCATTTGTGTACAAAGATGCTAGAGATAGGGGGTTTTTGTGACACTTGTATTTTTTTGTGAGAATTTTACCTGCCTCTTTCTGATTTTGCTTCTTTTAATGTAATATCAAAAAAATATATGAAGCGTGTGTAATTTTTTTATTTCACTATTATTTAAAATAGAAACAAAATTATTTCGTATTTCTTAGTCCTGTGTAGGAAAAGGAATTTTCAGTCAGTGATCTATTAAGATGATGTTTCTTCTAGGGCTATAATGTTTAGCTTTCAGAACTGTAGTCTTCCAAACTGCATGGAAAAAGCCTTTCATGAGATGACAGCTTCAGGCAGTTTATAAAACAAGACGTAGTAGTGGAGACTATCTTGAATTTTAAAACTAAACAACTTTATTTTTACTGAAGGACTCTTTAGGTATTCATAACATTGCTCAGCCTGTGTCTTCGGTCTGCCATGGAGTGCATTTTCTTCTTCATCCAAAAGTTTTGTATGAAATCTGTACTTTTGGCCTTCAGGAAGATAAGAATGAGGTACTGTGTTTAGTAGCTATATTTATAAGTTGTTGTGCATGGAAAGTAAGTGTTGATATTCTTCATGGTGGTCTGAGGCTTACTTGAAGTTTTGACTATATAGGGTTTCTTGTATATAGAAAAGCTATGCAAACAGTGAAGTTGTAGTAAACGGAGAGTTTATTTTGTGACGAATTCAGAGACAAAATAATGTTCTATGTGTATGATGCTATTAAATGTAATAAAGACAAATGAAAAATGAAAAGCTATGTTTTTTAATATATTCCTGTAATATATTCAGCCCTAATAAAATGTGCAGAAAGTGAAATGACCATGTAACAGGCTTTAAGTCTCTTTTCCTCCCATATCTTCAGAAGCGTATTGTAAAGACTGGGAATGAAATGCCCCTGAAATGTAGGATCAGGAAAGAATAGAAACAATTTGTTTTACCTGCAGGATAGAGGGGCCAACAGGCGTATAAGCTGAAGTAATGATTTATTTTATAATATTTTAGAAAAGACAAACCAGAGTTCGAAGGGGAAAATGACTGGATGCTATTTGGGCAGAACTATTATATTGTGTGTTTTCTCTGAGAGGCTTTTCTAACAACTTTATGCTTAGTGTGAATGGCAATTTAAAAGTAGCATTCTGCAGGGGGCGGTATTTTGTCTGTAGATCCTCTGTCTTTGAGATGTTTTTGTATAACATTTCCAATTACAGCATTGACAAACTGACCTAGACACATTGGCTGTTGCATTAATTTATTTTTTTTTTTTCTTGTTGAGCAGGTGAACTGCACAGCCAAGGCCATTTTGATCCATCTATTGCAGGGGCGATTAGTAATGGCAGCGTTGACTTGGAACAAGTTTATTGAGGCCCTCTGCCCCGTCATTCCTGTTTTACAGGTACTTCTAAGTGCTTTAATTTGAATTTGATATATGAAATCGTGTAAGCAGCAACACTGTCATGTTAAATGACAAACCAAATACTCACCAAAGTAACAGGTGGAAACTAGATTAACAGTAATATACCTACAGACTTGATTTGTCAGATCTCAAATGGAGAAATGTTTTTATAGGGGTCCTAATTGCCGAAGTTACTACTTTGTAGACAAATTTTAGCCTGGTATTATGAGAACGTGAAACTTTGAAATGTTGTAGTAGAAATCAGCAAGTATTGACTGAGACTTCAGGGGTTTAAAGATAAAAGTGTATAATCCAAGCATAGATTAAAACATTGCATACTTTTTAAAATCGATTAATAATTAGAATGTTCCCCATATCTTAAATTCGAAAACTGTAACTCATCTTTGATGATTATATAGTTTTCTGTATGCACTCAACAAATAGCAATAGGTGTAAGCTGTGTTTTCTGTATATTTTGATGTTTGCTTTTATTTTGTTTGTTTCCTGTAATCTAGAAGGATCAACAGTCAGTAGTATCCTTAGACCTTAGTTTTCATACCTGTAATAATGCATGAATTTTCTTCTTGTTATCTTTGGTCTTGGCTTGATGTAATGGGAACTTCTGCCTTTCTCAGTCTGATTTTTAGCCTAATTGTTCCATCCAAATTCTTTATTGTTTCTTTTCTCTAGTGCTTGAAATTTTTCTTCTGTGATAAGCCTATAGTCTTCCAGATTAGATATTTTACTGCACCTGTCTGATGTGTTTTTCCTGATGTCTGCTTTTTTGCCTTTTCTAGCTTTGATTTAACTTAGCTAATACATCCAAGTACATTTTTTGTCTTTTTCTCTTGATAATTATACCTACTTATTTGTATCACTGCTATATAGTCATTTGTTGTGCGCACCTCAGTATTGCCATAAGTTGAAAAACTGCTTATGTAACTTAAGCCTTAACATAAACTGCACAAAAATCAAGGCAAAAATGGGGAGAAACTGCGAATAAGATGGACCATGACATAGAACTGACCTTACAGAGCAGCATCGTGTTAACAGATTGAAGGGTAAAGTTTCAGGTTAAAGTACATCTGGGCCATCAGAGACCTCTTTAGTTTGATTTAGATATACAAATTATCCTTTATTCATTTTTTAAAATGTTTTTGTGCAGAAATTTTGATCCTTCTGCACCCTCCCTTTGCCCCTGAAAGTGGAATTACCTTCTCTACTTTGCTTTTTTAGTAAGCAGATGTTTTTAATTTTGGAAACCTTTTGTTTGTTTGTTTTAGGGTTATGCTGACACAAAAGATACACTAGGTAAGTGTATCTTCACTTTGAGTGAAACAACCTCTAACAAAGGAGAGGGTGTTCTCCCTAGAACTACTAGACTACGGGCTGCTCTGCGTCTTCTTTTCTCAAAAAAGCAGTTGTAAGTAATGCCCTGTATAATTTCAACACATTTTCTAATGTTGATGAAAAAAATGTTTACTCTAAAAAACCAATTGGTTCTTATGCAATCACTTGATTAGAAGGGTAGATTAATCATTATTGAGTGAAGTACTTCCCCACTGTATTAATTTTATAAACTAATCAGTTTTTAACTCTACAGCTAAAGTTGTCCAGTATGAGGACTTTATGTTTTGTTTTGTTTTGTTTTTTAATACTTACTCCTTTAGGGTTCGTTCTGTAGCACTTAAACATTTAACATTCCATCTTTTGAATGAAGAAGGGGCAAACCTGAAACGTCCTCATCTGCATGGTAGTGTGCTTTCCAGCATTTCAAACTTATTTGTTATAGAAAAAGCTATTGAGCTAAAATTGGATGATAAAACAGAGCCTATATTTAAGGTGAGTGAACTCTGTCTATATGTTGTGCCATTGATCAGCTCTTCTACCTGGCCAGTCACTGAAGTTATCATTTTTAAAGGCTGCAATATTTCATACAATTTGACTTATTCTTTTCATGTGAACTTAAACAGTAGTTTTTATGCTACCATATGCAACAATAAGGAAAGAATGTCTTCTTTCTTCTTGTTGTGTGGTTGTGGGTTTTTTTGTTTGTTTTTTTTTGTTTGTTGGTTTGGTTTGGGTTTTTTTTGTTTGTTTGTTTGTTTGTTTTCTTTCTTTCTGCAGATAAGTTAACAGTAAGACTTGAGTATGAAGAGCACAGGCCTGCTCTTTTTGCAACAATTTCAATGTGCATGGGTAGAGTCTGATTTTTCTCACACAGTGCTTTTTTTCCCCTCACAAAATCAATTTTTACTAAAACAAGCACAAGTAATTTTTAGTGTGAAATATTCTAAAACAGATTACAAATTTATGTCTGTGTTTTCTTAATATTGCTGCTTTGGCAAAGTGAAAAATCACAAGTGTTTGGCCTATGGGAAAACTTGTATCTCTCTTGGTTTTCTTTTTGTTTTTTTTTTTTTCCTTACCATTTCCCCTCCATTCTCCTTCCTCCTTTAACCTCAGCACTTTCAGATTAACAACAATGCTTAAAAAAATGCTAAGGTGCTTGCTCTCTGAAAAAAATATTCTGACCACTCACTGTACATTTGTTGTATACTCTTCCCCTACATCCTTCAAAAAGTTAGGATCTGAAATTTATTTGGATATGTTGCATTATTTAAATTTCTCTAACCCAATTGCCATTAAAATGTTGGTCGCCTTCACAGACCTAGAAGCATATTCCAGTATTTCTGGGTAGCATTAAACTTCCTGTAGTCCTGCATAAATTAAACTTTATTTGCTAGAAATCTGCTTCTGTTGTGCGCTAGAAACTATTGTCTTGCTATATTCCACGGGTATTATTAGAGATTTGTTGCAAAAAGATTATAACCATGTATTTTCTTCTTTATGCATATGGGATCTAATAAAATGCATCCTACTAAGGAATTTAGATCTTTTTATTTTCTACTTTCTATTAGGAAATTTGGCTGGTTACCTTGTTTCTTAATAGCATACTGGATGTATATCTAATATAGTTTTACTTCTAGGCAGAAACTGTTGAAAAGCTATATGATGTCTTCACTTCTGATGCCGTTGACCTAGTTTTACGGAAGTCTGCAGCTGACCAGCTAGCTATCATTTTAGAAGGTAAAATTCTTTAGAGAATTTATATTCATGTGCTGATCATTGTGTGACCTTGCAATTTTGGCAGGTTTTCTGTATGTTTCTGCTAAGGGTACTCTTTGCAGTTTTTATCTATATTGTCGGACCAGAATTTTAAGACTATTGTGGATAATGTGCCAATTCAAATAAAAAAAGTTATTTGTTGTTGTTCCCTCAAGAATAAGAAACAATGGTCTTACTATACAGAAAAACAGTTCCCTTGGGTAATAGAGGAATAAGCTGAATTCTGTAAGCTAATTAAGAGGTTTTTTCTGCTTTTCCTTTGGAGTGTTTGTCAATTTGTTGACCTGTCTCAGAACTAATTTTATGCTTAGTGAATTAATTTCTTCCTCCATTTTGAGTTAGCCTGTGTAGTAACTGCCGTTAAAATGGATTGAAATGTCATTTGTATGAATTAAGGTTCAGTAAACTCAAGCTAAGCTTCCATGATTATACTCTCTTTTGCTATCAAGAGGCAGACTCCCTGTGACATTTCATCTAATATGCTTGCTGGGAAAATGTTCCTCATTTTGCTCTTTATAATCAGTTACTTAAATCCTAACTTTCACAGGTGGTTTGTTTTTGATAATTATGTTGTTCACATGTGGAAAAATTATGAATTCTGGTGAAGAAGATCTGATTGAATTAAGATGCAAGTAAGCAATCTTGCGTAGAGCATTATTGACTTGGTGCAGGGTCATAACTGTAGAGTTTAAAACCTGCACGTTTGTATTCTACCTACTCAAACTCTTGAGTCAAGTATGTTTTCCTTCAAGGAACTCAAATCCTAATGACAGAAAATGTGGTTTTCACCATGGGAAAGTGAGGTCTTAGATAATATTAAAATTTACATTTTTCTTGTAACTAAAATGAGTACAAAATTGAGGAAATATCTACATTGTCTTGTAAAATACATTTAGTTATGGCTGCCAAAGTTTTCTGATGTCAAAGGATAATGTAAGATATAGCATAGGATGAAATTGTAAAGGAAAAAATGGAGCTTTATTGGGACAAATTCCATATGAAGAATCATGTCATAATTATTAAAACAAACAAAAAAACCAGCAACACAACAACAAACCAAACCAACCCAAATAACATAGTGTTTTTGTTTTTGTTGAATATTCTTAAACCAGATGCTCTGAAGGATGAGATGAGTGGAAAATACTCTAGTGGTGGTTGAGGATTTGTAAATACTATTTTTAGTTTCGTATTAAACTGTTGAAGACTTTTAAAATATTACAAGTGAAATCCACTTTTGACTGAAATTGAGTTGCACTGGGGCTCACAGTAATCATGGAACATAAAGTTCTTATGAAAAGTATGTAGGATATTTCTTATGGAAAATTATGTAAGATACTGAAGAGTCTACTGTTCAGGAGGCTACTGTAGTCAGATAACAAGGCTTGTGGAGAGTTGCCTTGGTAAAGCCAGAGCTGTACATGTTTTGTTGATCGGCAATTTTGGAAACTTGTTGTCAACAGCAAGAGTTTGTGATCTTGTGGGAGGAAGTTCAGTATTAAATTGGTGCAGAACCAGTGATTCTTACTCTCTTTTGTTTTTTCCTACAGATATCAAAATGCATGGCATTGTGAAAAAGTTGGGTGTGATAGAAAAGATTTTGGCTTACCTTCATGAATGTATAAGTGTGGATGGCAAGGTAAAAACTATTGTTCTAGGTTTCTCTGCTATAGATGATGGAATGTATTCCTTCTTAGCATGACTGATTATATTAAGCATCTCATAACAGATTATCCTAATGATTTTCTGTATTTAATCTTTTTCTCTGTTCCTGCAGCTGATGGAATCCATTGTGTTACCATGTCTAACACTGTTACGCAAACTTGTATATGCTGATCCAGTTGTTCGTCTATCCCTAGCACAGCAATCATCTTTATTGCTCTTGTTATTCAGAGGTAAAGATTCTTTTTTTTATTTAATTACATTTGTGGGAAAAAAGAAGTGTGAAATATGGTTAGCTGTTCAATCAAAAGCCTTTTTAGAACTTTGGATGACATAAGGGTCTCTTATAGCTAGAACATAAGTCATAGTGTGCTAGTGTTACCCATGTTGTGGCATCTTTTGAAGATGGTGGCAAAATGACTGTGAGAATCAGTTGTTTTTAATTAGTGTCCTTCTGTGTGTATTATTAAATGTGTTTTCCTAACACACTTTTAAATATCTTTATTTTATTCAGTTTCCCTGATATTCCAAAATGATCGTGCTGTTTTAACTGAAACTACAGTATTGCTTTGTCTTCTGTTGTTTGATGAAGTAGCAAGAACCGAAACATGGTATGAAGAAACAATTATATAATGGCATATTAACTAGTAAAAATTTAAGGCCTTAATGAAAAAAAGTTTATTATATATATATAGATAGATAGATAGATATAGATATAGATATATAGATAGAGATATAGATATAGATCTCCAAACAAATTATGCCCCAGCCTTTTAAATATCCAAAATTGCATATTTGTAGGCCAAGCAAATTGTTTCACTATTTGAGTTGCATGCTGTATAGGTCTAGATGGCATATTTTTTCAGTATAAATACTTTGTACCTCAGTGTTAATTTTAAGTTCTCTTGAATTTTCGAAAAACCCTGATCGGTCTGGAATCTATCTTTTCCATAAATGGAAACTATACATCAAATAGCTAACTGTAGTTGTGTTTAATGTAACTAGAATTCTCCTATTTACTTTCTCTTTTAAGTGTAGCAGTAATCCTTAACTAACATACCTCAGTTTATGATATTTTATTATTTGAAATTTGCAAATACTCCAAAAAAAATATGCTTTTAGAATTCACACACATGAAATATACTGAAAAGAATTATAATGTATATTTTTTCTCTAATAGAAAAAAAAGGAAGCAAGCATGTGCTTTGGTATGGTATCTTTAATTTTTATGTGCAATACATCTGCACCAAGTATCCTGTATGTGTGTGATATAAGAACTATCTTAATATTGTATAAACATGAAGAAACATTTATTAATACAACTTATTCATCAATGGGTTACTAAAGAGCTAGCTGGAGGAAAAAATACAGCTATATCTGAATACTAAAGAAATGATAAGTGTAGCATTAGTAGAAAATTGAAGTTTAAAATAGGGAATAATAATTATAGCTTCATCTCTTGCAGGGCCGATGATATAATCATTAATGATACTGGCCTACCAGCCTTTAGTTTACCTGTTGCTGTTGTTAGAAGGTATGTATAGGTGGGTTGTGATTTTTTGTTGTGGTAGATTTTTTTGGTGGTTGTTGTTGTGTGTGTTTTGTTTTGTTTTTGTTTTTACCATTAACTTTGTTTCTTTCCATTTGCTTTCCTTCCTGAAGTATGGAGCTGTGAGAATGAAAGGAAACATTTGATGTTAAATCAAAAGATGTCTGCATTTTTAAACATGGAGTTTTTTCTTCAAGACTTAGTTCTCTGAAAAAGAGTTTCAAAAACTTAATTGGCAAATTTAAAAGCTTGCTCTTATAGAGTATTTAAAACAAAACAAAAAAATCCCCAACCAACCAAAAAAAAAAACCCACAAAAAAACGCCAAACCAACAAAGACCCAAACAAAACAAAAAAAGCTCAAAACAAACAAACCCACAACCCTCTCCAAACCAAAACCAAACCCTTTATTTTATTTTTACTTTTTTTTTAGGTATCATCTCCCAGTGAGGATCACAGGTCATCATGTAGTTAGCCCTAACACTGTTGTGGTGCCATTGTCTTCTGAGTACTTGGCTATGAAACCTGTGTCAGATATGCTCAGGATGGCTTGGAATCTGTCGTGGTACCATGGGATTGAAAACCTATTGCAACTGATAAACTATGAGAAGGAAGCAGAAACGTGAGCAGTTTTATCTTGATTTTAAATCTCAATGTATTGCAATTAAATTAACATTCCATCAAGTATTTAAATTAGTATTCAACTTCAAACAGCAGTTCAAGTTTTTACTGATTTGAGAATGCTGTCTTTTTAAATGTGAAGAATCACACCTCAAGAGGCTGTAAGTATATTGTCACAGCTAATGTTTTACGTAAATTTCACTTATACATGAAGTCTAGAGCTTGATCCAACTTTTCTTGATGGTCAGACTAATTTCAAAAAATTTTAAATGGGCTCTGTAGCTGTGTTTCTTGTAGTCATTGTGTGGGGTTCTTTTGTTGTTTTTTCCCCTTTTATAGTTGCATGACTTATTGTTTCTCTTTCTTTCCTTGGGCATTTAAATTTCAAATAATTATTCTTGTTGATGGTGATACTAAGAATTATGGTAGATAATGAGGAAAATTTTCTTGTTTTGGTTAGTTCTTGACTAAGCATAATTTCTCTGAGACTATTTGGTATACAGAACTCATAATCTTAGAAGATTCTTGGTTTATTTGGACTGAAATGCTTATATCTATGTCTCTGTCTGTCTTGACAATTTTTTTTATTTTTTTTTTCCTCGTGTCCTTTAAGGGGTCCTGTGAGTTTTATTAGTAAACCATGTGATTCTGAGCCATTGGAAACTTGGCAGTTGTTGATTTGATAAATCATTTTCATCTTAAGTTCCCTCAGGCAAAAACAAAGCAGTTTCTTAAAAAGAAAACAGGAAAATAATATAGTCCAAGTGGCCAACATTTACAATAGTGTGGAGGAAAAGTTCATTACAATGTGAATAGCACCTTTCAAGTAACCTTTTGAGAGGTGCCATTTTTCCAAAGAATGCAAACAGCTCAGTATTTAAATGTGTTAGGGTTGTTCGCTGGTATTGTTTGTTGTTTTTTATGGGTTTATTTGAAGAAGGTGGGGGAAGGGGAAGAAGGAGAAAGGACTGGTCAACAAAAAAAAAAAAATAAGGCAATTTTTGTTTTGTCTTCTCATTTGAACTGAGAAGTGAAGGAGTCAACACTCACTGAAATAGTTGTTAAAGATACTGACTGTTAACCATTTATCTCTTATACCTTTTCAGATTTTTAGACTCGCTAAAACTATCCTCAGAAGACATTCTTATACTCAAAATAACTCACATGAACTGTGGACTGCAGGATTGTCTTAATTCCATTGTTCAGGCAGTATCCCACAGGGATGTTAGGGCTGCTCTCACTAGGCTTAGTTTTTACATTCTGAATGACAGACTTGCATTAAAATGCAATTCTGGGTCTTGTGGAACCACTTTGAAGAGCTTTGCTTGGCAAAAAGCAATAAACAGGTAAGCATACAAACTACAGAAATCCATTAAAGGTAATTATGCTTAAATTGTAAATTTCCGAATTTTCATATTTTCAAATTTATAGAATTGATTGTCCCTGCACCTCTGATTCTGATATGTATATGTTGTTCCTTCTGTGTGCTGGAGGGACTACAGAGCAAGGCGTTAGCAATCCAGGAGTTTCCTGGAGAGAATGTGACAACTTCCTTATCCAGGTAACAGAGGAGCCAACGAGGCGAGGTACTCTGCTGGACCTCATGCTCACAAACAAGCAAGGGCTTGTTAGGGTTGTGAAGGTCTAAGGCAGCTTTGGCTGTAGTGACCATGCAGTGGTAGAATTCAGGATCCTGACATGAGGGAAGAAGACAGAAAATAAGATCACAGTGTTGGATTTTGGGAGAGCAAACTCTGCCCTCTTCAAAGATCTCATTATTAGTGTCTGATGGGATCAGACCATGAAGGGAAGAGGCACCGAAGAAAACTGGTTAATATTAAATGATCTCTGCCTCCAAGCTCAAGAGTGGTCTATTTCGTTGAACAGAAAGTCAGCCAAAAATGCTAGGGAGCCTGTATGGATGAACAACAAACTCCTGCCAAAACTCAAAGATAAAACAGAGGTCTGCAGAGGGTGGAAGTAGGGACAGGTCACTTGGGAAGAATCCAGAGATATTGTCCAACCAAGAAGAGGTGAAGTTAGGTCTCTATGGATTCACTGAGGGGAAGCTGAGTTTGACCAGCCTGTTGATGATCTTCTAAAATGAAATGACTGGCTTGGTAGATGAGGGGAGAGCAGTGGATATTGTATGCTTTGACTTCAAGAAGGCTTTGTGACATTGGCTGTTGTAAGATGCTCGTAGAGAAGCTGATGAGGTGGCAGACAGTGAGATAGATGGTAAACTGGCTCGAGAGCTGGGCCGAGAGGGTGATGATCCATTGTATGGAAGTCCAGTTGGAAGGCAGTAACTGGCAATGTGCCCCAAGGATCAACATTGCATCCGATCCTGTTCAGCATCTTCATTAATGATTGGGATCATGGTGCAGAATGCACCCTCTAGCAATTTTGCTTATGTTACAAAACTGGGAGAAGTGGCTAGTACATCAGAGGGTTGTGCTACCATCCAAAGGGATCTCAACAGACTGAAGTGGGCTGACAGAAATGCCATGCAGTTCAGCAAGGGGAAGTGGAAAGTCCTCCACCTGGGGGGGAAAACCCCAGGCATCAGTATATGCTGGGGCTCACCAAGCTGGAAAGCAGCTTTTCAGAAAAGGACATGGGGCTCCTGATGAACACCAAGTTGAACATGAGCCAGCAATGTGCCTTTGCAACAAAGAAGGCTATTGGTATCCTGGACTGCATCAGGACAAGTGTTGCCAGCAGGACAAGGCAGGTGATTGCTCTCCTCCACTTGGTACTGGTGAGACCACACCTGGAGTTCTGTGTCCAGCTCTGAACTCCCCACTACAAGATAGACGTGGACATTCTGGAGAGACTTCAACAAAGCACCACAAAGATGATGAAAGACTGGAGCATGTTTCCTATGAAGAAAGGCTGAGAGAGCTCCGACTGGTTAGTCTGGAAAAGAGAAGGCTCAGAGTGGGGATCTTATCAATGTGTACAAATACCTGAAGGGGGAGTATAAAACCATGTAGCCAGACATTCGAGTTGTGCCCAGTGACAGGACAAGGAGCAGTGGGCACAACCTGAAACACAGGAGACTCCCTCTAAACATCAGGAAACACTTTATTGTGAAGGTGACCAAGCACTGGCACAGGTTGACCAGAGAGGTTGTGGTGTTTCCATCCTTGGAAATGTTCAAAAACTGCCTGGACATGGTCCTGAGCAACTGACTCCAGGTGCTTCTGAATGAGCAGGGAGGTTGGACCAGGTGAGCTCCAGAGGTCTCTTCCAACCTCAATGATTATGTGGTTCTGTAATTCACATACACAAAACTAGCAAAAAATAAGAATGCTATATTTAAAATAGAGGTTATTTTAAATGCACAGGTAGGCTTTACTAGTATTATTAGCTGCTAGTGCTTAATAGCTAATTACCATTTTTCTTTTTTGTCTGTGGCCCTATCCAAATTTTTTTACTGTTTATTTTATTTTTACTTTACTACTTTCTACCATTTTTTATGCAATTCCATGTTTACTATATGTAAATACACTTTTTAATAAATGTAACAATTTTATATTGTAATAATACATAATAAATGTACGATATATAAGTGTAGTAATTTAGCGTAGTTAATATTTTATGTAAAAGTATTTACATATATGTAATTTGGTGTGCCTATAACATAATTAATATAATTCCATATTTGTTATATATAAATATATGCTATATACATATTTACTGTATATAATTCCATATTTGCAGGTGACTTCAGCCCTATTAGGCTGAGATCTTAAACTCTCTTTTAATGTGATACAAGTATGAAAGTAAATATATTTGGGTTTATTGCAGGTTTCTGCAAGTGCTTCCGGCTTCTCTAGAGGATGAGAAGCTCTTAGTAGATGTCTTAAGATTTTTAAACAAGCTGCTTAGAGAGCAGAGATCAAATTTGGAGTCAGACCATCTAAAGTGGATCCTGAAATCATTGCTTAAAAATGTAAGAATATACTTGAGAAGTTAACTGTAGATTGTGAGAAATGCTTTAACTGTGAACTGGTTGGCTGGTTTGTTTCTGGTGAGTTGTTCAAGGAAAACAACTTTCAACAAAAGCAAGAGAATCAGATCTTGTGGTGTTAATGTCTTCTACTTTGTTGTCAATGCTGTGTTTTTAGTGTTTGGGGAGGTTAACTTTGAACAAAAGTAAATTTCCTTCTTTTTTATTATATGAATCGTTTCTCTAAACTCAGATAATTTTTTTGCCAAAAGCAAACAACATCTACCTGTGTGTGCCTTGCTCTGGTGTAGTTAACTATGGTAATATGGTTATAGAGAGCCATATAACTATAGTTAGCTATGCAGAGCTCTATATGTGTGTATATCTATATATATAATTATATGACATGGCTGTGTATCTGTACACATATATATGTGTGTGCATACATGTATGGCTGTAAAAGGTATGCTTAGCTACGTCACTACATATGTATTAATCTATGTGCCTTGAAGAGTGAGGTTCCATACAGGTGTGTTGAAACTTTCTGTTTGGTAAAGAGATATAAACGAACGTTATCTGTCTTCCATTAAGGATCAGATTTGAAAGTTAAGATGGAAGTTTTTGCTTTCATTGTGTCTGTCACTACAGGTTTGTTATTAAATGGTTATAATATATATAAGTAGAATAATTTTATAAGCATGAGGAAGGTATTATATGAGTCTAGAGTTGCTGTATTTAAAATGCATGTATAATATTGAAATAACATAATTTTTTTCTTTCCAGTTTTTCTAGACTTCTTTCTGTTTGAGAGATCAATTCTGTCCAATACTGTTCATTTAAGATGTGTGAAATTGGAAAGTGTAAAAGCAAATAGGAAATGAACATCATAAAGCAGTATAAAACATTTGGCAAAATATAATAATTCAGTCTTGCTGAATAAAAACAATAGGTAAATTACAAAGATAAAAGTGATGGCTGCAGTTTTAGGAGTTTGCAAAGTACTGTTCTTCACAAAGCAAGGGCACACTGCCCTCATACAGGATCATTCATGGTCTTACAAGGAAAATCGTATTTTAAGTACTGTCTGCATGCACTTGCATTTTCTCATTTTAAAATAAAATCTAAAAATGCTAGTAGATTTATTTGAATTATGTATAGAATTCAGGTACTTCAATTTATATGACTGACAGGAAATCCTATATAATTTTGTATGGCCCATTCAATATATTAATATTAAATTTTATATCAAATGATTTTAAGTCTTTCAAGCAACTAAGACATACAAAATACATTCTGTTCTGTGTTTTTTGGGTTTTGTGATCTATTTGTTTATTGCAAGTTAATGATGTATATAACTTTGACTTTTCTTTCATGCTTCAAAATACTTTGTATTGTGTATTAATTCCAGGAGTTTTTGAAGGCCTTAGTAGTAGATTATTTTTTGACATTTAGTAGATTCAAGTAATTGGTAATTATTGGAATTATTTTTACTGTGCTTTTTGCAGAAGCACATCTTAGTAAAATAATAATGGAATTTGTGATTTATAGTGTGTGTGATCTGCAAGCTTTCAACAGAAAGATTGCGCTAATGTGGGTAATAACATAGGATTTAAACAATGCATTATGTGACTGTATTTTTATTTGTTTCTTGTAGAAACCAAAATCTCTTTTGGGCCTCCTGGTGCGACCAGAATCCCAAGAAAGGGATGAAGTAGATGAAATACAGACTGCTATCAGGCAGCAACTGGATAAAGAACTTATTCATCTTTTTAATACATTATTGTTTTGTTCTGCGTCAGTGACTGACAGGTACAGTGTAAATGGACCTGCCCATGTAATTTTGACAGGGGATCATAATACCTGCTGCTGCTGTATGTTTGTCAGAATTTGAATAAAATTACATCATGACTCAATCATTTTAAAGTGTAAAAATGGAATATGCTTCTCTTGAACTGAAGAACAATATTAGATAGGCCTTTTCACAGTAAAATTAGGAAATTAACTGCAAAACTTAGAAGACTATGTACTAGTGGTCACTTCTTCAGCAAATTATAATTAAACTGATTGCAGGGATAAGATGGGCTTTTTCCCTGCTGGAATTTTGCACAAGCAAATGATAACTTGGTTGATTGTGTAACATTTATTTAAAGTAAAGTAAAACATTGCAATATCTGAAATATCAACAAATGCTTATTTTTATTGAACTCCTTTTTGGCCTAATACAGTATATCAGTGCACAGCAGTGATTATTCTTTTTTTTTTTTCTCGTATTTTCTAATATAACATCTTCCCACACTAAATCTTTCTGTTCAAGTGTATTGTAAGAGATACTAGAATTGCAGCTTAAGATAATATTTGTTTATTGAAGTGCCACAACATAACTGTTTATAAAGATACTTTCAAAATGTTACCTTCTTCATTCTTCCCACATAGTTATTAATTTTCTAAAAATTTTAACAGCTGGAAAGGGAAGGATTATAGAAATCCCTGCTAGTTATATCTCATACTCCTGTACTTTCTGTCTAGCTGAATTCTAGATTGATGGTATTTTGCAGGAAATACTTTTAAACTTGTCTCTGGAACCAGAACAAACATAAGCGTGGCTACTAATCTTTGCAACTCATCTTATTATGTTACCCATAGTCTTCAATCACTTGCTCTTTGTTTAACATGCTCCTTAATAATTGTCCCTTTTTAGTTAAGCAGCTCTCTTATAATTAAATGTAATATTATGTTTTCAGAACCTGGTTGAAGCTAGAAATGTAAAATTTACTTCCATGCTACTCTGTACATAAGGCAATAGTAACTACTTGAGATTCTGAGACTCATAGACCAAGAGAAGAACAAGGCATTGGTCTCTTGTAAAATGATGCATTGTAATAGTTTCATGTTAACAGGTTTTTTTTGTTTGTTTGTTTTTTTAATATAAATAAATCAGAGAAGGCCTGGAACTTGCTGGATCTTTCAGAACTGAGCTGGCTCTGAAGCTGCTACAGTGTTTAAGGCTAACAGATGCACCACATTTTTATGGGCTTCCTTCACTGGAGAGAACATTACGGGGAATGGTTCATGTTACAGCACTTCCAGACTGGAGTACCTATTCTGCTGAAGTTGAACCTGTTGCAATTTGTAAGAAATATTTAACAGGTCTTCTTGAGGTAGGTAGTTTGTGTTATAATCTAACTTTTGCATTGAATGCTTTTAAAGGATGTACTTTTAGTGACTATAAGCACTAGGAATAGGTGTGGGAAAGGTTCCTTTTTCTGCTAAGAAGATAGCAAAAATATGGAGGCTAGATTGAGTGATGTGTATCTATACTTATGATAATTGTTTGTATTGTGTGTGCCTTCATCCCCTAAATAAGAGATAATATAAAGTGGCTACAGTTAAAGCAAGATGAAAAATAAATGTAGTTTTGTTTGTTTATTTTCTTTGAACAACTAAAACAGTAAGAGGAAAAATCCAATATATTCTCCCACAGGCAAAATCCATGTGTGACAGGGGACCTAGGGGAACAGTAACTTATTAGACAGGTTATTAACCCAGAGAAAGCAGAAAAGAGGTGATTCAAGGTGCTGCAGTTGTTGGGAAGCCAAAATTTAATCTTGTTTTCAGCGTTCTTATTTGTTTGAGTCCATGGAAGTGATACACAAATAGGTTTTGCTCCTAAAATCACATCTTTTGAAAACTCCAGTATTCTTAAAACTGTAGGAGACGGATAGATCTACCTTTCAGATTGTTTTATGGGTATTCAGTAAGGTAGATAGATTTAGAAGTTTTCTTTTTAGGTTCAAATACTAAAATCTATTGGTTGCGTTGGTTGAGGCTTGAAACAGTCTTTGACTGGTTTTAATTCATTTGTGATTCTGAATTATATGCATAGCAACCAGATAAGTGTCAGGAAAGTTTGTGTGCAGATGATTATCATATTTGTGATATGATTTTGTGATATTAGGGGGCAGTCTTAACTTGCCAAGATTTCTCAAGTAGAAATAAATACTTTAGAGCTTTCTGATTAGGTGAGTTTTGCAGCTTGAAATGTAGACTAAAATTGGCACCAAGGTTATAGATGTTGTCATGTGAAAGAAAGACTATTGCTGGACAAACATAATAAATGCTATGGAATGAAATCAACTGGTAAAACACAAGCTCTATGTGCAGAAGAATTATACAGTTTTATTTGGCCTAAACTTGGAAATAAATATAAATTTATTTTGGAGGGCAGGAGAGAAAGTGGGTTTGAAAGAATTCATGTAGGGTGAGACACTGAAAGAAAGAACAGCAGTAAAAATTGAGAGGTTAAATCGCCATGCTTTGGGGAGGAAAAATACGTCTAAAAGTGTGAGTCTTAAGATTATAATTTTTAAAAAAATATTTTTGGACGTGTTTATTTGAAAGCAGCTTGTTTCTTATTTTAACATATATGGTTAGATATTTGATTAGAGACAGTTTATTTTATGTTACGAACCAGTAACCTTTATTTCCGTTCATTAGAATTTGATATAGAATGCTGATATATTTATTCCAGTTCAAATCACAATGAAAGATATTAATGACCTTTTTTCTTGAACACAGAATTTTGAAAATAAATTATATTTTTAATTGCAATCGTAGCACAAAAAAACTAGGTACAATAAATGGACTTTTTCTATCTAAATCAAACGTTCAGGTTTCTGTTCAATATTGTGCTCACTGTTAAGTTCCACTGCCTTCTTCATTTGAAGAAATAAATCAAAAACATTGAACTTGGAACGGTTTCCAAATGATTAAACCTCTGATGACCAAATGACTCATAAATAAATACATTCTTACAATTCAGCTAAAAAGCTACCATATTTTAATGAGTTTAGTAGTGTATAGGACAGTTTATACTCTACCTGTGTACTGCTTACAGTAAAGCTACCATGAATTTGCACCTCCACTCTTAGGTCATCTCATCATTTTACGTTGAATGGGGAGGAAATGCTATGTCCTTCATGGGAAAAGGTGTTACGAAAAGCACGGTTCTTTGCTTGCTTCACTTATCTCATGAAATGATGGCTCAAGCCAAGGATACGGTGAGTGCATTAGTTGTCCTTATCTTGTCATGTGTAAGGGATATGCAGAGATATATTTTACTTGCAACAGATCATAAAAATAAAAATTATGTATCTGGTGATCTCATTTAGTATATAATCTTGGATAAATGAATAGGATGGAGTATAGTATACAAGAAAGCTGAAGATTCAGTTCTAACCTTACTGAAATAATTCTGCAGATAATTCTCTGGATTTATAAAGGCTTTCTTTCAGAAATGAGGAATCAGGATTTTATGTAGGATGAATAGATTTAAGCATTTATAGCAACATTATTTCTTCAGCCTTGTATAGATAACAGGCTTTCTAATATTTTTTCACATACATGTGTATATTCTTTCACATGTGTAAATACATGTAAACATGAAGGGATAAGTATACGTGAAAGAGTGTCTCACCTATAAAAGGAGCTATCACACTTATTAGCAAAACTCATACCTGTGCTTTCTGTTCATGTGCATATTTTGAGAGCTAAATTTGTTAGTTTGGAAAAAATGGCCATCATCAACAATTTAGTTCAATCATTTTTGAGAATTAAAATCTACTCTTATTAGTATCTGTGATACAAGCAAGTGAAAACTTTTTGATATGACCAGGTAGACATGTAACTAGAAATAACAGTAGAGTTGCTTCTCCAAATTCCAGATGTCTGTTTCATCAGTTCTATATGTAATTGTAGCTTAGGCTGTTGGTAGACTGGCATGGCATTGAAAGATTTGTAAGATAATTTCTTAATTTATTTTCTGTTTTCTAATCAGGACTGGATATCTCTTTGGTCTTTGTCTTATGATAACAGTGAAGAACAAGTTCTTTCTCAGCTAGGTCTGGCATGGCTCATTCCTTTATGGGTAGATAGAGACCCAGAGGTTAGTTACTGCGATGTTAAGTTGATATCTTATTTTGACCCTTAAATATTTGTAAAACTTTTGTTTGATTAATTTATTTAATATTGAAACTACTGTTTTGCATTCTTTAAAGTGTTACTGACTATATCCTAAATGATCAGTAACAACAAAGTAGGGAGAATGTTTCCATGTGAACATCATCTGAGAAATCCTTCCCTACCTCTTTTGTATTTTGTGCTTTCATTAGTCACTCACCATGTTTCCTAGGCAGTTTTCATTGGCATTGCTGTTACTTAGCTGCAAAGCAGAAAAATTTACGTGAACTACAAATTTAGAGCAAATGTATTTGATGCAAATCTGTTAAATTATATGAGTTTGCTAAATAGAACTATTTTTAAGTGGTATAACGTGAAGACTATTGAAGACTATATTAGTATTTTTAAGTATTCTGTCATTTTTACATGCGCATAGTTGTAATTATGAGTATAGGGCCAGAGCAATATAGGAAAAGAGGTTGTTCTTTTTAAATTATTCCCTTAAGCTCCAGATTCAGTTGATACAACTTAGTTATTGAAAAAAATTTGTTGCTAATTACTATAAGAAATATCACTTTGTGTTGTACTTATATGTACCAGGTCAGATTTACAGCACTTGGAATAGGATCAGCTCTTACATCTCTTGAAGCAGGATGTATTGCTTTAGCAGAAAGTTGCCAGAACATTTCAGGAGGCCTGTGGGGAACTGTGATAAACATCCTTCTGGACCAATCTGAATGTAGTATGGTACGCAGAGAGGTAAGTTTCTTGTGTTCTTCTGCTGTATTAGATTGCCAAGTTTATTTTCATGCAGAAGAATTTTTTTTTCTATGTATCTAGTGTCTGCTGCACAACACCTAAGTTAAATCTAATTAAAATAAATGTTTAGATTCTTATTTAGAATTACTCGAGAAGCAACAAATACTGATGACTAGTGTAAAAGCAGAAATGATCTGAATTATACAAGTAAACACATAAAAACTTTAAGGTTTACACAGGCAGACAAATAGGTTGCTGAAGCATAACGAATTAGCCCAGATTTTAATGTCTATTTTGTTCCTATGCTTTGGTACAAGTTCATCACCTGATCTGTAGTAAATATCTCTTCATTGCAGATGTGCATTACTCTGGTTTGTTTAGGCCACTGAGGTTTATTTGTGAGAACTGAAAGTTCATACTGTGGTAGAACAGCACATAGAACTATGGAATACTGTATTTAAACTGTGGTGTTTTTTTTTTTTTTGGAACTTTCTATCAACTCCATTTATAAGGTCTTTCTTGTTTTCCAATGACTAAGAAAGACTGTTCTTGTTAGGTAATACTCATTCAACAGGATTTGACTCTACTGGAACAGTGAAAGTATTTTATTAAAAAATAAGTATGTTTTCTAGTGATTTATATTCCATCTCTTCCCTGTCTTTATTTTTTTCTTACAAGTCTTATGCTGTGTCCTAATGACATCTCTCATAGGTGAAGTTTAAGGGGTTTTAGGTTACATCTTTCTAAATATATTTTTTTCCAAGATGAACATGAAAATTCTTTGTGTTTCAACATATGTCTAAAGTGATAGAATAATAATGAAGACTGTGCTGTTCAGTCTGATGTGATGGCTACAAGGCAATATTGATGCTTTTGTTTCTTTCAGGCTGCTTTTATTCTACAAAATCTCCTTGTGCTTCCAATTCCTACAGAAGACATGAAAGGTTGTATTTGGCAAGTGAGTGACTATTACATTTGCTGAGTGTGCTGGGTTAGCTGAAATTCAAGTAATTTTCCATGCAGTTAGAAACTTTTCTTCTTAGAAGCTAGCACAGTTTTCTGTTTTGGATTTAGTGTGAGAATAATAAGATAGCACCCTGGAATAAGGTTAATGTTTTCATCCAGTAGCTTTCCAGTGTTTGGGATTAGTTACGAAGAGTATGTTAGAACTCATTGATATCTTGGCTGTTGTCAGAGAAATCAAAGATTTCTTCAGTCATCCAGCTGCAGGTGCAAATTGGTAGGAGAGGGGCACAGACAGGACACCACCTAGGTTGACATCCAGATTAATCAATTAAATATTCCATAGCGTGAATGTCAGGTTCCATATATAAGCATCAAGTTGCTGGGGGTGGCCCTTCTTCGATGGCCACCATCCATGAGGGGTCCTGCTCCCATGGCTTTTCTACACCTGCTGTAATCTCTGCATTTTGCTGGACTCACTGTGCTCACAGTGTCTGCCTTCTGGCTCATTGCTGGGAGTGCATGTTCCAGCGGCTAAGTATTGCTCTGTATCACTGTTCTTTCTTTATTGTTCTGTTAAATCTGTTTCCATGTCAACCCACAAGTCTTTCTACTTTTTCTCATCCTTCTCCCTATGGAAGGAAAGGCAAGAGAAAGCAGCCGCTGTTGGCCCAGGGCTAAATGGTAACTGAGAAAAGTCATAGAGTCACAGACAGATATTTGATATCAAAACTTACGTTAGTATACCTATAAAATATAAACTTAAAAAAATGAGACGTCTAGTGTGACATTTTGGAAAGAGAAACACATGAATAGATAAACTTATTTAAAGTTCCAGCGAGCTCAAGAAAAGAACCCAAGTCAGCTTGTGTATATGTTGCATTTAATGAACATAGTATCTTTTGGCTTGTAGGAAACTTGCTTATTTATGTAGTATCATTAATGCTTTTGGATAGAAATTAGTCATTGATTTTACTCACACTTGGAATGCAACATGATTTGAGGGGTATGAGGAAGAAGAAATTCTCAGAATATGATGTTTATGAAATGTTTTGAAAGAAATATGTGAGTGATGAAAAATAACCTTTTCCAAACGCAGACGAAGCAGCTCGTTGCTCATATCAATTTAAATGCTTATTAAAAATACAACTCCTTGCTCAAAGCAGGGTGAACTATAGCAAGTTGCTCGGGGCTGTGTCCAGTAGGGTTTTGAGTATCTCCAAGCATGGAAACTCCACCACTTCTCTGAGCAACTTGTTCTAATGCTTCACTAGCCCCACAGGGAAAACGTTTTTTCTTAAGTTTAAATAGAATTTCCTATATTTCAATTTTTGATCATTGCCTTTTGTCCTGTCACTGGATACCAATGAGAAGAGTCTGTCTCTCTTTATTTTCTCTCATCAGATGTTTATACAAACTGGTAAGATTTCCTGGAGACTTTTCCAGTTCTGATCTTGAGTCAGTCATCTTGTGTTACTTTCAGCAAGTCTGGTTCATTGTACATAAAGATCTTTGGATCTTAGTTCCCAATTTTTCAAATTTTTGTGGCCTTGATACCTGTTCTTTCTGTCCATCTTGCTCCTTTCAGTATATGAGATCGTACCTATATGAGAATAGTGTATGTTCTTTTTTGAAGAAATTTGCAGATGGAACCATATCCTGTTTTATCTGTTCCTTTCTGCAAAAGTTGAAGCTAGTGCTGAAAGACATTGTTCCTATTTTGCTAGGATAAGTAATAGGATTCAGCTGCACCCAAAATTAATTATGCTATTTCTTGCAGAGCTACATTTTACCATGTCTTATCTTTCCGTTATATCTGATTGTAAAGGAAGTTGTTAAAGTAATCTTATTAATCTGCCCCTTGTTTCAGTCTTATTGCTTATTAATTATATTTTATCAATATAAATAATAATAATAATTATTTAAATTCATAACAGCAGGCAATTCACAAAGGGCAGCTTTTGTCACTTGTCAATATAAACTCTATTAAAAGTTGCCTTTTAGTCTTTTTTTAAACATTTGAACAGCTACATTGAGGTGACCAAAACTGAATCCAGTTGCAGAATTCTGCATGGATTCCAGTGTAATTAATAGAAGCTTTGAGTCAATGTGCTTCTTATTAAGAAGTGCAATTTAATGGAAATTACTCATCACTTAATAAGTGTTCATGCTGTAAGATATTATAAAATCTCACTTTATGTTAACTGGTTAATTAAAACTTGGAAATACAAACAACAGTTAAAATTGTGAGATACCACCAGGATCAAATTCTGTATTTCGGATTTTGGTTTGTTTCTTTTTTTAAAATGTTTTTAAAATTCTAGCACTGAATCAGATGGTTTGTCTTTTGACTCTAATACAAGTAAGTTCAAAGGAGAGCTATTAAGTGGATCTGAGTGAACAGCAGGAATAATGTACCATAGCCAAAGTAATGCACTGTCATTTTATCACTTAGGAGAATAGGACTGGAAAAGGAAAGGCTGTAAATTGAGTCTGTAGGCCAGTATCTTCATGAGAATGTCTATAGTGTTGCTGTTATATAGTTGATCGGCTTTATAATAATTCATTTAACTTTAAAGTGTGGCATAGGAAATTTTTTTGTCAGGAGTAAAGTCAACTTGTGTAAAGTATTTGAAGACTGCAACATGCCGTGTTGTATGAAGATTGCTGAAGTCAGAGCACTTTATGAATGTAATTGATAAGTAAGTCTTTCAGGGCCCTAGTTGTCCAATAAAGTATCTGGCGTAGCTTTTTGAACTGACAGTTCTGAATAGTAAAATTTTGCCTAAATTTAACACAGTTTCCAAAGTACGTATTTGTCATAGTTGATACAGTCTAAGTATATTGCTGACAGTGTATTAATACAGTTTCATAATTCATTGTAAGCAGTTTACATGGAATGCTACATTCTTCTTCAAACTATTTGTTGTATCTAGTTCTCTGTTAATTGGCACAAAAGGCAAATAGTGAAAATAGGCTCTTTATATATTACAGAAACCAGAAAAAAAAAATAGTAGCCATCTAAAGCTGGCTTGAACATATCCTGTAACACAAAATGGCTTTACTGCTTCTAATTGATCTGTTTTTTGTTTTGTTTTCTTGTAAAGTAAGCCTGTGCTCAGTGTAAGTGGAGGGGTTGCAGGAGATCTAGTGCCTCTTGAGGATACATAGTGTTTTTCAAATTACTTAGTTGCAGTTGATCTACCACCGCTCTCTCCTGACTGCCAGAGAAAGTTTCTAATTAGCACTGTCAAATTTTCTTTCCATATTTGGCATTGACTTGGTTATTTTTGAAGTACTGCAAGATGCCCTAAAGCTGCCTTACAGAATGTAATTGGTTTGAATTTTTCCCAGTCTGGGTTCTTTTACCAATTAACACTTCTAATTTTTATGGTCAGTCTAAAACTGTTGCAGCTTAATAAAACTTGTTTTCTTCTGTTACTATAGAAAACACTAGAGAAATACTGTAACAAAGGCAATCAAATCAAGCTGTTTATTTGAAATAAGACTGTGAAGTCTTTCTTTTCAGGTGTAAATGTACTGCTCTAGAAAGTTTTCCCTGAAGTCTGCATTTAAAAAGAAATGACTGAAAACCGTTCTTCAAAGAGAATTTCTTTCTTTTTATGTCTTGTTTTCTAAACAAATCTTTCATCATAGTATTTTGACATGGCTAGATGTAGTATAATGGTGGTATACTTTACAACAGAATGACCTTTTCAGGATATTTACTCTTATCTCAGTATGTCTGCTCTTTTTCTAAAGAAAACTTTTGCATTAGTTGATATCTGTAAGTAGAATTAAATGCGAAATTAGAAGTGTGAAATCTCCTGATTCATATACTCCCTTAAAACCACCCATTTACAACTCTCCATGGCTTTTCCACTTAGCTGTTAACAAATTTCTCAGGACCTTAACAGCTACTTCCATTTTGCTATATCATGACAGTTTTTGTAAAATACTATGATTTAGCTCAGCCTTAATAAAACTTATATTTGATTTTTGGAATCTCTTAATTACAGCACGTAAACCAGCTATGTGTATGCACATATGCACAGTATTAGGCTTAGTTTGGGGGACTTCAACAGTTTATGTAAAACATTCCTTTAAATGATGTGTGTGAATTTCATGTCTTCAGGGTCCTTGTGTACATGATGAAGAATCTGGCCTCTCTCAGACAGGAAAACCTGCACTTCAGGCCCTTTTGTATCATTGCCAGTTCTATGAACATGTGAATCAGATGGTGAAACACTGTTACCTGGGATGCTATATGTTTGATTTGAAACCTTCCAAGGAAAACAACCTCATTGTAGAAAAAGGTGGTATAACTGGTAAGTGGTATAAATGTAATCTTCAGCATTTTAAACCTACTTATATAACTTCTATTTTTGAGTAACGTACCTCAAATAATTCTTACTAAGAATGGAACTGAAACTGAATATATAAATCATGAACATAAATATGCTGTTAAGTCAAAATATTGCTCTGAGGATTTAAGTAGATAAGTCATTAGTTTAACATATCTCAGGAAAGGTCTGAGATGTTATTTACAGCTTCAAAATGTTATGAATGGTAACCATTGGTTCTGCAGTACATTTTCTTGCAAATATTTGGGGTTAAAATACTTCTTACAGTTTTGACTTTATGACAGACCAGTACGATGAAAATTTAGGAAAAAGAAATACATGAACTGTTTCTAAGACTCCTACTTCTGTTTCTTGATGTATTCAACTTTAAAAAAAAATGAGTAGGAGTGGACTCTAATTTGCTTGAGTTAGCTGCATTCTGAGATGTTCAGATATAATTTAATTGATAGACTGATCAAATGTCATACTCAGATTGGATTTTTTTTTTAACCTGTGTACCCTTGGAGTATCTCAGATCTAACTGACTAAATATGTATTACGGTCTTAAGTATAGAAAATTAGGAAATTCTTCAGAGAGCTCAATTAGTAAAAGCTGTTAAAGGGAGGGAAAATTACTGAGTTCCTTCTTTTTGGTTTCCTACTTTTCTGTGTGCCTAAGTTTCTGTATTTCCATCTTTGAAGGCTACAGATTTAAACAGTTCCTGTAGGTCTGCTGCTGTTAAACTTAGGTTACAGAAGCATGAACAAAAGAAGGAATGCTATTTCCCCTTCCAAGTTATGATTTTATGACAGACCCAAGGAAAATAAATATTTTTGGTTAGCTCACTGAGTTATCAGAGAAGTACCTCAGCACTATACAAAATTCCAGTCATAAAAATCCTCAATTTCTTCTGTGGCTGCTTTAATCTATAGGTGCGATTTTTTTTTCAGTCCAACACGTTTCACTCCTCATGTGGTCCTGTTGTTTGTGCCTCTTAGCAATTCTATTAGCTGATGCAATATCTTATCTAAGAGCAACTTAAACTACAGGATTGTAGAACTTCTCAGTGAATAGCTGAGACGTGTTTTGTCAGGCCATTGAAAAGCAAAGCCAAAAAAAAATAAAATTTCCAGGAGCTTTGAAACCAGGGGAAAGAGTAATCTATGATATTTCAGGAACAAGAAACACAATTTTTGTTTATTTAAAAAAGGGAGAACAAGACAATGTTTGTTCCATCTCTAAAGTTATAGTACTCACAAAGCTTGTACATCCTTCAGTCATGTGTTCAGAATTGAGTTATCTCTGTTTATGCTTTTTAATAGGTCTTTCGTCATCTCTTAATAGATCTTGCTTTGTCTTCCTGAAACTATTTTTGTAATTTTATCCCAATTTTCCTCACATTTTTCAGTAATGTGAAAAAATCTCATCCACAAAATTATATTTAACATAAAATTAGTTAGCTCAGTTTAGTATTTAGCTAAGATATATATAGGACTCCTACTTTTGTGGGTTTTGCACTCAGAATCTGTGTAATCTAGTGCTTTATTCTTAGCTGTTGCCTTTTCTAAGTATATGAAAGCCTTAGATCCAGTTATTGACAGGTTTGTCCTGTAAAATTTTTGTCATTTTTTGTTCCAACAGAGATTTGCAAAGTGATTTTTGCCTTCATTATATTTATGAATATGAGTTTTCTTGAAACTGCTTCTCTTAAAATGTGAATTTTGGTTTTTGTAGACAAGGTCATCTGTTCAGTATGTTTGTGCTGTGAGACCCCAGTATCTTCAACGCTTTTGTGCTATTAAATTTTAAATAAAACTAAATCTGAACTATTTCAAAAGAGTAATTCTATGCAAGTTTGAGCTAAGTGCAGCTTTTTCCAAACTATTTTATGTTTCAGCTGAAAAATATATTTTATTTAATTTCTGTTTATTGAAGGGATTTGCTGGATAAGAATGCATAGGTACAGTGTGTGAAAACTTATATTCTGACATCTTCAGAAGGATAACTGTGGTTGGCAACTTCTTCATTAAAACAATCATTTGAAAAGGTTGTTTTACTCTCTTCTGGTCTTGTAATGAAAAAATAAAAATATTTTTGTTTAAATATTATTTTAATTTTTTTTTTCCCTACAGATTTTGATGATTCTCTTAATCTTTGGAAGGCTCCATTCAGTCAAAGCCAATCTTCACATTCTCAGTCAACATCTGAAACTATGGTAACTTGTGGAGTAATCTATTTATTTTAAATATAAAGTTATACATAAAATGCTTTAAGGAAAATTAGCACTCTTATAAATGATAAAAACCACCAACAAAAAAAGACAAAAGCCAAAACTGAAATTAAATGGAAAAATTAAAAGGTTAAATTGACATTTATTCTGAAGTAGCTTTAACAAGGTAAAGAAAACCTTTACGATTATTTACCTGAGCAAAAATAAATAGCTTACTTTGACTGGTTAAATGCATAAAGCAGTGTTGAATTCTGCAGCTTCTCACAGCAAGACATACTCTCTAGAGATTTCTTTGTAATTGGCTTTATGGACAAAATGCAGTCATCTCCATCTATAGTTGTCACTTCTGCTTTTATCCAAACTGTCCTTTCAGAGTGAACCTATATTTAAGCTACAGAGCTATAGAACTGGATCAATCAAAACCACAGATGTACATTGGGTTAAAATTATATTCTGTGTCATATTAAACTCTGGGTTCTGAAAATGCTTTTATAAAATAGAAAAGTCTTTGCAAGACCCAAAATAGCCATGAAAAATCTAAGAAAGCAGGTGGCTGCTTGAAAAATTTGTGTCTGACTGCGATGATTACTTCAGTGAAAGGCTGTAAACATATGCTGTCTTACAAGATGGCAAATGCAAGGGAAGAGAAATTGAAATACATTCTTCCAGTTCCAGAATACATTTGCAATATCAGATCAGGCTGCGGAGGAAGCTTTTATAACATTCATTAGTTACCTGATAAAAATCATACATTTTCAAAGACTGCAGTGTAACTCCAAGAAAACTCTGACATGTTACATTGAAATCCATGTTTATAATTTTATGTTTTCTTCAAAAATTTTTGATTTATGAATAACCACCTATTGTAATATAGATATGTAATATCCTAGCTCAAAAGTTTCTTTTCAGTGGGTGTGCTGATATGACAAAGACAGATAAAGAAATACAAAACACTATGTTATTCTATTGACTAAATTGTTTTGTTCAGTTTTGCTGTGGATCATGATGAAAATAAAAACATAGAAAAGCTATAATGTTGAATTTTTTCTCAAAATATTTCAGAAGTATAATTTTTCCTTACTGTTTCAACTCTGATAAATATATGGCTGTCTAGTACTGTGACTGTTATCTGTCATGTTTTTAATACTGAGGAAAAAAGACACTAAAATTTTAAGCTAAAATTGATGAATTTGATTTTCATTTATTCAAAGCAACCCCCCACCAAAAAACCTTAGGGTAATTTTAAACACAAATATTCAAATTTGAGTGTTTGAAACTAAATTAAATGAAAGCGCATGTAAATCATGAAGTGGATGTTAACATGAATACAGCTTAAAAAAACATTTATACAAGAATCTTGGGTTGTTTAAAATGGTTGTTTCCAAATTGCTTTTTACTGAATAAATCAAGTGCCACTTTCTTATAGGAATAGAAGTTGAAAAGTAATTTCATCTTGTTTTGTTCCAGTTACTTGGAGGAAAAGTTTTATTTCAGCAATTCTTGACAGGGATGACTGTCTAAGCTACTTAAAATTGTGCTTCAGTTCTCATGCAGGGTTCATTGCATGCGGTTATGCTTCAGTAGCTTAAAAGAAAAAGGAAAAAATAGTTCTACTAGATCAAAATTATGTATTTTTATTTATATGTGTAAAGTAGCATCATAGTTTAACATAAAGGCATGCAACATAGCTCCATCATTCTATTTAACAAATATTTTTATTTATATGTGTAAAGTAGCATCATAGTTTAACATAAAGGCACGCAACATAGCTCCATCATTCTATTTAACAAATGGGCAACAACTCATTTATAGTGGAAACCACAGTGTAATACTGAGCTACACTCATTTGTATCAGTCTTCCAGATATTGTAGACTTCATGTTTGCTAAGATGATGCTCTTAACAGCTGATGTAAGAGAGTTTTATTCAAGTTTGTTTTTTCTTTTGTTTGGTTTTATTTCTTCCCCTGATACACATAGAGATTTCACATTAAAACTTCGATTGTCATTTATAGAAGTTAATTTTATTTCTATTTGTGTTTCATGGACCTTTTTAGCATCTGTAAACTCTTGTTTGTGGTTGGTTTTTGTTTTGTGTGTGGTTTTTGTGTGGGTTTTTTTGCGTGTTTGTTTGTTTGTTTTTTTAAACTAAGTTTCTTACATTTACAAAAATACAGGTGCTGACATGGCAGATGATAAGTTTCCAAGCTGGAGGGCAAGATGTGGTGGTCTGATGTTCCAATGCCAGTATTTATTAGGAGAAGAAAGATAGAGCAAGGGAACTGAGGCTACAAACTGTATTTTAGAGGGCAGTTAATGACTACTAAGTGTCTCTCTTGTAAAGTTTGGAAATACTTTTTCATTTTTTTCCTATAAAACTTCACATTTTCTCTTCTGACATTTTGGCCCAAAGCTTTCCATTTTGATGTATGAGAAACAGAAATGCATTTACAAAGTCATTACCAAAAGTTTGTAGAAGTTTGTCTCTAAATCTTATATTTTGGTGGTTCCAGGATGATGTAGTTATTCCAAGCCCACTAGATGGCATGCTTTCCCCATCACAGATAAAAGGGAGTCTGCAGGTCTCAGTGAATGGAAAAATGTGGGTTTGTTCCTTTTTTGTTTGTTTTTTGTAGGATTTTGTGTGTATGTGTGTGTGTGTTACAGATTTCATGACAAAGCCACAAATAATTGAGAGTTACTAACTATCGAACCAAGTAGACTTGTTTCTTTTGGAAGCGCTTCTCTAATATTTAATGATGTGCTAAAAAAATATTCTTCTAAATACCTCCATATCCATTCATTTCATGAAGGTTGGTCTAGGAAGCTGAAACTGCTTTTTTTTTTCAGTGGGCCACATCCTGAAGATCTTTGCAGAAGCAAAATTTATTGAATTATGTGAATTTCTTTCCTATGAAGAGAAAAGGCCTGCTGATTTTTTTTTCTTTGATGTTTGAAAACAGTTCTAACAAAAAGACACTATTATTTTTCTCTGTTTTCATATTTCATGTAATCAACACTTTAATTGAACTATCTGTTATCAAAGGCTTATTTCACACAGGGTTCATGTAACCTTAAGTGAAAATAGTATCTAAATTACTTTTTGACTTCATCTTTTTTTCCCCATCCACAATTTTTCCCCCAGATTTGCAGAAAATACAACTGAGAAAATTAAAAGCAAGTACATTACTAACAGAAATTATTCTTTTTTAGCTTAGGTCTAGCATAGGCCATAACTGCAATTTTGCCCATTCTATACAGTAAAAAATGGTGATGTTGGGAATTAAATCAATGATTCAAGGTCATGCAAAAGACCATATGCACTCTATTTAGTGCCTTTAAGATCTTGGTGGATTACAGAATTTTGTCAAGTTTATCTCTATTTTTCTGTAAACTGGAATGTGGACAAAAAGTCCAATGCTGAAAAGATTAAATATCTTTGTCTTTATGGAATTCATAGTTTAAACACTAAATCAGGTTATCATTACAGAGAACAAATCCTTCTTCTTATTTTAACCAACAATTTTGTCTTTAGTACATATGATTGAGAACACCAACCAGCATGGAGATACCAGCTTGCTTCACACTGCATAAGTATACTAGGGCTGTTTAATACCCAGGACAGCTTAGTGAAATGAGCAGTTATTTCAAAACTTGAGCTAAAAATGGTGCAGGTTAAAAATCTACAGACATTGTCCAGATAGCTTTAAGTTATGGCTGTCCTTTTCTACAAAATCGTCTTGCTATTTTATAAAAATGTGTGCTTTATTTTCTGGAACCATGGTTACCAGAGTGCTATACAGTTAAGTGATTTAAACCTTTGAGAAGAGAAGTGAATAGCATTAATCGCAGCAAGCCTATTAAAGCAGTGCTAGAGGGATTTTTATACTAGAGGTTAAGAAAAGACCTTTTATTCATATGTAGTAGATAAATGGCCTTGTATTTCTCCTGTATTTCCACTCAAATAATTTTTGTGTTCTTTTATATTAGTTCTAATCTGCAGTTGTTATCTCTCACTACATACAACCCTTTCTTTTCCCCAATTAAACCCTTTTCCAAAGCCTGTTTGTTTCACTGTTAAGCAGCAGAATGCTTCAATACTCCCAGAAGGAACTAGTAAATATCCTTTACACAATGCAATGTTTCAGAACCCCAGTTCATCCTTTTCAAAGGTGATTTACAAAAGCAGTAATATATTTTCTTTCCTGAAATGCAGAGCATTGTGGAAACAACTTCATTTTGTTACTCTGTTTTCTGTTAAGACAGCAGAAAATTTCTGTTTTTAACCCATGTCCCACTGTGAAGCAATTACCAATAAATGTTCTATCAGTGCAGGAAGCTGATATTTTTCTGACCAGATAAAGCTTTTATTGATTTTTTTTTTTTTTTTTTCCTTAGCATATCTAAGACCTTGTTTTTATTTCTTTGCCCAAAGTGTTTAGACAGTTTTAGCAGATGGAGAAAGAATTGTTGTGCAATGTAGAAGATATTATTTACTAATATGTGAAAGCTTGTATAAATTTAAAATAATATCTTTATGATGATTCTCAGCATAGTAATAATTCCTTTTAGGGCTTTACTTGGTGCAGAACCATATGGACTGTTAGAAGTTGCATATGGTTTTGTACTTTTTAAGAAAAAGTTATGTTTCTTCTTGTTTACTAGAATGCTTGGAATTGAAGTATAATGTTGAATAAATACAGAATTTGCCATGTGTCAAGATGGATTGATTTACCTGAATATAAATGATGGATTTTAATAATTATTTATATCAGCAAGCATAGAACTTTAAATAATTTCAGTTGACAAGTATGGATTTTATTTGTATAATCTAAACAGAATTTGAATTTCAATTGGTTGATACAGTATGGTACGGCATTTTGCTAACAAGAAAATTATTTAGCCAAGTATGTCCTAGTGTTTATGTCACCCAAGCTATATACAAATCCTGGGTTACAGATACACATCTCAAATCTTACTGTAGCTTGTTACAATAACCTTCTGGCTTTTTTGAGGAACAGTTGCACATGTGTGAGGAGAAAGATTCGAGACTGTAGAATGGGCACTAGTGTGAAACCAGAGGAAAAAGGGGTAAGAGGGGAACTACAGCATGAAGGTGGCAACCTTCAGCTCATGTTGGGCCTCTGATCTCAAGTAAAGATGTGCTGATAGAAACCTAACAATATTTGGAAGTGATGGGGGTGGAAGGTAGGGTTAAACTTTCTAGGGGATTAGAAAAGGCTAAGTACAGAGTTTATGTAGCTCAAAATGCTTCTGAGTAAATCAAAGGCAAGCCTGGAAAGCAGTGATCTAACTGCAAGGATACAATAGCTAGGCAGGGAGTAATCTGTGATTTCCTTTCCTCCACCCGTTTTGTCAATTAAGTCACTTTTGACTTTTCCTTAGGTAAAAAAAAAAAATATTCCGACTGATATAGTAATAAAACTTTAAAAATAAAATCTTTGAAATATTTCGGTCTTCCTTAGAAATCTCACTGTGACTGTCTCGGGATTTCATTGGGTTATCCAATGTTCTGTATTCTTTACAGTGACACTCTTGAAGCAAGTTTATCTGGTGTGAAATGTCCAGCTAGAAAGCAAAAAACAGAAGTGAAAAAGTGACCTGACATGGAAGATGCTTATCCCATACTCTGAAACAGGTCACATATCTTGTTGTGTCATAAAAGCATATTATTAAGCTGGATAATCTAGATCTTCTGGTCTCAAGCTTGTGGTTCTAAACACAATAGCATTAAGAACTTTGGAAAGCATGCAAAATTAATCATATGGTAGATAATTTAGAATTGGTAGAAGGTGCATGGTATTATGACAGTAAAATTATCTACTGCATGTAAATATCTCGTATCTTCACCATTAAATGAATACTTGTAAGGGTCACATGACTAAGGTTAAGAGAAGTACCAAGAACTGGAAAGACTCTGGGACTTCAACTGTAGCTGATTAATAATGTGCCTGTGATTTTTAATTTTTTTTTTTTGTTGTTATCTGAACATGACTGGTTACAAATGGACAAGTGCTGATGTTCTCAGTAGAACAAATAGTCCATTAAATGGTTCGGTAATGCTGTTCTATCTTAGTCCAAATGTAGACTGAGTCAATTATACGGGTGAAAAAGAAGGATGAAGAGGAGGAATTTCCAGTAACATGGGCATCAATCAGTTTTTAACTTAAATGTTTCAGACTTCTCATATCGTACATCCTTCAATAGCTTAATTTTCTGGATATATGTGTAACTGTATCTATACACATATACTATATGTAATAGTAATTTTTACATAGTTTTTGATTTTGTCGGTTTGTTGGTTTTGGTGGATTGGTGTTTTCCCTTCCCCAACCTCTCACCCCAAGTGAAATATAAGTACAAGTCTGCTCTCTAAAAGGTGGAGTCAACTAGTTTCCTTTTTATGTCTTTCTAGATTCGGTCTGCATCACCATCCCTGGGGAGTGTTACTGAGCTTCAAGCAATAGTCCCAAAAAATTCAACCAGTTTTATTCCTGAAACGGTAGCTGATCGGCTTATGGCACAAGGTAAGTCGAAGTTTTAGTTTGTGAATGTAATGTTGAATGCGATGTATTAGCCTGCCCATTTCTACATGAATGTAAAGCTTGTGTATTGGTGCATCAATCACCATTGATGCTTCTACTGGTTATTTTGGAAGACAAACATGAAAACCATATTTTAAAATGAAATCGGGTGAAATACATCTGACAGAAATAAGTGAAAATGGTTGATACTGCTTGAAATGTAACTCAGGACTTAGGTTCCATTCCTGTTGTCCAGTCACCCTTTCAAAACATTCAGTTTTGGTGAAGCTGTCATATACACACATGCACATGTGTACGCATGTGCGCACACACAGGTGTATGTATAATTTTCTTTAAATGTAGAAAGATAAGAATGTAAATAATGTAACAAAAATATAAAATGATATATGTAGAGACAGATACCTACAAATATAAAACATTTTTCTGTTCAGGAAAAATGTGAAAATTGTATCTTTCCAAATTTACTGTTAAATGATTATTAGTGCTTTGTAGAAGTAACATTTTATTTCAGAACTATTTTAAATAACACTTTTCCTGTATCTGATTTCTTGTTGTTTGGGTTTTGTGTTTGTTTTATCCTCACTCCAGAATATACTGTTTTAAATATATAGGGAACTTGAATATTTTGTGAAAAAGTACAAGCAATTTGTTTTATGTAACAGCTCTAATTAATCTTTAGTGTATTTTTCTTTTCTTTTTTTATTAAATGCATTCTAGGTCAAAGTGATACAACCACGACAGAATCCCTAAGTCAACATGATTCTCCGATGTCTGCTACTCTGTCTAAACAGCGTGCTGTAGTCACACCTGCCCTTTTGTCAGCTGTTTGCAGCCTTCTGGACAACCTGCTGGTTGTCACACCAAAAGACACTGGAATTGCTCTTCAACAAGCACATTTGCTAACAGCTCTCAGCAGGTATGAGATCAATAACTGCTGAATCACAAACAAGGTGTAGCAATAGAGGTAAAAAGTTTGAAATAAGATCTACTAGTGTTTCTTACCAAAACTCTTAAATATATTCATCACTTCTTCCTTCTGACGTGTTAAAAAAGGCTTTTTCTTAAAAATGCAATCGACAAAAGAAAAGAATTTGGATTACTAATTTTTTTCACAGAAAAGGTAGCCATATTTATGATTCCATTTGTGGTGTCTGTCTTCTACAGGACTAGTGTATTCCTCTGGTAATGATTTAGGTTTTTGACTAGATGACAATTTTGTCATCTTTTTTGGAAGGGTGATGTTTCAATTTTTTTTTTCTTTCATAGAACAGTACACAATATAAGGTATTCAGAATTACAGGTCATTTAGGCTCATTCTATGATTTTTTTTCTTTGAACTGTTTCCAATATTCTGAGGATGAGAAAAGGGCTGTAAAACTAAGAGAGTAAGTAATGCTTGCCAGATTTGGGAGAGTCTTGGATCATAGGCCCTAGTGTTTTGTTTTGTTTTTTTTTTTTTCAAGAAGGAACCACTTCAAAATAGGCTTCAGATTGTATTCCATGTTTCCACTTGCATCGTAACAAATTCTTTCGTCTGTAGAAAGTGTTTGGAAGTCCTGAAGTGAAACAGGAAAATTAGTTCAGGGTTTTTTAAGGTTTTCAAGAGCTTTTGTAATTGCTCTTCATACTGCAATTAATGGAGAAAAAAAACCAACTTGTTTGAATACAGTTTATATTATTACAGAGCTGCTTATTCCTCTACAGGAAAGGAAATAAGTAATCAAATATAAACAAACAATTTTTAACAGTGCAGTAGCAGCCATTGGAATTTATGCTAGTCAAACTGCTTTGAAACAGCTTACTGCTACTACAGTTGCCCTTGTGCTAGACTTACTGCTGAACTCCATTATTTTAAAGTTCTTCATAATTTATTTCTACTCTATTAATTGAGAATGTTCTTTTCTATGGCATGTTAAGTTAGTAGAATGTTTCATTATCTAAGTGTATTTCTAACCAAATTATTTTATTTTAGTCTTGTGAGCGCTAATCTGATTGGGAGATGTATCTTGGAACTGAAAGCTCCATTGGGTCATCCATGTCACATAGAAGATGTAAAAGCTCAGGTGAGAGAATCATTTGTTACTTTATAATTTTTTAAATTATGAAATTGATTATGTTTGAGTAATCTGTGTTCATTTATGTAGTCCAGACACACTGTTATAGGCTACATTCATGTGAATCTCTCTGCTTTTTACAAGGTTTAAGAGAAAATAAACCACGTTATATTCAACATAGAACAATTAATTTCTGTGTTAGAACTATACCTAGAACCAGCAAACGGAAAACTAGTTGTGTTTTAAAAATGCAAATAGGGTTTAGCAGTTACACAGATCGGGCAACAGAATTTCTTTGTACAATATTAAAGCGCAGGCCAGATAGTTACTGGCAGATTTCATATTTATTTTCTACAAAAAAACTGTCTGCTTTCCTTTGTCTCCAATCCTGCAGACACATCAAAAATAGTTGAGAACTATGTATGTGAAGCATCTATGTTTACTGCCAATGGACCTACTTCTGTATCAAATTTAACTCTGTGTATATAACATGTAGGACATACTAAGTTCATGGCACAGCACCATTCCAAAAGCTTCTGCTGCACTGCATTCAAATTTGCTTTGAAGAAAGATACTTGAATTATTAAGAAAGTGTTTCTGAAGAAATCTTGTGAAAATAAATAAATAAATATGTCAGGAATATTTTTTCTTTTCCTAAAGCTTCAAAATGAGCTCCTGTTTTCAGGAAATACACGTATATTCGTCAATATTAATGACCATTGTTATAACAGGTTTTCTCTGTGAGCTTTCAGAGAATATGATGCTGTACATATAATGAGAGTCATGACTTTCTCACAGGGAACTTTATTCTTTGTCGCTAGAAAACTGATTTCACATGTGTTTCCAGACTAGGAATTCTGTTTAATCATCAACAGTAAAAATTAGGAGCACAATTTTTAATTTGTATCCTGTTATTTCTTTTAAATGGTGTATATTAATTCAAAATGTTATGAATCTGTTGAGGTAATTTAAGTATTTAAATTAAAAAATACGTGGAAGGTGCAAATATATGGCCTTATTTCATGTATTTTTAAAAATATTTAACAGGTATTATCACTACTTCAGTACTTGTCATCTGTGTCCAGGCTTCTGAAATCATGTATATTGATTGACTCTCAGCTTGTAATCCAGGATGAACTGTTAAAACCTCTCTTGGGAAACACCTTCATGATTCTTTCCATTCGCTCCAAAGATGGCTTAGGTAATGAATTACTTTGTTTCCAGTATAGTCAGACAGAAGGTGCCCTCATTTATATACCACATTCATTTAAATTGACAGTAGTTGTCAGGCTTAGCTATCCACGTTTGTGCACATGTGTAGATGGTTTGACTTTTTGGTTTTTTCTGTATTATCTTTGCAGATACTGAGTTAACATCTGTACTTCATGAAACATGGGTAGACATTTTCAGCCTTCTAGCTACATTATTGTGGAAGTGTGGCCAAATATCTTTTCCATCCGTGACAGCAGCGTTTGCAAATCATTGTACAGCAGTAATTGGTAATAATTATTCTTGGATGGGTTTTAACCTAGCACCTAATAAAACAAATAGAAATGAGAGGCATTCCTGTTTAGATCCTGTTAAGTAATTAACAATGGCATATCCAGAATGAAACCCAAATTTGTCTAGAACTTGACTGACTTTTTCCATTAACCGTATTTTGGAATTCTTTCCTATATTATTAGACTAACTTTTGAATTGCCAGATAAATTCACAAGTTTTGTTTACATATATGGATTAATGATTCTAGCTGTAAACCTGAACCAAATATGACACCTCTGAGTAGATCCATTAGCACTTAATTTTTTTCCTTATATGAGTTTGGTTTTTATATCTTATATAAAAGGAAAGCAAAGTTTTGAGGGGAGATAAGAGATAAAGGATTTCACGATTATTATACAGGGTTTAGTTTTGGTGGGGCTTTTTTGTTTATTTGTGTATTTTTTGGTTGCTTTGCTTGTTTGGGTTTTGTTTTGTTTGTTTAATTATTTCTTCATTGGTTATTTGCTTACTCATGGCTCTTGGTCACCAGGATTCTCTGACATATTTCAATACTGAAATATGGGCATAGTCCATTCAAGCTTCTGATTTCAGCCAGGTGCATGTGATCTGGTGAATCCAAATCTAATTGCACATAAAGGATCTGATGGATACTGTTGGTAAGCTATTGAATAAAGTGAGGAGAGTTCAGAAAATTGTCAAAAAAAAAACAAGTGAGTAATTTAGCAAATGGAAATAGCTTTTCTTGTTTTATAGTAAAAATAATGCAGAGCAATTAATTCAAACCTGTAAAACTTTTTTTTTCTTAGTTTTTTAAAGACTTGTCAAATATATGGAATTGGTAGAATTTTTCTTGTGCAATGCACAGGTATAGTTGCTTCTTGGCTCACACTTTCTTTGATAAGTCTAAGTTCTGAAGCACTTAAGCTTTATTCAGAATTTTTATTTTTCTGTTTAACCTTTCAGATACCATATGTGATTGTATTCATCAGTCAACCACATATCCTGCTTTGTATACGGCTAGTCTACAGTTCCTCTCTTCCCTTTTGAATGAGGAAGGAAGAAGACAGCTCCAAGATAAACAGAGTTTATGTCAGAATACAACTATTAGCTTTCTTCTGGATCACACTGAAGGATGCCAGGCATCAGTAACTCAGCTTACTGAATTAATTATTCAGGTATTTAAAATTTGACTATGTGATTGCAGGATATATTTTTGGATTTTTGTATTCTATTGAAAAGGAAAGTAGTTACCTAATGAAAAATAAGTTATTTCCAGTTATGAACCAAGACTTCTTTAATTTGAGATGTCTGTTACACTCGTTTTTTAAATTCATGTAATAAGCTGGAACAATTTTAAAGAAGCAACTTCTAGGAAGTGCCTTGCAAGGCAATTGTGCTGCAACAGCATGCAATGAAATCTTATGTAGAGGAGATCATACATAGATAATGTTTGGCGAAATACTAATATGCTTTTTTTCTGCTTTTCCAAACATGTAATGAGATTTTTGAGGTTCGAGACATATTTATCCCCATTATAAATGACTGTATTTTTGTTCTTCACAGCTGCCTTTGTAAAAAGTTGTGACCAAAATGAATCATTAAGCCTTCTAGTTCAGTCCCTGACAATGTCAGATCAGTGTTGTTGTACCATAAGGAGCATTTATTCATGTATTCTCCAAGCTACTTTTTAATTGACCAAGTGGTGTATTTTCACTAATTCTTTTAGGGACTTGTTGCCTGACATAGTATATATTGATAACAAGATGTTTTTTTCTAGATACTTATTCTGAATGTTCTGTCTCTCTAAATCATTATTCTTATTTATACTTACTTTATACTCTTATTTATACTTTTATATTCTGTCCTAAGTGATTCTTTTATCTCCTCTGTATTTACATCCTTGACATTTAGAGACTGTTAAAATATCTTCCATGACTTACTAATAAGATACACATGAAACTTATGTCTAATTTATTTTCCCTTACAAATCAGTTCTTTTACCTATATACTTATTGTCATTCTTTAAATTATGTGGTGTTTGTCACTGTAACAATAGTAGTGATCCATGATTAGAACTGTGGTGTTTGTCTGAAACATGTAGATTTAATATAACATAATGTAGCTTATGATTTCTGATGTTGTACAGGCAGTGTCTTGTCATTATTTTTTTCTAAGAATCATATTCAGTACTATTTTGCTGTGTAAAACTTTGTTTTTTCAACATGTCTTAATGCATATTGGATGGTGTGACCAAAATAGCACTGTCTTAGTATCACTTCATCTCCTCTCTTCCTATGGTGGTTGAGTTCTTGTAGAATAACCTCATTCCTACCAAGACTTGTCCTGTTCTCACTAACATCTGTGGTATAACCTGTGTTCCTTTGCTGCTGCGTTACACCCCTGTGGCTCTCTCTATAGCATTTATTGGGGTGTAGCATTCTCTCCACTGACAATCTGGTCTCTTTTAGGGAAGAAAAACTTCCTAAGAGGTTCTTGGTGTCACTGTATGGACCACTAAAACTAGAATTCCCTATCTCTTTCACAACTAATTTCAGATTATTTCAGTGCATAGAGATTTCCTGTGAGGACATGATTTTCAGAGAGTCTGACAGCAAAACAGGGGCATTTCATAGAAATATCGTAATTTCCCAAACATATGGTCAGATTTTTGTATTTAATGATTATTTATGTGCCTAAAAGTGAACTCCTTGGCTCTGGCACAAAAAATGTGATTGTCTGAAAGTATGTCCGGCAGAAGGGTTTTGTAAGTCACATTCCTCTATTTTCATACATGTATACACAGCTGAATACCAGTCTTTGCCAGCAAAAGGTAATGATTCTTATGGTGACAGCCGAAGAAGGTCTATACAATGAAGAATTAACTGCAGCCAGGCCAATGAAAGTACAGCAGACACTGACATGGTTTGAGTATTGTAAGAGATACCAGCATTTAACTTGCTCTTGAATTGCTCAGACCTGTAGATGGATGTTACGTTTGCTTCATAAAAGAGCTCAAAAGATAACCTATGCTGTCTGAGGCTTCATAATATGTGAAAGGGATATAGCTGATACGATTCATAAAAAAGGATAACAGGTCAGGAAAGAAATAGTTTCTCTTTTTTTACAATACATACGTGTGTGTATATATATATGGTGGTCACTGAGCGGCAGTTGACAGAGGAACCCACAGGATGTAATGTAAGCTGTTTAAAAAATGAAAAATTCTGTATGATTTTTCTACAAGAGAAGCAGTCAAACAAATAATTGACTAACATAGAAAAGGCTGTGAGAGAGTTTTCAAACAATCAGTCGTATCCATTAATCATCCTAGTGACTAAATCTACAGAAAAGGTAATATGCAATGGCAAATACAAACTGAGGACCTGATCTTCCGGTGTGAATATTATAGTAGCAGGCCAGGTCCTAAACTAATATGCATTATTGCATACAACCAGTTTAATAAATGCACATGTTGACTTTGAAAGGTTTTGGTGCTTTTCTGTAGGTAAACTTCAACCCTTGTGTACATGTTTTCAAGACCAGAAGTAAAAGTAATAATGAAACCATAATCTATACATAAAGTCTCAAATTTAGGCCCTACCATTTTTTAAAAGATATAAAATTAAAAGTATTTTAGAAAGTGTGTGAATTCCCCTTCAGCTAACTTACAGTAGGTGCAGACTAACATAGCTACTACTGCTGTGGATTTATGGGACATCTTAAATTTATTATACATCATAATTTCAAAAAAAGAATTTTAAGTCTCCATTCTCACTTTAATACTTTAATAGTAGTACTTTAAAACTGTAGAATCTGCTGGTAGAAGGCATTATAAATTTACATAGAGTTACTTTTTCAATTCAACTGGCAGTTAATAATAAATTAATTATTAATTATTTAAGTGTTCCCTATAATTGACATAAATTTTCTTTTTTATTATAAACTGCAATTCTTGATTGCAGAGGAAGGAAAAAAAGTATAAAGGACCATGCTTCAAGAAAGAACAGAATTCTGCTATGTTTTCAGATAAAATTTAGAAAATAGATGAAATTAAAACTTTTTTAAAAGATAAAAATTCAGGACAACTCACCATAATTATTTGGTTAGTTCTAATCAGCCACATAATACTTAATTAAAGGAAAATACTCAAAAGATAGCTAGGGAAATATGCTTTTTAATGACTAAAATATTTCTAAGTTCTAAGAAAAAATAAAAACCAGCTAATAACTGAATAGGGCAAAAGCCTTTAGATAAATCACAAAATTTACATTTTAGGTTATGCAGGATTGAAGGAGCTCATCATTTTGTGTAAAGTGGTTGTATAAATTAGCATCAAGTTGAAACTTTAAGTTTTTTATGTTTTTAACTACTCAAACACATAAATTCTTTAATTTAAATAGAAACTACCACCTATCAGTAGAGAAAAACAGCTGATTTACCTAGAACAATCTTGTGCTGGTGATAGCTTTGAGATTTCACTTGGGATCTAATAAAAGCAGTTGTAGTCCAAAAGTGAAATTTTTTGGGAGATATAAATGTCCATACTTTGGTGCTTTCATTTGGTATCAGTTGTTCTTATCAATGAGGTTGTTTTGGTTTTGTGGTTGTTCTTGTTTGTGGTTTTTTTTTGTTTTGCTTTTTTTTTTCTAAGTTATTATTTTACTAGTCTTCATCCCTTAACCTTTTCAGTCCTGGTTATACTGTACACATCAGTAAATAATAACCCCACAGCATACATAGATGTTTTTGTTTTGTTTTAATTGCATATTAAAATTTGAAATATAATTGTTAGGCAAATACCAGCTAGAGGACTAAAGACAAAAAAGGTGCTATGTAGAGGTGTAAAATGTGAGAACCTGTGGTTACTTCAGATTTCTAAGTTTTTTTTAAGATGCTATATTTTTAGCTAACTTTAAAATATGTTTTTCCATCTACGATGATCCAGGAACAGTTCTTATTTTACTATATTCTGATTACAGTGTATGCCATTTTCCATTAAATTCGATGTCAGTATTGGGTAATATATATAGCACAGACAGCCCCTTGTCTTTCAACTGTTTTGTTATATGACTCCAAATAAATATTCCTTTGAAAGCACAGAGATTACATTTATGTTATTAGAAATGTAATGATACTCACAAAGACCTCACAAAAATAAGACTAACTACCATTTTCCTCTAGTTGGAAAAGTATCTAAAAAAATAATTCTTGTGCCAATTATATTTTTATTCTAAGGAATTTCACTAATATTTAATGTCTCTTTGTCATTGTGTTGAAGAAAGCGAGTTTACACTAAAGATATGTCAGTCAACTGTCTGCCATGACAAGCCTGACTGTTAGGAAAAGTCTGGAATGCCAGGGCTGGGAATCTGGGCTTTAGGAAGGTAGAGTCTTAAGAAAAGAGTAAGAGGAGTGGGCTTAGAAGCAATTATTTTTTTTTTTAACCTTTTAATTGGAAAAAATAATACAACACTTGAATGCAGACAGACTATAGACATGAATTTAGAGAGGGAGTACGCTAGGAGTACAGTGATGAAACATCCAAATGAAAATACAGATTATGACAACATATTTATAGATGTGCTACTTCTAACATGGTCACTTTTTCATTTCAGTAATGTATTTGCATTATTTGTAGATCCGTGAAAGAAAAAAGGATGCACTGAAAGAAGTTGCTACAAACGCATTGCTGTCTCTGTTAGCTGTCAGTAAAAATGCCCAGAAATGTGCTTTGAAAGGTGAGCATTTCAAAAGGAATGCTAAATGCTTTACAAATTAAATGCTTGCAGGTGTTTTACGTATTTTTATAAATAATAATGCTTTTTGTCAAAATAAAAGACCTAGTTTTTAGTGGCATTTTTTGCAGATTTTTAAAGGGAAAGATTTTAAAAATTAATTTTTCAGCTCTGGATAAAATATTATGTTGTAGCCAGTTTAAAAATTTGTGGTGAAATCGCAGCTCTGTGTTAGATGAGAGATCTGTGAGCTTTTGCTGCTGGTGGCATATTCATCCATTTGAAAACAGAGTTTTCTGCTGGCAATATCTTCTAGTTCTTGTTTCATGCTGTGCCAATGCAGGTTTGTAGGTGAAAATGTTCCCTGTGTTCTCAGTTCTGGCTGTACCAACGCAAGATGAGACTTTTTTTCTCAGTTTTCTTCTTCCCTGCCTTTGTTTCTTTCTTCACATTTTACAATTTCAGTAGGACCTTCTCCGCTTGCAGTGCAACATATTTCATGCCTAAAGGTTTTTACTTTACAGTAATAAAACAGAAGTAAAATCTCTAGTCAAAGGCCTTTTGTGCCCGCTGGAACAGATGGGAGACTGTGAGAATTTGCATTTCTCATTTCTATTCATTTAATATCTATTGATAGTGCACTTTGTCTCGGGTACTTTCTCATTACTAGTATCTCTCTATTGCTCTGTTTGGTCCTTTAAGCCTACACTACACTGAAGTAGAGAGCCTAGACATGTCTGATCCTAATTGTGGCAGAAAACTCAGAACCTCAAATCCTATGCTATATAGCTACTTTCTGCACTTTCCCAGTGTACTAGTGGTCTACATAGCCTTTGCTTCAATCAGGGTTCTTCTGTTGATGACCCACTAGATCATCTAAGACCTGGCTTCCAGTGAAGGCACTGCAAGTGCATGAAGTGCCTCACATTCTGTGCTAGAGCAGCCTTCAATTCATCCATACTGTGATGCAACACAAATGTTTTGAAGAGGAAGAGAAGTTCTGGGGTTGAAATCAATTTGCTGAAGATGTCTGTAGCTCTAACATCACCTGTTCAGCTCTCAAGGACTAGTTTTTAAGATACAAATGCAAAGTCCTGCAACTGGAAAGTAACAACCTCTTACAGCACTACAGGCTGACTGGGAAGCTGAAAAGGACCTTGATTTCTTGGTAGGCAGCAAGCTGAATGTGAGAAGAATAACAGCATTTTGGGCTGTATTAACAGGAACACAGCCAAGAGATCAAGGGGAAAGGATTCTCTTTCCTCTGCTTAACACTTGTTAGACTAAATCTAAAATAAAATGCATCAAGTTTTGGCCCAGTATAAGAAAGACATCAACAAACTGGAGCAAGTTAAGCAGAGAGCCACCAAGGTGGTCATGTCCACTTGTTCTTAGAGTAGAGGTTGAGAGAACTGGCCTTGTTCAACCTGGAGGAAAGATGATTTCAGGACCTGATAGCAGTCTTCTCATAACTACAAGGTTTTGAAGAAGATAGAAACAGGTTTTTCACAGCAGTGCATGGTGTATGAGAATGGGCATAACTTGAATTGTGAGAATCAGACTGGCCGTAAAGAGACTTTTCCCCTTTGAAGGCAGACAAGTGGTGGATCAGGTTGGCTAGACATAATGTGCAGTCTCTGTTTTTGGACATTTTCAAGACCCAACTGGATAAGGCTGCAGGTTGCAGGAGTTTGGAATGTAAGACCTCTGGGGGCCATCTCTTCCAAACTGAATTATCCCTTGAGCCTATGATCTTGTAATAAATTAAATATTCTAGATCTCAAGAAAAGAGCCTAACTCAAACTTGCACTTTGAGTCACCTCAACATTTTCTTTCCTTTGTTTCACCTCAGAAGAAGGAAAGGGAAGAATCGGGTAAGATAAATGCCTGCCCTAACCTCTTGAAGCTTCGGTCTTCTAGGCAACGTTGTTGAAGGTATCCTGAAGAGTTATGAGTTACTGTCCTCTTCTCAAATCATCCTCCCCTCTCCATCTTACCAGTCCTTCCTTTAGGCATTCCTCTCAGAGGACTCTGTTGCAAGAGAACTCAAATGTATTTTAGCTTCTCGAGATTGTTCAACTATGTACTCTCCATCTCAAAGACTCTTACTTTCTGATATCGAGAACATAACAATAACTTGTGAACTCACTAAATCCTTTAATCTCAGTTCAGGAGGGTAACAGTAGTCAAGGTCATTGCAAGAAAGATATGTTTCAGAAAATATTTTTGATTATGAATAAGCTTCTAAAGGTTAATATTTTTGTCTTCCAGTTGACCTGATAGACAGCTGTATTGAAAACATGAAACATATTCATGCACAGCTGAATTTGGATTCCCTGAAGCCTGGAAAAGCACAGAAAAAAAAGGTAACTATAAAAACAAACCAAACCAAGCCAAAAAAACACACCAAAACCAAACATAAGCCCAAAAAAAACAAACGCAGAACTGATAAACTTATATAATTAGGTACTTCCCAGCTTGTTGTTGTTGTTTTCTTCTTCCTTGAGGTGGATACTGTTAGTATCTGTCACAGGTGAGACAGTAAGTTACAACTTGAAGTAGATCTACATACTTGGGCTTCTTTAAGATTCGGTGAGAATCAGAGCTTTTACCAACTTGATTATCTCACACACTCACTCCCCACCCAGAGTTATGTTCACTAGGTCTCAGCTTCCTTTTCCAACATGGACATGGCTGCTGGTTCAGGAGAGTCAGGCAGAAAATCACATCATATGCTGGTGTTTGTTTTCGTGTGTCTCTCTGATCGCCAGGATATTTTCCTACTTGCAGGATCGTACCTCCAGCCAGGATCTTCACATTATTTGTTTTGAGGCCATTTCTTTCTTTCAGAGGCCGTTTGTTTTCAGGAACGCTTCTTTTCAGCACCAGCTTCTTCTTGCAGAACTCTATGCTCCTGTTTACCTAACCTAAATAACCTATGTGTGAAGTAAAACACAATCATCCTCTGGATTCGTCATTCTGTCTCATGTCTTTTCATTAACTGGAGGATTCTGGACTTCCCATTTTCAGTCCAGGTGACCAGAATTAGCAACTAGCCCATTCTGGTTGAAGCCAGCAACTAGCAGACTTCTGATTGAGAGTTCAAAAGTTTCAGACATAGACAAGCACTGACAGGTGACGGATGAATGCAATTTATATTTATTTAGCCTGCAAACTAAGAGTACTGTATTATTTTCAGACACAGTTGGACTGTCAGCCTTGACTTCACAGTCATGTCCAATCCAGCTAATTTTTCCCGTCTTGTTTCCACAATAATAATTTTTCTCTTTCTTGTGTTTTCTTTCTCCATGTCTTTCAACCAGTGCTAGCCATTTTGTTTTTTTCTATTCCTGTACCTATCTCCCTCCTGTCCCAGAATCAGTTCCGGTCTGCTTGCAGATGTAAGCCCTGGCTTTTTAATGTCTACCTTCTCATATTATGTGGCTTCCAATTCTCATTCTTTTTCTGTCCTCCTGAATGCTTGGTCTGGACTTCTTGTCTTCTTGTTATCAGACTCAATTGTCCCTTCTGGTCAGAGGTTTGGGGTTTTTTTACGTCATATTTACATTTTTTCCACTGCCTGTACTCCCAGTTTCTTCTCTCCATTCATAATCTCTTTGCTTAGCCTTTTTTTTTAACCTCCCTTCCAGTTGTTCCAAACTCTCACATCACCCAACTCTTCCATACCACATCTAGACAGATTATTTCCTACCATCATACAAGGGTTTCATAAGATTTTTGTTGTTGCAGTCTGCTGGTTTTCTACCACTTTCATCTAAGAGAATTATTAAAATAGAGACAATAACCTCTGCTGTCAAGTTTGATATCTTGTCCATTCCCACATAAAGCAGAAATTGCAGAAAAAATATCTTCCTACAGTATATTTCTGCATTGTTTGAGCTCTAGTGTTTTTCTCTGAGGTGTTGGCACAAACAGATATTAACCAAGATTTGTGAGAGTTTGGAACCATGTTTTATAAGAATGAGCTCTTAAAAGAATTTGAGTTTGACCCTGACATTTGAAGGGTAAAATATTTTTTTCTTGAGATCTCCTAAACACATTTATTATCCCTTCTTCAAGGGGTAGAGGCTGAAAGGTTTCCTGCCCCGGTTGTATCCAGTGAGGTTGAAGACAGCTAGTTCTTTATACTTCTTGGTTTGAGAAAGGGTAAGCTGTGGACATTTGCTTATCTGCTATATGTAGAAAGAATCTAAAACTTGAAAGAAATTGAAGGAAAGAAGCCTCTGAGAAAGGTCAGAAACACTGTTTATGTTTAATTAAGACTTCTTTCCAAACGAGCTTTACAAAAGGACTGGTGGTGGATTTCCCTGCTGAGATGGGACTGTAGGTTGCCGCATCATATATAGTACATAACAACAAGCAATCTAGTTTCATGTGAGGGAAATTGAGATATTATTTCCACAGTCACATTTAGCTGATGCACAAAACTGCTCCCCCCTTAACCAGCTTCAAGGCACAGCTCTCAAAGTGAAGTTATCAGAGCTTCTTTTCTTTTTCTCTTTCTTTTCTTTAAACTGTTGGGAAAAATGTGTTTGACCTAGTGTCATTGTCAGGGTAACTGAAGTATTTTACCTGAGAACCCTTTTCTTTCACAGTAATTACTGTGATGCTAACCAAAGGCATGAAAAGTATTTACAAATAGCCAAGCTTTAAAAAAAACCCTTCAAAATAGGATCTTAGTAAAAATCAAGATATCCTAAAGTAAATGAATAAATGCAAACAGTGCTGTCAAAACAATCTATACCTTTTTCAGCCTCACAGAAGTTTACAGATTAAGTGTTATCTTGTGGCATTTTGGGGGATTTAGTGCTATTTTTATTTATTAAATAAATTAATACATAGAGAAGGTCTTGAAGGAACTTCTTAGAGTTAGCATTTTGTTTAGCTAAAAATAAGGCAAAGCAGTCATGAAATCCATTTGCAATTAGGACTTGTATGTTTCTTTTTCATCTAATATACCCAACTTTCATTAACTTTTTTCAGGTAAGACTTTTACTTCCTCTCCAAGTGTCCTCAACTGTACATGATATGATTTATAAACAAGCATAGTTGCTTCACGTTGTCTGAGATTAAGCATGAATCCTATTTTATATTTTGTTCCTTTATGCTTGATAAAACAGAAATAGTCTCCTGAGGTAAAATGGGATCATCTTTCAGAAGTGGTTTAGTATGTCAGCCTTATAGAAGTTAGGTCAGCCATCATTAGCCTTTTAGTGTCACACCACTGTCATGAAGATAGATATTTTATTTATTTGTATACTTGAATCTCAGTATAGTTCCTCACTGTCCAAGGGTCTGTATTTATCTTTGTAATATTCTTATCAGGTTGGAAACTATTTCAGTTATTAAGGATAAGGGAACTAAGACACTGGGAATATAAGGATGAATTGGTCTGACCCAATGTAGAGATCTGCAAGGCAGAGCCAGTTTATCCTTGTTTTTATCCAAGAAAGAAAAATAGGTGCTTCTAAGGAGTGATTCCTGTGACTTGTTTTACATGACTGCTTTAGGATGCAACAAATACCTAGAAAGTGTTCCCACCCATTCTGCATTACTTTTAAGAGAAATGGAGCTCTGCATTACAGATCTCTGCATTTGGCCAGATCGGTGTCCCTAGAAAGTAGTATCTGCGGGTTATAAATAATGATGAGGATGACTCCAAGTAACTTGTTATAAGTGTCTTTAGTATACACATTTAAAGCTAGGTGAGGTGAATCCTACCTGAGATCAGAAGGAAACTGCTGAAGAGATGTTGATGCCTTAGATTTGTACCTCTCCTTTGAAATCTCTTTACTCCTTGTACAAAATTAATTCTGATCTTATGTTGATGATCTTCAAATATTTTTCTCTGGACAGGAGGATAACCTTATCAAACAATTAAGGTGTTCTATGCAGCTCCTCAGAAACTGCCTCTTTCAAAACGAAGAATGCAAAGTAAGTGTTCTTACACGAAAATAATGTGAGCATAATTCAGTTAGTGAATGAAGATAATATTGTTGTTTTCTAATTTGAAAGTGTTTTGAAGCTGGCTAAATCTAAGCTAGATATTAAAGGGCAAGAAATACTTCAAATTTCATTATTATTCCCACCTCCTAAGAATATTTCATACATGCATTAGGAACTCAATAATCACATTGAAACATCAAATGTTTCCAAACTCCAAATGTTTCAGATGTCTATCATCCTTTATACCTAAATCTGCTTTGTTTAAGTCAATATTTTCAATTTTCAATTAAATTGCTAGCAAATAATATTCAGGAACTAGATATTACAAAGCTGAAGAGAAACAAAAATAAGAATATATACCTTAGGACTTGCTACCAAAATACTTTAATGTTAAGGTATATACAGTAAAGTATGGGTATACGTATCAGTAAAAATAATTTCGAGATGTTCACTGAAAAGAAGTTAAAACTGGACATTGCCTTTAAAGAATTTTCTTGTGGAATCATGGAAGTTTCATTAGTGTTGAAATGAGAGTGTCAGTACTCTCCGTACAATCTTTGAAAGCACACAAATGAGACACAATAAAATAAAAATATGCTTTTCTTACTCTGTACTTCATTTACAAAGCATTTAATCGTGTAGTAGTTTAAATTCTTTCTCATGTTCTTTTAGATGGCAGCACTCAAAACTCATCTTATTCCTGTTCTGCATTCGCTGTGGTCATGGTTTTTAATAGACGACTCGTCAATGCAAATAGCTCTGCATTTGCTTTGTGTCTACACTGCGAACTATCCTGCAGGTAATGAGAGTCACTCTACGATGTAATACATAAAAATATTTAGCCAGAATAATTAAGACAGAAAAGCATAATAAAGGGAAAAGAATTTCATTACTACCATAAAAGGAAAGTATAAAAGCACTGGTCCATCAAAATCTATCAAGAGCTTTGATTTTAATACATTCCAGACTTTTGTTCAGATCCTGTTTCAGTCTGTTGGATTTAGCAAGAGTACAATTGTATTAAAGGATTAAATAGCATTTAATTCAAACCATTATGTTTGAAGGTTACACTGAAAGTCATGCCACACTAACTAGTATACTGTAGAAGTACTGCTCTAGGAATTCTCTCATAGAGAACAATATATCAGTGTTTTGTGCAGTTTGTACTTTAGCCCTTTTTGAAAACATTCTGGATTTGAAATATTCAATAATCTAATTTAATACTGTATTAAATTTATTCCAGTTATTTATGCATTGAGTTCAGTAGCTTGTATTTGACTAAAGTATATTTTTTCAAAAGGATTCATCTCTTCCTCTGAGGAAACCCTTTATTTCCATTGCTGAGTAATTATGCCCAGTACTAGAAGCCTGTTTGTTTTTCTAGTATGAATTTTTCTTATTCCATATCCTGGTTATTGACTCAGATAATTATTTGCTAGTGGTTTGAAGAGACATATAAGTAAGTATCTGTTGATTTCTCCCTGTCAGCATACCATAAAGGACTTAACATGGTTAAAATACATTAACTGCACAGTCTGTGAGCTTTTTTACCCTCTTTTTAAGTTAATGTCTCCAAACATTAAATGACCTTGTGATATGTTTTTTCATAAAGACATTTTTTCAATATGGACTGAAGAAAGGTCAAAAACGTGTTAGTCAACCACAGGATATAAAGTTAAAATGTAATTAATGTCCTGTGATGTACTGGAAATCAAGCTGCAGTTCTGATGGTTTTTCTTGTTCCTTAACTCTTAGTGACTCTAGGCTGCATTTTTATTTTTTCACTGTTAAGGGCAAGTGGTTTTATATTAATCATGTTTTTTCTCTCTGTTCAAAATAGTTGGCTTATGAGGTGACCCAAACTTACCTATTCTGAACAGGTTAAGCACTTCCCCTTAGTGTAGTCAGTCAAAGAAACACATGTAGATGTTTGTAGCAGTTAAAAACTGTCATTTTCATTTGCTTTTGCCATGTAAGAAGTTAACTGCTGTTGCAGATCACAAATGCTACTAAATAAAAATGTATACTTGCATATTTTTGCAGAAATGTCATGTTGGTAACTTAGTTATTCTCTGCTGCTGTATTTATTTGAGCTAGTTCTGTAGCTTAGGATTTTGCATGTCATTGTGATACAAGGTGATGACAGATGCAGACAGCATTTTTATTTCTCAAAAAATATTTTAATAAACTTATTAGACCTTTCAGAAGTATAGAGGGACCTTTTTCTGACCTGGTCTTGGAGGGTCCCTTCAGATTCTGATACAAAGTAATTGTATAATGCCTTAGATATAATGTTTTGGCTTTTAAGGAGATGGAGCAATGGGTTCTCTTTAACAGAGGAGTTTTCTCTTAGATTCTAGCACAATAGAACAGTAAACACCTATTCCTGTAAAATGCTTTATTCAGGCACATTTATATTCAGAGCCTGTCTCATTGACTTCACTGTGATTCAAAGAAATCCTTTCAAAAATCCCATCTTAGTTTTTGAGCTGTTAGATTGCTCTTCCTGTAGATTTTTTTTTTTTTTAATGTGTGAGTACGTTTCTCATATGATAAATGTTTGATTTCTTTAAGGTTGTGCTTCACTTTGTTCTGCCAGTGGTGGACAATCATCACTTCCATCTGGACGAAGCGCAGCTGGCAATTCATTAATGCATAACATCTTGAAGTTGGCTTCCCAAGTGTCAAATGATAACAGCCCAGTTCAACAGGTGGTCTTTTGTCTTCTTTCTAACCTTGCTCTGTCTCATGACTGTAAAGGCATTATTCAGAAGGTAAGCAAATAATATTCTTGTTTTAGCAATGTGATGGATGTGTTTTCCTTTCTTATAAACCCTCAGATTTCAATATGGAGTGTCCTGTGATCATATAGAGATGCTTCTGCGGGAATCAAGACCATTGTGTCTTCTTAATTTGTTCTGTTACTTTTCCCTAAGTGCAACATGTAATTCTGTCATATTCATAGTCTGGACGGAAACATCTTGTGGAACTACACATTTTTTGCTAGAGCATTTTATAACCTCTTATTTTCAGTTGGGGTGTAAAATTTTTAGTACCCATATGTATATTGTTAGCAATGACTACTGGATCATGAGAGTGAGCATGCAGTGGAACAAACTCACATGTCAGTAAACAAGAAATTAAACATTGTATAAATCATTAGATATACTGTGTGAAACATAATCTTTATAAAAACTATAGTTTCAGAGAAGATGCCCTACATGTCAGTAACTGGGTGTTATGTAGAATCTATTGCTATTATATAAACAGATATACTGCCTTTTCCCTTTTCAATTTTTTATTGAATGGTTTTTACACTATTTTACCAAATGTTCTTTGGAAAATCTGTTTCTTTTAAATTTAACTTTGATAATTTAAATGAATTCAACAACTTGAGACAAGAAGTCAGACCATGTAGAAAATCAACCATAGTGGTGACATCGTAAAACTAGCTAACACCATGGAAATTATAAAAAGTGTTTGTTTGTAGCATGTTGTGTAGTAGTTTAATAATTACTTTCAATTTCCATTAACGTGTTCTGTGCTTGGACCTAATTACCTAATTAGAAAAGGCAGGGTGAAGTATGATATATTTGTGGTGCTACTTATGTAAAATCTGGTCATACAGTTACAAAATTGCTGATATTCAAACTCTTGGTAGAAATGAAGAGTTCGAGATCTTTTCCATGGTAGCTGTTCTGTGAGTTGTTTTGACTTTTGCCGTCTTCAGAGTTTCACTCTAGTATGATAGTACTTAAGTCTTTATTCTCTTTCCTGAGCTCTGCTTTTGCAAGTGTAAGCAATGCTGAATTGTTAATTCCATCTGTGAAAATGAAATTGCCAATATTATATTCACATGAAGAAAATCACAAAGTGTTTGTATGCTGGATTGTTCACTTTCAGCCAGATGCCTGTATGTGTTGTCAAGGGTCAGTGAGGCTGGGAGTACTCTAGTCAAGGACTTTTTTTCTTCATAGGAATGTTATGTTACAACATCTCCCTGTTGCAACAGGGGAATAGATTTTTACCTGCTCTCCTTAAAGTCGAGACAAACCCTGAGCTTGTGGAGCTTTGATCTTTTTCTTCACAGCTGACAAAAAATAAGAGGACATTACTATGGCTGTCAGTGAAGGGGCTGGCGTACTGTAGATCCATATGGGTCCGTCCCAACTTGAAATATTCTGTGATACTTTAAACATGTGTTAATAATGCAAAAAGTAATAAATAAGGAGTCAAGAATATATTAGACAAGTAGTGCATTGATCCAGTTAAATTGTTTATAGCTTATTTTTGGTAGTAATTAGCCTTTAAAGAAATATATTGTGTTGGCTCAACCTTTATCTACCTGCACCGCATAAATTATTCTATTAAATTTTTAATGAAGTTGTGCATTCTTTTTCATATATAATTCTTTCAAAAATCCCTGACTAATAGTGGGTTTCCTGAAATATGTACATGAAACATAAGTACTAGATTTGATCAAGTATGCAGGTTGGAAAGTCAAACAGCAGTGAACAAACCATGGAATACTGTAAATTCTAACATTTTTTCTCTTCCTTCTGACAGAGTAACTTCCTGCAGAACTTTTTGTCTCTTTCATTACCGAAAGGAAGCCATAAAAATCCTGGCAATGTGTCTACCCTTTGGCTAAAGCTGCTACTGAACATAACTTTTGGGGAAGATGGACAGCAGATGGTCATGAAGATAAATGGTTTTTTAGACCAGATTTTGGAAATGTGTCAATACAAGCACAAGAACAGCCAACATCTAGCACTTCTTATTCTTCATAACATATGTTTTAGTCCAGCAAATAAACCAAAGATAATAGCTAATGGTAAGTATCTAAAGGGTATATAAGCTATTTTATTCCGAGAATATTGTGTCTTCCTGAATACCATATTTTTGTTACTGTTTGGTTTACTGACTGAAAACTCAACATTGTTATTTAGAAAAGCTTTTTTTATAAAAATTATTTTCGTAAAAGTAATTATGAAACACATATTTTGGCAGAAATGCAATTAAAATAACATATAGCAAAACGAAAAGCAAATAAATAGGCTTTGAAAGTTTTATCATGAGACTAATAATTTCAGTATAGTAATACATGATGAGTGAATGGATTTTTGCAGTTATTTCAAACAGCTAGTTTTTTCTGGGGGGGGTTTGAAGGATTCTTTGTGTGAATCAGTTTGAAGTAACTGAAGGTCGTATCTTTCATTTGGACAAAATGTTATTAGGTCCTTCAAGTTATGCATGTTGAGACAAACTGTTTTGTATTATGTCCTGTGCAGAAAAAGTTTATGATAATTATAAAGTTATGATTGTGGCATATATATTTAATGTAACAACATGCACAGAACTTTTTTCTCAGTTCTTTGTAAAAGGCATGTTTCTTTCCCCCATTTAATTGCGGAGAGAAAGCTCCTGTCTTTGTTATAAGTTCTCAGCAGGTTTTCCAGAGTCTTCATGCTTCTCATTTTTCCCTAAAATGCTGATTTGCTGTGTTAATTAAGCATTCATTATTCAGTTACATAATCTGTGAATTGTTGTTATGAAGTGAACAAGCAAGCTTGTAGAGTCTGGCTTTAGAGCAATGCTAGGAAATGAAAGTAGATACAGTGGGGTGGCAAGTATTTCTCATTGGTTACAAGTCATCTACATAATAAGTACTAAGGAAAATGGAAACATCTTAATTTCTATTCTGATGTGGCTCTAATTGTGGCTACTGGGACTTATAAAATGGTTTCATGGCTTATTCAGTCCCTGTGCATAACTGATGGCTGTGCATAATGTGCATGTTTTATTACTGATGGCTTAGATTTTTAGCATTGCTTGGGTTTGTTTTGCTGTATTCTTTTTAACATTTCTTTCTATGTAGTCTGATGATTTCGTGAGCATATTTAATCTGATGATAAATTTTCTGTAATTTCTCTGCCATACTAATACTTGTCATAGAAATAAGTATACTCCAAGCAACAAAATATCAAGACGTGTAAACACATTTCTGTGTTTTTGAAGCTATTTTCTAGATGTGTGGGTTTTTTTCTATTTTTCTCATTAGATAAAGCGATTGCAGTACTGTCTGCCTGTTTGGAAAGTGACAGTCATGCTGTTCAGAGAATAGGAGCAGCTTCACTTTGGGCTTTGCTCCACAACTATCAGAAGGTTAGTATTTGAGAAATACTTGAAAAAATGTAATGTTACTTTTATTGTGCTGTAAGCAATATAGTAACCTTGATGTAAATAAAAAGTAAAGCTTACAGTAGCAGTTCCATTATTTTAATTACATATCTACTCAGACTAAGCGGTTAAACAACATGGTAAGGAAGCAGCTTGTCCTCTGTGATTTGTGACAGCTTATATATATGCAATCTGTATGATGATGCAGTCATGTGCTACTTCTAAAAATCCTGTATTTCATGTTCTGCTGAATTATTGTCATTTTCTAAACTTTGCTGTTCAAGAGTGAACATGTGGGGAAAAAAGCGAAGTCATTGTATTTTGTGTGTGTGTGTTCTGCAGGCAAAAGTGACTTTGAAGAATCCATCGATAAGGAGAAAAATAGATGAGGCTTATTCTTCAGTGAAGAAAAGTAAGTCTGACTTTCACCTAATGCCAATTCTGTATTTTTCCCTCAAGCAGATCATTATTACATTTCAATTTATATCATTACAATAAGGTTTATTTTGCGCTACAAGGTTTTGAAAGGACACTTTTGTCCCTAAAATCATGAGCAGTGATATGGTTTATGGTTAGGCATCTTATAAATACAGATACAGAAGAATGCCTCTTGGTTAACAAAGCATAAAAAGACCTCAGGTACGCACTAAGGTTACTTTGTAAGAATAAGTCTGACTGTGCTTGCAGCAAAATACTTTCTTTGCACAGTGCAATTCTGTGTTAATTCTTAAATTTTAGTGATAAGAAAAGATGTTCATTTAGCACTGGCTTGACTTAACAGTGCTCAGCCTCACTGTGTTCAGCCACATAGAATGGGATTCAGAACAGATCATTGTGCTGGTCTTAAAATACTGTACCATGAATTAGCTGACTTTCTGAAAGCTTGAGTTTTTTGCTCAGGTCACTGAACATAACTGGCATTTGAGTAGCTTTTATACGATAGGTTGCTATCTTCAACTCAGCATTCATTTTGAAAGATATTCAAACACTTGTCTGTAGCCTGAGCTTCAGTAGCTAATAATGGGTTTATTGGTTGGTAGTCACATCAAGACTCTGAACTTGCAAAACCATGAAAATGTCTCATTATAAGCCAATGATTTTTCCTACTGGTTTTAATTGCTCTATAAATGTACTCAAATAGGTTTATCAATTGGGGGGCACATAATACCCAATTCCCATAGTCGCAACAGAATTGCAATCAAATTCTTCCTACATTGAACATTGTTTCTCATTATCCTGATAAGGAGAAGATGTATTTGTGCTAGAACATATCACGATAATTCTTCTTGTACTGTCAGCCAAATTCTTCGATTTTGTCACTGTACTATTGTTTTGAACTCATCCTTTAATAACGCGACCATTAAACATAACATAATGCAACATTTCATATAATGATAGTATATTAATAAACAGATAAATTTGTATTGTTCTTTATAGCATAACTACCGCTGATCAGAGACTTTTCAAAATGTTGAGTCAACAAGGTGGAAATATGCAGCTTTTACAGACTAGCACCTCATAACATTGATCCCCATGTATTTATGTACTGCTTTAGAACACAAAGTCCTAGACTGAAATATTGATTTTGTAACTCAATAAACATTTAAATATCAATCTTGACTATAAAAGATTTTGTGCAACTGTGATTGTTACAGTTTACAGTTATGCGAAGTTGTGATCTATATTTTCCTGCATTAAAGTTCTCAAATAACTTACCCTGTGAAAGCTTTGGTCCCTTTACAGTAATAATTGGGCTAAAATGGTACATTGTTGTCAGTACAAGTAGGGGAATTGTTAGGCTTGGAAAGCTGCTAAAAACCTCCTTGCCTTTTAAAAGAAAACAAATTGAACAGACTTTGCAAAATGAAGTATTAGTCCTTGATTTGCTACTCATAATATGAACGTTAAGATCATAAAATAGCACGAATTCTATCAAGGCATTTGATGTCTTTGAGAAAAAACATTTTGTGTTAAGATTAAATTGGAAGTTCAAATCTTGTTTTTTCTTCCTTTTAGCTACTCCACAGCCAGAAGAAAATGAGCTACATGCCTACCATTTGAAGTGCTTAGAGAATATAGTGCAGCTTCTTGATTGCTAATGATCATCAGATTACTTCTGTTGAAATTGGACAATTTATTCAATGGGAGACTGAAATTTTAAGAAAAGACTTCTAATTCATGGATTTGTGACAGCAGCGTGCATGCTATGGTAGAAATTTATGAAGCCTTTGAGAAAAGAGTTCATCACTTTGAACCAAAGAAATTGCACTAAATGTGGTTCAGACTTATTTGTACTGTAATCCCAATGGGAAATTATGATGCTACTATGTAAAGTATGTACACAGAAGGAAGAATGTACAGAGGAAAAGTATGTAAAAAAAAATCAGTAGTTTTCTTAAATTATGCATTGAAATTATTACTGTAAACTATTAGAATTGCTATTTTGGATTGGTCTTAATAAAGTTTTTTTTTAATATAGATCAGCGTATGTTGTCTGTAAATTGTAATTTGTAATGTTGTGCATGTGCACAAATGCATATTTAGATTCAAAACCTGAAAATGTTGGTAGTTGTGGTGTCTCATACCTATTGGGTATAGAACAGCAACATGTGTGCTTTAGTTTTGAGGGAGTTTGCAGTGCAAACTGCTGCATTTTTAAAATATGCTAACAATTGATAAGTAGCTCTCAATTACTGCTATTTTAGGTGACAGTTAACAGTTTATTCAGGATATGAGGCATGTGCATCAGTTTTAGTTGCAGCATTGTAGAAAATATTTGAGACACGATCTATTGCTTTCCAATTTGTAAAGGCTTCAAATCTTTTCATTGAGGAAAAAACCACTCTGTTATCCGGGCCTGTGTTTCCTTTTAACTGCTACTAGTATCTATTAAAAGTTTTTCAGTATTCTCTGCGAAATGAGTTTGAGAGAAATTGCTTAAACATTGATGTCTGAACACATGACAGTTCTGCTGAATGTGCTTCTGAAATATCTGGTGGGGTATTTAAATTTCCCTCAGTGCATGGTTTTTTTTATGGCAGGGACAGGCAGGGTTTTTTTTATGGCAGGGACAGGCAAAAGGGAGCATATATAAAGTGAATTTTGGGTAACATCTCTAAAGGAGTTTGCGTAAAGCCATGTTTATCTGTATTTAACCTTTTCTTCCTAACCAGATAATAAAAGCATCTTCCACCGATAAAAGGAATTTTTGGTTGTTTTGCGATGATTGTAAATAATGGGTGACTTGATATTACTCAGCTGACATAAGCATGATGCTTATAGTGGCTAGATTAAATTATTACTGGAAATGTAATTATCAGCTAACCTGCCCCCCTTCCCCCCCAACAAAAAGCAAGGAAAGACCACCAGAGCCTGATTCTTTTCCACCTGATACATTGCATAAGTATTGTAACTTCCGAAGTGGTTGTTGAATTCTGTCATGCTCATCCCATGGTGTTGCAGAAGAGAAAGCTGCAGAAGACTCAGCCACAGGCAGCTCTGCGAGTCAGCGATTCCTGACTGGGCTTGGTGTTGGTTCTCTTCCCCTCAGGCTTACGAGTGCCAGTTCCCTTCAGAGACTTACGTTTCAGCATACTGAACCCTGATGATTTCTCTCATAAATCAGATTGTAAATCAAAATGCAGATTGTTTGCCAGTTTGCTTTCTTTACAAGAGAGGAGATTCAACTTCAACACGAGGAAGAAATTTTTTACACTGAGGGTGATGAAACACTGGCACAGGTGGCCCAGCGAGGTGATGGGTACCCTGTCCCTGGAGACATTCCAGGCCAGGCTGGATGGGGCTCTGAGTAACTTGATCCAATTGAAGATGCCCCTGCTTATTGCAGGGGGTTGGACTAGGTGACCTTTGAAGGTCCCTTCCAACCCAAACTATTCTGTGATTGAGAGACACAAAACCCAACAGCACTCAATGCCAATTTAACTCCAATGGAAGGAACCACTCTGCAGGGATGACAAGAGCTCTATTGAAGTGTAGAAATACACATGGATCTAGTGAGGTGAAATAGGGGGATATAGTTGAATGACTTCAGTACATGCAAATACTATATAATAAGAACATAGAAGAACTGGATGCCTGTTTTCTATGAAATATTTCTATTCACTGAGCTGTGCAAATTCTTGGAGAAATTATTCACAATGAAAAATCTGGCTAATTTGCTAATACATTTGTTATTACAGTAAACCTTAGTGTAAGTGCTGTGTTTATCCCAAAATGACCATAGATCTAACTTCTGCTTTCTCAGTACTTTGCAATATTTTACAATTGTGGGAAGCAAGTGTAGTGATAACCTAAGTAAATACTTGTGTTTGGTGTTGCTCCTCAGGAAAATCAGACCTATTTTTAGCCTCTAAGAGCATATACATCATATCTCTATATTCACTTGTGTACAAAGTCTTCACGGAATAGTTGAAACTTCTTCAAGATGAAGGAAAGAGGATGTTGTTTATTTGAGGGTAGCACTCCATCACCTTTTCCCTCAAAAATTTGGGACATAGAGCACCTGCATCCTGTCTTCCTGCGTGTTAATAAAGAGGTGTGTTATAAAACATAAAATACTCTATAATTTCTGTTTGCTGGCACTTAAACTAGCACAATTAGCCTCACAATAAACATTAGTCTTAGAAGCTTTCACGAAAGGAAATTAAAATATTGAGACCTAATTCACGGTTAAGCTTAATTTCAGATTTTTTGAGATGCAGCTATTTTCAAGAATGTGGTATTTATCATGTTTGGGTTTTCAAAGAAAACTAAATCTTAAAATACCTTCAAATTGTAAGAACTGTAAAATCATTTTTTATCCTACAGAAGAAAGTGCAACTAAAGTGGAGCTGGACTTCCTGAATAGACTATGAAATTTAGAAGGTAATATTCAGTGTGCATCTAGCTTTTCTAATAAAAAGCATGGCTGTGTAAGCTAGCCGTGTCTTGAAAATCCTTATCCAGGAGAAGACAACTGCAATATATCTGCAGATATATTATGCTCTTACTTAGTTGTTTTATCTTTAATCACAAGTTTGTAATCAAGAAAGAAGTTATTTTATATTCGAAAGAGGTGTGTACACAAATGCACTACAAATGAGGCTTTCAGATTTTTCAAGACTGTGTCAGCTATTGCATGTTCAAAATTTTCAAATAATTTCTGCTTGAGTGGTAGAAAATTGTGGATTAAATTTAAATAATTTGGGTTTGATTGTGTGTGTGTTCATGCTAATAGACACATTAAGCTGTGACTTGCTGATGAAGTTTTCAGACCTTTGAGTAACAGATTTTCAAGCTTACTTGAAAATTCTCAGAAAAAAAGATGTCGTTTATGAGAAAGGTACTATTTTTTTCCTTTTCCAGCATTGGACTCTCCTCAGTCACACACAGCCACTGGTGGAGTGTTTCATTGGTTCCTCTCCATGTCAAACTTGCAAGTTCTGTCACTTGCAGGCTTCTGGGTTCAGTGGAATGGTGGAGCAGCACTGGCCAGATTGGGGAAGGGAATTTTCTGTGCTAAAACTTTGACCAGCTGTATATGGAGATTTCCCCTTGCAGCAAAGTAGAAATCTTCTCAAACCTGACTGTCCTTCAGAGAAGTGTTTTACTGTCTTTTAGGATAAAAAACAAACAAACAAACAAAAACGGTTAGCAGAGACCTAAAGATTGCTGTCCTCTAGGGAGCACCCCACAGTTTGAGGTTTCTTATGGTCACTAAAAAAATGATCCCTTCAAGTCTTTCCCCTAGATGGCCTCCTAGAGTAACCATTTACAGCTACACTGTTGTGACAGCTTTACTACTGTTGCTTCAGAAGATAGTCACAGTCAATAGAATTTCACAATCCCACAACCCTCTTTAGCTCATCTTTTGGCTCCTGGGCCACGCTACAGAAGATGGATGTTCTTCATTCATCATCTGCTATTGATTATTTTGATGATTACCTGACCTCATACAGCAATCCTTTGTGGCCCCTTGGGCATCCCCAAGAGCTGATTAGTCTCCCTGTTGTGTAACTGAGAAGGGTTTGGCCTCAGGGGTGAGGGTCAGTCTGCGCTCTCTTCTTTTTATAACTGTTGTTAAGATTAACAGTAGGGATTTTACAGCTCAGTTTGCATGTTCCCCCTGCCAGCTGTATCTCAGCCACCACAGTCTTTCCAAGAAAAAAATTTACCTCATGAAAGATGGTCCCATTTTCACTGGAAGATGAGATTGTCACAGCACCTCCTTTCCTGCATGTAAAACGGAGAGTGGCAAGTTGTATTGGATTTACAGCAAACAAATATGCTCGTTTCTTCATAAACACATGGATCAATTCTGAACGATCAACGTGGACATTCTCTTGTCATTCCAGCTTCTTGATTGTTTACCAACAGGACTACAAAATTTTACATTTAGAGGTCCTGGACCTTAGTGTTTAGTTTGTGTGTGCAAGTCTTTGCAGAGCAGAAGTATAGCTTTAATAGAAATCAATACCGCATATGATTTTTGCATACGATGCTATAATTTTCTTCAAAAAGGAAAATGTTGACAGATAGTTGCAGTTAGAAGGGCTTTTCGTAATTACATGATGGAGCTGTTTGGAAAGAAGTTCGTTTGTGTTTCACAAAATTTTAACATTTCTTTTCCACTTCAGTTGAAAATAAAAATAATCCACTTTATCAAGAAATCTCAGAAGGCTCATAGATAGATTTTTGATTAATATTACATTTTAATGATTTTTATTTTTGACAACTTTTTTTAAATGCTTTTATTTTTGCAGAAAAGTCTGTCTTCATTAACTTCAACACCGGTGTTTTTCTGATTTTATTCTGTCTTTTTTCTTCTGTTTTGGATTACTGATACCATTATCTGCCTTCTAGTGCAGATATTTCTAATGCATTATTTGGGGCCTAAAATTGAAAATTCTTCTGGACAGTGATTATACTGAATATATGAATCTTGAATTTGGTTTTACATTTCTAATTCTTCTCAATTTGAACAATTTTGCCATTTAAGTCATCACACATTGTTGTATAACTGGTCTGAAACATAATGTTGGTTATATCAGAACCAAACACATTTCAATATCCCTTGTTTCATTGAAAAGTACATACATGATTGCAACTTTGTATTTCTTTAAGAAGCTCTCTATTTTTTTCTAAGCAGCATCTATTGTTTCTTCTACTTTTCCTAACTTAAGACCAGCATTCATGTGATTTTATTGAGATCTCAGGGGTTAACAGTAATTCATGCTACCAAATGCAACCACTGATTTTCAAGAAGCTGGCAGGTGACTTTTCTTTCTACATCTATGGTTTTACAAAGCATGTATGATGCATACAAACCCCTTTTGGTTTCACAGCTGAAATAGTCAATACGCTCAAAACTCAGTGGTCATTTCACAGTCAAATTTTGGTAGGCGAAAACCAGCCCAAGCCTTGCATGGCTGAGACCACAAGCTGTGAGGACATATTGTTGAGCTTAACTTCAAGGTGACTTCATTCACCCAGATCTCTTAAAAGGACACATTACCCAAAGACTACTGATTTGCTTTATTTAGAGCAGGAAAGTTCTGGCTAAATGCAATTTCGGACTTTCTTATTAATAAAGAAAAACTGCAACTAAGTTCCTATTTGTTTGTTGTTCTCTCTGAAAATGAGGGAAAAGTCGGTTTGGGTGTGCCTTAAATATTCTTGGTCCATTGCTGACAAGGATAGGTAGAAGCTGACTGTTTTTCTTGTTTATTTGTGATTGATTTTAGTGCAATAAAAGTTCAGGTGGACAGTATTTTTGGAAAAGAAGAAGGACAAGAAAATCTACTATACTTTCTTTTGCAATTAATGCTGGCCAAATCATGTTTGTGTTCAACAGTCTAAAAGGGGATTTCTGACTTAGTGTCAAAGCTGATACTCTATTTTGAGAACCCTGAGGTTACCTTACACATACAGGAACTAAGAGTTCATCCATGTCATTGTTTTAGATCCATGAGTAATAATTTTGTGTTATTAAAAACTTGCTAGCCAATTCAGATGAGGTCCACTATTTGAGTTTAACAAGAAGATCGTGTCTCCTCAGTTTAATCGCCTGTTTTAGGTCTGCATCACAAGCTGCTATTGACTTCAGAGACCAGTCAGTGTAGCTTAGTGCCAATCACTAAACCAAATGATAAACCAAATTATAAACCAAAACCTGAACTGAAGAGGAGAAAAAAACAAAACAACAAGGAAACAAACCAAACAAAAATAGTAAACCAACAAATATCCTCTTCAAAAGCCGCTTTAAGACGTATAGGTGATTTGAGAGGATTGCACTCTCAACCAAGCCAATGGCAACCAGCACAGTAGCATCAGAATAGCAGGACTCATCATAAAAATCCAAATTTAGGGTGTTGTAGAAAAGCTCAAAGGTCTTCCTCTTCATAAGTGGATTTTACCAAATCAGGAAGGGGAAAGTTGTCTTTCCTCTCAGTTGTCATTCCAGGCCTCCCTGGAACTGAGGACTCACAGGAAGGGCCATTTCCCTTTGCCATGACAGCTGGAGTGTGACTCACTCCTCCTTCTCAGACAGAGTTTTTCTTGCTCCTCAGCAGACTTTTCCCGAAAAGTGTCTTCCAAAGATCAGCATTTGAATAAAAACTTTGAGTTGCTTCCAATTAAAGCTACTTTATCTGAATTTCAGAGCCTTCCTGAACCTGAAATTTGGTGAATCATGAGACGACGCACATTCTTTAGAGCCTTTGTGATTAGATTGTCTGCAGTTTGAAAGTTTTTTGTAAATGACAAATAACCCTGAAGTTTCAAGGGCTATCACAAGCTTCTCCTGCAGGTAGAAGGAATGTCACCGGAATTTGTAGTATTTCTGAAACTTTTGGTGTCACTTTTAGTGTTTGTGTAAATTAAGACATCAGCTATTCATTAATCCACAGCTCAAGAAACTGTTCTGTAGACCCTTTGGTGTGGTTTCTCTACACCTGCAAGACATACAGCTTCCAGCATTCAGAATGAGTTTAAAAAAGGAATATCGAATTCACCTGCATACTGGTATCTGACCTAAGAAAAATGCTACACTTGAGTGAAAAATCTTGTATTGTTTGAAATGACTGTGCAATAACTAACAGTTGTATAAAAAGGTGTACAAATACACAAGGAGGGGTGGAGCCATCCAGCAGGTGTCCAGAGCTGGAGTAACCAGTAGGGAGGGCTCTGAGGTTTCAGGGTGCTACAAAGCCAAAGTCAGCAATCAAACAGTGGCCAAAATAGCAAGAATTGCTGGAAAATAAATGATGATTTTTAGCATAAAACTGATGAGAGTTTTTGAAAATCTTTCTCTACTATTTCTTGCATTTAACATTTATAGCAGAAAAGATATTTCTGCTCACTTCTGGTGTTTGTCAAGAGTAATTTGGTATTGCGTTGTTTTGATTTATTGCATTTATCATACATCAACAGGGGAAAAATGTGAAGAAAGCAACTATTTTTGTACAGTTTTAGATGGCAAAATTACTGAGGCCAGAGTCAGAAAAATGCCTTTGAATATTATCTTTAGAGCTGACTTTCTTAGTGACAGGAAGATTGCATCCTGTAAGAATAAAAACAAGAAAAAATTGTAGCAGGGCAAGGGATTGTAAGTGTTTGTATTCTTCCATCAGTATTATTCAGAGTCTGTATATGGTTAAATATGCAGTTTAACATTGCAAGTTTTATTCAGGATACTTTGAAAAACATTTCATGACAAGACAATGAGCATGGAAAAAAAAAATATTATGCCTGTGACAGCGACTGATTTTAAGAAGCCAAAGACCATAAAAATCAATAGAAAAATCAAACTGTAGTTGATGTTGGATTAGGTCCCAGCAGGAAAAACATTATTGTATCGACAAATTCACTAGAGAATATAGCAGGAATTGAGGTCAAAATGTAATCACCCAGAATGTAGCTCTTGAAGGTGGATTATTTTATTCTCCCTCTGAACTAAAACATCTCTTAATGGTAATAAATCTCCTTATCCTGTGCTGGGAATGTATTTGCAATAATGTATCAGAAGAAAGATCCTTAACAGCCTACACAGTTCTTCATACAACTCTTTAAAATATTCTGTGTTTTCTCCCCAACGTGCTGGGATAATTTTATTTTCAGTTAGAGATAAAATGGCCAACCAGAAACAATTGTAAGTGGCAAGTGCTAAAACAAGGGTCTGAAATTTAACTAAAACTAAATATTAAAAAAAAAAAAAATAGGAGGGAAAGAGAGAAAAAGAAATAGCATAACAGCTAAAATAACCTGATACTGTAGTAAATAAATTCAAAAGAACACAGCTATAAACACGTGTGAAAACAGCAGCTCCCTGTGCCATCATTAGTCTCTTTGAATTTAATTTTTTTGATCTTTATTTTCCTTTTTATTTTTTCCTTTGTGCTTAACAATGACATATTTAAGGTGTTTTCCATTGCTGCAGTTCTAGAAACTTTTGTTGAATCTTACTTTATGGCTTGCAATTGAAGCACTTGACAATCACTCATAGATTTTGTGCCAACCGCTTTGATGTTGGACCTTTGTATACCAACACAGTTACAGTAACTTAAGGTGAGGGTTTTTTTATACTGGTGTAACAATATTATTAGTGATTCTTTTACAAACACACTGAATATAGTTGAATTCTATATATTCACCTTTTCATGTGTGAATGAAACAGTAAGCAATGAATAAATAGAATTTTGTGTTGGTACAAAAGCACTGGTCCGAGGATGATGGCATTAGTCTAACCGTGACAGCGTAAATGTGCAAGTTTCATGCACAGCAAAGCCCTTGATCTTTTTCATGGAAAATAAAGAGTATATGATGTTCTACTTTGGTTGTTTTGTATTTTTTCTGCTTAAAACTTCTCCATTCTGCCATTTTCCTATGCTCTGATAGCAGTTCTTTTTGGTTTTAGTTAGAATTTTGCTATCTTTTATTCTGATTTCACAGGGACTAGCACAGTCTATTTTAGCATTACAGGTAATCCAAGGCTGACCAGCAGAGTGTGAAACAGTGGGCAAACTTCTGTCCAGACCAACCGCAATCAGTTTGCCCATGGGTGAAGGCAGGTTGGCTGCCTCATGGGGCAGTGAGTAGAGTTTTGTGCCTCTCTTCTCTCTTGCAATCAATGCATTTTATTGCTACATTCAACAGGAGTTAATTTCTTTGTACAGGCGTTCCCCCACAGAAGAAGTAAAATCTGTGTTTTGGTGAAGTCACTGGAAGTGCCTTACTTGGTAGCTAATAATGCTAATGATGTTTTATTTTGTTTCATTTCCCAGGTTTTTCACTGGATATATCAGTACATCAAACATGACAATCTTTTTCAAATGAAGCAGAAGGACATACAAGGGTCACAAATTTCTGTTAGCAGAGGTAATTAACACAGTCAAACTGAAAATCTTTTCAGAAAGGCAAACTGAGAACTGCTTAAGATGCTACCCATCCTAAACAAAGAACAGCTAATTTTAGTTTAGTAGAAAATACAGTTGATTCAGTTGTGAAAAAAAGAATAAATAAAAAGCCCATTGAGACTGAAACATAATATCCAGGAAATATAATTTACCATCATCTACAACAGAAACAGCAAAAAAAACCACACAAACCCCTCAATCCTAGGAATCCAGGGACAAAACACAGCTATAACAATACAGTGTATCTTTCATTTTATGCTTTGAAAAATAATTAAAAAAACCCACTGTTGTTATATATCCAGGTTTCCCATTGCAAAATAAATGTAGTTTGTAATGGATACAAACGCTGTTGAAAGAAGTTGATAAATGCAATTTTCACCTTCGAGATCTTGATCCAGGCTATTAGCCTGAATAACCCAAAACCTGAAGTTGTCTGTGGGACAGTCAAGTATGTGCATGAGGAGCCCTCTACTTTAGATCTTTGAGAATGACCTGCCTTCAAAACCAAGGTCTCTGGTTATTTCCGGTCAACCTAAATTTAGTCAACCAACCCATTAAAATTATCCTAGCAATGTTTGCCTTGGATTATCTGTTTAAATTTCTGCATGCTTAATGCATCAGATTATTCTGTTAAGCCTTTGAGCGCTCACACATCATAAACTCAGATTGCTACCTTTTCTGAAAATCTCTTTCACATTAACAAAAAAGAAACAAAAATTCAATTAAAAATGGAAAGTTGTAATTGTAAGAAAATAAATATCTGCAATTTTTAACTTTGAATGGTTCAAAATGGGTTATATTTCTGACTAGCAAGGGCTTCACACATTATTTCAACTAAGGGGAACTGAAGCCAATCATAAAAATAAAAGCACAGTATTTTTAATTGAGAACAGCATTAATATATTAGGATAGTTACGTCAAGATAGTTGATAGGTCTTTTTTGAGCAGCTTTGTTACTTTACAGGCATTTTATGATTCTTATAAATCAAACACATAATTTTCAAAAAAAACCAAACAACCAAACTGTTAGAGATTGCCTCCTGTTAGGAATATACTAATGAAACGAAAGACCTATGCAGTCACAGTAATGCAATCTAAAAAATAAATCCTCATAAATAACTTGTGATGGTTCTGTAATGGGTACTCTGAAGCCCTATAGATGTAATTAAACGTCCAGGTTCTTAGAAACCTGTGAACACGGTTGCAGACTAAATTTTGGAAAGTAAAGAAATATCTCTAATATTCCTTCTCAAGCTGAAGTGACTAATTGAGATTATGACTCACTGCTGTTTTATGTCGGATTAAATATCACTGATTTCTTTGGAACTACATTAGCACAAAACAGTTGTAATACATTGTAGTGAATCAAGCAGGAGTTTGTGGTACAATTATGCTATTTCTACTAAAAAAATGATGGCAGCAGATATTCCTTGGTTCCATTAATTTATAGTTGACTGTGATACCTTTCTTGAGAATGGTCCACTGTTTTGTTGGGCTTTGTCTAAGTAAATGAACTTCTGTAAAGCAATGACATGCTTAAGAAACACCTATTTTAGATTTTAGTAGGAAAGGGATTTTACTTGAGGGATTTCTAAGTATCACTCTATGGCGGTGTATAGGTAAAAAACAACCAAACAAAACCCCCACAACAACCAACGACCAACCAACCAAAACAACCTCCAAAACCAAAATTATATCTTAATCCATTGGAATAGAATTTTAAATTTTTCTTTAGTTTATCCTGATTCTTCCATTTCATTGCATTTGTAGAGGTTTGTTAGGAGGTAATTACTCTTACATAGTTTCTGTGTCCTTCTTAATCCCACTCTCCAAGATAATTTTTCCCCCTTGACTGGGGAGCATTTAATTCATTATATGTTCAAAACTTTACTAACAAATGCTAGTTTTCTATTTTAAAAATCTTTGATCAGTGTACTTGTAGTGGAAGAAGTTGCTCGTTTGTTCTGAAGTGTGTTTCTTTCAAGAGGTAGTTTGAATGGCTGTGCGGGTACCTGTTGGGACATTTTGAACCAGTCAAAGATCAAAGAGGAGAAGAAAAGTAGTGGCCATGCGTTTGTGTGAACATAGTTATCTGGGAATCTGAATACAACCTCTTCTGTGTAAAGGACCATCAAGTCAGCAACATGTCTGAGTAGGAACTACTGCTGCTTTTTGTGAAGCCACTGCATGGAGGTATGACCTAAGTGACCCTGGCTGCATTTCTTCAGACCACAACTAATGAACCAGAACAAAGTAACTCTTTGAAAAAACAGATCTCAAACCTGATAGGTGTGACAGAGTAAATAAGAGAGTTTGAAAATGAATTTTCACCCCAAACTCCATGTCCTCTCCACTCCTCCTCCATGAGCAGCCCCTCACAGCCACCACTGACCCTGTCAAAACAAAACTCATCAAACTCATCAAACAAAACAGCTAGAAAAAAATCCCCTAGAAATAGCTAAATTTTTCTGATTTTCTGGGGTTTTTTTGCATCATCACTGCTAACTCGAGGATATTTGGGTTTGACATTTGGTGTTTGGGGTGTTTCCTTTGGTTTTGGTTTTCTTCGGTTGTGTAGGAGGGAGATTTTTAGACAGTATTGGCTACTTGAGCTGATCTTGTAGGAAAGAGATGTGCATCATCAGAAAAGGATTAACTGTCACTTTGCTGTTTATCAAGCATTTTCCCAAAAACAGGGGCACAAAAAGAGCTTAAGAAAAAGAAGATGCATGAGATAACTTTCTTTCCTAAAAAGGCAGGGTGTGTCAGATCCTGAAAGCATCAACAAAAGCATTTAAAGATGCCACATACCAAAGATGCATTGTTCGCTCTCTCTAGCGTTCTCTTTGTACCTTTCTTGGAGACACCTCTGAGCTGACAACATCCCATGATTAAGGATAGTCTCAACCTGAAGGGAACTACCCCTGCAGGAATTTTTCACACCCAGGCTATATTTGCAGTATTGTTTAGGAAACAACTCTACAGGCCTCTGCCAACAAAAGAAAAAAATCCAGCAATATTCATTTCCTTGAAGTGACTTTTAACAGGTTATTTTTAGAGACATGATAGACATAAAAAGTAGAGTTGAACTAGGAAAAGGAGAATTCAGGAAAAATAATAGGTGTATGAAAATGGCTGTGCTCTGAAATGGAAAGGTCCATTTCCTGTCTTAATAATGGATTTGTGTGAGAACCTTGAAGCCTTTCTGCTTTCATTTTTCTTTCATTAAAATGAAACTTCCAGTTTTCTGCAAATAACATAGCTTTCTGGAAACTAATGAAAACAGAGACTTCGACAGGAAGACAAGCACTGAATGAAAGAAATAGGCATAGTGAACTACACAGTATTAGCACATTAAATTCTTAGAGACTCAAAAGCAGTAAGCACTTTCCTTTGTGAATTAGTTTCTTTCATGGCTTTCACATACTGTCTTCTGGATGAAAATGCATAGACAATTTATCAGCAAAATGTGAATAGAAACACAGTAGTATCTTCCTATTACAAAAGCAGAAGAATTTATAAAAAATTTTGAAGGACATTTTTGATACCTTATTAACCTAATCAGTGGAAGACATTTACAGTCAAGATCACTGAAAATAAAAAGTTTAGATAGAAGAAAAAAGCATGGTAATAGCTTTTATCATTAATCAATAATGTAAATAAATATATAAACAAAATAAATTAACTGGATATTTTCTTGGGATTATTTGTTGAGGTTTTCTTTTTTTTTTAAGTAGATCAAATTGACCTTTTTCCTTGTCTTCATAGTTATCTTCAGTTTACTTTTTTTTTTTTTTTCCCCATATTTTCTGCTTTTGTTTTATTCAAATGGACAGAGGAGTACTTCAAATGGCTGTTTTACTGATTTCCCCCTCACACGCAGACACAAATTTCACTGAAGTTCGGTGAGTTGTCACAGGTGAACTCTCCTGCTATGAACACAGAATCACAGAATGGTTGGGTTTGGAAATACCTCTGGAGATCATGCAGCCCAACCCACCTGTTAAAGGAGGTTCACCCAGAGCAAATCACACAGGAATGCATCCAGGTGGGTTTTGAATGTCTCCAGGGAAGGAGACTCCACAAACTCTCTGAGCAGCCTGTTCCAGTGCTCTGGTACCCTCAAAGTAAAAATGTTTTTCCTCGTGTTCAGATGGAACCTCCTGTGCTTCAGTCTGTGCTCATTGCCCTTCAGCCTATTGCTGGGCACCACTGAAAAGAGCCTGATCCCATCCTCTTGACACCCACCCTTCAGATATTTTTAAGCACTGAAAAGTTTCCCTCTCAGCTTTCTCTTCTCCAGGTTGAACAGACCCAGTTCTCTCAGTATTAGGAAGATTACTTACACAGTGAACTTAAAAAATACCACAAATCTTCTTATCTCCACCCAACACAGCTTTCGGTTGACAGTCAGCAGCAGTAGTGCTTTATGGTGTTCAAAAATTGTTCAGCAGTGGTGTTTCTTACGCTTCCTTCATTGGACCTTTATACCATTAGTACATATCACCATTAACTTACTGTGTCACTAAACGTAGGTTTTCTATGTTCAGATGGCATCCATTACTCATGAATAATCGCCCTGAAAGAAGCTGTGAAAATACCCTTCCTGAATCTCAACATTCAGTGCTATCTAGCTTTCATATTTACAGCTGTAGTTTTTGTCATCAACAGACTTTAGCTTCCTGACCTATTTAAGTGTTCAGTGTTATGTTAGGATGAGTGTCCAGTCAGTGGTCCAGTTCCAAAAATATAAATAATTTTCCAGTTCCAGAAATGTAGAAACATAATTCTTTATCTAAAGACTCCTGAATACATATTCCCTTGCAAAGACTGATTTTTTTCTTTTTGGTTTGAAGCATTTCATCATAGAACTGTAATTTATATAGTGCAGCCTTCTGGAGACCAGTAAGTTTCACAATAAAAAATTATCAAGAACTTGCATATGTGTATTGTATTTTCTTTCCTTTTCTGCATTTGAAAAAGCCTTTTAGACTCTCTGCTTTTTCTTTTTTTTTTTCCTCTTTTTTTTTCCTCATCTCTGGATCATCTTTACCAATATATCCCCCAAATGTGATTGTATTTTATTTGCAACTTTTTTCTTTCTCTTGAAGGAAAGTCTGGTGTTAACTTCTCCTCTGACGTTAATGACTACACACTGAAGAATCCTATCTATTTTACTGAATCAGGCATGCCTATAGATTAATCCAGTTTGGGGGGCTTTATTGGTTCAATTAGATTAGATGCAGAATAGGAAAAAGCAAATTGAATTATTGTGCCTTTACCCGGCTCTGCCACTCAGCCTTCCTGCTTAAAGAAACATAGAAAGGTGAATGGAAAAAAGAGGCATTTTGCTTTTATGGTAGCACACTTGCAACAGTGGGACCCTCATCTGTAGGGAAACAGGGAGATGGTGTCGCTTGTTACTTAACTATCATTCTGGATTGGTTAACCTGCCTTCCACAGGGTTACAGCTAATGTACGGGGATGCTCACAACAGATGTGAAATAGCTAAAAACTCCTTCCTCCCAGCCCTGACCATTTTCCAGCTGGCCATATTGGTAGACAAAGTGGTACCTGTAGTGGTGTCCTTTATAGCTGTCTCTTGCTTCACTGCACTATCACAGTACAGACCTTTTTTTTCTGGTGGTAACAGAAACCTGCACATATATTTGCCTCTCTTTCTGCACTATTGCTACAGGCCTATCAGTTAAATCTTAAACACTAATGAATCATTAAAAAGGGTATTAACATGTTGTTCTGGTCCTATATGTATATCTTATTCTTCACAGTTTTATTGCAATTTCCATTAAAAAAACTCATTACAGAGATTATTGTGACATGATTTGAAACAGCAGCATTCATTATACATTATCTGTGTATTGGAGTTTGGGAAATTAATGCACCAGGAAATGAAATTACTCACCTAGGGTCACTGAAGATGTATGTTCAAGTCATGAGTAAAATCCAAGCTATAGATCTCCATTGTGTTTACTCCAAAATCTTCTTTTCTCTTTATTTTTATTTCTTTTTTTTTTTTCTTCCTTTTAAATCACATCCTACAGTTTTACATTCATTTGGAAAATTCCACTGTGCTGCTTTTGTTCTCAAACTGTAATTAACATTTAGCCAATAATTAGTTAAATACAGCTTGTTTATCTTTGTGAGCCTCTCCTCCCTTTGTTTTGGGGTTCAAATGATGGAGAGAAAGTGGCATTACTGGGAAAGAAGAATCAAGCTGTGGGGAACAGTGGGCAGAGAACCAGAGAGGCAGAGTCCAAGGAACAGCTCAAGTGATGGAGTGACCATGAGATGTGCTGCTGCTGCTGCTGTGAGTCTCTTATCCATGGATGATCAGAGATATGTGGAATCACCCGCTTTTCAGTGTTGGGGATATAGGGAGAAACAGAGGCTGGAGGTACAGGACATATGAGGAGAGGCTAGAAGGTAGGTGACTGCAGGATGGACCTTCCCTTACCACTACGTGCTCTGATACCACTACCCAGAAGGGTAGGGTGGAGATGGCATGAATTTCTCTTTTCATAGGCTACACTTTCTGTAAAAACATGACACTTAAAGAGTGTGCCTGCTCCCAAATTATACCAGTAGAGTCAACTTCCACAGTGCCCATAGCTTTCTTATTTGTGACATGCAAGCACGTTGTCCAGGTGTCTGGAGGGGACTTGTATTGCAGCCTTTAGGGGGAGCCTGGTTACTGGCTGTTTTTTTTAGCAGATGTGACAAGGGACTCTGTTCTTGTGACTAGCTGACCAAGAATTCCTGACATTTGTAGCAACTGCATCTGTTGTACAGCAAATAAATGTCTTTAGATAACATATTATTTAATTGATACTTAGTGATCATGTGGGATTAGGCAATTTCTTCTGTTTTATTTTCAATGCCAGATGGAGAGAAACGAGCATGAAATTCAGAGCAATAAAACTGTAATTTATATATATAAACAGATGAATGAAGAATAATTTTCACTTAAGGAAATTTGTCTTCATTTTGGAGACTTCTTGAGTGCTTTATCTTCACTTTAATTCAATAGAACAGTTGTATAAAAAGTTTCATTTGTAATAACAATAGTAAAAAAATTGTCTTTTTCATTCCCCTTCAGATTTGTGGAATACTACTCATCTCTAAACTACTGTACATATATGTAGTATGACATAAAGAATAGTATTTTGAGCTAGAGAGATACTTTGTCTTTTTGCCTCATTTGCAACTGCAATTTGAGAGCAGCTAGCCATGGAGCTTGTTAAAGCTTTAAATGTGGAAACCATATAGACCCTTTGTAGTGGGTTTAAAGGCCAGTATGCCACACAGTACCCAGGAACCGGCCCCCTTCAACTCACAAGATCCTTTCTTTTCCAGTACAAAATCTACAGTTTAGCTTCTGAAGCTTCCTATTTCCTACTTTTCTTATCAGAAATACTGCTGTTTCCTGACACAAGCTAAATGTAAGTTGATATTTTGATCTGTTTGAAAAGATCATAACTTTGTAATGCAAATAAAAAAAGACTCAGTCTTCAGCTCAATTCTCTTCTACTTAGATTTTTATACTCAGCATCAGATGGACTATTGACTATCTAGGTGTAGTTTCAATTTCAATTGCCTAATAAAATGTAAGTAAGTACCACTCTTAGAAAATGTGGAGTTACTTAAAAGAACCTGGTTGTATTGTAAGACTTCTTTAGTCCTCAAAGTTTATGCTGCTTTGGAGTTCCAGTATTTGAGGAAGCTCTCACAATATTGAAACAATTGAAATGAGAACAACAATAAATGAAGATACAAGGTCATTAGTAGTTTTTACAAGGAGTCATTTTTGTTAAATATCATTTGGAAGACTAAGGTCAGGCTTCTGGGAAAATATTTTGCATATACTATTTTTCTATCTGTTAAGGAACTTTTATCTGTAGGTAACATATCTAGTGAATTCCAAGAATGCAACCTCCTCATAAAAAAGATGTGAACACAATTTCTCAGACAGGAAAAAAATTAAAGTCACTTGTAAAAATGAAGAGTCACAAGGAAAGCCAAAAAAAAGACTTTATTGCATTTTCACACTGATATTCAGATCTCCTCCCTTCCAAGGAGAGGCCCTTCAGAAGGAGAAAATTAATAAGATACTTGAATCTTAAATGAAAATTTTTCTAGATAACAGGAACACAAGAATCATGTGAGCTTAATAGATTGTGAAAAGTAACAATTTTTTTTCTAAATTTAACAAAGGTACTTACATCACCATTATTATTATTATTATTATTATTATTATTATTATTATTATTATTATTATTATTATTAAAGTATATTACTTTTTATCATTTCCTAAGAGTAAATACAGGTTATCATTCAAGTAGTACATCCTCTTGAGATAAAAAGTGGTATAAAGTACAATTTTTTAATCACTTTATTGTTTTATGGATTTTGTGTTTAATAACAAGGCAGAGTAGAAATAATTGCAACCACCACAAGGGAGAATTACAGATCTAATGAGGAAGTGGAAAAATGGAGTCATTGCAAACATCACATTCTTGTAGCATCCTAAATCACGCCCATCTTAATACATAAAAATATATACAGAATTTGTTTTCAAGACAGGTTGTTGCATTGCACATAGTGTCTTAAACAGAACTAATGATAACTCCTGCTCAAGCTTGTGCAGGGTTATTACTTAAACTATTCATTTCTGTTGTCAGCTTTACTTCAAATTACATTGGTTTATTCTTTAGAGAATTTAAACCAGTTAATTCAAGTTCAGTTTTGACTTCATATCAATCATACTGTTCTAGTCTTGAGAAACTCCACAAAATTATGGCCTGCTGAGGTGAAAAGAAAGCTTGGAGTTGTCCTGAGAAAAACCCTAAAAATTGTAGGAGTGTGATTTATTTTGAAAACACTCAGGATTCTCGCACCTTTGAAAAATAATTTTTGAGCTGCATAATTTTGATCCCAAAATACAAACTCATGATGTTATCATAAATAAATTCTCAGACCTTAAAACATTACTTTAGTCACAGAATTACTATATATTGCTCTAATATATAGGAACTGTCTTATCTTCTCTTTAGATTTTGTACTCCCTGAATAATAGATACATGTTGAACTACAGTGTCAGAAAAATTGGGAAATTCTGTTCCTTTGGGATACATGGCATGGAAAAATTCTGTTTGCTTCTGCTCATGAAACCTAAAGATCTCTGCTTCATCAGTTATCATAGTATTAATTGCTAGAGATTCATTAGTAATGAAAACTTTACTCTGAGGTGGATTTTGATAGGAATTTAGTCTCTTTGTGATGTAACTGCACCAAGGCCTGAAACTTGGTGTTTCTTAGAATGTGAAAGTGAAAAACACATGGTGCTTTTTATATATCAAAAGCAAAAATATCCTGTGAGAAGGGCACATGATGTGCAGAAATTGAGTAACACAAGAAGGGCTTCTTCAAGTATATCAGCAGCAAAAGGAAGGTCAGGGAAAATGTAGGTCCGCTGCTGGATGAGGAGGTTGCCCTAATGATGGATGGATGATACAGAGAAGGCAGAGTTGCTGAATGCCTTCTTCACTTCGGTCTCTACTGTTAAAATCGGCCCTCAGGTATCCCAGACCCTAGAGATAAAAGAGAAAGTCGGGCAAAAGGAAGATTTTCCCTTGGTTGAAGAAGATCAGGTAAGAAGATCAGGTAGATCAGATCCTTTACACAAACTGGACATCCACAAATCCTTGGGCCCTGATGGGGTGCACCCACAAGTGCAGAGAGAGTTGGTGGATGTTATTGCAAAATGCCTCTCCATCGTCTTTGAAAGGTCTTGGAGAACAAGAGAGGTGCCTGAGGACTGGAAGAAAGCCAGTGTCACTCCAATCTTCAAAAAGGGTAAGAAGAACAACCCAGGAAACTACAGTCCAGTCAGCCTCACCTCCATCCCTGGAAAGGTGATGAAACAGCTCATTCTGGATGTCATCTCCAAGCCTGTGGAAGAAAGTAAGGTTATCAGGAGTAGTCAGCATGGGTTCACCAAAGGGAAATCATGTTTGCCCAAACTGATATGATGGTGTGACTGGATGGGTAGATAAGGGAAGAGCAGCCGACGTTGTCTACCTTGACTTCAGCAAGGCTTTTGACACCATCTCTCACTACATCCTCAAGAAGTGCAGTCTGGATGAATGCACCGTGAGACGGATCATGAACTGGCTGGATGGCAGAGCTTAGAGGGTTGTGATCAACAGTGCAAAGCCTGGTTGAAGGCCTGTAGTTAGTGGGGTTCCCTCAGGGGTCAGTGTTAGGTCCAGTTCTGTTCAGTGTGTTCATCAATGACCTGAATGAAGAGACTGAGTACACCCTCAGCAAATTTGCTGATGACACCAAACTGGGAGGAATGGCTAACACAGCAGAAGGCTGTGCTGCCATTCAGCAAGACCTGGACAGGCTGGAGAACTGGACAGGGAAGAACCTAATGAAGTTCAACAAGGGCAAGTGTATGGTCCTGCACCTGCGGAGGAATAATCCAAACACCAGTACAGGTTAGGCACAGACCTTCTGGAAAGCAGCACTGCAGAGAAGGACTTGATAATCCAGGCATCCTGGATGAAACTTAATGCAACTGATAAAGAAAATATAGTTGTCTTGCATCCAGTTTGTGGCATACCTATTGAAGACAAATATAGTGGAAGAATATATTTTGAAAAAGCTTCAGTGGAAGACAAGCCTTTATCCTTCATCAAGATCACTTTGGAGAATGTTGGTCTTCTGTTCCATTGTAATTTACCCAGATGGATTTTGGGAAAAGGTGATAGAAATTATTCAGCCAGGTAAGCAAATCCCTCATTGTTTCTTAAATTTCTGATATACACAAAACAGAAATCCATGCCAATTTAGGGAGTGTCCAGAATTGTTATTTTTATTTTCAATTATATAACGTGCAGAAATGGGATAATTTAGAGAAAAGAACTAGCTTGACAGAAAATAATTATATTTCTTTCATAAAAGGTTATTATAAGAGAAGCAGAAAGTAAGGACAGGAACTGAGGAAATGGACAGATGTCACATCAGCAATGTGTCACATTGCAGACTTCAGGTACTAATGGTCATTGCAATGGTAATATTTCCATTAGGCTAAGGTTCTCACTGCACAACAAGCTATAGGATCTCTTTTAGTGGATGGAATTGCTACTACCCATGAAATTACATGGATGAACCTTGTAACTACCCATGGAATATATCATACTTATATTGTTATGTTATATGGTGAGGGCATTCCTGGTCTGAAACTAGTATTTTATTTTATTTTTTTTTTTCTAGAAGCTCTTCTGTTCTTGCTTTTTTTTCAGGAACAAAACAACTATTCAGGAATAGTGTGGCAACAAAAGGGGAGGAAGGAGGGAAGTTTCAGTGAAGAAAAAAAGACCTTTTCTTTAAAAGGAGACTTTTTTAAAGAGGAAAAAGGGAAGAAGGAAAGAAAAAAGATCTAGCTATGCCTATGTACTTTCTGTACAGCAGTTCATATAATTTCCAAAGGCTCTGTTATGATCTGGCCACTCACCCAACTTGGTTTCCTTTCCAGCTGTATGAATATGAGAAGCAAACCCTTTTCTAGTATTTTTCCATGAATGCCTATTCAGCATTGGTCAACCGACAACTCTGGTGCAAATTGCCAAGCTTCTCTAACAGAAGTCCTTAGAAGATAATTATGTACACTTGCCAGACTAGCCTGCAGAACATACCTAGTTTTGGTTACCGGTTTGTTGATTTGATTTTGTGAAGGTGGAAATAACTTGTTCATCTTACCCATCCTCCAAAGCAAAACTAGACTTCATTCAATATTTTATTGTATTTCACAGCTAGGAAAGAATAGGTTGAAAGGAAAATTTAGTTCATAGCATTTGAAAGACCAGAAGATAAAAATAACAGTTCTTTTCCTAGCCTGATCTTTCTGACTCTTCATTTCAACCTTATTTTCTCTACACTTCTGTAATTTCAGTGTTACAATGAAGCAGCTGACCTGACTCTTGTCTGAGATAGCTAAACTTCAAGAGCTCCTTCACAAAGTTCCTGACTTCACCACTGGAGGTTTTGTGAAACTTGATTTTAGCCAGCACATTTGTTGGTGGCACTGATGAAACAGGAATCCCAGTCTGTGGTCCTGTGCCTGCTAGCTTTTATTAGTAAACATTGCTGCTCTTCAATGCAGAAATTAAGCCAAACACAAGTTTTTTCCCTGACTTTGAAAAAAATAATTCTGTCTCCCTCAGACTCTTTATCTAGATAAGATAGTTTGGATCTGAAATTCTCTTCCTTATTGTGGCACATTGGCACAATATCAATGAAATTGTAGGCATTAGAAACACACTTTTTGGCTGCATTCAAATAAGCCAAGGTCTGGAAATCCAGGTTGCTGTTTGCAAAAAGGAACAGGCAAACTAGATCTCTCACATGTATTTGTCCAACCTGAGTTCTGGCAGTGCTGAGCCCTTATACACAGGGAAATAATTTTCTCTGAAATCCCAAAAGTTAGATGCACTAGAGATCTGCAATGTCATATAGTCCTTTTTCTGGCCAAGGCAATACTGATCTCTGCTATTTGTTCTGTAATGTCCTAGCTAGGGTTAATCTGAAATGATGTAAGAAATAAGGCATTTAGTGTCCTGTGGGATGTTAATCTTCAGTCCAATACAGTTATTTGGCAAGCCACTTAAAAATTTCAGCACACTGTAAAACAAACAAAAAGTGAATTAGTTATCAGAGACATATGGTTTTTTTAAACAACGTTGTGGGATTCAGTATTCTCAATAGGTAAGATTTCTTTCTTTGTTTGGGCAAGTTGAACACAAACCTAAACCCACAGCAAACCCCCCCCCATTTTTCAAGTATATAAATTTAATCCTACTAAAGAGAGACATAATAATGTTGAATAGAAATTAATCCTTTTTCATGTAAAGAATCAAGTATTCTGAGAACAGGAACAGTCAATCCTGTTCTGCTCCCAATAGGTATGTATAAACATGATGTTTATATACACTGATCTGAACAGAATTAAGTGTTATACCAGTGAAGATAAAATATTACTACTTCAATCTGCACTGCAAATCAAATATGTTATTAAAGCCAGAGTTTAGGGAAGGTAGTTATGTAGTAAATATAGTAGGACTGTTATCAGTCAGGCTTTATCTTTCTTTACCAGCACCTTCATCAGCACTAAATGTTTTAATCTCTCTGGATGACATCTTTGATTAAATCAACAATAAACTTCAAATTCACTTCCATGCAGCCAGTATTTTAGCTTGCTGCTGACACTAGATATATAATTTTTCTTCTTTGTCTTCCAACATGTAAAATTACACTGATGTTCATCTTTGAAGTTTTTTATTCTGCACCAGGGAAAGAGTGTTGAGAAAGCTGAATGTTAGTCTCATGATTTCGCTGGACATGGATCTTTTTTGATAGGATTAATACACACAAATGGCTGAGGTCCTGGAATATGAAATGTTTTCAGGGAATCTGATGTACTGTAGTATGAAGAAATCTGGGCCACAAATATTATCTTACAGGTAATTAAAACTTTTTTCAATTCCATTGTTTTATTTAGCTGGGATTTATAATGTATTGATTCTCAATAGACATTACTTTTCTAAAAGCATTAATTTATCTGCACTACACCAGATAAATAAAATAAACAACTCACTGCAAAATCCATTTCTTCCAGTCCACAGAAAGATATTTGCCAGGTGGGTGAATCTGTTCCTTCTTATTTCCTGTAGCATGAACACATATATCCAATGTTTTTTCAGAACTGAATTCAAGTGATTTTTTTTTCCCTTAATATCCCTACATTTTATGAGTCATAATCACTCCTGCTCTAAGGAGACAAACTTATACTTTCAGAGAAAGCTCTTTGTACAGTTTTTGATAAGCTATAAAGATTATGTAGGAATAGTCAGTAGCTGTATTTCACCTTTCTTAATGTACAGTTTAAGGATGATCTGTAATTTCTTATATACAGTGCTCTGACATTTATGTCTGAAGACTGATTTTGAGTACAGTATAAAATGTGCGATGCAGACAGTGAAGTCACTACTAGCAGAAGATTTCCATTCATATCTGTACATCAGGATCTACAAATCTGAAGTTTATTTGTATCTTGTTCCCAACATGACAAAATACATTCATGATAATGTACATTCAAAATGTCTTCCAGGTTCAATACTTTGTTGAACTTAATGGGTTTAATTCAGACTTCCTATATAGACACTATTTAAAACATTTTTCCTTTTGTACTCTATAATCTGTGATGTTTGTTGAAGATACATGATATCCCATTACTTCGGTTATAGATTTGTATTGTCATTGCCCATAATAATATTACTCTTTTCTGTATTGCCTTTATGAAAATATGTCTTTCTCACTTACAGTGCAGTGCAATACTTTTCATATTATCAAATCACTGTATTGATGCATCTTTTTCTGCCTTGAGAAGTACTGATAAGTACATCTGGCTCATTGTGCTTCACACATTCTCCCAAGCCACGTGACCTTATTAATAGCCCTCTAGGCACCATTGCTTCGAAATGTAGCAAACCCTGAACTAAAGGTATTTATGTTTCCACTTAAATGTATACTTGGAATACTAATTATTTTAAATTTAAGAGAATCAGAGATGATTGAATTGTTACACATTAGGTAGAAAGTCTTTCAAAATTCTTCATCAGTGAAAGAATTGTGTGATCTATGAACTGTTTAAATGAAGCCTGGCCTTTATGGTAGGGCACTGTTGTATGTTTATTTACATTAAGAGCAAGTGTAGTTAAAATTACCTGGAATATTTCTGTCCTGTGTTTGTTTATTTGCCTTACAAAACTGTTGAATTCTAACATAAATTTCTTTACATTTTACTATTTATTTTTATTTTCTCAGGATTTTTTTTTTCAATTAGGTGATAAAATAGTACTAGTCTGACTTAAAAATGTCCATGCTATGCTCTAAATAGAATAGGAATTATCATGTTGATGTTCACAGTTACTTTTATATCTTATAATGAGAATTATGCACTGTTGCATAATTGGTTGGTTGGGGTTTTCTTTGTTATATGAAGGTTGGTGGTTTTGTTTTTTTTTTTTTTTAATACATGAGTAAATTTGTGTTTCTGTCAATCAATGACAATGGACCATTTGCTCAGGGAATATGTTTTTCTAGCAACTCTGAATAAGAATGGAAGTTCATTAATAGAGTATTTAAATACCTGATGTACCATGAAGCACTCCCATATTTTAAATAGAGTTATCAACCTCTTCTATGATAGCAGAGACAGAATTTTTCTATTCTTAGCTAGTGCGATGATATCCATGCCACTCAGCACTTACTTCTATATTAATGTTCTTCTGCCTGCCAACAGCAGCACGCTACAGAGATTTTTTTTCCAAGTCCCTATTCACCTGAAATAGCTTGCTTTCTATTTATCTCTGTCTCAATTTAGAAAGTGATTCATGAGTCTACAGTGAAAAATTATGGGCCCTTTAAAGCACGTGGAAGCAAGAACTAATCCTGAGGGATCTTAATTCTTCGACTGTTAGACTCAGAACTCCCCAGAGCAAGAACTGTCCTTGTATCTTATACAGTGTCAACCGCATTGTCAGCACCTAATTAGAAAGCAGGAGGATGGAGGCAAGTGAAGCTGCCTTTTTCACACCTCTACTGTGATTATTGACCTGTTAAATGCTGCTTTTCTTCCTTTTTATCTTCTGTGATGAACTAAGGATTGGATGCCCCCTCAGTATAGAAGGCTAGGGGGAAAAATAATAAACCAACCCTGTTGGGAGCAGAACAGATATCTCCTCTTCCTTTCTGAATGAAAAGCCTAGATCAAAAGCAATTGTAGAATTGTGAAAAACTCAGACTGGAAGAGACAGTCCAAGTTCGTCTCATCCATCTCTATGTTCTGAGACACTTAACCAGCCCTACAAGGGGATATTTTCCCATTATATAAAACCTAGATATCTCTTATTTAATACTGAATTTATTCACTGTAGTCCTTCCTTTGAAAAAAGAGGAAGGCTCTCGTGTTACCAGCCTTCAATCATCTCTCTGTACTAAACAAACACAGCACTTTTAGCTTATTTTCTTAGTTCTTGATTCTAAATATCACCATTCTTTTTCTCATCAGAATTTTCTGCAGTTTGTGAGTAATCACAGTAAAATAAGTTACTTTGAACAAGATACTGTGGTCCATTACGGTCTTACCATTGCTAAATGAAGCAGAATAATTCCTCCTTTATCTTGTATAGGACTCTGTTGACGTACCTGAGAAAATTTGTCTTTTGGAAACAGAAAATGTGATGATAACATTTTCAGTTCTATTTGGCTAGCAATCAGTTAGAGCATCCAGATCCTTTTATTGAACACTGGGGATTTTTTTTCTTCTTTTTTTTTTTTTTTTCTTCCCCTCTTCTTTTTACTCCTTACCATTCAGTTAGTTACTAATAATAATGATGCCATTATGTATTCTTGGTTACTTTGTTTGCATCAGAATATGCTATGTTAAGGAAAAAAATGTAACATTCAGTACCCATGAGGACTGCTGTGTTTTTACCAAAGTAAGATGAAATTAGCATGGTTGTTTTATGTGCTCCCTGTGAGCATTGTTTTGATGAACATAGCATGTCAGCTGGATGCTATAGCTATTAACTGACATGCTGTTGTATAATAATTTGTGGATTCTTATCATCTGTTCATTTGCTGACCCAACCTGCTGTCTGGGGAGGTTTGCTGTTTGCCAGGGTAGACTCTAGGATGCTGCAGGTTTGCATACTCCTCAAACTCCTAACAAATGAGGGCACAAAGGTGACCATCTTAAGTGTGTCTACACAAATAATGAAATGCTGAGAGAACATATTGTGAGGAAGCTCTCATACTTTTTCTGGGAAGTCAGCAAAGCTGGATGACCATATGAAGTTCCTGTACACCAGTGAGCACAGCATGGGCAACAAGGAATTAGAGCTCTGGGTGCAGTTGCAGGGCTATGATTTCATTGAGATCACAGAGACATGGTGGGATGGCTTACATGGCTGGAGTGCTGCAATGGCTCTTTAGGAAGGACATACCCAGATGGTAGGGAATGAGAGTTACCCTTTATGTGGAACAGCAGTGAGAATGTGGGAAGTTCTGCCTAGTAACATATGATGAGCCAGCTGAGATCTCATGGTTCAGGATTAGTAGGCAGACCGACATAGATGATGTTTGTGGGGGGTGACTGATCATAGTGATCATGCCTGATGAGATGAAGCCTTCATCAGACAACTGGAAGAAGCTTCACATTCTGTCATCCTTATGGGAGAGTTCAACCACCAGGTATTTGTGGAAGAGCAACACGGCAGGGAATAATCAATTTGGGAGCTTTCTAGACTTCATTGATGAGAAATTCCTCACTCAAGTGGTTAAGTAGATAAAGAGGGGAGGCAGTCTGCTCAGCCTCAGGCTTACAGGGAGGGAAGAACTTGTTGGGATTATGAAGATCAGGGGCAACCTTGGCTGCCTAGTAGAATTCATGATCCCAACAAAAGGGGATAAAAGCAAAAAATCAGTATCACAGCCATGAGCTTAAAAGGAGCAGAATTTGTCTCATTCAGCGATCTGCTTGGAAGAAACCCAAGGGTGATTTTCAAGGAAAACCTCCCCCTCAAGACAAGCAGGAAATCAAGCAAAAATGTCAGAAGCCTGCATGGATGAAAAAGAAGTTCCTAACTAAATTCAAACATAAAAAGGAAGCATAAACAAGATGGAAGCAGGGAAGGAATCTTGAAACACTGTCCAGCATAAATGGGCAAGGAAAGCCAAAACGGACCTGGAATTTAATCTAGCGGGCTAAAAGATTCACACACCCCCTCCCCTGCCTCTCTAAGCCAAAAATATTTCATCTTCTCAGCTACTATTCCTTAATGCAATGCCACTGCAGCAACCACTGTGAAATTCAACTTAACTAAAATATGGCGTTATCTCTAGTGTCAACCACAGCTGCTGTGGCAGCCAGTCATTAAATCCAAATCCAAGAGTTTTATAACTCTGAGTTTTGTTTCTCGAAGTGTAAATGTGATGGATGACATTTTGAGATAATGGAATCTGGAAATCAATACAGGATGCAATTGTGGGGGAAATGGGAAGTGCACAGTGACAGCTTTAAAATATTCAAAATTAAGGAGATAGTACGGACCAGCACAGACTGAACAATTTTTTATTTGGGGAAATACATGTCAGGTTATGGAATGAACAGAAGCAAGTGAAAAGCAGACGGTAAAAAGAATTACAGATTCAGAAAGTAAAAGTTCCAAATGCTCGAAAGGAAATGACTGAGAGTGATTAATATTACTATGTTCTGAAAGTTTTCCATTTGCAGAACCTCTTTCTGCTGCTTATATTTGTAATGATGAACTTTTCCTTCAACTGGTCTTTCAGGAATGTAATTTATAACTTAATAAGTACAAAAAAGAAATGGAAAGGAAACACTCGGTAAAAAATACTGCTGATATATTGAATTATTTCATTTTCTTACCTGGTACCAAGCTGCATAACAAGCTTATTATTAAATAAACTGTATTTTTTCTTCTTCTCCAATATATTTTCAATCCATAAAACAATCAATTAAAAGCAATAACTAGAATCTGAGATGCAGGGCAGCAATTCCCCACAGTACATCCTCACGCTGCACTTCTGGGCATTGCAATGCTTCTGGGGCTTGACAGCACTGGGATCTGTTACCTGGCACCCTTGGCTTTCCTTCCTGAGGAACATTGGTTCAAATAGTTGTCATTAGGAGCCAGTTTGATTTTTCACACCCTTTCTCTTCCCCTCTCCCCTGTCTTTTTTTCTTCTTTGTGGTTTAAAACAGGATGTCCTCTGCTCTAACTGAAGGCAAATGTTCAGGAGCCTCATGGAAGAGAGGAGCAGGTAGGTACAAATGCACACACAAGCATATGCACATGTGCTGCAACGTACAGTTTCCCAATATAGCATTTATCTTCTTCCACTGTGACACAATACGGATCATTAACAATAAGTGAAGGCTGAGCACAGAACACTGAGCTGCGTCACTGATTCTATCCACTCACTGAACTCCTATTGCTGGTATATTCCCTCTGTCCTGGAGTGATGAAGTTCCTGAAGATGATGAAAATTTGAAATTATGACCTCTTACATCTTCAAGACTCTCCTGCAGGTGAATCCTGGCATAGTAAATTATATACTTTTACCAGATGACTTTTTCACCAGCAACTACATTATCCTTTCTGGAAGTTCATGAATGTTTATGCCTGAAGAGATGATGATTTTCTCACTCTCATTAGCACTGAACTCTTTATTTCTCTCTCTTTTTGGTTTCTCCCTTTCCTTGCATTGTGGGTACCTAAAGTGCAGCTTAAAAGAGTAAAATAGTGACAGAGAGTAATGGAATACATGTAAACAAACTGAAATTGGCAGGTGAATTGCAACTGTTTGCTAAGTGTTTATAACATCATGCAGAATTAATAACTGGTACAGAAAGATGCTCCAGTTCTCACAATATAAATTGATATATATTTAAAGAGATGTTTTAAGGTTATAGGTGTATAAATACTTTCATTTTAACTTTTATGGTTGTAATAGTTGCTGTTAGGAAAATGCATTCTTTTCAAACACTATGTGACTGTTTTCTGAGTCTGACTATAGAACTGGTGTGGGTAGCTCATTGAAAATTAAGAACTTTACTGTTGCAACTTAGTTGATAGTTGTGCTCCCATATTTCCTTGTCTCATCCAAAAAAGGGCAAAAGCGATTCTTTAGAAACTTAAAAAAATTACGTGGCATGTGCTAATACTGTTGGAAGACAGTAGTTTAGGAGGTAAATATAATTCCATATTTAGCCTATTCAGGAAGGGTGAAATAATCACTCCTGAAGTATTTTATCATCTGAAAGTTGATTTTATTGGAGAAAAGAAGAGTCCTGGAGAAAGTTCATCTTCATAAAATTTTAAGCCTCCTTTCCATCTGCAATCTTTTTTTTTTTGTAATTTCTTATTATAAGCAGAGGAAGCTTGTGGAGCATGTGAAGTAAGTGAAGTAAGATCTGAGAATCTCTCTCTGCTGTAGAGTTAAGTTAGGTTTGCCATTTTGAAAAATCTACTGAGGTGATTGGTTGTTTCTGATGGAGAGCATCACTTCCTGAGGGTAACTGCTTGGAAAGCAGCTTTGTTACCATCAGTCTGAGCAGCATGAGTTTATGGTACCTGGGAGCACATGGAAAATGTCTGTGTGCTGGGGTGGCTGAGGGTGGGGTGTGAGTCCCTGTGTTTGTTGCCCAGCACTGTATGCACTTGCTTGCAGCAACTGATGTAACCCCCTTTGAATAAAAACACCTCTGGTAGTACTTAACCTCTGCTAAGCTTTAAGCCTTAACAGAGATGCAGAAGCACGCCAAACTAGAAGAGTGCTTCAATGCATTTTATTTTACTGGGATGAATTTTTCCTTTCTGAGGTTGCAGAACTGATGTTGAAGTAGGAATATTGTTTTCTTTGTATCTGTTTTTAAACCAGGAGTAATGCATGAGATTTATGTGTAGTTCAGAGTAAAATTCTGGAATTTTGTGTAAAATTATAAATCTGGAACTGCTGAAACTTGCAGTGAACAGTAATTCCATTGTCATAGATAATGATTTAAAAAATTAATAAACTAGCTGAAAACAATATCTGAGCAAATTTCCTCTGAAGAAACAAAACTAGCTAATCCTATCAGAGACTCCACAACCTCTCTGGTCAACCTGTTCCAGTGCTCTGAAAAAAACTTCTTTACTTTGAGGGTGCCAGAGCACTGGAACAGGCTGCCCAGAGAGGTTGTGGAGTCTCCTTCTCTGGAGACATTCAAAACCCACCTGGACACATTCCTGTGTGATCTGCTCTGGGTGAGCCTGTTTTAGCAGGTGGCTTGGACCAGATGACCTCCAGAGTTCCCTTCTAACCACAACCATTTTGTGATTCTGTGATTTGCCCCTGCTTAGTAAAGAAGTGCTCTGTTTTATATCCTCCCCACATCTCTTTTGGCAGGATGTTATATCATCATATTTTGCAGCTATGCATATTATTATCTTCTTTAGGTTTGTTAGGCATTTAAAGGAGAAAAAAAATGTAAGCTTCCTTTGCATCTACCATGAGTGCTCTCACCTCCTCCTGCTTTCTGTCCAGGAGGCAAAGTGATGTGGCCACGGCAGGGGCAGAGCAGGCAGGGATGGCAGTGGCTGGAATGAGCACTGGGCAGGAGGAGTCTATTTTTATCAAATGTAATGATAAATATTTTTAGCATTTCTGAAAGTTTAACACATGGTATGTCACCTTGAGATGTGTGTGTGGGGCGGTGAAGGTGTGTGGGAGTGCTTTTTTCCCATTGAAGTATTTCTTAGAGCGGGAGGTACTCATCCCACGCGTAGCAGGCTGAAAGCAAAGGAACTGTTCAGAAAGGTGCTAAATAAAGAAAGTGGTTGAACAGTGGAGAGGGAGGATGAAAGAACTATGCTGATGCTAGTGTCAAAATAAAACGGGACAACTACTTGAAACAAAAGCCTGGAACACTTTAGTGTACTTGGAAGATTTAATTTGAACTACATAGGCCTGATTCTCCACTGCTTGTGCCTTACATAATCATTTAAATGTGCAAGGTATCACATTATAAGAAGGGGTGTGATTTACATCTTTCATCAAGAGTGAAAATACCTGAATGTTGCAGCATACTGTTAAGTAAAATACACATCCAACGCAAAAAAAAAAACAAAAACATGAAATGTGTCATGATGTCTGTGTTTGAAAACGGTTATGATAGAATGTACAGCAGCCAAGAATCTCAAAACTGTTTTAATTTTAATTTAGCTGTTTGTCCACAGTTCCCACTATTAACATATTATTTATTATTTGTATACCGGCAAATTATCACATATATCAAGATTTATACCTGGAAATTCTTCACTGAAGTTGCAAGACAACCTTAGTTTTTCAATGCACCTATTACAGTATACTACACTGTGTGGCAGTATTAATACCATTGAAAAGCCGGAGATGTATTGTTTGGCAAATACAACACATAAACTATAATATAGAATACATTTTCATGATTTTCATGGAAAATGTTTTACCCACTTTTTCACAGTTCACAGTATGTGCAACGTACTTTTTTCTATTAATAGTAAATGTACAACATGGTGGCAGGGTAGGAGGCTGGTTGTTATTCAGTCTTGATTGGCTGCTCTTTGGGTGATGTGGGAATCCTCTGGAAGGTGAGAAATAGCATAATCATACACATAATTTCCCTAATAAGCATGTTTAGATAGGAGAAACACCTGGAGTTCAGAGTGGCATTGGCATGAAATGAATTAGACAGCAAGAATGGACCCAAGAGCAGATGGGGAGACTTCAGGGCTCCTAAGGAGAACATGGGTAGTGGTAGGGCCTTCTCATAACAGAAGAAATCAGACTGCACAACGACAAGTCTACTCAGGGAAGAATATGTGGTTTATTGTAAAGTGGGCAGTTGCTGGAAATTAGTGTTCTGAAAACTGGAATAGGAGGAAACAATCTGATCTCTAAGAATATGATGTGCAACAGAGAGAATTGATTTCAATCACCTTTTGACTTACCCCTCTTCCCTAGCAAATCTGAATCTGAATCTGCAGATGTGAATCTGGTCAGTATAAAAAAATTACCTGTTATGATGTAGTTATTTTTGAGGGACTGCACTTCACGGTACTTATTTTGCAAGTATAGAGTCTCATTATATCAGTCATATAGTCTAATTTGAATATACTTAGACTTTCATGAGTAAAATCTTGCTGGAATTAGCATGATATCTTAAATGATTACCCAGCCTTGGCAGTCAACTTCAGTGATAGAAATTTAGCTGTCTTTGGCAAGCTGTCCAAAGAGTTAATTAGCTTAGCTGTGTTGTACCTTCTGTTTAGTTGAGTGAATTTATCTCTCTTCTGTCCTTGTCTGTCATTAATTTTCTGTCTCCTTCATTACAATCTACACGGGTCTTCAAGTTCTTCGTTATTTTTTTTTTTTAGGTAAACTCATTAGATACAGTTCCTTTTTTTATTTTTATTTATTTATTTTTTTTTTTCCTCCAACATTCTGATGTTTTAATCATATTTCTGGTCTGCAAAGGCAGAAGGAATGTTATTTTTCTGTACTTTGTTCCACTGATAAAAAATAGTAGGCTAGGCTTTTTTATTCACCATTTCATAGAGACTGCAGTAGTCTTGAATGTCACAGACTTCCAAAATGAATTCCCTTTACAGTCAACATGAATGGAATCACTTATTCCTAGTTTTAGTGTAGTATACTTGCCAACATGAAAACCTAGTATTCCTTGTACCTAGCTTAAGAAGTGAGCGAGGCCCCTCTGTACTGAAGATTTCTCTGGTACCTACAATTTTGATAACTCTGGCACTACCAGCATCCAAAGCAACAGTTTACCAGCATTTTTTGATTAAAATTTTATATCAAGGAGGATCTAAATCTGGCTCACTCCTACAGCTTATTCTGTCCCACCCAGAGTGCTACTGCAATCATTCCATCTCATGAATCCGGTTATAACTTCATTTTTAAACATTTTTTTATATATGCAATTTTGATTTTCTGCCTCTGCCTCTAGTTGTTGACAGAGATTGAGTTAAACACATTAAAAATATATAATGGTGACATTTTTTTGACTTAAAGACATCTAATAAAAAAATAATCTCATTGAAGAGCTTGAAAGGTCAGTCCTTTTAGACTGTAAGAAATGCAGCCTGATCATTATCTTCTTCAATATTGAAGTCTTCAAAGGATGACAGTGCTAGTCCTAGCTTTTGAACCATAGGCATTACAAAGTTGACTTTAGAAACCAAATGGTTATTGAATGCTCTGAATATGAGAAACATTGACAATCTTTCTATTGAAGATTTGTTTTTCTTAATTTGAAAACAGTGAATTCTAATACTAAAAATGATAACTCAGAGCAGGACGATTTCAGTCAAAATTATTTAAGGTTTATATGTAGTGGAAGTCTTGAATTTGTCTGGAAGTCTCAAATTTGTCTGGAAGTCTCCTTTCATACCACAGCCTGACTATCACACAGTTTTTCCCCAAAGAGAATATATCACCGGATAAGAATATTTTATTCAAGTGGTGAGGTTTATGAATGGGAGAATTGTAGTTCATAGGACAGAACAGCTCTTAACATAATTTATTAATGTATGTCCTGAGGGTCACATCAAACCACTGTCTTATTATAATTAGTGTGAAGGCAGAACAAGAATATCACAAATTTAATTAGACTGGCCCCATAATTTATGTTGTCGAGTATTTGCTGAAACAGTTAATAAAACATTCATGTACTCAAAATACATAGAAATAGCCTTTTTACAATGTCATCACAGCCTCACAGTTCCATAAAGACTGTTTTGTCTAAATTTGCAAAAAAATACAGGTACTAGGACAAAAATTCCTCTCACCTCTGACAGTTTTAAATATTCAAATTTCAAAATGTTGACTGTATTAATATAATTAGGCATATCCAAATTGTAGAGCAATAGGAATATTTTCTGTTTACTCCAAGTGCTGTGATTCTCATGTCAAATCAAAAGCATATGAGTTACAAAAGCTACAATAACTTTACGAATTAGCAGGCCTACCTACACAAACTATTTCTTCTCCAAAAAAGTGTTTGGTTTTCACACTGCTTTTGCTCTTGAAAGAAATCCTATTCATAATTTTTAGTTCTAACAATGCTAGCATAGTTATGCCTGCTTATTGGAGAAAAAAGGTATGAAACAATTGAAGAAGCTGAACAGTATGATTCAGAAAAAAACAATTGTTCCCCTTTTCATCCCTCACTCTGTATTATGAAGTGCATTTTGTTGAATTTTCATTAATTCCAAAGGAAGTGAAGTGTCAAGGATTTCCAATTATTTCTCTTTAACATTTAGAACCGTTTCATAACACATAATTCATATTTTCAGTGAGAGATGGAGAAACACTAAGGGGAAAGGAGTGACAGGCCAGGCATCAGCTCCCACTGCACCCTGTGGCATAGACAGTGAAGGCTCTCATGAAGTCACAAGCTATTTACCCTGTCGTGATGCAAGAACTGTGGCTTGGATAAACTAAGAGGTGATAGAAAGCTGCTATTTTTTTTTTCTGCATGTGCTACTGGTTCAGTTACTGCATTTTCTTTGACTTAACATTACAGCTAAGCCACACTCTAGATTGGATTTTCTACTAAACTTTTCCAATGTTTTTAGTCTGTTGGTGTGACTCCACATGGGTGCTGCAAATCTTATCACCTTGCCCGGTTCCAAACATGTTTTGAAATATTGAGTCTAGGAGCTGGGAGAATAGCTGCATTGTAACCAGTAACAGGGAAAACTCAGTTTATGTTGAGTGAAAGAGGAAAGAAGAATTTTATTATTATTATTTTTTTTTTTTCTTTAGAAGCTGTTGTTAAGAAGATGCCAAGAATTTTTAAAGAGGAGGGAGCTTGGGTGAAAGGAGGTAGAAATAAAAATGCAGGAGTGTTCCTTCTTGTCTAAAAGTGAATGTATTTTTGCAAGGAAAACCAGCATGGAATTCATGTGAAGAAAAAAGGGAGAGAGAAAAGAAAATATGTTTGAATGTTGGGAAAGGCTGCACTATTCTTTCTGTTGTGTCAGTAGAAGCTGGCATGATGCATTTAATGTTTTCAAACAACGGTGAAAATAAAACCATTCTACCCCACTAAATATTGTGATTGTTACTTTTCAGTAACAGAAATTTCCAAATGTGACTTCTGCAGATCTTTTTGATCTCAAAACCTGCAAGACAAAAAACAATGTGTATGTAAAGTAGTGTAGCTTTTGTTGGGCAACACTTGCAGAAACAGAGAGCTAAATGTTACATAGTTATAGAATGTGTTCAAGAGACTTTGTATTAATTTCTGATGTCTTCTTCACCATATTTACCCTTCTAAAAATTCAATTAATATGGAGACTGGTCACATCGCCAGATTCCACATCTGAACACATTTCTGATTTTTACTTACCATGCTTTTTTCTTTGATTAGATTTCATATTTTACCATGTTTTTGAAGGAAAGAAGCAGACTTAAAATCCATGCATTATTTTCATAGATGATTGGTAAAGAAGGGGAGATGTCATTTGAAAGAAGCGAGCTGTACAGTGAACTGAAAATTAAATGCTCACTCTATCTTGAAGGCCTAGCCATTTTTAGAATGATGTAGTAATCTTTTTATTACTTTAGCAGGAAATGGGATAGAAAGCTCCCTTAGACAAAGGAAAATAGAAACATTTTGTGTTGCTGTGTGCTGCCTCTAGATCTGAAAAACTGGTTGGTGGCTGTTTTTACATGTACCTTTAAGGGTCAGAAATACATCACAGCCCTTTCACCAGCTCTTCTGGATGTATCCAAGCAGCTTCACATCATTCTTAAACTGCGAGGCTCAGAACTGCAGACAGTACTCAAGGTAAGGTCGAACCAATGCTGAACAGAGCGGGATCATCACCTCTTTTTTCTGTCTGGTTACACTGGGTTTGATGCACCCCAAGATGCAGTTTGCCCTCCTGGCTGCCAGGGCACACACTGCTGACTCCTATGGAGCTGCTGCAGGCCAGCAACTCCAGGCCCCTTTCTTCAGAGCTGCTTTCCAGCCACCCCTTTCCCATTTTATACTTGTGCCTGGTGTTACTCCACCCTTGATGCAGAATTCGGCATTTGTTCCCTTTATCCACGAGGTGGGTGACCTTATTGTAGAAGGGTATCAAATTAGTTAGACAGGACTTTGTGAACCCATGTTGACTGTGCCTTTAAATTGACCTTTAAATGTCTTTCAACAGCACTCAGTATGATCTTTCTATAACAACACCTAACAACAGCACCCAAATGAAGAGCAGGGGACTACCTGTCCAGTCATTGAGGGTTATCATACAGTCCTTCTGAGATGGGAGGTGACAGCAGCACTTCTGTGCCGTACAAAACCAGACACAAAATAAGGCTGTAGTAGAAGTTGAGGAGAATCAGGGTAGGCATGTAATTGGCTTCCTTCTTCCTTCATGAATTCATCCAGCACAAATGCAAAGTATCAGTCCATGTCTCTGGGTCTCTTTTCAACAAAGCACCTTTCTCTGGACATGAATGCATTTCCTCTGATTTTCCACCTTTCATTTGTGAGCAAAACTATTTCAGTGATGTCTAGTTAGCACAGCATATGTGCCAGTCCAGCAAGGCATGTGTCGAGTTACATGAAGACCTATACAGTGCAGTTGAAATCTCTTGTTAGAACAAATAACTGTCTGGCCCATCAGTGCTTCCTCCTCAAAACTGAAGTCTGGGCACTGAAGGCTGAAAATCTTCACCTAAAGAAATGTCATAATCTTGCAAAGAAAATGCCAGGTCTAAAAAGATGGTGGAGAGGGGAACACATTGACTAATACTAGATAGAAATTGTACTGATGCTGAAAATACACTTAATAGCCTCCCGTCAGCACATCATCTTTGATGAGAACACAAAAACTCGAGACATATGACAAGCCTATGACATGTTTCTGCAAGGTCTCAAAAGTTGTGTTAAAGACAGTAATTACAAAAGGTTTTGTATAGTTAAAGAAAACAAATGCCTCAGGAAGGCTTTGCTCACTTCAAATGAGAAAAGGCAAAAGAGCTCTCAGTTGTTGTTGGTTCTAAAAAAAATCAAATTATTTTTCTCATCTGAAGTTGACTGACAGCAGATAATCTCAGCTCTCAAACTCATTAACTCAGAGATTATTATCTTAACTTGATAAAACTAAAGGGGAAACTTCAGGTGAAGAAAAATGAGGTCTGGAGTCCTTAGACTTCAGGGTGAGGATGCTGCTGGAGTCTGGAATTCTATCCAGATTCAGCCATTTGTGATGATAATTAAATATATGATTTTTAAAAGATTAGCTAAAATCTTAATTTCTTTGTTCCTTACAGGATGTTTTCTCCCTACTTCTGTGAGTACTCACTGGCACAGATAATGATTTTTTGTGGCCAGTAGCTAAACACTTAAAAAAAAAAAAAAAGACATTATAATTTTTCCTAAAGTTGGACATAGTTATATGCCATCCTGTCATTTTAGGTTCACAGCAGTTGAAAACATACTGCAAGTGGAGTGATTTTGTAAGCAGTTATAATACAAAAGACACCTGTTTTTGTTATCAGGCAGACTTCTCTATTGTGCCACATACATTCAACAGCATAAAGTTCTGAAAGAATTGTCTTTCTTTTTTCTCTCTAGTAAAATAGATTTGGAATTCAAGGATTGGAATTCAAGGATAAGACTCTTCTGTAATCAGTATTTTTTGTTATCCTTTCCAATTAGCACATTAATACTAAAGAGGTGTATCTGAACAAGTCTCAACTGGTATTCAGGATAGCCAGATAAGAAGCTATGAACCTTTTTGATCCAGGAGAGAAAAGCCATCTGGAGATGGCTCAGCAGCTACTTAGCTGGGATACTTAGTGATATTGATTGCTCTCCTTTGTCTATGAACTGGATATGTAACTTCCTTGTCTACCCAGAAGGAAAGCTCTGTGGTGCAGCTGTGGTTTCATCTTCGCATACTGTCATCCTCTGTACTGTGTGCAGAACATTAAAGAGGGACTAACCTAAACACAGTTTTGTCAGTCCATGTTCACCAATGAATTGCTATTTTTAACGTGAAATAGAAGAAACGAGTTTGTGGCCATAAGATATTACCATTATCTCTTGTAGTAAGTAACACAAGAGGCATTACTCCTTTTCCATCACAGGTCATCATCACTTTTTTGTACTTCCTATTTTTATTTTACTCCTACATGTTGAGAAAATGAAGAGCATACAGAAAATATTTCTTCCTCAGTAGGTAATTGGTCAACCACACCCAGTGCTTGCATCATCCAGACATTGCTGACACCTAGAGTCATAGGAGACTGCTAGAAGTTTGCAAGATCATCTGGTTAAGATTTGTCCTGTAGTATGTGATATTGCTAGCCACAAATACACTATGTGCTGAAATGTTTATTCCATACTATTTGTGTTTCTTGCTTTTTGTGCTATTAGTGTCAAGCTTGCAGAGCGTTAGTGCAGAGATACAACTGAGAAGCAGGAAGCAGGGCACTGAAGTGGGCTGCAAAAAGCTGACATGAAGTTCTGTAGTTTAACACACCTTTTTTTTTTTTTTTTAATGCTACTACTAACTAGGTTCAGATTTTATAAGAGAAAAATTCATAAGTGTTTTAAATGCATGACAACTGTACTGAGGACTTGTGTGGTGGACTTCCTGTGTGACTTTGAGTATATCAATTTGCCTCTTTCCTTCGTTTTTTTCACCTAAAAAATGAGACTATTACATTACTGCTCCACAAGTCTGAGCACCATAATAGTATATTGACTCATACCTTGAAGTCATCTTCTTGCCTTTCTCTACAGTTTAGTTATTACATGTTGCTCCTTAGTTTCATTTGAAGCTGTGACTCCATACTGAAGATGTCTATGCATTTTAATCAAAGCTACTATAAATGCAACTTTTCCTGCCTTAGCTGTAATTATCAAATCAATAATCTTTGTTTAGGCTAGAACAAATAGGGTGGGATTCCTAACATTCATCACAGAAGTATGTGCAATGAGAATGGGAGAAATATTTGTGGAAATATATATGTTAAAAACTGAACACATTTCCTTTTGAATTAGAGCAGAAAAGACCTGATACAACTGTGCAGTCCTGAATAGCAAACTTCTTGGGGACTGAGATGATCTTTCTAGTACTCTGAAACATATCTTGTTGCCTATGAAATTATTGCATGATTGTTAGGTATCACTTATGGGATGACCTTTACCAATGCCAGGAACGTTCACTTAAGTAGTCTGTGTGCTTTTATTAACCATATATCTAGTCACTTATGCATGCTGTTGGACTGCTTTCTCACCAGGAGAGGGAAGGAGATGGGAAAGGAAAGGCATCACTGTTTTTTGCATACCACTGCACTGAGTTCAGTTAGCTTTGGTCATCCCAGTCACAACTTTCATAGAAGATAGTTCAGCATAAGAAAGGAATTTTAGAAATGAGGAAATGGCATGAGGTCTGAATACTGAGCATGAGCTGTCATGGAATGTCTCTACATAACTATTAATTTTCAGCTTAGTTTGTCATAAAAAGTTCCTGCTGGTTTATATAAAATACTAATCATATTTATAATTGTATTTTAGCAACTTGGGAACACAAATGGTTTATTATCTACCTAACTGGAAGAATCTCTGCTCTTGTCTTACTGTTAGTTTTCCTACTGATCTTCTGAGTCACCACTGTTTATTGCAAAAAGTGAGTAAAAACCAAATTTGCTTGATATATTGAAGCAGGTTAGTGTGAAGGTGTTAACAGCTCATCTTAATATCCTCCTCAGAACCAATTAAAAAAAGGTGTGAAAACTGAATTTTCTTGCCAAAATTTTAAACTTGAAAAAACAAATAAGTTCTACAGACTATGGGAAAAGTGCCTTTAAAAAAAAAATCATTTTTTCAGATTGTCACAGAGGCACCCCGAGGTTAGTTTAAGGGACAACAGGGTCCAAAACAACTTTTATTAAACTGGTGAGAAATATGGTTTTAGCACTCCAAAAGTGACTTGAATACAGGTTCGGATATCAGTTGAGGAAAATTATTAAGGGGCAGCAACTAATACAACAGGATGTCCACAGTGTGCATGCACGTGGCTTCACCAAAAACAATACTGGAGCCAGCCCTGAGTCTGGGAAGAGTACACACTTGGCTGAACACGGTGTGGGATTATTTTAAAGGGATATATGTACTCGTATTGAGTGCGGAAAATGTACACTCGCAATCCTGCGAGGAGAGATACACGTGCAAATGTGCACGGAATATTACATGTGCTTATGTGGAAGCACGGGAGGAAAATACACTCGCAATTATATGAGGAAATAATTTATAGACATGCTCGTATTGAGCACGGAAAGTACGCATGCAAATGTGCACGGAAAGTAGATACACTCGCAATCCTGCGAGGGTTAATTTTACTCACACACGTGGCGGCAAGGCAAGCAGAGTCTCCATCCTGGGCGGGGGGTGGCTCGTGATGGCAGCAGCTCAGCTTGTAACTCCAAGAGATCGCGCGCCAGGGACAGAGCCTCGGCGAGAATCCTGTTTTTTTATAGCCTGATCAGATCTGACTGTAGGCATTCCAGGAGCTTCTCTGCACTCCCACACTGGCTGTAGGGTGCCCCTGAAGCTTCCAAACATCCCCCACACCGGCCGTGGGTGCCCAGCAGCTCCCTGGCACCTTGGCACTCCCTTCTTGTCTCTCTTAATGACCCTGGCCATGCGGCTCTGGGGCCAAACAAAAGAAGCTGTTAGCCTCAAGCAGCAGAGAGAGAGGGAAATGTGTCTATGCCTTCCAAATCGAAGGAAGGGAGGGGGAGAGAGGGGAGTTTGCATTCTGCCACACATATTAATAAAAACAAGTAGCTTACTCAGGTTCCTTAGTCAGCTAAACAGTTATAGTGCTATTAGCTGAAACTTCATACCAAGGGTGATTTGTCAGGAATAACATAAGGCTATGCGTAGGCTGTTTCTATCTTGTGCATAGAGAAGGACAGGTGACATCTCGAGGTTTTCTATGTCTTCTAGCTTTTTTGTCTTCTGATTTTATGTTCCAAATCTATTCACAGCTGAATCCAAAATAATAGTTTAAACCATTATCTAAATTTGCTGTATTCCATGCCAAATATATGCTAGTGGCCTGATCCAGAATCTTTGCTTCCAAAGAAAATAAATAGTGAGCAGAAAAAATACTTATTCCCCTACTACAATATATGAAGCTTCTGGGATTTGTTGGCAATATATATTGTATTTGCCCCTGTATCAGAACGCCTTTTTGTCTGTGCCCAGTCTTTTATGAAACACTGCTGATCTAATGCATGTTACAGTTTGCAAGTCACAGCAAAGACTACTTGGATTTTTATTGTATTTATTGGTTTCAGTGGGAAAACAAGCAGTATCAGCATTAAGACCTGTATGCTGGAATTAGATCTTTTGGACTATACTATGATGCAGGGTGCAGCCTCCACCACTGGGTTTCTGACTGAATGTGTGTCACCAGAAAGAAGAGGAAGAGAATCACATGGGCCTCATCAAAAGCTTTGTACTCTACTCAGACCCAGATGAGATCAGCTGGAGTTTACTCTTATCTTGTATTGCATAATTCTTAACATCATTCTCTTCTGTATTTCATCTTTGTATAATTTGAATCTTACAGTAAAATGTTAAACTATACATACAGAGAAAAATGAATATTTTAAAGTACAATTATCACTATTAATTTTTTTTTTAAATTAGTATTCTTTTATGTTTTACATCTACATTTAGAGAACCAATTGTATTCCATATTATTAACAAATCAGCTCTTTTGTTTTGTCAGCTTTTATACTATTTGTACCACTTGTAAAACTGAGGCAAAAAAATTGTATCCAGTAATACTGTTTGTCTTCTGTTTCAGCTTCACTATAATTTGCTGGGACAGCTGTTTCAGTGCTGCTTCTTTCTTTTTGTATTGTAACAATCAATGTTTTGGAGCTCTAAGTCTTCTCTTGTCTGCCTTAATAATCCTTTTCAAGGCTTGAAGTTTAGAAGTGGAAGGACAGGAGGCAGCTTAATTGCTTCTGCCTTGTCTCTTCATACCCTAAGTTGAGGTGTGAAGTTATGTTTTGTTCAGGGAAAGGACCCCATTCTCACAGTGAATGTGAGACTCTGACTTTCCACCTGTCTTCTCTCAGATGGCACTTCTGGATAATCCGACAGTGAGCTCCACTGTAGATATGCTCTTTGACCTCCTGCCATTTCAATTTCTCTCATTCTGACTCTTGGGTCACTGTTCATACCAGACGGAAGCTCTTCCAAGGACAGCCATAGGCTGGGTACTAGCCACTCACTTCAGAAACCATCTATCCTCCCATGCCAGTTAACCATCAAGTTGTCTTAACGACATGAGTCATGGCCGATATCTTTAGAGTAATTCATGTTTTAAGATTGACATAGGAGACTACTTCAGTACCTGAAGTGTCTGTGTGTGAGGGGAAGGGGGCATTCCACTGGTGCTTTACCAGGCACCTGACGTAGAATAGCATTGAAACATATTCCTAAGTGCAACTTCCTTTTTCATATAACTCGAACCTCAAATGTATTCATAGATAATGAGACAAAAATTATTTTGATTGGTGCTGAATGTTTCCTAATAATAAATCAGCTTATGAGGAAAATTCATATTTTTTCTCCTCTTTCAAAGTTGCAGCTGTTTTGAGAAAAGTCTCCTTTTTTTAGTCTCCTTTTTTTTTTTTTTTTTTTTTAAATGTTCTTTTAGCCTGCCAGCAGTTATGGAATATTTAATTTTAACAGGACATGGACCACAGAAAGAATAGAAGAATCATTATCTGAGGCAGACATAGGAGGTTTATGTCAACTGCAAAACTTTCTCACACAAACCATTAGCTTCCTCCTTAAGAATGAAGTAAGCAAAGCACAGGCCTTATATCTATATCTTAGACTTTATTTTCTTTGCATAGAAAGTCAGACTGCCTGTGATGACCGCTGCCTGGGCTGCTTTGGCTGGACAGTCAGCGTGGTCCAGGTTACACCAGGTGTATCTGTAGTGTATCCTTTGTTTCATATAAAAAGATTATTTGTTCTTATGCAATTTAAATATTTTTACACAATAGGTGTACTATGAAGTAAGAATTTCAGAACAGCTGTGGTACGTCAAATGGAGATGCATATTTTGGTCTGAGAAATCTACCTGTCTGAGAAGCCTATGTGGCAGGATGAGAAAGAAAATGTGCTCCATGTTGTCTACATCCATGATTTTTGCATCTCAAATTGAGAGCCCTATAGAATAATAAGTATTTTCCACACAGGAGGTGTTATTTTGCTGCTGGGCAAACAGTACTATTCAGCTGACAAAAGCAAATTTGTCAGGGATCCTTGAACCTACATTTAAAAGTATTAACAGGAGCTTGCTATCTGACAGCTGTGTGGTTTTACACCATAGTTATTTCAGTGCTTTATATTTGGGGACAGAATAGAAGTGTAGCCCCTGTTCCCCTCCCCGCTTCCTTCCCTCTCCTCCTCCCACTCCATGCCCAGTAGAAAACACCATGAGAACTCTGTCTTTGTCAGGATATATTTAATAATAATTTATTATAAGGTTTAGTTGCACAAAAAATAAATGAGAACATGTAAGATACATGAATAAATGATGCAAAGCAGAAAAAAGCTGAGAACTTTTACAAAACAATACACATACAAAGGTAGTTGTATATGTGCATATGTATATATTCTGTTGAAACCTACAGAAGAAACCACAGAGAAATTGAACAAACAGACAAAAAAAAAAATCCTTAAACAAACAGAACTAGAAGGCAGACCTGAGAATTAGGATCTATGCATCTTTTGGCCTTTCACAAACCCGCTGTATTACTAAGGTTGAGATCCCAGTAGATGAAGGTGCTACCATGACAGCTGATAACCTCATGTCTGAACACTCCAAACTGTGTGCCTGGCCCACAAATGCTTGATTCCTCTTTTCTCTTGAAGCATTAATAAAAGTTTTGCTGAATATGTTTTCTTTTTTTCTTTTGGAAAGGGTTTTGGGTGGAGGCATCATGAGTCTGTTTGCAGATCAGTGACCAGTTCCACTTGGCCGGCTAGGAAGGAGCATCAACAACCTGACAGCACATTTTGCGTAGCCTTCTCTAATGGAAAGTTTTCTTCACGTGCACAGGGCAACAAGAGCCTAGGTTCTTCTGAGAATAATGTGGACACAAAGCTTCTATGAACTAATTGAGCAGTAACAGTGTCAGGTGGTTATCCTACACCTCAGTTAAAAATCTAAAATCCTAAACCAAAGTGTCCTTGCATCTAGCACTGAAGACTTAAACTGTTTACAATGTCATATACCATTAGAAGACATCTCATTTTGGTTTTGTGTACTCCTGAACAAGGACACATACACATAGCAAGGGCTATTTTTTTCTTTCACTTACTGAAGGTTTTCAGATGTATAAATTCTTGCATATGAAGTTGATGAGGCTACACAGAACTGTACTTTTAATAAGCTCGTTTATTTCCTGAGTTATCAAATGTCATAGCAGGTAATTCTAAGTTGTGCACAGCATTACAAATAAAACTTTGTATCTTCAGGTTGTTTCTTTGATGATCCCATTTATATTAAAATACCAAAATGATAATATAATGAATTAGATTACACTGAAGTTCTCAGTTAGAACTCTGATACAGAAATATCCTTAAGCTGAGAAGCTGGTATTGTTTCACTGCTTGTAGAGACAGTTAAAATACATCCCTACTTTACTGAGGGTAGAAAAGAAGGAGAGGTTGAGGTTAAGTACCTGGAATACCAGATTGTTTTGATTGTTTCTGGTAATGCCCTTATTTCTTGCCTCTCTTGGTACTTTTAGCTCATCTTTTCAAAATAATTGCTTATTTTTGAGATTTGAGGAAGAAAAAAAGAAAAATCTGTACTCCACATCTTTGCATCTTTTTTTTTTTGATTCAAATTCCATATACATATTACTTTTACCATGATAGTCTACAGGGAAAATCACATCACACGTAGCATAATAAGAACAATATATTTTTTTTTTCAAAAAAGCAAACTCAAAACTACAGCTTCATTTTTGTACCATGGTAATTTCAGTGAACAGCAGCTGAACATGAGACTGATATAAATGAAAACCAAAAAAAAAAAAAACCAACAAAACCCCCCCACAACACTTATCAGTATTCTCATTGAATTAAAAACCAGTCAGCTACCCGTGAGAGAAACTTCTAGAAGAACAATCTGAGGTGCAATACTGTGTAACTGAAAAATGAATCTATGAGATTTTAAGAAAAGTAAACACAGATTTATTTTCCGTAATAATAAAATTAATCATTCATGCTGTGTCAAAAAGGTAGCTGTTTAAGTCCTATGTTCAAAGGGAAATTCCATGATTAATGGTACTATTAAGTCTATAAAGGGCATAAACTCACATGTCTTAAAAAAGAAATTAGAGAAAAGAAATATTTGTAGTCAGTCTTTGTTGGGACTTCTGAATGTAGGAGACGCAGTCATCAGAATTTGGATCATAAGGGTGAATATGAAAATCACTGTCTATGAAAGAAGGTGAAAGTTAGAAAAGTAACATAGACAATCTGTTATTTTCTTTATTCACCTCAGATATGTTCCTTTACCTTAAAAAGCTTGTCTGAATCTATAATATGTTCATGGTATTGCTCATTCTTCTTGTCTTCTGCTCTCCCTTGGCTGTGCATGTTGAGGTAAAACAATGTTTCTGTGAGGAAACAGCCTGCTTTAAAGGTTGGACTCACTAAGGAACACAAGAAGCTGGGCTCCTCCAAAGCCCCATTCTAGGCAGGATGGTTCAGCACTTAACCCTCTTTCTGACCTCCAGGCATCTTTTCTGTTAGGCATATACATTTTTTCAAGAACACACAGAAATAGTTTGTTCTAACTCTGCTGTGCAATTTACTAATCTACTGACAATCCAGGCCTTATCCCAGAACCAGAGAAAAGGAGGAGACCAAGGCAACAAATCAGGCAGAATAGTTGAATATAGATGCTAACAGCATTTGTTAGTTTGATGACAAGTGGATTCTAGCTTACTCCTGAGAGATCCAAACAAGAAACCTTCAGAAAAAGAACAGGTTTCAGAGGACTGATATCACTATCAAATTAATTTCTAGGGTGTGTTTTTTTTTTTTTTTTTTTTTTTTTTAAATCACAAACATATCTGGGAACCAGGTCTGATTTTTTTTTCTTTTAATCTTGTCTGCATCATGCTCCTCTAAACCTTCTTTATTATTGAACTATGCACAAGTTCAAATCAATGGTATTTATTTACAGTAGCTGAAACTGCCTCAGTGAGTACTCCCCAATGCAAGTGAAAGAAGACTTATTTCCTTTAAAGTCTAGATGTTCAAGAAGAGTTAATCCTCTAAATGGCTTTGCAAGTCTGACACCAAGGGCTAGTTCCAAAACCAGCCCTGCCTGTCTAGAAGATAGGTACTAAAATACTTTTTTAGCATGTGAACCCCAGCGGTAGAAACCATATATCAGGTTCTCGGACTGTATTATTTAAGGTGGAAGTAAGGCAACTCAACATTTCCAACACTCACACATTCCTGGGGAACTGTTTTGGGCAAGAGCACAAGATGCCTCCATTGCCATGCCTCGCTGGGATGTGGTGTCAGGGTATGTGTGAGCTCAAGGTGGCCACTGTTCCTTTGACAACCAGTGCGAAGGGTTCCACCCTGAGGCTGTGGTCTTCAAAACACTAAGTTGAACTAGGCTTTTTCTCTTTCACATGAAATGCAGGCTGTTTCTGCCACCACAGTCAGTTCATCCAGCATCCCACTGGCCAAATCAGCCAGGAAATTGAAGACCTTGGCCCAGTTATCCTCCAGTCTGCATCAGATGCAGCCCCATCTCCACTGCCCTTTCTAGGCTTTCCCTTGAAGATGGGCTTCTGTACAGAAACAACTCATGTTGTAAGGACTAAGGAGTGGGCCTGCAGGGCTTGGTAGGGCACTCCTCCAGCAAGAGTGTACTTGTTTCTGCTCTTGCCCATAGCTTTTTTGTTTGTTTGTTTGTTCTCTTCTAAGAGTAAAATGTGTTAAGATTAATGAGAATAATACGAGCATCTGCATAGCCAGAAGATAAATGTGATGAGTTTGAGAACACTTCCTTTAAAATAAGAAAGCCTGGGGATCTTCAACAGCCTCACCTGTGGAAGCTCAGGACTACTGGAGCAGGCTGCCAACGTGCCACAGGACTCTGCCACTGCTCTGACTCATTTCTTGACCCCAACTAGGCTTGAGTTACAAAGCTGCAGATTTACCTTACTATCTATGTTGGAGTCTTGCAGTTAAATATCCCTACATATAACTCAGGACATAATGTTCAAGGTAGAAATACCAAAGGAAATGTACTAAGTTATCAATGGAAAGTTTCAAAAAATATGTTTATTACTTCCACACTATCCATATTGTTAGGTGGTATAATTAGATAAAATAACTAATATGAATTACTAGTCACGGCTGAGATAATTCTAACCTTGTGCTTACTTAAAAAGATAATTGTATAGTTTTTAGAAAACAAAAAGTCTCAGTGATTCTAGAAGTTATTTAACACATTTCTTAAAAATTTATTTAATTAGATTATTACACTAAATAATTCATTTGTAGTATTAACAAGATTTAAGTGATCAACAGCATAGCATACTAAGATATAGCCAAATAAATACACAATATCTTTCCTTTTTTCTTTTTTTTCCAATACCTTTCTCCATTTATGTTTATGTCTGTATGTATATTTGAAGACAGAAATGTATGTTATGAATATTTATATGTCTTAAAATTACTCTCTGTTAATACATTTTTTTTTCTCTGAAATAAAACTTTCTGAAGCAGACAATTACTATTTTCTTTTAAATTTCCATAATTTACCCAACAATGGTAGTACAGGAGGAACTTTCTCACAGACCTATGTCAGATAATTTTGTAATTAGAAGCATAAAGGCTGAGCACCTATGTATGTATTTTTATGCCTCATAAATGCAGATGTTGCTTCTATTACCCAGAACTGATCAGCTCTGAAATATTCTAAATCATATTTTTAGCAATATCTGACTATAGTAAGATCCACAAAGTTGTGTGATAACAATTGTAATGCATGGTGCAAAACACTACTTTTAAAGCATCTATATTGCATAATGCATGCTAGCTGGGCTGGTACTTGGTTCTTCCAGTCAGAGTAGGGAAAATGAGCCCAGCGTTCCTGAGTCCATTTATACAGAGTAACTTAGAGCTGTGAGTTGGATTAAACACAACATATTGTTCCCAGTTTCTGATAAAGTCAGATGACGTTGAATGCTCCGGGAAACTGTTTTGCACTCACCATGACCCATTGCTATGTGCTCGAATTCTCCTGATCTTTTCAAAGATTACAGAGTATTTTTTTATTTTTGTTGATTTCTTACCCTATTTTCATTTCCTTTTCTTTTTCAAAACCTTGTCTGTCTACAACAATGTTTTTCAAAGAAGTAAAAAGAAATAAAAGGTGAGCATGTGCCATATTTTGGCAGGAAATTGTAATACTTTTTTTCTGCACTGTCCTTGTAGCCATCTTAAATCAGTATGACTTACAAAATGCAGTTCTGGAAAACAAATATCTCCAGTCACAGCCTGTTATCTATGGAGAGTCAGGAAATGAAACAATTAGCATCAACAAGGACAGCTTTATTTTACATCATTTATTCTGTTTCAGCTATAGGAGCAGCAATGAGAATAAATGTTTAACTGCAACCTTTATTTTTGTTACTGGTGTGGAATTGCCAAGACAGCTGATTAATTTTGTGCTATTTGCTCTGACTATTACAGTCTTGCTATCATACAATTTTAAAAAAGATTGAGAACAACATGTAGCTTATATTAAAAATGAGGGTTAACTTCATTCATGTCAAATAATGTTACAGGAAAAAACATACTGAAAAATGTATCCATTCACTTGGCAATCCCAGGATTTTAAGAGAATCTGCTAAATCTATTTAACCTCATGAGGATTTCTGTAGTGACAGAAAAAAAAACCCAGAATGAAATCCATTCTTTAAGAGTTTCAGTGTGAGATTTAAAAAGATTAACTCTTTCATCTTTGAGAGCATACTAGATTCTGAGCTTTCATTTAGTTAAAAGGGAAACATTTTCTCCATTACAACTTGCGATACTCATAACAATATTGACATTTTAAAATACTTTAATCATAATTAATCATACTTAAGCCTCAGTTACTTTCATATCTGTTTTAGCCATATCCATAAAAATTTGTTAAGCTGCATATGCATGAAAAGATGACAAAAAATGTCTTTGGAAAGTGAAAATTCCATTTTCAGTAATAAAACCTGTTCAGCTGTGGATTTTGACAATCAGGTTCCTGAGTGTAACGCCATTTAGATAACTGCTGCATACACAGCACCTTCACTTAGCACCTTCTACTATCTCATAAGGACCTGGACAGAGAGACAAACTTCTTGTTGTAACAGGTTAGTCAATATTCCTTAGACTTTTCTTTCATTCCACAGTGTACCTGTACTTGTTTCCAATATAGTGCACCTTTTTAATGTAAAATCAAAAGTGAGAAACATTTATTTATAATATCAAGAACAAACATAGTTCACCTAATGGAGTGCAAGATTTTATATCTGCAGAATTCATATAGCCAACCTTATACCCTTTGATTTCAACGTTATACCACTACAATGCTGTTGCACAGTCATTATCTTCTACTTACAAAATGTAGGCAGGCACCTCCAGTTGTCGTGAAAAATATAAGATTCTAATATATAAAAGTTGTGTAACAAGTTGGTTTGGAAAGAGTGACAAATATTTGGATGATGTGTAGGAAAATGAAACTTTCCAGTGCTGTTGGATCTGCTTTTGTAATCAAACAGCAGCTTTTCACGCTTTCTCCACTGTCCACTCTACTCTGTGTGTGGATAAAAGCCACATTTATTCCTTTGCAGAAGGTATAAAAAGGAGATAAAATACACTGATATTAAACACTAAAAAAGAGATTAATTGCAACATCTTCCTCCTTCCATTTTAGGAAGAAACAGTTGTAAATAGTGCTGTATTTCATGCTAAAAAGCACAGCCATTCAAGAAACTTACATTGTCTCATGGAATACCACCCTGCAGTTTCCAGGTTACCAGATGAAAGCTAGTAAATGTGGCTGGTGAACTAAGTCTGAGTAGAGTTTTATTTGCTACAGGCTTATGTTTTTTTAGTTCTTGGACATGAAATATCTCAAAACCCACTGCTCTTCATAGTATTGTCTATTAGGCTAGAGAGCTGAATGAGTATGAAGTTTATTCCTTTTCTGATAAATGCAATACAGAGATCTGATTAATGCCCTTTATTTTTTTCCTCTTTGCGATGAACAGGTAAGGGTCTTCACAGACTGCCAGCACTTAACAGCTTCTCAGTAAATAAATGCCCAAAGGCATGATGTGGTCATATTATTGCTATAGAGAGCACTTTAAAAGAATTTTCACCTCAGATATTCAGTTTCAGCCCCTCCTCCAGCAAAGTCTTATTAGCTCAGAACAAGTCTTGATTAGAAATGTGTTTACTGATTTCCAACAGGATTTCCATTCATGTGTTGTGAAATGAAGTATTTTCCCAAAATGTCATGGTAGACTTTTGTCAAAACAAAAGAGAGATGTTGCTGTTGCTGTCTAACAAACTTCTTTGGTTTGTCAATACATTAGCTTTAGTTGCTAGCTTTAGGGGAAAACAAAACAAAACAACCCCAAGAAGGGAATTTCACATGGACCTGATAAATGTGAGGAGGTGGAATGAGAAAATAAAGCCTAAACATTTACTCAATAAGACAGTTAACTCCATGTTACAAGATATTCTTCTTTCTTTTTCCTTTACAGGCATTTTTTTTTTCCAAAGGAGTATACTCACAGATGATTTAAACTATCAATAATAAAATTTAGCTGTTTAAACAATGGGGCTACTCAAGTACCCTAGCACCATTTGATGATTTATTACCAATCTCCTTCAATTTCTCCTTTTCTGCACCAAGTGACTTGAAAATCAAAAGTACGAGCATGCACCAATCTATAATACTCACAATTAAGATATATTAGTAACTATACTTAGTAATGGCTGTGTGTTATTCGTTCACAGGAGTGAATATATTATTATCAAGGGTCATTCTTTAAAAATTTACATAATTGTTGCAGTTATATATTGATAACCAAAATGAAAGCAGTAGCCTTATGTTATTTTATCTGTTTTATAATGTACTAATGCTAAGTTCCATACCGGTTGCACCTTGTTACCACTGAAGACATTTTGTTGCCTTCCATCTCTTCACAGCTCATTAGCTAAAAAAAGAGCTTCTCCTGGGTCAGGAGCAGACTTATTATCTGTGTGCCTTGCACATGAAAAAAGCCGAGACTTGTACAGGGACTTATGGGGTCCCTGGGGCTATTTAAAGGCCCTTGTGGTCTCTAGGCAGGCAGCTCTACTATGTGTGCCAAAAGAGTTTTCCTTCTGGCGGAAGCACTAGGAGCTGTATAAAGTGGTCTCAGTGGGGAATCACTTAGATTATCGACAGGCATATGCCAGAAATTAAAGCAATTGTGTGAAAACAGAATTTTCTGGCAATCTGTTGGCCTAGTGCCTGCCTATTTCTCATGGAGCTTTTCTGAGGAACATTTCTGGAAGCTACATGTACAATCATGTACACACAAATGTTACAGTGTCATCTCATCTGCTGTTCTGGAGTGACACTGATGGCAACGTCCACAGGCTGCTGAATACTTTTGTGCTTCAGGTGCCCTGTTTTCTTAGCTGTGTTACAGTACACTGTGAGTCGTAACCTTGTTTTCAACTTTCAGTGTGGTTGTGTTTACTCTCTACAAGAAATAGGTTCCCAATAGGGTAGGTTTGGGTTTTTTTGGTTGTGTTCTCCAGCTTTGTCCTGGAGTTCAGTTTGCTGCCTATTGCTACAAGATGGGACTTCACAGATGTTTATAAATGTATGAGTTGAGAGGATAGTTGCGTTCTGTAATGAAAACAAAATATTTAGTAAAATACCTATACATGACCAATCTATACATGACCAATTCCCCCCCTTCGCCCCCCCCCCCTCCTTTTTTTTTTTGGTTGTTTTGTTTGGAAATAGCTTCTATGTTTTTATTAACTAGACAATATTCATGCACTGTATAGGAAGAAAAAACCATCTGTGACAGACAGCAACTGTTTCCCAGGAAATGGAAAGAGCACTCTATACAGATCTCATGCTTTTTGTCTAAAAACAGCTGAAGCACTAGCTTTAGGATTTAGATAGGTTCTTAAAGTATATGGGCACTGGAACTATAAAGGAGTTCTGATACTCTCCTGTTTTGCCTTTTCCCTACTTTTGGCCTATGTAGAATACGTAAGTAGTAAATGACTAGCATTCAAGTCATGGAGGAAAATAGTTACATGGACACAGCATAGAAATCTGCAGAACATATTCAAAACTTAATCTAAGGAATTTTAAAGAAAATATATGTGAAAGAATCACAGTTGCATAGGAATAAAAATAACTGGCCAGTTCCTCAAAAGGCGCCTATTTGGCAAAGCTGCACTGAATAATGGAATCACACCAGCAGACTATCTGTCCTTTTGTATCATATTGTCCATGTAATGTCTGCAAACTGGAAATTTTCCCAAAGCAAAATGTCAACTAAATTTATTTCTTAAATGAAAGGATGAATGAAGGTTCCTTGATGGGTACAGCTCAGAGAGCACCATAGGTACAGCTCCCTGACAGTGTGGGAGAGCAGTTTTTCATTTTAGCTCATCAAAATACTCTCTGCAGGGAGCTGTTCTATTCCTGAGTATGGCAGCACTGTGAGAAGGAAAAGAGGTAGTGAATGAGACAGGGAAAAAGAGGAAAAATAAATAAAGCTGATTGTGGTGGGGTAGAAGTGTTTCATTCAAGCGAATCATAAAGCTTTGCTATTCAGCAGCTGTTCACTGAGGTGTAGAAAGCTGTAAGCCTGCAAGGTCTCTTAGCCTGGAAAATGGTCGGAAAAAAGCCGGACATACTGTATCAGTAAATGTTCAATCAGAAGCAGAAGTTTCTTCTGTACTTTTTAATACACATACATATATGTACATATATAAAACAACCCAACAGCACTTTTTCAGTTAAATTATCATACATAAAACTGATTGTTTCATTGGAAAAGGGTCTATGTGTCTCCACCTTGATACACTTCCTCAACCTGTCCTGAGAAACTAATGAAATGAATCCCTCTGGCAATTATGGTAATAATTTCTCACTGTGAACAGAACACGAAGATGCTCATATCATAGCAAGAAGGAAGATTTTTCTCCCCACGCTTCCAAACATTTCAGGGCATCGTGAGAAATACATTAATATTCAATACCACTTACAAAAATCTAAATGTTCAGGATAGATAAAACTTGTTCCCCACCTACCGGTGTGCCTTCCAACACACCTACTACAGTTCATTTTTTAAAGACGTCTTCCAAAGACAGAAAATTTCCATTGAGATGTACGTATCCTCCTTTTCAAAGTAAAACAATGTTTGACACATGACCATACAAAATACAATGTGCATCTAAAACAGAAATTTGAGAAGGAAACAAAATCAAAGTAATGCTGACCAGAAAGACAAGACCAGGGTTCAGCTCTACTGTATCTGGCCCAGCCGTGGCACAGGTGGTCGCCAGCGGGGGATGCAACCTGTTTTTATTTATCTGAAGAACAGTTTTCCCACTCTTAAAAGTTAGGCTTGTAGGCATGGTTACTTAAATAATTTGCAAATAAGACGACTTTGCAGCAGTTCTGAGGATGAGACTGTGGTGCTAATATGAACATTCACAGCTCTCAAGGGCATCGTGAGAATTATGCTCCTATTAGAAAGGGATTAATTTGTGCCCCAGGAATTTAAAATGAGAGCCGTACCAGGCAATAACCTTACCTTAGCACATCAAAATCTATTCCCAACAAACCATATAGGCCTGCTACTTCAGTTGGCATCTGGCTTGAAAAACACCCGACCACCCTCTAGGGTAATGAGCAAACTGGCTTGGATCTGAAGGTGACCCCACAGTGCTGATGTTGCGTCTCGAATCAGCGACATTTCAGCGACTCCAGCAGGAATCAGTGGGTTGTGACGAGGACCTAAAAATGTTAGGGTGAAGATGGGCCAGCCTGCTGGTGGAGGCAGGTGGGAAGGCCCCGATATCAAATGCGACACCTGCATGGAGCCCCAGAACGGGCCTTGTCTGGTCATGTAGAAACCTTCACATCAACACAGTTTCATTTGTTTCCATCACTTTCTCACAACACGAACGCATACCCCTTCCAACCCTGCCCTCCCCCGCCCCCCTCCCACCTCCTTCCTGATGTATTGACAAAAGGAAGAGCAAAATAAATAAATAAAGACTTAGCCTCTGCTTCAGGGAAGCTGCCTCTCCAGGTTTCCACATTGGCGGTGACCTGGCTGGAGCTGGTAGGCATCAGTTTTCACGGCAGATGGTGGGTGCGGAGGGGGCCGGTGGCTCCCCAGCAGCAGGCTGCAGGCTGGACTGTCTCTCTCGGCTGGTCACCCCCGCCTGTCATTGCACCAGCCCCGAGCCGTAGCTGAAGGCGTAGCTGCTGGCCAGCGAGAGGGATGGCTGGTGCTCCTCACCCTGCTCCGAGGGGTAGCTGGGGAATGTCTGTGCCCGGGACACTTTCGCTGAGCCAAGGCTGTGACCTGCATTGTGGGGAGACATGGACACAAAGGATGTAACTGAGATTTAATTCAATTTAACTGAAGCCTTTTGCCATGGATGTGGGCTCCAGTGGGCTGGCTTCATACTGCCCCATGGTGCCAGGGTGCCCGGGGAGCAGACATGCCACATCAGGCCTTGCTGGGGCTGCAGAGGAGGGTTTTGCCCATCTCTGAGGCAGGAGCGAGTGATGGATAGTCACGGTCCCAAGCCTAACAGTGCTCAAGAAGAGACTGGACAACACCCTCAGACACATGGTGTGAACTGTGGGGTGGTCATATGCACGGACAGGAATTGGACTTGATGATCCTTGTGGGTCCCTTTCAGCCCAGGACATTCAGCAGAGGCAGAAGATCCCAGACCCAACTCAGGCATAATTTAGGGTATTTTTTTAAAAATTTTTAATTGCAGAATAATATATCTTTATATTTCCTACTCTATAAATCTCATGTATATTAGTTAAGTTCAAGCTGATGAAGAGCTAACACACTTCTTATTTATCTGAAGCACCACTTAAGTGGTGGAAGTAATGTCAGCTATTTTAAAGGGATTTGTCACACAAACCTGACTTCATGTATTGTCTTGAATAGACTGCCAGTTTGTCAGATAAACACAGAATTATAATTTCAAAATGAACTGGAGGTGGGATATGGCCACATGGCAGAACACTGGTTAGGAAGAAGATGTGTGAGATCTTTCCTCAAACAGGTTTGTGAAACTCACTTAATCATGGCTTGTTCATTCAAAACCAGCGAGATGAGAAACCATGTGCAAAAAGCCATTAAAAAGCCAATGACCAATCAAGATGACTCCTACGGTCTGATTCTGTATACCAATCATTTACCTATCTCAAAATTCCCTTTTGAAATTGAGATTTAATAGGTAACAAAAAGTTCCAAAGTGCACATCTTCATGCAGTATATGTTCTCAGTTTTTTTGGAACCTTATATTGAAGCCTGGATTTAAAATGGTTTTAGATAATGTTTTTTAAAATGTCTTTAATACATGTACTAGAAAAAAAAAATTACAAATTTTTATTTTTCCTTCAACCACAGAGCTATTAAAGAGCAGCTGTAACAAGGAGTTGAAAAATATTACATCAATCTATGGAAATAATAATAACAAAAAGAACAGAGGACATATTTGGTTCAAATGAAACGAGAAAGCTAATAGAGAATTTGTCAGTTTAGGAAAGAATGTCTCTATGCAATTTGTTTACTTTTGACATACTTTCTTTTAAAAACAATTAACTATATTATTATATCTAAATAAAATGAATCAAAAAATAACTGTGGTAAAATAATGAAATAGTCCAATGGTTCCAAGTTGGCTTAAGACTTCTAAGCAGCAAATTTACAAAACTTAAGGTTTTGTTCAGGTTTTTTTTTTAAAATTATTTTTTTAATTTAGTATGCCCATACTGGAAATTCTAAATAGTAATTGATTTTTAAATTTACATTGCTAGTAAATAATATTTTAATACTGCTGATCAGCCTTATGGTCTTAGGTATGCAGCAACTCCACAGTAACGCTTTATGTCATCAATAAGGAATCTAAAGATACAGGAAAAGTTTGGGCAGTAAAGAATTTAAGCTTCACAGTTTTCTAAGGTTCTTGCTTCAATAGTATTTTCTGCATCATATTTAGGTCTTAAAAGGTGAAAAGAAAAAGAACAGTTTTTGTGGATTATGCAGCTCTTTGGTAACACAGCTGTTTTCAAGAATACAAAACTCACTTTTCTCTACAGTTATTCTGAAGTCAGCATAAGAGGAATTTGATGAACACACTCTTTGTGACCTGAAGACACCAGTAGACTTGGGGGAGTTTTTTCCTGCGGCTTACATATGATTTTTTTTTTTTTTTTCTGTTCTAGGACAAGACCTTGGGAAGATATTACTAAGCCTACGTCATCCTTTATTTAAATTTACTTTCAGAATCATAGAATGCAATGGAGCTGTAGTCCAAAGCAATTAGGTATGAATGATTCATCAAGATAATTTAATGTAACCTGGCAAATTACACCAAAATTAGATTTTTCCTGATCTTAATTATGTTGGAAGCAGAGGCAGTATACACAACAATCTTATTTCATGACATGGTGCTTATTTATAACAATTCTTTAGAGAAAAACCCAGTGGTTTCCTAGTAACAGCACTGATTGATGTACGTATAAGTAGATCGATCACAACTTCTAAGAGAAAACTTGCAGTACTCAGCTAAATGAAAAGAAAAAAAAAAAAACCAAAAAAAAAAAGACAAAAGAGATCCAGAGATGATAACCTTTAAAAGCTCCCTTCTTGAGATGTTTCTCTCTGTTTCGGATTCAGAATTCAAATTCTTAACCAGAAGGCAGGTGCCAAACCTTTTTCTTTTTTAAAAGAAAAAAAAGGTCATGCTTTTCTTTTCCAAGACAAGGATTCAAGGGACTCTCTTATCTGATACTCTTTGGTTAGAGCACTCAGCTATGATGTAGAAGTCCTGTGTTAAAATCCCCCTTTGCCTGTGGGTAAAGTTTGACATTGCACTTTCTGTAATGGAAAAGTCAGCTGAAGATGTTCCCTTTCTCCTCTCTGCCCGCACTGTTGTTCACTGTCCCTCAGTTGTGCCATTGTGATTGAAAGGCTGTTTTGCAGACTGAAGCACTTTGGTCGTCTGGTTTGCCAGAGCCCTATAAATTGTTGTACTGGCAGAGCCGAGGAGCAGGAACAAGCAGCCAAGGGTAGGACAGGGCAGGGTTTTTCTCAGACTGGCTTTGGTGCCAGATTGTTTGTTTGGGGAATCATGACCTGTGAGCGACATGCAACCAAGTGCAGGTGGCTGTTACCACCACCAGACTACTCGCTTCTCTGAAGCAGGATCACTTTTGAAACCCTGTGACTAAGCTTTTCCAATACAAGTGCATATTTTTGCAGTATAATGATTAAAAATTAATAGAACCAGAGACTCCCATGTTTCAGCTTCTGTTGCAGGCCTTTCAAGTACCTCATATTAGATAGTCATTAGGTAAAATAAAGAAGCAGACTTTTGCAGCTGCACAGAAAGCTTTCATCTGGGATTTAACCTCTGAAGAGATGACTTTACAAACAAAATGATGTTATTCTAACACAGTTTTACTTTTGTAGGTAATAATAATAAACTTGATTTTTGAAAATAAAATTTGGCATTTCCATTCCCAAGATTATGAACACAAAATTGAAGTCATTAAATTAAAGCCAATTGGATGTCTCTATTAGTATTATGTTTTGTACTTGGGAGTGCTCTGAGACTTCATGAAGACAAGAGCTCTTTGATTGCTATAGATGCTTCTATAAACATTTTAGAAAAACATGGTTGTTCAAAAGAAGTTTCTATGAATCAGTCAGTGCAAGCTAAGACCAAATAAAGTGAATCACTTGTTGCATTGTAAAGCAATTTTTTTCTGTTGAGAAACATTCACTGGAAAATTCTGTTGTTCACAATAAATAGAGCAGTCTGGAAACTGGTGAAACAGAGACAATGAGGTTTTCTCCACAAAGGATGGTGCAAGGAGGTGGAAAAACCCAATTAGCTAACAGATGTTTCAGGAACAAGATGTTAGTAAGAAGGAGTGAGTTGTATGTTGTTAACTCACACAAATCTCATCGGACATTAAATGCAGTCCTTCAGGCAGAAAAGTTCATGAAACTAGTACCAGCCTTTAATCTATATTTATGTCCTCTAAGGACTTTCTCAACAGCAGTGAAAGCTCCTGTTTATAGCAGGGGAGGCCTGCAGATTGTACTGAGGGTATGGTTTTAATGGGGAAACGTGTCTCAAGATGCTTCAACCTCTCATATTCTTTCTTTGCAGTATTTCTTTTAAAACACAGGACAGAACGGGAAAGGCACTCTAGCTACGCACTGACAGCCCACTAGGGAAAATGAAAAACTTCCTGCAAGAAAATAAATTATAATGACTGCTTATTTCAGATGGAAGCTTTTATTCTCTAACAGCTTTTGTTGCAAAGAAAGAGACTCCACATTTTATTCTGGATAAAGAAAATGTTCCTCAAAAACCCCTACTACGATCTCAAATCAGTTAAGTGGCTATTATTGCATGAAAAATGATACTTTCATTTACAGCAGAAAATAAATGATTGCTGTTATCCTATTTATAAATTGATACTGGTTAAAATTCTGCCAACTCTCTGTATTGAATATACAGTGTCTTCTATTGAGCTGTTGATGACAAAGCAGCTTTTCCTTTTCTGCTGTTAGATGACTGGAATAACTAAAGCAAAGTTTCATAGCAGGACAAACTGCTACAAAGTAAAACATTTATTTTGCAGTAATGATGCAGTTGGATTGGAAGGGAATTAATTGGTACAGCAATTATTATGTTGTCACTCACTAAAAGATGCAATGGAAGGGAGCAGATGGAAATGGAAAAATGGCATAAACTACATTATAGCATATTGATTTCCATATACTTATTGAAAGTAAAACTGTGGGTCTGTTTCAGTTCCAAATAAAGAAATACAAATTTTCCCTTGAATGTAACTACAGTTGGAATTGAAACTCCAGGGAACGCAGCTGTGCTCCAAGTATTTATCTTTCTGAAGGAAAAATGAATTATTAGGAAACATAATTTTGCGCAGATTTTTAATAAAATTATTAAGTTCATTTCTAAGAAATAATTTTGAATAAAAAAATTACATGTATCCTAAAACATATAGGAAATATATCAAGAGAATGAATGTAAAAAGTATCCTCCTAACATTCAAAAATATTTCACATTTATTCTCACTTAAGTAGCTTTTTTTTTTTTTTTTTTTTTTTGGCCAGCATCAAAATTAGTAATTGTCTGAGTAAAATATACTTGCTACAGAACCCTGTCACCTTGTCACTTTCCAGACTTGGAAGACTGTTATTTATCTTAGAAGTTTTTGGCATTGTCATCTAGTCCTTCTCTAGAAAAGAAGAAATTTACATGTGTATGCAGAAAATATTGCAGGACAGGCAGCTTAAAAACAGTAAATTTACAATATGTCAAATTTTTGAGTCTCAAGGAAAAAGATTTCAGCTTTCCAATTTTGGCACAAGAATGCTGAGGTTATATGAAGAATACATTTACATGTCAATATTTTGAAATAAAGAAAATGCATGTCCTTAGGACTTTGCAATAGAGATAGCGTTTCAATACCTAAAAATAATGTGAATTGCTTGTAAACATTATGTACAGAAAAAATGAATGTTATTTCACCAGTACCCCCACCTAAAATAGCAAATATTTAGAAGCAGTATCTTGAGTCACATAACTAGAACTAATATATTGACTAACGGTCAGGTTGGTTTAATTGCAATTGTGTTTCCAGACAGTGGTTTTAAATACTTGCTCTCCTATTGCACTTAGACTGTATATTACCTACTTAAGCTATCACAAGCTGATGCAGCTCCTGTGGTAGAAATATAAGAACATCAACCGCATCTTTCTCAAAGATGAATAGGTTTACCTTACCCTCTACTTTTAATTGATTATTCTTTTCCATTGGGGATTTTTTCAAGTGATGCATCTTGTTATCCTCAGTACCAGCTTTCTACGCCTATAAGAACATGCTACCTAACATCTCCACCTAGGAGATGGAAAAGAAGCTACTTGCACACATCTTACATTACCCAATAGTCTTTCCTCTTACTGCCCCCATTCCTGCAGCCAAAATATGACACTTATTTGGGAAAAGTAATCTATTTTACATATTTTGTCTCTTTGACTTGCGCTTTTCTATTTGTAATATGTAATTGTATGCCTGCATACCTGAACTACAGGGAGATTAAATAAAATAAATTATCTGAGCAGAATGGCATTTTTTTTTAGTCCTGAACCCTGAGCCAACACATGGATAAAGACAATAAACTTGTACTTAGCTTTCTGATGTTGTCTTCCATATACAGACTGCAGTGGTCCTTACAGAGACTAATTGATTTCATCTTTACAGCTTTTTACACTTGTGCCCATGTTGCAATATGAAACCAGCCTCCTCTCTCCCTCTGTTCTGAGCCCAGCTCCTTAACTATGCCAACATATAATCACATTCTCACTTAACACAAAATTAGGCTAATTTGCTTGAAAACAAACGTAATTTTCCAGACGAACACTCTCAGAAAAAAGGGTCTCTGACTTTGATTTCACAGATTCTGCAGAAGTGAAACTTTCTGCAGAGGTGAAACTTTCTGCAGAGATACTTTAAATATTTAGTTTATCAATTTTAAGGCATTTACCAGGGAACTCTGATCTATGCTAGCTCTGCATTGAGCAAGCAGTTGGGATTAATCAATTCCAGAGCCATATTCTAACTCAAACTATTCTCTGAAATGATGCAATACTTTATTTTCAGCCATTTTGCTTTATGAGAGAAAACAAACTACTTTGTTTTAAACCAGTTAAACAAAACTTTCAGCTGTTCTTCCTGACTGGCACACTCTATTAGGAGAGTTGCAGTTTTCTCTGAATCACTAAATAGTTGATACGATCTGTGTGTGTTAGAGAAGTGACTGTAGTCGAGGATTTTGTTTTGTAACAAAAGATACAGGCTTCACAGCCTTAAAGAAAAGCTTTTGAGAGTAAATGTGTGCAGTTTAATATTGAAATGTGCCAAAATATCAACCAGTTATTTAAGACTCTGAATGCAATCTTAAATTAGTGTCCTATCAAAGCTACCTGGTGAAGGCTGAGCGCTTCGTACCATGTGGCTGGCATCCTCAGACTATTTTGTCCATTCAACCACAGACTCAAGACAGAAACTAAAATAAAGCATTTCCATTTAAGTTGTAAAGTTCGTGTTTATTATGTGAATAATAACTTGGTTCCTAAACTTTAAGCATGTCCAAAGTAAAATAAAATTATTTCATTTACCAGAGATGTAAACAGAGACTAGGCATTTTTATACAGAATGCAGGTAGTTCCATTTTCCTATTCAAGCTCAAAACTTAATGAGCTTTTTAAACAAAAACTTCATGAAACAGAGACATTCCATGGTGGTAATACCAAAAAAAGAAAAATAAAATGGTAGAAGAGAAATTCCTGCAAGCAACAATTTCTTTCACTTCAAGGAACATTTACATCAGATAAGAATGCTGACAAATGATGACGGCAAAATGCAAGAAATAAGAAGAAAAGAATTCTCTAATCCTAAGTGCATATGGGAAAGGCTAAAGTGAGAGGAAGAGAAAACAGCTAAGGAAAACTCAGTAAGAAAATTATTTTTGCTTTTACAAGTACTTTGCAATGTGGGGACAGAACAAATCAACAAAAGGAAACATCCTGCTTTTGGAATAACTGAAAAACAGGAAGAATGTAAAGCTAGTGAAAGAAAAGAAAAAAAGCTGAAAGATAGACAAAATCGTGTAGGTTCAGTCACTTTGTCTCAAGTAATGATTTTCTGCTATAGTTAAGAAGGTAAACCCACACATTTTGCTGTCTTCTTTTGCTTTTGATTCCTGTGTAGAGCAGTAACTCATTATAAACGTCAACTATTGATATCTGTTCATAAATAGATTTCAAATATTATTTTCTTTTGCATCCTTGAAAACTAAACCTACCAGAGCTATTTAAAGTATGTAGTTATGTATGCAGTGTTATCATCTTAGTTTATGAATTTGTTAGCTCATTGTTTACTTTTCCCTTCCTCAAAATGTTTTAGTTGCATTTTTATTACAGCCAAACTAAATGTGCAGTCGAACACAGATCTTATCAAATACCTTGTTAAAAAAAATCAACACCCAAATCTGTTACTAATTTAGCATGAAGCACCTTACTAAAAAATGCAATGCAAAAATGCAAATTTATACATTGCATATCACTTTGATGGTATGGAATATCTCACTGTTAAATATTTATTGCATTTCAAATCATGTTGACATTTCCCCTTGGATGCACTGTTCCGCAAAACACCATGGAGCCTCATGCAATTGTGGTGGTATTACAGAGGTGAAGTGAAATAGTGAATTTCTAATTTTGTATTAGAATATCTAAAAGAAAATGAAGGAAAAAATACATTGACAAAAAGTGTATAATGTGGATATAGTATACTGCCGTTGAAATGGTGTGCTACTGGAGGCTGATCAGTAAGGTTCAATCTTGTTGCTGTTATAATTCCGCTGATCTTTAGTGTGGCCAATATTTCCTGGCCTGGTAGTATTTTCATTATAAACACTTCATTCACAAAGACTTATAACTAGCCTGTAAAGAAATTACCATAAAATGAAACTCAGCATATGAGGTCTGAAGCCAGAGAACAAATTTGGTCTGACAGGATAGAGGCAATATGTTTTTCACCACATTTTAGTGTAAGTAAACTACAGCTTTGATTGGAAAAGAAATAAAAAGAAAAAAATTTGCAGGCGTTATAGTTTACATTGTTTGACATAGGGAAAAATGGGGACAAAGGTTTTATGCCACCCCAAGTGGATAGCTATTCTACAAATATTAATTTTAAAAGACAATTTTATCACAGGAGTATAATATGAGAAGTAAGCACATATAAAATATAAAGCCTAAGACATTCAGGGTGAGTGTGGCGATACAGCTGAGCCTGCCATTTGGCAGTCCCAGGCAGTTTCTTCACACACCTGAAGTGTCAGAGAAATAGCGAGATAAATTGTAACGAAAATAACCCTTATCAAAAACAAACAAAGCAACCAACAAATAAAAAAGCAAACCAAAATCCAAAACATGTTTTACACCTATTTGATGTTCAGTGTGGAGTCAGATGTGTTCCACCTCCAGGCTGTTCAAGAAAAAGGTGGGAATGCCCAGCTATTCAAAATAGTTCTGAGGTCTAATAGGACCACTAATTTTAGCATTAGCAGTGTCTTCGATCACCTCAGCAAATTGTTGCACTGCAGTCTCAGTCCCTTTTCAGCTCTGCCAGTTCTCCTCATATCACAAAAGCAGCAAAATTCATCATCTGTTTTGATCACACACTTCTACCCCTGTTACAGAACTCAGAATCATCCCATTGCTGTACTTCCCGATAGGTATTTAAAGTCAAAGTGATGTTCACATTGTAGGCAATGTCCTTCAATGACTGGAAAAATTCCAAGACTCCGGTAAATCGTCTTTCATTTAAGGAACATTGTATTTATGGCGTAACATGGGGAATTAGTCTTGCTTATGTGTATCTTGCTGGGAAGAGAAGGAGGAGGGTGATGTGGGAGGTAAAAATGTAGTTCCCAGTTTAAAAAAATGAGTTATTTATACCAAGTAAAGATTTTCCATGATTTCTTTTTCCTGTCACCAATGAACATACCTCAGAAAAGATAATAGATCTCACATTAGTATACAAAAGGATGAAACACAGCTTTTAGAAGTTCTACCTTTCAAAACCTGTTCTATTTTTTATCTATGCATTGAAAGCATTTATTAGACCATTTGTTATTCAGATTTAAGCTTTCTATGAAATAGTCCTTGGAAATATTCTTTAGAGGGCCTTAACGTTATTTCAGGCTACAACCAGACAGTAATAGCAGAGCCCATATAAAAGTGAAAATATGGCATTAGCTGATAATTAGCTCTCTGGCAATGATTAAGAAGCTTTCTCAAACACTTGAAGACAGGAAGACACATCTTTCCAGCAGCTGTAAAGAAGAAAGGACTTACTTTTTTTTTTTTTTTTTTTTTTTTTTTTTTTTTTTTAATTTTAAACCAATTTGAAACTATAGGCTTGTCTTAATAAGACTTGAGACTGCAGGCATTTTATCTCAACTTTATTTAAAAATTACTTCTCCTTTATACTTGCTCAGAACAACTTAGAAGGATAGGCTGAATTAATGAAAAACTGTAACTGCAAATTTAGGATTGCTTTGACACCTTCCCATTAAAATAACACAGACAATCTGCTGAATGTTTGTAAATTAAAGATGTTTAATTGGTGCTAAGCAAATGAAAGCATGAGGATAGCTAATTGTAAAGTTAGAAAAGTATCAGAGAGATATGCTTTCCTCTCGTGGTGAAATCATAAAAAAGTGTGTTTAAAAACTCTCCTGCATGCATCTTAGCAGCAAAAGCTCATCTTATACACTTCTGAAAGTAGAAAAGCAGCAGAGAGTTTTGAAAAGGATTAGTAAACCAAGTAAACTTGTACACACAAGAGAGAATCTTTCAGTTTAAATAACAGCATCATTATGTCTATAATGTCTGTTTGTAAAATGAAGTTGTAAAGTTCTACCAGAAAAGTAACCAGTTATGTTCTTCTAGTAAAGAATTTTGTAGGCCACTATTGTATTCCTACTGTAATTTTGGATTTTCAGTTTATTTTATAGAGTGGAAACTTAAGCTGAGATTGAAAAGATTGACTAGAACATACTAGTAGTTTTTATATTTCTAAAAATTTAAGTTTTGGATATTTCTCAGTCATTATTCCATCTGCTTCAAGGAGACGTCTTGAATATTTTCTGAAGAATAACAATTTAATGTTTCCTTTAGTTTCACAAGATTTAGTTCACATTTCTCACACTTAGCAGTTTATTCAGGATAACCCAGGCATGATTCACCAAAACAGAAATAAAAACCCTTGCCTACCTAAAATAGATAGGTTATCATAGTAGAAAAATTCATCTTCAATAAGAGAATTTGAGATCCATTTGTAAAAATTATGTAACTAGAGCAAGCTTGGAATAAGTATCTTACTGGATCCCATCCAGAGCTAGCCTAATAGACTTGTTGATAACTGCTGACATGGTAACAGTGACCATTCTCAGACAGTGGTATTTAACTGAAGATCTTCCCATCTCCTTGCTCTGTTCAGTGTCCAGAATTATTTTTTTCCATGAATAAAGATTATGTTTAAAAGTTAATTAGTTGTGGCTGTTAAACACTTATCTTTAGTCAGCCAAGTCTTCTCTTGAGATAAATTGATATGCATTGATCTGAATTGGAAATCAAATCCTACAATTTTCAGATGAGGAACACACACACTGTACACTAGAAGTACAGAAATGGATTTTCTGATAGATGATTAAGGTATATACTGAGTTTGAAAAATTCTGTAACTATTAAGAAACTGTATAAACCTAATTTGGGTGGCAGATACATCAGATCTCCTGCATGTTTCCTTGCTTTCTTTTGAGACATTTGGTAGTAGCCATTGCAGGCTGCAGAACAGTTTATTAGGTGGATGTAGGTCCAGCAGGATGTAGGAACCCAGCAGGAAAGTTCCCAGGTTCCTTCTCAAAGCCTGGCTTCTGTGCAGCCACTGAAGGTGCTGGGAACAAAGGAAAGGTTTCTATCTGTATTGAGCATAATAGCACTTTTGTTCTTCTGTTCTTTGCAGAGATTACATACATAAAATATGTGGAAATAAGGCAGTTCACAGAGGCTAAACAAATTATTTTCCTCTATAACTTATTCTCTAAAATAAAGAAGTTCATTGATTTTAGATTATAGAACTTTAATTGGAATAAAATAGATGCCTAAAACATTAATGAAGCACTCAGGAAAGTTAATCCATTTTTCATGACTCTATAAATAATTTCTTCTAGCTGTAAAAACCTTCAATTACCCACTAGGAAATAAAAAACAATGCTGTTATTCACTGAGGGATGCAAGTGATTTTCTTTTCCTTTTTTCTTCCTTTTTTTTTTTTTTTTCCCTGAAAGGGAATTCACTGTGATTCAGTGTGAACAAGCTGTCACTTGCATCCAACTTCAGTAAAGCTGGAGGAAATGAGCAGAGGTAAATCTTGAAAAGGTGTGTCAAACTGTTTGATCTGCTTGTGTCTGGAGACAGGAGGCGTCCCTTTTTCTTTATTGTCTTGGCTGACGGAAGAAACATCTTAAGCCAAAGCACTTAGTTCCTTCCCCCCAAGCAAATAAGCAAATAGATAAATAAATAGAATACCTAAACCAACAGTAATATTAAGACACACTGAAATTGCCACCAACGTGTCTTCTCACTGGAAATTTCGTATTAAACCTGTAAATATCCTGTCCTGTGTTATGTCTTTTCTGTTCCTCAGCTCACTGAGACTGTTTTTTTTTGCTGGTACTCTTTTTGTGGCTTCTCAAATCACAGAAGCTGTAAGAACAGCACAGTAGCAGTGCCTTCAACAGCTTGCTTTAATCCCAGCTGCTGGGAAGAGAGTTGACAAACCCCAGTGCATTCTGGCAAATCAATTGACCAACCTGCTGAAAGTAGGAAGGGGCAGAGAATTATAATCTCTTAAGTGACATTCATTCTGCGCTCTCTCACTATCAGTTAAGTGTTACTAAAGCAAGCTAGGAAATGAAAAAAAAAAAAGTGCCCATAGCGCAAGGCAATAACCAGCAATGATATTCACAACATGACATGTACAAAGTAATTATGCTTCATACAGATGTTTGGAGAAAAGAGTGTCTCACATTAAAGCAAGTCATTTTCTTGATGGTGATTTTTCCATTGGCTTTGACTGGAAAGAGTTGTAATGCAGAAGTTCATTATAAGCATCTGCAGCTGTAGTATACAGATCACAGATGAGGAGGTGAACAAAGATGAAGCTCACACGATAGCTGAATATTAAAGATATTGGTGTTGGGCAGCAGTTCAGCTAAGAGCAAGAGGGATGGCATGCAGCCATCAGCAGTAGAAGGCAAAGTAACATGAAGGACCTACTTCATAATTTCTGAATGAAATCTGGGTAATTTCTTGCTTATGGTTGGGACACCCAGTGCTCCAGGCATTTTCAGCTATTGGCAGCCACACAGCAGCAGGTGAAATTCAGAGCAGCCTTTTGGGTATTGCTGCTGAGCTTACACTAGGACACAAAAGAAACTAAAATCAGCTTTGCCTTCCACCACCTTGGCTTGCTGTTTTTTGTGCTATTTCTACTCTCAGTGCTTATTATACCAGAGCAGTGTAGAATACAGAAGCATACAATGTGAGATGGTATTCTCGAGTTAGGGTGCTACTTCTTCACGAACACTGCACAAATTATTAGCTCGCACATAAATTTCTAGGTTTATTAGTACAGCTCTAAAGGGACAGAAATAAACTGCAGAACACAGGTAGCTTTCCAGCAGGATGAAAATGGGAATTTAGAGAGCTGGAAATCAGCTGTGATTTAAAAGGAAGTTAGAGTATAACTTTAGCAGAAATGACTCTGAAGGTACTGTACCTGGTGCAACATGATGACATACTTTTACATTAAGGTAAAATGGTAGCTTGCAAAACTGTGCTATGTAAGGTAATGGCTCCAGGTTGCAAGAGTAAAGCCAAACTAAAATTAAACATATATATCCTCTATTTTAAGAGCATACTGAGGACAATTTTAAGGGGGAAAAAAACCCAAACCCTAACAAAGCAATTTCATAAAATAAAGAAGAAGCCAATGTTTTTTTCTGGTTATTTCCAATTTCTCTCTTTATAGCCTCCTCCTCCCTTGAGAAATAATAATTAAAAAACAGTAATTTTGAGGACTTTCACTCCTCACTTGTTAAACAGAATAAAGCAGTACTGAGCAGTTCTTAGCTGAGTCCTCAAGCTGAGGTGTGAGATAACTCTCATAGAACAAGTATGCTGTTAACAACAAAGTCTAAATGATTTATATCACAAGAAGAGCTAAAATTTTTATGTTATAGTCCACACCACCCTGATTACTCAGGAGATTGATTCTGCATCATAAAATCATCATATTTACATCCCATAGTTAGAACTTGCAGTTATAACAATTTTCTTTATTTAGTCTTGCAGCTGCAGATATGAGCACTACTAAGGCACAGAGGAGGGAGTATTGTATCTTTCTTGGGATTCTTGTAGATTTTGAATATTTTTAATTTTTACTATTTCATTGTTTTTGTCATAGGATTTATTTCTATGTTGGATTTATTTCATATACTCAGATTCTGTCTTATGTAAAAAAATCCTTTTTACTCTATTATGTGTTCCTCAAGTGCCCATGCATTTAAAAGGGAACTTGATAAAAAAGGATGCTTTATAGAGCATATACTAAATATTATTGAGGGAAATGAAGAGAAATATATGGAAATATAGCAAGCTGAGACACATCGTTAACCATTTTATCACTTGCAGTGTGTCTTGCTGGACTCCTTTGGCTGTTTACCTGTCTTAGAAACTCTAAATAAAACAATTTTTTAAAACTTGTGCTTTATCAGCTGGAATACCATTGCTGCTTAAAAGCTTTTAATATTTTAGCTCCATTCATCACAGTTGCTGTCATGTCACAGCATTTAGGAGAACGTCCCACTGTCATATAAGTTAGCACACCTGCTGAAAACTGTGAATATTAATTAACTGTATTGCAATGCAAATCTTTTTCATGCACCAGAAAAGTGTATAATTTGGATATAAAGCATCTGGATGAGAATGACCTGGTCTCACCTGAGAAGTGGAAAATTTTTTCCCCAAAAGATTTAATTTCCTGATAAAACAATAGCGTATAATATTTCACATTCTGTTATACTTTCTGGCTGACTGAGTTTTGCTAAGGAATAACAAGACACACTCCCTATTCTGGTTTAAACATTCTTGATGAGCTGGATTAATTTTTCTTCCATCACCAACACGCCACTGAAGTAGAGTGTGATTTTTTGCATGCCCTGGGGTCCCTCTGATCTCCATCACTCTTCCAGATATCAGCTGCAGCCCAGCAGTTCCATATCATTCAAGAGGATTCCTCTGAAATGCCACAGAAATCACTGCCGCGTTGTAAAAGCAAAGGCTGATTTAGAACCTGCCCAACTCCATCCCCCCTGAAGGCTCACAGCCTAATGTCGCAGCGCATCGTGCTGCGGTCACGCCTGATGCCCCCACGCGCACTGAGGTCTGCCATGTCCAGCGTGAAACCCAAGCGTGGCACCAACAATATGAAAAACCCTCTCAGCCGAATTCAGTAACTGGGGCTCTGGCTGCAGCTTCACAAAGCAGCAACTTGTCCTTACACTCTCCACTGCTCGGATAACTGGTGTGACATTCTGTTTCTCCCTTCAGTGGGAAAAGACACTCGGGCAGATAGATCTTTCTTCCAGCACAGGCCTCCAGTCCTGAGGAAAAGGGCAATTGTGTCTCATCATTCAGGGGCTGACACCTTTTCCATGGTCGTCAAGAGTGACCTTCCCCTGTTCTGTCACTTTGCTGAAAATGAGGCACGATGGAAAAAGAGAGCAAACATGCTTCCTGTAAATTTATGCTATCAGGTGTATACTGTCTATTATATGCAGATAAAACCTGCGAGTCATGTAATTAGATATGATGGTTGTGCCATTTCTCCCCTGCCCCAAATCTGATGCCTAAGCAGAATTGCTTATTAAGTATATGGCACATAGGTTTAACTACTTCAAATAAAACAGAGGTGTCCATGAATTAACATGGACCTCCTGGGTCAGAAATTATAGCTCTATTTGCCATTTCTCCCTGCATCACTTCTGCTCTTTGTTAGTCTTTCAGGAATGAGACAGTTTATGCCACTGCAGTTCAGTTTCATATACTGGTTTATATTAATATTTTGATTTTCTCGGAGTTGTGATCTGTATTTCACATTAGAAGAAATCTGTGTCTTCAAATACCACTGCAAGGGACTACAGAAATTCTGTAACCACCATTAAAGAGTTGACCACAGCATTAGCAATGATATTGTAATCTTTTAAATTAGATTTCAGTCATGACAAGATTTGTTGGATATGAAACTGTAATAGTACTCTTTTTGCAGCACTCAGTGGCTACAACAGAGGAAACACTAAACTCTGACAGAAAAATATGTTCAACCCTAGTAAGAAACTTATGTTTTTAATCACTGTTAACATTATATAGACTGCAGCCATTAAGAAGTGCAATCAAGATATATATTGTTCTATCTGAACATTTTTATAGTCAAGATATCATAAGAGCAATGTGACACAATTAAACAAATAAGGAACAGTTAAAGATTATCCGCTTTGAGGCTGAGCCACTGCAGTATTTTCTTTGAACAAATCACACACAACTTCCCTCAAGTAAACAAACAAGCCACTAAGGGAACTGTTTCACCCTGTAAACTATTATAAAATGTACAATCAAAGACAAGCTACATTCACCAGAGGGCAAGCCAGGACTTTCCAACATGAAAAAGGTTCTGTTTTATAAATATCCTTATATAGGTAAGCCAGCTACAGTCAGATTCTCCAAAGCTCATAAACAGAACAGCAACAAACATGGCAGTTATTTCCAAGTGAATAAAAAGAGAGACCATTAGGAAATGCCTTTAAGGTTTAAAACAGCATAGCAGCATTTAAAGCCTTTATTTTCTTTATTGTTGCAGATATCTGTAAGAACAGATGGTTTCAAAAAGATGTGTTTCCATTTAGGCTTCTGCTGTACTGTATTTATGAGAGTGTATAGTCACAAGACATATGTCACCTGGCTTTGAGCTCTGATTCATTCAGCTGCAGAACTGTATTAGGTGAAAATCGTTTGCAACATTGAAGAAGTTGCTGGAATTTTGTAGGAATAAATCTCCTGCAGTTTGGAGCACCCTACCCAGTTTCAGTAAGTATACCTGAGGTTCTGTCCAGAAGAAAGAGTAAGGAAGAAGAAGAAGTGTTTCTCGTAGATCCAGGAGGTAGCCTGTTATTTGATGCCATTAACAAAGACCAAGGAACAAATCTCACAATCCATATGAGTAATGAAAAGAAATAAATTAATGAAATCTGGCCCCAAAGCCTCATTTCCAACCACAGATCTAATGCACGATCCATAAAAGTCACTTATTCCTTTCTGCAAAAATATATGTCTGGGTACGTGCACAGTTGTTTATGTATACAGAGGAGCCATAAAAGCATTTTAAAGATATGCTGTGTTTTCTCCTTTCAGCCACAGTTTTTGAATGATGCTTTGTGGAACCTGTTAGTTCTGTTAGAGTGCTTCTGGAAAAGAGTGGAAGGTGACAGAGAATTAATCAAAGACTTCTCCTGGCATTAATCTGCTCAGGGGCTGAATATACATAATCTAAGGGCTGAAGTACAGACACCTACATGTGGCAGCTGCAAGATGTGTTCCATATGGATATAACCATATTCCTGACAGGAAGAAGCAAGGAGAGAGGGAAGTGACCTGTCATTTGAGTCGCAACACAAGCTGCCAACAAGGCTTTTCTCTCCTCCTCTCTCCTGCTCAATGTTCCTCACCGTGAATCCTGTGACTGCAGACAACTATAGTTTTAGAAATAAGTAATGCACAAAAGAAAAAAAAATAAAATTTTCACACACTAGTGAACCCACTCAAAACAAGTTTAAAGTTAGTGACACATTTAGGCTAACACTGGAGTTCAGCTCTATCTATTCCAAGTATCCAGTGCTGTGGGTTCCAGAGTCAAAGAAAGAAAGCTATTGGGGTAAACAAAGCAAGACAGAAAACTTAAATGCAATAAAAATTATCCTTTACTCATCAAGTGTGAGGACATATTGTCATCCTTCCATCGGAAACAGAGATAAACTTAAATAACTTTTTATTTTATCCATAGTTGATGAATTCCAATTGATTTCCTCAGTCTTGCAAAAGATTTCTCCCTAATATGACTCTGAAGCTCGATGAATCACAGCTTGAAAAGGGGAAGATGTACATGTTTGTGATCATTGCTAAGTGTACTTGAACAAATTCTGAAGTAAAGAATGTTTTCACTTTGGAAATACTTGAAAATGTTCTTCTTGAAAAGCTTACTTTGCAAGAAAAGTGTCAGCACCGTTTTGAGACTCGGCAAAGATATTTATAGTCATTCTTTGAAAAAAAATGTTGAAAAAAACCCCACATGGTGTTTCATAGTTAAGCTATTGACAAGGTGATTTGCTTTGACTGATCAGCCATATAGGCAGAGTTTGTCAGCCTTGTCATAGTTATTCGATGCAGGAGGTACAGGCCAGACTCTGAACTCAGCTCACAAGCAGTAATTGCAGTTGTATTACATATACAACTGTGGCTGTATATGTATTATACTGTAACTTATTTCCAGATATATTGTATATACAGTCATATGTATTCAAGGAATTAAGTAGTACCTTACAAAAAGAAGTATAGATAGTATAAAACAGTTTGCTCATCCAGGAAGTCTTTAATTTTTCTTTAATTCTTTAATTTTTCTCTACTTTTCTTCCCACGAGCTAGGAAAAGCTCAAAGAAATATTAGTAAAGAACAGAGAATAAATCTTACTAATAAAGGGCACCTCTCTTTAAATGTAGGAAGACTTTTAAAAATAATCTTTAAATCTCCAAACTGAAATTTCAAACGCTTTTCAAAGTTTTCATTTATTTGCTCAGACTTCCAGAACATACAACAACTATTGTAGATATATATCAGACTGATGTCTTTTGTGGGAATCTTCACTTTAAAAAAGGAGAAGAACTACCCACATTTCACGCAACCTACAAAATGGAAGGGAACACCTTTTATTCAGTCAGATGCTATATACTCAGATTATAAATGTAGGCGCAGAAGCTTGCATTTATAACAACAGCACCAGCTGGACTCAACACTACCCTCCCATGTGGAGCGGGCTTGGGAGAATGACACATCTGGGATAATTCTGGGAATTTGGTGGAGGAAAAAAATATGGTCTGAAAAAAGTTATACATATCTGAGCTAAATCTATGCTGTTGCTGTACATTGTCACAGCTGGTGGCTGGCCAAGAACCCAAAACAAAGGAGATTCCCTTGATACAGAAATGTGACAAAACAGGGAATCTCTTACTCTATCCCTGTGATCTCTGCTGGTTCAGAGAAGAGGCAGCGTACTGTTTTCAGCATGCTACAATCCAAGCTGCCATTTTCCTAAGAAGGTAAATAGTGAAGACACTCAAAGACTTGTGAACACAACAACAACAAACTGTCATCACTCATTTAGTAAGTTAATTATGCTGGACACAGCCTTGACACAGCCTGGCACTACAACATACAAAGGGCTTGGGTGTCCTTTACTTCTGTGTTCCCCATATCCCAAATAATCACTTTTGGTGGCATTAAATTTACCAAACCTAACTCACACAAACTGAAATTGCATTAAGGTATGGTTTCTTGTTGTAGGATTATTTTTAAAGGCAGCAGATTCTGTGCCTCAACTTCATATGCCAAGGGCACTTTCAGGTCGTCTTTTTGTGTATTGTACTGAATGTCGGATCTTAATTCCCTGACTCTGAAGTGACACCACATTTAGTTAGGTCCACAAAAAAAAAAAAAGGCCCTAGAAGATGTTCTTTTTTTGGTCACATGGTTCGGTATTCCAATTTGAAATGCCTTTATGTTTCTAGGTTGCATTCTCTCACTCAGACATACAAAAATTCATCCAGTATGTATACTTCCAGAAAGAAGTTAAAATGTCTGATATTGTATTTGATAAGGTGGACATTTAAAGCCACGATTTTATAATATTAATAATGGGTGATAATTTGGCCATATGATAACTGACCTTGCATAAAAGTACAGACTGACAGTATCACCGTATCTGTTTTTTACTGTGTCATTAAACACACAAGAAGAGCAATTAGAATGAGTTCTGTAAGGGAAAGTAATGAATGATAGCACAGACGTTTCCCCCCCTATATACTTTGCCTGAGAATAACAATAAACGAGGGGCACCTATGACCACACATAAAAATTCTAAAACTTAGCAGTATGGGAATGAAACAAAGCACCTGTTTAACAACTCATGTGACAACTTCACAAAAATTAAAAGAAGGAATATAATGCTAAGAAATGAAAATTATTATTCTTATGTTCTGTTTTTCTGAATTTAAGCCAAAACATGCAGTGGCATTTGGATTTAGATTCACAATCTGTAGAAGAAGGAATATTTTAAACTTCTAAAAGTTTCACCAGAAAATTAATATCTCCAGCCTGCTGTTATCCTAAAATTATGGAAAAGGAACCCAGCACTGTAGGTTTATTATTGCTAAGAAAATAGCAGTTGTCCCACTGTCAGGACTACATGCAGAACTATGATAAGCCTGCTCTAAGAACTGCATACTTTCATGTAAAAATGCATAGCAAATCATTTCTTCAGGAAAAAGGAATTTGTGCTGCGGTTGAGATCATCATAGTGCCAAAGAGAAGAAGTATAAAGATACACACTGGAAAGTTCCTACAAATAGAAAAAAAATGCATACAGACATGAAATACAGCCCATCTCAATAGACAGTATTGTTTCAGTTAGCTGATCAGTCTGGGTGAAATTTTGTTAGTGCAGTAAACCTAACAACTGTGCTTCTCTGTCACAACATTTTAGTGAATACAATTCAACTTCTCTTACCAAGTACATTACCCGTGTGCTAAAGCATTCCTTTGGAGTTGTCACATTTGACTGGGTAGAGGTTCAGTACTCGGGCAGACAAAAAAATGATTTATATGGAGTCATCAGTGCATTTTTTTTTCAGCATCCTAGACAGACCAATCCAATCAAGTTTATGGATGAGTCTGACTAATAATGATTAATACTGAATAAAAGCAGAAGTTGCAGAAAGTTGCTACACTAAAGTATTTCTTCTACTCTGTAATAGATTTAATTCGTGGTTTGTAAATAGTTGTGTTTGTGTACAGTTATACAAAAAAATTCTGAAACAAACCATTAGTTTAGCCTATCCCATTTTCCTTTTAAAGAACTAATGTCTAGTTGTTGAAGGTCTATCTGAAGAGTATTTATATCACTTATCTTTTTCTTTAACTGTGATATGGATTCACTTAAGCAGTTTTGTGACTTCTGTCCCCCAAATGCAAAATGGCATTTGGTCTATGAGCCAATTAGTTTTTCCAACTTTGCGAATTACCAGACGGACTGCATTTGTAGTCTTTAGAAACTCACTGTTTCATACATTGTTTTGATGTTGTTAGTTGTTAGACATTATTTAGACATTAAAACCTCCCTTATCTGTTAGCAGTTAGTGGACTGAGAACAAAGGATTCGCTAACATTAATTTCATAAAGTCATATTTAATGAAAATGTCTAGTAGTGGACTGAGAACAGGTAAGTGAGTGATATGGAAAAAAAAATTCTGAGAAAAATATAACTCTTTAAAATATGAGAATAAATAATCTATCCCATAGATAGCAAAAGTAATATGATAAATTACAGACTAAGAATTTACTTTGGTCCTGCATTTTCAAATCCTCTCTCATTTCATTTCTGTCCTGCGCTAGCCTATTCTAAGAGATTTGTAGAAAAGTTCATTTGTATATAACAGCATCTGGTAGAGGTGACTCCTTCTTATTGTCACCAAAAAATACGTAATTTCAGCCCTAGGTAAGCCCATTTCTGGTCTGACCTAATACTGGCCTTTTGCCATGTACATGCTTTCTTGGTATTCGATGGCAATAACAACATCAAGTATAGCCTCTAAAGCCCTCTAATTGTAGTCCATAATTGTGCACATGACAGCATGCCTTTTCACCTATAGGAAGGTGTTTAGCTCATTTGCTCCTTTTTTATAGAAATAGCTGATGTCTCTCGGTCTCATGGTGAGTGGAGAATGTGCCTCACCTTTGGCTAAAATCTAGGTTCCTCTGTTTTAACAGTTGTTTCAACCATTTCAGAAATACAATAAAACTGTGTCATAACCATCACTGTTCTCCTCGTATTTACCTTACATTTTTGTCTGAAAACACATCTATGTTGATGATAAGTTATGATTTTATTAGATCTATGGATATATTTTATCATCTCATGTAAGCTTATTATATTTAGAATTATAGAAATGCAAACAAAATAAAATAACTGTTTCTTGTATGGAAATTCATTGTGAACAACAAAAAGTATACTTAATATGAAGAAAAGGCTAAACTTGAAGACAAAGTTTGCACAAAATGAGTACAATTATTTCCACATTTATTCACCCTTTCATCTGGGCCTTTCGTTACAGTATTCTCTATTTAATTTATAAAGAGTTGAATGTGCTGTGACAGGTTTGTTTGTTTGTTTTTCTATCATCTTTGCTTGAATTTTATTGCACACAGTGATGGCCTCTGCTACCACAGTGAACAGAATTATAATTCTATCATCTACTATATTTATACAACCAGTAATTTACAGAAGACCTCAGTGGATCTCTTCTCAAATGATAGTGAGGACATATGTTGGGAGTCAGTATGACTTTTTCTCCTTGTTGCTAGGAAATTTCAATTGGAAATTAAAATAATTAAAATTTAAGACAAAGCTGATTAGTGATCCAGATGTTCACTGAAATCTATGTGTGTAAGCTAATCCTTTAAGAATGATTACAGCTAAGGTAATTAGTTCACAGACACAGTGAGTTCCTCTCATCTGATAATAGTGCTTAACATCCTTGGCATGTTAAATGCAATCCTGAAAATAACAGAGCAGTTATCACCAGAAAATATGCTAACAAAAAATTAAATGTATTGATCTGTATAGAGGTCCAAAACTGGTATTGGTTGTTGTTGCTAGAAAAATGCAGTAAAGAATATGAATGTAATGAAATTGTGAAAATTTCAAGTAAAGGGCCACTGCTAAGTGATCTTAGCCAAATACAGATGTAGAATTCAGTTAGTTTATGCATGTACTGTGAGAAAATTAGGTTATGAGCAGAACTATATTATGCAAAAGGAAAGTAGTTTTCAAAGATAAATAGCAGCTTTGAGTAAATTTTATTATAATTTATTAAAATAATTTTATATGTAAAATGAATAAATGTAAATTTGAGTCAACCAATTGAATGATATTGACAGAATACATATCTTGTTTTTTCCTCCAAAAATAAAACATTTTAGAATTGGATTTTAATTTCTGTTGATGGAGTGTTAAATTATTGGATTATACTGATTTTACTTCCCAAAATATTTGAAAATGTGGTATTATTTGTGGTAACTCTTTCATAGCATAAAATCAAAAAAGTAAGGTCTCCCCAATAATTTGGAAGATTTGTATTTAAAGTTTTAATGTACTGGAAGAAATCCAGTAATAGTTTTTAATATGCAAAACCTTCTGTCAAAATTGAGCTATTTAAAAGTGTCTTTAAAAAGCTAATTTCTTCTTTGGGCACCATCTATATTATATACAAACATAAAAAAATACTTAATGTAATAGTAAGATAACGGATATGAAATGAACACATCTGATGATCTTTTCCTAGAAACTACACATATAATTCAGAACATGTTTTCTATTTTCATCATGTCTTCGGTTTGTAGAATTGTTAAGTTTCACATAATTCAGTACACAGATACTATGTTTCTAGAAGCATTACATATACAGATAGATTTGACAGATAAAACGCCTAACCATTATTCTCGCCAGAAGGTAGAACATATGTTTATGTTCTTTCCATACTGGAAAAGGCTATATATTATTGTCATTACAGTGCTTTTATTAACATTCCAGTACAGAGAACAAAATGTTTCATTTTTTTTTTGAGTCACTGTAAAGTATAACCTCACCTTCTTCCCTCTTCATTTGCAATAGGATTACGAAAGTCTGTAGTATTAAACACACTCCTTCCTCTAGGTCAAATAAATGACAGATTATATAGTCTTGCTACAGTTTAATCAAAACATAAGGGTGTTTGTTGTTAGTAGCAATAAAATAAGCTGAAGATACATCGTACTGTTCTAAGTGATTAGAAACAAAGAAAGTTTAATGTTTTTCCTCTTTCTCCTAAGATGCTCAAGCACAAATCCAAACTGAAACTCTCGAGCAGTGAAAATACAGCAGTAATGAAAAATAAACTTAAAACCTAGCACGCATCTTCTTTGGTGGGAGAGACCCAATATAATATTGGTTATTCAGATTTTGAAAAGCTCTCTTTCCTGAAAATGTTCTTAGAAAACATCCTCCCACTCCCACCTTCCCTTGCCTCCCATCATGAAGTATCTCAGCTATTTTCTGTCTACTTCTGGCTTCTTGAATTGAGTCAGATTTTCAAATAAAATTATGAAACTGAAAATTCACATTAGTGAAACAAGTGATAGTAGTAAAAATATATCAGTAAACCAATTAAAACAAAACATTTTTTGAGGAATCATGATCAGAAATTAAAATGTAATTATTTGATTTCAGAAACTGACATCGGTAATGCTTAACAATTAACATCCTTTATGTCAATCATGTACATAAGACTACAGTGGTGGTTGTGTATAATATTTCTTATGTATAGTATTTCTTCAAATCATCCTGTTAGACTGGTTCAGAGCCAGGACCCAATTACATTTTTTCCCAAAATGTGGGTGTCATCTCTTGCATCTCTACTGAAGATCTAGTCTTTGAACAATCACGTGAGCTCCAGAACTGCAGCAGTGAGGAGACAAATTCAAAATATTAATAGAGATTTGGATCACAGTGCCTAATATCAGTAAGGCACAGACATACCATTTGATCACACAGGCTGAATCTAGATCAGGCCTCAGAACACAAGCTTGTTTATGTTGAGTGAGAACATAGAGCAGAGTGTTTACACCTGCCATATGCCTTTAAATTGGTGTTATGCCAGCAACTGGAGAACAGACAATACCTGATTTGATATACAGGTCAAGTGATGTCTAATTTGGCATAAAATTTGCCTTCACAAAGCTACCTATCAAAATATTCTGAACAAATTTGAACTGCTTTAATAAGTTTGTGTCAGTTCTGCATTCTGAATCACGTCGCCATGGCATTTCTCACCAAGCAGTAGACACTTTCAAATTGGATTTATTATTTTGTCAAATTACAGCCCTATTCCATGCATCAAAAAGATCATAAGGAAGCAAGGTAACATTTTAATCAAGACACTGCTACTACTTGCAATAATTTATATGTCTTAGTTGTGCATCAAAATCCATGCAGGGATCCTTCTCCCATTAAAAACGAGAAAGAAAAAAACCAACCACAAACATCTGTTGTTAAATTAGCATTTGAAGGTATGAATTCTTTCAACTTAACAATGCTTACTAATATTATTGAGTGTGGGCTGCTAGCTAGACTTTCTTCTTGCTCCTTCATTTTTCAGTGTACTTACGGTTGTAGTGAATACAAAATACCTGAATTGCTTATCACCTTGTAGAAAACTCTTCTCAAAGGCATCTGCATTTCAGTCTAATGGTGCACTATTGCAATAACAATCATTCTTCCATTTTGACCATCCAGATCAGAATGCGTTTCTTTTTGTCTTTGTGCCTGAAGTGCCTCTACTTGAGAAAGAGCCTTCCAGCTATCATGTGGCAGTAAATGGATCTATTAATATTACACTTTCCACAGACACTAGATTTAGCACAGAGCAAATACTTACCAGCAATATCATTTTTCACACAGCCATAATGCCAATATAAAAAATTAACTCATAGTTTGGCATACAAAACAATACATAAATCCATCTGCTATGCAAAGAAAGCTTCAGGATTACAAGAATGAGTTTTGAATGAATAACACTTTTAGCACATTAAAATGGCAACTATTAACCATTGCATTTATGATAGCAGATAGTACAAGTACAGAATACTAACATATAAGGAAATGTAACTGAGGTGAAATAAACATTTCTGGTATATTATGTAGGGTAAGAATAGAAATACGAATCTTCTTAGCACACACACTTGGAGGTCCCTTTAACAGAGCTATGCTGATCCACAACAGATTGGGATCTGGCACTTATTTTGTTCTGTCACATAATCAAGATTATTTGACCTAATTCCTACCAACTATTTGCATATCATAGGCTTTTAAATACTAGAGAATAAATCCACTTATAAGAAATGAAAACAATGTTACTCAGAAAGGAGGTGAGAAAAGATTTCAACAGGAATATAATGTATGTTAGGCAACTCATGGAAGACAAATGTCTGACACAGAAAGTCTAAGGAGACTTACAAAATGCTGCACCTGGCCATAAATTTTATATCTGTGAAGTCTGATATTATCTATGATAGATAATATGGCTTTCTGTTTAACTCCAAGTTTCACTAAATGATATTTTTGATCTAACACTCACTTCTGTGAGGAAAAAAACATGTGGATGTGGGTTGGATTCAACTTTGCAGCTGTTTAGAACTGAATAAATAATTTAGAAGACATTCAATAGACATATTCAGGATCTGGCACATCTTGATATTTCACATTGAAATAACATCTGTGTTACAACAATGCATGTCAACGTAACGTGTAATAGTATGTGAAACTCTTAATACTGAAACGATAATTTAATAACATGGTTTATCTTAACATGTACATCTTTATCTACAAACATATATTTCACTTTGATCTGCATACTACTTTTTTCTTTCCTTATTGACTGTGTGGTTTTATAAATCACACAAACTCTAGCATCACAGTTGAAGAACAGCACTTGGCTGTTGGTTGAGAGATGCCACAATAATTGTCAGATTTCAATGATTCTTCCCTAGGCAGGTGAAAACTGCAATTGCTGTGCAGTCAGACGGTGAGTCATACTGCCTCCAAGAGTAAGGTAATAATTTACTTCTCTGAGGTCAGCAAAGACAGGGTTCAAAGCTAAATCTGTATATCGTTTCAGGATAAAAAAAAAATCAAGAATCGACTCACACAGTTTGGCTTTAGAGCTCCTACTGACCAAGGACTGTTTTCAGAGAGATAAAGGTATCACCACCCTCCTACTGTTGAGGCTGAATATTGCTTTACTGACAGTGTAATGGTATGGACCCATATTTTAGGTACTAACCTGTATTGCAACTGTTGGGGCAATTTCATGCTATATGATAGTACTGAGAAGGTTTTATTAAACCATTTCACAGTTGCAATGATATTCTCTAGCTTTTTTTTTTTTTTTTGTCTAATCACATCAATGTAAAAAAAACAAGAAAAACAAATCTCTTTCATATAGATGACTTTTAAGTCCAAAGCAAGTGTGCAGATATTTTATCATATAAAATCTATCTACATTACCATGTAAAAATCCAAGAGAGTTCCATGACTATGAGAATAAAGATTAATTTCAGTCAAAAAGGCTCTACATAATTACACGGGCCATTGAAGAAATGGTCAAAAGTGGGGGTCTGTTTTCTGCTACAGTGATCTGTGGACATGAGTTATAGGGGAAAATTTTTATCTTGTCTAGGTCAGCAGAATTTTTTTTTCTCATGAGCTAGGATGGCTTGCAACAGCTGAGAACTAATTCCTTAACAGCAAATTAACTTCTCTTGGCTAGTTATAAAGGTTTTCCTTTGCATCTCGCATGTTTTGGAACATTTAAATAAGCAAAATATGTGTCTTATATTCATAGCAATGATACTATTAAAATTTTCTGTACATTTTCCCTTTTTACAGTACTTATGTACTGGCATAATTTCATTCATGTCCCTGGTAACATTGCTGATTTACTGCAGCATAAGCAAAAACCCAGTCATACCTTGAAGATAACAGCTTAAATTGTCCCCCTCTTTGGTATTTTATTACACAATAAACACCACTGCAAAATTCATGGCTCATTCCCACAGTTTGGTACAAGGTTTGAAGTATAACTAAGGTAATAAGTGTATGTGAAGAGGTATCTTGAGCCTTTCTTTATATTTCTTTAGTTCATAAACACTTCAGTGCTGTTCCAATCCATGAGCGTAAGATGGAGTAGTTCTTTGCTTTGAAATGTTAGCCAGCAAATCAGGAAACTGTACAGAATGATAAAGAAAAATCTCTTTTCCTCATTCTTACACTGGATGAAGAGAAGATCTATGGTCTACACATTAGAAGAATTTTGCCGTCACACGTTTTGGGAGAGACCTTCTCATAGGTATCCTAGAGAGTCAAAAGGCATTTACTAGTGCATAAAAACCAGTATATGTTTGGATGGAAAAATCACACACTGGTACAGCCAGTGTTCAGTATCTGCTGTCCTGGCACTGTTCTGCTCCTCCACTCCCACTACACCCCTCATTTATTTGTTAAGAATGTGTTGTCTTAGTTAATATAGGGTGACAGAAGAAAAACAAGGCTCTTCACAAACAGATTGACACTTAAACCAAAATGCACATACTTGATCAGAGGAAAGTGTTTCTATAAGAGGCATGAAAGAGATGAAAAACTGCTGAACTATTTCTCAGAATTAAATACCTGCTCTGATGAATAGAGAATAATGAGACAGTTGACAAGACTGAATGAAATACACTTCCATTTCCTAACCCAGAACAAGTTGTCTTTTCCATCATAAAATGCTTGTGACATGAATGTTTGGTGATGATAGGACAAACAGAAGCCCCAAAACATTGCTGTGGCATCCTGGAACAGTAGAACAGCAATAGTGGATAAAAACAAGTAGCCAATGCCTATCAACAATCAACAGCTACAAAGAGAATAGACATTTTCAAATTAAAACTTAAACACTTACATAAACAGACTCTGAGCCATACTTTCAGCAACAACTTTGCTTGTGAGTATTCCCTAAACTTGTGATGTCCACACATAAAGAAAGGAGGCAGGAAGCACATTTAGGTACTTGCATTCCTGAGTTGATGCCATCAGTCCATAATTAAGAAACTAGGAAATCTGTCAATGTCCCATTAGACATCTTAATACAGCATGCAGAAACCTTATTAAAAAACAAGACTCATTCGTGTTTTAGTGAAAAGTAGGCAAGTGTATGGACTCAGAAGTACTAATCTGGCATGTGTGTAATAGGTATTTAGGAAGAAAAGATTCTGTTATTGTATCTATCTAGCCAAATGTGTGGAAAACTAGCAAAATGAGGTAACAATGAAAACTTGCTTCATGCAGTTTTCACTAACTTCCATGAAAAAGCACCCTACCTAGGAATGACAACTTTACAGTAGTACAGTACAGGAAAGAATAGAACTGATAACATTTAAATGCTTAATTAGTCAAATGCAAGAACAATGATAAATGTTTTAAGCCAGAGGAAGAGTATTTTTCTGGGAAGCTGAAGCTAAATGACTAATCAAAATTCTCTTTTAATTACATTTGATTCAGAAAACACAAAAAGAGTGATATAGATATAACTAACTAGCCACGTGTCTTCTGCAGTGTGAAAACACACCTGTGCATAATTAGCTAATTCTCAGCTAAGTATTCAATTAATAAAGTAGTTGCTTTACTTTGAATGCATTATAATAGTGACTATAAGTAAGTTGCACCTAGTTCAAGTCATATCAAACAGCTTTGGGAACAGTCTGCAGTGACTGTATAAGGCTCGACAGAATTTGGAGAGAAAAAAAGGTAATCATTATTGGCAGTGGCAGCCCCCACCAAGAATTAGCCCCAGGAAGAGAGGTGGGTTGTACAAGACCCTGTTTTCTACCTTGGCTGAAGATGAAGGTCCAAGACGGACAAGAGGTAGTGAGAAGATGTATCCTTATTTTCTCAGTCCACAGACTCTGGGCAAAATAATCCTGCTGGCACAGGAGGACAAGCCGTGCCTCCCCCTGCAAGCTGCTGGATTTCCTCCTTGCCCTGGGCTGGTCTGAGGGATGGCAACACTGCTCACAAGAGGAGACAGGACACTGCTGGGAACACAACCACTTGTGCTACATTATGTCACATACACTGCCCAGTCAGAGAAAATAACTATGTCACAGTCCCTCTGTGTGTAAACTTGGTGTAACAACAATAACATAAATATTATGTCATTAAAGAGAGTAGTAAGGATCTTTTCATTTCATCCTCACTCTCCAATTAAGGCATTTGCTGCTGAACAGTAAAAAGCCTCATTCCACTTAGGACCTCACCTCTACCACCTGCAGTCAGGATGGATATGGCTTTATGGCACACTGCTCTGCTACTCTGCACTGGATCCTCATGTGGCCATTTTTTGTTAGAGGCAGGGAGGTAAAGAGCCTTTGATATAATGTAAATTCCAGAGCTTGCAGTTATACACTATAGTGAGCCACTAACTCTACCCTTCCTTTCTCTCTTATGTCTCTCCCAGTATGGTACCACATTTTCCTTTCTTCCATATAGCTTTATAACAGAATATCTCATTTTTTCTTAAACTTAGGGCAATGAGCCTTTGATTAAAATCCTTTCTCAAAAGGCATCTTGAAAGAATTTTGAAGGATAAACAAGTATGCAGCAACTGAACAGCAAACTCACTTCCAGTATTCAAACATGGAACTGCAAGGAGGTGGCAGACTTCAGTTTTAGAAAAGATGAAAAACTTTCACTTTGGTGAGATCTTGCTAACTCTGCATTGAGAGGAAATACCCATTGTTATTCACAGTTGTTATTTCTGTGAAATTTATCTTAGTTTCTTACAATGTATCATTTTGATCAAATAAAAAGTTGGCAGCACATAAGAATTCACCAAGATGAAAAGGCTTTTTTGAACAAACAGAGAATGAAAGATGTTCTATGATTTTTTGAACATTTTTTTTTTTTTCTCTCTATTGAATAATACCATGATTTTTTAATCAGTTCTGTGCAGCCGAAATTCATTTTGGAGTTATAAAGAATGCATTCTCATGGCTTGATTAAACTGAGCGGACTGAGTAGGGTGTCCATTGTGCTTAAATTTACCCTGCCATGAAAATAACTAGGTTTGTAGTAACAACAGACTACGTGTTGTGTGCCGCAAATATTGTCATAATAATATTGTTGCATATTAGTAAAGTGAGATACACATAAAATACAATCTTATAGAAACTAAAGACTAATGTATTTGGGATCTTATGATAATCTTCCTGCAACAAATATATTTAAAACTTCATAGTGACCAAATAACAGGCAGTGAGGTCAATGTTACATCACTTCAGATGAGCAGTCAAATAGATATTTATATGATCCCATTTTATGTCATAAATATGAATGTGAAGGGAGAGAGGTTGGATCTTTTTTCCACTTAAAGTAAATCTAGATCAATTGAAATCCTTGGGTTTGGCATCTTTCCTCATTAGTGCTGGCAAAGCTGATATTATTAAAATCCCTCCACTCTCCCCATTACACAGCCTATTTTCAAAACTCATATTGTTTCTAGACTATAAAAAATCTGTAAACACATTCTATAGAAGTGCCAATTTCAATAATTTTTACTTTATTTAAAAATAATTATTGAAACAAAATAACTGACAATCTTGATTCTAACTGTGATAACATACTTAACACAAAATAAGACCATTGTAGCTAGAGCAGTCTGGATTTATTGATGCAATGATATAATAGAAAAAAAGCGGTTTTCAAAAAATTGGCCTGTGACAAGTATTTTCATTTTATCTTTGATATAGCACAGCAAACCTATCTTGTTCAGACACTCCAACACCAGCTGACAGCATCCATGGAGCTGGTCATAGCTGTTCTCCCACTATCCATATTCTTTCACTGAACTACTGCTCTTATGATACAATACAAATCCTTGAATTTTACAGTACAGCAGAGAGATCAAATGACTGTAGCATAACTGCAGTTAGTCTTAAGCTAAATCAAGGTAAAGATTCTTGGTTTCTGTTAAGTTAAGCTAGGGACAAAGCTTGATTTGCTTCTCACACTGAGTGAGATGCTATTGTAATAATAAATTCATGAAGTCATTAAGCTAAAGCATAAAAAGAGATTTATAACTAAGAATTTGTGTAGTTTGCACTGAAGAACTTACATTTGTTGGGTTTTGGAGGGGAGAGGAAGCAATTAGCCAATATTTAACTGCTCTTCTTACACTATTTGGGCTTTCAGTTGTAACTGGAGACTGCAGTGACCTCTACACTTTCTGGTCTAGCACAGAATAACCTCATTGACAAGTGACCTCATTGGAGGACTCTCTTCTAAGAGAAAGGGCATCACAATATAGGGCTTAAAAGAAATCAGAACTTCCGAACTTGACAACAGAAAGTGCCTTATTAATATTTTTTCTGGCTTTCCCCCCTACTTTTCATGGCTCATAACTGTAAGAACCTCTTACCTCAGCAACCATTAATCAGAATGAAAGGGAATATGCCAAGATATGCTTTAAAGCTTGTCAGTAATGCTCTTAATTAGCTATAGCAATGAGGTTCTTCTTTACTAGTTTCTGAGACACTTTGCATTTCCAATATGCCACTTTAAAATCAGTCTAGTGATGCTCTGGCTTTGCACAGAATTTCAAAGCTTAAAAGAAAAGGATCAATTCTACTGCATAAGACTTGAGAAGCCACATAATACAGTCATTTAAAATAATGTAGCCCTTATGCAGTTTCTACTCAGTAAGTATCTTGTTTCAGGTGTCCTTTATTCATACTTCAAATTTTATAGGCTTCATTTACTAATGTGAAAGTTCTGATGAGATTCAGCAAAAGAAATGGGAAGGTGGCAGGCTATAAAGCATTTCAGCTTTAGCTGCTGGTAGACAGTGAAACATTACTGAGTGATAAGGTTTATATAACAGATATATTCTAACATTTTATGGCATTCACATTATTATGGCATCAAGATTAGATGGGGAAATGGATTCTGTACTCTGTTGCTGGGCATATGAACAAACAATGGAAATGCCAAAATGACAAATGCCCGCCAATTCATTTTACTCACTTTAATTTGCAGAAAACTGCAGAAGGCCACATAGGAAATTTCTGCAGGATTAGCCTAAGGAAGGTTGAATAGGATGATTCAAACCCTTCTAAATGTTTAGCAATTTGAATATTCTCTGATTATTTCTAATGACATTCCAGGGCTTCTACCTCAAGAAGGCAGGAACCTTATTTAGCTGGGAGAAATCATTTGTGCATGACTTTGTCTCCTTTTTATGTACAGAGACTTTCAGCTGAATGGGTTAACACTAAATGTTATTCTATTTAAAATAATAATACATTAAAAAACAAGAGCAGGGTGAGCTCTCACCTAACAAGGCCAAAAGACAAGGGGGAGCGCAGGTTTGCTTACTGAGGCCAAAGGGGAGCCAGAGTTTCCGTTTGTTTTGATTTGCAAAAGCAGATTTATTTTTCTTGCATCTTTAGTGTGAAATACAAAAGTCAATTGAATTAACGGCAAAATTCCAAAAGACTTCATCAAGGCCAGTTTTTACTTCTGTGTGCTTTTGATTTTAACATGTACTTACAAGCATAACTGATGCTTCCAGCTCAAGTCCTGTCTCATTAAAGACTATAGTTTTATTTCCTGAACTTCCCCACTAAGTTTAAAAATGTGTGACTCCAGCTCTTTGTAAGCATTCTAGTGTTTTTCAGTCTCATTTAATTACTTTATTACGTGTTCACAACAAAATGTGGTAAACATTTGTGATAGAACAAATAAGCATTTGCGACAAGCAAATTGTGCAAAGTAATTTACTGTGGAAAAAAATTACTGTTCTCTTTAAAAGGAAAACATATAAGATGTTACTGGTGTAATTCTTATACAAATATACATTTCTTCACATGAGTACTCTCACAAAAATTAATAATTGCTTATGTGGGCAGATGCTCATCATTTTGAGTTTGGATGGCAAAACCAAGGTCCAAATAAGGAATACAAACCAGAATTTTGATTTTCTGGGAGAAAGACCAGACTGCAATTAAATTTTCTGAACTTAATTTCCTTAGTGATTTCAACAACTGCAATAGAAAAAGCGAATGCAGGTTCCACACCAAAATTTTATTTGATCTTATTTGTTTAATAATATCCAAACTGTGTTTAAAATTCAAACTGTCCAAAATCTCCAGAGCAAGAACTACAATAGTTTCAGCTAGCTGAAAATTCAGTCTGCAATGCATCTTTTCATCCTAAGCAAATTTAAAGTCCAAAATACAAAATTAAAAAAAAAAAAGTGTGTTAATGTCATTTTATTTTTCTGTATAAAAATACATGTGCTCTGTTTCTTATTTTTTAATATCTTGTGAATCAGTGCTATATTACATGCCAGGTAATAACAATAAGCAATGATTTATGAGGATACACACAGAGTTTTTGTCATGCTTACATGGCTTTGGTACTTGTATTTTTGTCCTTCTTAACCATGATTTCAGTTCACAGTGGTACTCTTGGCTTGTAATTTTTGTGTTTTTGTAAACCTTGATGTATAGGAGGGCATAATATATTGAGGAAGTTTATCTTCTTTTGGGTCTAATCCTTCATTAAGCTCTCTGTTCTTCATGAAAATGTACAATTCATTTAAGCCTTACTTATTTATGCACAAAAAAAACCATGTATAAGCAATTTTCCTTTTCCTTTTTCTCTGTTAGTTAAACTATTTTATTATAAAACCCTGTAAGGACACTATTTCTTTTCTGAATTGTAATTAAAGGCACGATCTGTATTATTAATATATATACTTTAGAAAAAGGCATTGTGATCTGTAAAGTCATGGGTACCAGTTGGGATTTTAAGTGAGACCCCTCTGACATGGAAGTTTAGGTTGGAATTTAACCTGATGGGTGTAAAACCTTTGTGCTGTTTTCCAGCAGAGCAGCAATTTCCCTCTCCCTTTTAATGTGCAGTGATGGGGCTTGACACATCCCTGATGTCACATCAGATGGAGAGAAAAGGCAATGTTCAGCACTGAGAGGGCACTGCCGTGCCAGCTACTGAGGCCCCAGTACAACCTCTGCAGTGCCTGCAGGTCATGGATGGAAATGCTGTCAACCCTGCAGCACTACACTATAAAATTCGAAGTGATTACTGCTAGTGATGTGCTGCCACCGATAAAAGCCAGCCACCGTGCTGTTCCTATTGACAAGATTAATTAGACAACTAAATTACTACTTTTATCTTAGCAGTGCAATCAAGAACTGGAAGAGTGCAAGGAAGACACAAATGGAAGAAAAGTTGTAGAGAGAAACCAGCCCACCTCATTTCAGGATATGTTGTGCAACCTGTGTTCCTTCAGCACTATTATTCTGCGTTTAAATTTTTTCAGGTCTTTACATGCAAGTGTTGTCATGGGCACATGTAGGATGATAAACCTGATAACCATTTATTGAATTGCCTTTTTGCATGTGAAATATAGTCTTAAAAACAACAATGAAAAAAACCCCAAGATTCCCCACCTTCTTACTGTACAGCATATTAATTATTGGATCAGCTCACACTACTAATTAAGTTAAATTCAACTGCGAAATAGCTCCCAAAGAGCCAATTTATCTAAGGTAGTATGAGCACATATTAATTTCTCCTTATACATCACCAGCTGTTATTAATTGAACTGTAGTCGCTTCAGACTACAAGTTTGAAATAATTGCCACTACGGAAATGCTTCTACACTGTACTTAACAGTGAGTTCGGTTGTTACTTAATTGATATTGATAGGAACCTGAATATAGGTAGACACCGCTCTAGCTACTTAATTTTAGAGTTTGTGAGATATTCAGAGGAATGTGTGGAATTTTCAAATTCTTCCATTGAATGTGAAAAGCTTTGTCATAAATATACATTAAGAGCAGAACTGAGTTTGATGGGTTATTCTCTACAGAAAATGTCTCCTCTTTGAAGGTGTAATATCCTTTTTCAAGTTCAGAGGAGATCACAGTGGCAGCAAGTGATTTTTCCCTGTGCAGCAGCTCCTCTCAGCTGGCTGCTTTACTAAGGTAAGGGCTGAAGTGATGCTCGCAATCTGCTTCCTCACTACCCACCTTCCACCTGCAGCTATGAAGCATCTGCGTGCTGATGCTTTGACAGCCGGTAATTCTCTGCTGTGCAAAAAACTGCCAGTATGAACAGGTATTAGGATGAAAAGGTTTATTTTGAGGCCCCTTAAGCTTCTGTATAAATATATTGCATTTAATTAGTCATGGCAGCAGAAGGTTGAAAGAGATCTTCATTGCAGATAATGAGTAATATTCGTGCATGTGAACATTTCGCAAGCAGAGGGAGACAAAAATATCCTCTGGATGCATTTCTTAGCCCCCTGGTAAAACTGAAGTAGTCTCTCCTGAAATCAATTACACTTTCTCAAGTTTCAGTCATCATAGTACAAATAAGAACAATGAAAAACTTTAGTTCTGAATTAGTTATTAGTCCCATGTTTCAGTGGAAGTGTGAGTAAAATCTGTATATTTCCAGAAACTAAAATTATTGCATTTTTTATAATACACTTTCAATATGTTGCATCTTCCAAAGCTCCTTAGTATAGGTGTTGAACTATTACTTGAGATATGAAGTTTTGGTTTCCTACATTGCAAAGGGCATTCATAAGAAACAAAAGATTGCAGAAAATGAACAATGTTCCATACATTCATATCACTTCATGTATACCATAACACATTTACTATCTTTTTGCCAAAGACCCATCAAGAACATAAGAAGAGGAGCTCTAACATATCTACAAATAACCTTTTTTTTTTTTTTTTTCATTCTTATTGTGTTCATGAAAAGAGTATCAGTGATATGATGAATATTTCTAAGGTGACATGATCTAAGGAATAATGATCTAAGGTAATCTACAAGCACAAGTTTTTTAACAAAGAACTTCTGGAAGGTTATTTTATTTTTTCCATTACTGTTATTAAACTGTAAGACTATAACCATGATTAGAAATTCACTTCGATGTATGTGGGATGATGGGAAACAAATGCTGTACCCTTTAATGAGTCATCCCCTGTATTCACAGCTCACCTGCTGATTTTAATTTATGTGATAATTTACAAAACAAAACACTTCATGTATTTCTTTCATCTATATACTGCATTTCACTTATTTTCATGAAAACATGTACTATGTTTTCTTGGATTGGGTACTCTTGTTTGGGAGCAGTTTCTAACCTCCTATCTAAATGTAAATTTCTTATGCAAACAGATTATTAATAGGGAAGTGAAACAAAATCCTTAAGCCCTTTCTAAGTAATACAAATGAATATATTTATGATAAGTTGTTATTCTTTAAAAGTGAAAACAATACTATTAATTAAGGTCTACATTTTAAATGTAATAATAAATTCAGTTTTCTAAAAGATGCAAATCAATTCCAGTTAAAAGAAGTGAATCATCATCATCAAGTTATGTTAATTACAGCATTGAAAGTCTTAAGCAAATAGCTTAGAATCTAAACATTTGAAAGAGAAATGAAGACAGAAAAACATTATATCTGTATAGAGAAGGCCTATAAGTTAGTCAAATCTACAGTTCATATATATGTCAAGCAGACTCACCAAGAACAGCTCCTGCTCCTCGAATAATCTTGTTTTAATCTTGCAACTCATATAGCCGCTTTATGTAGCTTTAATTTGGCACCCTGAGGTTGCCCAAATACATACACAATCTTATTCGAAGAAAACACTAACACAACCTAACATTCATTAGCTACTGAGAAACTACACTGAGTCAAATGGTCTATCCAGCTTTATGTGGTGATTCTGGGAATAATTTTCACCATTAGTTTACAAACTGACAAAAGCAACCTCTTTTATGTAAATTTGAGGATCCTGCTGAGGTTGCTGACAACTGATAAAATGAAATGGAGAGAAAACAACAGGGCAAATAAAAAGCAATTTGCATGAATTCTGATCAAATGGAAAGAAGCTAATGGACATGGCATTTACTTATAAGGAACTTGCCTTGTAAACTGTAGATTTCTCCAACGCTGTTCTGCCGGGTGATATGATGCCAATATGCACTACGAGGAAGTGAGATCGACTTGGATAATGTCATTGGTTCAGACAGACTGGTCTGGAGCTAAAAACCAAAGGAAACATAAATGGAAGATCACACATAGCCATACTTGGTAGATAGTCTCAAAACTGTAAATTGAACCAATGTTGTTATGAAGATCCTATTTCCTGAATTATCACAAGTTTTATACTATCATTTGAACTGTGTTATAAGCATCAGCACTGTGAATGCTCAGGAAAAAGCTGCAAAAGTATATTTGGGTATATAGGTTCATCAACGCAAGTTAATGTTAGGACATAGGAATGTGTCTCTATTTATTTACAGCTCTTCTCATTGCTGCTACAATTGTGTTATTTTCTTCTTCATGATAATGATGGATTAGCATATGCCTGAAATCTTAAACCCCTCTACAATCACATTTCTTTTTGGTCATTGAACCTGCATATTGGATTGAATACCCAGAAAGATGCTAAGAGGGAATCTGAGACAACTAGTAGAGAATTAGTAATGAAGAGTCATCAATCCCCCTAATACTCCATTCAAGTAGAGGCATCTCATCACCAAGACCAGGCTACAGCCTCAAGTGCAAATTTTCCCAGTCAGGGGACTTCACGTAGCCGAAAATGTGAATTGCATGATAAGTGTCCATGTGTACAAGAGCTATGGTGCAGATACCTGACAGAAGGAATGTAAACTTTATTAAAGAGAGCTCATTTTCAGGTGACAAATTTAAAAAGACATTTTTATTGTACAAAGTCTGTAATAAAAAGAAAAAAAAACTCTTTCAGAGACAATATCTACAATTTCTAATCTACACTTAAACAACCTACAATTATTTCAGTTTTGAGTATTAACACACACTGATGTGTGGCAGATATTCTACTTCAGATCAATCTATTGTAACTACTTCCGTTGTTGTTTTCTTGAGAATAGTCATCAAAATTGCTCCCTGTCTACAGCTAATGTCTTTTCTGTTCATTTATAGCCAAATATTACATTTCATTTGTCAGTGGTGCAGATCATCACTGGAAGCTATTTGATATGAATTCAAGAGCTTGCAGAAACATTTCCTCCATTAAAAAAAGTTCAAAATCCTTATCACAGGAATTCTATTTTTAGGAAGACTTGACAAACAAAACAAAACAAGACAACACAGAACATTTCCTTTTTTGTGGAGATCAGAGTAATAACAATCTAAGCTATTTTACCGTATTACTATACCAAGGGTAAAAAGGGTAACATTGTTGAGTAAGAGAAATAAATAAAAATATGTAACTTCAATACACACATGATTTATTTATAATTTATTCACACAAAAGGTAAATTATAGTCTTGAGGCAATAGGCAAAACTTTTTATTATTATGCATTCTGAAAATAATAATTCCATTGAAGGGAACCACTTTGACTGTGGTTCACTATCTCAAAGCTAAATCCATGGACTGAAATGAAATGGTTAAAGTTATATCATTACTCCTGATCTGAGGTGATTAGTTCCTGCTTAATCTGATCAACACTGATGCAGAACAACTTCATATGCACATATTAAAGCTTTGAAAGAAAAAAAAAATCCATTCTCATTATAAATGAAGAATTGCTCTAGTGCAGATCATGTTGTAGACATTCACAGTACTTGTTTCCTCAGATGCTCTGATTAAAGAACGACTGATATCACCTTTTGGGCAAGAAGTATCACCATATTCTAACTGCAATAAGACCAGATGAACTACATTTCTTTGGGGACTTCATAGAGAGAAAATACAATTTCTGTTTTATTAAAATATTGTCCTCTTGAAAAAAATATTCAAAATACTTTGTCAATTTTGTTTTTAATTTGAGACTATAAAATGTAAAAAGAAACATATGGATTTGAAGACCTTATCACCTCATATATCATATAAAGGATGATAATTCAGTAGCACATTAATTTGTACATGAAGTTATTTTTACTGACCATTAGATCACTATTAGCTACAATTAGGCTTTTCATCTTCTTTTCTCTATAAAAAACACATTATTGGTCAAATGTAATTGACAATGACAGAATGCTTACTCCAACAAACTGCTGTTTGTAAAAGTATTTCTGTGTTAAAAGAAAATTGCATTATCTACTGACAGAAACCTACTTTCTCTAGAGACTAACATATAGGCTAGATTGTGGGTGTTTCAGATAAAAACTTGAAACCAAGGTGAAGAAAACAAGTATATAAATATCCATATTATCAGTTTTTCATATGCCACTAAATAGCTTTTGGTTATATAAACTATTACAGACCAAACTAGAATTTAATGTACCAAGATCTACTGTTTATAATCCCTTTTCCCCAACTGTAAATGAACTTCCGGTATTTAATGGTGTTAACAAAAGAAAAAAAAAAACAAAAACAAAAAAACCAAATAAACAATTTGTAAATCAGGGAAGATGAACCAGAACCATTTACTTTTTAAATAATTAGTCAGTCAGGTTTTAGACTTCTGGTGTTCCAAACCAGTGGAAGAGATCAGTCTGGGTAAGCTCAGACACTTCATCCCAGATACTCTTGTCTTCATCCTTTCATTATGCCTCAAATAAAAACAACAGAGTTTTCCTCTGCCCTTTTCTGAACCAGCTAACTCAAATAGAGAATGTTTCACTATGGAAAATCAATTAAATAACCTTTTAATTTTCTTCTTTTCTTGAAACAGGTAGACCATCAGTTTCCTGCACAGATTTATTTCTGTCCTTAACATAAATATAGCAATTCAAAAAATATTTAAAAATTATTTCACTTATCTCCTTAGGCTTATTTCCCAATGACAAAATCAAAACAACATCTCTGAGTATGGATCCCTTCTTACGTGACAGGCAAATGTTCAGCTGTTACTTTCAACACCGGCACTGTTTCCCTGGAAAAACAGGCTCAGATGCATTAGCATCAACCATCAGAAAGGGCCATAATGGTAGAGGTAGCACAGACACATAGAAGAAATAACTCCTTGATCTGGGAATGAATTTCAGGTAATTCTGCCTCTCTACTCTGGTAAGACCCCACCTGAACTACTAGATCCAGCTCTGAAGCCCCCAGCACAGGAAAGACATGGAACTGTTGGAGCAGGTCCAGCAGAGAGTCACAAAAATGATCAGAGAGCACGAACACCTCTCCTATGAAGACAGGCTGAGAGAGAGTTGGGTTTGTTCAGTCTGGAGAAGAGAAGGCCTCAGGGAGACCTTATTGTGGCCTGTGAGTACTCAAAGAGGGCTTGTAAGAAAGATGCGGATGGACTTTTTAGCAGGGCTCATTTACGATAAGACAAGGGAGAATAGTTTTAAACTAAAAGAGGGTAGATTGCGACTAGGTACAAAAAAGAAATTTTTTACAATGAGGGTGGTGAAACACTGGCTCAGGTTGCCCAGAGAGATGGTAGATGCCCCATCCCTGGAGACATTCAAGGCCAGGCTGGACAAGGCTCTGAGCAACCGGATGTAGTTGAAGATGTCCCTGCTCATTGCAGAGGGCTTGGACTAGATCACCTTTAAAAGTCCCTTCCAACCCTAATCATTCTATGATTTCACTGAGGGTTTTTTGCAGTCTTGAATCTATGAACCAACCTTAATCTTTAGTCTATAGGTATAGAAATATAGAGGAAAGTAAAAGCAATATACCAAATTAAATGTATATAATATATTACAGTAGCATTAAATAAAATATGTCTAGAATGATTTTGCTACAAATACGTCTCAAATCTGATGAGACCTTGGGAAATGAAAAACATAAATTCAAACTTTTTTTGCACAACTTAAGAGGGGGAAAATGCTGATGTAGTTAGAACTCAGGTGAAAATAAAAGTAGAAATGCATGTATCAAAACCATATCAACACAAAGATTTTTTTTGGTGGGAATACAAAGAAAAATCCATCAATGAAGTGTTTTTGTTGTCTGACATTAAGTACCTAGTAGTTAGGTTTCTTACAGAATCTTTCTTTGATAAGACACCTTTCACATAGTGAACGTTACATTTCTTTCCTGTATCCAAATCCAAAATATCAAAAATATTAAGTCATATGAATCCTTTGCATTGCCAGCAACTTTACAACTTTAAAGGACTACTTGATTAAAATAGAAACAATTAAAAAAACCTATTAATGTGTCACTGTAAGTAGTTCCCCATATTTTTCATTATCGTTCTCTCATGAGACAAGTTTTAAGGGCTAGATTTTCTTTTAATTCCCATAGGCCATCTCCATTGACTTAAATAGATTTGTTACTCAGATATCAATAAAGAATACAGTTCCAAGAATGGAGCCTGTTAAATGTATTAGGGTTATGAGCTTTGATCTGTTTAGCATATTATTTTGGTTAGCATTTACTTTTTGCACTAAAAAAGTCAAAACACTGAAGGTGACAGAAAACACATTTGGTTTGTGGAGAAGAACTGAATAATATGTAGTTCATTCAATTTTTTAGCCTGCAATAAAACAGTTTACTTTTTACAGATATGTTCTCGAAATAGGTTAGTTTATTACAGATTAAAAAACCTATCTCATTTCACATCCTCATTAGAGTCTTTAAACAAACAGAAAGAGAACTAGGTCATAGAAGTCTAATGAGAATTGTGGTCTGGAAATATGAATTAAATATCATTATTTAGGTTCTTAATAACTCTAAATAAGTTTGCTTTTTTACTTGAAGAGGAAGAGTGGTCAAGAAACATATTTCACTTCTCAGCTGACTGTGGAATAGCACAGACTCATTTCACTGTATCCACAGTGAAAAATTACTCGAGTTTAAGAACTACACAATCTAGATGGTAGCACCAGCTGAGGTACCTGCTCAGCTATCAGCTGTATGAGAGAACAACCAGGAGGGAAGAAGGATTTTTTTTTTAAATGACTTTTCAGTAATGATCGAGAAAAAAGGTGTCATGTTTGTCTTTTTTTTGCAAAAGCATATACTGTTGTCCCATGTTCAACTTCTGTACTATGACACATAAACCTGTTCTACAAAAAGCAGATCCCATCCAGTACTGTGAAGAAGATTATTCCTTCTTGAGCACAGTGTTTTGCCCTTGTTTCTGTTGAATTTTAAACTGTTGTTTGAAACAATTCTTATTATATGTTCTAATAATTAGATTGTGCCTTGGTGCAGAACTTCTGTGAAGATACTTAATAAATCTCGATGCAAGTTATATTCCTATGAAAGTCCAATGAGAATATCTACCTTTTGGTAATGTGTTCTTAATAATTACTCTTTGGTTATAATTCCCCACAACCCTTTGTTCACAATAACTTAGCTTGCTTAGAAAGAGGACTATGTTCATTACTTAAAAGTGTCTACTATTAATATAAACACTTACAAGTATCAGCATACTATTTATTTGCTATACACTGCTTAATTTTTAGTTTTACGTTTTTATCCAGCTTGCTGTTCCTGACAGGATACACAATATTGGCAAAAACTCCACCAACATATGACCTCATAAGTCTTCTGAAAAGACTTATAGAAAAGCTAGCTGTGAAAGTCATTTCAGTGATTTCAGTCTTTATAATATATTTCTCACATTTAGATTTTCAGCAGCTATTCTAACTTTGTTATGACCTTTTAGAGAGTTTCGTAATCAATTATGGAGGAAAAAATCTCAAAATAATAACACTGCTTTGCAGTGCCAAGGTGATTATTCTTTGGTGGTGGAATAACATTATGTCTGAATAATAAAGAAATGGGGAAAGAAAAACATTCTGAAAGGAGATTCAATGGTACTGATTTTTTTTTCTAATCTCCTTGACCACACTATAAAGAGTGAATTGGGCCATTTTTATCCTTTTCTGGCAGAAGTGTGTTGTTATTTTTTTTTTTTTTCCTTGTTGTTTTTCCTTTAAAATAAGCTCATAATAGATCACTTTGTTGTCTGGCAGAATGGATTAATGTTGGAGAAAAGTAGATGGACTTTACAGCAATGGATTTTATTTGGATTATATTTATTGAATGTCAGTAAGGTGTGTGTCTTCACCCACATTCTGTTCACAAAATTTTGGTTTTGTTTCTTTCATGAAAGAAGTTTCCTGTCCATGGAAGCTACACTAATTACTGTGAGGGTGGAAGGTCAGGCTCTGACATCTTTACAAGTTTGAGTTATTGTATTATACACAGGCAATATATGAAATACTTCATCCATTTTTCATCACAGAAAAACACTCACTAATTACATGGGAGATGACGCTGACAAGAACAGAGATGAGACTGTTTCAAGCCTGACTAAAAGTAGGTCTCAGTGAAAACAAACACAACTAAATAGTAGGAGTCTCTAACACATAGGAGAAATTGCTACTAGGTTGAGATAATTTCTTCAATAAACGCAATAAACACATAAATTTATATATGTGTGATAGAGAATCCAGTATTGCACAGATATTATTTGCACATATTCCTTGTCCTGTCTGTTATCATAAAATGGGAGCTTTTATGAGAGAGGTGCTGGATGACATGAAGGAAAAGATTTTGCATATAGACATTTGCTGACCTGAAAACATACCGCATTTTGGGACAAGACTGTGCCCAACTTTAAAATAATTTCACATTTTAAAAGTAAAAATCTAGAACTATTGAAGATGCTCAGTACTGATACACTTGTTTAAAGGTATAGATATTTCCAGATGGAAAATGGGGAGGATCAGGCCAAAAAACCACCTAAAATCAAAAAGCAAAATCTAAATTAACACCATATCCCTACATATTTTATTCAAGGCAAAAATAGAAATGAATCACAGTCCTAGAACAGTTCATCATGTTCACTCACGAATATCTGAAGTGAAGGCAGTTGGCATAGAACGCACTGATATAGATCAGCTTAAACTCTCGGGTGTTAGCTTTACCTTCGAAGATATGTTCTAGGGGTCATTCATCTCAAGCAGTTCATCACCGAAATGATCATTTACAGATTTGACTCATTTCAAAAAGAAACAGTGAATTATGTGCATGATTGTGAGTGTTTGCTAGTAGGTGGTATAAAATAGAAGTCAATGATGTGAGGGTTATGAGGAGGTCACTGAATTAAGGAGTTAATAGTGGCCTGAAGAGTACAGAAGATGTTATTTGATTTGACAAAACAATATTGTGATTGGGAGAGATACCTGAGAATAGGAGGAAAGTCACTGACACTGCTGTCTTTAAGAAGGGGAAGAAGGAGGACCCAGGGGACTACAGGCTGGTCAGCTTCACCTCAGTCCCTAGGAAGATGGTGGAGCAGCTAATCCTGGAAATAATTTCCACTCACATGAAGGATAAAAAGGTCATCAGGAGTAGTCAGAATGGATTCATCAATCTGACACTCTCTTTTGATAAAATAACTGGCTTGGTAGATGAACAGAAAGCAGTGGATATTGTTGATTTTGACTTCAGGAAGGATTTTGATACTGTTTCCTGTAGGATCCTCAGGGAGAAGCTGATGATGTATGGGCTGGATAAGCAGCCCATTTCAATGAGGTGGACTGAAAATTGGCTGAATGAATCAGCCTAGAGGATGACAATGAGCGGATTAAATCTAGTTGGAGGCAGTAACTAGCAGTGTACCCTAGGGGTCAATATTGTGTCCAGTCTTGTTCAACATCTACATTAATGATTAGAATGATGGGACAGAGTGCATCCTCAGAAGATATACTTATGTCACAAAATGGGATGAGTGGCTGATAAACCAGAGGGTTGTGCTGCCATCCAGAGGGATCTCAACAGGCTGGAGAAATCAGCTGACAGGAACCTCATAGAGTTCAACAAGGGATAGTACAAAGTCCTGCACCTGTGAAGGAACAATCCCAGGCCCTAGTATGTGCTGGGGGTTGCTGGAAAGTGGCTTTTCAGAAAAGGACCTGAAGGTCTTAGTGGATGTCATGTTGAACATGAGCCACCAAGATGCCCTTGTGGCAAAGAAGGCCACCAGTATCCTTGGCTGCATTAGGAGTGTTGCCAGCAGGACAAGAGAGGTGGTCCTCCTTTCCTTTTGCTCTGCACTGATGAGGCCACACCTAGAGTGCTGGGTCCACTTCTGGGATCCTCAGTGTAAGAGAGACATGGAATGCTGAAAAGAGTCCAGCAAAGCACCACTAAGAAGACAAAGAGACTAAAGTTTTTATCCCAAGGAGAGGCTGAGAGAGCTGGGACTGCTTAGTCTGGAGTAGAGAATGCTCCAGGGGGATCTTATCAGTGCTTGTAAATACCTGAAGGGAGTAGGCAAAGTAGACGGAGTCAGGCTCTTACCAGTGGTGCCTAATGACAGGATCAGAGGCAATGACTAGAAACTGAAACATAGGAGGTTCCCTCTGAATATCAGGAAACACTTTTTTACTGTGAGGGTGACTGAGCACTTTCACAGGTTGCTCAGGGAGGTTGTGGATTCTCCCGTGTTGTAGATATTTAAAAGCCATCTGAATATGGTCAGTTCCAGGTGGCCCTGCTTGAGCCTGGGGGGTTGGACAAGATGACTTTCAGAGGGTCCTTTCATCCTCAACTAGTCTATGATTCTATGATTAGCATTTCCAAAATAATAGAGAAGGTTTTACTGAAAAGGGAGAGTGTCAGATCCATCTTCTGAACAAGGTAGGGGTAAATAAGTTGGGGTGGGAAAGAACAAACTGAAAGGCATCAGTTGAAGAGGTCAAAGAAAGAGACTGTCCACTAAAGGCTGGTATGCTTCACTAGGAGTAAGTGTTTTCTGGGGAACTCAACCTGAGATTTATGGTATTCTACAAGGCTCTTTTTGATGAGGTTTATCAAGCCAGAGTTAAAAGTAGTGAGGCTTGCAATCAGTGCAGACTTAAAAAGTCTTCTCGTCCTTCCTCTCTCTGTTTTTTACTCTCCTTGCCCTGCTGGGTATTCCTCTCTCTGACAAAGATGCTCGTGTCAGACTTCAACCTGATATGCTTTGGAGAAGATTTCAAAGTATAAAAGTTTTTTTCATGGTATTGCTTTCCAAAAGATATGACAGTCTTAAAGATGTATTTAGGACATTTGAAGTCTTCAGTCGTTTACCTGAGAGTACTGGAAGGACACCCTTTCTGACTTCATAGAAGTTGTTTTGGACAGTTTTAGAGCTGGTATGGTAAAAGTCATAGCATGAAAAAAATGTCCCTAAGTGGAGACCAGATTTCAAAAACTCTCTCTGACATTTGGCAAGAAAGGTGAAATAAGGATGAACTTCTTCTATTGTCTAGGACAGATCAGTATTTCCCAATTACACACATTAGTGGAAATCCCATTTGTTTTAGCTACTTCATTTCAGTATATAGAAATTTCTCGTACCAATGAACTTTAATAAAATGGCAGGAATACTTGCTGAAACAATAATCATCAATAACCTTTCATGAATATTCCTTATTAAGCTTATCAAGCTTATGAGGGCAGGACTCCAGTATTCAGTAACACACATAATCTTGCTGACCTCTACTTTCTGACATTTTTAGAAGTTAGTTTTATGTCATACACTGATATTTAAATTAAAAAGAAAAAATAGAAAACCTAGAATACATAAAAATTGCTATCATTAGTAAAGCCCTCTTCAATGACTCTTCAATACCTCCAAAAAGAACATATTTCCTTCCTTTTAACAAGTTACTTTTAAACATTATGAACGCAACTTGACTCATACATACTGGGGCTAGTTATACGTGTGCAATGGTCATGAATGTACATGGATGTAAATTATTAAGGTTTAACTTTGAAATATACAATATTTTTGTAGGGAGTGCTAAAAATATGTCCATGCATATAAACACACAAATGAAAGTGTAAGTTTAATTTAAATTCATTTACTCATATTTCATTTAATATTTACTTCAGTAGCTCCATTGCCTTAAGTGGACTTTTACAGACTTAAAATCACATGAGAAGCTAGCATGTAAAAATAAAGGGCTATTTTAGTCCACTGTGTGTTCTCACACATAAGGGGATCATATCATGATTGTGTATATAGACAGAATAGACAAATAATTTTTGACATTTCTCAGAAACTTCAGTAGGCAATCATTCAAAAGCAATGAAAAAACTTCTAAATAAATCTACAAAATGTATATTATTTTCAGTTTCAAAAAAACCTTAAAATGAGAGACAAGACTCTCAAATCACAGTCCAAATTTCTGCATATAAAAGAAGTTCATGAAATTTTTGCTTTTTTTACTGATGTTAGTTTACTTATGCAGCAAAAATAGATGCAAATCAGGAACCCAATTTGGAAAGTGGGAAGCAGAAACGTGTTGGTAAATTGCTGTATCTTTCATCATACTCATATCAGCCTAATAAATCATAGAACTGGCAACTTTCTCTATTTAATTTTGTTTTCAGACAATAACTTAGGTGGTGTTTTTTCCACTGGCAAAAGTCGCTTGGTGTAGTGTAGGTTGTAGATGCGTGACTACATGCCATATAACTCAAGCCTTTTGAAATCGATTGTTGCCATCTAACAGTACAATCCTTTGCTTCTGTGCTGGCAAGTTCCAGCTTCACGAGACAAAGGAGACAGAATTATATCTGTTGCCATGGAAATCTGCAACTCCATCACTTTTTTTCTTCATGTAATATAAATGTATGTAAAGGTGATCACTAAACAATATGTGAGAAATATTACAGAAATGCCATCATTTTACAAATGATTTTACAAAATCTCTCAGGTAGTAGCAATTGCAATTTTACCACTGTGTCTCACAAGGAAATGATTAAGAATAATGAAAAGACCACAAGTTCTCCCATTTTATAAAAAAGAATCTCTGCTGATTTGTCAATGGACTTTGAATCACAGATGCTGTAGAGATAGGCATTCAACAGTCAGCCATATGAATCCATATGAATCTTGCTTGGCAGCTACCTTTATAGAAATGAATTCTGACAGACTGAATACGTGATGACACTCACAGCTTTTATCCTGAGACAGTCATAAGTAACAGAGTGATATATGCTTCAATCATAACATGGAAAATCTCCATTAAGGCCTTGCTGCTGAATACTGCAGAACTGAATCACTTTTGAAAAAACACTATTCCTTCGATTTAGATGGGTAAGTACTCTGATACTTTTTAATATCTTCATCATCAACGTGGGCAGTGGGACAGAATCCACCCATAGCAATTTGGGGATGACATCAAACTAGGGGAAGGAGTCAAATACTCAGAGAGAAGGGCTTCCATTCAGTGGGACCTCAGCAAAGAAGAAGAAAGGGCTGATGGGAATCTCATGCAGTTCAGCAATGACAGATGCTAACGCTGCAGCTGGGCCAGGGCAACTCAGTGGCACAAGCACAGACTGGGGACTGACTTGCTAGGTGAAAGCTCTGCCAAAAGGACCCAGTGATTCTGGTGTTAACATGAATGACCTGTGTGCAGGTGCAGTGATGGAGGTTAATGACACATTGGACCACATTAGCAAAAGCACGGCCAGAAGGTTGGGAGAAATCTCATTTCCCCACAATTTCATATTTCTGAAACCACATCTGGAATTTCAGCTGTATTCACAGAGTCTTTGCAGTTGGGACTTAGTGCAAGATAAATGTAAAGCTGGAGAGAGCCTGGAAGAGAACCTTTAAGAAGTAGAATATGATCAGTGAAGCTGGATTAAGTGTCTAATGTTTATGCAGCATGAGAAAGAAAAGGCTTAGAGAAATCTAAATCCAGTTTCTCCCTCTTCTTAAAGATATATTGTAGAGAAGACTGTTACCAGAGATGCACAGTGAAAGGACAACAGTCACAGGCTGTGGAAAGGGAAATTAGTGACAGACTTAATGAAAAATTCTTTACAGTTAGAGCAGCCAAGCACTGGAATGGGTACTCATAATCTGAACCTTTGAGGGTATTAAAAACTTGACTCAATAAGACTCTGGGTAACTTGATCTAGTTTTGATGTTATCCCTCCTTTGAACAGAAGGCTAGTTGACCTGACCACCAGTATTTCCTTCCAATGCCTGTTTTTCTGATTCTGTAGTCAATAGGTTTGAAAATCTGAGAGCTAATGAGATGTGTTATGCCAGTGCATTCACCTGACATTTTGCTTACTGTAGCAGTTGCACATCTTTATATGATATAGTTACTATACTAAGTTAAATAATGTCAAATCAACAATATAGGATCTGTACCATCTGTGCTACCGTATTACATTTTTCTGAATCAGATTCCTGCACAGTTGATAAATAAAAACTGTTAGCACGGCTGGCATCATATGGGATATCAGTAAGGCTGAGAGAAAAAAGGAACATAAACAACTCCTATCTGGACAGGCTTTGGTTAATACATATCAAAAGACAGCTGTACTTAGAAAAGTGCCCATATTTCAGTTATGGCATTTTTAGATAGTAATTATTTGTTGTCTTCAGTATAAACATAATCAGAGAGATTATTATAAATACTTTTCAGGTTAAAAAAACCTGTCATCATTATAAAATAGAGTGGAAGCAGAGAAAAAATGCAATATGAAGACAGAGGGTAAATTTCACCTAATTTCTATCATATCAACAGGTACCTGATGAGCCAAACCACAAAAAGCACAGAAGAGATTTACAGAGTAACTTTAGGACTATTATGAGAATTTTTGATCCCCTCTCAGTTTATGACGTTTTATAATTCTCCTGTTCTCTGAAAAGCAGTGTGCCCCTCTGTAAATCGTTGATAAAGAAGTTTCTTCTAGATCTGAGACAAAGCTTTAACTATTCCCTTGGGTCATGTAAAGAACTTCTGAACAGAGTTGCTGAAAAAGAGGAAGGGCGTGTTTGACAAGAGACACAGAATGATGCCATAGTTCAAAAGACTGATGAAAACCATGTGAAAAATAACTTTTACAGAAATTAATTCTTCTGTGAATAAGTAATTGACTATGATACAGGATTTGTTTTGTTGTTGTTTTGTTGCTGTGTTATTCCCAGTGTACAGCTGATTATTCTATGACCTTGGGCAACCTATATGAAGCTGAATTTGGCCTTAATCTTTCCTCATTTTACTCATTAGTATAATTATTATAATAATACCTGTCTCCTGAGAGCACTGGGTGGCTTCATCAGCTATTATTTTTGCTAATAATAATAGGAGCTCTATAAGCTAGTTTACTTTACAGAAAATGGATTTCTCAAAATAGCAGATATGACATTAATAATAAATTAAGTTCACTGGACAACTGTCTTGGGAATTATTTTTCTAGTAATACTGAAGTCAATATAACCTGCTCCTCTGTTAAGAGAGTTCGATGACATAAACCTACCAGCACAGCTATACAAGCATGTTGTTTTCAATGTACACAATGCCAAAGAAAACATCCCTTCAGTATTAAATGCTTCTCAAATTTTAGTTAAGGGGAAGGCCGGGAATAGCCAAAGAGGGTTCAGTCAAGGATGCAACAATTACTGTTTAATTAAAGCAACAGTTCCTAATTTATCACTCGTATCAGCCACAGCTTTTAGCAAATAAGACTGCTAATCAAGTCTTTAATTTTGTTCAGGGAAAGTCCTTTGGCTGTTCACTTTCTGCATTTTCTGGAAACAAATATGAATTTCAACTTGACAGGGCCTCTCCAACTACTTTGCTATATCTGTAAATATGCAATATTTTGCAAAGTACAAGAAAAGATAAAACAAACAAACAAATGTGCTTATTTCACCAACCTTCAAAACTACTTATATTCAAAAGCAACTTTGTAAAGTTGAAATACAAGATACCCGACTTCTAAGAAATATGCACCTAGTTCTCGAAAAAGTTCCTATAAATGAGAATGTGTGGCTACATGGATTTTTAAAGTACCTACAAATTCTCAGGAGGGTTTGCATCTCCAGATACCTTACTATGCAAAAATAGTTGCCCTGTTGCATTTAGACAAAGTAACAAGACCCTAGCAGCTTAAATCATAATGCTCACAGTACAGCAGTTGCACGCAAACATGTAAATGAGCTGAACAGAACAGGGGAAAGTGTTCACAGGATTTATGTGTGGAGCTTTAGGATGGATTAATAGAATGAAGCAGGCTCGTTGCAGACAAGAAATTGTACTGTCTCAGTTATGAGACACCTCTGTGAAGCTTTTATTACAAATTTTGTTTCAGTTCCTACTGCATATTAGGAGGAAAGCAGATTTGAACCTTAGTCTTAGGTAGCACATTAGACAGAAAGCTAGAACACTGCAACACTATGAAAAATATTCTAGAAATTTTTGAGGATGAAAGAATGAGAGTAACTTCTAGGTTAGGATACACATCTGTGTGGTGAAGTACTTTGGCTTTAGTTCCTAGGAGAGATTTAGATCATCTTTTTGCATTCAAGATGGTCCAGCCGCATAGCTATGGATAAGAGAGATTTCAAAACTGTGTCAGGCAAGGGAAGAATTGAATTTTTCCCACCATGCTCGGAAAGAAAGCCCTCGTGACTCTACCACTTCAAAAACATTCAAAACTCCAGTGCAAGCTTTAGTTTTCAAACGGCAAAACAGCATTTAAACTACATCACTAACTACCGAAAATAGCTGATACACTCTTATGCAAGCACTTGCCAGCTCTGTTTTCACACCTGCCCACACCACTTTCCCACACATTCCACAAACCTTTATGTTCTCTGTAGTGTTTCTGACATGACAAATAGCTCTGTTCCCACCTGCTCTATCACTTGTTCGAGCAGCTGTACTAACCCTTTGTTACCATAGTAAAGACTTTCCCTATACTGTGGTTTCATTGAAACACACAGAAAACATCCAACAACTACAACCACCTGCAGCATCCTCCAGAGAAGCTGGGATTGACACCTCATCCTCTCACTGCCTGCAAGGTGCTGGATAGAGGCAAAGCAGACCCCTGCAGCTTGCAGAAGAAGATGGGGTAAAAAAGGTGTTGAATCAGTAAGAAAGGAAAAGGCGGGAGACTCTAGTGGCTGTGAAAGCTTGAATTTCATGGTGGGATGAAGTATTTTATTTTAGGAAGTGAGCAACACCTGCTGCATAGCTTTTGAATGCTGATGCGGTATCTGAATGTCTGTTAACAGTATCTGAATGTCTGAGAATGTCTGAGTAACAGTCCCTGAAAAAATGCCAATGAAACAAAAATACATTCAATAAAATATTTTATTTTAAATAAGATTAAAAAATAAACCAGTTCCAGTTTGAGGAACTGTTAACTGCCACCCAGTTTGAATATCCACAAATCCCATTCCTTCTTCTGAAGCAGTGAATCTCAGGAATAGACTTGTGATGCAACTTTAGGATTCACTTCATTCAAGTACGCAGTTTTCTGAGCTTGAGGACTAACAAAGAGCCTGGCAAAATTATTAAAAAATTCTCACAGAAAAATCAGAGTCAGGAAAAATGTCATTATGTGGTTAATGAACCAAGAACCCTATGGGAAATTACTGATACTTACGGGAACAGGGTTTATAAAACTCAAACCTAAAAGTACACAGGTTCTGGCTTGGGTGTAGGGGAGAAAGTCAGCATTCTTGTTTCTGTTGTTAATCTTTGCAATATTTACAGATGGTCATGGTTTGCCAGTGGATGCACAGATCCTGCAGTGGAACACTCCCAATTTTCCATTATTGGTTTCCAGCACAAAGAAGGGTGAGATTTCCAGAAGTCCTCTCCTGCCAAAAGCCATGTGAGGCTATTTGGCTTTAACTTGTAACTTCCAAGGATCTCTAGGACCAGTAATTGAAATAAATTTCACAACACCTCTGCAAATGAAGTCAACTATGTATTGCAATAAATCAGCTGGCTTTTTACAGGGTTGTAAAGTTTCTAAACAAATATTATACAGCAACATCATACAGTAGTTTCAGATGGGATATACAGAACAATATTGTGCTAAGCATTTGCATGAATAACTGACCTGAGGTTATACTTTAGCTTAGGTTAAGTGCACGAGTTCATGAATGATCATGCGTATTCAGAAGCTCAGTACTTGAGCTTATACATAACTTGGAAACAGAAGAAAATGTACTAAGAGACCAGTGTGTGATGACATGGGATCATTTATGGATGAACTCCAGAATTTGCTTCTTCATTTTCTCCTCCGGGTATTGATTCAAATCAAATGCATTTTGGCAGAATTACAGCATAAAAGTGCTTTGTCATATTAAGTAATTGAAGTGCTGAAATGGAGTCCAAAAGACATATATTTTAACTAAATATTTCATATAATCATTGGGTTGGCAGCCTCAACTTGTGTCTCTCTGAACTTCCTATGCTTCACAAGTTGAAAATAATAGCTATACCATTGCATAAAGACATAAATAACAATCATAAACCAGACAAAGCCCTGAAGATGCATTGGCAAATGTAGGATACTTCAAACTGAAGCAATCATTTAAAAATGTTAATTTAGAATGTTTCATGTGTTTGTTGATGATGTTTGATATTGTAATATTGCAATGAGTATGTGTTGAAGTTGTGATCAGGTTAAAAACACATAAAGAAATACACAGCACAAACGTGTTTACAGAGCAAAGCTAAATTGTAAGTTCATTATGAAACTAATGCTGCTATTTTCTTCAACGTCAGAGGTCCTTTCCTTTCCTTTCCTTTCCTTTCCTTTCCTTTCCTTTCCTTTCCTTTCCTTTCCTTTCCGTCCCTTCCTGTCCCTTCCCTTCCCCTCTCCTCTCCCCTCTCCTCTTTCCTGTCCTTTCCTGTTTTAAGACAACTTGCATTGTTATTCTTCATTCTATTTACATTCTCATTAATACCATGCCTGGCAACACTGTCATTTATATTTATCCTCAGACCAGTCCCATTAAATACTCTTACCCTACTCGTTCTGTTCTAGATAAGAAAGATTAAATGACTTGCCGCCTTATTTCTTATCCACCTTAGTCTTCAGTCTCTCTTTAAGCCTAGTTCCATTGCGTGATATTTGTCTTCTTTGGCACATTCATTATTTCCATCCCTATATGTATATATATATTTTAAATAATATATAAACTCATTGATATTATCTCCTTTAAATGACAAAAATCTATCATGATGAGTCATTCACTTAAGCTGAATATGAGACAAGACTTGTAAATAATGAGAATGGAAGAGAAATATACAGGTGCAGTGTTCCATAAAGGTGTTTATCTTCTTGTAGACATCAAAAGGATCACAATCTAAAATGATATTATTTTTGCAGCTCTGTTGTCTAAAGCAAAACAAGTGTCATAGAATATTTCCTACGATAATGCTATGAAACTTGTGCCATTATCATGTTTTCATGCATTTACACTTCGGTCTTACTGACGTTTGATTAACTTCAGCTAGTTAACATCAACTTCAGTGCTATCTTATTTAGAATTATGGTTTTACATATTGTAAATTTTTATTCTTTTGAGGTTATATAATCAGTTCTTACTGCAAGCCCTTGAAATAAGTGATTTATAAATTTATAAAGCTATGACTATTTCCTTAACATGCCTCCCTCATATGTGTAGTCATAATATCAGAAATCCACAGTTCTTAAACTCCCATTCTATTTACTTGAACAACAGTGGGTGCAGAAGTTGCATCAGAAGTGTTTGCAGTAGAGGCTAAGTGGCAGGAGATCAAAGCTGGTATTAGAGCAGAAAATCAGGCCTTAAGTTCCAATGCAATATGACAGTAAGCACATTATCATCATGATGTAGAGGTTAGATAGACAAGTGCTGCTGAGAACAACTATGTTGACATGCTGCTGTGTGAAAATCATCTTCACTGAGGTTCTTTAAAATAAGATCACCAAAACCAGCATTGCTCATTCCAAGGAGGAGGACACTCAGCATTTATGAAGAGTGAATTATTCGTTTTCCTCCTCTCCTCAGGATGGGATAACTAGGAAGAACTGATTGTTCACTGATGTCTCTGTAAACCAATTCAGCTCAGTAACCCTGCAGATCCTTTTCCTTTTAGATAGTGGTTTTTTTGCCAGATTAGCAAATTGAATAGTCTCCCTGAGTCAGATAAGCACCTGAGATTACAGAAAGGAAGTAGAAGGACCTTGTGGTGTAGCCTGGGGACATAGGAAGGATTGAAGAGCTGGCTGTTAAGACACTCAGATGTGCATCTTCCATGCTTAACATCAGAATACAGTTAGTGGGGATACACGCTATTCTTGAGGTTACTGCCTACTTTTTTTTTTTTTTTCATAATTCCAAGACTGCCAGTCCAACCTGATTTCTAAATGTTATATATAAAAACAAAAGGGGATGTGGTGTGTATGTGTGTACAAGAGAAGAGATATGTAGGAATGCAGACTATTCACATCATAAAGCCAAAGTTGTTGACACTCTCATATTGATATATAACAGTGCTAAATAAAAATCTTGTAGATACTGCTATTGTCCTTTTTAACTAATTTGGCATGTTGATACTGTGAAACCACTAACAAAATTTGACAGAAGGACCGCTTAGTGGATAAGGAATTGGCTAGATGGCTCACTCAAAGAGTTGTGGTCAATGGCTCATTGTCCAAGCGGAGACCAGTGATGAGCACTGTTCCTCAAGGGTCGGTATTAGGACCGCTGTTGTTTAACGTCTTTGTTGGTGACATTGACAATGGGACTGAGTGAAACCTCAGCAAGCTTGCCAGTGACACCAAGCTGTGTGGTGTGATCAACACACAAGAGGGAGGGGCTGCCATCCAGAAAGACCTTAACAGGCTTGAAAGGTGTGCCCGTGTGAACATCATGAAGTTCAATAAGGCCGTGCAAGATCCTACACATGGGTCAGGGTAATCCCAAGCACAAATACAGGCTGAGTGGATAGTAGCCCTGTTAAGAAGGACTTTGGGTTGATGAGAAGTTCAATATGACCTGGCAATGTGCACTCACAGACCAGAAAGGCAAATGTATCAAAATGTATGGGTTGCATCAAAAGAAGCATGACTAGTAGATTGAGGGAGTTCTCCCCCTCTGCTCTGCTCTCATGAGAACCCACCTGGGGTCCTGTGTCCAGCTCTGTGGGCCCCAACATAAAAAGGACATGGACCTGTTGGACTGAGTCCATAGGAGGACCATAAAGATGATCAGAGGGCTGTAAGACCTCTCCTATGAAAACAGGCTGAGAGAGTTGGGGTTGTTCAGCCTGGAGAAGAGAAGGCTCTGGGTAGACCTTATTGCAGCCTTCCAGTATCTAAAGGGGACCTACAAGAAAGTTGGAGAGGGACTTTTTACAAAGGCATGTAGTGATAGTATAAGGGGTAATGGCTTTAAACTGAAAGAGGGTAGATTTAGGTTAGATATACGGAAGGAATTCATCATCATGAGGAGAGGCACTGGTACAGGTTACCCAGAGAAGTTATGGATGCCCCGCCCCTGGCAGTGTTCAGGGCCAGGCTGGATGGGGCTTTGAGCAACCTGGTCTAGTGGAAGATGTCCCTGTCCATGGTAGGAACTAGATAATCTTTAAGGTCTGTTCCAACCCAAACCATTCTATGATTCTATGATAAAACATGCCCAATATCACCTCCTCTCATTAAAAAAACACCCACAAACAAAAATTATAATCTGTATTACAGTGATTCACTAAAAAGCCACAGCTGAAAAAAAGTGGATATACAAATAACAATTTCACTGAGAAAAATTTCAATTTTATTACTTGCATTGGCCCGTACTTCTTATTGTCCCAAAATAAGTGAGCATAAAACACTGTCAGTTTGCAGGTTTAATGTTTCAAACTCAGTCAAGAAGACTATCTAAGCTAAATTAAATCATTGTGCACTTTGCCATACTCTTTGAATAAAATCCAGTCTGCTTTGATCACAGTAAAACCAGTGATCAACTTGAAACCACACCTATACCAGGGATTATTGATCTCATATTTCAGGTCCTTCTTCTAGTGTTATAATTTGAAAGGGAAGTAAGCAGTAGGCAAAGGTGACTGCCTCCTTAAACCAACTGGGCTTCTCCTGGCAGTGATGACAATGAGACAGACTTGGTACTGTTTTAGCTGCCACAGAACAATTTGTCTTCCAGTCCATGGCCTTTCAAAGGTAATGGGAAGAATTAGTTTCCTTCTTGTATCTCTCTCTTATTAACATAGTTATCCAGCTTGTTACTTGACTTGAGCAATAGATTTCTTAGCATAAAAATAAATTTATTGCTTAGCATTCTGAAGCAGCAGCTTTGTGTGCAGAGACATCCATAAATGGAGTAAATGTGGCCTGTGGCTGTTTGCAATACCTTTATCTGATGTTTCTGGCAGCAGTAAGCAATTTAACCTTTTTTCTTCTTCCAGAATTTGTAGTAAGGTGATGCACTTTGTATATTCATTATGAGGCCTAACTGTAATCTATATATTTCATCAAGTTGCTTTAATAAAAAATGCACTTTGATTTCCTTTATAAACTGTATTCACTTTTTGTAATATTGGACTACAACCTATTATAATCTGGAAAAAATAAATTAAACTTCAGTGTAGTGATTACTTAAAATATGTTAACATTTAGGACAGAGCACACAAATATTCAAGAGTCCTTTCTAACATATAACTCCTAACAACTGGCAGGAAGAAGTAAAGATGGAATTACTGTTACATTTCTTCCTTATTTTTAATTTGTATAATAATGGATACGCCATTAAGCTTTCTTTACTTTAAATAATTTCTTTCATTTTCACCTTTACAAAAAACACCAAACATTTAATTCTACGATATTAAGCATCAGTCGTTCATTACAGAAAGGGTCAGGAAAGAGCAAAACCACTCAAGTAAGGAGCTGTAGATACAAAGGATCAAAGTTCAAGATTTAGGAAGACCTAAAAGACATTTATGACCTCTAGATCCCTGATTTAAAAATATACTCTTGCTTTTATTTCAATTTCAGATCTTAAGAAAAAAATATACATAGGCATTTGGTGGAACTGCTGATTTACATATTGGAGGAGTAATTATACTTGAAAATAACATATACTTAGTCTATTTAATATCTTCAGTATTTTGTTGTTGTTCCTGTTGTTGTTGTTTTTCTAATATGAATACAACTCAAATTCTGCAGATGATCCCTTAAAAGTTCAGCACCCCATCAATCAGGAGGAGCTGAGCTTCTAAAACCAAACCAGCATTAGCTTACTAGTTGAAGTATAAAATCAACAGCATTTTTCAGCCTCTCTTACACAGCCCACATCTTCTACGCAGCCTATGGAAGCCTACAGCAGGCCTCTACCAATCTTCCTCTGCAGATCGCAGTGCAGCCTCCTTCAGGAACCAAGCACATGATACACTTTATGGTTGATGAGTCATGTCTATTTCTCAGCCTGTTCTCAGAGTATGGTATTACCTACCATATGGACACAGCATTCATAAATGAGGTTTCCAGGAAGTCATCTGATGTCAGAATAGAAATGGATTTGCTACGTAGCAAAGCTGCTGATTGATAGGTGGAAGACTTGAAAGTGATGGATGCATGAAAGTAAAAACCTGTATGATCATTCTCTAAGTATTTATGGCAGCATGAAAGTGTCCTGTTTTCTCTCAATGGTGTAGACATTTTAAAAGCAAACATATCTATAATGATACTTTTTCCTAGTTTTTCCTAGTTTTCCTGGAACTCTCCTCTTCCTACTTTTTCTGTCCAAAGTTTGTGCCTGTTAGCTATTGTGTACATGCTCCTGCTTTGTCTATTTTTATTGGAAAACTCATCCACCTTTCTTCACAAATCACCAAAAAAGTCACTTTTTATGGCTTCCCATCTTTAAGCTCTTGCTTAGAGACATACAGAGTCTGAGGGGAGCATTCAGCATAAAAATTTTCCCATGGAAATATAACTATTTTTCAAGTTGGTTTGTTTGTTTGTTTTTGGTTTTTGTTTTTCAGTAAATAGAGAAAGACAGACTTATCTGGGGAGTAATTAGGAATAGGAATTGAACACTGGGGTCTTCAGTTGCCCTTTGCAACAGCCTTTCTCTCAGGAGTGAGAGCAAGATATTTTGACAGTGATGGAGTATGAGGGGAGAGGATCATGTAAGTCATGTTCTGTGAATGTAGGCACGTACATGGTGGGCAAGGGAAAAAGGAAGGAGCCACTGGAAATAGCAGATTTCCTCTCTGGTGGCTATAAAGGTAGCTTCATACCAGCTGAGAGTTAGCTTTCCAGAATGATCATTTATGACCATCTCTACTTCTAAGTATACAGAGATCACTTTTTAAAAAATTTTGTCTTAAAAAACTCTAAACTTCCAGTAGTTTATTTGAGCAATTAAAGGTAACTTGTGCATACTGGAAATTCTGAACTTACAATTAAAAAAAAAAATCTCTTTTTTGAACTCACATTGTATAACGTATTATAGGGAAAGTAATTTCTTTCCACGGCTAAGAAAAACAGAACATGTCTGTTGTCACCTATAAATGTTTACACTGGACTGTTTTTTCCCCACCTGTGAGGCCATCAGGAGCAATTAGCAGTTATTAATCAATCAATAGTTCACAACTGGCTTCAGCTAAAGGCTTAATCTTTGAGTAACAGGGCCACAATTTTCAAGAAGGTAACCATAGATCTAGCATTTAATCGTATCGATCATTTCAAAAAGACATTAACAACAGATCACTGTATAGCACAGGCTGAAAATCTCTGACCATGAAAATAGATAAATCCAAAAGTCTGCTTTTTCTTAGCCACACAGCTAATACCATTATTATGGTTGAATCCACGGGCTGCCATTACTCCATACTTCTTTTGTTTATTACCAGTTTTTTAAGTTTTAAAGATTTTGGTGAAAGGACCTTACCCGTGCCTTTTGCTCCATCTCCATCATCAATCTTTCATGTTGCTCTGCTATTGCCAGTGTTGCAGAATGGACTTTCTGATAAATCATTTCTCCTTCTCGTGTCTGAAAGGTGAACAGCCCTTCTCCTGTGTCACACATCCTGCAGAGAGATGTAAACAGAATGGGAGGCCTGTGTAATTTTTATCTAACTGTTATAAAAAGTGCACACCTTGCAGTAGAAAATGCTGACTTTTGTAGTTAAACTCTGAGATTCTGAACATTTGCAGTTATTTTTGCCATAAAGGAAAGACATATTCTGAGAGATGTGCAGAACTTCATGAACATTTAAATTCAGTTTTAATTATATTCTGGCTAGTGAAAAAGAAGTTTTATCATAGAGTAAAAGCTTGAGGTAATACAGTCATTATTTATGACATTGTTTCAAATGTCTGCACTGAAGTAGGAGATAATTTAATTCTTCTAACCAATTGATGCCAGAAGTACATAGCAAATCATGAGTTTGAAAAGTTGATATTTTTAGAGAACATTGACCAATTAAAGATGCTGTTATGGTTAATCACTACAAAGAAGTTGCATATTGTTGTTGTGTATTTATGTGAGGCAGTGTCTAAAGCTATCTTGACAATTACAAAGCCATTCAGTCTATTTGACAACAGGAACAGGAATTCTATAGTCTAAGATTATCGAAAGAAAAACCCAGAATGAAATTTGCTTTCTTCTTTTGAGAGAGCAACTGCTGTTATCTTGTCACAGCACTATTCTGAGGAAGAAGAGTGGTACATGGTAAATACAATGACATAAAGGGCTAGGAAATATAGCAAATGTGAATGGGCAACAATATTAGATTATTGAGTAACTGTTGTTTCGAGGAGATACACTGTGTTAAACAGTGGTGCAATTCAACATATTTATATTAGTAGTTCCATTACATTACCAGTGTCTGATTTTTGTGTATTTATAGAATTCTTGAAATTTTAGAAATGGAATTTAAAAATTCTTTTTATTTGATCTGATACTTCCTGTAGAGAATTTCAGTTTTCTATGATAGAAAATTGTTGACTTGAGTCACTCATGCATAACATCCTTCAACAACAGAAAGGTTTTGATTTGTCTTAAAATACCAGATTCCTTCAATGTTTTGGTTCTTTACATTGTTTTTAAGGGTATTTTTTAATATCCCAGCATCTTCAGCATGGTCTCAGAAAGCCCAAGGCATACAGAATTACAAAGCATTTTAGCAAAATGTGTCCCAAACAGTCTAACATTGCAACAGGTTTTATAATATCAATATCTTTAGAATTTGCATCCCAGATTCTTTATGATTATTCATATGCTAAATTTTATAAAGTATTTTCCCATCAAATTAACATCTAGATATATATTGTTTTAGTTAAATAATCATTTAAATATGTCTCTTGACATATTACATGCATGCACACACACACATACTATTATATTACAGCTTTTTGAAAATGGAATAATTTCTTTCATGGGACATCTTTTTGTCAAATTAGAATACAGCTTCCTACACAATTTTATTTCAAAACTTATTTGAGCAGGACCACTCTGCTATATAAGAGACTACTGAGAGTTCAGCAGATGCTTTTGATTGCAAGGCTGACCAGTGAAAATAAAATCATATTAACACTTAGAAAATCTTTGCTTGTTCACTGGAGAAAACATGCTTTCATAAGCCTCCACTAAAGAACTTATGTATGGCTGTGTTTGGGAAGAACAGAAAGTGTTGGAGGCAGAAACAGATAAATTAGGGGTGCTGGAAAATACCTGGTGAAAATACTTAGCAATGATTAATTGAGGTTCTGAAAGGAAAGTCATAGTCTTAAGAATAGATGATGCATGATATTATACTTATGGGTATTACTCATAATTCTGAAATAAAAATAGTCTTCTCCATCCCAAGATGTGAAGAAGATACAATCCACCTTGTAGACAGGTATTATTTGATCACTATGGATGTGATGTGATGACTAATAGATTAAAAAAAAAAAAAAAAAAAAAAAAAAAGCTTTTGTGTTAAATTCCAATGGAGATCAAGATCTCTGCTATAAACATTTAGGATATTTTATATCCTTAGCCACAATCCTCCAAAGAGCTTCTGGTAGAAATAAAATGTCTCCAGAGTTTTGCAACATTATGACAACAGCTTTTCAGATCCCTCAGGGCATCATATAGCTGGTACTCTGCTTTTGTGCAAAGAGATCTTAATAAAATTCAAGCAGCGTGAAATGGAAAGTCTGGAAAAAATGATGAGGTTTCAGAAACTGAAGCAAAATATGATCTTTTTGTTGGTTTCAGAGGATGAAAAATCCTACAGGGACAAAAACAAGGAAGCAGGCAATGTGGCGTGATTAGGATTCAATAGTTAAACCACTTGTTTTGACCAAGAAGAATGCAACCACCATGGCTGCTGATGGGGTCCGGGTCTGTATCGCCTGTGTGGAGCCCAGGTGAAGGCAGCAGTGAGGGCCACGGCACTGCCCTGGCACCTCACCCTCTGCATAGGACGGTGCTGTGGGGCCCAGCTTCCCAACCTCAATGGGTGACTGTGGCAGATGTGTCACCCCAACCTTGGAAAGGCATTGATGGCAGCTTCCCTGTGTCTGGATTGTGGGCTTCCCCACATGCACACAGCCACTCAAAACTGAAGGTTTAGGAGAATTATGGGCATCATCTTTTAAAGTGAATTCCCCTAACTCACTTTGAAATCTAGTGGGACTTATATAGGTCCTTAGAATGAAGCAATTGGTACAGGGCACATATGAGCTCCGTAAAAGCAAAAATTGTTAACTTATTTTCTTCCACCTAAACGTGTTATTAATAATCTCTCTATCAAGGAGGTGAATCCCTCTGTCAGCTCCTCAGGATAATATTGCTTTACTCAGATGAAAATCTGAATTTAGACATTCTCCTCTCCTCGCCTCGCCTCGCCTCTCTTCTTCTCCACTTTCAGGCTTTTGTTACTATGAATTATATTTTTAAATCAATCAAATAATTGCTGCGTGCAACTTTTCTCAAAACCTTTAAATAACTCCATGTTTTCTACCAAAAAATTGCCTTTTCCAAAGCATAGATCAAAACTTGTTATAATTACTACTTCTTGCTTTTCTGCAAAAATGTTTCCTACATTTTTTATGCTTAATAAAAAAACCCCTTGATTATAATTATATGTTAATTTAATAACACCTTCACAACTTTTACATTTTCTAGAATCACTTTAAAGACAGAAGAAAGGTGTGGGACTCTTCTTTTCCTAGTACTCTTACAGTTATGCACTGCAGTGCAGTCAACTCAGTATGACCTTCATTGTCAAAAAATGTCACTCATATTGTATACTTTTTTTGATGAGAGACTTAACACTTTGCAGATGCTTGAAAAATGCTGATGTTAGCTTTGCTATTTGTGTGTTTTTCAACTTTAAAACAGGAATGTCATTAACCTGTGCTTTAGGATATTTAAGGATTCAATGAATTACAATGCATGAAGTGCTTTGACTGAAATAGGAAATGTCATTGTCAATTTTTTACTTCTTAAAATGCTGCCACAGCTTTTCACAACCATCATTGTTAGTAGACCTGGATCAAGGGCTGGGAGAAGGAATAAGAAGGTGAGAATGAAGCTTGTGGCCCAGGACAAACTGCATTCAGAGATCAGCAGTGAAAGTTCTTGCTTTTACTCAAAGGTAAGTCTTTTTTCAAAAGGGCATCTGCTCAAGTCAAAGAGATTTTATGACCAGTATTTCCAGATTTTGTTCAACATTTCTCAAATTCACACAATGGTTTCCAATTGCCTCTGCTCACTAAAGTAACTTCAGTATTTTACAGCAGAATAACTACTATATTTTAAGCTTGTAGAATTCCCTTTAAAAAGGAAACCTTATTGACCTGACTGCCATTTACAAATGAAATTTTGTCCCAAATAGAGGCTCATGCTCTCATGTCGTGGTTGAAATATTTAAATAGTTGAACAGCACAGTATTCAGCAACTGCATTACAGGACAAGAATTTGACATCTCAGCTTCATTTTACCATTTTGGTTAAGGGTAAAATGCATTTTCACAATTATGAAGGTTGTCTGAAAACTGAGATGCTCAGAAATATTTTTTTTTTGCTATAAGTCCTTGTTTTGAAATAAAGGATAAATGACAACTCTAGCTAGAAGAATTTTAGTTCTTCATATATCTAAACCTATTTTTAAAAAGATTTTTTACCTACAAATAATTTAACTTTAAATAAATAATGGCTGATGTGCAAATTCATTACTCAAAAGTATATGAACTACATAAAATTAACTAAAGTTAAATATTCTCAAATAGCCACTGAGAAAATATCATAAGACCCTTTTACAATTAATAACTGATTATTATTAATAATTGTAGCTATTAATAACTGATACATCACAGATAACTTCTACGATAGTTTAGCATTTCTAGTTCTTTAAATAAAAATAGATTTTAAGTTTTTAAATGAGAACACATCATTAATATGTATTGTCCAATAATCAAAGTGCTAAAAGTTATCAGTACCAAACTGGATGTAATTGCTGTTGCATAGTCTACACTTAGTGTGAAAAAGTGTTTTACTCAGACACTTTGGGACCCAGAGATGAAGTTAGCTAGTGCTTATTTCCTGTATGCTGAAGAAGCTTCCACATAAGGGACCACACCTGTAACTCTCACAAGATGAATAGTAAATAAAATATGGCCTTTCTTTCAAGCCTTAAAGTTGTGACTGTCACTCAGGAAAGAACTAATTGGTATGCAATATTTAACTCTGAACTGAGACACTTATTTCTTGTCTTGTTACAGCTTTGATTTTCTAAAAAGTGGTAGAAACTAGCAATTTTGCCTCCAATTTACTTAGATTATCAGAGAAGACAACAAACACTGTCTCTCTTGCAGTTATCTAACTTTTGTTCTTTCCTTGCTTGTTGTTATCTCTACTTGAGCTAAGCCATTTTGACAGAAATCCTATTTGTTCTTCGTGTGCAAGGATGTTACACACATCGTACACTAAAGACAGGCTAGCTAACCAGTAGACCTCACTACAAAATGAATGTAAAACTCCCCTGAGGGTCCAAATTCTTTGCTCATTCCAGCCTTCAACATGTGCTAGCTTACTTCCTCCCACAGTTGTTCTTTTTTGATGAAATGAAAAAACAAGCAAGGAAAGCAAATAAACTTTTTGTGGCAGGGGCATATTTCACTAAAAAGCTCCCTTTATACCTTATCAGAACAACTGTAAAATAAACTATGTAATTTTTTTATAAAATTGTAAGTTATGTTGGATGTTGAAAGGACAGAGAAAGAGAGGAAAAAATAAGAAAATGTTGATAAAAATCCTAAGTTACAATAAAGCAGGCAAAAAAAGGATACATTTGGTGGAGGAATCAATAAGTAAAAAGACAACTACATAAATATGATATATATGGGACCTAGGAAAGGTCTATGTGTGAAGCAGAGACAAGACAATTAATGGCAAATGTGCCCAAAGTGTAATTAATTCAGGTGAAGACGTTTGACAGCAGATGTGGCTAGAAAGTCCTAAAATTGGGACAAGGTTGGTAAATGAGGGGAAAATGTCTAATGAAAAATCTGTGAAAGAGAAACCAAGATCACCCATATGAAGCAAAGTGATAAGGGGCAACAACCAGAACAAGTAGACACAGACTCAAGTGTGGCCTGTTATTCATTCCTTACATGAATAATGAATTAGATTGGCATGCTTTGCTGTCAGCATTTCTGAATTTTATCTGGAGTGCCAAACAGGTATCCTGGCAACTTTATGATCTGAGAAGCAAATCATTAAAATTATATAATATATGAGGCATCTGCCTGCCCTCCTTAATGATGGTTGCTTACTGTCAAGAATATACAACACAAAAAAAGTAGTTATGCATGATATTTGCTAATTGCTGGCTATAGACATTCCTCCATAATGTTTATTGTCATGTTGTTCCACTTCAGGTGACGTGGTTACATTTCCACTGTTCTTGCACATGCTCATGTGATATAGATATCAGCGTTTAATCTTTAATTAGCTTTCTTTCATGTGGAATCTCCTTGAATTTGGCCTGAGTTAATCCAGAAAACATGGAGTATTACCACACCTTTGATACGGCTCAGTAACGTAAACATGGAGCTTAGCCTTGAAGATTTGTTCAAGGTCAGTTCTTGTATTTCTTATGTCATCCTCAGTGTTTTCAATTAAAAGAACTAAAGGATCCTTCATGCCATCAAAGCACTATTCCTACTAAGACCATCTACGGTAGCATTTTACAGTTCTGATTTGGAAAATGCCCAGAGATAGAGCAGAAATGAGTGATGATGATTTGTTTGCAGGTAGCTGGGATGCCAACAATCAGAGGAGTCCAGCAATTCTTCTCCATTATTTCCTAGAGGACCTTAGTACTTTGCAAGTGATACATGCACATCTTTTTAAGATATTATATGCAGTCATGGTAACAAAATCTCATGTGCTAGTCTGATCGATACACTGTTAGTCTTTGTGAACAGAGCTGCAGTACCCTCCAAATTTTCCCTCTAAAAGGGGGTCTTTTTGTGCGAATAGTGTTTTTCATGATAAGATTATTTCTTTTTCTATCTAAACTAAAAGGTCATTTAAGTGGTATAATATAACATAAACAAAAATTTTCTCATGAAAACATGGTTCTATTTGTTTTGTCAGATGGGAGAGATTTCTATACAGTTCTAGTGGTACTTACGCCTCTCGGGATTTTTTTCTTCTCATTGTCAGTGCTGCCTCTACAATTGTTGTCCCTGCGCTGCTCTCTGTGACAGCACGTTCAGACTAGTGGGGCATATATTTCACACTGTTAAAGCTACATGGACACTAACCCACCCCTGCTTGTCAGATGCTTTCCACTTTTTGTGTAATGGAAGTGCAGAAACAGGCTGTATCTTCCTCTGGATTATATCGATGATTACTCACTAGCACTATAGTTCTCTAATTTATTTCCACTGGGTTTATTCCTGTCCATAATTAGACAAGGCTGAAAAAATTGTATTTTAGCTTTTTTCCCCAGGCCTTTGTTTTGATAAGGAGGAGGATTCTGTCTTGGACTTGTTTCAGATTGCTTTTATTTGATTGCTACCAAGCTTTCCCATCTATTCTCATTAAAATGTCATAATTTTTATTAATTACTTTGATATATCAGAATAAATATAACTAGTGCTGAAGAGTTAGAGATAGTAACTCATTCTTGATGCTAGTTACAGTAGAAAAAGCAGAAAAGCTGACTTTATTAAAGTCATGCATAAAAGGTAGAACGTGGAGATTGACATGTAATTATAAAATATATCTTTATGTAATGGTGAACAAGCTGTGCAGAGGCTCTGTTTTCTAATTCCTAGACCCTAGAAACTAAGCTATAATCAATAAAGAAGTGATATTTTAGGGTTAAAGAACTTGAATCCCAAATACTTTAATATAACTACATTTTTTGTCTTACTGCTTATAGACTAGTTTAATAAAACACAACCTAGACATTTTAATGGGGAAGACTGAACTGTGCTGTTAGTACTTTATCAACTCTAAGTAGAAGGATTCTACACTGCAAATGCAAATTACCCTCTTGTGTCAGTATTCATTTCATATTATTTAAGAAAACTGTGTTGGTAATTATGGCATATGTATATACAAAACAAGCTACTTTATGGGACTTTTGAACTCTAAACATTTTCTGTAAAAAATAAAAAATATTACACAAAAAGGGAATTTAGAAAAAATAAAGACAGGATAATGAAACCCATCGCTGACATGTTCTTAAATACACAAGACATTTGCATTTTTGACAATTTAAGTACTAGAATAAACATGAAAGTGTTGTTATATAATTAGTTCTGTTAGTTTGTAAAGCTCAGGTCCTGTTGATAGTGATGAAATACTATTTAACAATGTCTTGAATAAGTATCTATTCTTACCAAATCTGTGAAAGATAAACCAATAACTCATATATTACTATTATCATTTTAGCACAGAAGCAGCCATTATGGTTGGCTGTACAGCAAACAGATCAACAAAAAACATTGGCCTGAGAAAAACAGAGAGATTAAGAGATTGCAGAGACTACGTACAGCTTTTTTTTTTTTTTTTTTTTTTTTTTTTTAAATTAAGTCTTTTGAGTTACAATTGTTTGGCTGACTTTTTTTGTCTCACTTTTGAATGAGTGGGATATAACTTCCAAGTCCTGGAAGCTGAGATCATATTCAAATAGAGATAGTTGCTAAGAGCTGTTATTCCCTGATGAAGACAAACACATCCCATAACAATATTACTCAGTTCCTCTCAGTGTCTTTAGTAGCAGAACACAAGTGAAACAGCATGAATACCATTGACTTTGACAAATACAAAAATGTTAGATATAAAACCCATATAAGGACATTACTGGTCAAAATAAATGATAGTGTAATAATAGAGGAGCCCTGTGGCAGCAAATCACTACTTGGTATCAATACATCAGAAGCAGTAAAACTTAGTGGCCCAGAATTTTTATTTTCATCTTATTTTCATTTTGGAGCCCTAAAGTCACTGTTATGTTTGGGACTACTCCTTGTACAGGGTGTTGAGGATGGAAATTCTTTGAGATGATACTTGCTAGAGTCTGAATTAATTCTGAACTTACTCAATCCTCTTTCAGGAAGTAAGGAGCTTTGTAAGGAGGAGCCATCTGTTAATTAACAGGCGTTAGCACAGTAACAGCCAGAACTTCAGTATTCGGAAGTATTCAGAAGCTATGGCAGTGGACACAATTGTAGGGTTGCCAACAATAATTGGAGTAATTGATCATGGTCAACAGAAAAGTTAAAATAAAAAGAATTGGTAAAAAACAGTTTTGCTTCTCCACATCTCAACAAATATAATATTAAGAATTCAACATAGGACCACATTTGAAATGATCTCCAAGAGTATTTGTCCTATAACACCTCGAAAACCTCTCATCTATGCATTGCATGGTATTGGAAATGCTGTTAGCATGTGAAACAGATATTTCCTATATTTTTATCAAAGTAGATCCACTTAAGGAGAGGAAGGAAAAATTCTGGAGGGCTGAACAGGAATGAACTAATGTAATTAAAATTATTGGTGGATAAATAATAGCAAGACAATAGAAGTAAAAATTATTAAGGTACTAATGCAGAGTCAGGTTTAGAACCACAGAACCAGGAAAAAAAAAAAAAAAAAGCGAATTACTCACCCTTAATTACAATGTGTATTCAAAACATAAGTTTTCCCAGTTTATGGACAATTAATGTTGCATTCACTCATTTCAAAAGCGGGGCATGCAAGGTGTGAAGAAATGTGGAGGAGAACACACTGACACTCTATGCTGAGCTTTTTGAGTTTTGACTACTTCAAAATAAGGTATTTCAAGGGTACGTGCCATCCTCTTCTCTTTTAAATGCACCGTCAATAATGGTTTGGGTCACTAGAAGCTTTTATGGTCAGCAGCTCTCTGGAACTTTCAGTACACTGTGATTTTGTCATGATGGGCATTTAAACACTGCTGTCTTCTTTCAGTGTCACTCTCTCCATCTTCAAGGTATGAGAGCTACTGCTTTGACCATGGTGGCCACAGAGGAATTCTCAAAAAGTTGTATGCAAATACTATGGACATGCAGGTTTGGTTTAGAGACAGTCACCATGCTATGTACATAGATTAATGAGTAATTAGCATATGCTAATGATACCCAAGGACTCATCAGCACTACCCTCAAAACTGGCAGGTTGTCAGCTCCAGTTTAGGAGCAGCCTGCCACAGCAGCAACCCCTGAGTGAGGCAAAAGCACCAGGGATGAAACAAGGCAGAGATTTGATTTTTTTTTTTAAAAAGATCTGTTTCTCAGATGCTGACAGTTAAGAACTGAAGTCTTAGCTGAAGGCCACATTTCTCATTTGAACTTTAACTAGACATGTATACAATCAGTCAGATAATGTCTTGGGTAGTAAACTGGATGTGCAATAAAAACACAACATCAAAAAATAATTACAGAAAATGTACAGGTCCCACCACAAGTATAAAAAAAATCATTGAACTTCTAACAACTTCCCATATGTGGTATTTAGTTTAGAGAGGAAATATGAATTCCCTTCCTCTTGTTTTAACTTTTTGTCTTTGATATAAGCCAGGCAGAAGTGAAGTAGACAGATTTTTCCTATTATCTCAATTGCAAACAGCAGCAATTCTGTTATGGATCAAAGAACTCACACTGCATTCACCTGGCATTTCTGATTCCAACTTTGATTGTGTATATACTATCCCTGTGTTAGTGCTTCCAGCAGTGGGCAAACTCTCTGTAAAGATTTCTCATTAGCCTGATAGCTAAAATCAATTGTAGTTTGTGTTCAGGTAAGTATTATAACAAATTGATAAGGGCTTGAGAACCCTCAACATTTTTTTTTGTGAAATTTTATTATATAAAAGGACACTCCTTTCAGTCACACAAGTGAGTGGCAAGGAAAAGGTACAAGTGGATTGAACAAGTGAAAAAAAACCAAAGACACACAAAAAAGGAGAGTCTTGCAAAAGAAAATCATGAAAAAGAATTACATATATCAAATAATTCAGAAAAAGGACAGAAAAAGTATAGAAAAAGATGAAAAATAAGCAGAAAGCAGTGTTTACAGTTTACAGGTACATACTTGGGCTCCTCACATATTTTCTTATAGCATCTGATGTACCATCTTTCTAAAACTTCATGGGATGCAATGTGTATTTCGACCTGTGCAATGCAATCAGTTGCATTGATTAAGTTCTCTTAGCTGAATATCTATGAGTCCTATATGAAACTACTGATGCTTTACTGGATAAAGACAAGTTTTCTGCTATTTTTAGGGAGGATTTTGCTTCAAACAAAAGGATTTAAGTAAGAATGGCAAGAATGGTGGCCATTGTGTGTATGTGCTACCATCTATTCTGTGCAAATATTTCTTCAGACCAGCTTTCTGCATGTCATGAGATGCTGCTAATTGACAAGAAATGCACCTTGAGTGGAAAAAAGAAAGGGTGCAAAACAAATTTGGTATGGTAGAAGCTAAAAGTATGAAATGCATCTTCTCTAATGCACAAATTTTTTAAGCACAGCATGCCTGCTGTCTTCCCAGGTAATTTGGGGTATTGTTAGAAAGCAAAATGAAAAAAGCAATTGTCCTTTGCTGTGAAGAAACACTAACAAGCTGATTTTACACTGGGGCGTACTCATCTATTTAATTATTTCAGGGTTTAGGTTTCTACTGTTCTACACTGTCTTAGTAATATTTTTATAAGAAACCTATAATAGCCATAGAACTGCTATGAACACTGGAATGTGTCAGTCCCTTCTGCCCATGATTCTGTACACCTGTTTTAAAAAAACCATGAACTATAGATGCAAGACTTACTGGCTTCATCAAACATTTATATATCATTCACCAAAAAAAAGAAGCATTATACGCAGCAGAAGAGAAAGGGTACAAAACCTTTATGTGCTGAATGATATATAATGGATATTCATAGCTCTTATGCAGCAAAAGGAGACTGTGCCTTCCCTGGACATTTACACATAATAGCCTGGGCATGTTTGTGGCTATTTCATGTATGCCATTAAAATAATTTCAAGTATCTTGGGTAACATTTAAAAAGTCTTTTGAAGTATTTCCCCATTTTCTCACTCTAGAACATTCATATTATAGGGATCTTTCATATCATAGACAGAATATTAGTCTCAGGATAAATGCTAATATACATTTCTATTTCTGTGTATTACTAGTTCTGCTCTAATTTCTCTGATGGTTCTTTTTACCAGCTATTTGACACTACTTCCACATGCACTGAACACTTTCTTCTTGGCTGCCCTCCATTTCATCTACACTTCTAAGGCTGAGAGCTAATCATACTGATTTTTTTCTTTTTTTCTCTCTTAGAAATTGGTCCAATGGGGCTTAAAGAAGCCTCCCATAAAAAGGGAAAGTACCCGTGAAATGAAATATTTGAGATGGTGGTGTCAAAATCTGACAATGGCAAGCACTTTTCCTGGCCAACTTCTTGCTACTTTTTGCTCCGGTCTTTCACACTTTCTGATTAAATGTTGTTCCTAAAATGCAACATATATTCCAAATGCTGTTACAGTTTCATCAGCAAACCAGCTGCCTTTTGCTTTTACTCAAAAGTCCCTCCCTATCTATTTCTGTCTCACCAGCCCATGTATTTCATCACCACATTCCTATCTCCTCCTATTCCATGTCCTTAGCCCATTCTGTCCAGCCCCCTCAAAGCCTCCCTCCTATTTTCAACAATCCCTTGAGTTTCATTTAGTCCCAGCAGGCCAGTCCACTTGCTCTCCAAGGTGTATGCAAAACAGCTTTAGCAAAGTCCTTTCCAGACCAGTGATGGTTCGCACTGCTGCTGTCAGTCTTTATTCTCTGGTGGCAGTGACAGTACACTTAGATAAGTAACTCACCAGAAATATAGGTGATCCAACCTGTTCTTCAAAAAAATAAGTTGGGCGCCTTCGGTCATCATCTGAAAGAACTTCAGGGTTTTCCCCTGAATCATCACCTAGACTATAAAATTTCTTGCCCTTCAAATCCCTTTCCTGACACTAGAACAAGCTTATGGTCAGACAGTTTCATTTTTTTTTTTCTTTTTGAGTTTTTAAATACTGCGTAATAATAAATGCAGTTTTTCAATAAGTGATGACATTTTTACCATTATTGTAAACTTAATGAAATTTCCGCCTGTCATTCATCCCAAAATGTTGTTTTCAAAAAGTGTACAAGGGGTAATTTGAAGTATCGTTTTAAAGAAAGGGCATTTTCCAAGTTGTACAGAGAATTAAAAAAGAAAAATAAAAATCTTTAAAATATGAAAATCTGCTTCATTGCACTGGTTTAAGCAAGACATGCAAGTGCAATGTTATGTTTGACTTTTTGGCTACTGACAGGATAATCTAGTAGATGAAGCATCTCAGTGAATTATAGCACTGTACTGAGTTTTCTTCCAGAAAGTCAGAAAGATCAAATGATGTTTGTAGCCACTGAGATTGAGGGATTCCATTAGACATTGCCTCTCCCTCCCCTCTTTCTAATAAGATGGAAGCTTTTTTGAAAATATGTGACAAATGACTACTCACAGCAGAAATAAATCACACACCACAGAGTACAGCATTATTAATAGTGCAATAATAGTAATAACTTACTGTGATAGCAAAGAAGTACTATTAGGAGGGACATGGTAGCTAATAGCATTTCCTCTAACAGGGACTAAGGGACAAACCTTCCTTCAGTACCTTATAAATAAGAGGAAGATTAAAGAAGCCTGTGTGACCAGTCACACACCTCAAAAATAGCCTTCACTAAAAGTAACTTGGATTTCATTAAGGGTGCAGCTGTTGAGAAGTGGTGAAGAATCCATATCAGAGATTTTTAGCATGTTTTAAAGGTTTGAACCAAAATATGGGAGGTATTCTCTGGCTTGTATGGATGTAAAAGAAAAAAAAAACCCACCTTTTATCACAAAAAGCAAATAAATGCAAACTTTCAATATTCATGTATTGATTTTGTTTACCTGTAGCTTTTTACAGAAGAACAGATTTTTAAAAAAATTAATGATTATAATTAACGAAATAAGTTAATGGATGAAAATATTAATTTCCTTCATGACTGAATTTTGCAAACAAAATTTGTAAACAACTACAGCTAGAGGGAAAAAAAAAAAGGCAGTAACCTCCACAGTTACATATTCCAACACAGACCTGGGTGAACTGAGATCACATACACAAGTATGTTTGGAAATGTGTATATATAAAATACTTATGAATAAAGCTCTGTTGGTAATGGCATTTAACTTACTAAAGAAAAGCCAGAATACAGCTACTGAAAGAATCACCATGGAAATCTCCACACTAGAGTTTCTGCTCTCACACTATTATTATATCCAGAATACAGAAGTATTTCTGGAACTGCTGTACATCAGTGAATGACAGTAAAGGCCAAAACCACTCTATGAACCTCTTTTTCAAGCGAAAGAATTAACGGGTACCCTCGTTCTCCAGAAAAAAATAAGTCTTAGCAAAGTTGAAAAAACAGATGCCAATAGGTATGTTATAAACGAGTTTATTATTTGTGAGAACAATGAATTAACACTACTCAAAGGAAAAGGGGGAATTAGTCAGATATTAGGCAAACCTTCCAAGCCCAGCCAGCTAAAGCATCTTTCTCAGCTCATGAGCAGTGACCGGCAGTCATGATATACTCAACTTGATTTGAGTATAATCAAGTCCCAAAACTGAGAGAAAAATAAAACTTCCATTGCAGTTTCTCATGTGTGATATACAAGACACAACTGTTCAGACACCAAAATGACCTTTAGAATATACACATGTGCCAGCTGAAGTGGAGAAACCACAGTCCCTGACAACAAAGGAAGCTCACAAACATTTTAAATCGTGGCCCTTTATGCTTCTGTAATGCTCCCTGTGTGTATGTGCAAGTGCTGGTTTGCACAGGTTCCTACATATTCATGAACAAGGCCCTTTTGTTGTGCAAATTCCAGCCTTTGCATTTTGATTACTTCCTTCTATATTTGTACAGTACACAGCCGCAGCACAGAGGACATTTCAAACCTCCTCCTCAATCAATGATACTACATTCATAAGCTTTGGAGAAAAGGAGGATTTCTTTGTGCTTAAGCATTCTTGCTGGGTAGATGGTTTTCTGTAAAAAAAAATGTGGCCTTCTAGATTGGCCTTTGTGGCATGTTTAACACTCTCCTACTGTCTATATAGATAACTAGGTGCCCACTTTCAGGATTTTTAATCAGCTCATGCAAATAGGCTTGGTGGGGGAGAAATGCAACAGTATCTAACTGCTAAAATAGACACCCTGGCACTTATTGTAAATGGTATCTCTATAAAATAAAAAGAGCATTATGAAATTTATTATCATTCTGTATATATGAGTTTCTGAGTTTTGTTGTTGACTTTTTTAAAGGGGGCTTTTTTTTTTTTAAAAAAAAAAAAAGTTACTTTTGAATTCTGAGATGTTTCAGTCCTCCTGTATTTTGAGGTAGAAGGTTAAATGTTGTTATGACTCTTGGAGAATAAAGGACCTGCTGCCGGGGCAATTCAAGTTATTCAGAACTGCCATGTGAGACTAATTATTGCTACTGCTCACTGTGTAATTCAAAGGTTAAAATGTAGAGTTGAAACAATAAGTGAGTCCTTATGTGATTAAGAATGTATTAATTATTTTGTCTGCTTCTGCTCTGCTCACATATTAGACAGAAATAACCTTGTTAGTCATATTCATCATCAGGAATATTAATCCAACAATGTCTGTTTACAGCAGAGCACATATATGAAAAAGGGACAATCAGAATAGAGTAAATAAATATCAAATCTTCTGGGCTCAAGCATGGATGTAAAGCCATCTGAAAGTAAAATGGTGCTTGGACTCAAAATATTTTAAAAGAAGTCCTATTTTCATTATGACATACAATCACGTTGTGAAGGGAGAAGACAAACTGTTCATTTCAACAGAATAGCACAGTTTATGTTATCTCAGGATCATCCGAAGGAACATAACTTGTTATCTGCTAAAACATTAGGCAAACACAACACAATTCTTAGCTATTTCATTAAAAAGTTTTGTAACATTTGAATTATACCATTTACATTGGATATCTAGTGATCAGCTGAAAACTCATGCTGTGCCCTCTGGGTTGTAAAATATGCAAATATGAGCCCCTTGTATAAATACCACAGAGATGATGGCTTTCCTTCTGAGCTGTATGTTTATTGTGTTAACTGGACAGACATTAGGTGACTCTATTTCAAACTACATATAATTAATTCCATACAAATTCATAAGGAAATTTACTGGTTAGGCAATGGCAAATTAATGAATTATTGATGTACTCATTTATATTAACTGAGAATTTATAAATTTGTTCATTACTATGCTACACAACTTCAGCTGTTGAGCTTGCTGCTCTGTCTTAGGAGTCACTGAGTTCTCAATCTATTTGTGATAAAATTGCAGTTTAGTACAGATAACTTTATTCTTCCAATAACTTGTCTTTTTTGAGATGTGATTGTTTTTATCATCAAAATTAGAGCTTTTACAGTGAAGTGGAATGGCTCAGGCATTTTTTGTCAGTTGGAGAAAGTCTTTTGTAGGTGTGTATGTCATGGCTGTATTTGTCAAATAGGGACTAGAAAATAGCACAACACTTTAGAAGGCACACTAGACATTTAGGATAAAGAAGCTTGTATATAATCCCTTCTTCTTTCTGTTTGCCGTACTCAGCTATACTGTGGAGAATTTAATTGTGTGTGAGTTTCAGTGGAAGACACTCTGACTTATCAACACTGGGCCAGTCTGAGAGGAGCTTTGGCAGAGAGAAAATGCAATAAGTTTCCACTAGTAAAAGAAGTCATTAGTAAATTAAGAGCCGGAATGAAATTGGAAGGGAAAAAAGTAGGAACAGGACTACAACATATTACAGTATAACTTTGGCACTGCTAAATATTAGGAACTAACTAAACCTTTTCAATAGACAAAACGCCACTTTTCCAAAAATTAGAGCTATGTGATTCCTGAAGAAGCAAGGGGATGATACATATAAGAGATTCCCATTTATTTTTTAAAGTTATTTTCAGAATTTAGCAATACGTACCACTTGGGGAAAGAATATAAGAAAAAAGGGAAGAGGTAGTGAGAAAACAGACAAGACAAAACCACAGAAAATTCATATCATGGGTTATTAGGATTTTTAAAAAATATTGTGAAGGTGTAGAAGATGAAAGAGATCCTAACAAACTTAAATAGTAAATGTGTGATACTGAGAACTCTGAGCTAATATTATGTGAAATGACAAATCTATTTATTGCAGCTGCAGGAATGCTCATACTACTGCCCAACCCAAACTGACTTACAAATTCTATGACAAGTGTATGATTTAAAACGATGAGCTTATGATTTATAATGATCATATATAATGATCTATAATATATGATTTTTAATTGTATAATTAACATATGATAATATACAGTTTAGATAATCCACCAACAATCAGGGGTTGGATGCTTCCCTTCAGGGAGGTATAGACCTGAGTTGATACACACATCGGTGTATGAAGTCCCATAACAAGTTGTCTCATGAGCACTTAAGGGGCCTCTCCTCATAAGGGAAAAAGAAGACGTTTCCTATAACTTAACTTTAAGGGCTAATTGACTAATACATTTTTCATTAACACTAAAAATTGCCACAGTGGACTGACAGACGAATAAAAGATTTCAGTCAGATGTAGTGCCTGAAGCAAACACTGAACTTTCTGCTTCAGATAACTCTAGCATCTGTGTATCTACCACTGAGAAAATTAGTATGTCAGTCTTGGGTCACATACAGGGAAAAAAAACCCTGAGAAATTCTCATGTCACTACTCTGAAATGCTTGAGCTCAATACTTTTGCCAATGAAAGAAACAGATTCCAGATCTTAAAGAGACAGAATACCACACTTCATTAGAACTTCTCTGATGAAGAAAAAGAAAAATCAAAGACAAACAAAGAAGGAATAGTTTAATGTAGTTCAATGGGTCTCTCTGAATGCGCAGTGTGAATAAACTTGGAAATATTTGAAGTAATTTGAATTTTAACATCTTGTCTATGAAACAGAAGAAAATATATTTCAGAAAAAGGATTGTGTCATGAATTTGTGGGTCCTTCTGTTCTCAAGACTGCAAGAACATACCTACTCGGCTGGAAACTAAACAGCCTATCCCCTCATTGGTTTTTCTCACTGAGTTTCACTTGACTTCAGCATGAATTTGTTTTTTTTCTTTTTTTTTTCTTTTTTTTTTTTTTTTAATACTTCTGGCCAGCACTTAATTAACTTGACCAGAAAGATTCCATACGTAGAAAATATTGTTTAATGTAAAAAGCAGAATTGCAGAAAACCATAAGAAAGAACATTTCAAAAGGAACAAAGAGTCCGTATGTGTTTATTTTTTTCAGTGCCTCCCCCTAAGGGATGAAACACATTTCTGAATTCTTAGGACCCTCCTCCTACTCTCCCAAAAAGGTACCTCAGCCAGCTTGTTTTGCTAAAAGGAAAGTTTGGACAAATGCCTTTTGCAGTTTCCAGAGACTGAATTGTGAACATTGCTTATGACCTTTGTTATGGATTGCCTGGTTTACAACATCAGCAAAATGAATCCTGTAACTTTGGCAAGAGTCTGAAAAACATCTTCACACCTGATCTGGCTATGAGGTATTTCACCTGTACCTGTTTTACTGCTTTTCTGGTATGTTTCTTTGATTGCATGTAATTAATACAACAGTTAGGTAGGCAGTTCTGTAAGGATGACACTTGCCATTTCGGGGTCTTAAAATCAGACACAGTCAGGGACTAATGCCCACACACATGGAACAGCAGCTCCAAAAGTTTGAAGATAAATAAATGCACTTGTGCAGATCAACTGCATTCCTAGGCACAATGTCTCCAATATATCCAATACCCAAAATAATGAGAATGAAGTGTCTGAATACATTATCAATGTCCACGAATTATGGATATCTTGTTGACTCACTGATGATTCAACATTAAAACTCTCCAAACCAATGTGAAGCTGGTCAGGCGTAAAGCCTAGCTCTTGGAAAAATAAATGCTACGCTCCTACCTCAGGTGTTCTAAATTACTGTGGGATACATTCACCGTGTTAGATACACAGTATTAATCAGCACAAAGCTATTGTAGTGCCTAATGGAGTTGTGAATTACTGTTTTCTGATCAACGGATAGATTGCATGGGATTAGCCCTAATCAGGTGCTTTAAATAATGAGTATCTCTCCATCCACAGCCACACAAAACTGTGCGTCTCACAAATCTCAGAAGAGATTGGACAGGAAAGAACACAAATTAAGTAAATCACTGTGCAAGAAATATTTACTTTCATTTGTTCAGCAAATAATGAAAAGTAAGGATGAGTCTAACTTGGTAAGTACTGCAGAGATACATATTTACAAACTCCAATTCTGTGCAAAACTAAATAGAAAAATCAAGCAGTTTAAAAGAATCTGTGTTAATTCCTCCTGTATTTTAGACGTCCTCCCAATTGTGTAGGTATTGCATTTCATTAGACAAGTGAACAGTTTAGTTTTATACATCTGAGTCCACATTCATTTAAATGCAAAACAATATATTTAGTAAAAGAGAAATTTAATTGCCTGAAAGCTTAATTTTGATCCATTTATTTATCATAGCATCTCTGTGAATATGTCGATTTATTTTAACGGAGGGGATTTATTTTCTGAAACAAAGTAATACCAAAACTGAGGATGGATAATAAATACATAAAACTATTCTCTTAATGTTCATGCAAACCACATATGTATATATTTATAGGTGCTAAAACACAGTAAAAAATACAAACCTCTTTAAAAATACCCTTTAAAGCAATTGTCTACATTTAATATTTAAGCCTTAGGGAAAAATTAAAGCAACAACAGTTCTACTGCATAGCATTTTCATAATACATGGATGAGTACTTCACTTCTGATAAGACAGCATGCATCAGGAATTTAGTGTATAAGGTACTGGCAGATCAACGGACAAAGCAAACAATGTTCAGAAAGATGAAAAAGATGCTGATTAAAAAAAACAAAAAAGCCAAATGAACCAATAACAGATTTTAAAATGAGCATTAGTGTTGCCCTATATAGACTTCAGATGCTATCGAAGATACTGACTTCTGTCTAATCCTATTTTTTTGCCTCTATATTTTTCTGCCAGTCTAAATCTAATCTTTGTGCATTTGCAAATCAGATAGATAAAGCAATCCCAAGCAGGCAAAAGGGAAGAATCAGATCAAAGACAATAAAGCATGACACATAAAGGCAGAGCTAGCTCGTAACAATAAAACACAGGAAAACAATCCACTTTTTATCAGGTTGCATGGTCCATGAATTGTAGAGGAAGATGATATTCAGATACTAATATGCAATTAAAATACTGCAGGAGGCCTGAAAAATCAGAGGTAAACCTCACATTTTACTTGAATATATACAATCACTATACATAATTGATTAATACTGATACGCCATAGATTAAAACAAAACAGTACAAAACCAACTATCTTATTAAAAAAAAATTGCTATGATATAGAATGACTTTTTCATAATTAAAATCTGTAGAGAGTTACATACATTTTGAGACATATAAGAAATCAACTTTCAGTGATTAATCTGAATTAGTTTTAACAGCTAAATTTTAGTTAATGACAATTTCAATTTCCAAAGACAGTTTCCTTCAGAATCAGTTAAAAGAAATGGTTCTGCTCACAGACAGATATGCTACTCTGAATAGGCAAACATTAGTAAGTCTTTGGTCATTACCTTTTTACTCAAATATAACTCCTTCTCTAATAAAATGCATACTTGCTAATACAGTTTTAGCCAAAGAGTCAGATGAGTGGGATATTCACAAAGAATGAGCTTAAGCTAAATCCTAGGGGTTTTTTTTTTCTTTATTTATTTGCTTGCTTGTTTGATTTTCCCCAGAATAGCATGGTGGTTTTCAGGCACCGTTTTTGGCATTGTGTTAATTTTCTAGTATTGCATAGCTATACTTCTTGAACTAATTTCACATGAGGTATTTTGAGGCCTAGGGGAAGTAATGATTTAGCAAATTATTCTTCCTAAAATTGTATATTTGAATAAGGCCCACAGCTTAATCATTGAAGTTAAATTGAAACATGGATCAGGCATTACTAATTTTTAGTTAGAAAATATTATATAAAAAAAATAATGATGTCTTCATGATTGTTAATGATGAAGTCATCACAGAAAAGTGACATCAGTCTGGATATACAAAGTTATGAGCTAAATGATAATTCCCACCTGTAACAAACTGAAAAGAAATTTTGATCATAACCACCTTAGGCTCTAGGGTCCATTTGATCCATGTTTTTGTGATCACCAGCTGTACTTTTGTGAATATTTGTTAATGATATTGAATAAGTAAGTACACATCAAAAAATGTAAAAGGATTTTTAACAAGACAGTGTGGCTAACCCGAGAGTGTAGAGACACCTGCAATTTCCTGGATTGCTTCAGAAAATTCAGGCTCTGCATTAGGGAATATGAAAAACTTAGAAAAGTCCAGAACCATAAAATACAAGATGAAACATCTCCAAAGACAGAGATAAATGCAGAGTTATTTCTGCACGGAAACACAGAAAAGGCATTGGACTTCACAGTAAGATACAAAATGCATTAAAAAGATGTGAAATGGAGGCAAAACAGAGCTCCACCGACATTTAAAACTGATCTGAGGATGGAAATGGAAATGAGGATTAAAACTGCAGGCAGAAAAAAGAGCTAGCCTTATTATGAGTTCAAAATGTTCTCTGTACTCCTGCTTGCAATTATACTCTAGGGTGGCAATCAGTCATCAGGAACATCCAAAAAGAGTAATATCTACTCTAACAGAAGTTATTCCATTCATATTGTGTGATAAGCCTTTTTCCGTGATCCAGAATTAATTTATTCTATGTCAAAAGTACTCAAATTATACCACACTAGTATTTAAGGACAGTGAGACTCATAAACCTTAAGAATGACAATTCAACTGCAGTTAAATAAGTCAGAGAAAGATTAAGCTCAATTTAAGTATAAGATATATTAATGTTTATTTCAAACACTGAGTTGAATATATTGAAAAGTAATATTCAACAAATGGAAGTCTGTGGAGAAGCCATGTATTCCATCTTTCTTTACAATGAGAGGCTAATCTAACTTATCAGACTGCTGCTCAAAAATCACTGCATATTTCTTCTTCTTGCTGCTTCTCCTTAGCTCTTACCTTCCAGACTCAAATGTGAACCATGTTGAGTCACGCCCGTATCTCCTCAAAGAGCTCAGAGGCCACATGACCAGCTTGACCTTCGCATTGTGGATGTCCCAGAGATAGATGTTTTCATGTGTGATCTGCATTGTACATTCTCCATAGATATCTAAATTTGGTGTAGGCATAAGATATACATTGAATCGTTCTGGAAAAAAAAGCAAACAAACAACAACACAACAAAACAAAATAAGGCATCACCAGTCAAAGAAAAAAAATTTATACTGGCAAAAAAACTACCACCACCACCACCGCCAAAACTGTCTTTAGTTACTAATGGATCAGAAATAAAGGCTGAATTTCTAGCCCTGAAGAGAGGTGAAGATCCACTGATGTTGAAGAAGCCATGCTAGTGTACATGAAAGGAGTGAGTTAACGGTTAGACTCAGTAATCTTAAAGGTCTTTTCCAACCAAAATAATTTTATGATTCTATAAGAGGAGAATCTTCATGTCATTTTCATTATAAATAATGCAGCAGATTGAAACATCTTTCACAGATGATCTGCATAGTCTTCTTTGACATATGTCCCCAGCAACTTAACTAAAGTCCTTTATTCTCACATTAAGGTCCACGACTCTTTGCAAATCAAAATTCACAATGACTTGAACTCTGATAGAGGCTCCTCTGTCAAAGAAAAGAACTACATGTACCTTGGCAAAACATGTATGTATAACCATTGCCCCTTAGAAAAATTGTCCTTGAAATTGCAAAGCCAGATTTGCTTATTGAAGCTTGTTAAAAATTACGCTTTGTGTTCAGTTTCTATTTATTTGCCAAACTCATTATTATTTGTCAAATTAATCACATTTTTAATCATCTATTGCTCTCTTGAAAAATTCAGTTCAACACAATATATTATTATTGTCATGACGTCAATTACTATCAGCTGCACTTCCAGTGCAGAGTGACCTCATTGCAGTAAGAGGTCAAGGGCATTAACAATTTTTTGAAGTGTCTGAATTGCATGTGATTTAATAACCAATACAAAACCATCCTTAAAAAAAACCCACAACAACAAAAAAGACAAACAAAAACCCAAAACCAAACCAAAACAACAACAAAACCCAAAACAAAACAAAAACACACACCCCAGCGTGATATAAAACACCGTTAACTCATACGGAAGGAAGTAAACCACAGTAACAGCAAGAGAATTTTAAATAAAAAAGTATTTTTCTTTGAAGAATAACTAATTTTTCTATGAGCTACTTCTACAGAGAATAAAAAGCTGTTAAATTTCAGGTTGTATACCTGGAAGTTCTAGCCTATATTTTAAATCCAAAGGCACTGAAATCTTAGTGCTTAATAGCATAATATGGGAGAGTGTGGCTGATTGACAACTTCCTCTCACAATTTCTGTTCATGTTTGAAATACAATAGAAATGCAAAATAGCAATGCTACTGCACTGAAGAGTGTTGACAAAAAAAAGGTAAGAATGATTTAAAGTATGAGCACAACCAATATTCATTCAATAAACAGTACTGGGAAAATGTACTTTAAAGGACATCTGACAGGAAAATGGTCTCCGACAGCTTAATAAATGAATGACAGTTTGGTGTGAAACATTTTCAATCCACCATTTGTACTGATATTTTTTATAGTGTCCTCATAAAAATTAGGAAGGAATTTAAACTAATCAGAAGATGAATGAAGTGAGATAAATTTATCAAAACAGTCAAAATTAAATACAGCTTCTCAATATGCTTGTCATTCAGTATCACATACATTACATCTCCTTTTAAAAAATATTTGATATTTATTTTTTCTGACAAATCACTAAAAATATTGGAAATAAGTGACAATATAAAATACGTTAGAAATCTGTGAGTATATGTGTGTGTGTGTCAATAAAGTAGCAAAAGTTTGACTGAGGAATTAATGGAAGCAGGGAACTGCTGGGTGAGCAGTTAGAATTGCCATCCTGCATAGCTATAAGTAATCTTGTCATCCCCAATGTTATTCTGTTTCAGTCAATTTAATTTTGTCCTATTAATGACTCCCCAATTGATTCATTCAGTCTCAGAGCCATTCAACCTCTTCTGCCAGGCTCTGGTTCTCATTAATCACACTAATGGGTTAGCCCTAAAAGTTTCATTTTATGCTAAGGTCCCCAGTGTGAATTTCCTAATGTTTTGTAAAACTCTTCTGACACACAGCACAAATAGATTAGCAGGTGCTGCTGAGATCACTGCAAATTTCCCTTAAGTCTCAGAGGAGAGAGTTGGACACAGGACTAACCTAATGCCTACTGTAGTAAATGGAAAGGCTTACATGGGAGTATGGGTCAATGACTGCATTGGGAAGGGAATGATGGCGAACGAGACAACTTACATTTTGCAATGGGATTATATTTACATATATATATGTATATACCCTTTTTCATTGTCCATATGTCACTGTGATGGTTATGCAAAAATGCCTAGTAGCTATGCAGGTGTGCTTTTATCATATATTAGACTCTAGTTTTGCGTTGCCAAGCTGTTACTTCCTGGAACTACCTCCTCTATTTGAGAGAAAGACACAGGTGACCGACATCCTGGCTGGTTCCCTCAGCCTCTCTTTTACATTGCATGAAATCACACAATGTGTTTACGGGGGAATGGGGCTACTATATGAGAATGGGAATCTTTCCCTTTCCCTGTCTTCACTAACAGAGTGCCTCAGACAGCAGACAAAAGGTGCAATTATTTTCTGAAGTAAACCTCAAACTGTTGAATTGAAGGCGCAAAATATTTCAGCCTGTTTTAGAAGTTACCAGGATACTTGTGAAATGCTCAACTTCTCTGAAGTGTTCAAGGATATTATTGCATGAAGGGTATTCAGGACACAACATATCCTCAAACTGTCAGGAAACATTTGCTGACTTTGCATGGGAGGTCAGTGTCTAAGGTGAGGTGTCACAGATTAAGGAAAGTATGTCTGATTAAACCGAACATCAGCTGCAGGGCAAAATGTAGCACCCTTGGAACTTACTCAAATTGGCAAGAAAAGCAAGTGTACAAGCACATGTCCTGGAGAGGACTAAAGATGGATATATTTACTTTTGAAACAATAACTTGTGAATACTTTTGAGTAGTGGGAAATTGAGGACGTGGAAAGGTGTGGATACCATTAAATGATTTTATGAATTAAAAAGCAGGGTTCAATTTTTCCAGTTTAGAAAATATTTGAACAGATGTCTGTAATGGCAATACGATAATTCAGTTTTTAGAGTCAAGATTTTGCCCTAAACTCATCCAGGCAAGAACAAACATTCATAGGTTAGATTTGGGAATCCCAGCTGAATTCTGTCACCAGATCTTCTGAATCACATTGAATAAGATATTTAGCTTCTCTGTGGGTCAGTCACCATTTGCATATGAGTGGGAAGAGATAATAGCAGTTCACTGGGTAGTAAGGTTAAGTAAATAGAAGTTAATGAGGAAACCGGAAAATAGGAATATGTAAGAAATCAAACATGTAGATGCTATCCTATTTGACAAGAGTAGGCTGAGACTGAGCAGGTGCAACTCCTCAGCACTCAGCATCACTATCCTCCTCCCTCCTCTAAAACTGGTGAGAGCAAAGTTCAGGGAGTGGAGGAGCCAGGAGGAAAAGAAAATGCTGATATATTGCAATGCTTATTATTCCACTCTTTTCAATGTAGCTGCTCTTTCCCATCTCCTCAATATGCAGAGCAATGCTTCATCATACACTTCATGCATGTAAAGGTGTTCAGCATTTGGGCTTTGGCAAGAATATCACCTTTAATAACTTTTTTTGCAGACCATGGGAGTTTAAGAGTATTTGTTAAAATGAGCATATCGACTGAGACAGAGACTTGGCAGCAACTCTGAAATGCTCTCAGTCTTCCAGATCGAAGTCCAGCTGTACTAGGGAAGCAAAACCACTGTGAGGCCCAGTGATCCTGGTTCTGGCCATTTCATCTCTGGATTCCCTTGTCTAAATCATCCCAGTTGGAAAACTGAGCGAATAACATTGCAGTCTTGAAATCCGGATGCTTTGTTTCATTTCAGCTTTAATACAAAGGAAAAACCACTTACGGAAGGAAGCAGCCAGGTTGGTGGGAACTATATAAGAGGAGGATTTAAAAGCTAACATTCAGTTTCTAGCTGGAAGAAATTCCCTCTGCTTCTATGTGACTTCTGCTGCTGACACTCTTTAGTTAATTTTCACATGGAAAGATGGCTCTAAGTCTTGAAGACACAGCATGTTGTATTCATTCATATGTCAGGTCTATTAAAACAATTCCTTCCTGCTTTACACAGTGAGGAACCAGGACTTCAGAATTAATTTTATCACTTTGCTTATAATTATTCTGCTTTGCTTCTGTGTGTGGAAATGTTTATTAACATCTCAATTAAAATATAAAGGATACCATGAATAAATTAAATTGTTTCACTGATAAGTAGGAACATAGAGAAGATCTGAAAACTAACTGGATTAATCAGCTATTAAAACTGTTAACATATTTCTTTACTAATAAAGCTGTCTATGTTGAGTTTATTTTATATATATATTTTTTTTAAACAAGGTATAAAAATGAATTAAGGATAACAGAAAATGAATATGTAGTGAATCACAAACAGGGATTCTACAGACCCTAGAAAATGCCCTAAAACAAGTCACCTCTGTGAACATAATTACAAAGTCTCTGTGCTGTAGTTTGGCTGTAGTTTATAATCTCAATATGTAGCACTAAGAAATAAGTCATAAGCCTCTTCTGAGGATTCAAGGACATTGTTCACTATGAAAAGCTACATTTTTACTAACAGAAATTTACAAATGTCCTGCAAGTAAACCCAGGAAGCAAGACAGTTGTACTGTGGAATCTTTTAAAATAAATAATAAAGGTAAAACAAAGGTTATGAAAAAGAGGAAAACTTTACAAAGGAAGTAATTTTATGATATATTACTTTAAATGTTAGGCAGGGAGTAAAATTAAAAAATTAATTACCTTTCAAACTTTTCCAGACTCTTAAAATCAAAATTAGCTTTATAATGCATTTTAAAAAAAAGTGCCAAGGCAGCATTTAACACATAATAGAAAAGCACAATATTGACATCCCAGGCATGAAATGCAACAATACATGAGTTGCAGAAGCAAAGGATGGAACGGGCCTTTTCTTTAGGTTAATAATTTGCATTTTTACATTTGCCTATTTTCTTCACAGTTTACAACAGTGTTACAAGTAAAATTCAATAGAATGTCATTCGGAACAAGTGTTCAGTTATTTTAGTGTTATTATGTAGTATTCATAGTAGATATGAATAGAGTCTTCACCAAAGAAAAGCACCTGCTCTTAAAGGGTGAATTTAGTAGCACTGTCTACACATAACTATTTTCTCACCAATGTTTTCCTGTATATTCTGGTTTCTTTTTCACAGTAAACATGGTCTCTCCATTTGGATTGCTTCTTTCATATTACTTTTATAGAGAATGAAAATACAGTGACATATTGGAAAAAGGGATGTTTTGTAAAAAAAAAAAAAATCATGAGCACGGACAAATGCATTGAGAGCTGGAAAGGCAGTCTCCAGTTCTTCTAAATGAAGACAGCACTCTATAGTCACGATTTCCCTAGCAGCAGATTGAGAAACCTAAGGAATACTGAACACGTGTGCAATTATCACATGATGTTGCTCAGAAGACTACTTGTCAACAGTGTTATCAGATCCAACTGAGTCCAGGTTTTCTTTCCTGTAGTTATAATTGTGTATTATTATTTGTCTTATCATTGTATATACAGCTCCACTGTCATTATACCAAATTGTTATCTGAACAGGATCATGTAGTCTTTCCGGCTTTTGATTTAATACTATATTTCCATTCTTTATCAAATAATCCAAATGAACATTCATTAACAGTAAGACTGTGTTTGGTATGAAAAGAAACAGAATCAGAGTTGCTGCTATAGGGCTGAGGAACACAAACGAATCGCTTAGATTCAGGAGAGAGAAGGTAAAATGGTTGGAGAGCAACAGAAGCTTCATTTCAAATCTCATTTTTATTGGAATCTGTGTATCATTGCAAACCAAGCAGCCACTAGTTGTGAGCCTTAAATATAAAAAGAAAACCACCTAAGGGTCATTTTCTGCAGTGGAGTTTACATAGTAACACTTGCAATAATACTTCTTGAAAGTAATACCAGATCAAATCCAGTAAGAAGCTTTCTGTTGCTGATGTGCTTTGCACATAATTGCTTAGATGTTTTATCTATTCTTCCTACAACTCTCAATAGCCAGAGGTCTCTGCCGTAAGCAGGCAGATCTATAGTTTGGCTCTTTTAGCTATTACCAACTGCAGAATTGCTTGGTGCTGGAGGGTCAAGCAACAGCACAACCACAATAAAATAGATTTCACTAGCACTTACTGAACAATTCAGAAATATAAAAGAACAGCCCTTTTAGATTGCTGCACTACCATCAATTTTTGTCCACATGTGACAGAAATGCCTGATGAATGTATGGCTTTTTAGCCATGACATTTGCACACCAAATACAAATTTTCCAGCCTTTGGAACAAACTGTTTTGTAAATCACATTATTGCATTCCGTTACTCTCCAACCATTTTACCTACTCTCTACTTCAAATCTAAGGGATTTGTGTATCAGAGGGACCCTGCAGAGGGATCTGGACAAATTAGAGAACTGGGCAATTACCAACTGCATGAAGTTTAACAAAGGCAAGTGCCAGATTTTGCACCTGAGACATGGCAACTCTGGCTGTACATACAGACTGAGGAGCAAGATGCTGGAAAGCAGCTCTGCGGAGAGGGACCTGGGGATTCTGGTTGACGGCAAGTTGAACATGAACCAGCAGTGTACCCTGGCAGCCAAGAGGGCTACCCGTGTCCTGGGTGCATCAAGCACAGCATTGCCAGCTGGGCGAGGGAGGTGATTGTCTCGCTCCGCTCTGCACTGGTGCGGCCCACCTGGAGCACTGTGTGCAGTTCTGGGCACCACACTATAAAGAGGATATAAAGCTATTGGAGAGTGTTCAGAAGAGGGCTATAGAGTTGAAAGGTTTAAGGGGGAAGCTGTATGAGGAGCAGCTAAAGTCACTTGGTTTGTTCAGCCTGAAGAAGAGGAGACTGAGACCTCACCGTGGTCTATGGCTTCCTCACAAGGGAAGGAGGAGTGGCAGGCCCTGATCTCTTCTCTCTGGTGACCAATGAGAGAACCAGAGGGAACTGCAGGAAGATGTGCCAGGAGAGGTTTAGGTTGGACATTAGGATAAGGTTCTTCACTGAGAGGGTGGTCGAGCACTGGAACAGGCTCCCCAGCGAGGCAGTCATGGTCCCAAGGCTGACAGTGTTCAAGAAGAGACTGGACAATACCCTCAGACACATGGTGTGAACTGTGGGGTTGTCACATGTGGGGACAGGAGTTGGGCTCGATGATCCTTGTGGGTCCCTTCCAACTCAGGACATTCTATGATTCTATGATTCTGTATCACAGACATCATCATCAGATGTCCTCCTTTCTGAAATCAAAAGCTAATCTCAGCAGAACCACAAGAGTGAGAGTGGAGGGATAAATAGGCTCAGATGCAATAAAAAGAAATGTTAGACAAATCATAGAAAACATACGTATTTTCCTTGCAAGTACTTTCTGAAATGTGAGTAATTTGATATAAAAAAAATACAAGTAGCAAGCAACAATGAGTTTTTATGGTCCCAGGGCATATACAATAACAATTAAGAAAATCATTACAAATGTTTCAAATTGAAGGTACTGACTGTGGTGGTCATATACAGGGAGTAAACCAGAAACCTACACAATAGAAAACTTACTGTTTTTTCAAATGGAATGTACTCATCCCTACTGTGAATAACATTAGAAGTACATGAGAAATACCATGCAAACGTCCTATAAGGAATGGAATGGCCAGGTAGTTGGACAGATGAAGTACATAGCATATTAAAAGTATTATTGCTAGGAAAATGTAAAGCATCTCATGAGAAGAAAATTATTAGGCTAGTTTTTTTACAACCAAGGAAGTATCTCTATCAAAGTTTAAACATTTCAGAAAATCTTTAGGGCAAAGTAACTATTTGAAAAAACACAGTGGAATGAGGTGTGATTAATGGTTAATACACCTGTTCTTTTGGGATGAATGGTATTACCACGTGGTCATATCATAGATATACCAACTGTATAACACCATTATTCAATCACTTTCAACCCTTAAGATGAAAATGAGAGAAGAAAAAATATGTATCCAAAACTGCAAAACCACTGGCACTGTAGCCTTTATGACAGGGCAATCTGTGGTCTTGTCCATATACTAAGAAATATCTTTTGTTCAGTGACCTGAAAAAAGACTCTTGAATGGTCCAGGAAACAGAACCTGCCTGAAACTAGATGCTGAGGCTTTACAATTCCACTACTGGTTTTATAAACTATACTCTCACATTCCTGTTTCAAGTAAATACTAATACATTGACTAACTCAAGAGTAATTCTGTGAAGTTGACATACCTGCAATGTTTTGAAATAATGACACTCAAAAGTACTATACCAGTGAACTGATATTATTTAACACAAAAATAATAAAATGACCTTGAGAGTGACATAGCTGCCATTTTCACAATGAGCAAGAGTGTAGATTTTTCATACTTATAGTCACTTTTCATGAGTTTCAAATTGGAAAACTAATTCTGACCTTTCAGTTTCAGGTCAACAAAAGCTTAGTAGACTTTTGAAAGGTTCTTAGGTACCTTTTGAACTATAGTTTTTGATATTGTGCCTTTAAAAGCTACAATATGGGAAAAATGTGCAAGAAAATAAATTTAAAATCTGAATTTTTTATCAGAGGTCACCAAATGATTCCACCCTCCAATTAGTCACCTTTTCCATAAAAGTGTAATGTGGGGAATGACACTGCCAAGTTTGCAGAATAAGATAACCAGCATAAACTGAAGTAGTGGTTCAACTCATTTTACTGAAAGAATCAGCTGAAGAAATTCAAGTGCAACTGCACGTTCCTACAGCACAGCTAAACAAAAAACATGCTAGATTTCATATCAATAGTAAGAACCTTTGTACTCTCCCCTCCTTCCAAGTTGATTAAGACACCCCCACCTAACCAGAATTTTCTTTGTTTCTGAGCAAGACAACTAAAGAGACAACTTTGAATTTCAAACATACTTATTAAAATGCAAGGTTGTGCATTAAGGGGATGAGGGAAGAAAGCAGATAGGCATGAGAATTACTCGTCTGGGATACTGCAACTAATGATTTAGCAGAGCATGCTTGTCAAATATTGGATTATACATATTCAGCCACTTGGTTTAAAAGAACATGGCTAATGATACCCTCCATGCATTCTCATTCATGTGATTTTTACAACAAATACATGCTTGCCTCTTTGTTTCCTTTCATTTATTTACTTGGAACAATAGGTATGCTAATTATGTTCATATATGCTGGTTGGTAGCACTGCAATTAATTTCTAGACTAAGGCAATTGAATGAAGACTTGTTTACACAACAGAACTAATCTATGTATTCTGCAGGTCATAACTGGATCGTTTTCAAGAACAAGACAAATATAGTATTTGCCATCCAAGTCTGAAAGCTGCTGGACAGTACATGAATTCACTGCAGAAAAGCTTGAGGAATCTCAAGCTATTTTTCCGCTCACATCTGCGTTTGATAAGATTTAATTCCCTTTGCATTGAAGTTGTCTCTTCAGTAGTATGCATATGAGTTTTATATCTATAGCCTACAAGCATACAGCAGATAAGATGCTCTGAACAGTGTCTGATCACTATAACTTTCCTACAACATCAGTAGTTCTCCCTTCTATATTTGCTAAGTAATCTGAGACTACAAATTAATTTCCATGTCTCAGAGCAGTCAAACAGCTTCACAAACATTTGAACTTCTTTTAAATCATGCTTGAACAATGTCTGGTTTTTGAACAAATTTTCTTAAATATTTCTGTATGTTTTATCTTATTAAGTTTGGAGATGTCTGGACTCTCCTATGAAATTAATACAATGGAGTCAATATAGTGTAATTCAGTCTATAATTTAATTATGTAATTTTGTTTATAATGATAGTTGGCCTGATATTTCACAACCATTTAGGCATTTTGTTTTATTACTTTGTTAAAAGCTATCGGATTTTATAAAAGCACCAAGACAGTAATAATCATTGAGTGCTGTAATTTAGGAAGGAATAAATGAGCACGTTGTGTGCTGCCCTCATGTTCATTAATACAAATTAAATGACACAATAATCACAGATTTTCTTTTGTTATTGAGTATTCCAGCCACTAGCATCCTTCCTGTGGAAGTGTCTGATCTAAAATTCTGTTCCAAACAGCCTTTAGATGAAGACTTACAAGCTCAGGCTTAGTGCTGACTAGCATCTGTCATTGCCCTTTTCACCTGTATTTGACAAGACTTAGGTGACCTTGACTCCATTATTCAAGGCAGGTATGAGTTTAAAGCAAATACGTGTTTTGCAGTCCAAAGTGGTGTTGATATGTTCATCACTGCCTTTTAACAATAGTGGTTGTTTTATTTCTGCACACACAGGCCCTTGTTTCTGGAACCAGAAAGGTCATAATCATCATTTCACGTGACAGGAAAATGTGAATGCAATGAACACATGGACATATAGCATGGAATTTAATCATATCTGTTTGTGGAAAAAATAGGATTGAACCTCAAAAACACATCCACATGTTTACTTATTAGTGAAGTGCTTCTAGCTAATAGTAAAAATCATCAGAAAAACAACCACAAGCAAAGATAACACAGGATATCACCTAAGAACTGACCTAGGAGCAATTGCAAAGTTACTTACCATTTTGTTCTCTCTGGACTCCAGCAGCAAGCAAATCTGGTTCCCCAAGACTTATATCATTAAGCCTGGTTCCTAGACACTCCATGCAAAGATGTTTGCACCATTCTTCTGCCTCTAGTTCTGGAAAAATAGAAAAAAAACCAGAAGTGTCAACATTTTACTCAAAAAGGGGTGAAGTTAAACCAGTACCTTCTTAATGACTGTTTTTATGACAACATGAGCTATTAGTACAAAGTTCCACATTTATTACTTAGCCTTGATTTATGAACTCCTAAAAGGGCTTTCACTCCTAGAACTGCATCTTCTATTTCCACATTTGGGCATAGGAGGTGGCGACAACAAAAAAGAGAATGGATTAGTCAGTTTTCGATGCAGTATATTTCTAGTAGGCTTTCTTGAAAGAAATAATGCAATTAAAAAAAAACCACATTAGATGTAATATATGAAATATTCTTTACTACTCTTCAGGTGAATCTGAAGTATTAAAGCACTTTCTATTTCTAAAGGTTTTAGAATATTTTCTAGAAACAAAGGAAAAACTGTAATAAAAAGATCTCCAAATGCAGAACTTCCTTCTCTGCTGTACTGAATGGCTATGCCTGTCAAGGTAGTCTGAATAATTGATTTCTTCAGTTCTGTTCACCTTCTTTTGGTTGCAGAGCAGTTTGGGCATTAGTTGGAACATTTGTATGAAAATTCAAAACCTCCTAGTCCTTTCTGAGTCCTCCATTGCATCCCACTGATGTACAACTGAGAGCTTCCTATCTGCAAACTACCAAGACATGTCCTCAGGCATAATCCCTGAGACACCACAGCAGCCCCTCCTCCACACCCAGCCTCATACTATCCACTTCCCAAAATTAACTTCACAAAATCTCTGGCATTAGTCAAACAAACAACATCTCAAGTTGGTATACACATAATGTGAAACCATAACTAACAAAAATCATGCAACTAGGCTGACTGTCTTTTATTACAGAACAAGCTTCACTAAGTGGAACTTTCTGGAGAGCAGGCTTGGCAACAGGCACATGCTGAGCATCCATTGCCACAGTCAGTCTATTATCTGATCATCTTTAATAGTGGGTGACCCCAGTCATCTAGAAATGTCTCTATTAAACACAGTTTTTACATATCTTTTTTTTGGGGACATCTGGAAAATACTTTTGTGACAATCTCTCCAATGTAGTGGAGAGACAAAAAAATACTTCATGCAATCCTTGAAGCATCTATCAATGATGACTCATTGTAATTAGTGAAAATTTGTATCTAAGAAAAAATATTTCCATGCTTAACTGGTACAGGCCTCAAATTCTCGCCTGGTTAGGCATAGATCAAAAGTCACATCAACACTTGCTCAACAAGAAAGGGAGACAGACATGCAAGTCCAGGTCCCCAGTAACCTTTGGGTAACATCCTTTGTTCAGGGCCCTGAACAGTCCATGAACAGATTTTTCCTGAGTTATTCTGGCTATCAGCTGACTGAATTCCCAGGCAGACAGCTCAAACGATAGAGCCAGTTTTGGGATTTCTTGAGAGCCAAATGTGGTGGTTGTCACAGGGACACAAACAATTGGGGATGGGCTTCTCCAGAGTGTTGCAAGGTTTTCCTTGAACCTTCCTGATTTTTTGCAGTCCTTGTCTCAGGACACAGATTCCCAGAGTTGGTTTGTCATAATATCTCAGCTTCTGGTGGTAAGAGAGAGAACATTCTGTCAATAGTATCCAGATAACATTTAACTATGTATGTAGGAAGAAAATGTAGAGGTAACAGCATACTGTTCCTTAACACTTCTACAGATATAGCCTTTTTGGTGGAACTAAGGAGAGAACAGGTATATCTCTGCACGACAATAAAAACTTAGGGCTTTTAAAAGGAATAAGATGAATTTCTTTAAAAACCTACCTCCAAAATTCATTTTCACCTCATGCACAAAGAGATTTCCCTCCTGATTTCCCTTCCTCTCTTTCAGCCTTTGCCCTTTCCTTGGATATTTGTCATCTGTTGAACCAGAACCATGCCTATAAATCATACTTGGCTATGGAGAGGGTTTCACATCAGATGATAAAAATGGACCACAAGCCATGCTGCCACAGTCTGGTAGCACACACGATGGGATGTGGGGGGTAGTACATAGGCACATGGGTAAGCCAAACCTCCCTCAGGGAAGGTTTCCAGTGGGTTGCCCAACATCTGCATCCAGCTACAGATTAACTCTGGGGAATCAGTGCAAAAAGGCTGGTAGTGTAAACATGACTGTGCAAATCTAGTCTAGTCTAGTGCTCCCATGTTTCCTTCCCTTCCCTCTCACAATTTCTTCTCTGCCTTCTGTATTGCAGAACAATGTATGTACTGACAGAATGCATAAGTCTGTATAAAGCCTGTAATTTTTCCTGGAGGATAGTCAGGAGATAGCATTTTACATATTTAACAAAATCAGTCTTTTATTACTTTATTTCATTGTGCCGGCACTCAGACTGAAAGGGTACATTCTGGAAATGTAGAATGAGATTATGGTAGATAAACACTAACCTAACCTTTCTAATGTTACAAACATCTAAGGAGAAAGGAAAACATACTGGTATTGCCATAAATCCAGCTTAACATCAATATATATTCAAAACAGGACTCTTCTGTAAAAGAAATAAGTTCTATTTATATGTATTCTCACATTACATTTCCAGCATATTCGTTGGGAAACAAACAAACAAAGGCATTGTTCTTGGAAGCTGCTTCTTGTGAGCGCCTTTATTTTCATCTCTATTGTTTTCTCTCTATTAGAGGAACATCTAGATCTTGAAAGTTTGGATCCAGAAACTGCCTTAAAGAGTGTTTGGCTCTGGCAGTTTAATTTAAGCTGCATCTTCACTGATGATTAGACCCAGATTAGACCATTCTCCAACTGCCACACAGAAGCAACTTATCTTACTGTGAGCCTTATAAGATCATGGCTGTATTTTGCAAACTGTAGGCTGTAACATGCATTGTATTGCATAGAACTCAAATTTTGTATCTTACAAAACCAACTGACTTAATGCTACAGAAAATATAGTTTCAACGCAGAACTGAAAAATCTTCCCATAGAACTGTGAGGATTTGTGTCAGCTGTCAGAAGGATCAACTTTATCTATAAATGTGTTTGGAAGGTCAAGGGTATAAGGGTACTGTGAGAGTAAGTTTTACTTAATGCATCCTGATAGCTATTGCTTTCTTGGGAAGGGACTGCCTTCAAACTTTGTGTTGACAGACATGCGAAATCTTCTTTAGAAGCAGGTGAATTACCTTTCAAAGACAAAGCCATATTTCTCCTTTCATCATGTGCATCTATAAAACAGTTTGCCCTTGTTTTGTAGCAAGTCTACAGAATGATTTGTGTTTCTGGATAACAAATATTATCTATATATTTTAAAATTTATTTATTATAAATTATAGTACATAAATGCATCAGTCACATTAGCAATCTCGAAGAACAGCTACTACATCACAAAATGGATATCACCATCACTTCTTTATTTTTATTATATGCATATATTGGAACAGATGAAATATTACAGTGGAACCAAGCCATAAAAAACAGTCAGCAAAATTCTTCTCTTTAAAGCATGTAGATCAGATTTATTGGTGGTAAATGCTGACTTTTTTAGTTGTAACTGGTAGTTTTCATTGAAAAATTTAGTTTCCTTTTAGGATAACTGAATTCTTAGACTGAATGATAAATTTTAAAACATACTTTCACAGCTATAAATAAAATCAAAGTACTTGTATTTTCATCTTTACTGTTATTTGATTATAAAATGCTGTTATACAAATGTCATAAGGTGAGATAAAATATAAAGAGATGGATGAATTCAATTAGGCACTGTTTATTGCATAAGAAATATTACTGGGAACAAATCTGTAAACTTATCTGAAAACCCACACCTTGTTACTGGCAATATTTTCCGGGAGTTTACCTGAGCTTCTAGGTCATGCCGGAGGTTATATGTCATTTCTACTTCAGTTCTCAGGTGATTAAACTGGTGTTGTACCTACTCCAGCCATTGAGGTTGTGTATTGCAAATAGGTAATATCACAGCAAGATAAATGTGGGGTTTTTTTTGATGTAATAATGGTGATGAAATGATACTTGCAAATGGTATTGGAAATCTAAGTTTGTAATAGTGGAAAAGCTCTTCTGCTACTTAGAGTTTAAACCAGTTAATGATCCACAATTTTCACGGTTTAACCTGAGCTAGCAATACAACCATGATAGCCCCTTGCTCACTCTCCTGACCCCTCCTCCCCCGACCAGGGTAGAGAATTGAAAGGGAAGGTAGAAACTCGTGGACTGACATAAAGATAGTTTAATAAATTAACAAATTAACACTAATATACTACTACTACTACTAAGATATATAAAATGGAAATAGAATATAAAATAAAAGATACTCAATGCAATTCCTCATGAACTTCATCTGAACTGAGCAGTCAATCCCAAGAAACAGCACTTGGTCCCAAATAACCGATCCCAAAGAGAGAAAAGAGAAAAATGCAGAAAGACCTAGAGGTCTCTGCCAAAGGGCAGGATGGGAAAAGGCCAAAGGAAAGTAACTTCCTAACAGAACTCCACTGAAATGGAGCAGAACCAGAATAAGTCTCTATCCCTGTCTGTTTGACTATATCCCAACTCTGTCCCTAGCCAGAAGATCCCGACTCTCCTTAAATATGAAGCATGATGCTAACGGCATGGAATATTCTTATTGATCAGTCTGGATGTCAGTCAAGGTCTGCCCCATCTATGCCCCCATTCCCAGCTGCCTCACACCTGCGGGAAGTTTTAGAGATCTCAGAGACTTTGGCTCTCAGACAATAAGAGTGAAAAACATTAACTCTGTCCCAGGATGTTATCTTCTTGTTCTCAAACTGAGTCCAAACAACGACCATGCTAGATACAAAAAAGAAAGGTTTCTAACTTCATGAAGGAAAATTAACTCACTTTGGTCAAAGCAGCACAAGGATTTAATTGAAATAACATGTACGCAGTATTAGAGGAAGACAACAAAAATTCTTGTGCAAATCCAAACCCCTCACTTTTTGAGCTTACCCTAATGTCAAATGTATCAACATAAAATGTTGATTGCTTCCTTTCTGAAATATTTTTATGTTGTTTCTGTACAGATTGTTTGACTCTTCTTCCCTTTAAACTACTACAAGAGTCTAAATCCAACTGAATATTCCTACTATGAATGAAACTGGAGAATCTTACCTATTTGGATTAGTAGGACTTAGACCTGACATTCTTTACAAAGAAAGAAAGATGGTGCAGAAAAGCCACATGTGCAAATGTATCTCTTCTAAAAATCACCCAGTCTTAATTAGAAGTTAATAGGAAAAAAGATCATAGAATCCCCACAGGACTGATGTGCTATTATACTGTGCCACATACAATATATGCAGCAACTTATTTGATTTTTTTTTTTTCCACTAAAAAATAACACGATTGCCTGCAGGCATGTAATTTCTCATCAAAATCAATATCTTAAAGAACCTCTGTCCTTTATGAGGATATATGTCATCCTTTGATGATTCAAACATAATTTTATTTTCTAAATATTTAAAATATGCTATCTAACAGTGTCTCCATTACTTAGGGTACATCATACACACTCAAACACAGATACAAATGCAAAGTAATGTGGCTATTTCTTATCACAGCTCAGAGGAACATATGAGCAGTGCTTCTTTTGTGTAATAATGTATTACTCATCAACACTGGCCATGCATGAATTAAAGAATTTTTTGTTAAATGAGAGATAGGGAGCAATGATGTGGACATAAGTTTATTAGTGTAAAAGAACAGAAAATGAGTCTGTATGTAGACTAAAACTTGCTTTCAACTAGATAGTAACAAAGACTTTTTTTAGTGATCAATTTTATATGAAGATATTTTACAAGATATAGGACTTTGAGGTTTTTGCCTGTGTTTCAACTAATGCTATCTGTAAGGAAACTTCTTAGCATTTTTCTTGAACTGTGATTTTTGAATGTTTCACCTGGAGTGTGCTGCTATTACATAAGTGTAAATCACTGAGCCAAAATGGAAGGGCAAAGTCATAAAGGAAAACTGCAAGTCCTGTTAAATTTTATTATTTTACTGCAAATACCATATATTCAGTCTGTAACAAATTATTTTAAAGGAAATATGACAATATCCTTGGAAAAAAAAAAAGTTGTCATCTTCCTCAATTTTTTTGGTCGTTGCCACTTCTCTTTAACACAAGACCATTAATTTTTAACTATTTCCAGTTATTAAAATGTATACATGTTTTTTAATATACCATCAGTTTAATGACATACCCACCTTTCTCTATACAATTTTAGATTTTTTAGGGTTGTTTCTTTTTTTTTGGTAAGGAAATATTGAATAAAACAACAATCAAGCTAAATGAATAGTTGCAGAGCATGAACACATATTATTCTGTAATTTTATCTGTTGGTATATTTTGCTAATGCACTTTTTTAACTGAGGGAAGATATAGTCTAAGTATTATACAAAACATAAACTTTTATTTTCCCACCATGTGCTATTTTAAACTTGCATTGGCATAATGATAGCACAGCTAATTCAAAAATCACCAAAACACATTCATTAGTTATAATAAAATTTAAACAGACATTTCTGCCAAATATCATCCACACTTATCTGCAGACGTTGCAAGGTACAGCAGAAAGATAGCTCAGATAATTTCAAATTTTGCATGTATTATACCTGTGTTTGCAAATATCCAACTGTGTATCCCTGTAGGTATCTAGTTATTGAGGTATACGAAAACTGACACATTCCTGACAATTCCCCTTTCATTTCTGCAAGTCTGATCAAAAGCACCAGCTTGAATAACAAGCACTCAGCTGTTAGACCATCTACTATTGTGTCTATAACATAAACACATACAATGTTCAGTGAAAGTTTCTGAAGGCAATAACAATATTTAAAAATATTTATCATATTGATGTCACTGTCCATTAAACTATTTCCCTAAAATAGACTTCAGTTGCACATAATATATACTTTTGCCTACATTGCTCCTCCTTTCCAGTGTAAAATTGCGGGGAAGAGCACCCTTCACTCATACACTTACGGAAACACCCTGCAATGCTGACTAGCAGTCCCTACTCAAAGTTAAAGCAGTAGGAAACAAAGCTTCCTACCTGAAATGCTGCTTGAGAAGGTAGTTTTCATGCAGTAACAGATCTTCACTTGTTTAAAAAAATGGAAAATGTATGGGAAAATAAAGAAAAATTATTAATCTACGAGAAAGAGACCTCCTTTGCTCAATACTAGTGCTAATGTAGCTATTAAAAAAAGTGAATACGACTTCACACAGTGATTAGTCCTACAGAAATGAATGATGCCGTTCTGGGAAGAAAATGCTATTTAGTAGATAAATTAGTCCTTGAGGGTATATTTATAAGTATTCTTACAGACTGTGTATATGACTTCATGCTGTGGACTAGTGACTCTCATTATACCATGAGTGTTTATCAAGCATCAGTACGTCCAACAGATGAACAGTAAGCTCACAGAATGTCACTACTCAAAAATATTCCTAGTAAAGTTTCACTCTCAATTAAAACTTTCTTTCAAATGCAAAGTAATCATTATGAAAAGCTGCCTGAGCATAGAAGAAACCTTTACATTTTGTCTGAAACTAACAGGCCAGTTAGAAGAATCTGGCATGGGAATTAGACGGTTCCCCAGGCTTGTCAATCCATACCTGTTTCAACAGTTATTAACATTAAAAGACAATGGTATGAAAGTAAAATAACCTCAGGCAGCTTGTCTGTAGTGGGAATGACATAAACACCATCAGTCAAGTATCCAAAAATGTCTGTCACCAGTAACATAACACACAGAGGATACTATCACATCAGCTTATGCAACTACCCTATGATTGGCAGTCAGAAATAGCATTTGTCTGGCTTAAAACTTCATAGTATTTCAGATTTAGTCTACTCCTACAATACTTTTGGAAAAGGCCCTTTTCTTAAGTGCATTGGAAATTTAAAACCCTCTGCGTAAATGTGAAGCGTGCCTCTCTCCCATTGTGAAGTGCTTAAGTTACTGGTTTTCGATATACACCACTGTTATCTCTACTAACATGATCAAAAGCATAAAAAGATACACATATGGCTGCCTGAGAAGAGGCAGTTTGCTTAAAGCTGAAGCTCAGAATCTCAACTGTCATTAAGCAAACAGGATTCTTTATTTTTTCTTTTTTTCTCTCTTCTTTTCTTTTTTCTTTTTTTTTTTTTTTTCCTATGGAACACTTTTAAGATTCAGCACAGCAAAGCTATGTCCTTTGCTGAACCAGGAAAAGAGCAAATAGATCCAATTTCAATTATGTGTCATTTTCCTCCAAGAAAATCAGAATAAGTCTTGATGAATGCAGTCTTACAGAACATACCAAGATTAGATCATTGGAAACTTCAAGAACCCTGCTGAATGATGGCTTAAGGCCATGTTAACTGAAGAATCACTGATGAAAGATTGTTTTATTTCAAATCTTTCATCATTACTTAAGGGTAAACAACTCATCATAGAAGTATAAAGAATGTTTAAATTTAATATTTTGAACCATATAAAGCGAGAACTGCACAGAAAGTTTAGGATTCAGGTTTGTAAATCAGGGGTGCTGATTACAGTGAAAAACAGTATCTGAAGATGAAGCTGTAATTTATGCTCACTAGTGACCAGTTGCCCATTTACAGCTGGTTTGTGAACTGATTTATATACACACGTAGTACCAGAAGGCAGGGGGTAGACTTCCATTCCTTTATGGAAAAATTGGGTTCATACACTAGCAAAGATGGGTCTCCTTTCTGTGTTGCTCACTTGGACTCCAGGCAAAAGTCCTCTTTGGGATCACTCATGACCTGAGCTGAATTCAAATCCAGGTTCTTCCTGGCTGGTTTTAATGCAAAGAGCAAGCTGGAAAACCCGTTATAAAGATAAATGATTTATTAACAATAGGGAAAAGAAAACTGACCACTGTAATTTAAAAAGGAATTATATATCAGCAGCAGTGTACTCAACAAATGGACAAAAGCACAATATATATGCTACCATACACTTTTCCTTATTTTCTGAATTAGTTCTTCTAAATGAGGAAATGGCTGACTTAAATGCTACCCTTCCCTCTGCTTGGAAGCTGCGGTCTACTCCTGAACTCTGCTGCCTTAGAGAAATGCAAAAAAACCCACAAGCTCTTGATTTTGTGATATTTGTGGGTAACCTGGGGTTTATTGACTTCCTCAAAAACAAGTTAACTTGCCATCAGGGGTTTTTTTACTGGACCCACAGTATTACAATGAGACCATAAGAGCAGCTGGATCACAGCAACTAAACATATAATTCTCTCCTTTTACCTAGTGAGATAATGGCAGGCAGACACATATTATTCTTCACATTTTCATAATAAACCCTAACATATGCATTTGGATAGAATCTTTATAACTTCTAAAATTAATGAACTAGTTTCCATTCCCCAAACCGGTAGTGTAAAATAGTAGATTGAAGCATGGATGAAAGAAACTTGATATAAAAACCATAGTGAAATTTTGGACCAGTAGTGTTTTACTGACCTACATAGAGAGAAACTTTTTCTGTTTATATCAGAAAAATTGACATCTTATTTTATTCCCTTGATTTGATCTCTCATGGATCCCAGGCTTTATACTGAAAAATACATGTATCATGCTTATAGGTACAAAAATAAAATTTGAATGGAGGTTTTTACATACAGCCTACTTGGAGTTATGAATTTCTAGTTTTTCTCCAAAACATCCATTAAAGTCAATATTTATTTCTTCAGCATTCACAGTAATCTTCATCAGGATACATACACATTTTTACATGCTATGATTATTTAACTCACAAAGGAGACTAAAATTTTAGATGTGACTACCTTACAAAAATCAAATTGATTTAAAACCTCAAAATTCATGGGCTACCACTATTTCTTAACTTAGCATGCACACAGATGCAAACTGCCTATAATGTAATTTGACATAATTACATGCAGAAACATGCAACTCTTTTTCCAGCTTCTTCCTACTCACATTTTCTAGTACTATGTGATCACAGATTTTAAAAATAAACCCTTAGAAATTAAGATATTAAGCCTTTCCACTTAAATTGTTATCTTGCCCTATTAACTTTTACTATACTTATATCTACATTTTAGCAAAAATGGCAATTTTTGATAGGATATGAAAACTCCAGATATCAAGAAATGCATACCATGGCATTGCATTTTAAGGACTAGTTAATGACATATCGGATTATTAGAATTTCTTCTCAGTTGGTCCTTAACCTACATTTTCACCTAAGTCATGTTTCTATAGATAAATAATAAACACCCCTCAGCAAAAAGTATAACTGTCAATATGCAATGCCATATGGAAAGAAAACTAATTATACTCAACACACATTGCAATTATTGTTAAACAAACATAATATAGAGGAGTTATGTATCTGAATAATGCTGATTGTACTTTATTGCTGATGAGTAACAGCAGCAAGGATAGCATTTATTAATGGGGGGAGTGCTGCTGTATCTAGTGACATATACTGGGAGAGCTGCTTCCTGAATCACATAGATGTCATGGACATGGTACTACACTTGGAAAGGATTCACACTGTCACTGAGCAAACACATTTTGAAATGACATTGGCTTTTTGAGTTTCCTGCATTAATTCACATCCCATCACTAGAAAGAATAGAGGGGATAAATGTCAGACACCCTATTTAACTCACTTCTCATTTTTTCAGCAAAGTGATTGTAAGCTATGGCAAAGATTAGGGCAACCTCCTTTCATATTCAAGAAAACCTACCATGGTAAGATTGTTGATCTTGATAATACAAAGCAGAAGCTACATAGGAATACATTTTGTCATTCCTACTGAATTAATGTTTATAGGAACATACCTAACACAGACCTGTCTTTCCTAGATATGTTAACTTAATTATCTAGAGGCTTGTCCATTAGCACATTCAAATGTTCTTTCATTTTACATTTATTAGCCATATTCATTTTATATGTCCACAGATATTCTCTAATTTGATTATTTCAATTCTAGGTCCAGTCAAAACTATCCATAGTAAAACCTAGGCAGAAAAAAAGCAGCTGTAATATTGACTTCATGTTTTATTTATGGAATATAAACTTCAGTTACAGGATTGATTTTCTTTTCTTTGAAATTAAAATGAAATGCTAAGCTATTGAGAGGTTTGGCCAAAGACAAACTTCCTAAAGAAACGGGCAAATTCATACTGTCATTGAGCAAGTACCATTTTGAATGGATTTGACTGCTTTCCAACAGCAGTTCAAAGAGTTATCTTTCGGGGAGACTTCACAAAGCACATCTCATTTGCTGAAACAGAGATAATATACATTGGAGAGCTATTGTTCTTATTTGGAAGATGATTAAAAGATCACCTTGCTGACAGACTTGGTTCCCTTTTCTATGTCATTAATTCCAAATTGGCTTTTTTATTTTTTCCTGTTAGCCAACAGGCTTATATTTTTCTCCTAAATTCAGGGTTACTTTTAATTATGTCTAGTTTAGAAATAAATGATGCTTCGTAATAGATCAGTTTTTACTATTTCATTAATAGAAAAATAACAATATTATGTCTGTATTTTAACATTCAAATTAAACATATTTTTTAAGGAAAGGGTTGGCTTTAAAAAAAAAAAAAAAACCAAACAAGGAACTTCAGATAAGTTTTCCACCTTTACATTACATGATACTAAACATGCAGGCTAATCATTCCGTAATGCTACCCAATAAAACAGTAGTTTCATCAAAGCTGGTAGTGACTTTATGCCGCTGCAGTTTACAAAAAATTCATTGCAAAATTAAGTCCATAGATACAAACATAGAAAAACTAAAAAATGCCCCACATTTTCAAGATGTACATCTTTCCAGAAAGTAAATTGACCTAGATTTCTATCATTTAGAAGATTCCTCATAAGATTCCTCATAATTCTAATTAATATGCAGCTTTCACTTCAAAGTAAGTCTCAAATCTTCCTGAGACATTGGAAGACCGATATCTGTCATACAGATTTTACTAAATCTGAAGCTTAACCCCCAAAGACATGCAGGAACACTATATGAATGCATTGTTAGAAAAAAAGCATGAATACAGTTTGGAAGTATTTACATTATTTTTGTGAACGGAATTGTTGCTTCTATCTTCCCCATGGCATCTAGAATAATTGAAATGGGTGACTGCTCAGTTTTAACTAAGTAAAAAAAATAATCCATCTAATATGAAGCAATCCAAAACTTGTTTGAAAAGATCAACAAACAACATTGTAAGTTTGATCCACCAAACACCTGTAAAATTTAAACACAATATGATGTTTATTCTGCTTTCTGGAACATTTACAAATTGAAAAAAAAAAAAAAAAAAAAAAGAACAAATGCAATAAAGTTTCCAAATAAAAATATTTCTCCTGTATTTTTATATAAAATTTTCATACCAATGGTAGCTCCTCCCAGCAGGAGGGAGTAAATTAATATTTTTGCCACAAATAACACCTTACTTGCTGTATTTGCACACTAATACACTATTTTATAAGTTTCCAAACCAACTAAAATTGAAAAAGATATACTAAGTTATATGACTATTTAAAAAATAAAATGCACCTTGCAGTCAACAGCTTTCCTCTATTGTTTTTTTCCATTAATTAACTACAGTTTTAACCTCAGATTAACTTACAAGAAAGATTTAGTAGCAGTTGGAAGCAGCTGGAATTGTTAAAAACAAACCTTTAAAAGTAGCCATGCTTTAGGAGAGAAAATGGAAAAAAAATAAAGCTTTTTTAGAGCTAAAATGTTCAATTCTCTGTATAGGTTAGAATAACATTGTATGAACATACTTGAACTACAGTTACAGAAAATATGTTCACATTTTCCTACTTCAGTGCAATCTTCATATAGAAAAGACTGAAATGCAATTAATGTGATATTGATTTGAAGAAGAGAGGATACTTAGGGTCACTTTTTAAAACCATGCTACATTAAGAGAAGTGGTGATTGTGACTGACAAAGCTTTTTTTTTTAATTAAGCTTCTTGGACATCTGAAGCACAGTTTCCTTCCTGGCCATAAACTAAATTTCCTTATTTGAAATAAATAAAAAAAGGAAAGATTTAGTGCAAGATGTCCAGAGAATTTAAGGCTGAACATCCCAAACTGACAAAGGAACTACTCACAGAGTAAAATCCATTCTGTAAAAAGTTCTTATTTATTTAGCAGGGAAAAGGCCCAAGTCCTGTCTTTGAGAGATTCAATGCTGACTGGAACTTCATCCCAAGATCATCAATTACTGTAAACAGAAGAATCTCAGTTGTATAGGAATACACTATTTAGAACCTGAAATCTCTGCTAATTGGTGTATTTGTGATTAATTTGCATATCTACCTGAAATCCGAGAATTTTGACAATTATATGAAATAAACTGTCGCATATTTGTAACAGGAACCCTATTTTGGAGGTTAATGAGCTGCTCTAGTTAAATCTCAAAAAATAGATGCTGGACTTCATAATGTTAGGCCTCTCTCAGAAAATATAGTCTTGATAAGAGTACTGTAAAAACAATGCATAACTACTGGGAAGGAGTTAATAATTTAAAAGACAAATGTGGTACTGTACAAAATTCACAAAAGGACTGGATACTTCTTCAGATAAGAGAAAATTTTGTATGCTGCTCTCAGAGACTGTGAGGCCATACGTAATTCCTGAAAAGCATCTTACAGTTTTCTGAAAGAAGCACATTTTCTACTTTTATTTCAAGGACATAACAAGTTATAGATGTAGTATTTTCAAATAGTGAACAATTTGAACTATTTAAATTTAGAGTTATTTCTACCTAAAATGTATTTACTATGTTCTTTAAGTTAAGTCATAGTTCAGTATATTTCCCCATAAAATACTGTCAAACATATTAAAAAACTGAAGGGTCTGTAACAATGTATTAAGTAACTGCTCTGCAGGTATGGAAGCTGAGACAACTCTAGAAAATCTCACAAGGTTATGTGGTCCGAAGTCACATAAAGCTTTCTCTACCACTATATACCTGTAGTAGACACACACATGGGTCACTCTTAAGAATTGCTTTAGTTCTCACTACTAGCCAGCAGTGAAATAGAAGTTTAACAGCTTTACCAATCACCCCAATGCAGCTGCCATTATGAGTGTTAAACAGCCTACTTGGCCAGGTTAATGCTGATAGCAACATCCAGTGGACTTCTAGCAACCTCTCAAATTGTTATGTAGATGGATAGACAGTGAATACTAAATATTATTATTTTCTTTTTATGTGCACAAATTTGTCCAAAATTTTCATGCCTAAATTGTACATGAAGTGGAATATCCCATGCTGAATAGATAGTTAAGTCCACGTTAGTAGCACACAAAACTCTGTGCTCATTCACACAGGCTGTCTTTCTCAGCTTGTCTTCATTCAGTGATGAAAGTGTTTCAAAGGCCTGAAAATGTTAACCTGCTAACAATCTCATACACCTTGCACACTGTAAGTAGCCAAATGTAATGCAAGCTGAATAGTGACAGAGAATGAAAAATAGATTGGGTGTTTCAGTTTGGAGCAGTAAATTATCATGTTATTCATTGAACTCTTCCTAGGCTCAGCCAGCCATACATCATTTGTCAATACTCCAAATTCAATCTATAAATTAATGTCACAATTTTTGTGCTGTCACTAAATGTATGCTATTCTCAGGAGAGGTCAGGAACCACAGAAGTCACATGATTTTAGAGTGTGATATGTATTCAAAAATCCCAGGAGATCTGACCTATATTCCATGTAGATGAGCAGAAGCCCTTTTATCTCAGCTGACAGCTGCCTTCCATGCCAGTGTTAGCAAACTTGTGGAGAGCAGGTGAGGTATTACACCAGTTCCAAAGAGAAAGGAGGTAGAAATATGCCCAAAGACAATTGGTATGAGTTAAATAATATTATCGTCTATTATTGTTACAGAACATTTTTGGGAAGCGGGAGCGGAGGGTGTGGAAATAATGGAATAAAGGAAACAATCTAGAAGTCCACAAGCTGTGTACTTCTCTGTTGGCATATTAATACTGAGTAAGTGACACCCCAGTACTTTCCAGAGGAACAGACTGAAAGGATTAGGAGTTTGAATGAGTGATAAAGTAAATAGACATGCATAAAAATCAAGAGCCTTAATAATACTAGTCCCAATTAAAAAACAAAACAAAACAAAACAAACAACAAAAAACCAATACAGACACATAGTAAGCGATAAACGTTTACACTGGATTATCTGAAACTTGCTTATTCGCTAACAGTTCCTTGATGCATGAATATTTTTTTATTTAAGTATTGGGTTAAGATGGCAAGATTTTGGTAGTGAAGGGTGTTGCAGTGGTGGTTTCTGTGAGAAGACACCAGAAGCTGCCCCCGTATTGACCTGAGACAGTTCCAGCCAGCTCCAAGATGGACCTACCACTGGCTAAACCTAAGCTCATCAGCAATATCAATGATAGCACTTCCATGAAAACACGTTTAAGATACAGTAAAAACTTTTCACAGGAGTGTGTGATAAGGAGGGAGGAAAAAATGAAAGAGAAAAAGCCCTGCAGACACCAAGGTCAGAGAAGAACAAGGAGAAGGAGGTGTTCTGGGTGTCCCTGCAGCCCCTGGAGAAGATCGTGGTGATGTAAGTTGTCCCCCCGCAGCCTGTGGATGACCATGGTGGAACAGATATTCACACTACAGCCCGTGGAGGATGCCACAGCAGGTGGGCCTGCCCTGGAGAAAGCTCCACCTGGTGAGAACCCTGAAAGGATCTGTGGCTCTTGGAGAGGAGTGTATGCAGGAGTAGGTTTTCTGGTAGGGCCTGCGACCTCATGTGGGACCCACATTGGAGCGCTCTGTTCCTGAGGGACTTCACCCCATAGGAAGGATGGAAAGGATCCATGTTGGAAAAGCTTGTGAAGGACTGTATACTATAGAATCATAGAATGTCCTGAATTGGAAGAGATCCACAAGGATCATCGAGTCCATATCCTGTCCCTGCATATGACAACTCCACAGTTCACACCATGTGTCTGAGGGCATTGAACCTCATGCAGGAGTAGGGGAAAAACATGCAAAGGAAGAAGTGGCAGAGATGAAACGTCATGAACTGACCACAATCCCCATTTCCTGTCCCCCTGCACTGGTTGGGAGAAGGTAGAAGAGCTGTGAGTGAAGTTAAGCCTGGGAATAAGGGAGGGCTGTCAGGAAAGTGCTTTTAGTTTTGTTTTTTAATTAATCACTATCCTAGTCTGTTATTAATTGGCAATAAATTAAGTTAATATTCCCCAAGTGTGCTTTGCGTGTATCAGTAACTGGTGAACAATCTCACCATCCTTATCTTGACCCACGAGCTTTTCATCATTATTTTCTCCCTGTGTCCTGCTGAGGAGGGGAAGTGAGAAAGCAGCTTGGTGGGCACCTGGTGGCCAGCCAGGGTCAAACCACTACAACATAACCACATTCTCTGTGTCTTAGATATGAATGTTGAAAATAGAGGTAGGTTTGGAAATTTTGGAAATAGAGGTAAGGCAGATTTCTTTTATCTGACAATGCAGTGTGAATATTGTCATTTAATGAGAAGCATGGGAAATATGCAGAGGAATGATGCCTTCCCAAATTAAAGCTGCACAATTTACAGACTAGAGCTGGCTTGTGGCCAAGACTGGTTATATCTAGGTATGAAGACATAACAACAACAACAAAAAATTATTGACTCTTCATTAGACAATGAAAAATATAACCCTTTGCAGATGACACATTTTAATACAGTGGTAACATTTCGGCAAGTTTTTAAAGAATAACTCTCAAGGCAGTGATGATTCGTTTTGAGGTGTGCTATTCTTAGAGCTGGTTAGATTTTTCTGACTAAGTGGAGATTCATCAAGACCTAAATGCACTGTCAAAAATCTACCCATCTCTTTGCCTGTCTGCCTGGCAGGCTGCTGAAGAAACCATGACTTCAGCATCAAAGGCAGTTGTATCATGTTGATGGGGGTCAGAAGCCTAAATGTCTGGGGAATAATAGCTACACAACAGTAATCAGGCTCTGGAGTCCTGCCTGAATTTCCAAGGAAAATATCTTGTTTGAATTTCCTTCTTCCAAGAACATTTTAAAAAATGTTTTAAAATTGCAGTCTTTAGAACACAGGCAGTAGTAAATTTGAAACTATACAAATGTACACTATTGCATTTTGTAGTGTTAGGTGCTAGAAAGGATAAGCCTAGGAAAGAAATAAAATCCATTTTTCCTGTTTTTACAAAAAACTTCTTAAAATGCAAAGTCTCATTCACTTCTCTTCCAAAGTACTTACCAGGGCAGAGGGGCCTAAAACAAATTATTAAATTAAAGACTACCATATGCGTAATACAGCTGGGACCGATTAACCAAGATCGAAAAGACAGGTTTTTATTCTGTTTTCAAATATATGATGCTATGCCATTCTCTTTTCAACCTGAGTCCTCCTGATAAATTTTTGTTTCCTTTAATTACATCCAAAAAAACCTAATCCAAGAAGACACAATGTACCAGAAATGATACACACATATACAATAATATACATATACACATAGAAATAGGTATAGCTTATATTCCTTAGGACAAGGAGGCTTCCCAAGATTACTTCAAACCTTATTTTCTATCATAAATATAGACAATGATTGTTTTCTTCATTTTTTTCTTCATGCTAAGACTTACTTGATATTGCTCTGTAATATCTGATAATGAAATTTGATTGGTCACAGTTGGTTAAATGCCAAACAGACCATCATTTCAAATGCAGTCATTATTAATAATTCAAATCCAGGTAATACACCTAATAACCTAAATGGTAGGAGGAAAAAAAACCCCTTAAGTTACAAAGTTTTGAAAATATCCTAAAGCCTTTTGTATTGTGGTAAGCAAGTAAGAAATTACTTTGCTTCATGTCAAATGACAAATATTTATCATGATCTATTTTACAGACACCAGAGTCCTTATTAACACAGATGTTTTAAAGGTCTTTTTAAAAGAAAACATTAAATTTGCTTGCAAATATCACCCTCATAGAACCCAACGTGTTGTTTCATATTATCATTCCCACATGTAAGAACACATTAAAAAACAGCTCTAGAGAGGTTTTAGTTTCTGCATTATATAAAATATGCAACAATTTGAATGAGTGTTTTTTTTCAGAAGGAAGAAGGCATAGATTTACTCCTGCTCTGGAACATAGTTCATCTGTTCTCAGGTAGTGTGTAAAGACAACTGTGCAATTCCTCTCATGAGTGCCAAGGTATGGCCACAGAATACAAGCATCTGGCTAGATCAGAAATAAGTGGATGAAGAGGAAGAAAGAGGAATTTTTCTCTATTTTGCATATTTTTTTTTAAATATTTCACATTTCTTCCTGGTAATAGGAGTTGCAAATCCATGCTCCAAACTCTCTATTCGAGATTCTTTTGCAGGCTTTGTCACATCTGCCATTCAGCTAATGAAGCTGCATTTCCATTCCCTATTCTGCAAACTGCTAATAACTAAAAATATGAGCAATATTATGCATAAAACTAATCAAGATTCTGAGATGGTTTTCAGGAATACTTTTATTATTGTGCGTGAATGCCTTTTGGCAGTGTAAAACAGACTAATATTTTAAATGCAAGGTGTAGGACATTGTAGGATACATAGCATGAAGACGTTCAAATACATAATGCTTTATTGTCTTACCTTCTTAATAAACATGTTTACATGATAAGAAATAGATTTGGACTTTCACACTTATACTACGATTAAAAAATATCCTAAATGTCATTGAAATTCATTTATGCCATGTTTTATACAAAGGATAAAACAGTATTTCCAAACCTTTGTTTTCTAGGACTAGCACTTCTTTATGACAGTGCATTTTTCAAATCCACTAAGAATCTCAAAATGGGAAAATGAAGAAATCTTGTCATATATAGGTACACAAAGTACCACTAATTGTAGATTTCAGTTTAAGGTAAACAGTCAGAAGCTAATATTTTTTTTTTTTTCCTTGTAAGCCAAATGTTAGACCATGGTTTTAGACTGCATTTTTATGGACTTGTGCCATCACACTTATACAGACCTCCTTCTGTTCTAAAACATGGAGAGTGCAGATATGATAAGGTTCATCAGATGTTTAGCAGCTTATGAAAAATCAAACAAACAAAAAACTAACAAAAAACAACAGGAAGCAATTATGAAACTTTCTATGAACGTCCAATAATCAATTACATACCCTCGTATGCTACACCCTGGACTTAACCATCACTAACCTTCTTCTACTCTGCTTACTGGAAAAGGTTACTATATGCTGAATTTCTAGGGCAAACACTTAGAGATTCATGTATTTCTCCTAGTCTCTCTAAAATAAAAATTCAGCTGACTTTGCAGCATATACAAGATGAAACCGAAATCTGCTTGCTGCTTTCTGATTACCTTCAGAAATTGTTCAGCCTCTGCAGGCAGGAAGATTTTTTCCTATTCTTTTACTCTTGTGAAGTCCTACACACACTCTAAAATGGATGATTCACTATTACCTTAGCTATCTTTGACTTTTGTTCCTATGGGGACAGTTTATATTTCATATAAATTTCAATCCCCTTGGGTAACACTGTGATAAGGAGTGCACATACAGTGCCCGCACTTCAGTATATTTGTCCAGGAAGAAAGAATAATGCAGAATTGCACTACTTATCTAGATACACTATGTTAAACATTAGTAAATAGTGTTTAGAGAAGTTTACAGTATATGAACAACAAGGGTAACTGAATGCTTATGATACTTCCAATACACACAACAGTGTAACAAAACTTTAGGGAAAAAAAGAAGAAAATTCAGACTTCAAATGTTTTGACTTTCAAAGCCTTAAATTTAGGGTTAAGTTTACCTTTTTCGATTTACACATTCAGAAATCTTACAGTTTTCCTGCTCATTTTTCTACAGTGCCTGTGCATTCTTCTGCTAAGGTAGAAGTTAACCTTGTTTCCTTGCTATTTCCAATTTGCCCTACAAACTGAGAATACAGCAGCGTTCTCAGCTCAGGGACCTGCTGGGACAAGTACTGAAGGGATGATGTCCAGTTTATGTGTCTACTGTTTTCAAATTTAGCAGCTGGCAATTCTACTAAAACCAAACCAAACCAAAACCAAACCAAACCAAACCATACCAAACCAAACCATACCAAAAACCACACACAAAAAAGGAGTTTGTCTTCCTCGAATATGTATTTTTAAAAAATGCTAATTAATTTCAGAATGGTTTGCATGGCTGAAAATGAGGGAAAGTAATTGTGTAGTACCTGTTCCATCAGTGGCTATGACCTTAATATAGGGTGGTATTTTCTGCATTCCTCCCATTTGCTAGTTACACATATTATCAATGTTTGTCAGAAACGTGTAACAGCGTAGTTCAGACAGATAACCACACAACAATGAGGACCAACAGAAAGGCAACCAACTATGAGAAATGAGAGCAAAATCCAAATATTTCTAATTTATAAATGCTAAAGTCAGAATAAAGATGCATATCTTTAGGCAAACATGAAAAAATAAGAAATAAAAGTAATTATTTATGAAAAGGGAACTATATATCTAGGACAAAATATCTACATCCTAAATATTAATCTTAGAATATAACATTTATAACCATGACTCAGACTGAACTTTGCCCTAAAAGTGGATATTGTTTCAAATATTACGACCAAAAAAGGAGAACATAAGAATCCAGAGCAACGTATTTAACTGGATGCAATGCCTGTCTTTTCACTCTCTTGCTTGAATCTCAAAATATTGTGGCTTATGCAGAAGAGCAAACACGCATCCGACCACCAATGAACCACATGCTTTCTGCAGAAGGCCCCTTCAGTATGCAAAAAAAACCAATCACAAACATAAAGTAGAAAAGGCAGGGTCATAAATTTTCATATAACAACTACTGTGACTTTAACTGAGAAATACACCACCCTTCAGAATATTTTCAGCTATATAGGACTTAGTTTCTGCATGCCAAAGGTGAACTTTGTATTCCTCTCTCCAGCACCAAAACTGTATTTGGGAAGCTGTTCTTCACCTCCACCACCTCCATGATCCTGGAGCTTCAAACTCACAGAACAGTGAAAATGGGAACTTTAAATCGGTTGATTTTAAAACTTATGTTGCCATTTCTATTGTTAGTAAAAATAAAACCTCAGTGTTTCACTGCGATTTAAATCCGAAACCTCCAGGTTTCTTAGCTGTCAAAGGATATAGTGAAATGACATCTGTCAAACTCTTCAAGCACAGAGTATTTTTGCTTCAGAAAACTATAAAGGAGAAAAACCCAGCTCATAATCAGTAGTAATTTGGCAATAGCCCAAAAGATATTCACTACAAAAATGAATTGAATTTGTGCCTTTTAAAATGAATCAACAAATGACGAAAATGTATTTAAAAGGAAAAAATATGTACAGAACTAAAAAAACCACATTGCTGAACAAATTGCCACTTGACACCAACAGCCTGTCATTTTCAACAAAAAGAAAACACCTTTTTTTTTTTCAGTTATAACAAGACTTACTTATCACAGTTTGACTGCACTCAGAAAAAGTTGAAAGCATAAGAATATAGAAGAAAAATACTGTTTATGCTACAGATGTATGTAAGAGATATATCAAGGTAATCATCACAGGAGTAAGAATTCAATAAATTCAAATGGTAGATTCGGTCAAAATAACTGCAAAAATACTAATATCAGTTAAGGTATATCAATATCGTGTAATGATAGATAAACCCCTAGACCAGAAGTTTCAAATGGAATAGCTGATTGACTTTACGAATACTCCAGCTGTATTTTCTCCATGACTTGTACAGCGGCAGTTTTGAGGGAATGCCAAAGCATAACCTCTTAAAAATAGTGAAGATGTTTCTTGATTGCAACAATTCTAGAACTGCAATTCATGCATGCCTGGAAAGAAATGAACCACTTCTATTAATCTACTTCTATACAGACTAGGGCATTGTACTGAAGAGAAGCCAGACAAATGTCAGTATCTTGGGGGATGTCTGCATTTGTTTTACAGTTGCGGTTTTAAGACTTCTCTGTGATTTTGCCCCTTTACTTTTTCTATACTCAAATCACCAAAATTACATTTCTGCATTAATACACTTTGTCTCTTGTCTCTGAATCCATATTACTGACAACCCCCAATTTGACTATGTCAATTGGTTTAAAAGTTCATCAGTTTTCCTCATATTCTGTCATTTAAAAATAAAAATAAATTTTACGCGAACCTCTGCTGGTGGGTCCACTGGTCCTAAAAGAGCCAGGGAATTGTAACAATTAATATTGTGCCCGCATCACTAAAAGAAAAATAATGCTCCAATATGGTCTGTCACTGTCCTAGTACAACCCAGAAACTTCATTCCTTGAAAGCTAGGCACAATCCTTGCCATGCTAGTAAATTCCATAACCATAAACTCCTAGGTTTATTCAGTATTCATGGCCACCAATTTTATTTTCTTGCTTGTCCTGCATAGCCACCATTGCTCACTGCATCATATCTAGAAATTTAGAGAGAGTTTACAGGGCATGTCATAATGTCTTTCTCAGTGCAGACGCTTAAGTATACTGTCACATTACAGACATTAGGCTTGCAAGAAGAGCTCACAATAGATACGCGTCTGAACATAGCTATATCTACACAAAGCCAGCACACTTACCTGAAAAAAAACCCCGAGAAAAACAACAAAACAAACCCCACCCCAACAGCTTCTTTTTTTTTTTTTTTTTTTTTTTTTTAAGGTATTAGGGAAAGACAGCACCTCAAACCCAATAGCAAGCATCCAGGGTTAAAAGAAGTTCTCCATTTGCTTGATAATATACTGTGGACTACAGAAAACCAACAAACCACAAACCAAACCAACCAACCAACCAACCAAAGAAACTGAAACAAAACCCACATGGGAATGGGGAAGAATTTCTATAAGGTTGTGTGGAACCTCACTGATTTAACTCCTAGAAATCTTCCTCTAAATTTTCAATCTATGTTGCTCCTGAATGGTCATTGCAACACAGACTGAGACTGGGCGTATATACTGTATTTGTTCTTGTGATAAGGTCACATTGTATCTCAAAATCTTTCCCTTTTTTTATCTCCTGTAAGTATTTAAAAGACAACAGTAAGATCTTTTTAACCTTTATTATGCTGGATTAAATAAACTCAATTTCCCCAAAATGCTTCATTTTTCTTCACAGTATTCTGTTCTTCCGTTTAATCTCCTTATACATTGAGCAAACTTTATGTCAAGTCTCAATGTGTTAGCAACCCAAGAGTTTTGCATTTCTCTGTTTCTAAAGCAACTCACAGTTTCAAGATTCTTGATAATAATAATAAAAAAGTTAAAATTCGCTTAACAGCAATAACTTTCACATGGTTTTCAGAGAGGCTGAAACTAAGACCTTAGCATGGTAGCAAATTCACATGGTCTGAAGAAGAATTTTCACTTTAGAGTCTGTCTTAAGTCTGAGTTACAGACCACTTTTCATGTTATTTATTTAGCCACGACTTGTCATAAGTTTACTTCCACTGAAACAATTCTGATGGTAACTGAGACAATTTGAAAATGTTTCCTGCTAACCACCAAAGTCACAAGACTCTGCCCACTACAGCAGATGTCAGAAAGAGATACAGTGACAGCAGTTGGCTTCCTTCTCTCCTTGAAGAGGGATAATTCTTCTTTAAAGACTTGTTACTCCATGCTTTTAATTAGGGAACTGGAATATCAGAGACTGGTTTGCTCTTCAAAATATTTCAATAGAGCTTCAGAATTGAACAGATTTCTACAGCTGTTATAGATGTTGGGAACATTGCTTGTAGTGATGGGAACAGCTAGATGATAACAAAAGCATATGGAGGAATTTTGTTTTTCTACAAAATATACTCATTAGCAGATGAGGACTACCAAAAATCGGAGGCTCCTCAGATGACTAATTCGCTGAAATCCTAACAGAAATATGGGGACAACAGCCCCTCTAGAGCTCAGACTTGCCAGTGGCTGACTTGAAGACATTAAGGAAACTGAGGGCCTAGAATCTGGAGGAACTTCAGTAAAAACTCATAGGCTCCCAGCTTGCACACTCAGTGGGCTGGTATCACAGCTTTCAGGTTTTCTGGGGAGGACCGAAGTGTTCCGTATCTTTAGAGACCTATTTGAAAACAGAATAGCATCTTACTGTGCTTAATTCCATAATTAAGAAAGCTAAGTACCAGAAAAATGTGCTACTTTTCATCACATGGACTTTTAGACTGCACAGAAAAAAAATATATCAGCTCATTATATCAAAACCAAAATGATATGGTTATTTCAAAACACTTCCTGGTACAACTCTGACAAAACCTGTGCCTCACATTGTTCAGTCCAATATAAAACCAGCTCAGCTTTGAACATTGCTTCCTCCTCCTTTCCAAGAAATTATTGACTCTATGCTCAGCAGACCTTTTGCAACGTGTACAGCATTACTGTCCTTTGATCTGCCCCTGGAGGTCAAGATGATAGGAAACTAAGTACTTCCTTCTGTATACTTAGAGACTCCATGCTGGAAAAAATGTTGCTATCATGAAACTTTGGGTTCCTAAATAATTCAAGGTCAAGCAGCTCTGATTCTTGAAGATTTTTGACTGAGTCAAAACCACTTGAGTGGTTCTTTCCCACTGAAGTCATGGAAAATAATAGGTGTTAGTAGAGGTATTATTGCATTAACCAAAGTGGCCTGATTTGTGACCATAAACTCAGTGCATACATCCCTATACACCATGAGGTTGTTAAAAGTTTAGGCATTGTCTTGTCCCATAGAAACCATTGCCACTAAACAGAGAAGGCAGATCATAGCATCTTCAAATCAGAGACTGTCTTGAGTTGGAATGGACCCACAAGGATCACAGAATCATAGGGTCCAACTCCTGTCCCTGCATATGACAACCCCACAGTTCACACCATGTGTCTGAGGGCATTGTCTAGTCTCTTCTTGAACAATGTCAGGCTTGAGGTCGTGACACCTCCCTGGGGAGCCTGTTCCAGTGCTCCACCACCCTCTGGGTGAAGAACCTTTGTTGATGAGAAGGTCTACAGTAGACACCTACTACAATACCACCTGTGTCAGTTTGCCCTTTGGTCTCTGCCCACAAGCTCCCCACTGTTTTTGTCACTTCACCCAAGGCTCCATCCACTCAAAACATGTTTTTGCATAGAGCATAACCTTAAGGTAAGGTACCTCATACCTCTCATCTTGTTAGAACCTTAAGGTACTTATATAAAGAACTGGGTTCAAGGTTAATGGGTTGAATCATGGTTGTTACAGAAGAAAAGGGTGAATGGGCCAGACATGCTGAATTTTCTTAGGTTTGCCCTTTTTTGGTGAAAGAATACTGAAGTTACGATTTGCTGTCACTCTTCAAATATACCTGCACCATAGTATTTCTACAGAAGGAATAAGATCTTTTTTCATTAGAGAATACAGGGAACACATGTGTAGGCAAATGGAAAAAGTTTCTGTAGAACAGATTACTGTGCTGTTGAAATATAATTAAAATGTTTTTATTTGGTTATTAAACATGTTATAGAGTCATTATTAGTTATACACATTAGAAATTAAAGTCTTTATTTTGAACTATTTATCTAATAATCTGTTAAAATGATCCTAGAAAGTCACAGATTTTCTATGTATGTGTTTTTAAATTTAAATTAATAAACAAAAGTCTGTCAATCCATATTTTGTGATGAGATGTACATATAAATGTTTGCAGTACTTGATCCAAAATCCACAATCCACGTAATTCATGACCTTACACACTATTAACCTACCTCCTTCACAATTCTTGAATTTTGTTTCACTGTATTTAAGTTAGATTATATGATTATTATTATATGATATGATAATCTTAAGATATAATTTTAAAATGCACAGTTTAAAACATCACTAAACAGATAGAAATATTATGATTAAAAAATTACTCATTCTTTTTAAAAACTTTTTTTTTTTTTTCAGGGAAAATATACCCTAGGGCACAGATATGTATAACTGCATTTTCAAACAAGAAATCAGTGCACTTTAATAGTGCAGAGTTCAGTGTCTCGCAAGTAACTACCTGTCATTATGTACCATGATGCTAAAGTCTGTTCTCAACTCATTCATTATACCATGTAGCTGTTCAAATCACAGACTGCTTGACATCCAGCTTTACAATATCCTGAGGTTTAGCTGGTATTTACCTCTTATTTGCAATGGCATGATAATTATTACTTTAGTAAGTGCCTATAGCAAAACTTGGTAAAAGAATGTTTCACATCTTGACTTAATAAAAATTTCACAGTTATTTTTTACTCAATTTTCCAAGTTTAGCTGAAAATCTCTGGTCTTTATACCATCTGCATGCTGTCGAAGATAAGTAATGGAAGAAAGAGATGTGCAATACTCCCAACACCTCCCAAAGTAAAATAAAAAAACCCAACCAACCAAACAACCACCACCACCATCAACAACCAAAAAAACCCAACAAAAACCAAACCAAACCAAAACCAAAACAAAAAACAAAAAACCCCAACTCATGAAAAAAACTACCAACCCCCCAAAAATGTAAATCCCAAACTCCTAATTTCCTGTTTACAACAGAGACCTTCAAGCTAAGGATTTCTATCTGGTGTTTTAAGTTAATTCATCTGAGCAATACTTTGATGTGTAACTTGATTTCTTCAAGCTAGAGATGCAGTACCAATTGCTTACCTGACTCACACGCAAATGTCTTTGACGTCTCATCATGAAAGATAATTGCCACTGCATGCTTCTTTGTCTCTCGAGGCAACCTCGTTATGTTTTTGATGTTGTGCAGCTCAGTTACCTTAAAATAAAGAAAAGTATTTTAGGTCAGAGTATAAATACTACAAATAACAATATTAACCATAACTATTCAATTTTTACTATAATGTATGGTTTTGCCCCTAAGGCTATTTACATTTATAAGTTTTTTAATTGATAAAACTACATAAATAAGTAGAGTCTAAAGCTGCGAAACTTTCTATAAAATGTATCAAAAAGTGAATGGTCTACTTCTCTAAAAAAATTCTACTTGAAAATAATTATTACGTTGACAAGAAGACAGTCTTATTATTATCCTATAATATATTTTTCCATTTCTATATTCATGTAACTTTTATCAGTTTCAGAGTCTACATCAAACACATAACCTAATGTAGGAACAGCAGTGTCTTATTAGTTAAGGGGAATAACTCAATTATCATGCCAATTAGTATCACTACATCTGTAAAGACAGATTCTCATCTATCTTTAAAGCGTAATTGTCACTACCACAAGAACTCCGAACTCCCAATTTTATTTTATTTTTCAAATATTAGAAAAGCTTGCCAACAACAAAAAACAGTCTTGTTGCAAATTTACAGCATAAACAATTCAATATATTTCCATTTTCCTTCAATGCAAGTAGACAACTATAATTAATACAAATGGCAGAAAAATGTTATTACAACCAGGGCTTGTAGCACAGCCTATATTAAACTACTTAAGATTTCACATTATAAAATATTTTCTGAGTTTCTTGGAACTCTGGGCAAACTTTATCTGTTTATAGTTAGCTTTTCTTGACGGGACGTCTGCCTTGGGCAGAATTCATTTTTTTAAAATGTCATCCATATGAGTTTGGCCATCTACGACTAGAGACAAATGGACTGAATGTGGGTGGTTTGTTTTGTTTTGCAATTCTTATGCTTCCTGTGCATAATGCTCTAGCATTCCTTTTCATACGCTGGAAAGAATGTTTTTAAGAGATAAAAATTTTATATGATGCATTAAAAAAAAATGGATCATGTTGGGGAAAAGATATGCAAAAGAACATTGAGAGCACATGAGAAGTGAGAGCCATCAAGAAGCCAGGGAAAGAAACCAAGATAAAGCATGAAGTGGAATGTGTAGGTGCCGATGACAAACCTCAGACCAGAACCGGAGACTGCTATGGGGTCTCTCTTGACAGCCTTCAGCAAAACTCACTGCAGTTTGTCAATATCTTTGCTGTAACAGGTGAGCCGAAACTGAATGTGATACTCTAGGTATGGTCTAATGAATGTTGAACAGAGGGGGATAATTTCTCCCTGTATTGAGTGGCAATGGTCCTGGTCATACAGTCCATGAAGCTGTTGGCCATCTTTCATGGCTGATGCACCAAGACCCTGAGCCCTTCCCCCAGAGGTGGTCCCACCCTGTCCATCCCAAGCCTGTGCCATCACAGGGGCTCCTCTGTCCCAGGGTCAGCACCTGGCACTTGCTTTTACTCAGTTTTACAAGGTCTCTGTCAGCACATTTCTCCAGCCCATTCAGGTCTCTGGAAGTCAGCCTGACTACTGAAAACATATTGATTGATCCTTCCCAATTTGCTGTCTGCACAGTTGGTAAGTGCATGCTCCATTACCTGCTCCATGTCCCTGATAACAATACTAACCAAGAGAGGTTCCAGAATAGACCCTCGCAGTTTTGCACTTGCCACCAACCTCCAGGTATAGTATAATCCATTAACCATGACCTTCTTGGTCTCACTAGCTGACCAGGTTTTCATCATCTAGACATACACCCACATAGATGATAACATCTCAACTTGGATAAAAGAATATCGTGGAAGACAATGTCAAAAGAGTTGCTAAAGTTGAGTACCAAGTGACATAGAAAAATCATAGACAACTATCAGAATGGTCAGGCATGATTTACCCTTGTTAAATCCATGCTGCCCTTCCCAATTACTATCTTCTCCTTCACATGCACAAGAATGTTTTACGAGGACTCACTCCATGGCTTTTCCCATGGGCTGAAACTAGCCAACAAGACCTGTAGTTTCCCAGGTTGATCTTTTGGCTCTTTTTTTGGACACAGTTACAACATTTGTCTTGCCATTTGGTTCCTAACCCCTTACAATTTTATTTTTGGTTATGCATTTTCAGGGCTTTGCAAGAATCCATTTATTTCTCTATTTTTTTGCTTGAGGGAAAGAGAAAGGTTGAAGAGCACAAATACCAATGTTCCATTAAAGGAATGTTAAGGTTAATTTTCCCTGATCTAATGATGGTGAATGATCTAGTATGTCAGAGGCCTCCTATGGCTTACCCAAATCACTAATCTCAAGGAAATCCCATAAAAAGGAAAAGAGATCATTAGTAGACAGAGGAGAGAGAAGACTCTAGAATTCTAAACCTGAGGGAATAATACCAAATCCAGAAGTCGTCACTGAATTCTGAAGACCCAGAATGGCCCAAAGTAGGAGACAAGGAAGATATGGGTCTACTAGTCCTGCTAAACAAGAAGAGGCTATGAGAGTAAAAGATTTAAAAGAGATTTGGGACCAAAAAAAAAAAAAAATCCAGGTTATTCTTAAAAATAATTTATATTTTTAAAATAATTTAAAGAAGCACATAGCTTTCTTCACCAAGGTTCAAAAATATAACTGACAGTGCAATAGGAAAGGGAAAACAGCAATAGGAAGAAAAAGCCTCAATCATTCTAACACAAGCAAATGAAACAGAAAGTGGTGTTTTTATGTGTGTGTGCATGTGTGTCTGTGCACACCATGCAGAAAACAAACCTTAAATCTTGTAATGTTAAAAAAAGGAAATTTGTCTCTCTGGAATAGCAGGAAAGGAAACAGAAATGCTTTGAATAGTGACAACAAGGCATATCAAGCCTTCTTCCAGTCTCTCTGAGAGCATAGAGATCTATTATTTTCTTTATCGTTTGGGCATTACAGATTAATGAAAGATCCTGCAGTGCTGATAAATTTGATAATAGATACAAACAAACTACATTCCTGACATCAAAACTATGCAACTTTAACAGTAATTTTTGTTCAAAACATAACTACAGACAATTGGGGAAGCACACCTAGCCATCTATAAAAGTGATTTTATGGGTCCTCTTGTTGATCAGTACATTAAGCCCATTTTATATAATATATTGACAGAACTTTTTATTATGCTAGATCATTCACAGTAAGGAATATTGTCAGCACAAAATGGGCAAATGAAGGATTTTTATTTTGTTTGCTGGTGGGAATTTAATGTCTGAAAGTGATAATGAAAACATCAAATTCTGAAATCCTGCTTTTCTGTATCCATATGAAAGATTTGGTTGAACAAGGCAAGTGAAGAAAACCAGCCCCATGCAGGGGAAAATGGGCTTTGTTTTAAACACATTTTAACTTTTCTTTGTCTCTGGAGTCATGCTGCCTCCCTAGACAGCACAGAACTTCTAACAACTCCCATGTGACAGGCAGAGAATTGCATGGATTGCCTCTTCCAAAGCCTGACTTTTACTTTCTTTATTTAAAGCAAGGCTTTTTGAGCTATGTATAGTTTCACATAGAAGTCACATTCCTTTTGTGTACATCTTTCCACAAAAATTGACATATTTCAAACTATCATGAGATACAGTGAGATCTCTCTTTTCTTGTCAAGTGCCTTAATGTTTTAACATGGGTAGACAAAATATTTCTGCCAGTTCAAAAAAAAAGATAATTAAAAACCAAAACCAAAATTGTACCTTTTACCTTGAAATGCTTTGTTTTACAAGTAGTGAATGTTTTCCTGGAAATTATACTGTTTTAGTCATAACAGGGAATTGATACAGATGTTAGTTAGGAAAAATAACTAATTTTACTGGGCAAACTAACAGAAAAAAGAGAAGAAAAAAGTAACTGAGTTTTAGCCCTCAATCCTGTCACTGCATCTCAGAAAGTGGCAGATTTCACAGCATCACAGAGTGGTTGAGGTTGGAATGGATCTCTTGAGGTTACCTGGTCCAACTCCCCCTGTTCAAGTAAAGTCACCTAGAACCAGTTTCCTGGTATCATGTCCTGACGGCTTTTAAATATCTCCAGCACACGATGTCTCTGGGCAACCTGTGCCAGTGCTCAGTCACTCTCAAAGTGAAAAAATGTTGCCTGATGTTTAGAAGGAACCTCCTGTGTTTGTTCATTGCCTCTGGTCCTGTCACTGTGCACCAATAAAAAGAACCTGGCTCTACCTTATCTAAACTCTTGAGCTGTAGAAAATACACTCACTGATGAGTATATAATGAATAAGCCTTTTCATCTCCAGTCTAAACAGTCTCAGCTCGGTCAGCCTTTCCTCACAGGAGAGATCCCCTGATCACGTCTGTGACCCTTCACTCAACTCTCCAGTATGTCCATGTTACTTCTGTACTGGGAGCCCAGAACTGGACTTAGCACTCCAGGTGTGGCTGAATCAGTGCTGAGTAGAGGGGGAAGGATCACTTCTTTCAGCCTGCTGGTGATGCTCCTCCTAATGCAGCCCAGGGTACCGTTAGCTTTCTTTTCACAAGAAAACATTGCTGGCTCACGTACACCAAACCACACACAAGTTGAAGAAGCAGTTTTACCTGTTGTGCAAGTCAACAGGTTGATAGAAAAAAAATGCACCAGTTAACATCTCAGAAACCCAAGTTGATGTTAATAGCAAGGGAGGCCATATTATCAAATAAGCGCCTCAGTATTTATATTGGTTATGTAATTTTTAATATCAAATAGATATATGAATTTTTGCTTCCATGTTCATTTATTGAAACTGTACTCTATGTTTTCCTCCACAATCAGAGCAGAAAGATAGAAGCCAGAGTAAAAATACTGTGAAAGTCTATCCTCCCACTGCCAGAGAGAATTGAAGTTAATCAATTTCTGAATTCTGGGTTTAATGTCAATGAAGTATGAGTCATTTCTCTACTCACTGAACATTTGCAATTAAAAAATAAACACCTGAGAATTTATATTATTTTGTACGAAGGAAAAAATGAACTTTGCCTTGGCAACCACACTGCTTTATCTCAGTGATTTTTAAAAGTATGTTTTAAATTTTTATCTATTATTTCTTTAAAATAGAAAAAATACATAAATGAAGCTTTTTTTAAGACAAAAAATGTATCAAAGCTATGAAAAAGACAAAAATATCCTAAAAAAGTCGTAAGTTTTTTGAAATAATTTAAAACATCTCTTTGCAAACTTCAAGAAGGTTTTAGAAGACTAATCAAATTGAAAATTTATCAAAAAGTAGTATGTTAGGCAAAACTACTTTTAAAAGCAAGGAATATTGTACCAAAATTTGCTCCCTGTGGTATCATAAATGACTTATTGACAAAGTGTAGTATAATTCATTTAAAACATGGCTGTTCTTCACAAGAACAAAATAGCATTCTGTAACTTCCTAGACCATTGGTAATATTGTAACAGTAAGAGTAAAAGAATAAAGGGAAAATGTAATGAAATTTACTTGATCTGCACAAAAATTTTTGGGGTGAATATCAGATTGTTCACCAAAACACAAAACTTCTTTACAGAGGAACATCAAGCACTGAACAAGTATGTAAATGTTTTCTGTCACCATTGCTCATACACCTAGAGCACTGAAGAATTCCCCAAAGATTGTTTCACTTGCCATCTTCATCATTTTTATTTATCTTGTTCTGCAGATGGGCCCAAAACTTACATGTGTTTTGTGTTATTATAGTATCTCATCTAAAAAGAGCACCACTTTCAGAGTTTCTACTTGCTTCCTTTAGGTAAATGTTATATAGGAATAATAACATCAATAATCACCAGCACCTTGACACCTCGTAACTGCTGTCTGGTCACGTCTGGGTGGACCAACCATTAAGAAAAAAAAGCAGGGGGTGGGAGGGGCAAAAAAAAGCTGTCTGATGCTCTGTATTGAGACTATATTTAAAAATGTTTCTATATTTTTTTATTTTAAAAAATGAAATAAATAAAATAAATAGGTACAATACAGAACATGGCATCAACCTTAAGAGGAAGAGGAAAAGTTGGAAAGGACTCCTCTGAAGGAACCAACAGTTAACAAACTGCACATTACATGGTCAAAAAGACAGAGGATCAGAGGAAGAAGAGAGCTTATGCCCCCATTTAGGGGAAAAAAAAATACAAACCCCTCAGTTTTCTTGAAGATTTTCCTTATCTTATGTCTTACAACAATCATTTGTACCCAGAGAGGTTCAAAGGAACTTGAAGTCAACTTTCTATACAAAGATCCTAAATTTGATGTGAATACCAAATTGCTTCCATTCCCTGCTGTGTCAGAATGCCCAAGTACTGCCTGATGCCAGGGGACTGAGCTACAAGAAAAACTAAAGGATTGCTCTAAATTAGTTTTCACGCATTTCTGTGCCAACAGACTTGGAAAAGAAGTGAAAAACATCGTGACAGGTTTCAGAAGTCTAACCTCACTTCTCCCCAGCTAAAACAATTGCTGTTTGATTTCAGAAAATTCATGCTGCATGTTCTTAGTAAATAATTCAAGTGCAGCAAAATTACTAATATACGATTGTCTGCAGTAGCAGGTAGCAATCGCCTAAATCCAAGTAAGATACACAGGCACAAGCTGATGGTCAAAGAAATTGTTCAGGAGTGTTAAATGGAAACTATGACCAGTAGATTCATTCACTAAAGTAGACAGTTCCCTCTGGCTATCCAGAAGAGATAGGATAATAGATTACTAGTCATAAGCTTCAGATCCCTCTAAAAGTGCTTTAGCCCTTACCTGTCTTGACATGATATTTCAGAACTCCCCCACCCTCCCAGTCTGAGCACTGGCTGTAACTACTTATCCATGCCAAGAGCTTATTTTTACATCAGAAAAATCACACATTTTTTCTGTCTAGGAGGCTATTACCCATGTTATAGCAACCTATAGTCTTCTTTTTGAGTGTAAAATAAAGGCATCATAGAATCATTTTGGTTGGAAGAGACTCTTAAGATCATTGAGTCCAACCATAAATAATTACAAGAGCATACTTCCATTATGTTAGAAAAAACTTTGATGTGATAAAGGCTCAGATTATCTGGGATTTGTTTCTTTCTAACGGTCAAGATAATTTGACATATTTCTTATTACTTTTTTTTTTTGGAAGGAGTTTAGGAACAGTTCAACACACTTTCTCTTGAATTCATCAAACTTCATCACTGACCTACATTGGATATGTATTTGTTTGCTTATTGTACTAAAAATCTGTTCTAGTCAGGGAGCTGAACATCTGGGATCTGCATTAACCACTTTTGTGTTACATGGACATGTAAAGACTATATGTGCATGACAAATTTAGGGCTCTGGTGCTCAAATTTCACATTTAAATAGATCAAATAACTCTTCCACAATTATATAAAAATTACTTCCAAATCACATATTACACATACATCGCTACCCAAAAAAAAAAAAAAAAAAAAAAAAAAAAAAAAAAAAAAAAATCTACTGTAAATAGGAAAGGAGGACCAAGAAAGACTAAAACCACAAAAATCATTCATAAAATCTCAAATATGTGTCTCCCATAAAAAACTGTGAGGGAAACAATTCCTCGATTCCATCTACCGAATGTTATTTCCACTATGCAGAGTCCTGGAAATTGTTTGGGCAAAAGAAAAGGTCTGAATTTACATAAATGGATTTCTGTTTTGCATTGTGCACCACCTTCCTGTCATTTAATTTATGTCTTGCAAAAATAGAAGCAGAAGAGAGACCTACAAAATGTAATTGTTCATCCTCTTATTTCTTAATAATGGCCCATATACTACCATCTGTTGTGTAATACCATGCAAGCAGTAATTTAACAAAGCAAAAGGCAGTGGCAAGGAGCAGGGACACTATTGCGTGATGCCCAGACAGTAGAGAACTACCTCAAACCAGAAGCAGCATGGCAATCATAAGAAATCTATGTACGAAGCAAGAGCTCTGTTAACTATCATAGCAAGAAAAGGGCAAAGGAGGCACCAATATGCTAATGTTACTCTGAATGCTGCTGCCAGTCTGCAAAAGGAGAAAAGGAGGTGCTGGCCCATTGCAAATGAGGAGACTACAGAGAGGAATGTTTCAAAGAAACAAAACATCTCCCTTCAGCTCAGTTTTCAGCCATCCTATCTGCAGTTAGCAGCAGATCCTTTAAATCCAATTGCCACAGAGAAGAAGCTGTAACAGCTTCAGACAGAGCTGTATGTGGTTTTGGCTCTTAAAAAAAGGCAGTGTCCTGCCTGAAAAGCATAAAGACCTTTGGGAATGGGGAAATGGCTGCATTAACAGAAGCACAGGCAGTATCAAGGGAAGTGACTTTTTTCTTTAGATCATTAGATCACATTTACAACACTGTGTCCAGTTTCGGGACCCTGTTGCAATTGATAAACCAGAGCGAGTTCAGCAGAGGTCACCCAGAAAAGCCAGAGCTGGACCACCTGCCCATCCCAGGTTGAGGGATGGTGGCTGCTCCAGCCTGAAGGAGGGACGGCATTGGGGGCACCTAACAACAGCCACCCAGTGCCTGCAGGGAGGTTATCAAGGAGACAGAGACAGGCTCTTCAAAGTTGTGCCTTATGGGAAGAAGAGGGACAATAGGCATAAACTGAGACAAGAGATGTTCAGCCTGCATATGAGAAGTGATGTTTTCATCATGACAAAAGCCCAGCAGTGGGACAGGATGGCCAGTGGCCTCCATCCCTGAAGGTTTTTAAGACCCAACTGGACAAAGCCCCAAGTAACCACACCTGACCTCAGAGCTGGCTCTGCTGTGAGCAGTAGTTGCACAAGAGATATCCTGAGGTCCATTCAAATCTGAATTTACCTGTGAGTCTAAGAAAGGGATGTCAATAGATCTGTAAGGCTATTTGGACCTTTATGGGTATTCAATGTGAAACAGATTTTCCTGACTTCAGCATGTTCTGCACAAGAACAGCACATGACAATCAACAATAGGACTAAGGGATACAAGAGACTGCAAAACAAGACTTGTGGTTAAAAAGTATTAAGATGCAGAAAAAAATGAAAAACCTACTCATTGAAAAAATAATAAAACCTAAACCACAAGAATACAGGAGGAACATAAGAAGGGAGAAGAGAAATCCCAAATTAAGAAAAGTGAAGGCATGGATCATAATCAATTCACAAAGAAAACAGAAGAGTTTTCCTCATCTTTACATGCAGATTTATTGCTGGAAGATGAGCTGTCACGGTAACAAAACTCTCAAGAGTTTTGCCAAGGAGTGGTAAATCAACCTCCACATGATGCCTCTGGGGCAGGTCTCCAGCTTGCTGTTCCAGAGGAATAAGGTTTTAAGAAACTGCTAAGAAACTGCTACTAGGTACATGTTCATTCCTGTAAGCACTAAAGAGAAACCACACCTGTAAGAGCAGTAAGAATCTTAGCTGTTAACTAGAAAAGATAGATAATTAAAAAAAAAAAAAAAAAGGGACAGAATTATATGTTAAAAATAAATCAAGTCAGGGCAAGAAAGTGAAGTTTGCTGACAAGAAATATTCATAGGCCTGATAGCAGAGGGATACTGAATATTTTTTTTTTCTTGCCCTCCAGATAAAATTGAGGTTTAAAAAAAAATGAAAAATTTTAAAATTTTCAGCATTTTTGGAGAATGTAATGACATTCTGTAAATTTAGACTGAATATAAAATACATTTTATTATCTCATAATTTAAATAAATGGAACATAAAGAGAAAAATCTCTATCTTTTCTTGAGTCTTCACTATTTCTAAGTATTGCTAAATATCAGTATTTCTGACATCATATGGGCTACCACCTGGGTACACATATTCATGTTTTGTTCTAATTGTCCCCTTACCACATAAGCAGTTACAAACTCTTCACTTTGCCTCAATGAAATCTAAAAAAAATAAGGATGGGAACCAAACTTATTGATTAGCATTTGTTATTCCACTTTAAATGCTATATTGTTTCACAGTGTCTGTAAACCAAACCTACCAAGGTAGAAAAAGCGTATTAAGTCATACCAGCTACCTTTAACAGGCAAAGAAATGGGGATTTTGCCAAGCCAAGATCCTTTACTTTCTCTCAAACTTCACTGCTCTAAATACCGCCAGGATTGAACTGCTGCCTAATCCATAAAATCAACCAGCCTACTGGGATTATTCTGGTTTCGGCTGGTAGCCTGGTGTTTTAAAGCAATAGTTAAAATCTGGTCAGTTCATGTGTATGTATACCTCTTTCCTTAACAAACATTTTAATTAAGATTTTAATACTGAAAAAAAAAATACTTTCACACTTCAAAGGCTATTTTCATAGACAGTCACTTGTGATACAAAAATCCCAGTTCTCTCCAATCCCTCACTATCCTAAAGAACCTTTGAAATATATTTTCTAACTTGACCTTTCATTTTGATGTGCAAACTGAATATCAGACTACTGTGTTAGTATAGAAATAAAAAAAAAAAAAGGGGAAAAAAACCAGCCTTCTGTAAAAGTGAGTGTTGACAAAATTTTAAAAAAATAATGCCTCAATACTAAAAGGACACTCTAATTTGAACCTGAGGTTCACATTTGAAAAATAACACCACACTAGAGAGATAGCAGACAGGGAGGATGATTCACAACTGAAATAAAATAGGTTTCCCAATTATCTTTCTGAATTACAGCTACAGTAAAAGTATATATATGTATTTTCAATATCATATTTTCAATATTTTCAATATCATTTCCTGTTAGAGTTACTAGGTATGCAAACCGTAGCACTGTGCTTATGCCTGAGAAACTAAATGGGGCATTTCATTACTGTAGTTTAATTATCCAAGTAGAGTAATAAGACAATACTTCACAATGAACATGTAAATGAATTAGATCATTATATGAATTTTAATAGCCTTATGAGGCTACTAAAAGACACTGGACAGTTAGAAACTCTTTCCACATTTAATAGTTTTCACTTTTAACATTCTCAAAGTACATGATTATGCCCAGACCTTTTCTAGTTTTGGCCCAAAGGTATTGCTTAATTAAAAGGAATATATTGGTCTTCAAGTGGAAAGAAAAGGAGAAATGTACTTTTCCAAAACTTCCATTTAAATTTTCCTCATGGTTTATTTAAATTGGTTGACCTGTAATAATTTCCAAACTTATCTTGTTAGATAAGCTCAAGTAGAAATAAGTGTTTATATAACACAGACTACATCTGAAAACAAATTACAAGCAAAGACATGCTTACAAAATGTAACTTTGCTGAATGCAGTAAGTGATGGGTATATAATTTTTCCTGCTAAACTACTAGGTATAACCCTAACTATGAAATCTCTCACTGCATTAACAAACTGGGTCAGGAGTTTTAGAGGATACAAGTAACTGTAGGCTTTCCATGCACATAAATTATTTTGGTTGTATCTATGACGTACATTATGTCAGTGGCTGAGCTCAAGGTTTAACTCCTCTTTCTATACCTTTCAAAATATGAAAGCCTTCAACTTAGTCTGTAGCTCCGTTTGTCCAGATCTTGAAACTGATCAAGAAGCCTTGGGTCAAAATTAGGTGAGAAAGGTTGACTTACTTCCCTTATACCACTCAACTCATGCTTGAGAAGCACCTCATGACACAGGTTTTAAGGGCCTCTCAGATGCTGGGTATCCACTGAACTACGAAGAGCTATATTCAGAAAGAGAGAAATTATATTAGCCAGGAGTGGAGAAGTGACACCATCATCTTTGGGCTTCCCATTCCTGGCTCTTTTCACTTGATCCCAAAAGTGAGGAAGCCACACATAAGCACAGGACTCAGCTGGGGGCTCTGCCCCAGAGCTGGCCGTGGACAACAGTACATTGATACAAGCCTATGCATGTGCATATACAAGCACAACCACAGAAATATCCACTAGAATAAATTTTGGTTTTGAAAAGGATTAAAACAATAAAAGCAAATCCACCACAAATGTACTATTATTTAGAAATCTTTACCCCATTGATTTTTGAAGGGTGTAAATGTCTCTCAGTGTCTTAAAAAATAACCCTCATCACAACCCAACAATATCAAAACTGGGACTTTACTGCTGCTTTTGAAAATGGGGCATTTCATATATTCTGAAGCAAGTATTAATAACACCATATTACTTATGACATTCTTGATGCTCATCAGAAAAATACATCAACTAGATGAAAAGCCTAAATTCAGCACATGCCTATACATGTTAGTACACAAACACTCAAAGTGATTCAGAATTCTTTAGGAGAAAAATGTGAAAGACAGAAAAAAAAGCAATAGAGAGCACTAATTTGAAAAAGAAGAAAAGGAAAGATTCTGAAAAAATAGTACAACCCTTTGTGCTGTTTTTGGCTGGGATAGAGTTAGTTTTCTTCACAGTAGCTAGTATGGGGCTCTGTTTTGCATTTGTGTTGGAAACAGTGTTGATAATACAGGGATATTTTAGTTACTGCTGAGAAGTGCTGACACAGAGTCAAGGCCTCTTCTGCTTCTCACACCACCGCAACAGCAAGTAGACACGGAGCTGGTAGAGGACACAGCTGGGACAGCTGACCCCAACTGACCAAAGGGATATTCCATATCATAGGATGTCATGCTCAGTATATAAATATGGGGGAAGATGAAGGAAGGAGGGGAGGATTGGAGTGATGGCATTTGTCTTCCCAAGTAACCTCTACATGTGACGGAACCCGGCTTTCCTGGAGATGGCTTTCCACCTGTCTGCCAGTGGAAAGTAGAGAATGAATTCCTTATTTTGCTTTGCTTGGGTGTGCAGCTTTTGCTTTACTTATTAAACTGTCTTTATCTCAACGCACGAGTTTTTTCACTTTTACTCTTCTGATTCTCTCCCCTATCATACCAGCAGGGAGTAAGCAAGCAGCTGTGTGGTGCTCAGTTTCTGGCTGGGGTTAAACTACAACACCCTTCTCTAAGGATTTTTTTTTTTTTTTAAAAGAAATAGTATTAATTTTTTGACAAACTTTTTGAAATGTTTTCACTTTATTTACTTCAAAAATTAACTGAAATTTGTTAGCTGATAATTTGAAAATTCTTTTAGCTTAATTGTCATTGCAGATAAATTAATTTTGAATATCTATTATGACAATTACATACAGCTTCATTTTCAACTCTAATGCATTTTTAATAACCTTAATTAGCCAGTGATTTGAATTTCAAATTTCCTTCTATGAAGAAGTAAAAATTAGCTTTGTAACAATTTTCATAATAAATTGCTCTTTATTTATGTTGCAAAGCCTCCCTTACCCTAAGCAAATCAAAACCTTAAGTGAAACTTAGTACTCATAAGACTTACTATATTTCAACTTCCTTTCTTAAGAGAAAGTAAATTACAGTGACAAACCTGTCTGCCCTGCCTGGTACACCATAACATATTTGTACCTTTCTGCTTCCTTTTAAAGTTATTGCACAAGAGACAACACCTCTTCCCGTTTCCACATCAAAATGGTAAACATTCCTCCAGCAATTTAGAGTAGCTTCAAGGGAAAGTGTTAACACTAAGAAAAAAATAATATTCTCATATAACATTTCTTTACTAGTGTTATAAACAGCAGGCTAGATAATTAGGTCTTTAACTTTCATAATGAATTTTTATTATTTAAGTAGTATACTTACTTCCTACACTTGAATAGTGAGAATAGACACACACAATATTGGAAAAACAAAAGAAAACAAAAAAAAATGCAGAGTCAAGCACTGAAGACAGGTAAAGGAAGACTTGAGTATTACTTTCTAGTTCTGTAGGTCTAGTCCACCATTTTCCTGCTGTTTGTATGGCAGTGGACCTTTATGCTTATTGGCACCCCTCCTATTTATATTATGCTAAATATAGTCTTAATTATATGATCATATTTGACTTTTCACAACCATTTTTCACCTTGGTCACAATAAATGATAAGTACCATTCTGTTAAATAGAGACTTCATAATTTTTTTTTTATTCTCATAACTTCATACTGTTTTTCTGACTTAATGATATACTGGTTACACCCTGATTTCTCTCAGATTTTTTTGATAATGGTCATCACATATGTATATTTTACACAGATGGTTTCACAAATATTAATTTCCTTTCACACCTTCCTCACTTCTGTGAGGTGTGGATTTTATTGACAGGGAAGGAACAAAGAAACTGCATGGTGAAAACAAATGAAAGTCAAAAATATGTCCTTTAAACTTTCAATCTGAATTTGATATATCCAGGATTCAGCTTTTCAACAACATTTGCATTAAAAAGGGGAGTTTAGTGCAAATCTCCACAGCAGAACCCAGCTGTTCTGTATCTCTCATGGTTTAACCTGAACTAGCAGTACAACCATGATAGCTGCTCACTCATCCCCCACATAGGGGAGAGAATCAAAAGGGAAGCGAGAAACTTGGATTGCGATAAACAGTTTAATAAAATAACAAAATACTAACACACTACTAGCAAATATATATGTACAAAAGAAATAGAATGGAAAGTAAAAGGTGGTCAATGCAATTCCTCATTAACTCTATCCACACCAAGCAGCCATTCCCAGGAAGCAGCACCTGGTCCTGAACAGTCGATCCTGGAGAGAGAAAAAAAGGAACAAAGGCAAAAAAGGCCCAGAGGCCTCTGCAAAACGGCAGGATGGCAAAGGCTGATCTGAAGGTCCTGAACAGACCTCTCCCGGCTCCAACATAACGGTGAAGATGTGAGAGAGAGTGAGATGAGAAGATACTGATTCTTCTAAATATGAAGCATGACGCTAATGGCATGGAATACTCTTATTGATCAGTCTGGATGTCAGTCAAGCTCTGCCCCATCTATGTGCCCCTTCCTTGCTGCCTCACACCTGTGGGCAAAGAGGCACACTAGGAAGATTAAGTATATTTTCTCCAACACTAGAAATAACTGAAATGTATGCAGGGGAGGGCAGGACACATTTGACATAACGCATGCAGCATAGAGATCTATCAAAAGCTTGTAGTGACTTTAATGACACATTCTTCATAGTTCACAAAAAAGTCTAGGTTGGAAGGGATGCTGGGGAACATCTGGTCCAACCCTGAAAGTAGGGCCTTAGATTAGGTTACACAGGGCCGTGCCAAGCTAGGTCTTCAAGATTTCCAGCGAGGAAATACTGACCTCTGTGGTCAGCCTGCTCTGATATTTAGTTGTTTCCATGGCTATTTTTTTATTTCTCCTTATAGCCAGGAAACTTACCCTGAAGCAACCTTTGCCTTTGCCTCTTGTCCTTTCCCTCTGTATCCTCTAGAAGAGAGCACCTCCGCTTCTCACCTCAGCCACCTCACCAAAAGTGGAAGGCTGTGATTAGAGCTCTGTGTTCACTAGTGCAAACCCAGTTTCTTCAAGCTTTCCGCATACATCAGGTTCTCCAACCTCCAACTTCCTCACTGGCTCGCTGCTGGACCCTCTCATTTTTTTCAGTGTCTCTCTTGAATAGGGGAGTGAGGGGATGAAAACTGGACACAATATTCCAAGTATTGCTTAACAAGCACTTAGTAGGGAGGAGCCTTCCTAGTTGATAGTCCTCGGTCTGCTGCCCATACTCCTGCTGAGGCAGCACAGGACATGGTTGCCTTCATCGCTGCCAGGGCATGAGCCTGTTTCAGGCTTAGCTTGCTGCCCAGGAGGATCTTCTGGGCCTTTCCAGCAGAGCTGCCCTTCAGCAACTCAGTCCCCAGCCTCTTTTGCTGCTTTGGTTATCAGGTCTCAGGTGCAGGCCTTCATGTTTAGCTTTGTGGAGTTCATGGGGCATCCATCCTGAAGATACTCAAAACCCAACTGGACATGTCCATGAGCAACATGAACTGACTGCCACTGCTTTGAGCAGGAGATTGAACTAGATGGACACCAGGCATCACTTTCAAGCTGAATTGTTCTATAGATCAATGACATTTTGGAAGTTTTATAGAATAAAATTATTTTCCTTTTTTTTTTTCTCCCATTCTACTGAAATGTGTAAAAATTCCTGCCCTATCCAATAATATTTTTACAGTAAAAAGTTCAATTTTCCAGCTTGTTTTATCATTTAATATAATGAGAATACAGGCTCCTATTTAGACAGCTGGTTTTTAAAAGCAGAGTATCCTTTTTGCTGCAAAACTGTGCACACACTCAAGTACTACTATGAATTTACTGTAATAAGTGTACATGGATCTTCATATAAGAACCACCACTAACATGTCTGGGACTTGCTTGGTGTTACCAGTAAAGACTAAGATATTATCTTTACTTTTCCCACCATTTATTCCCTCCTTAATACTTAGATTCAGCCACTGATGCCACTGCTGAGGAATTCCAAGCCACCTATTGACATAACTTCTAATTAATACTCTGTGTCTTCAAGGTTTAGAAGGATGAATAGAGACCTGCACAGGAAGAAACCCATAGGGTCATTAAAGCATTTTAGGTCTATGCTTGTAGGAGCTCAAGTCCTGTCAGCTTGTAGATTTCTTTATTACACTGTTAAGGAAAGAAGATGTTATTGCTTTAATATACTTTTTGTTGAAAAAGATTTTGTTTTATTAGTTTGCATGCTGTCCTTTGATGTGCTCAGACTCTATTAACAGCTTTATTACCAGCACAGCTCCAATTATTCCTGCAATTTGCTTCTTGGTTCATAGAATGCTTGCTTTGAACAATTATGCTGTTCATATACTTCTGTATTTTAAGAAGGATCTGATAATTATTTCAAGTCTTTTTGTTTGGTGTACAGAACTGAGCAATTTTACTAACAGTTATTCATTTAAATAGGGTTCATTTTAGTCTCATCAGTCGAGTAATAGCTGCCCATGAAAGTAATGTCCTTTGTAACCTTCCCCTACCAACCAGATGATTTTGCTAGAAGACAAGGTATTATGTGAAAGTTCTGTAAACAAATATTTGAAGAGAATTACATGTCAAAATGGGGAAAAATAAGGATATAGTTTTCAGGAAAATTTAGTGTTCTCTGCTTTGGAAGACTCAGCAAAATAAGGATGTAAAAATCATACAAAATACATTTGGAGACTTCTTTCAATCTCAAAGAACAAAGATCTTTTTTTAAAAAGTTACATTCTCAATTCTTTGTACATAAATATTTGCAAAATATTTTTCAAAACAAACATAGTCACAAACACACACACACATCCACAGGGTTCCTAAGAAAATTCTACATTGAGATCACTCTTTTGAAATTTTCTGAATGAAATCCTGGTCAACAAAATAGAAATACATCTTTAAAGAACAAGGATAAGGGGAGAAGAGGGAAAGGGTAAAATGGTCTACATTTGGGATTGTTCTCAAAGTGAAAATCCATTATCTGTGCAGGTAAGTAGATCTTCATAAGGTATTCATTTTTAGCTTTAATCTAATACGATTTTTTGAGCGAATTCCAGATGGGAAAATGAAGACTTATTGAGAAAATATAGATCAGCTAGCAAACAGTGAAAGCTGTCAACATAGCCAAACCAGACAGGTTTGAATTTGAGATCTTAAAAAACAGAAAGCATAAAGATTATCTATATGTAAAAAAAGGCAAGGAATGGGAATTCAAACAATAGTAAAATTTGGATGCAAATAAAGTGTTTTATCACAAAAAGCATAAGAACTCAAGCCTAACAGTTAAATTTTAGAAGATGTTTATCTAGCTTCCTTTTGAGAATGTCTTTACATCTGCGAAGCAGTGCAATATCATAACCAATAATAGTAGTATCCCAGATTGTAGAGGCCCATAAGGAGACTTGCGTAACTTCTCATTTGTAGTGAACACGAGCAACACAAGAAGCTGAAATACTGCACAATAAAGTAGGAGTCTTGGACTACAGTAGAATAAATGGTAGGCTAGTTCACATTTGTTTAGCAATGTGAATCTTTATTTAGGCAACCTGGCAGTGGCCAGAGAACACTGAGAAAAAAAACACAACTCAAAGGTAGATGAGTAACAGGAAACAATCAGATTCTTATAAGGATTATGATAATGCTACCATATGTAAATATTTTTATTTTCCATTTTAGAGTTGTAATTACATTTGAGAATGGTATGGGCTAGCACGTAGATGATTTGTGGCAAAATTTAATGTTTTTCAAAGTTATCAGGAATTCCTTTATCCTGAAATATTTTGAAGTGAATACCCACCGTATGGTTTAAGGCCATGTCAATTAGAGAGTAGCAACTGTGCTGTAGAAAAATAAGTATCTTATTGTTCCTGCATACTCAGTTTTTAAACACAAAAAGAACCTGTCCCCTCCTTCCTCTTACAAAACAGGACTAAGGCACCACAGAAACTCTGGGTGTGTGCTTGTGCACACACATGCACAGGAGATCTTATTGCCAAGAACTGTTCAAGAAACCACTGTAGCTGATATAAGAACTTGCCATAAATCACTGGGATAGCATTACATAAATCACTGTTTTTTGAAACTAGTACTGTCATTCCACAGGTTTCTTCAGGACAATCAAGCAGTGAAAGAAAAAGTGTAATGCAGCTCCCTTTGTGTGGCCCTCACCACAAATTTAATTTAGTAGATTACAGTTAAATATTACTGCTATTTTTTTTCTTGATTATTTTTATTTTTTGTGGATATATATTATATAACATGTGATTAAGACCATCTGTTCTATTTATATTTTTGACTATCAGAAGTCATTGCTAAAATATTGTGCAATTTATTGTATTTTGCATTTGCAGATTTACATAAAGCACATTATAATTGAGCATAATAACAGAAGACGCAATTAAATAACAAAAAATATCTAAAGATCTTATCCTGCTTTAATCTTGCTAACTTAAAATTCAAAACCTTAGAGACAGCTGTTGTTGACATAGTCTCAACAGAACAAGCTCTCATATTGGGGGGATTAAATCAGTAAATCCTGACCTCTATGCCAGACATCACCTATTTATTTATTTGAAGGGGAAGCACACCAGCATTGACAGATTCAAGCTTATCTTGCTCCAAGACAGCTGTATCTTTTCAGGGACAGACTCAACACTCACCACCTTCAGTTCATGCGAAGGTTATTTACCTTATTAGTAAAAGAGAAGCCTGCACTCGTGGAACTGGAGATTTACAAGGAATGGAAGGATCCACATCTGTTGCTACCCATTTTGGAGTTTATGGACTACCATTAGCAATTCAGCTATGTCATCCTTAAGTTCCATTTGGGCTCTTGAGTGAATATGTTCTCCATACTTTGCTAGTGATCTTTCTGTGTAGCTGGGCTTGAAGTATCTATGATCACATTTATGACACAGAGACATCTCTGCAGAATCTTCCCTTGCACACCAAAGCATGCCAGTTTCCTCTGCAGTAAATCCCAATGCAAATGTGTTCATTTCTACTCTCTTTCCTGCACATTTCCTTTATACTCTGTCATTTGAATACATAAGGTCTTTGGCAAAACTTTTGCTCCTGACAGGTCAGAATCTGTACTTACAACCAGTCTTAACTCATCTGGGTGGTTGCTTTTCAAGCTCTGCTTTGCTCTTTCTAATTCTGTTTTAACAATTAATCGGCCAGCTGTGAAATACTTTCAGGTTTACTTGAATACATTTCAGATTTTGAGGTTTGATGTCTCCTCTGTAGTAACCTTCATGTTGCTACCTAGCCATCTTGACTTCCTGTGAGGTTCCTGCAAGTCCCTCCTAATGGGTAACAGGCATTGGCACTGTGTCTGATCAGCATGCCTCCAAAGCCTGAAAGTGTTTCACTTTTTACATACTTTTTATCTTCTTTTACAAAAATGAGAAAGCTTTGTTATTCATGCCCTCTTTTTAGCTGGTGAAGCTGTGGTGTCTTGTTTTGGCCCTTTCTGATAGTGTGGGAACAGCTCCCAAGAACATGTCCACCCCTGGGGATGGGTGTAGAGCTATTTCCACTTTCTGTCCTCTTTGGAGAGAGCAATGGGAGTAAACACAGCTGTTCTGCACAACCTCTGCAATGAATGTCCAAGGGAAAACAGTACAGCTAAGCTATAACTTACCTGAGCAAGAGTGTAATGATCTAAATTTACTGTAATGAGAAGTTTTAATTTGATACCAGAAACTGGAATGAACAGATGAGGTCATGTTTCAACTAATGAATGTAATATTCATTCTTACTGTCAGGAGGCACTTACCTATAAGGACTAATGCCATTACTGTTATTTGTACTAAGGAAATTACTGGAAAAAACCACCAAAGTAATGCACACCAGCATTAGAGAATTTACAGAATAACAAATAAAGACACATATTGTCTGGATACTGGGGAGGGGGGGCGGAATCCATTTTCTACAGGGGCCAAGAGGCCAGCCTTTTTAAATTTTTTTTTAGCCCCATTAAGTACAGAAGATATATAGTCATCTAGGTAAAGTGCTTTAAAGAGGAATTTGATTGGAGATACATTTCAAGCTCAAACATAGAAAAGTGGAGGCCTTGATGAGTTACTTATACTGATGTACTGTTTGTGACCCTGAATACTAATCTGAATGCATAGAAATCAAAGGTATTAATTGCTGTTATGTTTCCACTTGAGAGGTAAAATTTTCTCCTGTAATTCTACATGAGAAAGCTAGAAAATCTGTACAGTACAATCAGGTAAGGTGATGTGCTACTCCTAGGTCTTCTCCCAGGGTAACTTAGACCAATCTGAAGGTCTGAAGGACATGAGTTCCAAGCAAATTCCAGTATGTTCTGAGTCCCCCTCTGCACCACCCCTTTCTTCTACTTGTTATAAAGAGATTGTACAGGAATAAGGATCTCAGGGTTGATGTACGTATTCTTATATGAATATTAGTGTGTGATCAGAGCCTTTCACCCTTTCAAGTATCCTGTCCTTTCATAAGGAGTCAGGCTTGCAACTTGTATTTTAAACTTCCTTAAAAAACACCAGGTCTCATTTCTTCAATATTTAATATTTATTTATTTTTTTAATTTATTACTCTTAGAGTTCAGAGTTACCCTTCAACTTTACACACCAGATGCTCTCCTTATATTTTGTGAATGAATAAAGAAACGTGGAATTTCAAACAGGAATTTCATTTCCAGGTTGCACTGAATGGCAATAAACGTGTTTTGAACTACTTCAAAATATAACAAAGCAATAAAGCAACTCTAGAAAGAAATAGAAGCAGGATATTTTGACCCAATAGCAGCAAACAAATACCTATATTTGTTCTGATAACAATCTGCATTGTTCCCTCAATAGTCACACTTGATAACTATTCAGAACTTATGAACATCTACACTTCACCACTGTTTCATTTATCAGAATGGATGCAATTGAGGAGAATAATCATTGTCAAATAATAAAATACTCTTTTTTAAAAAAATCAAGCCTGAGAATAAGATTCAGGATTTCTATTTTCTGATAATATAACTTTAGAAATTATTTGATGACTATTTGAAAAATGGGTATAATCCAAGTGACTGAATACAATTTTTTTTTTTTGCCTATGGTCAGAAACCCTGTATCCTTTTAAATAGGAGAGGTCATCCATTTCTTTTTCTTCCCCCTCCCTGCCCCCAGAGTGGAATAAGATGAAAAAAAGGGCTGAAAAAGAACAACACCCTCCTTCAATTTGCTCATGTTACATGCAAAGGTCCATGCTTCCATCAATGCTACAACATATAGCTGCATCTGTATCTATGTTATTTTTTTAGCCTCTCAAAACGCTTCTTACATTTCACATGTTTTTTTTTTCTGTAAAGACAACAATTGAGAAGCAACATAAAAAGTGGTTTTGAGTCCTTTTCCACATAAAATATGCTATAGGCAATAACACACTCAAAAAACAATAAAAAAACAAACCAAACCAAACCAAACCAAACCAAAAAAACCCACCATGACCAAAGCTCCCCCCAGTGCCCACACAATCATCCTTCTGCCCTGTTGCTAATCCATATAGACTTCACAGGTAATGGATGTCCTTGGCATTGCCGCCATCACTACAGCTATTGCATTGGGCCTGGCTAAGATGGAGATAATTTTCCCCATAGCCACCTTAATAGTGCTATGCTTTGTATTGGTAACTAGAAAGGTGTTGTCAACACACTAGTGTTTTTTATGGCTACTACCAAGCAGTGCTTGTACGGCAGCAAGGCTGCCTCTCTGACGTTCCCCCTTACCAGTAGGCTGAGGATGGGCAAGATATTGAAAGTGGACACAGTAAGGACAGCTGAACCAAGCTGACCAAAGGAATATTCCACACCATATGACATCTGCTCAGCAATAAAAGCCAAGAGAAGTGAGAATGAGGATGGTCATTCATTATTATGATGTTCGTCTTCTGGAAAAACATGTTTGTCTTGCGTACTAAAGCCCTACCTCCTGAGGAGTGGCTGGACATCACCTGCTGATGGGAAGTAGAGAATAAATCTTTTGTTTTCCTTTGCTTCCACATGTGGCCTTGGCCTTTGCTTTACTAAACTGCCTTTACCTTGACCCATGATTTTTTCCCCCCTCATTTTCTCCCCCTGCAATTCCTGCTGAGGAGGGAAGTGATAGAGTGGCTTGGTGGGTACCTGACATCTAGCCAAGCTCAACTCACCACAGTCCTTCCTGGAGCCCAACATGGGGAATGAGGAATTCCAGGTAAGAACAGTAAATGGGAGAGGTAATGGGCAAATATGGGCTTAATACATCTAGAAAACAAAGAGCAGAATGATCATGGGGAATTTCAGTTGTACTTGTGGTGAAGGGATGAGGGGTAGATTGTATGTAAATTGTCCGCTTCCCTTTGGTGTTGTGATGATCTTATTTTTATTTTGGTGTAGGGAATTATTTTTTACTTGTTGTGAGTGAAGTTTGTGAAGATTGTTTGATGAATGTGGATTTTAATAATTCTTAAATATGTGATTCACAAAGGCAAGGGGTGGAATGTATTTGATATGTATGGCAAGGTTTTGGTAGCTGGGATGCTGCAGGAGTGTCTTTCATGAGAAGCTGCTAGAAGCTTCTCCTGTGTTCGATAGAGCTCTAAGACAGACCCACCACTAGTCAAGGATGAGCCAATCAGTAACAGTGGTAGCACTTCTGTGATAACTTATTTAAGAAGGGAGAGGGGGAAACCTGTGAAACAGCAATTGCAGTTGGAGAGAAGAGTGAGAACATGTGAGAGAAATAGCCCTACAGACACTAAGGTCACTGAAGAAGGAGGAGGAGGAGGTGCTCCAGGTGCCAGAGCAGAGATTCTCCTGCAGTTTGTGGTACAGACCATGGTGAGAGGGAGGTTCTACCCCTGCAGCCCATGGAGGTCCATGGTGGAGCAGATCTCCACCTGCAGCCCATGGAGGACCCCATGCCAGAGCAGGTGGATGCTCCCGAAGGACATTGTGACTCTGTGGGAAGCCCATGTTGTTTCAGGCTCCTGGCAGGACCTGTGATCCATGTAGAGAGGAGCCCAGGCTGGAGCAGGTTTGCTGGCAGGACTTGTGACCGTGCACACTGGAGCACTCTGCTCCTGAAGGACTATGCTCGATGTAAAGGATCCACCCTGGAACAGTTCATGAGGAATCGGAGCCTGTGAGAAGGACTCACGTTGGACAAGTTTGTTGAGAATAGTCTCCTGTTGGAGGGAGGCCATACTGGAACAAGGAAAGACTGTGAGGAGACCTCCTGCTGAGGAGGGGAAGAAGAAAATTATGAGTAAAGTGCAGGAAGAAGGGAGGGTTGAGAGGAAGGTGTTTCTAAGATTTGGTTTAATTTCTTGATATCCTACTCCAATTTGGTTGGTAATAAATTATATACCTTCCCCCAGGTTGAGTCTGTTTTGTCTGTGATAGTAAATGAGTGATCTCTCCCTGTCCTTATCTCAACCCATGAGCCTTTTGTTATATTTTGTTATATTTTCTCTCTCCGGTCCAGCTGAGTCACTCCAGGGGAGTGACAGAGTAGCTTTGGTGGGCACCTGGCATCTAGACATGGTCAACCCAAACTAGCTATCAGCTCAAACCATCGAATTAATCCTTTTAAAGACCCATCATTAAGCTACATTTTGAAAGTAAATGTTTTTTTAAATTTATGTGGAAGAGAAGAATCACTTTTACTTGATGTGGCCCTTCTACACATGGGAGCAAACATTGCCATGTGGTACATCACTGAAGGTGCCAATAGGTATACTTCAGTCCTAAACCTGAATAACAACATAGGATCAGAAATTGGATTTTTGGCAATATGAAATTACTGTGTCTCTTTTTCTTAGAAAATATTAATATTCATAGGATAATTACATGCTATTTATTATATATACATTTTTCCATTAGAGATACCAAGAGGTTACTGAAACTTAAAGGCCAATTTGTATTTTTATGATAAAAAGCATTAGACCTGCCTCCAAGAGATATAGACTCACATCCACACTCACTGCTTGCCATGTGACCTTAGTTAAGTCATCGTTTTGTTTCAACTTGCCAGATTAATGTAATATCTAACTCTGATATGACATAAAGCTAAACGTGGTTGGATAGAAGACATGAGTACAAGTACAGAGCCCTGCCCTATTTTAGGATTAGCTAACTTGAAGTCTACTGACTGACTTGGGGAGCTGATAACAGTAACTTACAAGACAGAAAGAAAAACCTGTGCTCGAATATCTTGTTTTCCATCACAGAAGTGAAAGTGACAGAGAAGGCAGGGAGATTCTCATTCAGTGAATCCTGAATTTTTACCCTTAAAAATACTTGTTGTTGACAGCACTTGTAAATCTTGACAACTACTGTCACCATTACAACTGAGGCATTAAGCATTTTCAGAATTTGTTCAATACTAGTTAAGAACTAATGGTTAAATATGTGATTAAGCAGCCAATTTTACACATTTCCAAAATACAAATGTTTAAAGAGAAAAACATCAGCCCGTTACTTCACACACATTGAGGGTTTTGTGCTCATCTGGAAAAAACAGTGGGATATCTGACCTGCATCACTAAGATTTACCAAGGCTTTACTGTGCTTTTGGTGTCCAGATTAGGTTTTCAATCTGATCTCACTTTATTGTTTGCAAACTAGACATACAAAGAAAACCTCCTTCCCAAGGAAGAGTGCTAAACAGGCAATGATTCATTCCACAAGAAAGGCATAACTTACCTTGTGAAAGTTCCTGAAATATGCTGCCTTCTCATCTGGAAATTTTTCTAGTCTCCTGGGTCCTTTACTGGAAGCCTTCTTGAAAACCAACCAACAACGCCTGAAAATCTGCAAACAAAATAAAGAGTTTATATTAGCTTTTCTTTAGAGGTAGACAGTATCACAAATGCATTCAGTTACATAACTTAGGAAGAAATTTTAAAATGTCAATACTTTATTTTGAAAGTCTGGAAAATTTTGAAAGCATCAATTATTTCTACACAATGGCAATCTGTCAATTTATACATATTGATTTTCAGTCATTTCTAGATTTTTTTATTCAATTTCTTTCATTCATGCAAAATTTGGCAATTCCTGAGATGAAAGTAAATGCACAATCTTTCAACATGAAAAGAATTATGAAGCTGTCATTAGAGGAAGTATATTCAGAATTCATGTATTTCTAGCTTTCACATTTCTACTCTATATCTGAGACTATCAATACCCTTGAGAAACATTCATTGCAGGTTTTAACACAATACAATGATTGGCATCTAGTGTAAGCTTGTATGCACAGAAAACACAAGGTTGAAATAAGCACCAATGTGACCATTAGTGTTCAACAACATCTGGTTCTCTCACTTAGTTCAATGACAAACTTTCTAGGTAAAAACTATGCAGATTAATAAAGTTTGGGAACATGTAGTGAAAAATAAAATCCTCCAGAAAGCACACACACACACACACACAAAAATCCTCTCTTTTTAATGAGAAAAACACTAGATTACTAGACTTAGCCTAAAATGCATTTTTAAGCAATAAGTGTACTTTATTAGACTAATTTCCAATCATTCTGATGGTATTGCCATAACCAGAAGCTTAAAATCAGGATTGAATTATCAGATGAGAATACAGTTCAAACAGAAGCTGATTAAGGCTAATCCTCTAGACTATATTATGCAAGTAAAGGATTAGATATTAAACTAGTTTTATAATCTATAAAAATAGTTTACTCCATTTTCCTTTTCAGTACTTGCATAGCTCTATACACAATACTGTACAGAATTTTATGTTATTATTTTAAGGTTACATAGAAAAACAAACGAAAACCCCCAATACTAGTTAATGGTTCCACTGGCCATATGTGACGAGACTTATTTCTTCAGATATTCTACAAAATTTAGTGATACAACACAAGAAGTACAGTACTATTTAATCTGGATCAAATACGTCACCTATTACAAAACAAACAAACAAACAAACAATCCACAAGGAAATATGAGCAGGGAAAGCTAAAATAATGAGTTTTCTCCTCAATGTGCTGCTGTCTAAATTGAGTATAAGCAGCAAATATAGTGTCATTAAAACAATTAAGATTAATTAACTACATTCTGATATAATAATACTGACACTATCCTGTTGCCATTATCTCAGATGAATGTTATCAGTCAAAATAAGTGTTTTCTTTTTAAAAACAACAATTGGACTACAGTATCAATATCTTTAATTATGAAGACTTTTGGAAGAAAACAAGGCATTTAATGAAGTCATCTGCAAATGTACTTCTTACAAGGCATACACATATTAGCTTTTTCCTACTAAGGCTGTAAAGTGGCAGCTGTACAACTGCACTTCCTATCTCAGAAATTATTTCACCTAACCTGGAGGAAAGCAAAAACAATATCATATTTCCTGAAAAAAAATGACATTACACTGTGGGACACCATAAACCATCTTTATTAGATAGTACTTTCTACAAATAACGTGTTGGCACTGTTGCAACTTACTTTACCAAAGCTGAAGCACTGCTCCCTCAGTTATCTCTTGATTAACCCAAGTTAACTCTTCATAATGTTATGGTGTGAAAAGCTCCACACACAGGAAGAGGATATTCATGCTATTTTGACCTTGCTAAAAGCAACAGCACCAGCTGTCCAAAGGGGACATATTTATTCATTTCATGAAAGTGTTGCTTTTAATAATACTACTGGCTCTTGAGGGATGTGGGGTTTTTTTTTCAGTCTCCATGTATTTTCAGTTAATCTCTTTTCCTTTGAGGAAAGTCTTTTTATTAAGGTAAAAGCCATTGCCTTCATTTAAATCCTTTATTGATTTCCTTATTTTCATTATCTGCCCTTAATCATTTACAGTCCTAAAAGACTTCTCTTCAGAAAAACAGATCAACCTACAAGTCCTGTCATCAGTGGCTGTGGGTTTTAGCACAGCCAACAAATCCACATTTTACAGATGACCTGAATTTTGGACAGCTGGTGATAAGGTAACAGAAGCTTTGTTCTAATTGACTGAGAGGTTTTTTGAAGATTAGGGTTTTTTGGTCTTTTTTTTTTCCTTTGGTGGTTTTGTTTTGTTTTGTTTTTTAATATATATGGAACATTCATATTTCATTGTAAATGCAAACTACCAGTTAGATCCAGTACATCAGAAGTATCCTTAATAAATGGAAAATTCGACATGCAAAATCAAGGAGCCAGATTTCTCCCTGCAAGGATGAGAACTTTTGCCAGATAAAAGGTCATCTATTATGTCCTCCAAAGCAATTCCTTCAGTGACAAATGAGCAGGGTCTCCTGAATGGCAGATTCAGCCTTTTTTCACTGGATATCAATCTGGGACAGTGTGGAAGCAAGTTTGAGGGTTTGCAGCTGAAGTGACAAAATTCAAGAGGGAGTCTTTGACTCCCTTATAAGTGGGCACTTCAAAGTATCTATGGAAGAGGGAGAGATATTATCTTTAAGGATGCTCCTTATCAGGCCATTTCCCACATTTCAGCACTGGGATGAATTTAAAATCTTCAGCACATAGACTGCAGGAACGAACAGCCCTTTCTTTTAAAGGATGACACTGAACAGCAAGAGGAGGGAACCATAAGTTTTAACCTTTAGACTGTTACTGCTCCAATTCATTGGTATTTGTTTTTTTCCAGACCTTTAGGGAGAAGGGAGATCTGAAGAACAGAATGGTTTGAAGAGAGCTCCTGATATGGTGTGTGTATGTACACTAAGGTACATCCTTACTTTTTTCTTTTTTTTTAATCTCTTCTTAAAGCTAGTATAATCAGATACAGTTCCACTGCATTTCAGCAGCATTTTACCTTACTACACCAACAGACAGTTTGTATTTCAGTGTTTGAAAAAAGCATTAGCATCTGAATTTACCTGCAAATATAAATAAATAGGTGCAGATCTGAGCACATAGCAACCAACATTTGCCTTTCATAAGGCACCTTATTGTTATACAGAAGCCTACTCAATTATTCACGGTCTGTGAGATACTCTTTTATCCCTGGCCTACTTTAGGATGCCATTGGCTGTAATCAAAACTTCTGAAAGATTTCTAAAGTCCTCATATAATTGGGGTAGCCATTGTGAAAGAAATCAGCATCAGTCCTTCAACAACAGAGAGAATCACAACCACTCACGGTGTTGTCTACATAATAATTAGTATTTCCTGTGAGATTTAAGTGTCTGTTTTTCACACATGCATAGTTGAAGAACTGCCAAATATTTGATCATTTAATCAGTTTTACAGCACTCTTGGATGAGCACTCACTGCTTAGCAAATATGATTGAAAAATTTTGTATTGGTGGCAAACACCACAGAGTTTAAGCCAATGCCATTGCTTTTCTCTGGTGAAATTCAGAAAGATAACAATAAGTACACGCTATGTTTGGTTTTCCTTTTATTAAAGTATCAATTAGAAGGACCAAAACTTTTTCAGTACAAACCTGAGAAGGATTCTATTGAAATCACCTGCTGAGTCCATGGCATAGCAGAACCACTTTAAACAACACTCCTTCTCTCAGTTTTACAAGATGGGCAAAGCAGAGAAATAATATTTCTCTAGATCCCACTACCTGTGCAACTATAAATCAGTAAGTGACGACAGTAACTCAGTACACTTGTGGTCTAGTGAGAAATGATTCAGCTGCTCCTTGCAATCTCCTATGGGAATGATTTTCATTACAATGTACAAACTTTCAGAGGAGAGTAGCCTCTGTTCCTAAGGACGGATTCATCTCATTAGCAACAGAAAAGGATACCAGACCTGGAACAATATAACATTATCGTGCCCAAATGATTTCTGAAATCTTTTCACTCAGTAATTCAACTTCCAGTGTTGCTCCATTTCTATTAATCTTTAGAGATTCCTTTATTATCTTTTACTTGAAATGCTACAACAGATCAACTCACAGTGAAAATCTCTGCAGAATCTTATTTTCCTACTTCTGCTGCTTAACTCACCTCTCCGGTCACCTTTCCAGCATGTTCATATTTTTAAATATTTTTGACCAATATACACAAAAGTTTGGCTTCTGAATGTATCATTATTTTTCATGCTTATATAATACATTTTTGTTTTATTTCTGCCATGCTTGTTCATAATAAATCTATTAAAACACATATTACAGGAAATTCATTGGCTAAATTAGTTTTTTAGCAATAAGATTTTTTTTCCTTTTCCTAAAATAATGTAAAATAATTTATTTACAGTAGGAATCTTACATGTGATTTTCCATTAGCCTGAGATTTCTAAGGCCTTTTCCTAGTCATTTACAATAGATGCTTTTGAGATTAACATTTATTTTTATCCACAGCTGTAGCTAATAAAGCTTTGCCAGTCATCACTAATATTTTGAGGAGGGATTTTTATTGACAAGTCTCTCCACGTTATTCCAAAAATTCAACCCTCATCCATATTGCCAGAAAAAGAAAGTTACACCACTATAAACTGCTTGCCTTTTCTTTTTTTTTTTTTTTTAAAAGCATTTAACATGCTCTGAGATCCCCCTGCCCCTATCCAAAATATAGTACAAATGGCAATCATTTTCTTGGGTATATTGGAAAACTATCTAATTTTCTGCCACTAGCTGTAGAAACATTTGTCTCGAGAGAAGTAGCAGTGAGTCAGCTCCTAGTTACTAACAGAAACCATCATTGATCAGGATGGGCATTGAAGCATTGCTCATGGGGCTCTTTGCTAGCATAGCCCATCAAATCGTTTTCCCAGGAAGAGATCTACATAGTAATATTGAGTCCTACATTTATCTCTCATTATCTGAAGGAAAGGTTAGTTGTTTTATCCACCCTGACTTTCCATGCGCAGTGCTCTCCTGCTGGAGGAGACAACATCTGCAGTGTATGCATACAAAACTCTAAAACATTAACATGTTCATATTTACTTTGCTAGTTATCTCCATTAAAAATGGATATTGGTTTTCATGGGCTATGAGAGAGAAATATAGTGTGTTGTGAGCTAAAAATATCTTGGCTAACAAATTTAAAAATGTAGTATTCCTAGTAAGAAAAAAGAAATCTCAGTAAAGTCATATTTAACCATTGTTTTGACACCCACCACATTTTGATTTTTGTGTGCATATTTTGGCAAAGGAAGAAGAGTCAAGGGGTGACAACTTAGTATTTCAGTGGAACTACACTTGTCATGCATTTAAGTAAAATTTAAGAGACATTGAAAAACAGTTATTATCTGTAAAAAGGTCCACGAGGAAAATGGGAAGACAAAGCTATTTATGTCTCTGCTAAAGAGAAAGTTGCAGAGTACAAGCTATTGCTGACTAAAGTCGATAGAAAACAAAAGAAAACAAAATACCTCATCATTGCAATCTACCTACTTGAGTTACCAACACTTTACATTAAAAAAAACAAAAGCAAGTACCATTGTAACAAGGCATGCCCTCCCTCCACACTATAGGTTTCTGGCCGCCTTTGAAATTAAGGTGCCCTAGAAACGGTGTTTTTCCTTATTTTGAACAGCACTGGTTTCACTGTCTACTTTTTTGAAATGCAGTTGCCACTGCACTAAGTGGGTGCATTTTGGGAGGCAAATTTGGACCTGTATGAAGAAACAAGATAGGTGGAACATGGCCACACAGCACTGAGCTCCCAAATTAGTGCAGAGGGTGCAGAGTAGAGGAATCAAGGGCAGCTCCTGCTCCTTTACCACACCACTGGGAGCTCAGATATCTCCCAGCAGCAGAGCAGAGATCCTCCAGAGTCATCTGACAAACACACCCCATACAGGAAGAGAGGCAAAAATAACCTATAGCCCTGCTCGGAAGCATGAAGTTACTTCCTTCTGTCAGCAGCTCTGGGATGAGGGGCCAAGACTTTACCACAAGATACAATAAGCCTTGGGAGGTTGTCCTGGTTTTTATTGATTCTAACTCTCCACCTGCTCTTGCCTATTTCAACTTATTTTCTTCAAACATCGCCATAGTATCTACCACAACACAATTGCAAAAAACTGTAAAAAAAACATGAATGTACCCCCAAATGATCACTACAAATGCCTTTAATAAAAAATGCTGTCTGAAGGTGTGTTACAAAGGTTATCCAACAGGGAAATTCTCCTTATATATGAAAACCTTGTACATATCCTTGAGCTTCATTTTATCATTCTAATTAGGAAGAAAGGTCAAAGCTCTAGTTTAGAAACCTTGTGATATGACCTTCTGCAACATTATAGAAGACAATTAGGCCTGAGATCATTTTAGTGTCATAGTTCAAATCCTAAAATTTCTGATAGCATTTTTTTATTATTTCCCAGATTGCAAATCTGTTGGCATTTTAAGTTAGGAATAGAAGAAAGAGAGGAACATCTGCTACAACCTGTTTCATTTCAGATTAAATCAATCCTTGTGGGCTTGATTGCAGAGAATTAGGATGGTTAGAGAAAGATGATTAGGGACAATTCACTCAGTTATAGTACACATACGTCATCTTTCCACTGCCATAACATACCATTTTAGATGCATACAGATGTTTATAATATAATTTTTGACGTTGCAGTCACAAGCTATACATCCAATCCATATAAAGATTTATTTTATTATTAGAGAGTTCTGTGAAATCTAAGCACACCATAGTAATTTTCCAACTATTCCCATACTAAATAAACTACTGTGTGTATAAACACTTCGGCTATAGAATCTGAAGTCTTCTGTGTGTGTGTGTGTGTTCAAAAAAAAAGCAGGGGAAACATATCTGAACAGATTTGCATGTCGTATTCACGTGAAGAGTGTTATACAATTACATCAATGCTTATGCACTGACAGCTTAAAAACTCACCGCTGTTACTTTGCTTTGAACTGCCAGCACAGTAATTCAAGGACAGAAGGACAGCCTACAAAAATAACGTACCCAGTCTTCATAGCAGTCTGCAGATCAGCAGAATTTGTCACTTTTATCTGAATTGATCGTATGGTTATTTAAAAAAATCAGTTCCAGTAGCTATTTTCTGGCTTTCTGCATTTCTGAGTCAGTTTTGGCAAGACTAACCCCTGTGATATTGGAGGAAACCTAATACTGCTTGCTTCATGTCTGGCCTCAAAGTAGATGACAAGAAAAACTCAAAACAAAAGTCTGGTTAAAACAGTTTTAGGAGACATTCAGCAGGAAAATCCCAGAACTTGCAATATTTTTAAAGAAAAAGTTATGCCAAAGAAATCTCAAGCATTTCACTGAGCTTAAGTGAGTATGTAGCAGCTACTTATGAACAATGATGTAGCCAGAATTTGCACCAAATTCGTATCTCCTCCCACAGGTACTTTTCTAAATGTAATCAGAAAAAAAAACAAACAACACAACAAAAAAAACCACACAACAACCAACCAACCAACCAACCAACCAAACAAAAAACAAACAAAAAAACAAACAAAAAAACCCAGAAGAAAAAGTTATGGTTTTGCTATATTTTAATAATAAATTTGAGAACTTCTCAAATTGAACTGGAGTAACTAGCTTACTTAACTCATCTGATATTTCTTTGGTGGAAATATCAATTCTTTCCTCACTTTTTATGAAGTTTTACTTTAATTCGTTACAAATAAAGATAGACCACTTGAATACAATAGAGCACAAATAATGGTTTGAAATTCTGCAATGGAAAGCAATATTTACAGAAGAAACATTATAACTCCTTTCATCAGTTTTTAATCATAAAGCTCTATATCAAAATAATGGAAATACCAGTGCAGTGAAACTTCTTAATTTTTGACTCTACTATGGATGAACTTATTAAGCTGAAACGCAACATCTTTTACACATATTTAGTAGACAACCATCACTTTATTGAAAAACTTGAAGGCATTTAGCATACCTGTGAGGAAACCTAATGCTGAGAAAGAGACAAGTTACTGTTATTGAGATAGATTTCTTATTTATGTCTTTATAAATAAAAATGCAGACCTTAAACCACAATCTGAAATAACACACCTTGAAAAATTGTATCTATCTCCTCATATTTTTGTTAGAAAGGTGGGGATTTGTGAAAATCACTGTTACAGAAACAAAACCATGCAGCAGAATACCTTAAAATGAAGCAGAGCTTCCTAACAGAACAGTAATTGCAAACATCTGTTCTATATTACTTAGGGACAAAAACTCAAATCAGTTTTACAGCTCCAGTTTAGAGGGTTACAAGCTTCAGAATCCAAAATTATTCCTTAGGTTTACATCAGCTAGTATCGTGCCACATATATCTTTACTTGTCTCTACATTATGACACGGAAACCTGTCTTAGAAGGTCCTCAAGATGCTGTTGTTTTCACTGATCAAATAAGTGGACATGGTGGGCTTTGCATGGGATTTAATATAGCTGAGCACAAGACTAACTCTAAAGCACTTTCCACAAAGAATAAAAATGTGAGCTGAATGTATATCACTGTATGTTTATGTAAGTATATAATTTCTAACAGCAATTGATCATAGAATCATAGAATGTCCTGAGTTGGAAGGGACCCACGAGAATCATTGAGTCCAACTCCTGTCCCTGCATATGACAACCCCACAGTTCACACCATGTGTCTGAGGGTGTTGTCCAGTCTCTTCTTGAACACTGTCAGGCTTGGAGCTGTGACACCTCCCTGGGGAGCCTGTTCCAGTGCTCCTCAGAGTAGAACAGGAAAGTTAGGGTCTTTTATTCTTTGATGTATTTTGTGATTTCAGAATATAGCTAGAAAATCTCACAAAACAGCCACACTGATATATACGGGTGAAAGCAAACCATAATCTACAGGTGCATTATTAAACGCCTGATCACAGTCCCAGGCATGCACTCATGCAGGAAGTGTATGCAACATGTCTAAATATACTGAGACTAAACAATATATAAATGCCAATGTAAAAGAAAAGCACTTCAAACTTACTTGGGTACATTGTACTACAGAACAGAGCACAGATTCTAAAAATGGCATTTATCCATGACATTGCATTCAATCAACCTCTGAAGTACCAGGTTGTATGAAACGTTCATGTTGGCTACCTATAAATGAAACTTATCCTTTTTTATGAAGTTACATATTCTGCTTTGTTTGTCCTTTAAATATTATCATGTCTTAGACTTCATGGAGAAATTCATCTGATATAGAAAAGAAGGTGTTCTGCAGAATGAAGCCCCACAGTAGGATTCTAGCAGGACCCTACAAATAGTAACAATCAAGAGGATGTCTAATATCAGTGCTGTTTTTTGACATTTCATTGCTTGCATTGCTGTAGCATATAGGTTAAATCTCCCCCTGCCAAAGAATCATAGTTTTAACAGATACTAGTGTGCCCCCAAAGACCTTCATTACATCTTACTTTCAACATAATTGAAGGGGAGAAAGATGAATTAACAGTTGATGGTAAGTGGAAATAGTTAAAAACGCAGAGTTAGCAAGAATCCTCTGCAGCAGGAATAAAATGGATACTAAAATTGAGTACCACAGTGACATTTGGTGCAGTATTCATATAGAGAAATACTTGAATTTTAAAAGTGAAAAAAAAAAAAAGTAAAACCAAAAATCAAACCAAATATCCCCCAAAAATAGCCATTGTTTCCTCTGGGTCTTAAGAGTTTAAGAGAAACATGTATGCAGACAGAAAGACACATACTTCAAATACGTCATTCTTTTGTATCAGTGATTTGCTTTCTGCCACTCTTGTGCTACTTATTCTACAACATTTCCTGAAAATCTCTGCTTAAAGATGTTACCAGTCTGCTACTACAAAGAGTAAACATTGCACAGAATAAACATGTAATCCAAAGCAAGAAAAATATGAGAAAAGAAATACTTTTACACACAACTAAGAGGATTTGGAAGAAAAAGTCATAGCCCTCAGCTCTTGTAACTACCAATACCAGTTCTGTTCAGCTTTCATTGCAACAGCGAATTTTTAACAGATGAAGACAGCTTTTACTCAAAGAAAACTAGCATGAAAGACCTTCCCTAAGAACCCAAATGCAGCTGGTGTGTTACATTCCCAGCCAGGATTTTCTGTGGGGAAATGTGCTACTACCGTGGATTAGAAATCCATGTTGCTACAACACTGGGGAAATAACGCAGAGGAAAAGCAGATGGTTTCCAAACCCAGACTTCCAAAGTCCAAAAGACCACTCTGAATTTCCTGCTCTCTACCTATGATAGATTTTTTAAAAGTCCACCCTGGAATTGTTTTAGAGACTGACCCAAAGTTTATCCAGATAAATCCACAGAAGCCATCCCAATGCTTCATTGTGCTTTAGCTCAGAACCAAGGTAACACTCAAGGCATCATGGATCAAACATAAATTTCTTTGTTGAGGGAAAGTCGGCCATCCCACAAATTTAATAACATTATCACAGAGAAAAACAAACAAAACAAAACCAAAGTAACCAAACAAAAAAACCAAAACCAAATCAAAAAACCAAAACCAAGCCAAACCCCAAGCCAACCAACCAACAAAACTTTCCTCCCCAGCTTTCCAGTGCCTGTATGAGATAAAACTGTCCTTTTATAACCATTTCCTGTGGGCAGAAGAAAATTATCAGTCTGCCCAACTGATGCTATTTATTTTGTTATTCTCATCAGCTGCATATAAATAGAAAACATCTTGATTTTCCATGCTCTGGGGACCACTGAGGGCAGGAGTGAGTAGGGGAAAAAAAAATATTAAAAAAAAATAAAATATATATATATATATAGTAGCATTTCTGGTCAAATCAAATGCATAACCTGTGATACCCTATACAGAGTACAAACCCCTAGCACAGTGGTTCAATATTAGCTAACACTAGTCCATTTTTCCTGTTGCAGTGGTAGAAGTGCAGACAGGTCAACCAACAGCAGAAAACCACAGAGCTCATTTCCTGCAACTGCTGAGATGGTCTCAGCTATGAGATCTGAAGTTGTAATATGTAGTCTAACATAAAAGAGAAATGGACAGTGGCAAGTATTTTTCACTCATTAGTATTAATTCTACCAGAAGCAAGATTTGGCTTTGCAGTATTAAATAGTTAATCTTCATATTTTTGTTGTGAAGTTTGAGTGAGAGTTTAAGACTTGTTACAGGAACAGCTCTATTATATAGTAATAGGAACTCACAAACCCACAGCAAATCAGCTTTCTTGTTAAGCAATTTTTCCATGCAAAAAGTCAGTAGAAAACTAAAGTTACAAAATAAAACATGCAGATTTTAGAGAAAATACCCATTAGGTTTAATAGAATGATTACCCTACCTTTATTAATAGCTTCTCTGAGTAAGAGCATACCATGAATCATGACCTAAAAAAAAATTGCCAAAATCTGTATGATAAATATAGAGACTATCAGAGAATGGACTAACAACTTCAGTGTAATTTTTTGTATTAGAACAGTGAAATAAGCAAGGTTTTATGAGCAATTCTTATTTCTTCAAGATAAGGATTTCTGTATATGGTGCCAATTGACAGGCTCACCACAGCTACTGTCTTACATATCAAGAGTCCACAGACATCAAGTGTCTCTTGACCTATCTGCTTTGTAATGAAGTTACAGGAAAATTCCCAAATGATTTTATAATATCTTAGAATTAAAGTTTCTGATTTGGGGGAGCGTAGGGAGAAGAGACAAAGAAGGAAAAAAAATTCAGTATAGAATTACATAAATGAACACTCACAATTTCAAGCCCCCCAACTGAATGATTCAGAGTTTGAGAGGTTTTCATTTTATATTTACAACATCTACATATATCAGACAATGTATATTGACAGCAGTAGGTAAACTTCAGTCTCTGAATGTTAAGCAATATATTTTATGGTCACTCACCATTAGATGTATTGATGTATTTATGGCACAAATAGGATTCTAAATTCACAGTTACATTTCCAGTATCTCAGAAATTAATCAAAGCAACTCTTTTTATGTAGCCATTAAACTCTTGCCAGTATATAGACAGATATAAGTCTGGTACTGCAGAGCAGCTATTGCTACACATTCTCTGTTTTAAAGCTCACACTTAAAATGACACAGTTTGCATATCAACTGAAATAGGTTAGGTAAAAGTTGGGTATAGATGAATGAGAGGAAATATGCAAGTCACTGAGCCCTAAAAGCCATCCAATAGGTGCCTGCTACTTCTTGATCTCCTTTTCTACTTGTTATACTATTTATATCCAAGGAGATATTTGAAGTCTGACAGTTTTTTTGTTGTCCTCATGGTACAGGCTCAATAAGATACCAATAATTTCCTTCCTCAGGAGTAGTGGGGAGAAAAAATACTGGATAGCTCACATTCAGGATTCTCTTTTCATAGGTGCTCAGGGGCTAACACCCAACCACCATGCTTTGGAGAGCTAGCTTTTATTGTGATTTAATTTATGAGCTTTGTCCCAGCAGAAATTTTAATTCTTGCAGCTAATACCTGAATGAACCAATTTTTGCCTTTGACTCCAAATCACTTGGTTTAGTACATTCCCCTACTGGCTTTTGTATTTTTAACTTATATTATAATGAATCTATCAGCAGGAAGAGCCGTTCAAGCACAGAGATGGTAGTTGAATGCAGAATTCACCAGTGAACTCACAGCAAGACAGCCACTGTGACACTCAGCAGCTGAGGATGCTGTACCATCTTACCTTTTGATGGCAGAGCCTTTTGTTCTATTTCTTATTAGAAGGACTCAACTCTATTCTTTTCAGGCAGCACATAGTATGTAATTTCTCCTTCAGCTCCTCTACCTTTCAAATTAACAAGTCTCTGTTTCCTATTAAGTCTGCCCTGCTGGACTTTAAATATCTTTCAATAATCACCTTAGATGATGGATATAAGCTCTAAGACTTTATAAATAGACAAAAAATTATATAAATGGAGTTGACTCATAATGGGACATCATCATATTTACAGTGCATTTTTTTACTGTTTCACAGCATTCTGTATTCCTCTACTTTTAATTTCTGTTATTGCTCCTATTTCTGTTGTTGAATATGACAGGAATTCTGTTCTACTATGAACAGTCTCCATACTTTTATTATTAGCAGCACAGAAATTGAAGAAAATTATTAGCATTAGTAATTGTCTCACAGGATATATTCCAGGAGATACACTGTGCAATGTCATAGAGAAGTCTGTTTATTTCCATCCTACATAGATAGCTGAAGTCTCCTGTTCTTAAAGATTAGCAAAGTTCATTCTACAACAATACTTTTTTTAGTATGAATTGTTTTAAAATATTTTGCAGATCTTTTTAATGCTTCTATCCTTTTTTTCTGAAGTCTGCAGAAACATCATTAAAATGCAGATTTTAATGGTACAGACATTGAAGACAGGAGGTTTATGGGGGTTTTCATTTTTTTCTGAACTTAGTCTTTTTAGAAAGTAATAGCATAGTTTTCCACTACATGGTTTCCGGGCCTTATTTCTATTAAAGTTTTCTGGTCATCTTTTGCAAATGAAGGGCTTGCTGTTTAGTTATTTGTATCTCAAAAGGGAGCAAGAGCAATAGTCCCACTGACCACAGGCAGAAACAAGAAGAAAAAACAGAGCAATGGTAATTTTCATAAAACTGAGTCAAATTTGGCTTCAAAATACGGTTATTAAGATGGGTGGTCAAGACGATTCTGAACAGCTCTACATGAATATTTTCCCAGTTTCTTTTCAGAATGTTCTTTCTTGCTCATTGCTAACAAAACTCCACAATACAAACATAATAAAAAATTTGGAAGATAATACTTCTACAAGATATACCATGTTTGGGGCTTGGTCTTAGAGTCTTAGTGCTTATTTAAAATAGGATTATTTTAAAAGAGAAGTTAAAAGTTCTCTCCCCTTCCCCCATATCTATAAGTAGAAAATAATAAGCTTTTGATGTTTTTTGCAGGAAAAGCAAGGCAAACCGTAAAAAAAATATATCCCTCAGTGACCATAAACTAATTCAGTAACACAATACAATGCATACTTACTTCCTTTGTCGTGCATGTTCTGTCATTCTACTTGTCATAGTTCCTTTTAACAACACTATACTGTTTCCCCAGAGATGCAAGTCACTTATGGAAGTGGGTGTTTGTTCTAAAAATACACCCGCAATTAAACATGTGAATATGTGTGTATACCTTTGTTCAGAAACTCTACTGGGAGGAATGTATACCATCAAAAGGAAGACACAGAAGTTGTCAAAATTTAATTAATTTATAGACACCCCAAGCAGAAAATTCATTAGCATAGAGGATTTAAACAAAATATACCTTATGAAAAAAAAACAAACCCTTGCAAGCTTTGCTGACTGAGGTTCTTCATCCTTCCAGTATTGCCACTGGTGATTAAAATTTCTTAGAATTGTCACATAGATGCTGTGTGCCTTATAAGAGAGTGCTTACATTAAGAAATCTATTTTAGTATCTCTCTCATTACTACTGCAGAGGATTCCTGCAAACCGTGAACGGCAAAAGTTTCACATGATGGCTGAGATTATTTTAAAATCACATACTAGTAGTCAACAGTTTCACTCAGGGGTGTTAGACTAGCTGACCTCCTTGATCCTATGAATATGTGAATTAATGACTAAATGCAACCTTAAATGCTTACATTTTGTTTTAGAGCCAAGTTTAGTTATATATTTCTTTGCAAATAATTTCTGAGGAAAAACATCCTGAAGACCCCTTTCCCTAAAGATACAGCTCTTTTATTCTTCTCAGTTTTGCCCTTTTTTCTCTTTAAAAGGGGACTTCAATGAAGTGGAGCAAAATTGGTTCACAGAGCCGACAAGAAGTTTTGCCACTTGTAGATTTTGGAAGCAGGGCTCTCAAGCAAAGGCAAATGGTTAGAGGCATCAAAGCAGTCCTGTGTCAAGGTCTACTTCTGAAACCGTAGAAAACATTAATATAGTGTGCGGTTTCCAAGCCAACCTTAGTTTTCTCTTTCCATTCCCCATCCCCCAATCTTTTATTGCTACCTTCTCCTCAGCAACAAAACTTTAATCACTTTTTAGGAGAAGTAACTCAGGATGGCAGTTCTTTCCCCGTTTAAGACTGCGAAGAAAGATCTGAAATTCAACTTTCTCCCTTCCAAATAAAGGACTTCCTAAAAAGCTTTAGTGTTGTTAAATTTAGTGAAAACACACAAAAAAGTCAATGAACTGAAGTAAAGGTCTTTTAACAATAGTTGTGGTTCACCATATAACTGTAAAATATGATTACAAAGTCTGTGGATTAAGGTTTAGTAATTTCTAAATAAAAGTTTAGTTTTGCTTTGTCTAGAGTTAGGATATGTAATTCATTTTTTAATCCGTCATGCTTTATGCCTCCAAGTCTTATAATTCTCTGACCTCATATTTTCAGTCTAAACATAGCACAGTTCAAAACAGGCATGCAGATGTCAGGCTCTAAGCAAAAGTTGAATAGAAATTAGATGTCAAGAATGGTAGCTTCCATTCTTCTGAAAGTATGAAGGGAAAGAAATATGTGGGATCACAGTTTTAATTGATATTAGAAAAACGTGTGTTTTTGCCTTCCACTATACAATGTACACTTAGTTTACAAGCTTTTGAAGTTTTCATTACATCATCAAGATACTTCTATCAAGACATCTCTGGGAAAGTTCAAACCTATCTTTTACTCTCGGTCTAGGATAACCTGCATCCTACACACATTAAATACGACCATTTTGTTAAATTTTAGAGAAGAAATAATGAATGACCAACATACGGGGTTTAAAACTAAAGGGTTTTTTTGTTTGGTTGTTTTGTTGTTGTTGTTTGTTTGTTTGTTTGTTTCTGTAATGGCACTTTTCTCCCTTTTTCCATCTGTTGTTTTACGAGGAGCACAAAACAAATGTTTACAGCCCTGCCACTACTGTGGCAGTGGTTTTGATGACAATATCCATCACGAAGGTTACACCACAACCTAGGCTAGAGAGGCCACAGGCTCAAATCAACGGCTTTCTGTTCATTTCAAAAAGCTACTTAACACATTGCAAACTAGAAGCTGAAATTCCATTGATCTTAAAACTTCTGTTTTATTTCTAACATTTTCATTACCAATTTCAGGAGTCCTAGGTGTCTGAGACTGGTGTGACTCCACAGATGTAAATTATTGCTTCGACAGAAAAGAATTTGTGTTTAAGCATTCCAGAAAACTAATTTCCTGCATGTCACCTGCAATTAATGGTAGCTGAATGAATAAGGCAAACACTTTTGTGTGAAGACACCAAGGATGAATAACTAGGTTTTGATTTATTCATTTCTTGTCTAAACAACGGCAAGTACCGCTGAAGGCACACATAGCAAGTTGCTTCAAGCTATTCATAGGTTGTCAGATGTACGAGAAGTGAGAAAAAAGTTAAAAAAAAATCATATTTTCAATTTCCAATAGTAGATTTCTTTAAGAAAATATGACAGTGGTAAATATATAAATAGAGATTGGCTATCATTCTTTTCATGTTACCTTACTTCTGTTTTCTTGCTCACATGTAAACATTTCCCATACCCTAGGGAAGCAACTTTTCACAACTAAATACAAACTGGACAAGCTAATTTGATTTCTGAGAATTAGAAGGAAATGAGAACCAATTTTTTATTTTGTCTCACTGAAGAATTGGCTTTTTAGATAGAATGAAATAACTAACATTTACTCTCCAGAGAAGACTTCCAGATGGTCCGAGTCCGAGAACAGGGCAATTTTACCAGTGGAAATGGCAGCTTATACTTTGGTGATTTGGAAGCTGGGACTCCAGTTGTCTTGTTTATGAGCAAGAATTTCACCTTTGGACCTGAACCTTTGCATCCATTCAAGCAGCAATAACTGAAACATGAAGAGATAGGTCCGAGCAAGTACACTTCTGACTTTGGGAGATGGTCAGCTACTTGGAAAACTCAGAGGATGCTTATGACTCAGACATATATTTTGTATTAGCTCTTGTGGCCATAGGAGACAACCCCTAAAAATAATTCATCTCACACATGAATGATCCTGTTCAGACCCACAAGACAGGTGTTGCCTGCATTGCGGTAAAACAAGGAGAGTGTAACGGTCCCAGAAATGTACATTTCACTTCCCTCCTGTATTGTTTTACAATACTGCCCCGCAACCCTTGCTGCAACAATTTCTTTGCATAATCCTTCCAAACCAAGCAAAATAAAAGTCTGACAGAACCTCTTCGCCTGCATGCACACACACAGATAGCCAACTGGTACATAATGATTGCTGCTGGTTTCTTTATCCATGACTTCACCAATTATTTTTTTTAATTTAGTGAGGAGAACTTGCACTTACAGCTTACTAGAGAACAACCATCCTGTTTCACAGGAACTGAAAAGGTAGGACAATAGGGTATTTATGTAAGCTCTGCTGTAGTTTGACATTCCTGTTGTGTGCCCTAATTCCCAGGTTGAAATAGTTTTGCCTCTGAATCGCTTAGATTCAGGCACAGAACCTGAACCTCTCAAAAATTCAGACAAGCGCTTAATGGATCGTCTATAGAAAAAAAACCCACACACAAACCATAACTGAATGTTCTGAGATATTAAAAACTTCTCAATTAACTCATCATTAATATCAAGGTTTGGCACATTTTTATTATCACCTTGTATAGATACAGTAGCCTAGACATTTGTCCCTCATTTTTCTCCTTGCATTGGATCTGACAATGAAGCATAAATGCTGAACCAGTGGCATCACAGCCATTTCCATAGCAACACAGCAATTTCCAAAGCATCATCATGGCTCCGCTGTCACTGAAAGCTGAAACAAAAGCAATGCTGAGGGAATGTTTGTCAAGCATTCAAACACAGTGTTAGTTTCAAGTACCCTCATAAAGCAGACTGAAATCTATACCTTCAGCTTGAATACTGGCACAAATACTTTTAAAAAACAAACAAACAAGAGTTTGGGTTTGTTTGTTGTTGTTTGGTTTGTTTGTTTGAGGATTTGTTTGTTTTTTTCAATCTTAACATAGAGGTTCTTTAGTTAGTTCCAGTAAATCTTGAACAGTGAATGAATGACTACTTCAAGATAGATGCTTGATTTTACTGTTCATTCCCATTTCTTATAACATTTGTATCACAACATAAATTATCTAAACAGGGGATGACCTCTTCCCATGCTTTACTGCAGTAGCACTCAATAAAGCCCTTAGAGGATACAAGAATACAATGCATCCAAGGTTTTAAACATGAAGTTGATTTAAGATATCTTTGCCTACTGCTCACATTCATTATTTACAAAATAACACTAATGGCAAATTGATATTCGCAACAGCATAGATGTCTTTATTAGTTAACCAACAAAAAAGCTCTGGAAGATAGCTACCACATACATTATAAGATCATAATTGCTGAAGATATCAGTGAAATTAACACAAAACGAAACACCAATACCAGCTTTTTTTAGCAAGAGACCTGAATTCTGCTGAAATTTTAAAATTGCATGCTTTTCCAAGAATGCCCTATAAAGTGTATTTCTCAGAAGAAATCTTAAAGCTAATTTAAAAAAAAATAATTTGACTACAAATTGGTATGCCTTCAATACAGCCAAGCCCATTAATCACTGTGCTCCTATCAGAGCATTTAAAATATATTAGACATTGACAAGTTGCCTACACAACAGCAGCCTTCTAATAGAAAGTAAAAGGCAAAAGAAGGAAAAATTAATAACACATTGAACAGATGCTCTGTCTTCTACAGTGTCTCCTCTGTCTTTTACAGAATCACTCTTTATCAAACCTCCATCCTTTCCTTCCTCCCAACTCACATCTTTACAATTCCAGCCCACCCACATACCTACCCACAAGCCATCAGGCTTTTACTTTTATCAAATCCTGTAACCCTGTCAGGGATTCATAACGAAAAAATCAAGTCTAGATAGACTTTTACAAGAATCAAATGCTTCCAGTGGCACCCAGTCAGCTCATCTTAAACAGCCAGCCATCCCACACCTAGAGGGTTTAATACAATTCTGTGACTAAAGGAAAGCCATGCATTCAAAGATGGGTCTATAACGAAATTAAGACAATTCTGTTAGTCAGGAGATGGGTAAAAAACAACATGGGTCATCTTCTAGTATTACCTAGCACACAAAATGCCATTTTGATGCTTTGATTCATTGTCTGGTACCTTAAAAAAGAAATGGCTAGCTGCATGGAAAAAATAGAAGTGATAACTGAAAATGTTCTGTGGTGCAGAAAGATGATGATTTGCAACCCATGTTTTATCTGAAAGTGAGGGAACCTCAAGAAATCCATAAGTGATAAGTTAAACTTTATTTTAAACATATCAGGAACATGTATGGAAGAGATCTGAGCTGTGGTACGAATCTACTCTGTTTACTGCACCCTTCCTATTTCCTTATCTGCTGAGCCCTATCTCCTCCTATCCCACCGTCTTACCCTCCCATTTTCTCCACCGTCAGCCCAGCACTAACTCAACCTTGCTACTTCAGTTCTCATTGCACCAGTCCCATACTTCAGGCATGTATTAGAGGTCCAAACTTTACCAGTTCACCTTCACTCATTCCAGTGCATTCCCCACCTGCCCTGTGTAGGAAAGCAATGAGCAGCTCTCTCCACTTTCTTGCTTGAAATTCCTCAACATCAGAATCTCTCTCCTATCAGACTGCCAAATTCATCAAAACACCCTTTATTCACGTACACAGCGCAGTGATACATCTAAAAAGTGCAAGTATTGACCTAATAGATAACAGCAATAACGTAATACTGCCAAAGGACTAACATTTCCAACTATTTCGCTGTAAACCCATAATCTCTAATTCTTTCCCATTCTGTCTCACTTTTATGAAATGGTACCATTCATGCTTTTTACTTACTTGCTTTTAGAAAAGTTCCTTTCACAGGAGATGACCTAGTAAGGATTGTTGATGCAGGGTAACTTAGGAGAATTAAAGAAAAGAATAATAGTTCGCCTCTCTCAGTTAGGTCTCAGTACAGAGGACTGATTAAGGCAACCTCACTAATGTGAGATTTCTCTTTTGTTGCTTATCAATGATTTTAATAATTTCTACACCAGCTGAAAGTCTTGGTGTTTGGAAAATGCATCTAGCTTCCTTAATGTACTTTGAGAAAAACATTGCAAAAACTGCTCAGCCAAATCGCCTCCTTAGAAAAGAGTCTACATAGCAGTTGAGAATAAAAGGAATTAAATTTTCCTTTGGTGCTAATATAGAGCCCACAGCTGCTGTCACTGCCCCCACTACTGCAATGCATGCATGCACATCAGTGGGTACATATGCTGAAGACCCACCTTCTATGCTCCATATCTACTATTTTGTGATTGTCCACTTTTATTATGAAACTGTAAACCAGCTCTTTGCAAAGCAGATCTGTCACATAATTTCTCCTGGCCTTTGCCTTTACTCTAAGGAATGGAACTGCATTTGCCTTACCTTCTATTTTATCTTCCTTGTCTGTTGAATACATAGGACAGGGCATGCTTGCCTCTACTGTTTCATAGATAAGTTGTTGCTGTAGGACTAGATTAAATTTTCTATTTTAGATATGCAACACTGGGAACTATAACAGAAAAAAACAGCAGTAAAATGTTCACATATTTAGCCGTGGTTTTGCTTTGAAACTATGCGAAGGCTCAAATACTCTAATTAAAAAGAGATATTTCAGGTACTAGAGATGTAATTGTAAATATTTATTCATCTTCTTTTTTTTAGTCTAAGACAGACCCCTGATCTGACAGCTGTGGTGACCCAACAGCATGAGAAGGAAGTCAGTATTATGTTGTGAGAGCAAGATAATAACTTTATGCAAAATTATTCTCACTGTTCATTTTTCTAAAGAGCAAAATCATTAAAAGTACATCATAATGCTCTGTAATTATAATCCAAGTCATTTCCCCCGTTAAAAATACATTCTAATTGCTTTAAGTGAAAACACATCATTATAACTTCCCTTGAAAGGGGAACTAATAAATAGATTAGTAAAATCCTACAGTCAGTACATTAAATCATGTTTATTCATTCAGCTGAGACTGGAACATGTAAAGTACATCTTATGGAAAGATACAATTAGGGAGAATGGCTGGCTCATGGGATTAGCCAAAGGATTTTGAGTTTTCCACATCTAGCTTGGTGGTGTGAATTCTGCCCAGCTTGGTGTTGACTGAAGCTTATTACCATCTGCTGCCTGCTCAGTGTCCTACATAAAATGAATCGGTTGTCTCTGCCCAATTCCAAGCTCACAGGTGTCTGGTATTACAGCAACTGGTAGTAATTAGCACAGTTTTAAGCAATCTCAGCAAAGATACAGAAGTTTTCAAAAGTATAAGGAAGATGCTTATGTAATTTGGTATGTGCAATCTACCAGAGCTGCACTTTGGGAAGAGACAGGATGACTGAATGGGTGTTATCTGCACTCTTTACTGTGCTTCTGCACTGAACATAGATCATTACATCCTTGGATAAAATTTCTAATGTCTAATTTCACTAGATATAAAAATCACAAGGAAGTAAAATGGCAATACCATTTTTTAACTATGAAAGCTTACATTTTCTCATCTTAAAGGAGGATTTTAATAGCTAAAATATAGTTACTATAATTAGTGTGGCTGTACTCAGTCTCAGAGAACCATTTCAGTGTGTACAATGAACTATTGCAGTTTCTGTGACCTGTAGAGCAGCTGTGCAGGCAACCACTGTAAGCAGGAGGAGAGTAATAGTTTTATGGATTAAATTATCCAAGTCTCTTATTATTAACCTTTAGGTGGACAAGCCTGCTTCCATTGGTCACCTCAGTAATCTCAGATATAGCTTTGTTTTGTGAAATAAGCAATAACTTGTACAAACAGCAAACTAACAAAGTGTAAAGCTTAGTGTCATGTGAAACAAAAATATTGAGTATCTATTTACAATAGACAAGTGTTATGGAAGAGTACATAGAATTTATAATTCACTGAGCAACAACAACCCAAACATAACAAAAAAGAAACACAAAGAAAAAATGACTGTGTAAATTGTAGTGGCTTTTAGTTAGGTATCTAATTAGTCAAAATGAAAAGGAGAGATGGCAACCAACTTGCTTACTTTAGCAATTTGATTTACTCTGATCTGGAATAGCTTCTGCATATTTTACATGTCACCTTTACAGCAGAAAGGTTATCTCACTAACAGCACTTTGTATTCACAGACATTCTTTCTCCTGCTATAAATGAATACAGGGCTTCCTCCGTGTATCTTCTGCTTCCCCTTGACACATGATCAAGGTTAGTAATATATTAAAGGTCAAGTTAATAACGTTGAACAGTTTCAATAGCTGAAAACGTATCTGTATTTCCTACTTCACTTCAGACAATGGAACCTTGGTACCCATAGAGAAGGTTCCTGTCGATATCATTACTCAGTCCATCTAGCTACCTCATCCTTCCCATATGCATAAATTTGCATACAGAATGTCTTGATAGACATAAACAGGCTCCATTTAGCTTCAGTGAGATTGACTGCAGGAAGCAGCTATAGCTGTATAAATATCTGCTGATTCAAACTTTCACCTAAAATGCAAGAAAATGTCATGACTGAAATAATTCCTGCTTCAACTTGCTGTAAATGCAGGGCACAATCCAGCTCTGTGCAAAAAGCTGACACTTGGTTCATCCTGTTAAACAAGACTCTTTGGTGTCACTTGAAGAGGCTATTGGTGATACAAACCTTTGCAGAGACTTCCATTACAGTTCTTTACAGGATATAGTTCCACTTGTGGTCTAAAGAATTGTATACATTTGTACAAAATTATTTATGGCTTTGTATTCTTTGTAGTCCAGTACTTACATCTTTCTTAAAAACAAAAAGCAAAACAGAACAAAATGTACAAGACATTCATTCATACTGCTAATACAAACAGTGTATAACTCAAAGAGAAAAAATCTATTTGGTCAATACTATGTTCTAAATTGAATTCCATTGGGGAAGTTTTAATTACATATTTTCTTAAAGTTCAACCATACTGTTAATATGAAATCGCAGTATTATAATTATGATAGAGCACTGTCATGATTAAGAAAAAACAAATTATTTGGTAGTTGGCAAATAATAGTTGGCTATTAATGTGGCACTTCTAAAATGATGATTGAAAAAAAAACCTTGATTCTGTGATGTGACAGCACTAGGCAATGAATTTAACTAACATCTTTGAACAGACTTCATTCTGAAAATGTAGATGGAAACACACTTTGTGTGAAATTAAAAAACAAGCCTTTTAAATATAGAATTTGAATTTACATCCAATTCTACCATATTCTTACCTGAATTTTGGCTTGTATTTGGAAAAATACAGAATTCTAGAGAAATGACAAAGAATTCATAACAGTTGCACTAGGGATGTAGATTTTTGTTAATGCACATTATGTTACAAAGAAAAAGAGAAAATGAGAGAAAAAAAATTATGAAGAACTGTCTCAGTCAAAGCTAATTAGTATTTTATAAACAAACTTAGTGATGTGGGTTCATATTTTGACAGCTCTGAATATCAACCAGGCATATCCATTCTGAGTTGTAAGGAAAATCTGCGCGAGTCAACGTAAGTAGGTTGGAATAGGTGTCTCAGCTTTCTGGTAAAGCAATTGAGTTTGGCTTGTGCAAAACAGGTTTCAAATAGAAAAATTACATTCTACATTGTAAGAGGCCACTGGCTTGCCACTTGCTTTGTGATTAAATGGCACAGGCACCACTATAATGAGGCAGTCTATCAAAGTCTTCTATCCGGTTGTTTACACTCCATGAGACTGTATGAATAAAGGTTTTTAAAGTTTTCATTAAGTCCTTGGATGCTGTGCATGCACAAACACAAAGCCAATTATTTTAAAGGCACACAGGTTTTTACTCTTTTTATCTTCCTTGAGAGCATTACTGCTGCTGCTTGTGCTTCTCTGAACAATGCAAATAGAGACTAAATTTCTGTCTTTTGAGTGGTCTGTTACAATTATCCTATTTATACATAAAATATGTTCTAATATATAACATGAACACCTTAATTTGAATTTTCAATTGCAATCGTAAACTGGGAGTGAGGTTTAATGAAATTACATAAATATTTAAATGAAAATAATTACTGGCTGAATATGTACATTCCTGTATACCATTTCCCTTCTCTAAATCATTTCAATTCGTGGGGAAAAATCTTATCTTCTTTATTTGAAGAAAAGAGCACACAATAGATCAATACACAAACATCTGTTTAGCTACCCTACTATCTCCCTGATGTCTTATTCTATTATTGTTTCCTTCATCTGTAGAATCTATCTGATCATGTAAGCAATTCCACAAAGTCAAAATCTTTTTTTGAAGACTTGATTTAAGAAAACTATTGAACATTTGCTGAACTAATTTCTGAGCTGACAAGGAAGAAATGTCCTGAATTCAAAGAGTGGCAAGCCAAGTGACTCATATCTCCATATTTTCTTCAGGTGAGGTTATGAAAGTTACCTAAAGTTCTAGACAATGTACAGTGTATTTGGCAATTCAGTGATGACATCTACCCTTTTTTCTTTTTGTTAATTATATGTTGTTTCAGCATTTAAGTGTTTAGTATAACATCACACTTTTTTTCTCAAAAAAAAAAATACAACCTATAACTACACTTCACTATGGAACAAGCAGGCACTTCATCAGTAAATTTGGGTGCTTCAAAAGTGGGGAGGCTAAACTCAAACACCTTGAGTTTTGGAACAACAGCTTAATGAAAGCAAGTTAATATATCATCAGAAACTACATACATATTTAATCACTGAAATTTGTAAACAATTTTTAGCAATGTCACTTGTTCAACAGAAATTACTACCCTCACAGTCACTAACATCTGTTACAGTTGAAATTTAATTCATCATATCATCATTTACAGAAAAAAAGAATAGATATCTATCTAAGCCATAGATTTATTGTTTCTATCTTCACCTGAGACACTGAATTTCTCATGCAACAGATGAAGATCTTTCAGTTAGGAAGGTACAAAATTTATCCTGAACCCATATTTAATTCATTGATCTAAGAGGGTGGAAGTAGGAACCAATCTTCCTGAAAAAGAATAGAAAGATTTATCTGAAATATAAAGTCTTCTGTAATTTTTCTTTTCAGTTTAAATTGAGATAAGAAGTTTGAACTTTGATATAAGTATATAGCTCATATAATAATGTCCCTCTGTCAGAAAACATGTCATCAACCAATGAAGTTATATTTCAGGAGAAACGAGGTGCATGACTAAAGATAATATACTGGTACTACACAGTATAACATAGGGAGAAAATAACATAAAAGCTAAAATACAAAGGCAATTTATGGAAGTATGGTTGAATATGTATTTGGATTTCCAAAAGACTTTTGATGCTGGCTGTTAAGGAAACACGGAAACTCTGACATATGAAGGAATATCATGGAATGGAGCAAATGCGATGGAGGGGCGTTCTGCAAGAGCTTTTGCTGGGTCCAGTGCTGTTCACTATATCCCCTGGAGGCCTCATAAGAGGGCAAGGAGCGAGGCAACTGGTGATGACACGCTGGTGCTGAAGATAACCAGGATGAAGGCAGGCTGCAAGGGCACACATCAGGCACTTCTGAGCAACCAGGCACTGAAATGGCAATAATACTGGGAATGCTGCAATGGCAATAGTACACCAAAATTCAATACAGAAACACATCAGTTAACACATCAGTAAGCCAGGGAACCAGACCTATCTGTTTTAGGAAATTAGGGGCTTTAAGCCTAATTAAGTACAGAGAGTTCCCTAAAAACCTCAGCTCAGTCAGAAAAGTAACTCAAGTTTTAGGAACGATTAGGAAAGCAACAGAGAAAAATGGAGAGCATTTTTTTTGCCACTAAGACTGTGGTTCACCTACATCTGAGCTCATCCCATCTTTCAATCCTCTCCAAGAGGGAGAGTAAGAGGGGTCAGAGGGAGAAACAGGAACTATCCCAAAGGTATGAGAAAAAATGAGGCCTTTTCAGCCTGGAAAAGTAGGAAGCAAAAGTACAGATCTCTGAGATCAAAAGCAGCATGGTGTGAGAGAGCTGGGGAGTAAACTATTCACCAACTCTTCAAGCAGAAGAACTGAGGGTAGAAGACGAAGACAGCAACATGCAGATTCAAACCAGTCACAGAAGGTGGTTTGTCTGGCAGCGAGTAAAGAAGCCACAGAACTATTGTTGGCAAAGAGTATTGTGGATGCAAAAAGTCAGCAGTGGTTCCAAGGGAAGGCTGGACAGGCACTGGAGGAGAAATCTGTTAAGAGTTACAAAGCAAATAAACCATGGAAGACTTAAGCAAGTTAATCACTGAGAAACCATTGGAGGTTGGGACACCAGTTGTGAAAAATATCATATACACTTGTTTTGCTTTTTATGCTTTATAGCACATCAGCTTATGGGCACTGATAAAAAAACAAACAAAAAAACCCCACAAAAAACAAACAAACAAACAAAAAAAAACAACAACCAAGCTAAATGCACTTTTCATTCTTATGACCCATAACATTTTTTATATTTATGAACTGGGTCAATACACAAGCAGTCACATCTCTGCCCTTGGTGAAAGTCTTGAAGAGACATTAAAATGAAATGAGAACTCCAGGCTTCATGTTTTCTCAAGATTTGAAGCATAAGTCCTGACAAAAATGGTGGCTGAGTTTTCTGTCAATGACAATTCAAAAGTAACAACATCCTTTTTTCTGCAGTCATTTATCTTTTCTTCAAATGCCTCCTTGTGCTAAATCTTACCTTTGCAAAATTTGACAAGACTGCAGACAATGACATCAAAGACACAGAACACAAACATGCAGAAGTATATATCTAGTATATATATCTATCTGATATATCTATATATCTGATTAGCCTGCCTTTTTAAAGCTTCTTAAGAGCATCATTGTGCATTCTGTGTATTCTCAACCAAAAAGTCAGTGATATATAGCATTTTCCTGTAGGTAAATAACTGTGGTTATAAATTCTTCAGACATCAAAAATTAAAATGTCATTCCTGACACTGCCTCATCTTTACAAATCTAATATATCTTTCAAAGACAAGCTGGAAGGTGTATTACATCAAAGGTAACATCACACCATAACAAAGAAACAAACAAAAACAAGCCCTTCCCCACCCCTACCCCCCAAAAAAACCCAAACAAAACACCAACATACAAAAAAGAGAAGAAGCACATACAGTTTCTTTAAAAAACATCATTAAAAGCAGATCGAAGTAAGTACTTAGTTGCCAAAAGAAAAACTTGGATGTAATGGATGCACAAATTCAGACCTGTGATCTAAAAAATCCTGTAAGCCTCCTGTCAGAGTAGTTCCAAAGAATGTTTATCAACATGGCGATAGGTGCTTTTGTATATATATATGTAAAAGAAACAAACTTACCATAAAATAGTGACTAAAAGACTGTTCCTCATCAAGTTAAAGAAACATAAGGGAATTCTTTGGAATACTTGATCCTACTAATCTCTTGGTCGTGGGCAAGATGAACCTTCAAGGCCCATTCCAGTTTCCATAATGCAACAACTTTACAGACAGAACTACACTTTTATTTCTTGCTTATGATTACACAAAAGTAAAATATAGGAACTATCCTTTCCTTATAGTTGATTGTGTAGTTGATGGTACACCTATGATACACTAGATACACATCTGGATCTTAAAATAAATGTTTTCTTTAGGATATTATCACAGAAAATCTAGTTATAGTCTTTTTTTTTTTTAAGGGAAAAAACTGATTTTTTTTTTTAAGGACTTTAAGTGCCTTCTCCAACTAGAAGTTATGAAGCTATGTTTCTGAATAACTATTCAATAGAGACAGAAGGAATATTCTTATGCCATAGTTTTACGTACCAGGCCTTTATGATCACTTCTCAGTCAGCATATTTCCGAACCCAATCTGAGCCACCTAGACCCCCACAGGAAACTCTATGAACCCAACTCTAAAATTTTGTATTCCACTCCAGAAGCCAGAGCTGTAATGCTACTTTTTAATTGCTTAGAATATTTCATGCCTTACCTTTTAAAACCTGCTACAGGATTAGGGTTTACATAAATATACAAATTAAAATGTATATGAATAAGTAGTGCTGGAATGCTATTATCTGATGCAAAGCACATTTGAAAATCTCCTCTTAAATCAAAAGAAGAAAAATACTGGTAAGTGCCTATTGGGAACATAAAAGAAACATCAGAAGAAAAACATAAAAATGAATCAATGGTATTTTTTTAATAGCAAAACAGATCAAATAATCTGATTTTCACTTTTGCTGTAATCCTCACTGTATTGCAGATATCACAGAATCACAGAATGGTTGGGGTTGGAAGTGACCTCTGGAGATCATCTAATCCAACCCATCTGATAAAGCAGGTTCATCTAGAGTAGATTACACAGGAATGACACGTTACAAATCTTAAGCCTGCCTGTGTTGCAAACTCTGGTTTTGCAGACTGTATAACTTAAATTCAAAACCCCCCCAAAAAGCTGGCAACTATGTTTTTCTCAGGTGAAATATTACACGTCTGTACTCTCAATTTTCATTTCAGCTGTATATACTATTTATAAAACCTTGTTGCACACACTGTAACTGTTGTCAATGTGTAGAAAGAAAACAAAATCCCAGACATGTCTGACTTGAGACAAGAAAAGGTGTGCAGCATATTTTTCCTATAACCATTACTACAGATTTTTCTTTCTTTGTTACAGAACAGTATCATTAAAAGCTTTACTCTGAATATAGGTTTCTATGGTGTTCTTGCATGTCAGCTTTTGTGTAAAGGATATTGTAGATTTCTTTTACTTAAGGTTTGTGTTTTGTTTGCTATGGTTTTATTGACAGAAGGCAAACAACTCATATGGGACAATTTTGTGCAAGAATTTCTATAAAATAATGTTCCAAGAAAATTGGCATATTACTTCAATTGTGAAATTGAAAAAGTCAATTAACTCAGGGCTTCTCAAACTTAACATTGGCAGAACTTCATAGCACTTAATCAGCAGTATCCGCTAAACTATAATTCTGTGAATTGACTAAGAAAGTTTTCATTACTAATAGCTAAAGTACAAGCATGAGTGAACAGACATGAATCTCCATTAACAATATCAACCTGAAAAATGTCAGTAATAACACACAGAATGAAATAGATGTGAAAATAGTACTTTGTTACTGTTACTCTATTAATTGAGAACACTGGTATTCATTAATTAGTTATACATGTAAAATAACCTCAAAGAGAATCCTATTGATGCTTTAAACCTCTTTCCAGTGACATGACTGATAACCTTTCTGATAATTTTGATATGATGAAAACTTATTATGCTACTATGTCATTCTCCAGCACAAATAAGTGCAGATAAGTGCTCTATGAATTAGCTTTTTTATAAGTAAAAATGTCCATTATCGCATCCTTCTCTCTGAATGGGAGAGACATGGGTTCGACTTAGTTGATAAGGAATTGGCTGGATGTTTTCACTCAAAGAGACATGCAGAAGTATATCTCTATATTTACTAGCCTGTTTCTACACTAGACTAGTCAATGGCTCAATGTCTAAGTGGAGACCAGTGATGAGTTGTGTTCCTCAGGGGTCAATATTGGGACTGGTGCTGTTGAATGTCTTTGTCAACCACATGGACAGTGGGATTGAATGCACTCTCAGCCAGTTTTCCAATAACATCAAGCTGTGTTGCATGGTCAACACTCTAGAGGGAAGGGATGCCATGCAGACGGACCTGGACAGGCTTGTGAGGTGGGCCCATCATGAAGTTTAACAAGGCCAAGTACAAGGTCCAGCACACATGTCAGGGCAATCCCAAGCACAAATACAGGCTGGGAGGAGAATCAACTGACAGCAGGCCTAAGGAGAAGGACTTGGGAGTATTGTTTGATGAGAAGCTCAATAGGAACCGGGAATGTGCAATCCAGAAAGCCAACTGTAACCTGCCTGCATCAAAAGAAGCACAACCAAAGGTCAAGGAAAGTGATTCTCCATTTCTATTCTGTTCTTATGAGACCTCACCTAGAGTGCTGCATTCAGGTCTGGGGCCCCTAACAGAAGAGGCACACAGACCTGTTGGAACAAGTCCAGAGCAGGGCCATGAAGATGATGAGAGTTCTGGAGCACCTCTCCTATGAAGACAGGCTGAGAAAGTTGGAATTGTTTAGCCTGGAGAAGAGAAGGCTTCAGGGACACTTTATAGCAGCCTTCCAGTACCCAAAGGGGACCTACAAGAAAAATGTAGAGGGACTTTTTACAAGGATAGGACAAAGGGTAGCAGCCTTAAACTGAAAGACGGTATATTTAGGTTGGATATAAGGAAGAAACTCTTCACCATGAGGACAGTGAGGCACTGGAACAGGTTACCCAGAGAAGTTGTGGATGTCTCATCTCTGGCAGTGTTCAAGGCCAGGCTGGACGGGGCTTTGAGCAACCTGGTCTAATGGAAAGTGTCCCTGCTCACAGCAGGGGAGATTGGAACTAGATGATCTTTAAGGTCCCTTCCAACCCAAACCATTCTATGATTCTATGTTTCTATGTAAAATCTAATGATATGCTTAACATTTTTTGGTGTCTTCCAATTTAATGAATTTAAACAATTTATACTAGTGCAAGATCTGCAGTATTCTGCTTTATTACTGTATTGTCTAAACCTTATAATTTTATTTGTAAAAATACCATTAACAACTTTTCTTATTTTTCCTTCAGAATAAGAATATTAACAGTATCTTTAAATAATTATTATTTAAAAGGTTGTTATGCAGTGAGTGGAAACTTATAGAGTAAAAATCAATTGCAAACATATTTGCAACAGGAATTAAAATCCACCTTCCAAGCAGTTGTTTCTAAGTTCTTAGCTGTCAATGCTGAAAACAAATGTACTTAGGGAGAATGTTGTTCTTCAAGACAAATGTTAACCATGCTATAGTACATAAGTCTTGTTTATGTTAATTGTACAATGCTTAGAAATGAATAACTCTTCAGCAAGACCTCCCCAGTGAAATAAACATAATTCCTCCCTGTTTCCAGATGTTCTTTATTATTTTTCTTTCAAAGAGTAAAATCAACATGCTTGTAAAATATTAACATAATTAAAATATCACAATATGCAGATCACATGAATTATCAGACACAATCTGAGGCCTTGTGTCAAGGATTTGTGTTTGTTCAGGAATTAGGAGAACCTAGTCCTGTATGGAAATATCTGCTGAGTGTAGCCAATGTACAGTTACTGAACATTTTCTTATAGATAAGAAAAAAAATATATTCCCTCTTTGGACAATATGTATTACAGATTTTATGATTTTAACTGAAAGAATCATATAATTGTTTTGGTTGGAAAAGATCTTTAAGATTATCCAGTCTAACCATGAAGCTAGCGCTGCCAAGTCCATTTCTAAACCATGTCCCTAAGAACAATGGAAAAAGTGTCATTTTCTAAGAAAAGTAGGCATGTGACAAGGAATTCAGTTTAGCAGAGAGAATAGACCAGACATCAAAGAGAGTTTAATGGAAAATTCAACTATTCATAAACATAGTCTCTTACAAGCTGTCTAGAAAATTCTTAATTATATTATTTTTAAAACTATTCTTTGTTTCTCTCTGTTGCCACTCCTAGAAATTTTCTCACAGAACAGAAATCTGGATCCTGTTCTAAAGGCTCCAGCTACATCGACAAATGAAGCGATACCATGGGTCTGTAGATGGTGCTGAATGCCCACATAATATGCATTCCACTAGGGATTTGTGTCTTGTTCCATTAATGAAGTGCCCTTACAGATGAAATGTATTAGGTACACCCGCAGTACACCTTTGGAGACATTTTCACTTAAAAGAAACCTAGTTAGAGTCCTACAAGATGGCTTTGTAATGCAGACCGAAGCCTAAGTAGGGACCATGAAAGGCCCTTCTACTCCAAACGAAATGCTAACACAGATACACCATTAGAGGTCTCTTTGTGATAAAAACAGAGCGATGAAGGTCATTAAAAAAAAAAAAAAAAGATCAGAAAACAGTAACATGAAAACAATAAGGTAAAAACCTTTCTTCAAAAAAAAAGAGATCTCTACTCATTTCCACAGATATTTGTCTGACTTAACTTTCAGAATGCATAAATATTTTATATTATGACTGGTGTTGATGATGTAAACAATGTTAGTGATGACACTTAGAAGTTGTAACTGGAAATGTGACTGCCTTAAATTAAAGCTCTGGGAAAAATTATGAAAAAAAACAACAACAACAATGCAGCTTCTAATTGAAATACAAATTACCATCAATTAGGTCTTATAAAATATTGAAAAAACCCACAAACAAACAAAAACAAACAAATAAACAAACACCCCCCAACAACAACATAAAAAAAAATAACACTTTCAAGCTTTTATGATGTGTTTTTAGTCATCTGGAAAGCAAAACATTGTACTAATTCATACAATTTCAAAATTTCAAACTGTTGAGAAAGCTCTTTTTTATATACAATGTATACCTTATGAGGGAATGCTAATGCAAGGAAGCTGATATTTTGCTATTTGTTTCTTCTGTGTTGAGAATGTTACCACTGAGTTCATGAACAAAATAGTGAACATCTAAAGGAAAAGAATCCCACTCAATTACAGAGATAATTCTTCAAGATTTTCAACTAATAACAAAGTGAATAAAAATGTCAAACCTCTTTATTGGCAAAGAAAGAGGAAAAATTCCACTACTGTTCAAAAAGATAAGAGATGCTATATACAGTTTCTCTCAAGTAATGAAGGCAAAATATTATCCTTGGATGAGTTCACTGAAAGTAACCAGAAAGATCAATATGTATTTCTATAACTCAGTTCACTGCAACCAAGACTTGTTTTAGCAAAAAAGCCTAAATAGACTGTACAGATAACCTATTACTGTCTAAAGTACCAGGTTTTGTCTGTATTGGCCAAATGCGAGTTTTGACTGTTTATGAGAAATATGAAAAAAATGCAGCAACAATGGGGAAGACTACTTGGCTTAGCTTGGATAATTCATCTTAGTTTTCAAAGGATATAGAAAAGGAGGACTAATTGCCAAAAATGTGTCAGAGCTTCCTTTGGCATTCTGCAAAACAATTGAGAAACTATGTTTGGATTTCCATGCTTATTTTGTAGTAGATCGTTTTATTACAGTTTATATAAATTAATTTTTCAAAGAGTCCTTGCTCTATCTGTGTCCACATCTGAAGAAAGAAATTCATGTTTTTGGAGTTATGCTTTACTCCATATGAGCCTCATATCTTCCTCAAAACTCCTGTTTGTTGCAATTGTAGTCTAATTGAAATAACTGATTGAATATTATATAAAAAACATAATAAAACCAGAAATTAGGCTTCTCCCTTAGCTCTTGATTTGTACAGGTCACAATATTTACATGTACTCAATTTGCATGTCCTTTGAGCATGAATTTGTATTTCTTATAAGCGCACATTAACGGTAATAGAAGTAAAATTAGAAACACAGCTATGGGATCTAGGTCTCTAGTACAAAGTAAAAACAGATGGAAAAGGGTAGTGGATCTGTTTGGATTTTAAGGAACTTCAACTGCTTCTGTGAGCAAAGACTATCACAAATTATCTGAAAAGGAGATATTAAAGCACTGATTTTCAAAAAGTTTTCAACATTTCAGTGGAAAGATGAAAAAGATGCATACTTACCTATCACAGGCAGCAATCTCTTTTCTTTATAAAAATAGTTTCAAGGGTTTTTTGTTTTTTTTTTTGTTTTGTTTTGTTTTTTTTTTTTTAAGGAAATGTACATTTTCAACATGACAGCTCTGAAGTGATATAGGTATTAAGAAAAGATATATAGTACAGACAGCAGCCAGGTGTTAAAAAGTAATGAAAATTAAATGGGTAATTACAAATGAGAACACTGATGTGTTAGGCAACTTGGAAATTGTGTTAAAAAAGACAATTAGTTGCATACATTGCGGTATCAAAATCTAGGAACATAGGAGGTGATAGCATGGTGCTTTAAAGAAGAAACAAGATGATTAAGCTTAATAGATGAACATACACTCAGAAATAGATATAATCCATCTCTTTTAAATGATAAAGTATTTAAGTTAGTAAACTGAAATTAAATGGCGCAGGTAAAAGGTTAAAGTCTTTTTAAGCAGGATTATTTAAAACACTAAGGTCAAACATCAAATTGAATATCTATGACATATCTGAAAAGGACCAAAAGAAAACTGGTTCTCTTAACAATCAGAAACAATTTTAAAAATGCATTCTTTAAAAAGCGAAAACTATTTCCAGATGAAGGAAACAGAGACGAGCATAAATTTTAACAAGTTAAATGCAAAATTGTAAATCAAGTGAAGGAATATCTTGATGTATAAAATCCTTAAAAAAAAAATCCAATGCCAGGGAATCTGCAGGGCCAAAAGATTATCAGCATGTAAAAGAAATGTTCAAAGAATATAAGGATGTAAGCAAAAAAATAAAATAAGCAATTAAACTAATTCTTTGCATCAGTCTATGAAGGAGCTTGAAGCTTGAGTGACCTCCAAACCACTATTTTGGTTTTGGTTGTTTTTTTTTTTTCCTGGCATTAAAGTAGCAGCTGCCTCAGTGAAAGCATTAGCAAAAGAGGCTTTGGAAAATAATCAATAAAATTAATAATAAAAATTTACTACAACCCAACAGCACTTATACAAGAGCTGAGCTACTCAAGTGCAAAAATTCCAAAAGACTAAGTGAATGAATAAGCCTTTAGACTGGACCCATTACTATTGTAATAAGTAGGAAATGTGACAAAAAATTTTCTTCTAAGAAATTAGGTATGAATTGTGGAAATACAGAGCAGTACGTCTGGCTTCCACATCAGTCAAACCAGTCAAAAACAAAACAAAGAAGAGGGAACAGGAAAGGGATAGCATTGTAAAACTGTGAGATGTCAATGCAGCTTTTGGAACCAGGGTTACTGTTTCTCAGAACAGACATAATACAACTAGAAATGTATGGAGAAGGGAAATAATAGTTACTAAAAGCATATAACAGCTTCTATAATGGGATAGACTAAAATGATGGAAATTCCTCAGTCTGGAAAAGGCGTGCCTGAGGAGAAAGATTGTACAAACCCAGAAAATCCTGACTGGCAAGATGAAGATGGATACCGAATAAGTGCTAACTGTTTCATAATGCTACAAATTAGGGGCATCAAATGAAACTTTTTCAGTAAATGATAAAGTAAGTATGCTTCATATCCCTAAAAATAATCTCCTGGAATTTGTTGGTCTAGCTGTATCAAGTGCCAATGTAGACAAATTCAGAGGGAAATGCCCACCTGGGAGTAGTACTCATGGTAATATGAATGAATTTGTTAGGTCAGAAAACACTGAATACCAGAACCTGGGGAAAGAAGCATCACTCTGAAGTTGCCCTTGTGTTTTAATGCTACTGATATAGGTGTCTTTTCCTAATTTCACTGGATACTGAGTTGGACAGATATATAGGCATTACATAAAGCACATTTCACAAAACCCACTATTCATTTACTTTACTGCTTCTGGTTTTTGTTTCACCAATTCTAATGCATTAATTTTATACATTATATTCTATTGATTTTAAATGTCTTCATTCAGTCTCTGTGGACTGTGAGTCTAGAAACTGTGCTCTTATACAAAATTTTCAGCAGAACATCTGAGTAAAAAGAGACTAATTTTCTTCTATTGATCTCAAGTGCTCCAATGTGCACACTAAAATAACACAAACATTTTTGTGTGAGCTACTGTTTACTCATGTGAAAAACAGAGGTCATAGTTGGCCTTCACCAGCAGTGCTGGAAACCAGAGATAATAATAAGTGCTCATAAATCCAGGAGTATGGTGAGAAAGGATGAATTCTGAATGAGAACCACTCTCACAATGTGGGTGAAAAAATTCAGTTTCATTTGAAATTCACCCCCTGTCCCTTTCAGAAAGAAGCCTTCACATGGTGAAGGACAGCAAGACAGAGCAGTATTTCTACAAAGCACGACCTAGCATTTCATTTGAAGATTATGCCTTTCCCCATGGAATATACAAAGAAAGAAGTCATTATTTGATTGCTTTGACTGGTCAATAACGCTCCTTTTATTCAACCTGAATATAAACATCTGTGGATTAAAATGGTATCTCTGAGGAAAATGTATTAAATCCCTAAAGCAGCTATACTGTCAGGCAGTAAACCTTCCATAAGCAAAATCAAAGTAATATATATTTTTTTTGAAATATTTGAGAACATGTGACTATTGATAGACTGTAATACCTAATAAAAGGTCTTACTCTACTCTCACAGCCCGTGCCAAAAATATGTCATACTTAATCTCACAAAAATTGGATATCCAACCTTTTTATAGACATGTATTTTACTTTCAAGCAGTTATGTTCACTTGCTCTTGCTTCAAAGTACTTATAGGACCAGTGGCCACCCTAGAATGGGTACAGAGCACAAAAGCCTTAACAGAACAAAAAGACATTTAAGTCTTTAAAATTTTAAGTATTCAAAAGAAAAACCATAACAAACATAAATACTGTGAAAAAATAACTTCAGGATTCAAACCTCCATTATAAAAGAATAGTGATGAAATTGTGTTTTCTCTCTCATTAGTGGCAAATGAAGAGCATGTTGAGGATTTTGTACATTCTTCTATTTTTAAATTTACATTGGCCAAACACAAGAGCAAATAGATCTAGCTCTGTCGTGGTTTAACCCCAGCCAGCAACCAAGTGCCACTCAGCCATTCTCTCACTCCTTCCCACTCTGGTTAGACAGGTAAGAGAACTGGAAAAAAATCCCAACTTCTGGGTTGAGATAAAGACAGTTTAATAGAACAGTAAAGGAAGCAATAATAATAATAATGATAAAAGACTATACAAAAGAAGTGATGCATAACGCAATTGCTCATCACTCATGGACAATGTCCACCCCGTTCCTGAGTAGCAATCACCACCCCACCCCCACGGCCAACTCCCCTGGTTGGCATACTGAGAATGATGTTACAGGGTGTGGAATATCCCTTTGGTGACTTTGAGTCAGCTGTCCTGGCTGTGCCTCTTCCCATCTTCTTGTGCATCTCCTCAGTGGCAGAGCATGGGAAGCTGAAAAGTCCCTGACTGTTTAGCAACAACTAAAAACATCGGCATTTTATGAAAATTATTCTCATACTAAACCCAAAACACAACTCTACACCAGGTATTAGTAAGAAAATTAACCTTATCCCAGCCCAAACCAGGACAAATTCCCTGCACAGAGCACAAATATTGCTGTTCTTAATATTATCCTAAGGCTTTGTTTTCATGTTAAAATCCCTTGGCAACAAAATTAGCTTTAGGTGCTTGTCCCCAACCACTCATTTGTGTCCACTATCTCAGTGCCCTGCTGGTGCCAGAATACAAGAATATTTGTTTGTAGAACGAGCTTTAAAGCCTTATAAAAAATTATTTTTGCTGATAATGGGATGGGGAAGGCTCATGTACTTATTTAATTATTTATACATTTCTAAACCAGGATCATTATATCATCTGTATCTTAGGTGACACAATTAAGTGGCTGTCCTGTTGCTTCCTCGAAAGGAAAACATAGGGAAGGGAAAAAATGGGAGACTTTCTGACCAAAGTCTCACTGAACCATTTCTATCATCGATCCACAGCCACAGAATTCTGCACAGCCATTTAATTATCAACCTTATCAGTTCCCTCCCAGTCACGTTCCTTCCTTTCATCTAGTAGTGTAGGTTATTTTATAGTGACAGAGAATACAGACGTCTCCTGTTAACAAATATATGTTTTGCTGTATTAGAATATAAAAAGATGTATGGTGATGACCATCTGAAACAAAGGGAACTTATTGCTATAAGGAACTATAACTCTTATTTCCTGAAAAAAAATGTGTGAAAATAGTGCACAAACAGGAACTTTGCAAAGCTCATAGATATCTACTAAAATCTCTACTCTTCCACTGTGATCCGTCTGGCCTCTGATTTTGTGAGCACAGTTCATAATTGAGGAAAACAGAGATAGTGTCATAAAATGTTGATTTTAATGACCATATCAGTTGAAATTGGACAGCCAGAAACTGAATTTATCTGGGATATTCCACATCATATGCGATATTTATCTATTCTTTTGCAGGATTTTTTCTGTGTACTGTCTGCATGTGAAACCCTTACAGGGACACTGTGTGGGATGAGGAAAAGAAAAAAAATAATTGCAGCACTTTTCATTCCTCCTCCTCCCTCAAGGCCTTTAAAGTGAACTATCAAGAACTTAATGCCTGTAATATCACAGGCAAAACTCTTCAAGAACCATACTGCTGCTGATATAAAGAAGTCATGGTGCCACAGGGCTGGTGAGAAAGGGTTTCACGTATTTTACATTCTCTTTGTAGAAAAACTAACCCCCCATTCTGTAAAACCATAAATTGCAGTTTTTCTCTTTAGAATTCTGCAGTTAGAACAAGGAAGTCTCCTCTCACATCCAAGTTAGTAAACTTATGGTTAATTCTGAATTTTTTAGGTGACCAGATGTGGGAAAATCATTGTCGAACTAAGTAAATTAATGCAGTCCAAAGACAGATCTCTAATTCTTTTTGACATCCAGACTGTTTTGTGTGAATTAGGACTTCAAGTAATTACCTAGCTAGTCACTGATCTAAGCATCACACACACAAAAAGCTGGAATGTTAGATCCTTTGTTTTCTCCTCAAGTTGCTTTCAACTACAGTCTCAAATGACACAAGCCTTCTTTTGTCATGTGTTGCTCATAAAAATTACTTGTTAAAAAATCTGATTTAGAGACTTAAAAAATGGTACAAAATGGAAAGCAGAACATTCAAAGTCAGTCTGGCCAAGCCCACTAAATGGCAGTTTGACAAATCTCCCCATGGGGTTCCCTGAAGCAATTCTGCAAAAAAGTATCCCATGACAGCAGAGGACAGAGAAATGCAGCTGGACTATTTTGTCTTGCTGTTTTTGGGTAAGAATGGGTAGTATCAACAGAAGTTATGTTTATGATCAGCTGAAAGCCAGTCAGCTATACTGGAAAACTCTTCTGAAGCTCTTTCCAATCACTTAGACTGCAAGCAAAAATCACCTGTTCACAAACTAGCTTTCCCACAAGATAGTAATAAAGTGGGATGACAAGGTATTCAGCAAAAAACACTCCCTGACACTTTTCTGTTCCAACACAGTTTCCTGCTATGACTCAGAGCAGCACACTAGAGGCTATTAGTCACATCACGCTCCTGTGAGGAGCTAACAGCTGAGATAAATCCCAGATACACACACATATCTGTAAAGGTCCCAGCAGCACTGACTTGTTCCACTATGCTCTGACAGTCACCTTTCCTTGAATACATCAGCACATAGCGAGGCCATTCAGCAGAAGGCATTCATTTCTACATCTGAGCAGAGCTGACCTGTTACTGAGGAAAAATTCACTGTAGGATGTGAATTCTTAGTTCAAATCAGGTGCAGTTGTCACCTTAATGTGGTGAAAGTAGAATGACTCCTATAAGCCAGGTAAAGTATGTATGAAAAAAACCCAAACAAAACAACAAATCAAACAAAAACAAACTGCCAATATAAGAACTACAGCAAATGAATGAGAGTGCCTTAAGCACAGGCCTGTACTCACCCCTGAACTCTTGGAACATGAAATTCTGAGCAGGAGATGCTATACATAATGAAAGGTGGAAAGATTTTAGTATTGCCTTGCAACCTGAAATGCATGTGTTTGAAGCTGGTATTCAAATCATAAAGTCCATGGAAGATGAGACTGCAGCTTACCATATGGCACTGAAATTTATAATAGATAATCAGTTGCTTCTTTTTAAAATATGGATTTGTGACTGTATCTACTTACATTAGATATTTTCCTTGCAAGAAGAAACTCAGGGGGATATTCAGAGCTATACTGTGACCCATTGCTGTTCTAGACATAGAGACCTTCTTCAGGGAAGAAAGCTATTCAGTGGGCATTGAAGAGGAACTGGTAGTGGCTTTTTTATGAAGTGAGGGATTCTTTGATGGGTGTTAGACCTGGTGAGCCATAATCTAGTTTTATTAACTTCAGAGGGGCATCCGCCTGCTCATCTTTAAGTCAATATAACATATTCTATCCCTCAGTAATTGAGGTATGTGCAGTAAGTACTGCACATTTTTTGTTTCCTAAGCACTGTATGACTGAGAGTCTAATTTAAGTGGAATTTTCTTGTGAGAGATGAAGTTCCCCCTTTAACCTGTTACTATATTTTGACAACATTTTAGCAACATTAAAATGTCCCTGATCATATTTAGGACCCTTTCCAAATTGGTCTGTTATTTATGTCATTCAGCAAATTTCTTTTTCAGCTTATCACCCCTGGTGAGATACTACTGTGCACTAACAGAATTTGATTCATTTTTCACTCAGGTGTATGTAGAGGTAAGTAACTTATGTTTCTTGTCTTCAGAGAAAAAAGAGAGAATACTCTGGGATTTCACACATGATGTCCTCCTTTCTCTTACAGTCAAATTCAGAATAAAGAAAAGGAAGCTTATTACAAGCAAGACTGCTCTGCAGCCAGTGGTAAAATTGATAGAACCATTTTAAGTAAGTCAGGCATATGTCTCAAATGATTAAATGAAAGAAGGCAAGTTAGTAACCACAAGAGCCATTGTATCTACAGAACCAATTTTTGGTCTAAACAGCTAAAACACTGCACATTGTAAAATCAAATTAAACACTGTATGGCACGTCAGTTGGGAGTACATTGGGAAGAAGAAAACCACACACTTTAAGGTACTGGACCAATGATTTTCCTTTGCTTTTTAGATTTGCAGCCTTTATTTTGTCTCTGAATGTTACAAGATAACAGACTGATTAGCTGGGCATCCATTAACTCCTTTAGAAGTTATAGGATTTATAATAGCAGCAAAGCTGCCAGTTTTCTTTTTTGTCTCTTGGGTAATTAAAGAATAACTGTCTTCCAGATGTGCTGGCAGCATGCACTATATTCAGTCTGTCTGTCTTTAATCCTTTTCCTCAATTCAGTAATTTTTATGCTAAAGGGAAGCATTATATTGTTCAGAAATGATAAAAATATAGTCCAAAATTGGACTGTTTACTAAAAAGTAATTTATGTATACAGTTTTCTATGATACAGAAAAGCTGAGATGTTGTTGTCTTCATCCTATGTATTGAACTGATGCAAACAGAATAATACTTTTGAAGCCAGACAGTAAACCAGACCAAAAGTGTTCTGAGACATTTCCAACTTGGCTAGAGTAACTTAATATTCATCCAACAACCCAGAGCCACCTTATTTCAGTCCACTGGTTATAATGTCTTCTGAGGTACCAATTACATCACCAGAATTTAAAGAGAGGGTGATAGGATCTACTTACTGACAAATCCCTTGCTCTCTTTATTTTTAAACACTTTACCAACCCTTGTCTATTGCCATACAAGGTATGAACAATTTTGCTGAGCATACATATTCCCAGATTTAGCAGCAAACAACTAAAGGATCAATAAAACAAAGTCTCACCACCCTCTTAAGAAAAAGCTGTTTGAAGACCTTTGCTGTCTCTCTGCACATAAACAATTTCACAATGTCACAAACTATTCTCTCTAACTCTAGGTAGCTATTTAGCTGTCACACATATCTACGTAAATCAGGTTCAGTTAAATCTGGTAATGATGCACGGTTCCTTAATACATACTTTCCAAATGACCTAAAGGTTTTCTGTGCTGTCCTACTCCAAATTGCTGGTCTCAGCTCTATGTTACAGCAATTTCAAATTTCTATCCATTTTTTAATTCTCATACTATCAAATATGTGAAAAACATGTTTCCTGATAAAAATTGTGGTTTTCTCTCAAAATCTCTAAAATACTACCTGAGTTCATAACACAATTTACTGCTAAGTTGTTCAGTCTTCACTGTGGTTTAACAAGCCAGGTCAGTGAATAGATTCCCAATTCAGATTCATGCTAGAATGAACATATAGGCTATTAAATATATGCTATTCACATTGGAACTTTCACACTAGTTTTATAAGACTACGTTACAAATCTTTGCTAAGTGCCAGTAAATTATACTTGCTTTTTTCAACACTTTCAAAGCAAGTTTGTACACTTGATTTTTTTTTTGTGTACATGTCCCTGTATTGGGTTTGCATGGCAAGGTTTTGGTAATGGGAGGGCTACAAGGGTGGCTTATGTGAGAAGCTGCTAGAACCTTCCCCCATGTCTGATAGAGTTAATGCCAGCTGGCTCTGAAATGGACCCACTGCTGGCCAAGGCTGAGCCCATCAACAGCGATGGGGGGGAAAAAACTTCTGTGGAAGCAGCAGCCAAAGAGAGGAGTAGAGTAGATCTCCACCTGCAGCCTTTGGAGGACCCCACACTGGAGCAGCTGGATATGTCCAAAGGAGGCTGTGACCCCAAGAGAAGACCACCTTGGAGCAGGCTCCTGGCAGGCCCTGTGACCCATGGAGAAAGGAACCCAGGCTGGAGCAGGTTTGCTGGCAGGACTTGTGATCCCACAGGGGACCCAGGCTGGAGCAGTCTGTTCCTGAAGGACTCCACCCCATGAAAGGGAGCCACACTGAGGCAGTTTGTGAAGAACAGTAGACTGTGGGAAGGACTCATGTTGGAGAAGTTCATGGAGCACTGTCTCCCATGAAAGGGACCCCACACTGGAGCAGGGGAAGAGTGTGTGGAGTCCTCCCCATGAGGAAGAAGGAGTGGCAGAGATAACCTGTGATGAACTGACCACAACCCCCATTCTCTGTCCCCCTGAACCACTGGGTGGGAGGAGGTAGAGAAAACAAGAATAAAGTTAAACCCAGAAGAAGGGATGGGTAGGGGGAAGGTGTTTTTAAGATTGTGTTGGTTTTTTTTCCTCATTATCCTACTCTGATTTGATTGGTAATAACTAATTTTTCCCCAAATCGAGTCTGTTTTGCCCATAATGCTAATTGGTGAGTGATTACTCTCTGTCCTTATCTTGACCCATAAGACTTTTGTTGTATTTTCACTCCCTTGTCCTGAAGAGGAGGGGGAGACAGAGAACAGCTTTGGTGGGCACTTGGTGCTCAGTCAGGGTCAACCCACCACAGTGCCTATTATGGTTCATCATATTTGTTCAAACTGCCTCTTTGGTTTATCAAAATCATATCAAATTCTAATCATTTACAATGTGCTTGCAGTAGGTCACACGATATTGCAAGCCTGATGTGAGTGCTTTCTACTTCTTCATTTAGGCCACTGGTGAAAGCATTTGGGAGTCTGGATCCACCACCATCCCAAGGAAATTTCTTTGGATACATCCTTGTTTTTCCACAGTGATCTAGTGTTCCCTGAACACTGTTTTAATAGTGTATCAATAGTTCCCTGAACTATTATTCAACTGATTTTGCATCCGTTTGTAGAAGCTTTCCTCACAAGATGGTAGCAAAACCGTTATGGAAGTCCAGACAAAATATCAGGTAGGTCTTGTACAATAGCAGTGTCTACCAGCATAAGAACTGTATCATTCTAGGACTATAACAAAGCAGTTTTGATAAAGGACTAGAGAGAACTTGATAACTAATAGATAAATGTAACAAGTAGTTATGAAAGTATTGACTGTTTATCCATCTATCAGAAATCTCTTAATTGACCTATTATACCTGTAGACTGAATTACCCTAGATAAGCCTAGAATAATAAGGAAGTATATATAATGGCATTGTGCTAACAAATGTCATGTTATCAGGAAGCCACATCTCATAGGCTTCTGCAGAAAAAAAAATCCAGACAATACAAAAGTAGTAAAATAAGACAGGAGAAACATCAGAAGAATAAAGATAATGCCTAATGATATCAATGCAAATTATGAAAGGCTACTTAACTGAGAAGTGCAATAAAAGGTTATTTTAGGTATAACTTGAACATATATAGAACTGTGCAGTAACCTACTGCAGTTGCCCATGATTAACAGCCTAGGCAGAAATGTCTTTAAATTCCATATAGGTGCAAAAAAAAAAACCAAACCAACAACAGTTAGCTGGAAAGGCACCTTACTTCAAGAATCGGTTATAGAGAACCGTAAACTCTAATATCCTGTACTAAAATACAGGTATAAGTAAGTTTTATCTACAATCATCATATATACCTTTATATATCTGCTTGTTGGGGTCTGGTACCCCAAACTCATTAGTAACTTGGATGCAACACACTTACATGTTCCCAAACATATTTTATCAAAATCCATTCTAAAAAAAAAATAATAATTCATAAATTTTTATAATGGTAATAGGAGGGAATGCTACTTCTCAAAATATGTTAATGATTTGCAGTATCATGCAACTACAGCAGCAAACACTGCTAAATTTCTCTCAAAAAATATAACTTATTTATAAAGTACAATTAATTTACTGCAGATTTCTTCCATGTCAGCAGTTTTCTTGCTACGTTTTTGGCAATTCCAATTTCATTTTGAAACGTGTTATATTTTACTCATACTTTATAAATCCTGACAGAGTAGCTAGTGAGAACAGTACATCAAGTTAACCTAAAGCTCGATGGCAAGACTACTTTTGTTTTGAAAAGATAAAAACAGAGCCAATATAACAATGGTTGTCTCAATCTCATCCCTTTATAGTCAAAGCATAGTGTGTTACAATGAAGAAGAAGAAAATATGTTCAGACAATATTAGCTATTAGCTAATTGGACCTAACTGAAGTGGTATATATTTCCTTTCCAAAGTATTACACCCATCGTTGCCAGAAATGAAAGCTTTATTTGAGAAAAAAAAATGAGAAAGCACTTCAGGATTTGCCCACAGTTTTTTCTCTTGCTAAAGAAGCTGGGTAAACAATGTTGCTTCATTCAGTCAGAGCAAATGTAACAGCAGCTTTTCTCTTTAAGGAAAATTCTAACTGCAGGCCCAGCCCTCTTAAAAATCAAATAGAATTATTATTTATAGCTGCCTTTTAACAACACAAATTTAATTTCAATCACTTACAATCACTTCTGAATTTCTTGATAAGTCTTGCTTAAACTAAACAATTTATGTTTATATCTCAAGGCAAAAGCAAGCACTCAAGAAATTATAATAAACTAAGTATAAATACATAAGCTTCATATTGGGCTAAATTACTTTCCTTCAGCAGTAGAGAAAACAGCTTTGTGATATATTGTTAACAGATGGACCCTAAAAAGTTGGATTGCTGTGCTTTATTTGGCCAATGTTTCTTATGGCCTCACGCTCAAGACAGACTCAACTATTTGCTGAAAATGTATATCCACGCAACAGATGGTAGGCGGTCAAGTGTCAGTCTCTACTCTCTTGACGACATGGAGCAAATCTATCTTAAGCCTGGAGCAAAAGCTTGAAAATAATAATGAAGCATTAAAGTTTATGAATTCAAACATTATCTACCACAGACTGATATTTCTTACTTTCATCTTGACATCCTGCCTTCCTGGATGGAATACATATAACACATCCTTCCTTTTCCTCCAACACAACAGCCAAATTTTATTCTGAATCCATATCAGTTTAGCCATAATGCTGATGAAATAATCAAGTAATCAAAACTCCCAATCTCTTAAACTGTAAACACAAGGAATTAGAGATTAATCTTCTGCTGCAAACTTCTAAATCACTTTGAGTGTAAAGCTAAATTATTTTAACAAGGAGTTTTATTATTTTCCAGTGGATCCCATTTCCCTATCATCATTTAATTTCACAGGAGTCAACAGGAAAAATCCACCTACATAAGGTTTTCCTTTTACAAGATATTTTGCCAACATACTTTTGAATTGCCTGACTCCTTTTCAAAAGTATATCAAAGAAACAATGACCAGCATGCACAATTAATAAAGACATCTCTCTGCTCCATAATATATTAATCAGTTTTTCTCCTTATAATACTAATCCAAATTAAAACTTGATTTTGATCTGAAATTACATTAATCTGGTTTACTTGTGAGAAGAAATCTTTGAAGAAATATCCATAGGAAGGAACTGAAGGTGTTAAGCCCTCAAGCCAGTGATTTTTTAAAAAAAAAAAAAAAAAAAAAGAAAAAAAAATTAAAGAACCAATATAGAAACTTCAAAGTTTCCTCATTTAAAAAAAAATCAACTTTCAAAAGTAGAGACATATATATGCCCTCATTTGCTGGATATCTGCTTTACAATATTCTAGACTTGATCTCTTTAAACTGCTGGATTACTCTCTTAGGGAAAACAGTTCTGTTGTTGTTAAAGAACAGAGTTTCTAAAAACTGAGCCGTTCCTAAAGAACAGGGTTTCTAAGGCAGAAGAGGTCTTCAGCATTTTGAAGCTATTCAAAGCTTTAAAAACAAGGCTTGGGGCATTAAATCACTATTCAGAAGGCACAGTGAACATTATCCAGCAGACATATTCACAACATCTTATTTACTAGAGAGAAATATTGTTTCATTTAGAACCACACGCATTCCTTTCAAGACAATGCTTTCAGAGATGTTAGCTGTATCTTGCCACTTCTTGCAAAATACAAAATAGGAAAAAAACCAGCAAAATAGTAAAAACAACAAAAAAAAATAGTAAAAAGGATGTTATGTTTTGTTTTAAAGCTGAGTAGTTTATCCACACTGGAGAAGGGTTATATTCAATTAATTCTGCTTTTTGTACAACTTGGAGACTTAAACATAAGAGAAATAATGATTTCCCTGGTCTAAATCTGTGTAGAAGTTATATTGACTCACATATTCTCTTTACTGCTTGTAGAGTCTGTGTGGAACATCCAGTATCTATTCAATCAACAGAAGAGCAATTTGTTACCTTTGTTATCAGAAATTCTATATGTAGTAAAAACTATACTATTTATTAGCTGTATATTTATAAGCAGTTTGTCCACTAAGGCAAATTAAGGACCTAGCTTACTCATTCTAGGGGAATCAAATTATTATATTTTCAACTTTGATATATCAAATAGCTTGGACACAATCTATATTGCCTTAATACTTTCTGAGATTTAGTATATGCAGAAATAGTGATAGAGAAATGAGTCCCCATTATTCCTCCACAATTAACTGCTTTTATTGGAATTTCATGTAGTGTTACCAGTCCACTGTCATCCTTCATTTCCTAAGGAAAAAACTTCATCCTCTCGACCTTTCAGATGTTCAAGAATAGTGTTTTGCAACAATCCAAGAATATCATAGATGGTTTTACAAAGACTATAAACGACCTGGTTACAGGTAAAGTGTAACATTGGATCTCCTTTTTTTTTTTCCTTCCATAGGAAGGTCTTTTCCTTTCCTTGCCTTTTTTTCCTCACTGTCATATTCCTCTTAAGACAAGTTTCAGTGTACATCAATGCCCATAAAGACTTCATAGCTCAACTCCTCTTAAAATCAGTCTAGAACAGACATCAGTGGCAGAGATTTTGGATGTACACAGATTCATTGACCCTTTCTCTGACAGACAAAAGTACACAGATAAATTTGTTCTCTTGATGTAAAAATATGGGAAAACTTTAGAGAGAAGTCAATGCAAATATCTCCTTATGAGTCTATAGAACATGATTATTACATTTTTGTAATTTCAAATACTCTTGGTTGGACACTGAATGTCATCACTATTCCAAAGGCTCATTGCAGGAACAATCAGCATGTTGCTCACCTTTTGGAACAGTGAATTTTAAAAAAAGATGTTCAGAACTCATTCTACTCACCTTCACACATTCACAGCATCACAATTTGTGATGGCCTAGAAATTATAAAATTTAAACCTGAGATGTTATTTAAAGCATTTTATAGTGGAAGAAGCTTTACAGCCTTTATACCAGCATAGAGGTTAATTTTGTCACCACCTTTTTAAAAATGAAAAGCCATCTATCCTAGTCTAATTCAATATACACAATTGAAATCAATGAGAGTTCTATATAAAGAGCAAGGGTAGAGCATGATGTAAAATGTCAAGAGCATCTATTTATAGGTACTGAAATTGTAAAAAAAAAAAAAAAAAAGGAAAAATAAAAAGTCAGGTTTGAAAGGAACTGATTCTTTTGAAGTAAAAAATAGTATCTTATTCTATAAAATAACCATGCAAAAGCCAAAACTATATTCAACGTCTTAGGCACTGTCCTTCAAATTCACTTTTTTGTATAGTTAGAATTTGAAAAGGATCTCATTTAATTTGACCATCCATAGAGCATAAGCTGAGGGAATTCCATAAATTTATGCTATATTTTCCCTGTAGGAAGGTGTAGATATTTGTTTTAAACTGAAGCTGAATAACACATATTGTTATTTATACTTTTGTAGCAATATCTGAGGTAAAACATTCTTCTAATACATTTCTTAATGATTAATTAATAAGAAGGTATGTTTCTTCTGGGTAGCAAAATATCCTGTCTGTCCACATGAGTCTCATCTCTCTTGACTTTGGGATACTGACTTACCTAAAATTACAACTTTCTAATTAAACTATAACCAAGTTTTCTATAATGCCACTTCATTAGTATCGGTTATGTGAATTAATCAGTGCTACATTAGAATGACTTTAAAAGTAGAGAAGACCAGGCTGTTACTGAAAGTTGATTTTGGTATAGTGAACTGGAAAATTTATATCGTAAATGATTATTTAGAAAGGTAAGTTTAAAGTGATCACAAGGCACTGGAACTGTAGAAATATGGTATTTTACCTTTTCTGTTGAAGTCAGAAAAGATGAACAGTAGACACCAGGCAAATTTAATATGCTTATAACAGGGGAAACTGTATCCCCAAAGGTCACTCTGCTGGTTTTTTGCTATCTTTTCATTGTCTCTAAAAATCTGCTATCTTTTATACATTTCGGCCAGCTGAGTCCTAGGAACCACAGATTAACTCTTTCTTCGCCTGGGCCTGTCATGAGTAAATACAAACATGCACACACCACCTAAACCAAATACACTATGCTGCACAAATCCTTCTTTCTCTTATCAGAAAACACTCCACTCTTGTTCCATGACTTAGGCCCTCTTATCTTGAGCTGGAAATGTGAGGTTGTAACCAAGAAGGCCAATTGTATCTTGGGCTGCATCAAAAGCAGTCTGGCCAGCAGGCTGAGGGAGATGGTTCTGCCCCTCTGCTCTACTCTGCTCTGGAGAGAAACCACCTGTCCAGCTCTGGAGCCCTCAGCACAGGAAAGACATTGATCTGTTGGACAGGATCCAGAGAAGGGCCACCAAGATGATCAAAGGGCTGGAACAGCTCTGCTGTGACAGTTGGGATTGTTCAGCCTGGAGAAAAGAAGGCTCCAGGGAGACCTTATTGCATCCTTACAGTACTTAAAAGGGGTCTGTAAGAAAGATAGAGGCAGTCTTTTTAGCAGGGTTTGTTACAACAGGACAAAGGGTAATGGTTTTAAACTAAAGGAAGGGAGATACAGGCTAGACATGAGGAAGAAATTTTTTACCATGAGGGTGGTAAAATACTGGCACAGGTTGCCCAGAGAGATGGTAGATGCCCCATTGCTGGAAACATTCAAGGCCAGGCTGGACAGGGCTCTAAGCAACCTGATCTAGTTGAAGATGTCCCTGCTCATTGTAAGGGGGTTGAACTAGATCACCTTTGCAGGTGCCATCCAACTCAAACTGTTCTGAGGTCCTATGACTTTCTTTTAGAAAAAAAAAAAAAGAGAGGATACTATGATGGCAATTTGGCTTTCGTGATGAACACCATCTGAGCATTTTTTTCCTGATTTGTAAGAGGAGATTACTCTTCTGAAGAACATATTTATTGACATTTTCAGGAACTATTTTTTTCTTTCCTTCTTTAAGGTCTCCAACATACCCAGCAGATATGGATAAAAACCCTGCATTCTGGACAAGCCACCTCTGGCTAACTGCTGACTATAGTTAAGCTTTCCTTTGTCAGAAGTTTCAAAACCTAGCTAAAAGCCAATTTCAGGCCAATTAACTTTGATGGGGCATAATGTGGATTCAGGGCACTCTATAGAAGTGAATGACTTTTAATGGTCCTTTGCTGTCATTGGTTGGCGTGAATCCATTAATTCTAATTGTCCTATACTGCTCTGTGGCACTCTTATTCCAGCTGGTGACAGCGGTAGAACAATTTACTGAATGTATCTGAATGCTTTCTGAACAAAAAGCCCAAAATGTGCTGCTGGAATCATCACATAGGCTAAAAAATCTTCATCTTCAGAGTCCTAAAACAACCATTCTTATCCTCATTCTATTCCAAATTTAGATGCAGGTGTGAAGTGTGCTGTAACATCTGGGAAAGCACACTCTTGCATGATGTGTCTGTAACACACACCAATATAAAGTGTAACGAATCACAGTCTATAATTTGTCACTCTTTCTCTCTCCAACCCCGCCTACTGTCCTCCCTTGCCCTAGCCAACCCCTTTACCCTAAATCTATGGTTGTATACCAAGGATGCAAGGCCTAGCTGTGATATGACACAGCTGGCTAACTTTGCCTCCAATTACAGACAGAAGTAGGATTATTAATCATTAGCAGCTCAAGGGCTCAAGAATGTAAATGTCAACATAGAAAGGTATAAAACCCTAATGAAAAAAAAAAGAGAGACTGGTTGGTGTGGGTGGGAACTGCTGGGTCATTGATGTCATCCGCATCAGTGCTGGTGGTGGAGAATAGATATGTAGCAGCTGTGAAGACTCCTTCCAGAGAGTAGCAGGTGTTAACCATTCCTCGCCTAACTGTTGCCTGCCTGGCCAGCAAAGATTCTTTGCTGTCTCATAGGAGTGGTGAGCACATTAACGTACCTAGCGGTTGTGTATCAGGCAAGAAATTATTGCTTTACACTTTCAAGTTATGTATATCATGTTTGTAGAACCAATTTGCACCTTGCTAAAGCAGCCCAAATGAATTGACCTACAACAACCTCCACTACTGTTAAAAATATTGGCTGAATGAATAACACTTGACTGATACCAGCTTGAGATAAGGTTCATATGCTTGAAATGGGCAAAGGAAATATGTTGAGGAGTTTTATCTATAACATAATGTCCTTTGTGTCTGTAAACTGGTTGACTTAGAATACAATGCAGAACTGCTCCTGAATTTAGGATGTTGAACTACGATAGTTTATATTTTATGTAAAGAATGTGTTCTACTCTCTATATCTGGCTCAGTGCATTTCATCCTAGCAGGTTAGAGACTGATCACATACAATATATGCTTTCCTGCTTCCTAGCTTCAACAATGCCACACAGCTGGGTATGAAGCCACCGATCCTCAGGAATATACAACGCATACACAATACAGCAAGGAGCATACTCAGAAATACAAGAAACTGAAAATATACTAGATCCCTACACTGACTGCTTAAACAACATTAAGTCTTTATTTGCATCTACAAGACTGCAAATGTTTAGGCCTAGGACACCAAAGGAATATATGGAACAGTGGGACAAAGTACCAAGGTCAACATTGCCATTTCTCAGATATAATGGATGTTCTATGTAGGTATATAAATTGCTTAAAGATGAAGTTTATTAGAAACAGTCTGATACATGTCTGGAGTGAACTTTGGGATACAAGAAAGAATGGACTTGTCACCAATTTCTATTTCAAACATTGTCTTCATTTTTCCACTCATGCTTCTACTGGAAGCTAAAAACAACATGAAAAAAAATATATATTAAAAAGTCTAACATATTTTCCTTGGGTTGTTGTCAGGTCATTAATGAATTATGGGAGGATGCACAGCCTTGAAGAAATGGTCACAAGAACCTACACAGCACACTTTGGTGCTCATGGTGAAGGTTTCTCCTAGCTCTTTCGCATTTATGAGCTCACTTTATGAACTTGGTGTTTATGAGCCACACAGCGGAGCCCCTAACTGCACTACACTTGTACACGGTTATCATCATAAGGAATGTTCATGTAAAACTGAAAAATGTCACATTTTAAAGACTGGCCCAAAGACACAAGAGTTTTAAAGAAAATACTTATTTTTTTTTTTTTTTAAATGAAAACAATCTCAATTTCCTACTAAACAGTGAAATATACTTTCTTATTTATACACAAGTTTGAGCTTGTGCATTTTAGTTACACCTTTCGTTAATACACTGGAGAGTAAACCATAAACCTAAATAAGGTAAACTGTCAGTAAGCCACTTTTTTTTTTTTTTTAATCCAATGTTATTGATAGAAATGAACTTAATCTCTTGTGAAGTTTGTTTTATGACAATGAGCTTCTGACACACTCTTTCTAACTTATCGTCTTTAGTTCTACCGTATGCAAACCTGTAACACATGCTATAACACACTCATAAAGAAGAAAATCTGTGGTCAATTAGAGGGAAAACAAAACCATAAAATATGCAACAAAAAAATCATCATAACGCAAACAAGATAGATCATATTTTTGTATTTGTTGCATTTCCTGGGAGCTTACCCAGGTCTGCTTTTTACTTAATTATCACAAAAGGTAATAAAGTTAGAGGCATGCCAATGGGGAACAAGTCATTACTGAGAGTTGTTAACTTCTTAATACAATCCACTGTCCTTTCAATCACTCAGCAAGTACATTAATTAGCTGTTAAAGGTTAGAACAATTTTCCCCACACCTAACTATAGGACATAATTTCTTTCAGTATATATAAAAAAAGAATTTCAATTACTGTGTGAACACTTGATTGGAATGTAACCTGAAAGGATGAATTATCAGGTGCATGATAAACATAATTTTTTACCTTAAAGACACAAAATCTGTCACCTTGTCAGCATTTATGAATTCTCTTAAGTAAAGTTACACTTTATAACATGAATTTTTCATTAGAAATATCAAAGTGCATCCAAGCCATAACAGAAGAGCATGAAAAGCAACCTATTCCAATAGCTACCAGCATCCTGGAATTAACAAGTAACACAGTACTCAACATGATTTTCTTCGAATTAACATGATTGTGAATATAAATTGTCTTAAATAAGAATAAGCTGCCTCTCATTTATAACAGGGTAAAAGCATTGATTCAGCTCTAGCTTGTAGATATAGCTATACATGAAGTTACATAAGTCTCAAGGATTAGTTGCACAAGATAAATTTCTGCCTTAGTTTTCTCATCTTCCCATTGTCACTTTTTCCCACCTGAATGTCATATTTAGCACCTACTTATCTTTCCTTCTCCTAAACTCCTACACACTCATACACAAATATGCTTTCATTCCTATCAACTATCTAGTCCATATGTTCAAAATGCTTTCAAGAACAGATAGTGGTTTTGAACAAAATTAGTTACTTGCAAAATCACACTTTCTTTCCTGTGCTACTCAAACAATTACATTTTTCAGTTTCTGAATTAGTGAACTTTATATTATGTATTAATTGCTACATGATAAGAATGTATAAAGTGCAACACAATGTAAATTTCTAATACAGCAACAGTATAATTTGATATATATGCATATATGACTGGTCAAAAAACTAATAACTGAAATAAATCTAAGTTTCATTGTGAAATGAGACATCAGGTTCTGATTCAAAACCTATATATATTTATATCTGTTACTATACATATTTAACTACACATAAAATTCAGCAGTTGGGTTTAAGTTCACTAGATATTAAAACCTCGCAAAGTCAGAATTTTTACTCACGTTTTATATTGCAAGTTAATAGGTTCCTGGTCTTCTGTGCACTGGTGAAACCACTGATACAAGTAAACTAAGTTTTCACTGAGCTGCACTTCATCTGGAGGACAAATGAATTAACTTTCTTATTAACGCACAGATACATGTAGACTATCATCTGAACACACAGCTTCTTATTGAAAAGTACAGATAATTTTATTAAGTCTTGAGTGAACTTTTTTAATTCTCCCATTAAATCAGTTTTAAATATAAATTCTGAGATTTGTTTAAAAACATGTCTACGGTTAGCTTTTATAGAATCAGTTTTAGAGAACAGATGGAGATTTGAACATCTTAAAAATTAGTATTTATGTAAAACTTTAGGTAGAAAAAAAAAAATAGGCTGCATTAGGAGAAAATATCCAACAGTAACGTAAAAAAAAAATCCAACAGCATGCCTGCAATTTTTCAGGCTACATTTTAAAGTTTAGCAAAGTATCTATAACTGAAGATCACAGAATCATAGAATAGTTTGGGTTGGAAGGGACCTTAAAGACCATCTGGTTCCAAGCCCCTTACCGTGGGCAGGGACACTTTCCACTAGACCAGCTTGCTCAAAGCCCCATCCAGCCTGGCTTTGAACATTGCCAGGGATGGGACCTGAATATCACCATACTTTAGTGAAGCTAATCTCTGCAAACATGCTGGAAGATCTGCAGCATGCCTCGCCACTTCCTCAGGATTTAGTTTACCCTCCTTCCCATCCAGTTTTCTTCTCATATTGAAAATGCACAATGTGCGTCCTCAGTAATTAAATGATGTCAGACATTAATGTTTATTGGCAGTTTTCTTTTTTCTTGTGCCTATTTTTGGAATTTAGGTGTTAGATTTTTTTATTATTATTATTCTTGAACTTTATTATTAAAAAAAAAAAATAGTTTGTAATGGCTTACAAAAACCATTATGTATCAAGAATAAAATGGGTCTTTTCAAACCCGAATTTCTTCCCCCTTTGGTGAACAATGCAATTATGTCATATTCACGATATGATTTATTTTTTCCTTTCCTTCATCTTTCTATTTTTATCTATCTTTATAAGTTAAGGAGTGAACAGTTCTAATACAATGAAAATTGAAGCATTTCCAAAGAGATTAAGCATGAACTAGGAAAAAAAGGAACATATAAAGCCAGTTACTTTCAGCCTTCCTCAATGCAGACTTGAAAAAAGACTCCACTAATGCATTGCTTGAGGTCAGTAAGGTCCAATGGCTGACAGTACTAAGAAACAAATGAAACAGTTCCTTGTATGCTGCCATGAAGAAATGATAGCAGATAAATCAAATGAAAATAGAAAACAGTGCAGAATGAGCAAAGATGTCTTACAGAAATAAAGTAGGGTTACAACTTTTTCATATACGTTGAACCACCATGACTTCTCTTTTCATACCTAAGACATCATCGAAATGTATTACTACCTGCTCCTATAACTTCTCTTCATGTCAGATATGCCTCTAAAATTGGTGCAAGTTAGTTTTCTTCATAGCTATGTTTTGTTCTTCTGGCAGAACATGATGATAATGCAGCAATGTTATGGCTGTTGCTAAACAGTGCTAGCACAGCATCAAGGCTTTCTCTCTTTTTCCCACATTGAGCCTGTTCTTAGCATAGGATAACAAGAAGCTGGGAGAGAAAACAGTGGGCACAGTTAAACCAAATTAGGCAAAGGGATATTCCATATCATGTAACACAATGTTCAGCAGCAAGTACTGGCATAGAGGAAGAAGGTGAGTGAGGGGTTGCCTCGCAATGTGGCTGATGCTCAGTGAATGGCTGGGCATCAGTCTGACTGTTGGAGATGACAAGTGATTTCTTTTGCATTGTTTCTGGTTTTTGTTTTTCTTTGCTTTATTTGTTTGTTTGGGGGTATTTTTTTTGGTTTCTTTTCATTTCTGTTTTGAGTTTGTTTGTTTGTGGGATGTTTTTATCTGGTTGTTTTGTGGGTTTTTGGTTTTTTTTTTGTTTGTTTGTTTGATTTGGTTTTCCCTCTTTCATTCATCTATTAAATTGTCTTTACCCCAACCCAGGAATTTTCTCACTTTTGTTTTTCTTATTCTCTCCCCCATCCTGCTGAGTGAGGGGAATGAGTGTAAGGTTGCTTAGTTACTTAGCTGCTAGTTGGGGCCATCCCATCACAGGAGGCTACGTAAAAATAGCTTTAAATTTAAATAGTATTTATATCTTTAATATAAAATTTCAGAACTCTTAAAAGAGAACTTCATGCTACTCTAGAGAGCCCATGGTGACATGTTTTACTATATTACAATGCTCTTGCCGTACTCAATTTGTGAAGCAGAGCTGAAAATCATACACAGTTGTGCAATACAAACTTCTATGTAAACAAAAGGATTGTGCTTTTCATATCTGAGAAAGAATATTAGTAATTTGACTGCAAAACCATTTCTTATGAACTCTGTGACCAAAGAGCTTATCAGCCCTCCTTCCCCTCAATTGTATAATACATTCTATGGACAAGATAATACTCACATCTTTAAAATATCAGTGAATGACACTAGTTACTCAATAAGCATCACAAAAATGAAGTTTAGAGTGACCAGATGAGTATCAGCTGGGTTTTTACGTTTGTTTGTTGTTTTGTTTTCCTACCCTACCATTCCATCTGACATTGCAGTTATTCTAGTACATAAATTCAGAGAACATAGACAAAAAAGAGTCCTGGTTTTGTTAAAAACAAGACCAGTTTCTCTTTTAGTGAATTTTCCATTCAGCTAAGTTCTTTTAAGTAACTGCACTTCTCTGAATTTGGCTTCTTGTTTTTTTCAGACAGTAGCAATGGAATGCAAGGTCTCTGATAAAATTACGCACATCCCACAAGTGAGAGGCGCATATTTGCAAGGAGAGGCAAGCAGAACAGGTGATTAAAATTGACCCAGTATTCCATCCCATCCATGCCGTACACCCTATAAAAGTGGGAGATCACAAAGTTCTCTCTTCTCTTCAACTATGGCCAGCATCTGAAGAGGACCCTGCCTGTCGTCCCTGGGATCCGAGGCCTGGTTCCAGACCCTGCATCCTTGAATCCAGTTCCGGTTTGCTATGGAGTCGAGCCCAGGACTTCGGGTGCCTGTGCTGCAGCTGTGCCAGGAAATTCAAGATTGGTTTTGTATACTTTGTATTATTTTCTCTATTTTATTAGTAGCATTAGTAAAGCAGTTTTAACTTTTTTTTCCAACTTGCAAGTCTGTTGCTGTTTTCCTCCCATTCCCTTTCCTTAGTGGGGGAACTGAGGCTGGAGTTAACAGAGAGCATCTGCCACAGTTTGTTGTCACCCTGCATTAAACGGTGACAATAACGGTGACAGGGCACAGGTGTCGTTCCCCACATATTTGGTATGCCTGTGTTATTGGGAAACAGGCAAGGCACAGGAGGTCTGTAGGTGAAACTAGTACACCAGGTTACACTTTACCCTGATGAACAAAATGCTCCTGAAGATGAATAAAATTAAAAATGACATAAAATGAAAGAAACACATTAATAAGAATAACAACAGAAATTGACTAAGGAAAATTCAAAAGAAAGGGGAAAACACATTCATAATTTCCAATTAAAAAAAAAAAAACAACAAAAAAACCAAACAAAAAACCAAAACAACCAAACAAAAAAAAACCACACACACACACATCAAAAAAACCCCACAAAACAAAATTTTTAAAAAAAGCACCAAAAAGTCCCCAAACCACACAAAACCAACCAACCAAACAAAACCAGTCACAGAATCACAGAATCACAGAATCACTGAACATTAGGGATTGGAAGGGACCTTGAAAGATCATCTAGTCCAATCCCCCTGCTGGAGCAGGAACACCTAGATGAGGTTACACAGGAATGCGTCCAGGAGGGTCTTGAATGTCTCGAGAGCAGGAGACTCCACAACCCCCCTGGGCAGCCTGTTCTAGTGTTCTGTCACCCTCATTGAGAAGAAGTTTCTTCTCAAATTTAAGTGGAACCTCTTGTGTTCCAGTTTATACCCATTACCCCTTGTCCTACCACTGGTTATCACCGAGAAGAGCCTGGCTCCATCCTCACGACACTCACCCTTTATGCATTTGTAAATATTAATAAGGTCACCCCTCACTCTCCTCTTCTCCAAGCTAAAGAGACCCAGCTTCCTCAGCCTTTCCTCATAAGGGAGATGCTCCACTCCCTTAATCATCTTTTTTGTCCTGCGCTGGACTCTCTCCAGCAGTTCCCTGTCCTTCTTGAACTGAGAGGCCCAGAACTGGACACAATAGTCCAGATGTGGTCTCATCAGGACAGAGTAGAGGGGAAGGAGAACCTCTCTCAACCTACTAACCACTCCACTTCTAATACACTCCAGGATGCCATTGGCCTTCCTGGCCATAAGGTCACAGTGCTGGCTCATGGTCATCCTGCTGTCCACCAGGACCCTCATGTCCCTTTTCCCTACACTGCTCTCTAATAGGTCATTCCCCAACTTATACTGGAACCTGGGGTTGTTCCTACCCAGATGCAATACTCTACACTTTCCCTTGTCATATTTCATTAAATTTTTCCTGCCCAACTCTCCAGCCTGTCCAGGTCTCACTGTATGGCAGCACAACTTCCAGTGTCAGCCACTCCTCCTACCTTGGTGTCATCAGCAAACTTGCTGATAGTCCCTCTATTCCCTTATCCAAAGCATTGGTGAATATATTGAATAATACAGGCCCCAGGACTGACCCTTGAGGCACTCCACTAGATACAGGCCTCCAACTGGACTCTGCTCCATTGACCACAACTCTCTGGCTTCTTCCCTTTAGCCAGTTCGCAGTCCACCTCACTACCCGATCGTCCAGACACTCCCTCAGTTCAGCTGTAAGGATGCTGTGGGAGACTGGCAAGATATAATTCAATCAGGCAAGATATAATTCTAACTCTAGAAAAACAGTAAATATATACATTGAAAGCAAAAAAAACCTCTCAATAATTGACCTATAGCCAGGGCACCTGTCCCCTGTATGTTAATAATAATTGTTCATCTATCAGTAATAATCTCTCTACACTTTCTTTTCTATTTATATTTAAATTTAAAAAAAAAAAGGCAAAGACAAAAGTCACTTGGGGGTTGGGAGGGGGATTGTGCAGTGGGGGTAGCAGGCATTGTAGATAAGAATTTTCCAAAACCAGCTTGAACTATTTGTCTGAAAATCTAATTCAGCTTAACAGATAGAGTACTGTAGACCACTGCTTTTATTCTGTTAATGTTTCACCAACCAAATCTGTCAAACTATACAATTTCTTTCATCAGTAAAATAACTTGTGAGGAAAAGCAACTGTTTCACTTTCCAAATGAAACTCCAGCTCTAAAAGAATACGTAGGGAGAATACCTTCAAAACTGCAGTCCCTGCAATTACCCACATTCTTTCCCAGAGGACAGTAATAATTGTCAGTCATCAAGTTTATTTAAAGCTGTAACTTAGATTATACCTTTTTACCCTTATTTCTACGAAGCAATGTTACTGTATCAACTCCTGAAATACTTTGACTATCAGTTTCTTTATCCATTTTTTAGACATTTGATCCAACAACAAAATAACAGCCCTAGCTAAATTACCTGTTTCTCTACACAGTTATTGGATAGTTATGATCTGTATAAGCACAAACCTAAAACAAGTTATTATATAAGAAGCTACCTGACCATATATACAAAAAAAAAAAAAAAAGAAACAGAAGAGCGGAATTTTTCTTTAAAGCCACTCATTCTATGTGTTGGGTAACTTTCAGGGGAGGTTATTTGCACTTAGATTTGAAACACGCTCATTCATTTCCTGAACTCTACCTTGGGGCAGGATATATAAGTGCCCTGGTTATGTTACAAAAAGAAATGGGCAACTCCTGCTTCAATCTAATAAAAGTGATCTGAGCATGTCTAAGAAATCAAGCTTTTCCAGGGATAAAATTGGAAGTGATTTTAATTTGTGAAACCTTGGGACTAAAGTCCTACTGCACAGCACAGACCAAGAGAATTCACACAACCAGCAGCTGTGAAAAGGGGTAGTAAGAATCACAGTCTTGGATGAGGAACTTAAGTCCTACACAAACTTTGCTTTGGACACCTGTTTATATGGCTTCCAGACTAACCAAATTATCAGTGATATTATCTGATAACCAATGCTAGGTTATCTGACTAATGGCTGATGACCATAAACACAGGGGAGCAGTGATAGGTGTAGGAACCCCAGTAACCTAATAATTTAAAAAGAAGCACACTGAACTGGTTACTTTAAAGGTCATCAAAGGAAAATGATGAGATGGTTGCTGCTGGTAAGGGCACCAATCAAGGTGGGCAAACAGCAAAACTCTCTCCCTGGGAAGCCAAGCACATTAAATGGGGTGATTGGGATATAGGGCCTATTATGGGGCAAGAGAATTAGGAGATAAAGCAGAGAGAATATTTGGTATTGTGTAAAACTTACTGTGAGATGTTCAGGGAAAGGACCAAAGACATGGAAAAGGAGAGGTCAAGCTGGATCTGTGAGGGATAAACATGGGAAAATAGAGAGAAAAGGGGACAAAAGAGGCTAGTCTCATGCAAACAGGTTGCTGGTCAGCATGCTTGCCTGGCTGAGCCCTGCACAGCACTGTGGCCCACTCTGTCTCTTTAGCAAAGTCTGTCTTCTGCGTGGGTGCACCCTCAGCTCTGAGTGTGCATGTGTGAACTTGGAGCTGGACTACCCTGCAACCACAGTGTGAGGTCTGAATGCAAGCAACTGGAGAGGGATCTCAAATGTCAGGAGCTCATAGGTACAAGTGCTGCAAATGGGGGAAACAGTGGGCTCTATGGGTCAGCTACTGCACAGGCTGAATGTCTAAGACCAGGTACACAGAGATTGGTAACGTGCGTGTGTGCGTGCTGCTGGAACAGGAGAAATGAAGCTCTCCACAAATGGTTTCCCCAACAAAATAAATGAAAATGGGATTGGGATAGAAGATCACCTATGCGTAAAAATAAAAAGGAATGTTAAGTGCAACCAAAAGAGGGTGTCTGAATCATTTGTTGAGCAACATATCAGTATGTGTGTTCATGATAGTGAAGTTATTCAGATGTTATACTGTATTGCTATTCACTTAGGCTAGAGAAAAATTACAAGCAATGACAGTTAATTAAATTTGGATAAATATGTATCTAATTGCATTACTAGGTAATCAAATTCCTCCCTGTATGAAAAATACCCTGCTATGTTCAATTACAGAAGTTAGTCTTCTTTGCCTACATATCTAGTGTCTTCAGCAGTCATTAATCATCCTGCTGCAAACTGGCTGATGGTTCTGATCTAGAACTGCCCCTTTTATCAATGATTTTGATACAAAATGTGTATTCTACAAGTATTATGACTTGCAAGGGAAAATTTCAGTTTTGTTAAAAATTAGTAATTTTCTTTTAGAAAACTTTTTCCAATTACATAGAAAAAATCCATACAAGTCAAACTGTACTGAAGCCAAAGATAACGTGTTTTCCATCCTTTTCAGTCCACAGCTAGGCTGGTGAGGAGATACAGATCCCACAGCTTTCAAATTCGACAAAGTGAGCAATACCTTCAGACATCTCAAAATCTGTTCAGCAGCAAACTAGAAATCCTGGGAAGCCTAGGTCTACAATCTGTCCAAGATTCTCCATAGATGCAATGTCTAGAAGTGGGGATTTAAGACTGTTTAGAAGTTTGCAGGAGGAAGAGGGAAGGTGTCAAAAGCCTAGCTAAAAGGTTGAAATGAAACATTTTTTCTCTAAATAAAATTTTTTAATTTCTATTCTGCAGAATATGTCATCTGGTCACTCCACTAAAGAGGTTTTTCACCATTAGTTTTAGTTTCAGAATACCAAACAGAATTTTCCATTTGAAATCTGGGGAAATACATCTGTTTCTGGAAGAGATGATCCTTTCTTATGCATCCCTAAACATAAAACCAGATTGCAGACCTCCTGAAAGATTTTCCACAGCTCTTTAAAAATTACAGTTTAAAAATATGTTATGTATATTTGTACATACACACACACATACATACGTACTATATGTAAATATTTTTGTCCAATGTCTAGTGACTGGTCCATTTAAATGATATTATTCCGCTGCTTTGGCCACCTAATAGAGGGTTGCTTTTTTTTTCCCTTCTCCCCTCTTCATCTGATGGAAATATGTGTTCTTGTAACAAAAAGCTTAATTTCTGAGCATTTATGTCTGGTTATGGGAACAGCTGCAATTGCACAGATTGAAGAAAGATCTATTTTTTCCCAGTGGCTAAAGCAGAAAAGTACTGTGTACCTTCATCTGTCACTGACATGCGATGTGACCTTTTTATATATAGTTTCTTCATCTGTAAAACAAAGATTATATTAACCTACTATACATCAGAACATTAACTTAATTAACGTTTTGGGAAAATAAAGCTTTGAAACAGCTAGATGAAAAGCACTTACAAGATAAATAGTACTGCTTCAAATCAAAATACATTTGAGTTGAATTTATTAAACTAGCTGTTTCTAACACCAGGATTCATGTAGAAAAGAGAGATCAAATTCCTGTTGATCATCCCAGTCCCTTACAAAAACATCTGAGGAAGGTTACTTGCACTTTTGGCACTCATATTTCCAAAATTACATTCTGAATAAACTAGTAGATTTGTAGTAGCTGTATGGTTAGATAAGTTTATAAATAAGGGGAAGCAAAGAGACCAGATCCTCATTCAGAAGTAGGCTTTACATTTATGAATTTCTAATAACTACCACAGCAACATGTTGCAGTATCATAAACATGGACATCATGGAATTACTATATCTTAGGTCTGAATAAAAGAAGTAGATAAGAAGTGGAAATGCTAATAAAAAGTAACAGAAACATGAATCAAACCTGCTAAAATAGAAAAATTTCATTTAAAACATCTGTAACCATCTTTGGACAAGTTCTTAAAGATTACTTCCACTTGGAGGACTGCCACTCCATTCTTACCAGTGCATCTTTTTCACATTCATTTAACCTACATTGCATAAATACTAAAGAATGATCCCTAAGTCTGTGATAGGTATTATTTCAGTCATTAGTACCCATTATTATCAGCATTTATTTCCAATGTGAATCAAAATCATTCATATTTATTTTAACATTTAAGCTAAGCTAGAAATTAAAACTTATTCTTAACTATTTTGATAAAAATGAGGAAAACTACCTTGGGCTTTGGCATAACTTTTCCAACTTTCCAACTTGCAATCTCTTAAACACAAAAGTAATATAAGTAAAGAACAAGAAAAAAGTTAAGAAAAATTCAGTATGCATTTCCTATTAAAAGAGTTAATGCAGTAATGGCAGTAATAAAAATAAATACTGACAATCTCAAAAACTGAAAATCTAACAGCTACCATGTTGTGCTCCACTGAGAACTCAACCAAGTATGACATGGTTTGACTCAGCTTTCCTGTGACATTTCCTTTCTTAGGCATACAAAATCAAGCTGAGATGTTACTGGATGGCTCTTCATAAGAAATGAAGCTGAATTAGTTTAATCAAATGAATTAAAATAATAGAAATAGCTCTTGTTTCTTTCACTATAACCATCATCTTCCCCTTGCCACTGTTACCTTTTATTTCCGTTTTTTAAATCTCACCATAGGTGGTATCTTGAATTTTAAAGGGTAGCCTTTCACTGTATGTTTGCAGATATGAAGAACAACAGTATCTCAGTCTTATATTTCATAAAATATAACAATAATAAAGTACCTTATTATATCCCTGCCTTAGAAAGTAATTCAGCTACAAAGTTTTTCAGAACAAGTATGCCAAGAATACACGTTTGTATACTTATACATACTATTAGTTGACTACATGTCTAATGACAGTAAAAGAAAAATTAGCAAACCATGGTGAAGAAGGAACATTAGTTCTTTACAGAGCACTATGATACAACAAAATATTGATACTGATTTGGTTTATTTATTTCTGGATCTAGTGAACAGAATCCACTGGATTCAGTTATTTGGGCCATGTCATGATAAATGAGAAGGTGACACTGATCTCTAGAGATGGAATTTAAGACTTGGTTTCTGGAGATATTTAATTCAATGTATAACTTGAAAGTATTTGGATAACTGTGAAGAGTCCACAACACTCCCCTGAAAGTTCTGTCCATTCTGTACAGCATTGTTTGAAGTCTTCCTATAGAAAACATTTCTATATAATTTAGACTTAATACTCTTATACATAACTTTCAATATATTAACATCTCTGCTATCATCAGTGGAGTTTCACCTCTACTGACTTGTAAGTTTTACTTTTCTTCTTAGAAATAAACAGAGATCAAAGACAACCCTAGCCCAAAATTTAAAATTAATATTTTCACCAAAAAAAAAAAGAAACAAAAAAACCCCACATAGGTAGGATTTGTCTTTTATTTTACAACTCAATTTCTCAGTTATTTCTCAATCTTGTAATAATATGACTGATCTGTGCATTTCCCAGTGCAATACTTTCAAATTATTTTCCTCTGCATTTAATTTGAATGATATCTACTACATTAATTATTATCTAAATTCAAAGGGAGTAAGGTGGAGGAGAAGAGGAGAGAAATGTAAAAATACAAGGTAGCAGCTTTTTGGAGACTTCTAACAATGTTTAAAATTGACAATTCAAAAGGTAAAAAAGCTACTAAATAAAAAATGTTCTTGCACTACTACACAATATATTAATTAATATGGGTATGCAATAACTAAACCACATTTCTGGAGATACCCCAAGGCAGGCAAAAAGTAATATCTAATATCCTTTGATCCATTTTGTGAAAGTTTAAGTATACTTTTTGAGCAGAATCTCAACTTGTGCTCTGATCCATAAGTAAAATCCAGAAGCCAAAATGCAGGACTCGTTCAATTCCTTAACCAATCTTCTCTAGGAAAGATCAAACGTTAATTATGTCCTTTGGCATAATGGGTGGACAGCCCTTATCGTCTGTTACTGGTACCCATCTCCCCATAAGCTGAATTCCTGATTAAGAGCACCTAATCTTAAAAGCAGGAGAAATGTAAAAATAAATATTGAAATGAGCTGAACTGAAAAAATTCCATTGAAAACCAAGCTTCTGTTCACAGTTTTGTGAGCACGTATGTGCTTTGCTGTATTTGCAGTTATATAGGGTGTTTCAAAAAGATGGACCCAGTTTGAAATCACTTTGTCTCTGCAATTTGGTCCATCTTTTTGAAACAACCTGTATTTAGACCAGTCACTTCAGCACAATGTCATTTCAAACATTTCCCGCTCCCTTCCTTACTCCTCCTTTCCCTTCCTCTCTTCCGGAGGTAAGCATTAATTAAAAGTTCTGAAGTAACAAACAAACAGGCAATCAACACCAAGATAACTTCACTTTCTCAGACAGTGCCACCTTGTTGAATTGCTAATTACACACAACTCTGAATGAGCAAGAAAAAGAATGAGTTCTCAATTCATCATACAGTTTCACTGATAATGATACATTTATTTTCTGTAAGCCATTTCTTAAACCATTGCTTCTTCAAGAACTGGAAGCAATTGCACTTTCTGCCCAACCAGTGAAGTCCTTCCAATTCAACAACAGGGTGAACTGAAATCTCACTCTTCAAACTGTCTATGGCTTTGACTGGATTTGGAAGTACCCAGCTCAGCATGAAAAGTGTTTCTTCTCAAAACTTCCCTCAAAAAGGGATTATTTTGTTTGTTAGATACATTCTTACAACAGTTGTATGTTCAAATATACAAATGATAACCACATATTTTCAAAAAGTTTCTATACAGGATAATGAGGGTAATGAGGATGAATTTTGTAAAGATTTATTATAAAACTATGAACTACTTCTTGGCACATGCAGTTCTTCAGCTTTATTACTTTGACCAATGCTGAGAATTTACATTTTATCACAGTTATGCACCTGTTGCCTGATCTCAGTTTAAGGCTTAAAATGTATGTCCCTGTTTAGAAAAAAATCTCAAAGAACCTATTGGTCTTATATTCAGAAGCATCAAATTGCTACCATTATTTACTTGCAACTGTGTACAAAGCAACCAAGAAAGTGAAGTATGAATCACTATAATCATATAAAGAGGGTAATACTTGCAGCAGTAATAAGACATATGATAAGGAACAATAGGAATTGTGATTTTAGTTGGGAAAAAAAATCTAAGAAAATAGTCTCTCAGAATTAAATTATAGTCTATTACATAGCACAGAGCTTTTCAAAATTGCAAAACTGCTGTCTTTATTTTATTATGCACCCGAACTAGCAGCTCTCATAAACTTTCCAAATTCAATTGCTCCTACCCCAGCCCAATTTTCCCATCCAATTTGTATTAATCCAATCACAGCACTGAATGGTTCCCTTGCGAGAATGCTGGCCCTTAAAAGAAAAGGCTAGATGTAGTTAAGGTACTTAACAACAACACTATACATTTCTTAAAGAAATCAAATTAATAAACTTGAAAACTTCACCTTATGAGGTCAAATTTTAGTGAATATTTCTATATTTGTGTGTTTAAAGTTGGGAGACTTACTATTAATACAGTAGTAACAGTAAACAGAAACTCAAATCAGTATTCTCTTTCAAAACTCCTATAGATTTTTAGTAACCCATGAGCCTAGACAAATCATAAACAGCAATGTAACACCAGCTACACCACTGAGAGAGGAATACACAAGAACATACATGAGGATGAGAAATGCTCCAGTCAAAAGAAAATTCACAAGGAGACTATGTAGAGACACCATGAGAGAGACTGTGGTTGTCTGACGCATGCTGCACCTCATCACTCCACAACAAAGAACATCTTCAGGACTTTAAGTCTGCCATATTTTGCCAATAATGATTCAACCACTATTGTTGTTGGGTTTTCCCCCTTTGTTTACTAATACAGTGCCCTTGTAGAGCATGTGGGAGATGGCACTCGCATTTGCATGAAGCACAACTGTCCATTTTTGAAGTAGGCAGCAGTTAAATGCAGAAAAAGAAAGTGTGACACGGGAGGCAGTCTCACCAAAGGTTCCGTTGCAAACCTGAGAGTTTAGGGCACCTCTGAATGCAAAGCAGCTGCATGATCCCCTGGACTCAGAGAGTTTGTTCTCCAGGCTGGGGTGGATCAGGTCAAGAATGCTCAATGAACCTCCAGGAACAGCTAGTAACATGTTCAGCTTAAATCTTTTACCTTTTCATACTATGCTGCTCTCTCAAAAGTCATAGAGAACATTGAGAGCAGTAAGTAAAATACGAAAAAGCAAAAGACATTGTTGACATAAGAAATTCGACACTATCTTGACTGTACCAGCTATGTATCTGATGCAGGGTAAGAAGCTTCCATAGCTCAATTCCAAGAGAAAAACTAGAGGAAGAGATACTAAATCTTCACAGATTAAGTTTCTTCTCTTCCTGACTTTGCATTCTCAATTGGTATGATCTTCATTACAAATTCAATTTAATTGAATTCAATGTAACAGTTTAAGAAAAATGAGTCTGATTATTTGCTGCCTTCTTTGTATAATATAAATGACTATGCTGCTTCCAGGAACCAGTTAATACTTGTAATGAGAGCATCCCTCTGTTAGTACTGGATCTAATACTTTAAATCCTTTCACACACCTGCATTGTCATTCTCAGGTGTGTTCTGGTAGAGACTATATTACATAAGCAAGGCAGTATCACTGGAGTGAGTCAGTCCCTAAATTCTTTATACCATTACCACACAAAAATGGAATTAGAAAGAACCTAAAACCTCAACAGAAGTTTAGCTTTTTTAAAAGTATTTGCCAACTCCATTTAATAAATCTTCTGGATTCTTGGAAAAAATGTAAGAACAGATCAACTGGGACAAGATTAAATAATTCATGAAGTGATAATAAGGAAAATATAGTCAGTATACGTGTGCCAAGAAAATATGCACAATGGTTTGAAAAAGAAGTTACAATATGTTTTCTGTCTCCTAAGTGAGTAATTAATATTTCACGATGTCATTTCTGCTGCTTTCTCCTATTGAAGTAAATATATTTTGGTGATTAACAAGCAAACAGTGATATGCCTAGGGTCAGGCATCACTACCTGAGTGGTGAAATGACAAAATTCTTTTATTACTACTATTGTTCTGATTAATTTTATTTTTAGTTTTTAATCCTGCAGACAGAAGAGCAAGTTCAATAGTTTTAAGTACAAAATTTCCACAAGAAGTATATATCTTAACCCGCTATTGAATTTGCCCTAAAAAGTCCTTTAATCCTTTTATGCCAAAAATGCTTTTAGTCCCCTGAAAGCCTATATATAATGGTGCCTATGGACTAAATACAACATGAACACTGACATCAGTTAAAAAAAAAAGTCCCAAAAGGAAAAGGAAAAAAAAAAATAAAAGGCTAATTATCTTTAAGTGATTTAAAGGACTTGCCAAATTTTCTCCTTGGTGGAACCATTAGAATTCCTGTTGATGTAGGGAATGAATGATGTTTAATTAATACTATCACAAAAGACAAGCAGAAGAGAAGTAAATAAACACTCATCCACGTACCAAATTCTTATCTGAGTTAGAGCAGCACAAAGTTGTTAAAAGTAGAACCTTTGAATAACCCCTTTTTCTTTTCTTTTTTTGTGATGTTTACTTTCTGTCTCACAGTCTAACAAAATTTTATCTAAGATATGATGGCCACTCAATATTATCTTCTGCATCCCTGATTTCCTCCTGGGACTTTCTATGCAATACATGCAGAGCAGCATCTCAGAACTGTGACCCACATCTCTGTGGGATCTGGGATGAGTTGTGTTTTAGAGGCTACTCTCTCATCTTTTTGATTGCAGACTTCTAAATTGCCTCAAGTCCCTGACTTAGGCAATTTACTTACTGCAATGAAATGCTGGGCACTCAGTGAGAAAAATGTAGGATTGAGTATTCAGATCTGTTCAGCCTACTTCTGGACAAACATACATCATTCTATGTCTCTAGAAACAATAAATGGAAACAGCAATCTCACACTTTGCAAGAAAGACTGTTATGATAACAAATAGACAATAGAAAAGGGACTGCCTTGAAAAACAAAAATGCTTTAGCATGTTAGCATGATCTCAAATACTTTCAGTGGTCATAGGCACGAATGATATACCATCTAGGATAAAACACTGATTAATGATCAAATTCTCATTTTCCTTCCTTTGGAACCTTTCAATAGTGACAACTCCCAAGCATGTCTAATTTAAATGGGAGCTGAAAACACGTATGGTGTTAATTACTAGAACTTGATACTTTCATTGCCAACAGATGTAGGCTTGTATGTGGATACCTAAAAGATAGCAGCCTGTTGTTTCAAGTCATCACTTAATTGTGGTCCAGGCCAACTGTTATTAAATCCAGTTCTTATTATAGGCCATTTTGAAGATGTTCCTTTAAAAACAAAACAAAAACAAACAAAAACCAAAACAGAACCTCTCTAAAATGGAGTGGGAAGAGAGGGAAAGAATAAATTTTGAGTACTATTATATTGAATTAATTATTTATATTGAATATTAGTAAGATACTAGTATAAATTTTTCATTTTTAAAATCCATTTTTTGGCTGCCATTCTCCAAATAAGTGGTTAATATCATTAACTACATTACTAAGAAAATCTAAGAGTTTGTTTTGTCGTGTTTGTTTGTTTGTTTTAAATATAAGAAGGGAAGGATTGAAATAAAGTGAAAAGATATTCTCTTGCTCATGAAGATTAGGTACCTGTGCAAACATCTGGATATCTGCCCATGCAAGTTACTGTGTACTATTCATGCGTGAACAAGCACATTTTGTGTGGCAAGAGCTCTTCAAAATCAGCTTCTAAGGAGCTAGCTGGAAAGAAATAAATGAACAAGCAAATGAGAAACAGGCAATACTGTCAGCCCTCTAGGTTCAGAGAACTTGAAACACATGATGATTCTGAATGTCTTGGTTTCCTTGGCAAAAAAATGAAAGAATTGTTCAGGTCCCCAAGAGATCCATGATTCTCAGTGTTTAAAAGCTTTTTAATCTGGATTTGTTGAATTATACGCAGATTTGAGGACTTCATAATCTTCAAGCAGGAGGATTAATCACTTAATACCTAGCAGAAAATGTTCCACAAATATACCGAAACATAGGCATGACAGTTCATGGAGTGTTTTAATCAAAAACAAGACTGAACAGAACTGTGAGGAGGAAAGGCTTTCCATCATTTAATTTACTGAATAAACACTTCAAAAATGTATTTGGAAAAAGTAAAGAGTAATAAAATGGGCACTAATTTAATCAAAATGTTCTTGAAAAGTAAGTTCTCTTAAAGCTCAGTTAAGTGTCCTTCAAAATCACATATCCAAAGGCTCCTGCAAAATGTCAGTAGCAAAAAACTGTTCTTTATGATAATACAGCATCCAAACCCAAACTACCATATTACCTCTGTGTAGATTTTTTACATATGTCACCATGCCATTTGCTGTGCTACTCCATGAAATAAACGGTGCAGTTATGATTATGAGAACAGCCTTAATGAATATCAACAGCAGCATACACCGAGATTTAGGACTGGGCTGTGCCATTATGCAGTAACTTACAGAAGTGGATTCACAGCTACCAACTACTTAGGGCAGCTGTAGGATCTACTCCACATAGGTATCAGAATAAGGCTTCTATAAAGCAAACTAATAAGCTATTTTATGATTTAAAGCAAGCTATATTCCCTGTCTCGGATCTTGCCTGATACATTATGTTAAGAGAGGAAGGAAGGGTTATACATTTAGTGAAAGTGCTTAACAAGTGCTTTTCAATGTAAAGTTATAACACAAGAAAAGGCCCATCAAGGCAGTTAGAAAAGAAAACAAACAAGCAAACAAGCAAACAAACAAACAAAAAACCACAAACTAAACCAAAACAAAAACCACACAAACAAAAAACCCCCACCAAAACACAAACTGAGTATGCAACCTTCACTCCAGGCGTAAGCAATCTCCCTGACCCCGCTAAGGGACAAGAATTCCAATTCTATGTCACTTCCAAATTAGAAAGTGGTTTTACCGGTCAACCTGCCATTTTCCTAATGATAACAGCTTACTTTTTCTCTGCCCAGTTTTGCAGTCCTGAGTTAAGTGAAGATTAGAAATGAATGATCCTTGTACTTATTAGTGCAAAGGACGAATAAGGAATGCTGGAATTCGTCTCTGACACAGTCATGCTAAAAGAAAAGCAATACTGGTATTTTTCTCAAGAACATGATGATAGCTAAAGGTCACATGAAGATTAGTCCATCATACAGGAAATACCATTTAAGTCTTCCACCAACTGAAAGAAGACATTAGCCTTATTACTATGAATCATAATGAAAGGGCCAACTGTGCTTCAGAAAAATTTATCTTATTCTCACCCGTCTGATTCTCAATAAATCTATTGGTTTTGTGCCCCCCACAGGCACTCACACACATAAACATCACTTTGCACACTGTCACTATGCCACATCTTTTTCCCAGAGACTTGTTCAAGAGAGATACTTTTGAAGGAAAAGAAATGGAAGAGCAAAAAGGAATGAGAAATATTACAGTATCTGATGTTTAAATACTTCAGTGTAAGCACTTTGTATTGACTATTAAGAATGTGAAATAATTATCAACACTGAGCTGGGACAATATTTATAATTTCTTTTGCAAATAAAATTTTGGTTTGAAATGAAGAAGAATCTTAAATTCTGACAGTAGTACATTGGTAAACACTAGTGACTACACCAGGGAGTTTAACTGGACTTTTTTTTTTTTAATGGTTCCATACCATTTCTGTTTTAACAACTCATTTTGCTATTTACAGAGACATGCTATTCCACTTACTTTCTTGATTTTTTTTTTAATTTAAAACTAATGTTGTGAGGTCTTCAAGAAATATCATAAAATGTTTTAAAGTCAGCAGAATCTGATATAATTTTTATATGCAGTGAACCTTGTAGTAGTATGCTTCAATTCTTGTTATGATATCTTAAAATTTCATAAATGTTCTCCCTTAATTTATTAATTTCAGGTAGTTATTAAAAAGCAGTCCAAGTAAAAAGAGTGTTTGTTGAATAATGTGGTTTCCTGGCACATAGAAGTGGACTTATACAATCAAATTCTGCAGAATTATTCAAACATTTGCCTGTATTTTTTATCTTTCCAATTCTGACAGATTTTCCTTTTAAGATCTATCCATTCATGTTTTTACTTTTGTAGACATCCATTTGATGAACAGAAAAATTAAGCATGCACTTTGAAAAAAAAATGAATCTAATTTTCATTTTAATTCAGAACAATGGGAATTTTCCTGTGCTAAGACTGTGTTTAATTACTATTGATACTCAAAACAAGAGTCTTGGTTTTTTGACAACGATATTTTATGTGAAAACATTAATACGAATTAGATTACTGTTATATCATGGCAGAAGTCATTTGGTATAAGTGCTAAATAAATGTTAGGAAGTTTGCTAGAAATGTTTGTTAGGTTTGGTCGGTTGCTTGCTTGTTTTTTTGTGTGTGCTGTTGTTTTCTTTTTGGTTTTGTTTGTTTGTTTGTTTTACTATGTAATGAATCATTTGCAAGATTTTGTAGCTTTTAAAGCATACAGCATAAGACGGGTCCTTACAGTTAAAAGCAGGGAAAAAAAAAGCTCACTGAAGATCTTCCGCTAATACAAAGACCACAAACAAGGTAATTATATTTGCCATATTCTTCAAAATGGTGGAGTTGTCTGAAGTGTATGGCTAGACATCAGACAGATGCTTTTATTCCTAGCTTTAACTTTTACCACAGTATCACAATATAACAGTATGTTTGGGATTGGAAGGGACCTCAAAAGATCATCTAGTCCAATCCCCCTGCTGGAGCAGGAACACCTAGGTGAGGTTGCACAGAAACATGTCCAGGCGGGTTTTGAATGTCTCCAGAGAAGGAGACTCCACAACCCCCCTGGGCAGCCTGTTCCAGTGCTCTGTCACTCTCACTGAGAAGAAGTTTCTTCTCAAATTTAAGTGGAACCTCTTGTGTTCCAGTTTGTACCCATTACCCCATGTCCTACCACCGAGAAGAGCCTGGCTCCATCCTCACAACACTCAGCCTTTAAGTATTTGTAAATATTCATAAGGTCACCCCTCAGTCTCCTCTTCTCCAAACTAAAGAGACCCAGCTCCCTCAGCCTTTCTTCATAAGGGAGGTGCTCCACTCCCTTAATCATCTTTGTTGCCCTACGCTGGACCCTTTCCAGCGGTTCCCTGTCCTTCTTGAACTGAGGGGCCCAGAACTGGACACAATATTCTAGATGTGGCCTCACCAGGGCAGAGTAGAGTGGAAGGAGGACCTCTCTCGATCTACTAACCACCCCGCTTCTCATACACCCCAGGATGCCATTGGCCTTCCTGGCCACAAGGGCACAGTGCTGGCTCATGGTCATCCTGCTGTCCACCAGGACCTCCAGGTCCCTTTCCCCTACACTGCTCTCTAATTTGTAATTTTACTTTACTCCTTTGCAATTAATTGTAAAGAGAAAAATCAACATTAGATATTTCTCTAAAAATAATTTACTTCTTATCTTATTATATCCCAGAAATCTCATTTTTGTTTTGCCACACCCCTATCCCTGCCCTGCGCCACCCCCCCCCCCCAAACTGTATTTATGCTATCTTGAAATTTATACCAAACAATTAAAAAAAATAGGACTCCGGTTAAATATCCCACAATGTGTTGCTACACTAACAGATAAATACAGAAGTGATGTTACAACCTGTCCATAAAGAATTCAGCAGAAACTGAATCACAGGCTTTACATTCCCAGGCACGATGTCTGAAAAATGTTTTTCTGATTGTACAGATAACTTTTCATAACAAAATTAATACCAGTGTATTACCCTTCAGTAAACCACGTTTTCCCATTTTACATTCAGTGTCTTGCAGTTTATTCACTCCAGCCCCTAAACACTATGAAGAAAAATCTTTAACTTAAACATATTTCAACTACTTACTTTGTGTACTATTATGAACTTGCATTTGAAAGTTTTCATCAATATTATTATTAAATATTTTTTTTGCTATTACAGATTATATTTTTGTATTCTTTTTGTCTTTCCCAAACATGTGACTTCTGCTACTGTTCCTCAGTTACACTTCAACTGTGAAGCAAATGATACAGGAAAGATTGTTTTATCGAACAACATATCTATTGCCTAGAACAAGTACAAATTGCAAACGATGAGCAATTACTAAACTCCAGGAGTTTAAAACCAGAATTCTACTTTGGGCTTCTACCTAAAATAATCAGTAATATTAAATTATGCATTAATCAGAGTCATAATTATATAGACAGCTAAATTTGTACATACTACAGAAAAATGTAATTTAAGACTTAAGTTTTGTAAAGTGAAGAACATTTTTGTAAAATGAAAATGCATACTGAGTATACTGAGCATACTGAAAATGCAATACTGAGTATTTAGTAGTGCACCTGAAATTGTATTGTCATAATCAATACTAATATAAACGATTAAATAGGGCTAAAATATTTCAACTAACTGCAACATAAGTGGCATAATCCCCTAAGAAGATTTTTGTCCCCAGGACGATAAATTCTAATTGCATTTTTTGTCAGTACAAAGAGTTATGGAAAATTATTTGTAGTTACAAAAGCTCTATAGACTAGTAGAAGACACACATTCCCAAATGTGACTGGTGGATAAGATGCTTTGGTCCATCCATGAATGAAGGAATATCATTTTACAATTAAATATCATCCAACATTTTACATTATTAATTAGCATATATATCTGTTCAATAAAAGGTATTGCGATCACCCTATTAGTATGTTCGTTGACTGAATTTTATGTGCTTAAATTTAGGCATGCAAATTTATAACTCTACCTAAAGATCTAGTGAGGATTTAAGTGAACCAAGCACTCAAAACTCTTGATTTTTGACAGAAAGATTCATACTGTTAGTACTGCTACTGACTAGTCCTAGTCTTGTTGAAGAGAAAAGCTGTTTTCTGTCTTGTTTAGCTAACATTGTCTGTATTTTACTGATCAATGCCTACTGATTTTAGTCATTGTAAGCAAGGCATAAAATGCACAACATGGACTTTAAAGTAATTCCTGGAGTAATTAATGAGGAAAAGTGAGATGAATTAATATGTATTTATGGTGAAGAAAGTGGGAAATCAATTAAAGAATTATTGACAAGTCAGGATAAAAGGAAGAAAACGCTGAGGAAGTAAGTCATACTTGCCATGCAAGTTCAATATTAAATAGTACTATAGTACTATATTTAATTGGTTCTCTAGTGTGAAGTGCCAGTTTGATTCCTATTCTCGTGTCAGCACTCTTACTCTTCTCAAGGCACCCTACCCATTAAAAAAAAAAAAAAAAAAGGAGTCAGTCTCATGTGAATGCATCACCAAATTATAATTACTTCCCTTTTTGTAAAAAAAATTACATGTTCAGCTATTAATATGGTTGCTATCAATGTTAGGCCTACCATCCCACTTTGAAAGCACACCTTGATGACATTAATCCAGAATTATTTAATTTCCAGCTAAGGATGAGCTGGAAACATAATAGAACCTTTCTAAAGCCAGGTTGATTAAAGCAGCCCTATGAATGCAAACCAAGCTAAAAATAGGCATTAAATCATTTTAATCTTGTTATTAATTATAAAGAAAACGTCACAAAATGAAACCAATTTATATTATACAAATTGGTTTCTCTGCTCTAAAAGATCAAGAGAAATGGCAGGGCATTTTTTTAATGTGTGTGAGGGAGGAAAATTGTAACACTTGAAGACTCGTTTCATACAGCTGTGCATTTTACAGAAAGACAGGTGTTAAAAGATTCTGTGCAAACACAGCCTACAGATTTTAACATTTGGGTTAGATCCTCTTGGAAAACTGGAAGGACACCCAATTTAACCCAAAAGAACATTAAGTCTTAATAGCATTGCATCCCTAGGCTCATCCACCCTTGTCAAAAGCAGTATAGAGGACTGCTGATTATTTGAAAAAGACATATTGTGAATGCTTAGAAATCATGCCTGGCAGGTAAACATATCTTTACATTCAGCATCCAGTTGCACCCTCAACACAGACCTTCCTGCTCAGTTCACAGCAAGGTGCCATGAGGGTAATGGGCATCACCCCTGTGCAGTCTCACAGGTACACAGAAATGAAAAAAATGCACACAACAGCTTTATGACATTTATGGCGTATTAATAAACACACAGACAAAAAATGCTTTCCAAGAACCGGTCTTTTCTCCCCTGGACTACTGAAACACCACACAAGAGGACAGGAGCACATATCACATCTGACTGCCATTCTCCTTGGATGACCCACTTAGTGCTCAGACAAAGCTTTCAACAGACATGCATATAGGTTATTGACTGCATGACTTGTCACTGAGCCACACCAAATACATATAACACACATAACCATGATGTAAACCATCTTCTAGCATAACAATTTGTGCAAGTGGTCTTTGGATGTCTCTACTGTGAGACCTTTAAATGCTCACCAGGACTTTAAAAGAAGGGATGGCCAACCACCCTCAAACCTGGAAGACTTTCAGTTATCCCATGCAAATTCTTCTTGCAGACCTGTGGCTACCAAATCCATTGTACAGGAAGAACAATCTCTGTTCATTCCTGTATGGTTTCTGCAGGACCATTATTCATGGTCTGGAATAATTCTACATGGAGAGTCAACTTCATGTAATATAATACGTAAAATGAAAGATAGAATCATAGAATCATAGCATCATTTTGGTTGGAAGAGATCCTCAAGATCATCAAGTCCAACCATTAGCCTAACTCTGGCACAAAATCATGTTCCTAAGAACCTCATCTATACATCTTTTAAACACCTCCAGGGATGGTGACTCAACCACTTCCCTGGGCAGCCTGTTCCAGTGATAAATTTCTCCTCTCAGTGCTTTGCTACCCATTTTCTCAGACACATATGCACTGAAGTCATCCCACGTTTCCTTTCATTTCAGTGTTAGACCAATGTGTTGATATGAAAAGGATAGCAAAATAGCATATGAAACTAGAATTCAACATAAATTTAACCTGCATAATTCATAAGTTTCAAGGAAAATACACACACAAAAAATACCCCTTGTGTATAGTACACAGAGAATTCAGGAGGACTTTAAATCTTCTAAGAATTAAAAGCACCGATAATGTAAGAGTGTGGCATGCCATTACTGCAAAGAGGTTGTTCAGACCTTTCAGATATAAAATGGTGAAGCTTTTTTATCTAAAACCCAGGAAATGCTTGAGGACTCAATAATCCTCAAGTAAAAGCAAGAAAATATTGAATCCAAGAGTATAAGTGCATTGCACAAATTAACATACTTTAGTCAGTCTAAACCCACATAATTTGATTTCTCCTGGTGTTATTTAGTAAGTTCTTAGGCTCAGTTCTCTGTGAGAAGATAACTACACGTTTCCATTTCTAACAGGAAGATTAAAGACTGAATGGCACAAGGAAGGAAAATCCTACATGACTAAAGTACTTCAGGCATCCAACCCCCACTGTATGAACACGACCATTGTACTGCAATGACCAGTCATTTTAGTCATTCTGAAATCAGTCTAGATGATACTTATGTAGGAAAAAAAATGGCTAAAATCCCTCAGACTGAAAGCAGGATCTTCCTTTTTCACTGGGATCCGACCCAAAGCCATCAGTACATTCTGTCACTCCAGAGGTGACTTCTCTACAGAAGCCTTGAGAAGAAAAGCAGAAATATGCATGGAGGAAGCTTCTGTCATAGTACATACTATAATACTTTCAAATCAATATGACACCTTGTTATTGCAGTTACTGACAATTCAGAAATGCTTTAGATAGGTGAAGTCCTTATGATGTGGCCCTCTGTGTGGCATCCTAAGCAGAGCTGCAGAGACACGTCTTAGAGAATTTTTCACATCACTTAAATTGCATTCAACAATTTGTCTGAAGTCATTTGGTGAAAAGAAATATATTCCTTTACTCTCTTCCTTCTCCTCTCTCATCTCTCTCATGATGTAGATACACAGCTATTAGAGTAAGTAACGTGACAGTTTAGGTAAAAATATTTTACCTGGATAATCAGGCATGACTCTTTCTAGTGAGACTTCATTGTTCACACAGTCACTTTTTCTTTTGTTTACCTTTGCAAAAAGAAATTATTTTTGTTTAACTCAGTTACAGCATCGAGTTGTCTTCAATGTCAAATATTGTCCTTTAAGTACTATGATTATCTAAACTTCAGTTAAAAAACAAACCATATCAAACCATTGAAAGAAGTATTCATTTAAAAAATCAGTATTTGATTCAGGTATGAAAAGTCATAGGCTTTATGGTAAAATGACAAAAGTGCTTTTACATTCTCAAGTGTAAATGTACACTTAATTAGGTAACAACCTTTCCAACAACTGTTATCAGTAACTAGAAATATTCAACTAATTCATTTTAAATTAAGATATCATGAAATCTGCCTAACAAATTACTTTAAGAGAGAGGATTACAAAGATAAACAGACTTACAGAGTGTTTGAACTTGTGTGCAAAAGACTGTGTTTTGAGTAAGTCTGCATTTATAAACCTTCTCAAAACTTATACAGGCTGGGCTTTTAATGTTGTATTCAATCAACATCCTGCTTGCTTTCTCATCACTGTGTCACTGCATAAACACATAGTCAAAAAAAATCAAGAAATACATAGTGAATTTTGCTGAGCAACCACATTACCTTCAAGACAGGACACAAAGTGAGGCACTCAATGAACAGTCACTTATTTTGAATTCCAGAAGTAAGAATTTTACTCTTATCACGTTTCTGAACGTATAAATACTTTGGCATTCTTTTGCTCTGCATGCGTTGCCTTCTCACTCTGAACTTAGTTTAGCATCAGTCCCCCTTGCTGGAAGCTCCTTATTTAGTTTTAATCTAATACTGATTATTATCACTAAAAAAGCAGGCAGAAAATTGGGAGTGAAATAAGAACACAAAGCTTGAAAAATATTACTCTCATCAGTGATAGAGACCAGTCACGAAGCAGCAAATCATACCCATGCGACTTCCTGGGTATCAGCAAGGGTTTGAATGAAGAAACTAGTTACCAGAAAACCGGCCAAAGAGAGAAAACACATTTGAAATTTAATGCTGCTAAAAATGCAGTGCGTTAAAGTTTCCCAAGAACTGATAAGCTCTGGAGAGATATAATCTGTCAGAAGGACAAGGCCATGGGCACATGCAGACATCAACAACAGGTTGTACAACTCTGATCCCATCCAAGAAGGCTGTGGCTGGTACATGCAGAAAAAGATTACAGCATCATTTGCAGACCTGAGGAGGGAAAGGGTCCCTTGAAATTCATCCTCAACACCGACCTAGAAGCCCCTGGCACGTCAGCACAGCCCTCTGCCTCTGGGTAGACAGACACATTGGTTTCCCACCGCTCCTCCTGCAAAGTACTTATAAGCATGTACATGAGTAAACTATGTGAGCAAATAAGTAAATGTGTTGCGTGAATTGTTATTTGCTATTAATAATAATGGTTTGTTTTACTTAATAAAAATAGCTTAACAAATGAAAGATATCCTAAGCAATTTTGGTTGTGATCTGTGTATCCCCTCAACTTGTTCTCCTGTAGAAAACTGAGTTTACAACACTGACAAAGAGCTAGTATGGTAGCTGTTAGTGAAGATGAAACCTAAAGAAGCATGATCTTAATCGGCTACAGTTTTCCAGGTCTCCAGTAGAGAATATATTAGCCAAGAGCAAATCTTGAACAGTGTGCTGGCATTCATTGAGCTCCAAGGAAAATGGTCTTGCTGCCAAATGTAATTTTCCAGCTGCCAGTAAGGCTTGGTATGTCCAGAGTCCTGTGACCTTGGACAGAAATTAAGTCCTTGCAGACACACAAGTAGATTTCCACCAGAGAAAGGGTAAAGAACAGAGGTAAAATAAAAGGGTATTATGTTGACAGAAGCTGCTTTTGTGGGGTAAACAAAAGCAGAAAACTAATTTTTCAGAGTTTTGATTACTTGTATTGAAATAAGCTGCTGACTCAACAGCACTGGCAGCAGATGCGTAAGACAGAAAAAGGTTCAGAGAGTTTGAGAGAGTAAAACACAAAATGTAGCTGTTTGTTTTCTGTGATTCATCACAGATGGCTGTTGAATTGCCTTAGTGTAGGTAGTAAAGGGCCAACCAAAACCTGAAACTAAAACATGAACCTATCTTCCTTAGTCTTTCCCTTTTACATCTATCATGGCCAGATATGATTAGCATCACTGAACTGGATGATCCCAGGCTTGCTTTGTCTTCTTTGAAAACAAGAACTGACATAATGCATTTAGCAATGTTTTCAAAGGTGACCAGTTAAGTGCCAGAAATTTCATAGTTCATTTTTTTCTAGTCACAGCAATAATACATTATTAACAACTGCAGCTGCAAGAAAGTAAATTTAAAAGGCAGATCTAGCCAAAGATTTAAAATTTAAACCATTGTAGTGCAACATATGTGTGCAGCTCCTCTATTATCACATTTGTATGCGACGTTATATTCATGTGCAATTAAACAGCCTCACAATAAAAAAAAAATCAGATAGGATCTTAAGTTAGTTAAGACTAGTTAGTAGTGTGAGCTGAAACTCCTATTATAACAAGCATAGCAATGCTAGAAACTATGAACTAATATTTTAGCTACAGAAGTTATATTATTTCCCATGTAGAAAATGTTTGCTATATATCAAATTGACTGTTTCTAAAAGTTCCTTCATTTACTCATCCTGTTTACTTCTGTTTCACCATGTCTCTTTTCTGCTTGTCCAGCCCTGTCTCAAATCTCTCACCAGAGCAGTGACAATTTATTGTGAAACAGCGTGAATCAAGTTAATAGTCATGATCGCTGTTTTTATTGTGCATCAAAGAGTTTGCTTTTTGGTATGTTTCTAATTTCTGCTTCCTGGATTGCATGCCTTCATCCACTGAAAATCTGGGGGAATTATCTTGGGGTAGTAAGAGTTCTGTTTGCTTAACTCACATCAGATGTCTTCCCTAAAACTGAATATAAGTTATCACTGTCTCTGTTTGCCTTTAACAAATGTTAGCAACAAATAATGGAGAATACAATGGACGAGCACTCAAAGGAAAATTTTTTAAAAGGAATTAAGGAATCAACTGGAACACAGGCATGAAAAATACTTTCTTTCCCCTAAATCTTATTTATTATTATATTCAGATTTTACATTTAACTTATTTCTTTTTTGAAGCAGGAAATTTTTCTTTGTGGTCCAAGGTATTTTGCTATAAGCACATTCAAAATAAATGAGTATGAGCTGAACCAGGGCACGACTTAGCCAATGAAACAAGTGAAACACTTAAGCACAATTAGTACCTGAATATCTACATCAGATCTATGCCCTTTCTTCCTGATTTATACAGAAAAAGAATAGGGAAATAATAAGCTATGAAGAGCCTCCTCCATCTGCAAACATCTTAACAACCTACTCAAATAATCCAAATGCCCTCAATCAAATGCAGCCACCATGACTGGAGCATATTAGTGGCTTGGTAGAGCCATCTACTGATTGAAGAGAAGAAAGGAATAATATTAAATTATTTCTTTCACCATTGATTTCAGATTAGACAAAAGCAAATATATGGGAAGCATAACATTACTGAAAAAGTTGTTTTTCAGTTTGGAAGCTGTTAACTCCTAGTAAACCAAATACAAGTTCTGGACAGCTGAAGCATAACAACAGATTGAATTGTAGACCAATACCTTTGTTCTTCAGAATAATTTATTTAGACACAGTAGGTCTTGCAGTCAAAATACTTTTGTCATATTCTTAAGATTCACAAAGGTTATAACATCATAAGGCTTCAGGCAAAACAAGAGATATTCTGGTCTAGTGCTTTTAGCAGTTTCTGATTGGTCCTTCAAGCTTTAATAAGTTTTCTGTCTCTTGTAAAATTAAATGTTTGGATTTTGACACTGTAGTGATCTTTTACAAAGACAAAATAATGGAATAATTAGCAATTAATAACATGCATTATTCCACAATTTTTAATGCATGTTAAAATTGTAATGACATATTTCATAAGTTTGATTTGCTAGTAACACAAAATATTGGAAGTATCATTTTTTTTTTTTGATGGACTACTGTTGTAGGCTAATATTCACCATGGGAAGATTAAAAAAAAAAAAATAACATTTTATCCTTCTAAAACCTTATTCTCCACATTTTAATTCTGTATCACTACTTAAAATATAAGGGGAGGAAGGTCTCAAAAGAAGAATTGGAATTGGAGATGAAACATAAACTTACATGACCATTAAAAGTAAAATACTATTCATTAGTCACTATATATGTGATTTACTTCATGAATTTCATGCAATGACATGTGCTTTTAAAATTACTAGTGGAATATTAAACAGAGCTATAGCATAACATTGTGAACATGCACATCCAGATTAAATTGTAAGGCGATGCAGGAGTTGGTATTTCTATACAAGTGTTACCTAGGTCAAGCACATAGTAGTTTGTTTTCCAGCTTTTCTTATTAAAAACTCATATCTGTCTCATATTTTTTTGCTTCACACTTCAGTGAAGTGAAAGGAAAAGGCAGAGGAAAGAGTTGGTGATTTTGCTGTCACTATTTGCCTGAAGAGGCTCTTTGATGTTAACAGAGCAGATAGATACATTTTGGTAACTGTTTCTTGGCAACGAGAAGGAAAGTAAGTAGCATTTTTTTTTCTTTATTTTTTTTTAACCCCATAATGAAGCATATAGCTTGAGAGTTAAGGAGACCATGGATTTGTGGTACTGCGAATTATTTTGCACTTTCCATAACTCATCTGGGAAATATCTTGCTCTTCAAATTTTAGTAAAATCAACAGGATTTAGGTAGATTTTGCTGCATCTGTGGGAAACAGAACAATAGTAGATAATAGATTCTGAATCACATTGCCTAAGGAGAAAAGTGCTACCCATTCGGTGGACAAACCCACACTTGCCAAATAGTTTGGCAAGAATAAGGTCATTTTTGTGAGCTGGACTTGCAAACCTCCAAGATTTGTAAAAGTACCAAGTGATTCAGCCACTCTCAACTTAGACTTGGGGTGTACCTCTCATGTATGTAGTTTAGTTTTATTTAACAATGACCTTGCTGATGAAAGCCTCAGCCCTAAAACTGCCCAACATTATGGACTACTACAGAAAATGCAGAGCACACTGAAGAAAGTCAAAACTGCTCACTTGTCTGTATTTAAAACCTTTCCTCTTACATATCTAAACCACTCTGAAATACAACTTTTAATATTTTACACTGTCATGGACCCATATGGAGTTACAGCTTACATAAATGAATATTGTTTCAAACAAAAGTGGTCTAAGAGGTAGAGAAAATTTATGATCAAAGCAGACTATTAATTAAAAATAATAGGTATTTCGATTCCAATTCAACTATATTTGACATAATTCCCATTTAATCTGCAGAGAAAGTTAATATAATACTAGTTAGTATTATTTTTCTTAGTACATTCAATGAACATGCCCTATTTCTTATCTTTTGAGCATCAATAAATACTGGATGAAAGCACTGGTCTACTGTACTTCAATTATCTGGTTTTCTATACACATTAGGTTATGTAGATTAATATACATTTCATTAACTGTGTGAGATGACATACTTGGCTTAGAGAATATACTCAAGACACAATATGTTCAGTAACAAAAGGAAACAAATCTTAATCATCTGCAAGCATAAAATCTCTTTGAATACAGTCATGCATTTTTCAAACATGAAGACAAAAACTCATGTGGACTTCACAGTAGCTTTTCACTCAGCAAATATCTCACATTTTTATCTGCTCTAAGCTCTAAGTTCAGTGTATAAAAAACATGCTAAGACACAGAAAACTGACACTTCCAGCACAATATGTTAAGTACAAAACACACTTCCATTTATTTTTAGCTTTCATGACGTAAAAAGCCATATAATAACATTACATGGTATTTGTATTTCTACTATATCAACTCAAATACAAATACAGATTTTAACTTATAGTTCAGAAATGAAACAGCAAGTTAGTAGCTTAACAAGTTATTATATTACACTGTAATGATATTGTATTAAAAATCAACACGAGTATCTCAGTTCAAGAACTATACTTTTTAACATTTAAATGTAATGGTCCTGCATTAATTTGGTAGTGAAGCTTTTGCCATATTCAGAAACTTGAATAAAATGACAATTTACTGAATAAATGTTGATATTAAACCTAAGTTTTAACATTAGGAAGATACTACCACTGTCTACTAACGTAGATGATCTTAGGCTCGTGGGCACCACTGGCATTTCTTCTTTTGTATACTCAACTCAATTCTAGATCTCCTGATTAAATGCAAATCTAATAGTTGCATCTAAGCATCCCCAGGAAGAAAATAGTATTTAAGAGTCACATAAATCAGTGAGGTGAACATCCATAACGTACAACTGAAAAATGCTTTTCCTGCTCTTCTGTTTGAAGAAAGACATTTCATTAGCCTGAAAGGGGAAATTTAATGATGGCACGTGTTGAAATACCTCATCGTCAGTTGGTGCTACAGAAAAGCCTGCTGTTTGTCCTCATGCTCTTCATGCAAGTGTGACTGTTTCTGTCTAGTTAACAAATTTTAGCTTGCATTAAACCTTATCAGTAAACACGGTAGTACTGCAAAATCAGCAATTAAAGCCTCAATAGCTTCCACCAATTAAAGCTGTTGTGTGCCAAGAGCTGCAGCAGAGACAGATTGTGCATCGGGTTTATTAACTCATTGTTTTTGCAGTGGAACAGCTAAGTGCCTCTTCTCTGGCCACATTAAAGTAGATGTAGTTGTTTTACAGTGACATATGCCTCTGCCTTAAAACAAAACAAAACAACAAACAAAAACACACACCACCAGAAAGCTGTGAATTTTTTCATTTGGGAGCTTTCACTTCTATACTAAAGCGACTACTGTGTCTGTAAGTGGAGTACAACCTACACGTTGCCTGTTGCTACACAAACAGCATCTCTTTTATTGGTTTCAGTTTTGAACCATCAAAGCCAAATTGTTTTTCCACCTCTGTTCCCTCATCCCTTATCAGTGGCTTCCCTGATCCCAACACAATTGTATGCTACAAGTGCTCAGATGGGGACTTTATTCACATTGGTGACTGTTTCTTCCTCAGTTTAGGGAAGAAGGGAACTATTACAATCAAGCTTTAGAAATCCATTTGCATAGACATGATAGGCAGAAATGGATGGTAAATTAGAGTGAAAAACATAACAGAAGACTTTGAAGGATAGTTTTAACTTTTCACATGTTAGTGTGCAAGCTCTTTCAAGAAGGGACCACAACATTTTTAAGCATTTCTGTTCTCCCCAGCAGAGTTTGACAATGATTAATTTGCACTGCAGCACTAGAAAGCATGAACAATTATAAGCTGTGGTCTTCCAAAGTGCTGCATATCTTCAGCACCTTTTTTATTTAAATGCAGATAAAGAGGCTGGCCTACAAGAAAACATATTATGAAAGTCAGATTTCCTTCAGCAAGAGAATATACATCTAAGCATTAGAAAATGTCATTCCCTGAATCTGCCAGGATAATCAGAATGCAACAATAACATCAATTCACTCAACAGACTGCATTTAATATGATCATTAATATTTCAAACTGATTTTGAAAGAGAAGAAAAAAGGACAAATCAAGATGCGTATGTAACAAAATTTATATTTTATTAACCTTAATTGCTGTAACTAGGGCACAGGGATTAAAGGCCTATGCCTAAGGCATCTGGTCCTGAAGACAAAATATTCTACAAGTATTTCAATTTTTGGTTTCAAAAATAAAGTTTTTTAACCCTCCTGATTCTGAAGAAAAGATGAAACATGAAATCTGAACAAAACCAATTTACACAGGATGCATTCCTAAAATTACTTATGCACCTAGAAAAATCGTTTTTAAAATGAAGAACTGCTCTGTTCAGCTTAGTTTTAAATAGCATTTTCTGGCATTGATTGAACTTTACTTTATGAAACTGCTGCAAGAAAGGATTGAATAAAACTTGATGAAAATATTCACTGCTATGGTGAGACCCATGGCTGGCATGTAACACATGCAAACACATACATTTTTAGAGATATTTGCACAATCAAGGGCAGATTTGGCCCTCATTAGCAGAGGTCTTTCCTCTGTATTTGTCTATAAACTCACTGCAAGCCTACATTAATGAACAAACACTGCTGATGATTAAAAACTAAAAATCTCTCAGTAATTATGCATTGCTTGTTGAGCTCCTTCTGTTTTAACTATTTCAACCCATCCTAAAAGCTATGCAGGCAATTATGCTTCATTTTCCAGCTCTCTCACATTGACTTCAAAGGGTGGCAAGTAGCTTTCCCCACTTCAAATCCCCTGGTTTAACTCAGTTAATCTATTGTATATTCGCCTCAGCCATGGGCATCAACAAGAGCGCAGCTGTGGCACTACTGTGGGTTAGCTCAGGTCAATGAAAATCAATATCATTTACAACTTTTTACATTTCCCTAGACTGAAAAGCCTGACATAACCAAAGAAGACTGTATTCTTCATATGCTTTTCTACAAACGAGTAGATATTTGGCTCATTAGCTCATCCCTTTTTCATTAGTACAAGTAAATCATTAGGTATATTAGGAAGTGAATCTGTTTGTTTAAATGAGAACAGGTATTTACTCTTTACTCTTTGTAGTAATTTCCAGATTACAGAAGGGAAAAGTGTTAATTTTACTATCAGAAGATTAACTATTTATCTACAAGCTGGTCCAGAAAATCATAGAATCATAGAGTCATTTCAGTTGGAAGAGACCCTCAGGATCATGTTTCAGGTGAGACAGAAGTAGGGAGAAAAAGAAAAAATAGGAAAAGGATTCTGAAGGACAAGAGGCATCGCCACACTACAGTTTTAAACTCATTTTTGTTCAGGTTGCAGTGGAGAGATTCATCTAGATTATTTATTTTCAGGAGAAAGGACTATATGCTACTGAATAACATTATACAAAACCACAGCAGAAACAACTGATTTGTTTGTTCAGAGAAGAAAAAAAATAAAGATATCACAGGTAAAAATTATTTTCTGACATCAAGAGTTCTGGAAAATACACCTACAAAATAATTTTGAAATGTATTTAACCTCTGAGTTCTCATAGGACATCAGCTGCATTATGGTATGAACCTGTCAAAATAATGTGTCAAAATTGTGTCAAAAATATTTTAAAGTCTATAAAATATACACATTTACTTTTCTATTTTCTCCTTCAGTTCAAGAAATCCCAAAGCAATACACCTAAACACTGTAGGTATATTATCGTATAAAAGCTGTAGAGTAACATTTATCCTCAAATAAGTACAGTATGAGGCCCACCAGTATAAATTTTTCTCTCATTGCCCATAAATGTCATGTAGTTCTATTCCATGGCTTCTCCACAGATTCCTCCTTATGTCTTATTACATGACTTTAGTTTTCAAAGCATCTCAGACACCTGACTTGGATGGTTTAACCAATGCTTTCTACCAGCTACAGCTGCTATCACCAGCTACAGCTCCCTTACATGATTTATAAGTATTGTCTTCATCCAAAATGATTCCGAAGTGTTTGAAAACAGTCATCTCTAATTATCCTCTAAAGGCATTCAGACCTAATTCTTCAAAATAACCTGAATCTTCTGAAATGGTAGTGAGCAAGCAATATCCTGTTAGGCCTTGGAGTCTTAGGCAAGCCCTGTATTGTGCAATGCTTTATATTCTAGCAACAGAGCCTGCACAAACATATCTACCTTATCTTTAAAAAAACTAGAGTCTTGTGCTTTACTAAGACCATAAAATTAATTCCATTCCTGGTTTTGTTTGTTTGGCTTCGATGGTTGTTGTTGTTTCGGGTTTCATTTGTTTGTTTGGTTGGTTTGTTTTGTTGGTGGTGGTTTTGTTTTTGTTTAGTTTTGTTTGAGGTTTTTTATAACATCAGAATAGAGCATTCCAGTTCCTTTCTTTTGCTTCTTATTCATTTCACTATATATTTAATATTTATGTTTCTATATTTAATATATCTCATGCCATTATCAGGAATAACTGTTCTCAGAGATTCTGTTCCAGTAACTGAAGTTAGATCTCAGAATTTTTTACTCTGCTTTTTGGCAAATCTCACTTTCACTAATTCACACCAGCTAAAATTTACAAGCAAATGTATATTTACCACTGAGAAAATTCTTGCCTGTTGCACAGCTTTTCCTGCAAAAGTGTTTGATCTTGTGTCATGCCAGGAGCAATTAAAAATGTACCTACACAGAACAGAGGGATCTAATAAAAGGAAAAATTACGTTGACCAGAAATAGCTGATCTAGTTCACCTACATGTTTGTATTGACAACAAAATGTAGGATATTTGCCTATTTTTAGCATTTCCCTTTCTCTTATCCTTTAGGATGGGTCTACATTAGAATTTTATTTTATTTTATTTTATTTTTAAAAAAGGTTAAAACTCGGGATTATTCAATGATTGGAAAAATGGGGTTTTATTAAATGTTTTACTAAATGTGTTGACACTGCATAAACTTAAGACTATATTCAGGCAAAACACACCATATTAACATAGGCTACCTGATCGGTATCATTTCAAACTTTTGCTTTGAGCTATGACCTAGTGAAGAGAATACAAATCTTCAAGTGATTTCAAAAGGCTGCAGAAAAAGACTTTTTTTTTTTTTAAATTAAAGGCGAACTGACAAGACTGTCTGTTAACATGTTTCTTTTGTGAATATTCATGCTAGTAGTACTATTCTGGACAAACTGTAATTTGATTAACTATTTTTTTATTTTTATTTTTATTTTTTTTTACCTCACACATTTCAATAAATGCTACTGTAGTTGGTTTTTATTCTCAAGAGACAATGTATTTTGTCACCTCTAGACTCTGCAAATGGTGTCAACTGACCCATCCTACAACCTGCACCAAGTCCCACAGACTTGCCCCATGGAACCATGCAAAAATGTGCTCCCCATGCTAAGCTCTGAGATATTTATGGATAAAATGCACAACTTAAGGCTAGGTATTAGTATTGCCATGCAGACAGATTCGCATAAGCCCAGAGGTTAAGGAGTTTTCAAATTATTTTGTGGAAGAATATGCCTTTTATAAAACTTGGAGATGAGAAAATTCCAGTGTCTTCTCTGAATCTGACCAGTGACATGCTGCACTAGTGAAGGAAGAATGTGTTGTAGGAACATTATGAACACTCCCTTTAAATAAGGTTGTTGCACTGTGTGACATGCATTTGACAAATATGGCTAATTTCTGCATGTCTACAGTCAGAAATTTAGATCCATAATTGCAGATCAGTAATCCTAGCAGTTATATAAAACTTAAAATAACTCCGATACCAAACAAATTCTGACTGTAAAAAGAGACACTTCATAGCAGAATTCAATGAAATGTATTTTCCAGCCAATAGTTATAGTCTTCATACAAGATTAAAAGAGACAGGGACACCAACTTAGCAGAGGGGTTGGACATCCAGAAACCCCTTCCAACCTCAATCATTCTGTGGTTCTGCAACTCAAACTATTAAAATAAATTCTGAATTATTCCAATATTTTCTATACAGTGGCAGGAACTAATAACAGTTTCCACCATGACCAGTGCTAGCCAACCTACGTATCTAAAATGAGAATTTATCAGGAGTTTATAGTTAAAGCAGACAAGAGAAAGAAGATGTGAATGAAAAGAGATTATACTCATTTTACGGACAGAAAACTTAAGCTCAGAAAGCCCGTTTCCCATCCACACTAACAGCATCCTTCACTATGTTAGCACTATAGGGGACCTTAACATAGCTTTAAGTTTAATTTCTGTAGTGTATAGTGGGCTTAGTATAATTGAGAATAAGTCTGGAATTAATCAAATTGTTCAAGATTACAAATTACATCCTTGAAAATGACCAAAACTCAACTCTTCTCATATACAGTCAAACATGTAAGCACAAATGAAAATATACCACAGAGTAAAATATACTTTGTTTTACTACCCTTCTTGTTACAACAATGGAAAACAAACCTTCTAGCTTTTTTGTTAGGATGCTGTTGTTCTTTTGTATACACATATATATACACATATAAGCACATTAAAGTTTTTCTCTGGAAAAGCAAAAGCAGCATTACATTTTTCCTAACTCACACAAGAATTTTCTTTGTGTATTTGTATGTCTGCAAGTCTCAGTCTTTTTGGGATTACCGGTAACAATATACACATATGGAGTTCAAAGAACTGTAACTATAAGAATAATAATAGCAAGCATCAAATATGTCTTTGATATCAGAAGTCAATAAATTTCTTCTCAGATATGAAACTTAAGCCATTCCAGGTGAAGAGTCTTACTCCCTCTCAGACAGCAGGCAAACACCATGCAATTTGAAAGCAAAAATCACTAATATATGAGTAGACAAATGTAGAATTTGGCCTTGCATAATCAATGGAGAAAACGACATTCATTAAGAATTATACCATAGTAGAAGCTGAGGATCTTTAGTGCCTCCTACATAAGCCAGAGAGATCTGAATGTGTTTAGCAAGTGAAAGGTCCATGCATTGAGCAGCTATAACTTGCTTTTGTTGTGCCAAAAAATTCCTGTTCTTTTTTTAGTATTGTATGGAAACTATACATCCTGCTGAAGAATTCACAGAAACAGTTTTAAAGTACAGTTTCAAGAAGAAGAATAGCTGCCATTCAGAGAAGGTATTGTACTCCAACTGCATCAACAAAAATTATTTTCATCAGCAAAACAACTTCATTTGAAAGTACCTTAGTATTATAATAATCTAGCAATTAATAATTTAGTATATAACTTCAGTTGAAATGGAAGTTTTCTTCATTCTTAGTTAAGCCTCGTATATTTTATTTTTTCACATTCACGCATCACATTTGAACCAGACAATACATCTACTGCATCAGGTAAATACTTAGTAAAGACTGCATTCTCTCAAATAGTCAGATAAATAAGACCAAAAAAGTAAAAGCAATTATAATAAATATAAAAAAAATTCTCATAATAATGTCTAAAGGACAACCACCAATGTGGTCTCCTCTTTCTAGATGCTCTACAGAACAGTAATGACTACTCCTTCAGAAAAATCTTTTTTGTTATTATTTTGTATGACTGCGTACATTCTTTTCTCTTTGTGGGAAAAACAAACGTTTGCATAAGAAAAGATAATATGCCAATTCACTCCAAGGGTAGAGGATGATGGAGCAACAGTGTCTAAAAAGATATTCCAGGGACAAAGAACAGAGAGTTTTAGAATTATCATGAGCTTCCTGATCAAAAATGGCCTTGATTTGGTTCTGTAGCAGTGAAAAACTTCTGATACTAAATTTTGCTATTAATTCTTTTTGCAATGAAACAGGTAAGGCAAACACACTGAAGAGCTTTTCCTCTGGCAGGCAGATCGTGTGTAACCTTTTTCCCCCCGATTTAGGCAATGCCATGTGTTTCTAATTCCCTAGTGACACACTAATGAATACAACCTTTCCAAAATTCACTCCAGATAAGCTGGAGATGTTGAGGGCCAGTTCAGCAGCTGAACAACAGAGAGAAATAAGATCAGCCTTTTAAAAGATTTACACACTTTCATTAATTATCTTCCTAATTTGTGTGCATCTGAAGTGAACAGTAATCCCTTTGAGGCTCCATTTGCATGGTCTCGCAACCTCTCAGTATGATAGCAATGACACATTTCACACATTACAATTGTTAAAAAGCTGCAAAATTATTTTGCGGTGGAGTTCACAGAAAGGAAGTATAGTTCATCAGTACCTTACAGATTGCATTATTTTTTTCCTTAGTTTCCAAGTAGAATTTAACATTATCACACATATTAATATTCTTCATTAATATCACAGTTTCAGTCCCAGCTTTCTAGTCAGAAAGAGCACTCCTGGAGTTATATCTAATACTCCAACCAGCTGAAAATCTCATTATTCGGAAATCTCTTGACTTGTACCAGATTTGCAGTTCTTGTGGTTTTCCAGCTGCACTAAACTATCATGTAAATTTCCTTCTCAGACATGATGCATGGCTATGTATAATGAATAGTAAAAAAATACTAATATAAAGCATTTATGTGACACAAGTGCTAAGATACAGTCACGGCGAACCATACCCTCCCTCAATTCTCCTTTATAAGTTTGCAATTTTGTCCTACTATATGAAAACTTTCTCCACAAGATTAAAATATTTCCTTCTTTATCTTTGTTGACCTTACTAAAGAAATGTCACAGTATTTAGAGTTGAACTATGTATTTTATTTGGGGGGGGGCGGGGAATTGTCAACAAAATTATGATTACTTAATAATACATCGATATATTTCTGATTCTTAGAGCTGCATTGCAAGTTGAAGAGATTAAAAAATAAAATGCAGCACTTTTACAATTATTATTTTAAATATAACAGATCTAAATGGCTACAGTAAAAAGTATCCACATTTTGGTTCACTACTACATTATTAATTTAAAGAACAGTGAAGCATATGAATCAGCACCCATACATATTAAAGTATTTTTCACCTTCAAAGAGAATATTTTACCTTTTTTGCTATGACTGCATACAAGTATATCAACTATATCATGACATTTTTGAAAAGCTGTTCAACTAGCAGATCTTTTACACAAGACAAAAGACAAACTTTCCAGGGTAATATAGACCCAAACCCTTTTATTTGTCTAAAAAGGAAAAAAAAAATAGAAAAAGGTGAGCATTTCATTGTGTGCTTTTTTTAGAAATTTCTCATTAGCACCTATCTGAATTGTTTTCACTCTAGATAGTCACGTATATAAATGAATAACTAACAACTGATTCACATATGCTGTTGCCTGAATATGTTGTTGCCAGGCAACCACTATAAAGCATTTTGCACTGCTTGCAAAAATCTGAATGAATGATTCAGGGTAAGATTATTTCTAAAAATCTAGGAAGAAAATGCACTACTGGAATGACATGAATAATTCCTTGTGTATTTCAAGGATTCATAGAGAATGTTCCTTTCATAATTACTGATTTGAGAAAGGACAACTCCTTTCAGTAGGATTTGAAGGGCATTTTCCAACAAGGAAATTCATACAGCTTCTGTTCCCGCACGGACTCTGAACCAAAGTCACTGAAGTCAATGGGTTCCTTTAAATTGACTTCAGAGTCTTTTCGTCAGGTCTTTAATGTCCATCGTAGGACAAAAATGACGGAATCCTAAATGAAAAACCAAAAGGCCATCACCTCACAGGAGACACAAACAAACTCTCAATAAAATGTTACCATCTCATGACATGCCAGTGAAAAGGTCAAGTCTACAAACACCTCTTTGTGTAATCCTCATACAGCTAAAGTACAATCTCAGGCTACTGATACTAACACATGAATAAAAATAGAAGCATCTCTAATCCATTGATAACATGGATGTGATATGCTATCTGCAAAAAGAGAAACTATTTGTCCCTTTAAAAAAGTGCCATCCATTACAAAATTAATAGACCTCTGGCTATCGGACCTCTTGAGATATAAGAGGTGGAAAAACACATCAAGAAAAGCAATTGGGATGCACAGAAACTTCAAAGTGCTTAACATGAGTCTGACTCACCAGTTTCTTTAAACACAAACATTAGCATAAAAAATTGTTGGACTTTTTGTCTTTGTTTACAATGGTTGCAATATATTTCTTTCTATTTCCTGTAAAATACCCTTAGTCAATAAGAACTGGTCAAAAGCTCAAAATGATTGTTCTTTCCATAATGACCAAATTGGAAATCCATATATTTTCCACTTAATTCTGCAAATCCATTCCTGTAACTGTAGCAAGAAAAAGTACTGAAAGCAGTAATTATTGGTATTTTAAATGATACTTTCAGTATTAAGTAGTAAATGTGACTAGATTCTTTAATGGATTCAGTGACATCCTTTTAATTCCATGTCTCAGGTTGTCTAGAACTAGTGTGAAAAAGAAACTCTTTTACATGAAAGGACTCTAGCATCTAAATCCCACCAGTCTGGAGCTTTATTAAAATTAAAAGAAATTCATTATAGATAGGAATTAAGTTTTTAAAGTTTAATTTGAATAATTTTCATGCTCTGAGATGTAATTCATAGTTGAGGTAATCCATCTGGACACAGTTATAAATGGTAATCTCAATACTTTCAAACTGGCTGAGCAGATTTCCCATTGAGAATAACATCAGGTAATCTATGGAAAGTATATCCATTCCAGGCTGCACTATTTGCTTGAGCTTTTTCATTTGTTTCTTTGTTTGTTTCTTAGAATATGCTATGGCAACTCATAGAAACAGAATATTTTCTCTGCCCTCTGCATTCTTCACAACCCACTTGCAAATCCACTGCAACCTCAAACTTAGGACATTTTGTAGATCCCTTCGCTTTCTTCATTCTAAATATATACATAATATCAATTTGTCTGTTAGGATTTTGTAAGACACATACTGCACTTCTTCAAGAGGAATCAAACTGCAATCAGAGGTTTGTATTCGTAGCATTTTTAGGGCTTATGGAAGACAGGGTTAACAGCAAAAGAAACCCTCTTCATTTCCAGAAAAGGTACCTGTAATGATCTAAAAGTATGGTTAAAATTAGGAGGGTTTATATGGTATTTTATTTCATTTGGTGACTAAGAGCAACCTGTTATTTATCACTCAATCAAGACTGACTGACAGGTACAATTTTCTCTTTGGATAGCAGTATTATAGTGTAAGCTGAACCACTCAGGAAATAATTTTACTCAGTATGTGGAAACACATTAAAAAAAAAAAAAAAACAAACCAGTATTTATTCACCAACTGAGTAAAAATTTCCATTAGATAGCATTCTTTTGTTCTATGGCCAAGGCATGTCCCCCCACTCCCCCCCACCCCAAAAAAAAAAAAAAAAAAAGAAAAGACAAAAACAAACAAAGATTATGACTTCGAAGGTTGATATGGGTCAACACAAGACTGTCAAAGTGACACAATGCCATTTCTAATGTGACATCAAATTGTTTCTCTTCTAAGAAACAGCACTTCAACTAGGCATGAAATTCTCACAGTTCAGTTTATTAGGAGACAACAAAGGGATTCAATCTGCTACAAGAAAGTTTCAGCCTATGAGCACAGCCAGCACAGTATAAAATTGTGTCATATGAATTTTAATGCGACACAAGTATGAAAGATTCCAAAAGAACAAAGGCAGCACAGTCCTGTTCCATGCTACACAAATGAACTATTCTGATCTGAACAGCACACCACATTACAATCAAATTTATTTCAAAGGAGGGTCACACAGGTCAAATGTAATGGCTGCAAGAATGAGGTGTTTCCTTTATGTAGTATTAGAAAAAAGCAAAATATCAAACAGTGCAGGAATGCCAGAGCACTGAAAAGAAAGGCATTTTTAGGCTGCAGGGAGATTATAAAAAGATGTTTTAATTACAGTTATCCTGACTGACTACAGTTTCTAAGTTTCAAAGATACTTGCGATAGCTCAATGAGGATATCATGTATACATGTCAGATTGCTTAAGACATAAGCTTTACAACATATTTAAAATTTTAAGGCACCTGAGAAATGTTTTATATACAGATCATGCTTAACAAAAGTAAGAAGATAGGCTATGTACTCTGACTGGCTGGATCTCTCTTCATAACCTGACACCTCCCTGGCAGAAACAGTGATCTACCCACTGGAGGCAGAGGGTAGATTCCAACAACAAAGAGGCTGGTTAAGCTTCTCATTTTGGCAAGCTGACTATCCAGCCCTACATTGAAAGAAGTTACTTTAGCAACATAAAAAACTCAGGACCTTGGGATCTACTGGAAAACACCGGATTCTCAGAAAATATATAGAAGTGCATTAAGATGTAAATTCAATGGTAGATGAGCACTTGGTAATCATGTTGAAAAAAAAAAAAAAAGGCAAAAAGTCTTGATGATCAGATATCACTAAACAAAAAGTAAGAGCAAATTCTCACAGTACCTCTTGGCATGTATTCCCATCAAAATTTAGGCCTTGTATGACTTCAGATGACCTTTCTGACCATAATCACTTAATGATGGCAAAAGAGCTCCAAGTCCTGACGGCTTGGTTCAGAATGGACATTGGTCTGTCCTCTATGACTGGAGATAGGACTCACAGACACTATGAATCTAATTTGCATGTAAGTGGGGAGTAGGTAGACAGGGTACAAAGTACTTTAAGCTAGGTATAACTATAGTAAGTCAGAGGTAAACGTGTTACCTTGTAAAAAATACATTCATAAAGGGTTTCTATTTTACAAATTACAAAAACAGTAAAAGGGGGAAATGAGAAGACTTATGACTTGAGCTTTTGAAAACTACATTCTTGGAAAACTAAATTCTGCCAGAAAGCTCACACCAAGTCAAAGGTTGCTGGTTTGGTTTTGCTTTTTTTATTTTTTTCACCTCTATGGTATTGTGTCACTCAGTTTTACCTGAAACTTCACAGCTTGCATTATATTGAAGCATCTTTTATTTGATGCCTAGCCAGGGCTCCCTCAGTCACGAAATGAGACAGAATAAAAGCTGTACTGGATGAATTTCCATAATGAGTTGGATACCAGCCTAAAGGTTAGAATTAGTTTTATTGCCCAAGTCTAGCACTAAAATTGGTATTAGTCACCTCAGCTCTCCAAGTTCTAATCAATCTACTTTTCAGGACACATCAAAATATTCAAAGAACATAAACTATTATGACCAAAAAAAACCCAAAACAAAAACAATAACTTCCAGTGTATAAGAATGAAACAAAATCAGCAAGAGATACAATTCTGTTTATGTATTTCAAAATGATTTTAACCTTAGTTTCCAGAACCCATAGCTCTCTTCCTTCCTTTCAGCATTTTTTTGAGACAATGTTAACAGACATTTCTGTCCCTGAAAACCGATGTGTTCACCTACATTATGACAGCTGTAGTGTAATTCATTAAGCTTTGGACTTATAGACAGACATAAGAGAAAAAAATACAAACCTTTAATGTTCTAACTGGTGAATAAAAATGGCATTAATTTAGAAATTCAGTCACCATAATCCGATTAGCTATGGATATAAACACATACATTCATACCTTCCAACCATCATATTTCATTTGAATTTTGATGCCATTTTCTATGAAGTATAATCAATTTTACATTGTACTTAATAGATTTATTCAGATGTGCATTCCCATATGTCATATTTAAGCTTATACTACCACCTGCCTGAGGCTGTGTAGTCTGAATTGTCACCACCACACACCTCTTCAGTAGGAGAAAATCCTCCATAGACAATGTTTGAACTGTTTTGCTTCTGCTTAGTGTAAAAGTGTGATAATCATTCTGACCATGAATAATATCCACTCCAAAAAAATGCAGTTATACATCCCCCCCCAAAAAAAATTAGTTTAATGTCTTCAAAACAAGATATTCAAGCTTCTTCAGATATGCTGCAATGAAATATCACTGTCTTCATAATTGCATTTTCACAAGGCAGCAAGTTACCATCCAAGATTGCTATAAAATGAACTCTACGTTTGTTGCACATATGCTATGCACATAGGTATATAAAAGTATTCACATATATAAAGACTTGCATATACATAATTCCACACCTAAAGAACTCTGAGATACCTTCAAATACAGATTTGCAAATTAAATAGCTTAACTCTGCCTCCAACTACCAGCATCAGGGTGACGTGATACCATCACCTCACTGCTTAGCGTTGGGCCTATCTAATAACACTGATGAGCTGGGAAAAAAATGATGAGCAAAGGTTAAGCAGAAGACAGCAGGAACAAACCAAGGCTTAGAAATTGCTTCTTCAGATTCACTAATGCTTGACTGATGCACAGAGTGACTCTGGGGTTGCAAAATCATGGATTTACACCATCTCTCAAACATTTGGAGTTGATGCTATTAAAGGATTCAGACCAAACTCTTGGTGCTCTCTTGGAATTAACATCCCTGCCAAGGCAACAAAGTTCTCCAAAGGTCAATTTATGATTAGTCTCCCACCATCCTGCACACTGTGTTTGCAAGCAAAGCACAGCATCTGGGGGGAAGGGAGAAGCGGGGAGGAGGAGGAGATAACTATTAGCACTGTGACAAGCTCACAAAGCATGACTTGGAGGAGGGCAGATTTCACACGACTTCTGCACTTTTAGGTTTCAGGGGGAGAATAGGGGAGGCTGCCCACCTTCCTGGATGGAAGAGCAGGTAGAGACTCTCCACTTCTCTGCACGTCCAGATAAACAAATAAACAAACAATAACATTAAATTAAAAACAAACAAACAAAACCCCAAACAAACAAAAAACACCAAAAAACCCCCAACCAACCAACCAAACAAACAAAAATAAACAAGGTAAACCCAGGGAGAACCCCAGCCCTTCTCCCAGCCAGGTTTAGTCTCCAGCATTATTGACAACATCAGTAACTGTACAAACCAGCAGAGGCCTTGGGGCTTCCATCTCCCCTGAGTCTTCTCGTTCTCACACACACAAAGGGAAGGAGACAGCCAAAACTGATGAGTTCTGGGAGCCTCTGAAGTTTAGGAAATCCTAAGCCCTGCATGCACCCTGCTCCAACTTCACTGTCTTTTCAAGGTTTGTTGTATCCCATCAGGGAAAGTGCCCATGGCCAACCTGACAACATGGTGTTATCTTCAGCCTCGCAGTGCATTCCAAGCCACCCTCAGCTAAGAGGCCCCTTCTAGTTTTGATCACAGTCAGCCTCTGCATCTGCTTTTCAGTCCATGAGGCTGTCACCGTCTTTCCTCCCTGCCTGCCTCCCGGCCCGCTGCAGGCTCCCCTTCCCCAGCCCTCAATGCCCTCGGGCACCAGCCCCCTCGCTTTTCTGTTACTAGCGGGCTGCTCTGGTGTTAGCCTCCAATATTTTCAGACCTTGAGCTGAGCGAAGACATCGCTTTCCCAAAACGGGAGAGGGAGGGAGGGAGAATCTGTGCACAAAGTTTTTACAGATCCTGCCTGCGCCTTTTTGCCCCCACCCAAGACCCTGCCGGAGGCATTAGGGCGAAAGACAGGCGGGCGGGGAGATGCCTAAGGGGGATGTCTGCCAAAGCCTGGGCTATGAGACTCGGGGAAGACGGAGGGACGGGGCGAAGCTTTTCGCGGTCAGTGACCCTGGAAGGCGCTTGCTGAGAAAGAAGGGAGGAGTGGCCCCTTCCCGGAGAGGGGAGAAGCCGGCTCTCTCCGAGGTGCAATGGCAGCGCATCCCCACCGACCCCTACGGAGAAGGGAGCAAAGTCCGAGCAGCGGCAGCAGCAGGTCGCCGCGCCCAGGGCACCGCCGCCCCCCAAGCCGGCGAAGCGACCGTCAGCGCCCCGCTCCCACCCCGGGTAGGGCCGGCGAAGGGAGAGCTCACTCACCCCCAGCTTCCTGCTGCGAATTTTCACGTAGCCCTGCTTGACTATATCGTTAAAGTTGGAGGCCATGGCCAGCGATGTCTGCTTCCTCCCCTCCGCTCCCGGAGTCCTTCTCCTCCGCCGCTGCCTCCTCTTCCCCCGGGCCCTCCCGGGTGCCGCCGGTCGCCGGTTCCCGAAGCGCCTCTGGCATCCAGGCAGCGGCAGGCGCCGCGCTCCGCTTCGCCCAGCTGCGCGCCGCGCTCCGTTCCCCGCCGCCCCGGGGGGTAGGTGGCGGCCGCCCCGCTCCGCTCTTCCGCCGGCCCCTCGCTTCCCCCGCGCCGCCGCCCTGGCCGCCGGCCTCGCTTCGCACCGCTCCGCCCGGCGGCAGCTCCGCGGCTGCCCGCGCCCACGGCCAGGGAGGCGGGCGGGGCGGCGGGCGGAGCAGAGCCGGGACACCGCCCCTGGCGCCGCGGCCGCGGATCCCGCCTCCAGCGCCGGTCCTGCCCGCCGCCAGAGCCGGGGTCGCACAGGCTGGTGTCCCCGGGGGGGCGGCAAGGGTCTCCTGAACACTGTGGGGGGCTGAGGGGGTGAGCTCTACCACCCCCACGCCGCCCGCGGGCATGACACAGAGCTGAGGCCAGATGCTGTCCTCGACCTTGGCGATTTTACACACTTTTCTCCAGGCTGTCACACCGCTGCGGCCGCGGCATCACCCGCTCGGGTGGCAGATCCCTTCGGAAACACGTCCCAAGAGAGCATCTTGCTGCGGGTGTATTCAGGAAGCCGCGTAGACGTTCACCACCAAACACTGAAACACTGTCAATACAACTTACTCAATGAAACATACATGTAAACTACAAAAGTGAAGAAAAAAAGAAAAAGTGCATATGAACTAGAAAAACGAGGTGTCACACATAGGCATTCTGTGCCCTCCGCAGTAATGACCGTGTCTTTAATGCATTATACTGTTCCTTGAGGTGGATCTAGCAAAAAGAACAACTTCTGAAAAAAAAAAAAAAATATTGTTTAGAAGAAATTAGGAAGAAAAATCCTGAGTTGCTTGTGTTTACTTCAGCTATAGGCAAAACAGGGATGTGTAAGAACAAACCTAAAATTCCTGTGAAAGAAAAACTGCAAATGAATACAATTGACAAGAGACTGCATTACTATTGTGCTATAAAAATGTACTTCATAAATGCTTTCAGTGAAAAAAAAAGTTTGATTTTTATGATTGCTTAAAAAGAACTTCATAAGCTTTCTTCCTAGATAGCCACTTTGTATTGCAGCATTGCCCTGAAGGTTTATGAATCAGGAATTTGCAGCACATAGTGTGCTACAGACTGGGGCAATGCAACATATTTCTATAGTTGAAAGTTGTCAGATTTATTTCATATTTTCAAAATCGATAGACAATGTTCTCAGCAAATGAATTCTGAAGTTTGTTGTAACTTAGTTGTTTTTGCATATCCAACCTTCTGCAAATTAGACTTTCTCCGAAAAACTCTTCTGAACTTACATCTAGAGATTAATCTTGCAACAAACAGGAAAGATACAATCTAGAAAATTGATGACGCTGCTTGGGTGATGGAATTATAAGTAAAAGCTTTGTGACTTCACTATATATAACTAGATAGGGGAAATGGGAGATAAAGGAGAAATCTTGATGTTACTGATTTCCAAATAATTTTTAACTGTGCTGAAAGTATTTTTGCTAGCCCACCATAAAAAATTATAGAATACCATTAAAAACCAAACAAAACAGAGTCTCAATATTACTGTCTAAAGACTCTTGTATCTTCATTGACTGCTGTCGACTTTGTATCCAAGCCTAGCAAGTATGAAAATTATGATACTATGCCAAGAAAATTATATTTCCCAAGAATAACCCTTTTTATTTTATTTATTCTGATTTTTTTTTTCCATATTCGATTAGTAAATGGTGAAACAGATGAAAGTTTACCTGTGCTTTTATTTTCTAGCAACTTGATTCACAGTTATATGAATTTTGGAACCTCTGCTAGCAGTAAGATTCTGTGGTTTGTTTCCACCCCATCCCACCCCTGCTCCAAGCAAAAACTTCTATACAATTATGCAATTGTTCATAAAAGATATGACCATAAAAAGGAATACGGAAAAATGCTTAGCCTATACACAATTGCAGCTTCCTAGGTATTTCTAGCAAAATGTCAAAATGATATTATAAGTTTGAATGTCTCCTTTGGGCAGAATATGATGTCTTTCTTAATTTGTATTTTAATGATGTGTCAAATAAGAATATTCTGTGATTTTAGAGAGAAAACTGGGATATGTCTACAAGATAATTATTTCAAGGCACTTTACAACATATTAAACATAAGCTTTGTTCAAAATGAGACTAGTGATTGTTTAAAGTACAGAAAGCTCTTGAAGGATCAAAAAGGAGAGGAACATTTCCTTTCGATTGCCAACCAGAAAAGTACATAATCCTATTCAATTAACTGACAAAAAGACATTTCCCTTACAGGTTAACCCTGAAAGATTTGTAAGTTTGTAGATCTGGTTTCACATGCAGTCTCTGCCCCTTTTTCACCATCTCTCAGATACACAAAAATTGACTGGTAGGATCTGAGAATAATTGTATGTGTCCTCAAATTGAAACAGAAATAATTGTACATATATATTTATACATATATTTAAGATTGTGCTGTATTTCATATGAGATGGACAATGCTTTCAGAACATATATCATTTTTGGTCATTTTAAAATTTTTCAGTCTCTGCAGTAAGAAGTAACGATGCAGCAGAACTTGTGTCACTTCCCTAACATGCATGTGTTGTTATTATCGTAACACTACTGTTTGGAAAATTTCTTGCCAGTGAAATTGAAGAAGGTGACATACATCCAAATCTAATGAGACTTTTATTCTTGAGTATATTATATTATCATATAACATGCAAAGAAAACGATTTTGACATTATAGATAATCTTATCTCTATTAATAATTTTCAACATGTTTTCCCTAATTATTTATATTGTTCTTATATTTTCTTTAAAATCCATGAATGAATGACATCATTATGATTTATTTTATAAAATAAAAATGCAAGTACAAAGCATTTTAATTCTACATTCTATAGAGAATAAACTAGCCAGGCTGATGTTATAAGATGATCAGTCTGGTATTTATTTTCATCTGTTTTGGATAGCACCAGTCAGAATGATCAAATATTCATTAACATACGGGTTCCATGAGCAGCTTGTGGCACAAATACATAGCACGGCCACTCTGAATCACAGGAAGACAGCCAAACTGTCTTGTTACTTCCCCACAAAAATTGTATTGTGTTCATAACACATTCATGCATTGTATTAGCTGTGAAAGTAACAACTTATGAAGAAAGATTTCCCCAAATGCTTTACCCTGTTTTTCTTCAGATATCTCAGGAAGGCAAACGTTCCTAAAAACTCAAGAGGTACAAACTCAATGGAGCCAAAAGGGGGAGGCAAGAAAGACATAGTATGATTCTTTCTGAAGAACACATTGCTGTGAAATAACGCCTTATGTATTTTGTAAAAGATTATTCCTGATACGCTTGTTGGTGTGAAATCATCATTTGGAAAGGGAAATGATTCAGCAGGTAATCAAGTCACAAATTATTTCAAGCAGAGAAGTTAATTTCTAATCTACCCAACATAAATTCAATCAAATCTAATACTATTTTGGACAGACAATATGTATTACCATTAACGTCTGTCAGAAAGTAATTCACTTAAATGAAATGATCTTCACTTGTGCAAAATGAGCAAATTTTGGCAGTATGTATTTTAAATCTGACTTTATATCTCCCCCATGAATTCAAGAATGATTCTGCAGCAACAATTAACACTGGTGTTCAAAGTTCCCAGGCAGGGTGGACATTCCCCACATTTGCCAAAGAGGAGCACAGAGAGGTCCCTCTCTCCATTTTTAGCAAAGAAGGCTGTTCCTCCTTCTTCCCCCACCAAATACTGGCTGATTCTAAAGGAGAGCCTCTCATTAAAAGTTTATCAGGGAATTGACAGTTAGTATTTAGTCATGACATCTGATAAAACACCGTGTTCTTACCTAAAGCTGTTTCCAATCTAAAATAAACAGTAATTTTTATTATGATAATAGAAATTTGCATAAGCAATGCCAAGAAAGAAACATTAGCTAATGTATTATTAATGCATTGGAAGCCTACCTTCAGCTAGGCTTCAGACAGTTATTTTGCTCCAACCCATAAATCACATACTAACCAGAGTCCTTTGTGAACTAGCATGAAAAATAAATCACTTAGATAGACAATATTAAAAAACTATTGTTTTCCATGGGTGTTGTAAAAAGCAAAGCCATTAGTTTCTGCATGAAACTGAATGCATATTTATTACCAGCTTATTATACGGACCCATACTGCATATTCTTTTATACCTCAAATATCAGGTAGACAGATAAGCTAACAGGTTGTCCTGTTGTTTCTGACCTGTGTCAGGAAGGTAAATAACAAAAAACAAAACCAAAAAGTGACATTCCGTGGCTTATAGGGTGAATACATTACAGCTGATAGGTTACTCTGCTTTTGGACATCAGAAAAAGGAACTGTCACCCCTGATTTTCTGTCAGAGATCTACTGAGAGTAAAATCCCTGCTTCTCTGACACTTTGCCTTTTGACACAAAATACAACTCATGCTTTTTGTTATTTGCCCCAAACCAAGAAATACTGTGGGCATGGTTGGGGCTTCAGTAACTATGCTGGCATACTAACTTGTCCTAACACATGTGTTCTCTCAGAGGTAACTACATCAGCCTGAGGCATTACTTTCCCCAGACATCTGCTGCAGTCTCATTTTGAAGAACAACACCCTGTAGCTGGGATACTGGAAGTATGTATATGCTGACTTTATTATAAAGGGCTTTGGCTGATATATTTAACTAGGAAGTGCAATACCGAAAGTAAGATACTGTGGTTCTGCTTATGTGAGGAAATAATGTTTTGAATTGAGACAACTGAATCTTAGACAAGCCATTAAGCTTGATCTCCTTGCAAAAAGTATAGGTATAAACCAAATAATTTTCTAACTGGCTTTTACCAATTTCTAAATATGAAACATGGTGGCTGTCACTTAAGTTTTCTATTTAAAATATTAAGTTTGCCACTTTACACGCAATATTCCAACAAGCTTAGAAAACAGCTGCAGGAAAACTTCTAGAGAATGAATCCCATTTTCTATAGAAAGTATTATTTTCCATTAATATTGTCTTTCAAAATTCAAAGTTTGAAACTTAGCAAAGTAGATTTAAGATTGTAGACAAACTTGAATTCTCATTTGTTTCAAGTTTTCTACCATGGGAAGTCCAGTATTAGAAAATATTTAATGAACTTAACATCCTTCTTCATATTTGCTGTAACTTTCTAGCCTATAAATTGTCAGAGTTATCCTCTGTTAAAGAAAAACACTACAGTGGAGCAAAGGCTACCCATTTCATTCTAAGCATATACTATTCCTAAAATTCCCTCCACTCCCACAAGGAAAGTATGATATTTGATTGGCCTGTTTTTTCCTCAATTCTATCCTCTCAGGTAATCTTTAAATTTGGTCTTGTGGTAGAGTCTCAAAAAAAAAAATCCTGCCAGATTAAAATATGTGATATTGAGAAAGAGAATTAACATAGGAGAGAGGACTATTCATTTTGTATGTCTTATAAATAACAAGGTTTTATGCATATACCTCCAGAAATATACAAAGAAAAAAACCAACAAAAAAACCCAAATAATATGATAATGAAGATGTAGGATAGAAATGTTAATTGAAGAACCTTAAGAAGGTGGAGGAAAGGGACTGACTGTAACACCATGAAGTGTCTCAGTGCCAAATTTCACAAGCTAGGAAGCAAAGTCTTCCAAAACATAAGTGAAAGCTAGGACAACCCACCTAAGCATGTTTTGGTTTTTGTGTTAGAGTTGTCCTATCCTTTCCTCTTCTTACCCGTTTCCCTATGGAGAGGAGACAGCAAAAGCCCAAGAAAAAAGGAGGGAGAGAGATCTATCTTCAATTTGAAGGATAATGCAGGCTGGCCTAAGAGAAAGAAGAAGGGAACCTAGCTGAAAAGCCAATGAACAAAGTGTGACTATAATCTTAAATATTACCTTCATCACGCATTTTATTGTTTTATTTTTTTTCCTGTATTTTTATGGTATCGTGGCAACTCAATGCTTTAAGGAAATTATTATATTTTAGCCTTAAATTTTATCTGTTGTGAAAGCTGACTCTGAGTGATCATGTGCAAACTAATGCATTTCATTACTACAGCTGTGGCGAACCTATCTTTAAGATACAGGATCTCCAGTGTTTTAATATCCAGCTTCCACCTATATTGATCAAAAATATTTAGCCAGAAGCATGTACCTCCACTTCTATTGTCCAGACTAGATGGCAAATGCCTGTGTGGAGATCTGAGGGAAAGAAATAGCAAGGGTTATGTAGGAAAGCTTTGGATATGCAGTAACGTACTGGGAAACATGTCAAGTCTGGACCATCCTTGAGAACATGCTCAGGAACTTCATGAAGCTTGACACAGCCTAGTGGACAACTCAATTTAGTGGAAATAAAAAAAATGAGAGGCGGGTAGTAGCCTAGAAATTCTGTGAAAACTTATGTCAGATAAAGGACAAAGACTGTGACTAGTCTTATCAGTCAGGGAAGGCAAGTAAAGTTAACCTATCATGTATTCAACGTTGCTATTACCTTTTGGCCAGTCCCCACACTCTGGACTATATACAGCATGAGCTTCTTATGTCCAGATGTTGAAGGAGACAGTATGTGAGTTGTGGTTACTGAGCCTAGGACATCTAACAGATGAGAAAAATCTCAAATTCCTAGCAGTCTATAGTTCATTGGTTTTGCTCACCAAGCAGCTTGTTTAAAAATCCAGCTTCACTGACAGTGCATCAGCCCCTCACACTGTCAGCAGTCCCTGAAGCCTGAGGAAGGCATCTGGATGCATAAATTTTCCATGCACTCACAACCAAAATTTATGCCTTCACTTTTTCAAGTTGCAGCCTTCGTGGATATCAGATATTTTAGAATATAGCATAACTAATGCTAGTGGAGGAGGTAGCTGTCACAAACCTGCTATGTCAACATCATACCTCACATTGCTTACTTTACTACAAAATGTACTGAAGCCTTAGAGAACTGGACGTAGCACCTCCTTCAGCAGAATGTGAAAAAGCATGGTTTTATAAACCTCTGTTCATCTGAAAACATCCTGGGAATGCTCTACCCCAAACAAGTGCATATTCCACTGTTCTGTGGGTGTATCTGGTCTGATGGTAGCAAAGAGATGTCAAATTTGCAGAGATATTCTGTGACTGCTGTCAATACCTGTAACTTTCACAGGACTAAAATGGGGCTTGCAGAGTCCTGAACAAAAGTTTGAGCTCGTAGCAAAGTCTGGTACCTTTTGGGTAGGGTCCAAGAGCAGGGGATTATTCTGTTTTTGTAAGGCCTAACATGATTGCGCCTTTGAATCCAATGAGAAATTCAGCACCAATCCATCAAAGCCTGCAGGAACCATGGTTGTGATCTGCATTTTCCCAGTGTTGATGTTGACTTTTTCTACTGCACATGACATGTGATTCCAGCCTGGGTCCTTCATGTGGGCAGATGGGGAGTTGTTGGAGCGATAAAGGACTCAGCAAACAATTCGATTCAATGTGAATCACGCTAAAGCCATTTATTACAAAAACAAGCCTCCTTATATATGCAACTCTATTCTAATCACGCGTCCACGCTCCAAGCATGGATTCACTAAATGAGTATCATGGGCTGTCCATGTGCTGGAGTCTCACTGATGATACGTCCGATGATTCACGCCACGCCAGGATCCTGCTGATTGTGGAACGCCCCTCTTTCTCACAGCAGATTCTGTTCTCAGCTTCTTGAAGCGGCCTTGAGATTCCTTTGAGCCTGACTAATTCAGCAACAAATCTTTATCTATCAAAGCCCCTCCACAGGGAGTGGCAGGAGAAAAATCTTATTTCAGTCCTTACAGCCAAGTGCTTTTCAAAAGAAGTGGAGCATCATGTCATGTCACTGTTTTTAATGTGCTACCAAGTCATCATTCCTCACCCTCCATTGCTTGCAATACCCAGTAGAGTAGGCGGTAGGTACCACTTCAGGGAATGTACAGTGTAAAACATAAATATTCCATTACTTATCACCAAACACATATGTGTATGATTTTACAACTTACATTTTGCAGAAAGGTTCAACGTTCAATCACTGACTTTCTGTAAATATTTAGAAATAATAAAGGTATTATAAATGTATCTAATTGCCAGTCCTTAATCTTTTAAGGTCAATACAATACTTAATACTATTTTTTGTAGTTAACTCATTTTTTTTTTCTGTATATAACTGTTAAAGCTACAGCCTAAGAAAATAAAAAATTGATAGATTTTTAAAAAATTAATATATGAACATTTTTCTAGGTCAAATAGTGTTTTAAAAAGACTTTTCAGATGAGATATTTTTTCTCTGAAAAAATTACTCTGTTGTCACATTAAAAGGATTTGTGACGTATTAGGCCGAATGAGGAAAATCTTCTCTAATATTCATTCATTTGCCTCTAAATGTACATGTATGCATGTGTTCATGCACAAATTAATGTGGAGTCCAAAGTGTAACTTACAATAGAACTGTTATCTGTTTTCATGTCATAAGAGTTCAATAAAGCTCTTGTGTATGTCTATAAAATGACGTTAAACATTTTATGAATGTTTAAAAATCATCCAGGAATCCATCAGCGTCTGACTTACTTGACTACATTTTTTTTTATAGCTTCCATTTGGCTATACAGATCTGAGTACCTAATTCATTCTTTTGTTCCAGAGACAGAAATTTGAAAGGAGTACTTTCCATGAACCTAACAGTTTGAAGTATTAAATGTCTTTTCAGACAACTGTAGCGATTTGATAGAAATTTCCAAGTTGATAATTTGTGACTGTCAGATATGCTATTGTTTGCCTATTATTTTTTATTAGAAGATGATGTTAGTATTTGCTCCTTCTGACTGTATTTTTTTTTTTGTTAACCACAGACAGTCCAGGTTTTACATTTTAAATGCGACTGATTATTTTAACCAGGATCAAACATCATTATTCATTTAAAGGATGAAATAATTACAACTGTTAGGTGACATCCAGCAGGTATAATATTTATCAAAATCTGAGATTTTTCTTTCTCCTCTCAATCTGTAATCCATGCTCAAAGACAAACAGATATATTTTAGTTATTCATTTTTTTTGGAAGGTATATTTGGATGAGAAACATTTATTATTTAAAAAAAATATTTTCTTATAATCCTTACATTGTTAATTTTAAAAATCATTCATTAGTTTACTATAAATAAAATGCTATCTTTATCCTCTAAGAAAGCCATAACTGTCTGAAATGACAGCCAGCATGGTGATGAAGGCTAAGCATCTGCCAAGGTTAAGAAGAGGAACTTAATGTATTTGAATTACATCTCTCATGATCTCAAGAAATATATATTAATAGCAGGTATGAGATTGTAGGTGATATTTTCAGAGCCTGGTGGACAGTAAATCAACCCTAAATGTGGGTGACATAATAAACTTAAGAGTAAGATTACATTACATTGAAGAGATCCCAATTAACTCTTCACAGTTTTACTGATTCAGTTTCTAACTGAAAATCACATTAAGATCATTACGAAATGACACAGGTCTACCTACACAGAAATCAAGAGGTAAATTTAATATCCTTTGTCATTAGAATCAAAACAGTTGCTTTTTTACCTTCTACACTTTAACATATCTCAGGAAAAGTAGGGTAATTTGACCCTGAAAATACAATTTTGATGAAAGCTTTGAAGAGGAACCTTCAAACTCCTTCAGTGTATCTGTTATATATTTTCCTTTTAATGTTCATTTGCTAAGGGTATTATATAGTACATTAGACTATCAGTTTTACTTGCTACACACACACACAAATAGTATGCTAAATGCAGATCAGCTTTGATTGTAAGGTACATCTTTACTGTTATTACAGCTAAGTCTTGCATTTTATTTCCAACTAAAACATTTCTAACAAACAATAAAAAAATTGTAACTTCGTGAAAATACTATGGGGTTTTTTCATTTTTAATTTAACAAAGTCACCTCTATTCACTGCTAGTAGTCTAGTCTAGTACTTGTTGAAGCAATAAAATAGCTTTTATAGATCAATATACCTGCAACAAAAAACCCTTCTAATAAGAAAACATCATAGACATCTGAAATTATATTTTCCCCCACTTTGCAAAATGTAAGTTTCTAACTTAGGTCCATGGTAGATAATTGCTGATTGAAGGTTTGACACACTCTCTTCATCCTAATAATATTCTCATATCGCCCCATAGTCCAAATCAGTGAATAGAAATGGAAAAGAAGTCTTCTTTTCACTCATACCTTGTTTAAAGGAAGCTCAAGAATGTGTTTTCATTTACTGCTTGCTAGTAGGAGTGCATTTTTTAATAATTAAGAAAGGTGGAAAAAAGTGTCTTGGATGAGGCCAATAGAAGCAGGCACATAGGAAGAAGAAGGAAGCTTCATGACTCTATAGGGAGCTGGGTTACTCCAGAAGTGAGAACTACAGAGTCTGTTCCTCAGCATTCCTCTACTGCTATGAAAACAAAACCAATGCAATTAAGTTTTGGTAAAGAAAGCACATGTAAGCACATGTCACAGGAATCGAAGCTGAAAACCATACAAATATTGAACTCACTTATGTATCATCAAAAACAAGTGTGGTTCTGTATGAAGTTAAAAAATAATGGCTACTACTTCAAATCTCAGTGGAGAGACATTAGTTCCTCTTAGAGGAGTCAATGACTTTATGATTTAATTGCTGGCATTTTCCATTCTAGACCCTCTAAATCAGGCAATGTCTAACAAACATTCAGCGTCTACTGTGTCATTGGATCAAATCTCTAAAAAAGGCAACAGAGGATCTCTTCTGAAAACTGCTGAAGATCATTTAAGATCACTGACGTGACACTAGTCAGGTACTCAGAAAACTTAAGTGGTGAGCCAAAGAGCAACAACAAAATAAATTTTTGTTTGGATAGATTCACATAATGGTGTCAGAGGAAGGAGTCTATTCATGCTTTTCTCTTTTCTACACAAGGCATAAACAATTTAGGATTTTCTAAAGTACTGAATGAGCAGGTCCAACATATAAGTCAACATTTTATTAGTTTTTCTCTGGCCTTGTATGAAGTTTGGATAATTCACATATTGTGTAAGCTGGTTTTCTTCTTTTTATTTCAGTAGGTATCCTGGTTTCTTCAACTTTCTCTTCCTATTTACCAGCTATATAATGCCTTTACAATTACTCTGCATTTAAGTATAGCTTTATACACATGCTTTTATTTATATATATATTATCTTCCCAACAATCATGTCTTACTAGAACAGAGCCATACAGCAGTAAGTGAAAATCTCTCTGTTCCACACTGGTTATAAAGACTTGTAGGGCACTATTGTATCTCCTTCTATTAAAGCTGTGCAGCTGGAGGCCTATTCTGCTCTCACCAGTGTGCGTGCATTCATTTGGGTTTTGAGCGGGTTTAACAAATAACTTACAAAATGATAATTCCATTTACGTGCTGCAAAATGTGCAGTCCTTTATCTATGTCCTATGAGTAGGAAGCTAGTGAAGATTTTTACCTCAAAAAACTTCCCTTTAGCTTATGGGAGATTTCTCTTTAGTAATTTTGCATAAGAAATAAACTTATTTTACAAAGACACACTCAGAAAAAAAGGACTAAACAGGACTTCTTTTAATCTGTTGGTAAATGGAGATCCTTTTCTATCAGCATTTCAAAGGTTTTTTTTTATTATTATTTGTTTATTTTTAATGGTGAATGGCACATTCTTTCTTGTGCCAAGACTTGAGTTCAGAAAATCCTTTCCTGAATATTGTAATAGTAGTTTATTACAGCTTATATATTCAAAATGTCTAATGCTTTCCAGTTTGAAGAAGTTTTCCAAAACTTCCACATTTCTGCTATTTGACACATACTGTGAAGCCTGAAAGGAAAAAATCTGTGAAGATGACAAGACTGAGTTTCCTGTTTTCATGGAATCACATTCACATTTGACTGAAGATACAAAAAACTGAAATGTCTCTTCTGTTAACTTTTGTTTCTCAGGGAAAAAAATCATGGCTGAGCACCAAAATCACCCTAGCACATTCCCAGGCCAGGTTTACAGTATTGCTAAGCAATTTATTAAGCAGCCATATCAACCTGCCTGGAAGTACCGTGTTACTGTAAGAGCAGGAGCAGGAAGGGAATTGAAAGGTAGATTTAGAAATGTCAGAATTCAGATTGATTGCACAGTCCTCAAACCACCTCTTTTCCCAAGTGCTTGGTAGTACAGCCCTTAGTTACCTGGCATAATATAGTTTTTGATAAGAAATCCCTAATTGTCCTTGGACTGCATGAAATGACAGAGCTAAGACTAGACAGGGAGTCACACCTCCTGTTAACTTTCAAACGCTTTGCTACGTAACTTGAATAACATGGGGCTGATAAAGAGCGAACGAATACAAGTATTAGCTTATGTTCATGTTTTGAGTCAGTCTCTGAAAACTAACTCAGAACCAATGCATTAGATATCTATACAAAATAATTTTAAAACTATTATTTTAAAAATTTTGTATTTTCCCCACTTCTATTTTTAGTTTTACTGCTCTCTAGACTTTCCAAGTCATATTTTTCCAAAAACTTCTGTTCCCCTTTTTTTTCCCCTCTGCAATGACAGAAAAAAAGCCCACTATTATTCTTCCAAAAATCTATAGGTAAAGAAAATCAGCAGGATATTAAAGCATGCACAAGGAATAGAGAAATTTCTTCAGAGTCTTAGGAAATGCCAAAGACTGGGATTTGGGGAAAAGGCTGATTCTGTAAGAGCTCCTGTTCACTCTCTTCTGCAGCCATTCTAGATTCCCTTTGCCTTGACCTCTGCCTACTTTCCAGGAGAACAAAGCATAAACATCAGTTACTCTACTGCACAATTCAACTGAGCATTGTTTTGGTATCTTTTTAGTGTATACTGCACTTAGTAGTATGAAATAAGTTAAGTCAAATCCAAATCTAAATATATCATTTGTCATTTTAAACACAGAAGGCTGCCTGAAGTAACATGAATGAAAAAATAAACGTTTTCTTCATATGACTTCTTTTGCAATCTTATATATTTTGACTGCAGGAGCCTTGCACAAAGGGAATACCACAGTATAGGTTAATATAAGCTACACAATAACACAATACATCAGAAAAATAGACATGGATTTTCATGTTCAAGGCTTGATACTTTTAATTTCTCAATGTGAACAGACAGTATAATGTGAAAAAAAATCATAAGAGACAAGGAATTTTTTTTAATACAAATTTGATAGACATCTGTGTTCTCTGTTCACGATGTTTATCTGATTTTAAGATTTTTATCTAGATGCTATATCCATGTATTATGTCAAATTCAGTCTTACTCATTAGTAGAGATAGTAAAGCAAAAAAAAAGTTATTAGAAATGTTGATAAATATAGGTACATTTTCTGACGGTTTATTTTGATGATAGAAATTGCATTTTGGTGTAAAAGAGTATCTTACTCTTTCTAACCTTTTCACAACTCAAAAAATGATAGCAAAAGATTTATGACCATCTCTGCCTCAAACCACAAAATTTTGTAAAGAAACCATCTTTTAAAATTTTGCTGGTGTTTTGTTTGTTTGTTTGTTTGGGGTTTTGTTTTGTTTTATTTTGGTCTTGATTGGTTCCATTAATAACATGCTGGGAAAAAAACAAACAAACAAGCAAACATCAAACACCACAACCAAACCAAACAAAAACAAAACCAAAAACTAAAACAAAAACACCAAACCAAAACGCTTGTTTCATTTCAATTTTTCAGGTTACATCCAGATGGGCTGTGATGTGCTCTTTACACTAAGCAAGACTGCAATGAGACCCTGATATTTAAATTTAGTGGACCATAATCGACAAACCCAACAATTAAATTCAGGCTCTCCAGACCCAAGAGCACATTTGTAGCAATATGTCAGACAAAACCAGAAGTGGTTTTGTTGTTTGTTTGGGTTTTTTCTTTGTGTGTTTGGTGTGAAAAAAAAGATCAATATGCAAAATAGAAGTATAAGAGTTTATTCATTCAGTTACTCCAGCAATTTCAAGAAAGGTTCATTATGATTTTCGTCTGGCACAGCTTAAGTTCATAGCAGACTGCCAAGTACTGCAAGAATAAGTATTTATAATGCAAAAATAAGACGGGTTATTTTCTTAATCAGAAGAGCTGGACTGTCAGTTTTTTTATTTAAATCACTGTATGTAGACAATATAACTGTACTGGTGTCTTTGAGATTTTAGAGACTCTTTTAACATACCAAAGCAAGCTGTGTAAATGATGCAATATATTAACTCATTGATTTGGAGGTGGGAGGGATCTTGCAGTGTCTTAAGACTAAAAGAATGAAAGCAGACCTGTAAGTACCCTGTTAGTACCGCTAAGGCCTAAGTTGTGGTAGAACATGCTGGTTAATTACAAGCAAAGAAAAACTAAGAACAAGTAGATAAACGAAAATGCCATATGCAAGCGGTGATAGAGGCGTATCTTACAGTATTAGAAAGAATTTGGTATATAATATTAGGAGAACTTGAATGAGTGCCACCTTAATGTGCTCTCAGAGAGCCCCATATTCCTCATTTGTCAAAAACATGACAACTAAAATTGAGTGGGAAGCCTTTGTGCAATAGATGCATTGAACTGCTGCAGTGCAGGAGATGTGCTCTCTGTCAGGTGTGACCATGTTCAATCTCACCAGGCATTCACTCAAGTAGTGCTAAGGCAGTCAGAGATTCTCAACAGACCAACATGGAACAAGGACTACTAAACAGAAAATTTAGTAATATTGTTCTTATTTTGCCCAGACTTCAGCAAAAGCATGCAATAGATATGCCGTTAACTATTAAGTTAGATGGATATTTGAAGCAATACATTTCTATGTACAGTGGTTTGGTTTTGTTTCTAACACTGACCATGATGCCAGAGGTGTCTGTGACAAGAAATATGGGCCTTTGTCCATGAGTTGATGACAAAGACAAAAGAAGAAAAAGAAATTGCTTGGAGAAAAAGGAGGTTTACTGGGAATACTGACTAAAGCTGCTTTCTGAAAGCCAAGTGAATTTCTGAGAGAAGTTGATAAGCCTTGAAAAGTAATTCTTTCTTTCTCATTGGACCATCTCCTATAATATCGTTCATGTAATTCATCTACAGAAAACTGTCTGGGAGAACGGGCTTTAATGTGTGCCTATGGGAAAAGAGCTGTTGCTGCTTTTGAGAAAGCAAATGTATCTGGCAGGCCAACCAAGACAGAGAAGATAACTGCTTGAAAAAGAACATAAGCTACCCTTTTTTTTTTTTTTTTTTTGCCTTTGGGAAAAAAAGAAATCTGAAAATGGCTTTCACTTATTAAACTATTTATTCTTTTTAGTTCTATTTTCACCAACATGACTTTGGGACAGGCTGATGAATCACAAGTACGATTCTCTCTTTATGCGTTGTCTATTCCAAGCACATCCTACAAACAAGCTGAGTCTTGTAGACAAGTGCCTCCACAAGACGCTTTCTAGAAGAACCTTTAAGACATTTATAGATGAGTAAACAAGGGAGTTATAAAAATAACTGATTTTTCAGTTCAGAGGCCAATTGCAACCACAAAAAAGGGGGAAAGAAGAAATGTGCTTTGAGGTGAAATTAATTAAGAAGCTGCAATCAAAGGAATGAAATTGCCCAGTTGCATGGCTAGAGTGATGAAACTTTGTGTGCTGGTTTGACTAGCATATCACTCTTACATTATAGGACCAAGAATGAGACAATATAGAATGAGATCATATATTTTTTAATTAGAGGTAGGATGGGCTTTTCGTTTTCCATATAGTTGACCTGTCGATTGACTGCATTGTATTGTGAAGAAGTCTATTCCTTCTAAACTGTTTAGTGTGTTTAGACTGTTCTATCCAAATAAAGGAAATTTCAAACCCTGTTGCTTCCACATAACTCTTTAAAATATAAGATATACATGTTTTTTCACAGGCTTTCCAAAATATAACTGCTTCATCTGAAAAGAAGCTGTAAGAAACCTTGTTCTATATTGTCTTGTCAATTCAGGATTTAGAACATTCTTATGATAAAGGACACAATTAAACATTTGTTCCTTTCAAGTAGGAAGACCTACACACCTACTTGTACTAATTCTACAAAGCAAGTAGGTTACTATGGTAAAAGAACAGGATAAGAATCATGTTATTTGTTAAAAGAAAGCAGTTTTGGGAATGACCTCTGAGAAGCAGTTACTTTTTTGTCTAGGAAAGATAAGCTTTTCTGCTCACATGGCATCTCTAAACTTCTTCCATATATGCGTCTGTTTTTGAAAGCCCAGAGTTACTTGTCAGTTTCTACCCTAATCAAAAGATAAACTGAGGGCAGTTAGAACTACATATTTAGGTAATTAATTAATGTCTCCTGGTTAAGAATGTCTGATATCTCCCATCTTCTGCGCTCAGTCAAGGAAAAGCAACTGCTGTTCTGGAGTGCTGAGAGTCCTGTCATGCTGTGGCAGGGCAATCCACCCTAAAACATCAACATGTTCATGAAGAGTGGCAGTAGCTTGACCAAGGTTTGTTTGCTTTTTATTTTTGTTTGCTTGTTTGTTTTTTTCCTTTGTGTTTCCTTTAAAATGCTCAACTCTGAGAAGAACGCAATAGTAAGTTTATCTCCAGATTTCAAAAGATCTCTGCAGGCAGGTAGATTGCCTGTTTCTATGTCAACAAGACACCTGACTAATGAAATGGCTAACTGATTGCATTTATACACTCATGTGTATTGTCCATACACATAGGCATGAAAGAAAGGTAGATATGCTATATACTGATCCCCCACAACAGTCCAAAATAAAATATATAATGAATTCTACCTTAACATTAAGAAGCACTATAGAAACAGACAAGCAAACAAACAAACAAATGAAAGCTCACAAAAAAACACAAAACCAAACAAACAGATATAACGGAAACATCTTAAATTTAGCACATTTTGCAGGCACTGAACCTGGTTTGTTTTGTTCTGTTCTGTTTTGTAATGTAAAGATGAAACTGCATTTTCCTTTCTCAGCAGAGAGATTTATGTAGCATTTTCTTATAGAATTCAGAAATATATTACCCTGATGCTAAAAAGTCACAATGGCATAGTCTCTGAAATCATCCCATTCACATGCCTGCCTGCTCTATTTATTAAAACTCAATGCATGTTCAACTTTTATCAGCTCACAAAGGTGATGTAAAATGAGAACAGTACACTGAGCTACCACTGTAACACTGAAGGTGTTCAAAATTAAAAAAAGCAAGAGTGTCTTCCCTTTTGTACAGGCAAACCTCGAACAGTATCTGCTTCCTCCAGAACTGAGAGCAAAGGAACACCATGTATTTCAAGGGTGCTTTCTACTGCAGCATTCATGGCACCATACTCCATTAAGTACATTTGTAACTCATTCACTGGAGGAAGGCAAGTATCTAAGGTCATTTACAATCTCCTTGTTGAAAAATTAGGTCATTAATATTTACATTTTGGTATCATACTCACCTGCAAGATCCATTCCATTCCATTCCATTCCATTCCATTCCATTCCATTCCATTCCATTCCATTCCATTCCATGATTATTGTGCAGCCTCTTTACTCAAATTCTCAACATTCTATTAGAAAATAAAATCAACCATTCCTAGTTAAGAAATACAGAAAGCATGGTATGAACAAATAAGATCCAATTCCGCTATCTTCCTTCTTCTTGATCATATGAGATCTTTCTTACAAATGAAAGGATTTTCAAAACTGTGTAGTACCTGACTTTATTTTGAACATCATTCATAACCTACCAACATACCAACAGCTCTGAATAATTAACTACTCTAATAGTTCCCTAGGAACATCATACTTTTAGCTTTCTAGCCGCCTACAGCATTCAGACTGGTCAGTCTCTTTGGTCTACTTCCATCTCTTCACTCTTCGTGCTTAGGGAGCCACCTCACCCACCTCATTCCCCACTGCTCAGACACCTCACACAAGGCCCCTTCTTTCCCACATAGAAAGCTCAGTCAGACCTGCAGCAGATTCAGAAAGCCAATATAGCTGATCTTCTCTGCTAGTTTCTGAATAAGCAGAACTCAGTTCAGATTGCTCTTCATAGATAGTTTCATAAACACACTAAAAACGTAAGATATATTTCTCTAAACAGCCTGCACACTTAATCTATTGCTACTCTCCTATTATTGAGTCCTTTAGTAAAACCTTGGAATGTATAAAAAAAATTCAAATAGCAGTTGAGATAAGTTATTATACACTGATCCCTGATCACTACTAAAGGAAAGGCTGGCTATTGTGGAACCATAGAATCATAGAACAGTTTGAGTTGGAAGGGAGATTTAAAGGTCACCTAGTCCAAGCCCCCTGCGATGAGCAGGGACATTTTCAACTGGCACTGGTTACTCAAAGTCCCATTCAGTCTGGCGTTGAATATTTCCATGAATGGGACATAATGTCCTTCAGTGAAATGATCTCTCAAAAGACCCATAACATCAATGGAGAGGCTGAGAAGAGTTAGTTATGGTAGTGCAAAATCAAGTCAAGCCCTTAAAATTCCATCATTCTCTGATGGAAGAATCTACTAAAAGCAGAGTTAGGAAGTCAGCTACATTGGCCCCCTAAGTATTCTGTGAAGAGTATTCTGCTTTTAAAAATTACCTTTTATTTTCATTGCACAGCACTTAAATGTATGTGTCTTTCAAGGATGAGGATGACAATGTGCTCAGAGTACTTCCTCATTGACACAAGTCTCTAAACAGTAGCAGGCTACAGAAACTTTTTGTGTGTGTGTGTGTAAATGCAATAGCACTGTTTAGTACTGTTTCCAAGGTCATGAAATTGTTATTAATCCCTTTCTGAGGAGCACATGTACTCCATTATCTATCTAACTGCAGCATTAAGGCACAATGAGAGACCCTTTATGAAACTGCTAAAATATGCCTCTAGAGCACTGGTAGGTTCAAGGCTTGGTCCCAAGAAGTATATTAAGCTCTAAGTAAATCTTCCCTTGAAGTCACATACTGTTATAAATAGATCTTTTATTTGGTGTCATTTAAATTTTTGAGAGAATATTTCCTTTTTCAAAATACGTATTATAGCTTTTAAATAAATTAGATCCAATTATGGATAAAGCAAATGACTAGTGAAGACATAAGTACCAAATACTTTTGCCACAAATCTTTATTGTTTCTTAATATATTTTACTATTTTTAATTCCAACTATTAGTCCTGTACTTTTCCACCTGCTGAGAGGCTCTGTGCATTTTTTAAGTTTAGTAGCTAGGCAATTTTTTCTATGAAATTTTGTTAAAATAAAAACAGCTTCTGGAATGTGCAGTAAATGCTTTGTCATTGACCTTGAGAGTACTTTGGCAAGCAAGGGATTTCTATGCTTTGCCAAGAAGTAATGGTGATAGCAGAAATTTTGACACAGTTGAAACTATAATAGTCTACTGTGTTGTTGGTAGCTTCAGCTATCAGTACCCCCAGTAGCAATATTGTATTTCAGTTGTCAACTGGCAAGCATATATTGGAAGAATAGGGATTTTAGAGAAACAGCATCACTAGCAGCAGTATGGATTTGTCAAAACCAAATATTTAGAAATACTTGTTCTTTTCTTACAGCTTTGTGGACAAATAGTGAAGGATGCTTGAAAATACTTCTTTTTTTTTTCTAAATTAAGAGAACTTAATATAATCAAGCTTCTTTCAGTACAACAAAATCTTCTAGTCATTTATTTCAGGAATGTTTTGTAATATTGAATTATAAATTAATTACTTTGTTTTCCATCAGTGGCTTTTTTTTCTCCTTATAGGTATATATTAATCTTATAGAAGAAAAATGCAGATTTTTAGAGCATTAAACTGGAAGAAAGCTGCTTTTCAGAGTTCTCTGAAGTAATTTAAGTAGGGTTAGTTATCTTTTTCAGCCTGGAATCCTTTACTACAAACAAAATTAAAAGTCTTGCAGCCAAACATTGTGAGTGACAGATATTATTTATATTGAAGTAAACCGAACTTATCTATCACTTCTGTGCCTCTCCATACAAGAATTAAGGCAGTATACTCGAAATCCTCAATCACATATGTTTGCAAACAGCATAGGGAAAGATTTTGATGCTGTTATCCCTTTTCCTTGTGCAGATCCGGTCTGCTGAGGACTGATAACCCATCCACGAGCAGTGCACCAGCACATCTCGCTGTCAGCGGAGCTGAGGGAACCTGATGCTTTCAAAGGCCTGGTGCTGTGATGAGCACTTCGGTAGGTAAGTGCTGTGGCCTTGGCTGCAGGGCTGGTGAATTCATCCAGTGTAGAAGACCTGAATCCCTCCCTGCCGGCAGGCTCTGCTTTTTGCCCTGTGTGAAACAAAGGAAGAGAAGACAGCAGATAGCGAACGTCCAGGCTTTTTGCCTGACACAAGCAGTGTTCCTACAGCTCAGATGTGGCCATTATTTTTTATGTGTTGACACCGTATCTTCTGTTTAAAGAAAGTTTTCAACCAGTAATCAGAGGTTCAAAGAAATGGCCAGTCATGCTTACATATACAGCACAGGGTTATTCTCACCTGCACTAGATGAAAAGGAAAGAGTCCAGATGGTACAATACAAAATTTCTGTACTGCAGTTGTTAACTGTTATGCTTTGGGAGCAAAATGTTGCTAATTCAGCCTGCTCTGATTTCAGGTGATTGAAATAGAAATAAAACAAACTGTATCACATTATCATGAGATGCCTTCTATATACAGAGATGGCTATGGCTGACAACTCTGTCAAGGAAGGGAAGGGAAGGGAAGGGAAGGAAGGGAAGGGGGGGGAGGGGGGAGGGGGAGGGGGAGGGGAGGGGAGGGGAGGGGAGGGGAGGGGAGGGAAGGGAAGGGAAGGGAAGGGAAGGGAAGGGAAGGGAAGGGAAAGGGAAAGGGAAGGGAAGGGAAGGGAAGGGAAGGGAAGGGAAGGGAAGGGAAGGGAAGGGAAGGGAGAGGGAAGAGGAGGGGAGGGGAGGGGAGGGGATGGGGAGGGGAGGGGAGGGGAGGGGAGGGGGGAGGGGAGGGGAGGAGGGGAGGGGAGAGGGAGGGGAGGGAAAAGGTCAATGCACCTACCATTTAGTAAAAATATAAAAAAAGGCTACCTAGTCATAATGGAGTAAAAGACAGGATGACTTTATATTATTGACAGCATTTAAGGGTCAGCTTTTTCGTATGTGAAATGGAAATAATCTTAGTTGCAAGATTAGCAAAGTTTAATTGTGTTTGAAATGTATGGGTCATTATACATGCACTGGTGAGTACCATGTACATACAGTCCATTGCTCTAATGTAAGTCCTAGGTTGTACACTTATTATATTTATTTGTGGCTACTTAATGGGAAAATGACAGAAAAGGATTGAGATAAATCATCATGCACACAGTAGGTCCTAGGAGAGCAGACATAATTCCGTCATACAATACGCATAATAGATCATCGTGTCCCCACCTCAGCACAACTCATAGGTGTTATTATCTTCATAATGACGAGAAAAATGCTTGGCATTACAGAAACATGTATTTTGTCTAAGTTTTTATGTAGCCAAACCAATCTGGACTATGCTATTTCCAAATTTTCTGATCTTAGAGACGAATAATCAGAATTTAGAGGAAAGACCAGCACAGAACAAGCACACACAGAAAGTTAATTTGGATGAAAAAATACTTCTAAAATGTAAGGAATTATAATGAAGTCTCTGGCTTTTGCCCATAATATTATATTTTCCTGTAAATAAATGAAATATCTTTGAGACCTATACTATTCTGCCCAATACAATTTAAAATGATCGGTTTGTTTGGTGGATCAGATACACAGAGGAGTATGGAGACAAACCTGTTGCATAGGACTAAATTCCTTGGGAAACAAGGATAGCCAGTTCTAACAAGTTTTCTATGAGGAAGCTCCATACCTTTCTAAGCAACCCATTCTCATACTCCATTATTACTGTTTCTCACTGCCAGCTGGAGCCTCCCTTGCTGGAATTTACACTTCTTATTTCTTGTGCTAGCATTACTGAGAGCAGACTATCTCCTTCTTCTTTTTCAGCAATGTTTTATGCATAGGAGATAGTTGTATCTCCACTAGATTATTTTTCATACTAAACATCTCCAGTTCATTCAAAACCCCACTTTATAGAGCATGCTCAGAGGTCTATAACACATGACCATTACTTCCTCTAGTCACTTCCTCTTGGACATAATTTTCCTTGAACAAGAGTCCTCATGTTTGCATACAGGTAAATCTTCTCCACTGTTTTCTTCAGAGATAAAGAATCTATTTTGTTTCTCCATGGCCATATTATTCTTTATGCTTCCAAGGAATACAGATACTTACCTTTTCACATCAACATGACATTACCAATTCATAGAGGTTTGTAGTCCTTGTAGCCAGATTTTTCATCAGTTATCCCCATGTTACCTTTATGCAGCTGCTTAGTTTTCATCATAAAGCATTATGCTTGTCCCTACTCATGACTGTCTTTTATTTTCAGACAATGTAGATATAATTTCTATCTGTCAAGACCACTTTGAATTTCTATTAAGTCTTTTCAATTTTCTTGTAGTCCCTCTCATCTTGGTGATGACTTTGAATTCAATAAACAAAATTCAGTTCATTAATGTAAATAATGAATTCTAGTAGCTGTGACCCAAACCTATTCTGTTACTCTCTGTACACCCAGTCTATATGCATCAGTATTTCTCTCATTGCTGTTTTTGGAAGAGGTTTATTTAAGGATATTTTTTTTTTTTCTATTTTAAGAGAACACATATTTTAGTTTAACAGATGGAACAAGATTTTTCCCTAAAGCTTTTTCAGTTTCAAGTAGAAAATTTATTCAGAAATATTAACAAAATTTTTGTCTTGCCTTTCCCCCCCTCCTTCAATACTTCTGTGTTGTGAGTGCAGCACCATTATTAAATTCTGGACATTTTTGGCACTACTTTTACCATTACTTGTATGTGCATGCACTAGTGTTACATAAGACAAAAGATTTTGCATAATCTGAATTACATATTCTTGAATTGTGCAATGTCACATCTACTTTGTCTACAACTACCCTTTCACACTGTAGCAGGTAAAAATGCCACATGGGAGTCATAAGAGAACTTTCCTTATACTACTGAATTATTCTGGAGTTATAAATTTTTATAAGTTCTGTTTCAATACCTGCTGAAGCTTCTTAAAGAGAAAGAATTGGGAAATGTATTCTTACGTCATAGAGCTATGATGTCTCTTACTAAAACCTAATGTACTTGTGATAGGACATTAACTTGTCACTGACATTGGAACTTACAGGCTAGTTGACAAAAGGAACAGATTTCCCAGATGATCCGTTACGTATTTTACTGTTTTCAATACCCCTGTTGTATTAAGATACGAATGAATAGGGCTTCTCCATGATTGCTTATCTACTGTAATGTTCTGAAAATGACATTAGCACTAAAGTTTCAGCTCATTCAAACTGATGCAGTTCTATATAAAAAAAAAAAATTGCCTGATAAATTGCAGTCAATGATATATTTGTAATCTTATTAAGAAACAAACATTTAGATAGCTATTATCTTAAAAGGTTTATTTTACTTTATAATATGGATAAACATATAATTACTGTGTGATTTCAGCAGTAGGCAATCAAATGCGATCTTCAGATTAATGGATAATTATATACTTAAGGTGGTTAAATACTTTAAAACTCAAATGCCCAGGTAATTGCACCCTTTAATACTATGACAACACTGTAATTATCTTTCATGATAGACATGGAGCCACAGATTAACTATTGAGAGAAGTGTCTGACATGGCTAAAGGAATATTAGCACCTACTGGTACAGTAGATGTGTTTCATGTCATAAGATGACAGCAGCTGCTTGTCTTTACAAAGTGGTTGCTCAATTTGACATTGTTATTGTATCCATTCTTTCTATCAACCACATATGTGTAAGTGAATACACACACACATTTGCATATACACATATAAGCATAAGAGTAAGCATACATATATACATATTAATATACAAGGGTTCATCTATTTCCTGCCAAATGCTGTGAAAATTTGTCTCCTAAAGACAGTTTGCAATAGGTTGCTTTTAGTGCCAGATGAGCAGGTTCCAAATATTGCTGTGAAGATTTAAAAGTTATAGTTGTTTGATTTTGGCTGTGCTGAACAGTTTTATTGACAGATTTCTGACAGATTAAGATACCATCTTAGATGTATGTGATATTCTTCCCAGTTTGACTTGAAGATATAATCCTCTTATTTTGGCTTAAGCTTTCATTTTCCTTTGAAGAGCATTTGTTTGCTTGGTTGGTTGGGGATTTTTGTCTTGCAGGCACATTTCTCTGTAGTTGTGTCTTTTATGTTTTTGTCAGTCCCCTCTCATTTTATTTGAAATAGTTGACTATTTCTTTTTTTCCCAAGACATTGAAAATCAGAACATGTTCCAATCCTTTTTCATTACATATGTTGTGGGACACATGATAGATAGCTTTTATCTAGTTCTTCATCTGTTTTCTTTCTATTGGTGTTCTTCACAAAGAAATAATAGTTATATTAATTTCAGAATAAGAATCTGAGAATCAATATCTGGCTGAACATCAGCACACAGGTCTACTAGATGTCTGGATAAGTCAGACATACGCTTTTTCAAATCCTCTGGCAGTTTAAGTGAGATTTCATTATTAATTTTGTTTAGAAGAGCCATAGTTAACAAAAAATGTATATGTCGAAAGCCACATACTGAGGGTTTATGCTTGATCCATTTCACTAAGATTTTTCTTTATAGGCATAGTATGGTTTATTGCACTCCTCAAAATTTTTACTGGAAATATTTTTTCCTATTGATTCATGCAATTATTCAGTAGAAATATGACATTAAATTGAATTTAAAGACAATCTGATGAGTTTTACTTTCCATGAAAAGCAAATTTCCCCATTGATTTAGTCTTATTTCCTCCACATGAGCTGAGAAATTGAAGTTTTAGGTGTCCCTGTTCTTAAAGTCTCTGGGTGACCTCAGCATTTTTTTTTCAGGGAGATAGTTTTCACAGTGGTGAAATTATATGCCTTTTATACAGGAAGTAAAAGCTTCACAGTACCTTTCACATGAACACTCTCCCTCCAACTAGCTGAAAGCATGCCCAAACTTACAGACTGCTCTTCTATAAACAAGGAAGAAACAGGTATCAGAGGCTTTGTATTACTTCTTGATTTTAAAATTATCTGCACAAATCACTCAGCAGAGCAGGTCACATGTATCCAATGTGTCTTCAAGAATATAAGCAAATGTAGACTTAAAGAAAAATATTGCATGTTTTCTCCCACTGCAATATGATAATTTATTGGTAATTAAGCATAAGACTTATTGATACTAGGACTTCTGCTGTATCTTTTCCTTGACATATTTAGGGAATATGTTTGTATGATGAAACTACTCACCCACCAGAGAATGAATTGCCCTGGATACTTCTGAATTTTATGTATTGTCTCTTTCAGAGGAAGTTTAATAATATGAAATCCTAAGAAGTAGAGAATGTAATTAAAAAAATATATTTATGTTGTGTTTTGAATATTTTAATATCATCATTAATATTTCAGCTTTAAAGAAGAGTTCCAGTTTTACATGCTGATATTATTTCAGCCATTAAATTTGCATAGCAGTTGCAGACTTGTCTTTGACTTCTACAATAATACTAACTTCACTGTTAACTCACTTAAGATATTTCATAAAAATAATACTTGACAATTTCATGTATTTATTAATTGCACCGGTGTATGTACACTAGCAAATATGACCTATAAGTTTAGCTTCTAAGACTCAGTTGTTAATGCATTCCAACTTCAGTAGCAGCCTTCAGAAATCTTTAAATCGCACTTAGCTATGTGAGAGAGATATATATAAATTTATATATACATCACACACAGTGATGACCTATATGCCTAGGTCTTCAGCTAAAATGTATTACTCCTTATAAGAGCTTTTGAATCTTTAATGAGCTTCCTAGGGAGACTAGCATTGCATCTTTTTTTTTGTTTATTTTTATTAATTGAAAATCTTCATTAATGAAAAAAAATATGAAAAAAGTGAATAATGTCTAAGATTGGTAATGATGATTATGAGCTTCTCCATATTCTACAGATAGCAAAAGTATGAACTAATACATTCATTTATTATTGGTTCACAAAAATGAAGAACATATGGTATGCTCTGCCTTTACTTATAGCCTTACAGTTCTCATTAGTTTGGAGGCTATTTGCTGTGAAGTGATCTTTCTGAAGGGATTAATTGGTAATTTTTAATAGCTGCCTTCTTATCATGATCCTTGTTTTGCATTTATGGTATCTTTATTCCTCTCCACTGTGGTCACTGTTGTGAAGTTATTACTTAAATGATTATTTGTTCATTAATTAAGAACATGAAAAACCTACTGTTCTTAAATAATCTTTTTTAGGGGCTACCAGATTTTTCTTGAACAAGACAATGTTCTCTGGCTCACTGTGTACTATGACTGGCTTGGTAGATGAGGACACAGCAGAGGATATTGTGAGTGACATCTTGCACCATGGGTTTCCTGGTTTTTGTTCCTGGGCTCATGTTTAACATGGGCACCGTGTTAAACATGAGCCAGCAATGTATGCTTGCTGCAAAAGAAGGCTAATGCTGTCTGGACTGCATTAAGAGGAGTGTTGAGAGCAGGTTAAGGGAAGTGATGCTTCTTCTATACTCAGCACTGGTTAAAGCATGCATAGAGTACTGTTTATAAGGTATATAAATAGCTGATGGGAGGGTATAAAGAAAGTGGAGCCAGGTTCTTTTAAGTGGTGCCTAGTGACAGGACCAGAGGCAATGGACATGTGCTAAAACACAGAAAGTTCCATCTAAACATAAGGAAACACATTTTTACTTCGGAGATGACAAAGAACTGGCACAGTTTGCCCAGGAAAGCCATGGAAACTCCACCCTTGGAGATACTAAAAAGATATCTATTGTCTTGGGTAACCAGTTGCAGGTCACTCTGATTGAAGAGGAGATTTAGACCAAATGACCTCTAGACATTCCTTCCAACATCACCCACTCCGTGATTCTATGGTTCTCCTATACCTACCCCTTTTGGTACTATTCTCTAGCACTAGTCTTGCTCCTGTTTTAAAATCTGAGTCAAAATTAGCTTTCATGTATGGAAATCAGTATCACAGCTATTAGTAAAGAATATAAAGTATGTCTTTTATGCTCCTTCCATTTTTCTACTGAGATGACAATGAGAAATGATGTGAAAAACATCCTTCAAATTTCATAGTGTGGTCATCCTTTTGGCTGAGCTTCCTCTCAGACTGTGAAAGTTCTAAATTGAACTTAGAGTTCAATTTAACCTGCTCTCAACACTCCTCTTAATGCAGTCCAGGAACTAAAATATTTTGTTAGACTAAATAATTATTTCTAAGCAAGCTCCAGTTTGAGAAGAAGGAAGATGGAGAAATAGAATTGATTTCCAGCGTGCAAGTTTCTCTAAACAAGTTGCAGCCTTTAAGTTAATCTTGAAATACATTAGAGTTCACTAAATAGTGAAAGTCAATGAGACAGGAAAACATTTTGTCCCATAGAAAGGGCTTGCTAGAGTAATTTAGGAGTGGCCATTTGAGCTCATAGTTAGAAAACAAATATTATTCTATAAAATAAAGGAAGGTTTGACCATCTCTTATGAATTAAACTGAATAAAAATTTGTATTTCTGCTCTGAAAAAATTCAAATTCTTCAATGTTTATTTTTTCCTGATTCAGAATTGAAATATGTCATTGCCCACAGAATTCCAAAAATATAATTGTCAAATATTGAAATGCCCATTTTTGTATAAACATACAAAGCAAAATGCACAGGTTTGTTTTAATTTCTAGAAAGAATTTTTTTTCACCTTTACTTAACCTGTTGAACTTTTTCTGCCAATGAAAAGATCAATTCAGAGGTTCCAGTTGCATGTTTCCTGTCCTCAGGAGATGAGGCTAAGGCTACCTTGTGGAAATGTCATGATTAACATTTAGATCAACCAAGGGGGAGACTGCTGCATCACAGAAAAAAACATTTCAAATGCAAATATTGGCTTATAGAAGAGATGGGAAACTTGAGACAGAAGCTGAGGTGCTGTGGCATTCAGGGTTTCACTGACAGGTTTCCATTTGATCTACTCTAACTGATTCAAATAAAAAAATGGAACGTCTTAAGCACAGTTGACTTGATAAAATATTATAGAAAGAGAGAGCTTGGAGGGGGCAGAAAAAATATTAAAAAAGGCAATAGAGCATTTGGCATTTATTTCTAAGAGAACTGGGATTTTTGGAGAAAGTTAAAACATAGGATAAAAAGATCATTTTTATCTTCTGATTTTCAATTGAATTTACTTTTTCACTTACTTCCAATGACTCTTCAGCATGAACTTTCATACTGCTTCAAGTCAATTAAGTGCATCTTATTGTAAGTGAAGTCAACATTTCAGTGCAACATTACAGACTGATTACCCTGCTAAAGAAAACTGACATTCTCTGCACAACTGGAAGCAGCTCAGGTCTCATATATAAAGCAACTTCCAGTTTTCTTAATATTGCCTAAAGAAATCAACGGTACAACTAGGAACAGGGAACCCCGCCACACACCCCAGCTGTTAAAAGAAAGAAGACTGATACATCAATTGCAATAGTGTATAGAAAGTACAGGCTGACATAGACTGAATCCAGATTCAATTTTTATAGTGCATGTTGCATATCCCATAGTTTGCTCTATTATCTATAACAGCCATTTTTAGGGATAGTTGTAGCCCATGTCTGAAACAGGCTCCAGTTAATGTTTTCTTCGCAGCCCCGAAGTTTCCCATGCCTTGTTCTTGTCTGGATACAGAAAGTGCTGTGGTTTGCACATTTGACCAGCCTGAGAACTCAAATGAACATTGAGGTGTGGGAAAGAAAACCCAGACGAAACCCCAAATAGTAACACTTGTAGATGTGGTCATTTGAAGTATAGGGTGCTTTTGTTCTACTTCTTATTAATACACTATTCTAACTTTTATAGAAATATAATTAATAATTCCACTGAAATCTACTTTTGTATGATCAGTTGTATACAATTAAACAGGTGAACAGATCTTTGCAGAAGCAAGGCTGAGGAAGGAGTACTGAAATAAATGTGGTTTGAATTTAGTAGCTACAGTAACCCAAGGACTTCTAAACACAGGACAACATTCCTGCCCTTCTAAGGTATTTACAAATTTAAGTCCTTTCCCCATCACGCCTCCCCCCCCCCCCCCCCCCCCCCCGTTTTTTTTAATAATCTCAGAATAATATTTGTTTGGATAAATTTTTCACATGGACTCTTTATAGAGTGTGAATTGTCTTTAGAAAAGGAACTTTTTTTAAAAAGTATTAGCTTTATTATTCTCAGGTATGTTAACAAGAATACAATAAGGGACAGCAAGAATACTAATGAATTATAGAAGAACCACTGATTGTATTAACAGAGAAAAGGACAATGTGATATTTTTGTAACGTGAATTTTGTTATTTAGTGATTAAGGTAAATGTTTTCTGTGCTTTTACTAAAACAACTACAGTATTAACCAAGTACTTAGACTACAATGCATCATGCTTGATTGAGGTTAATTATCACTGGTGTCATAAATCTAACATAACACAACTTGAATTCTAATTTTGTTTTAGTTACAGAAGACCAGTTTAATTAAGTTATAAATTATGCTTAACTCAGTGATATTTTCACAACACAGTCTTTCAGTTCAGAGAATGACATACAGGGGAAAAAATGTCATTACTGAACATAGTTTGCAATAATGCTAATCTATCCATAATCTGATTTTCTGTTTGTGTTTGATCATGAATTTGTTACAGTATAATGAACCATGAAACACAGTCTCTATAGATTTCCTGTCAAGATAAGTGCTACCTACCCAAAACAGATAAAATATTTTTAATTGAAATCTTTAATCTTAATGTTAGTAAGCCAGTGATATAGATTCCTTTGACATCACTGCTTAAAACTTGCTATACTAGAGAGAGGAATTCCAAATATCGTAGACAGCATAGCTGGTGAAGTCTGTAATCGCTCATGTTTACAATGATAACCCCATCTTGTTTAAGAAGAAAAAAATAACCTAGGCTACTGCTCTTTGTAGGATAAAGAAACAACGTGCTATGTGGCAACTGTTGGTATATACTTGATCTTTATGCTATTCTACCAGAAACAATCATATTACTCTCAAAATTACCTTTTCACTACAACTTTCTGAGGAAGAGGAACAGAGTGTCTAAAGATTCATGTGAGCTGGAGTAGTGAAACTGAGTCTCTCCACACTTTTCCCTGCTGTTCCCTACCATTGAGTCCAAACACCAAATTTGAAAAAGACTTTGAAGTGTGTTCCCAAAACATGTGTTTTCTATGAGCCCTTGACTAAACAAACTTATCAAGCTACACCCACCTGATGAAGTAAAAACCAGGAAGGTTTAATCAAGCTCGTGTTCATGAACTACACACACTGCTGGTTTTAACCTGGCTTTGTGCAAACCATCTGTAACCTGTATACAAATTTCTGGAGACTGTGATGCTGCTGCTGTTGTCTATGTGGGCATTAAATACAGCATGCAGACAACCTTGGCTCATGAGTAGCTTTCAGCTTAAATGTACACTTACTGATGCCAAGGAAAGACTTCCCTCTTCAGAAACTGAAGCATCTAAAGATATGCACCATGTCTAAGAATTCCAGCTGAGATTCTCCTTGCTGGTTTATTCCATCCTTATGTTGATAACTGTTACCTGCTTCATACTCTGCAGTTAAGGAATCAACCTGGTGATGCCCAACAATTCTGTGAGTAGAAGGTGACTGATGTACGGTCTTAACATTTTCTGTGAAGTTCTCTCACATCTTAAAAAAAATTTTTGGGGATAACTTTTCCAATTTTGGGAACATAATTAATTAATAACAGAGGTCAGGTTTTAAATCTTTACTTAGCGTTTATAAATAAAATGAACCAAGTCTAATATTGTCATTCTAAGGAGGAAAACATTACATTAATTTTATTATTTTACTATTTAATTATTAATTATTTTCAGTTCCTGAATTATTTTATCTAATATTTGAAAGATGAATTTAATATTTTAATGTACCTTTGTCATAATGCATTTCTTATATAAAAAAGAATTACATAATGCACAAGCAATGATCTTGCACACTGTAAGGCAACATAAATCTTGTCAACATTTATATGACTCCTGTTTTTGGAGAAAAAATGCAGAATTATAAACAAAATTTTTAAAGTGAAATTAATCTCACATTTACGTAAAATGAAGTTAATAATTTTAAATTATTGTCTAGATAGAAGATAAAAATATTCTCATCTAATTATAATGAATACATACTGTAGGCTGGGAAATAACATCCAAGAATTATACTAATCTGACATGTGATATTAGATCCCAAGATAACCTGGGAACAACATAATAAAATTTTTTGTGTATTTGTTTTGGTTTGATTTTACTTATCAATATTCAGTGAGCCTACAGATTTTTCTTTGAGATTTAACTCTTAAGGAACTTCAAACTTCCTGGTTTCTACCTTACTGAACAGCCCTGTCATACAGAGAGCTTTGAAGATGTTGAGAATCATGGAAGGCATAAATATTATTTCAGTCCAAAGTCAGGTCTTATAGGAAAAAATATATTTCCTAATGACAAAACAGAGATCAAACCTTACGTTGACGAGATGGCTGGCTTTTTTTCTAACCCTAGCAACCAAACCTTGCAATGAGCTCGGTTCGCCTCTGGATGGCATGATGCTGTCACACAAAAAATAACAAAAATCTTTTCCCAATCAGTTAAAAAATGGTTTAAAGAAAAAGTGCTGAGAATGAATTCTAAGTTGGGTTGTCATGTTATATGTTTCATGATAGACTAGAATATTACAGTTATATTCTGTATATGTTAAATTATTTGATGATTAGAAACCATATAATAGTTTGGGTTGGAAGGGACATTCAAAGGTCATTTAGTCCAAGCCCCCAGCCACGAGCAGATATAAATGCAGATATATGAGATTACAGCCCAGCAGAGATAGGGGCTGGTCTCAGCCATGAGGTTTTCCCCGTTCAGATGTTTTTACATAATATTTCCTACATTACATACATATTTATATCCTCATTCCTTACTTTCTTGCATGAATAGAGCCTGTTTCGAAGAACATCATGCACACTTCATGATGTGAGTTAGAGACAGCAGAAATTAAACAGTTTGGATCCCAACCCAAAACAACAACAACAAAAAGCTGTAACCACACCATTATGTTATGTCTTTTCTGTGGTTTTTTTTTGTTTTGTTTTTGTTTGTTTTGTTTTGTTTTGTTTTGTTTTTCCTTTTTATAGATCAGAAATAGAAAACAGTCAGTAGTGCTCATGGGCTCATATTCAATCACTTCAAATATTTCTCTCCTGTGTACTGTGGGCCAGCATTAAAGTATACTGAACTTTCAAACTAGTCATACATAATGTTGCTGTGTACCCAAACCTAAGCAAACTAATGTATGAGTGCTAATACTTAGCTCTATAAATATGATTCATTAACAAAATGACTGGGAAATATTTTCCTTTAAGAAAGGAAACTTTCCCATGAGAAGTTATAATCAATACTAGACCCTTAAATATTTCTTTTTTTTCCTTTTTATATTAATATTTAAAATATTTATTTCATCCTAACTTTGATTTTAGGTGATTCAATGTTGTATATTGCTTCAAATAAATCTAGTTTGTTCCTCTCCATGGAAATGTGCATTTGCAAATGCAACAGCAGGTCAATTAGCTAAATTTTTGTATCATACTAAGATTACAGTATGTTGTTATTAGCAATTAAATGTAGTTGCTTTGAAAGACAGAAGACCTTCCTCTCACATCTGGAGCTAGATAAATGTTTTCCTGCTTTTGCTTTTGAGGTGTACAACTATTTTGGCTTCTAAAGATAAATAAGCTTGAGATAGAGAAAAGCCGTGGGCCATTTTAAAAATGAGTCAGATGCTTTAATTTTATGCAAACACATAACTAGGATGTCAGGAACTGGCAGGATTTTAGTAGTTCTACAATTTGTAGTCTCTGATATAAATCTGGATAGCTATTGCTCTGCCACTTAGCTCTGCCTTGTGAATCTTACTGTAAATCTTTCAAAGCTGTATTCTATTTGTGAGGCAGAAACTTGCAGAGAGGTGGTGTAACTACAGAGCAGACACATGGCTTGAGTTCTTATGGGCTATACTAGCAAACAATACTAGAAACGTGAAACTTTTATTCTAAGAGCCATATAAGTAGTTAATGATTTGTTAATATTTCAGTAGCAGGCAGAGTGCTAGTAGAAGATACAAAGTCACTGGGCAAATGCATATAATGTCTGTTCTTCATGTGGGACTTCTGAAACTTGGTATAGGGCAAAATTAGAAAAGTCAACAAAACTGACAGTGTGAGATTTCTTTCTAAGTTGACTAAACTGTGAAAAAAGGGAGGAAACTTCAGTTATTATTCCTCTTATCAGGTGAGTAGCTAGTGGACTCTGGTATCTACCTGTATTTATGTCACTCTTCCCATTTGCCCTGTTCACCTCTTTCCTTGCTTCTCTACAGAACCTGCTCCCCTTCCTGTATCTGCTGTGAATGCAAGGGAGCTACAGTATTGCAGACAGTAAGAAGCATTTCTTTTCTATCAAAATTATAATTCTTCAAATAGTCAGAAATCCTCCCACAAGAACCATACCACTCTCACTGTTGTGTGCTCTAGTTATCCAAAGGCTTTTACATGTATCTCCAAGAGCAAGGTGAGTTGTTTTTTAGCAGGATGTCTATTTTGATCACTTACACGTGTCATTGCCAGTCAGCAATCACAACATCATATTGCTAATTCACCTCCCTTGTCTACAATTTGTAGTGGATCAATTGATGTCCCAAGTTACAATTTTCTAGTTTTGGTTGATTATGTTTCAGCTTCATAAATTGTTGTTTAGAGTATGTATTACTCTTGTATACCTCATTGATTGTGTATGTTTTCTTACAAATTAAGGTAAAGGTAAGTAAACCTAAATAAAGGGTTCCTTCTTTCAGTGAATGTTATGAAAACAATACTATAATATGATCAGTGTCTTCATGTAGACCACACCTTAATAAATTAAATACGTAATGCAAAAATATAGGTATTGAACAGTTAGATACTGAAAAATCAATTAATTTTTTTTATCTTCAAAGAGTGTTATCTTCTTTTGCAAGTTACATGTTAAAGTAATCAGAACAACTACAGTGATGCTGCATTCTTACATATGAGATCTATAATTTGCACATGCTCTTATAATAATTTTACTGATGGCCCTCTATTAATATTTTTTTGTGTCACTCTTTAGAAAAGTCTGACAGACTTCCATTTATAATAATGATTCTTTTGGCATAATTTACAAACAAGTTGAAATCATACCATGTGGTAATCTGGAAACAATCTGGACTGTCTGTTTGTACTTCTGCTCAGCAAAAATTACTTATTGCATTTTTGACCACAGTCATTCTGTAGTCAATCCTGCAGCATTGACTGTAGTCAAGTAATCAGTTCCAGGATGTGACTCAGAAAGGGTAAAATCCAGAGTGTGGCTTTGTGTTCACACTGTTCAGTGCTGGTGATCTTGAGAATTGTTTTATTATACTCATAAAGGTTGCCCAAAACAATTTTACCTAGGTGACTCTTGAGTACAATGCTGTTACCTTGTGTTCTAATTATTGTCCTTTTTTTCACAAATTGTTCATCTTGGAATTTTTAAATAAATGTCTAAGGTGACCTGTCACTTCTGTGTTCAAGAACCTGCTGGCAGAACTTTGCCTTTGTTATCCTATAAGAGTTTCTTTTCTTCAGTGTCTGTGCAAAGTCACACATGGGCCTTGCCAGTGTGTGGTATATAAGTTGCTATACATCTTTTCAAAGCATTTTGTTTGTCTCAGAAGGTAACCTTGCTAGAAGTACCTTATAATAGCAATGACAAGATATATTCAAAATTCCAGTGAGTATTAACATTTACTTAAATGGATTTTGAGTAATTTTATAGTTAAAAATGTAAACAGTAGAAGGTCTCTTCATATGCTGAAGGTGATATGGATCATATTTTTATTGCAATACTTACATTTCTATAAAAATAATATCAGAAGGTGAAAAAATAATGTCCTTTATCAAAACATTAATAAAAATTTTTACCACATTCAGCTGCAAGGTTGGGAAATTAATTATAAGGCATGGGAAACTCTAATAAATTAAAAGAAACACTGACTTCTAACTTACTTGGGCAGGTCAAAGTTTCCCATTAAAAAGAAGAGGAACCACAAAGAAACAGGCTTTGATGCTGTACAAAAGCTTTTGCTGATAGAGACAATTTTTCACTTAAATTTGTTGCAGTGAAATCAATGTTTGATGTGTGTCACATGTCGACAACCTTTGTCTGTGTTATCACTGATAAGCCATTCAGCATTCACTTATTCTAAATAATCATCAGATTTGCTATTGAGGCCATTATCCTGAAATATATTTAGCTGTATTTGAGATCTTTTTTCCTTCCCAAATACAGCCTGTCTCACCACTTTTTTTTGCAGCTGCAGAAGAATTGCCTGAATGAATTTCTCATCACAATAACTATGAAGATCAAAAATGTCCAGATGGTTCTTTCAGGCTCCTTAGGCAAATAAGATATGCCATACTAGGCATATCCAGTCAACAAAGTCATTTTTATGGATAGACACAAGACAGCTCTGCCCTTATTCTGAGCTGGCTAGGAGCCACTTAATTTGGTTAATGTAACTGGGTAAAGAAGTTCCAACACTGTTCAGACATAGCTAGAAGGCTTTCAGCCAGCTTGTGGCTTAGGCCCTACATGTGAACCTGGCACTAAAGAATTGGCATTAGTATGTCCATTCTTGAAATAAATGCTTCCAAAGCACCACTTAAGTCCTTAAAATCTAAGGGTCTTCACTAAGTGGGCTAGCTAGAGCCAGAGAGGAAGCTGACTGACCACCTCAGGAAAATACAATGACAGCTTGTATTATCTTCTTGGAGAGGTTCAAAATTCTGCTGGGTGAGATCCTGAACCACCTGATCTAACTTTCTGGTTACTTACAACATTAAAATTGGTCCTGCTGTGGGCCAGAGGATCTTCAGAGGTCTCTTTCAACTGAAATTATTCTACAGTTCCATGATTAAATGATTGTCACTTAGCAAGCTCATCCATTCTGTGCTTCTGTGTGATTTTGTGAAGCTTTCCCTAAGTATCTTTGGAGGAATCTTATATGAAAGAAGCTTTGATAATAATATTTTATCTCTGAAATACGCTATAGAAATTAGACTTCTATTAGCTATAGAAATCTGTCAATTATTTTTTTCATTCTGGTATCTTCTGCTCATTTTACCATATGAGAAGAGGGTGGTGAAATTACAGGAAAGTTCCTTACTGAAAGTAAGATGTAAATATGTCATGTAATCTTAGGCAGCTGTAAATGTAAGTTAAACTTTTTATAATAATATGAAAACTTCATTAAATAGATTTTTGTAAAGTCATTCTTCTAGTCTTTCTTGCTGCAGTCTGACCTTGTTCTCCTCAATAATGTTCTGTAATTGATCTTAAAAATTTCACTTTCTTCAAATGCCTAAGTTACTGTTTCTAACTTCAGAAACACAAAGCATAGTCTAGGTTTAGATTTACCTTTTCATTATCTACCAATAATAGGTAATAAAAACCACAGGCAGAACAAGGAGATGTGTTTACCAAATTGTACTCTTGAAAGTATCACTAAGAAAATGCTTTGAAAAGAGTCAGCTTCACCTGATCAATCTCATCCCAGGTGAGAGAATAAAATTTGTCAAAATTTGAGGCTGGGCAGTGTCTGTATTGTGGTGACTTTATCTACTGTCCTTCATATATGTAGCCATTTCCCACACCTCTTCAGAGTAAAACCTTTTTCCGTGATGAAGTCCTGATCACTGGACTAGGTACTATGAAAGTAATGATAACTCACGATGTCGCGTCCTTCCTTCATGCTGTGGGTTACACAATAGAAGATCAGGGATCCACTGAGATGGAATCAGCAGCAGTCCGTGTCTTATGGTAGGCTCAGACTGCTGTTCAGTTGGTGTTTATTGACAGCCCTTCAAGGATACATAGGGTTATCTGAAATGCAGCACAACATATTTCTGTCAAGCTGATGTAGGTCCATGCAGTCACTGTCTCTTGTTTTCCACATATGAGCAAAGCCCACATGTGAACTCAGACTTATAACCTCCTCTGCCACAGGTGACTTTTAAAAGCTCATCTGACCTGGGTAATGTTTGTGGAAAAACATTAGGCAGGCAGAAGGAAGTATTTTGTAGGAAACTCATGCATTGCCAAAAGAAGAGAAACTAGCTAGCAGCAAAATAGGCAGTCTGTCAAAATATGCTGGGACATAGACATTTTTAGAATAAGGAGTCAAAGTTTATGACTCAGAGAGGCAGTTATCTGTTAAATTCTGCCAGCAAAGCCTTGCTTTCATTGTTAGGAAAGAAAAATATTCCTACATTGGATGACAATATGACAAGGCTTTCCAAGGAGAACATGGAGCAGTACAATCTCATTGCCTGGGACCTAGTTTCTCTCTCCTTTAAAGTCAGGGAGTCCATCTTTTCCAGAGCATTGCAATTATATTTACCCTATAAACACAGACCGAAGCCTCTGTAACAGAGATAAGTTTATAAGACCTTTAAACTGGGAGCTTAGAGCATCTTAGGCTCTTTAAGTAGCTTTCTTATTTCAAACTAATGCAAACTAGATTGACAGCAAGATAGCCTGTCCTAAAGGACTCACACATCTTCAAAACACTGAAGCTGTCTAAAAATGCTGAAGTGTTTTAAAATGCATATAGTCTTTTAAGTCTCTATAGAAAGCTAAGTTTCTTCAGTCACCTAAATTTCTTAACCTGAGTCCTGGACTCACTGGTGAATGCAAAAAAGCTTGTGTCAAGTGTATCGACTTTTATTTTTTGATCAAGGACATAAAAGAAAGCTTAATGCAATAGTGTATTTCTAAAAGAAAGAAAAACATAGTATCTTGAGAACTCTTGCTATCCCACCTACTTTGTGAAGAAAATCTCCTCTACAGTCTGAATTACTAGCTAATAACATAGAGATAGTAATGGACAGAAACTTTCATTTCAAAATGTCAGTGAGCACTAAAATAATGTACCTTGTAGGTTCAAACAGCTGGAACCTAACTCATCTACAAAGTGTATTCATAATATGGATGCATGCAAATTCATGACAGAATTCCATTGAGCTCAGCCTGACATGGCAGGTGCCCCATAACAGTCAAGAAGTCAGGGGGCATTTTTCCTGGGAAGGTAAATTAGGTGAAGCAAAAAATAAAGTTTTCTGGCTTGCATTTTGGAGATTGTGGGGGTGGTGGAGTTTGCCTTTTTATCTGTTTAAAAATAGACCTTGAAGTATGTTTAATCTTTAACAGAAAATACTGGTAGTGAGCTGATGGAGTTTTACTCAAGATGGACCATAACTGTTTTAAAGGAGTTCTGTGAGCTACCCACTTGTAACTTGCACGAATACAAGGGAAATCCATCATACACATAATGTACAGTCATAGAAAAGTATCAGCTCATCACTCGATTTCACTTCTGTATTTTTACTGTTCTCCATCTGTACTCTCCAGATGTTAAGAAAGGTTATCTTTACATGGAAAAGAACTAAATAATTTAGGATGGGCTTTGGAATGTATAATTCACACATAATATTTGGCTCACATTAAGTGAATTGGTAAATTACAAGCAGAAATGTTAATATAAAATTCAGATTGCTTGTATATTAATCAGTGAAGCTTTTGAAGTTGTTTCAGATGTTTTTTGAGGATGTTTCATGAGTGTCAAGCTGGATTCATATAAACTAACCATGGGTGTCTGAACTTCTTATCACTGTATGATCTTCTTGGGGATAAATCCTTGTTAGCCTGAAAAGCTATGCTAACACTCTCCTGTTGTACAATGGCTCTTATCATATTAAGAAAACATAAAAATTTGTGCCTGTCTTGTTGTAAGAATTTTTTTTTTTTTTTCCTCTCAGCATTGTACAAATTGTCATACATTTCCTTACTCTGGAGGCAACCTTCATTCTGTTGACTACTTTGAACTGTGTTTGGGAACAAAGAACTCTGTGTAAAGGTAAATATTATGAGAGTTTACTCCAGTTAACCAAGACCCACTGGAAAGACATTGCTGCTATATTTAGTCATTGCTGGAAATGGATCTTCCTTAAGGATCGTGAATGGTAAAGTCTGGTCCTTACTCCTTTAAACATCAGCTTTTGAGTTTGTGAAGAACAATTTCTCAGAAAATGTCAGTTTATCAAAATAAAATTCTGTGATAAAAGAACACTGCAGTCAATAAGTTCATTCAGCTAACATTTAAAAAAAAAGCTCAAAAGTTTTATTTTTATATCTTCAGATATATCCAATTCTGGTTGTTGAGTTGAAAAAACTGATTTACCACCTGAAACTTACTGACCCACCCAAATTCATTAATTTAAAATAGTCTTTAAGTATTCATATGTAAAAAATTATATTATTTCCACTGCTTCAATAAATACCTCACATAATTTATTGCTGTGTCAATAATTTCCAAATTTTAAGAGAATAAAATTTATCTGCTTAATCATTTCTCTCAAATTGTTAACTTTAATTCCTTAGATTAAAGTAAATGTCTTTAATATTAGGCAATATTAACAATTTCTCAGCTTCTGTAGTTTATATAAAGAATAGTTTTATACTAAGACTACATTAATCCACTACTTAAAAAATGTCACTGAGATGAATTTTTCCCATTAAAATGCTTCAGACATGCCTGAAAAGAAATAATTGGCAACATTAACTGCTTTCATCAAGGACAAAAATAATCTTTAATTCAAGGAAGTGAAGGCATGATCAATTTCTTCAAAAATTTGAAAGGATCACAGTCATTAAAAATAAGGAAATTTGTTTTACTATTCTTGTTTAATTGGCTGATGAAATCAAAAAGCTCTGAAATAAAATATTTCTGCTTTTTTTTGCCCCTCTTCCTTTTGTGCATTGTAACACAATCAATGAGCAAATGTGAATCAACTTTCTGCTTCAGGTTCTAGTCAAATAGAATATCAATGATTATTTAGGGCTTTGTTCTTGCAGAGTGCTCAGTTTCCTCCTAAATCCCAGCAGTCACTGATAACATTTATGTACTGTATGTAACGTATACAAACACTAAATCTATAGCTCAGTTGGAATGAGGGTGAGGAACATGAAAGATCTTTTCTGGCTATAATAATGATTCATGGAATGGGATAGATATGGTCATTTTGACTTCTGGTTTTAGGACCTAGACTGAGAGACACCCCTAATTTTACCAAGTGCTCAGCTATTGTACATAGAATCAATAATTCCCCTAGTCCTCAGTGAGCATTTTTTGTTTCCCAAACCACTTTTTGTCAAAATATATAATTTATAATATCAGTAAAGTGTTTCTTCTTATTTTTTGATGTTATTTCTTGAGACAGTAGCCTCTTTCTTTTGTCTCAGTGTCTCCCTTTATTGTTAGGTGTTATGACTAATACCAGTGTACCTCAGTACATCACAGTATTTTGACATGAGCTGCATAGCTGCTGCTAGAATACAGACAAATTATTTTTTGATCTTTTGATTTGTTTTGATTTTTTAAAATTATGATGTACTACTTTTTTCTTCAGTGGTTTCCAGTGTCATTACTGCAACTGAAGAGCTGACTTATATTGTCAGTGAGCAATTAACTCCATGATTGCCTAATCTAGATAGAGAACAAGAATATTCTAATACTCTACACTACAAGCTGCTTTCTAATGAGGTACTAATCTTTTCCTAAAAATGGTTTGTTCTACAGGCTAAGTGGTCTTTATTTCTTGTTTGCAAAAGTTATAAATAGCAGGTGCATTAGCTTCATTGGATCCATAATTGCTTAAAAGCAATTCACATTGTAGTGTTACTGTGAATGCAAGAGGAGAGTAATGAGAAATTTATAGACATGGCATGAATTTGACCTTAAACCATGGAGGCCACATGCTTCTTTGTAGTCTTCTAATTAAACCTAAATAACCCTTCCAAAAATCACAAGTGAACAGAAGAAAACGAGCTGGCAAAATATGGAAAAATAGGCTTCTGAACTCCAGGGACCTGGCCATCTTTGATCATGGCATCACACTAATGATACCGTAAAATTGTCTCACTAAAGAAACTAGTAAAAAACAAGATTTAAGGTTTTAAAAGCAAGCATCCGTTATTGGCCCATGCTGCTAGCCCCATGGCGATTGTTCCGCCTGGTGGAGGGGGCCTGAAGAAGCTCTGGACAAAGGCTATATCCACACAGATCATACATATTCATTACATTTCTTGGAAATCTTTTGCATATGCATTACTATTCTTGGAACCACTTAGCATATGTAAATGTCTCTTGTGCATGCACAGTTCAATAAGTTGGTGGTCTTTTGATGGTCCTGGGATGAAATAAGAAGTCTTTCTCAGGCCGTCTGCAGCTTGACCCCAAGTACTGGGCAGACACAGTCGTTTTGTTATTTGGCTCATAACCACAGAGAAGGTATTAACCAGTCTCAAGCTGATCGCTGTGCTGGTCTCGCTACCTTATCTTCTAGGAGCAAATACATTATCTCCTAAGTTTCCCCTGCTTAAGAAATATCATTCTTGTTACTTAATGCCTAATAAGTGTCTAATACCTAACATCTGTGAACCTTATTCTTATTGATTTAGCAAGTGTCTAATATGTACGACCCTTATTTTTATTAACTAATTTTATTATTAATTATTGATTTTAGTTATCACTAACACTGGTTCCATAGCAGCCTGACAAGTGAAGACATGACTGAGAGAGGAGAAAACAAATGATGGTACATGGACTGAGCAGCAGTAAATGTAATGTTTCCATGCAGCACATTTTCTCTGTTCTGTTGTAGGCAGATATACTGAGTTGACAGAGATGCTGCTTTGGTCAGTCCTTTTCATTTTCTTCCTCTTAAGAACTAGGTTATAAATTATTTTATTTTGTAACCTCATTTTTGTAAGCCATCTGTAACAACAACAACGTCAAACCAAATGAAATAAGGAAAACATCTGTGCCTGAATTAATGAGTCTTAAGTTCAGGAATAAGGCAGACTTTATTTGCCTTTGAGGGTCAAGTAAAGGTCATCTAGAGTTGCTCAGGATCCAACTACCATTGCAGTATTCAGCCCACCATCCAGTCATCTTGGACCTAAATCTCCAGAACTGGAAACAAGGTTTGGAGAACACCTTCTAAGGCAAGATGAGCTTCCTGCTCAACCTCACCAAGACAGAGCCAAAATGAATGCAGGAGAGACTAATGTAAGTGATATCTTTGGGCAGAAGGATTATGAATTAAAGTTGGCATCAAGTTAGACAGTATAGGTCCAGGAGGCAACAGGTGGACAGCTGAGAGTGCTGGTAAGGTGAAGGAAAACTGGAGTAATTAGGTAAAGACAAGAGGTACATCCTTGAATGGTTATAGGATTTGTTGTAAAGAGGAAGAAGGGAAAGACAACAATGAAGGAAGTGAGGGAGAGAGGAAGGACCTAAGAGAAGGGGGAATAGATTTGTTGGAGAAAAATTCACCCAAAGTGTACGGCTTTGAAGTAGCTGTGGGTATAATCTAGCAGTAGATGGAAACACGCTCTTGCTAGAGAAACCCAGAGGTGAGAAAAGGTTAGAGCTGGTCTCAACCTCCCCACCATGGAGGAGGCCACTGCAGCTCAAAAATAGCAGGTAATAACAGATAAAGAGCTTGAGTAGACTACACAGGCAGTCCTTAACAACCACGCTGTTAGTAAGTCTGCTTTTTGAAGAGGTCTTAAAGTACCAGCCAGGTGAGAATAAGCACAACATCAGGTCATAAAAGGGTCACAAAAGAAAAAAAATGGTACTTTTGTTCACTTGAGCATTGTCTATTGTCTTCTGGGCAGTAGAAGGTTTAAACAAGATTGATACTATGTGTGCGTGTGTGTGCACACACATAATAAATATGTTGACAGAATAAAAACAATAGATCTATGTCACAAGACATGAAAGTTAATATTTTTTTGTATATGCTCATCCACTGATATTAATCTTTCATAGGCCAAATTTCATAGTGAAAAAAAGTGCGCAGGCAGTGACGGTGGAAAGCATCAAAAGAATATCATGCCTGGTCTTCAGAATGTTTTGCCACAGACATGGCTAAGTGGCAAAAAAGAAGGGATCATAGAGGAAAATGGTATACACTAGCAAATTAAGGACTGACACATTTGCTATTGACGTGATTTGTAGTCTTCAGTGAAAAAGTATACTATTTTGCCTAATTGTTTCAAATGAAATATTTAACATTTACATACATTCATTACTGATCAGTTGAAAAGTATAATTAATTTCTGTGTGACAATTTGAATGTAATGCGTTTATTATTTTAAGAATGACATATAACGTTAAATGTTTCTCTAAGTCAGTCTCTTTTCCCCTTTTTTTTCAGATGTAATTGTGGAAAGTATGAAGCATCTCATTAACTGTGCAGAAGAAATTCAGTATTTGGACTCATTAGTTAAACTGAAATAACATCTAGTTCTCTATCCAGAATCCTGGGGCATAGTCGGATAGACTCAGCAAGATGACATAAACTCCAGACTTTTTTTCCTGATGCATGAGTTTTCTGTTTGATGCTGCCAAATAAACAGAATGAGCAAAGTGGCTCATTAGAAGTTTCATCACTACTTAGAACTGAAATAGAATGAATTTCATTCAGCGCAAATGCAGTTGGTTTTACTGCACTTTGCAGCCTCAAAGAAGTGGAGAGAGGAATAAAAGATTCCTATTAAGACCAAACAGACAACCTGAAGCTCTGTTAAGAGATTAATCTCCTTGAAACTCAGAAAAATTGCTTCTGTAACTCTGCAACATGGTGCTTTACATATACTGCTGTGTGGCTCAGTACTGTAAGCACAGGAAACACTGAAGTAGTGTGTTGCTATACAGTGGTAAGGATTTGTGCTTCTTCATGTAACATTTGTTTTCTTTCTTCGAGTTAGTGGATCAATAGAAGAAATTCAGTTTTAAAATGTGGAAGCTTTAATGGTTTATCAAAATCCCACACTTAGGACCTAATTCAAAGACTATTGAAATCAATACAAGGGTTCACTGTCATCGACACTGATAGGCTTCACATCATGCCTCCCAGCTCATCTTTGCACTTTTAGTCAGCTCCAAAATGTTCCTCAGGGAAGAGCATATCTCCTCATTTTTACAGACACCTAATGAAACTGACGTTATATATTTTTTCCAGAAGCTTCTTTGCAAATAAACTTTTAGGTATTAAATCCTATAGATGTACACTCTTTCATGGTAGTATTACATTTACAAATTATAACATTTTGCAGTTTACACAGGTAAATGGATCCTCTTTAGAGCCTGAGATAAATTTGTATATGTCTTTGGTAACACTTACTGGTAAAAAATATTTAAATAGTATTGTATCACTATTGTACATTGTTGGACAATCATCTGTTAATATGATTACTATTATAAATATGGTGATATTTTGTATGTATTCCCATTACCAGCATAAGAACTCTATAAACAATCAGTCATTTTCATAAGCAGAGGATAGGCAGTCCAAGAGTGGAATGATGAATTTACTACAAAGTTCAACGACAAAGTTCGACCTTGACCGTCTGAGAATTTTATGGAAGAACTGGTGGCTTACAGCTCGATGCTATTTCAGGCTTTAACTATTCCTCTTAGCCCAGAAAAAGGTAGTTTTATGGTGGTGTTTTTTAGAGTTAACCCACATTATCTTTGTGAGAAACTGTAGCATGAAAAGCTTTTGACAGTGTATGATTAATGTGATGGGCTGGAGAAACAAATCAAAATGTGATTTTGCCACTGGTTGTTGTGCCACATTTTAAATGAACAATGCCAAGTTTAATACACTATTATTTACTTGCTGGATGAAGGTTGTGGAAGGCCACTGTGTCATCACTATTAAATTTATCAACCAGAATTCTGTAGGTAGACAGTAAGTCTGTTTTAAAATCAGCATGAAAAATCCATGATCTAATTGGCTTAGCTGCAGACACTCCATGTAGCCTCAACTTGGAAAGAGAGGTCAAAATTCAAAGAACAGATGGCAACTGGCTAAAGTAATTAAGTGTTGAAAAGTCAATCCTTCTTTACACACGTTGCACAGAATGTTTAATTGGAAGTTTGATCAGTGATAGCAGGAACTCTGCATTTTTCCCCTTTTCTGACACTAGGAATTTATTTTCTGCTAGAAATAAGATATTTATGGCATTAAATAAAGCACTGAATATTTTTTTTTTTTTTAAATCATCCAAATAGGATGAGAACCTTGATATGAGAAAACGAACAATTTTAATTTAGAACATTGTTTTCATTATGTAAAACATCCCTGTAGGGAATAGCCGAGATGGAAAGCAAATTATTTTTGTATCCTTTGTCCTCAACACATTGTTGTTCAGTTCAAATACAATAGATTATGGTTCTAGTTATAGACATATGGTCAGCAAATAAACTGTCAAATTATTGAGAGACAAGCAAAGTCAGGGCAATTTAAATCAAAACAACTGTCACCACAATATATCTTAAAATACCGGGAAAAAGAATAATTTTAACCTATTTCTGTGGGCAAAATAGTCTCAACCTGGATAAATTTACTTAATTTAATTTACTGACAATTAAACCAATCTTTTTATTAATGATTCAGATAGTGAGAAAAACATAGTCATTTAAACAAATACTTAGAAAGCCACCTTCATTCCCATTTCCTCAGGTTCATCTCCCATTGTTTTTCCTGCATGTTATACCTGATGCTTGCAGGACCTTCAGTGAGGGCCTCAGACCCTTGGGGGTGTTCCTGCCCCAACGTGGGTTGTCCACAGCCACGGTCCCTCAGTAATCTCTGCTCTGGCAGGGAGAAAGTCCTTCACAGAGGTCATTTCCAGCCATCTCCCCAGAACTGGCCCCTTCTTGTCCCCTCCATCTCTCCTCACCTGTCTCTCCACATGTCCCTTTCCCACGGTGGCTGTGGCAATTCATTAAATATATCAGGACTGGTGCACCAGGGATCCCTGACAGATTGTAGCGCTGTTCCCATTGGTGTCAGAGCCGTCCATGACCAACACAGGTCAGCTCACACCCTCACCCTGCACAGAGCATCCTGTAGTCAGGTGTACCAGGTGCACCCATGCAGCTCTTCTATTATTCTTACTAGCTTTTAGGGAAAAAGAACAGACAACAAAGCCAAGTTGCAAATATGTCATGTTGGAAAGGTATCTTACTACACAATTTTGAGCAGAAGCAGAAAATTTGCTCCTTATAGTTTAGGTGCTCCCATTGTACACTCTTCTGGTTTATCACTATCCTGTGATTAATGAAGCTTAACAGTACAAGACAAAAATTAATGGCTACTGAAAATGCAGACATGCAACTTTGACTCCATAGAACCAAATGAACAAATCACTTCAGACTGCACAAAATTGCATTAAGAGTTTGGAGATATATTTTGACCAGAGGTACATGTATGGCTTTTCTACTGGGACAAATGTGTATTTGCCATATACATTTCAGAACAATGTATAGTCACAATGAAACAATCTGACTGACTCATGAAGAATCCAGCAACAGGAATACTTCAAAGTTAAATTGGCTTTGGAAAGATGTTACAAAGGATATCAGATACTCTGTTGACTAAACACTGTAAACCTGTTTTTAGAATTGAAGAAATACAGTAGACATATTTTTCATGTCTGATGTTTAGTTCTCAGAGAGATATAAACTTGTGCTCAGTAATTATTTCTATATTTGATATATTTGTTTCAGATTTGATACTGACTTGCAAAACTAATCTCATTTTTTTTTTTTACCTCTAAACTTCAACATAAAATTTGATTAAATAATTACAATTGAAAAAAAAACTTTGTGGATTTCCTTTAGAGATGTTGCTCCCTACTGAAGAGACATGCCTGAAGCAAGTTCTCCCCCCTTTACTGTCTTACTTCTACTCCTGAAAAGAAAGAAAGTTAGAAAAGGACAGGGGAGGAAACGGTGTGCATGCAGGTATCCATACATGGATTCATTGTTGTTCACATTTAATTGAGAGTGATTCTTGATTACCTTATGTCTAATGGGTGCATACCTTGTCTTCTATACACTAGTAAATATAAATATTTGATCCCATGAATTACTATGCATCAAATACAGGTTTGTTATAGTTCTCTCTATAGATTACTTTCTGTTTGTATGTAGCTCAAGGACATCTGAGCTAATTCTTTGAATTTACTGTGGTTGTGCATATTAATACTTTAGACTTACTTAGTTAAAAAGACATAAAACACCACAGTCTTGTGAAAACTTTACTGAAACCTTGGAGAACTCTACAAAACTGACATCTCAAAGTACAGGGACAAAATATGTCAGCTCATTTCATACTAAGAAACTTACCAATAACCTCTGATAATGCCTAAACTGTAAACTACAGTCTTTGACAGACAGTTCTTAAGGTTCATTCACAGTTTTTGCTCTTCTTGACATAATCTTACCCACCTCTTTTGGATGAGAAATGAGAAGTGTTTACTCTTAGAATCTGACTGAAGTTTAGCAATTTAAAAATAACAAAATATTCCTTTGTTTTTTATTAAATTAGGAAAAAAACCCCACAACCTTAACAGTAACATTTTGTCTTTTCAATCCATCAGTCATTCTCTGGCACACTCTACATGAACATACTTTACACATTTTTATTACTTGGTTGTTTCTGTCCTTTCCAAAGCCGTGTTTTTTCTTGACAGTAAAAGTGTTCCATTAGAATCTTGGCAGCCAGAATATGAGAATCATTCTTTGAATAAAGTAAACATGAAAATCAGTCCTCAAATAAGGTTCACTCCTCAGGTGCTTAAAAGATTATGATACTAGATAACACCAGAGTGCAATTAAAAATAAGAAACTTTAACATTTTCTTCAGTTCATCACATCAGTTTAATAATTTTTTGGTTATATTTAGTATTATCTTAGTCCTTTTAAGAGAATCTTGTCATGGAACACTTGCAGGACCCACCCACAGCTCTACAAAACAAAATTAACCAGGAGAGAAAATGTAAAAATATGTGAATATGTGAACTGAGGAAAAACTTAGCAGCTGCTGTCATCTAATTCATGTGTTCCAGAATCTGCTGTCAACTATCCAAGTGGCATGGTAAATACAAAATCATAAAATGGGTTGGAAAGATTGAATTATTTAGTTCATCAGTAAAATTCTGAATATTGGCTCTTATCTTCAGTTGTTTCACTGATTACCAACCCTTCCTCAAAGCCATCTGTCCCATAAGGTTGGCGCAACAGGTGGCAAATTTCTTCTGTGGGATACTGATTTTTGATGTAAGTAAATTTCATTTGTTTCTTAGACAGGTGACTTTTCAAATTGTATAAATCAGCATAGTTTCACTAAAACTAATGAAATAATGCTAATTTGAACCATTTGCCTCTCCTCAACCTTTCTTATTATTTGTTGCATGTGTAAGATATAAATTTTATTCACCAGAGTCATGTATGTTGGAATCAAAACATATGGAAGTAAACAGAAAGACTGTCAATGACATCCATAGGATTTGAAATAAATCCAAGGTTAATGAGTTAAAAATTTCATAAATACACTATTCCATAGGAACACATGTACTGGTGTTTTGGTTTTGCTTGGTCCTATATTAATAAAATACTTCTGAAGAAGCATTCTAGATGAAATTTTTGAAATCCTGAAAAAAAGTGGTTACCAAATTGTCCTGCACTGTCTAGGCAGACAAAAAGCATGGAGAAAAGGCATGGTTAAAATGACATTAGGGAGCAGAGGAAGAAATGAAAGAATGAAGAAAAATATCAATAATGAATAACAGAAGTACAATGTGACAAAGTAGAAAAAGAGGAAAAAGTGGCAGGAAAAGTCATTATCTATGTGAAAATCGCAATTTTAGACTACAGGATGGGAATACTCCTTTAGTAGATGAGACCACTACTGAAGGAATGACTCAGAATTATGATGCAGTGTTCAGACTACAAAAGGAGTTTGAAGAGAACTGTTCCTTCACACAAAGCAGAAGTTTTCTAATATCTACTTTTATCCTGAAATATCTGGAGATGATGTTGAAGCATGGGAGATACTGATCTGGGATCCTGATGACAATAGCAGGATGGAGCATCAGACAAACCAGACATTAGTTTTGGTACAACCTTAGGCAATATATTTCACTTAGATTTATATGCTTCTATGCAATTCTTTGAGCTTTTTGTCCCCTTGATGGCTATTAACATTTCCATAAAACACTCATTTTATGTATGGAAAATGTTCAATCTGAATTTTGATCAGCCTTGTATATGAATGGATTTCTGTTTACTATTCGTACTGTGTGATACAGGATTAGACCTAACAGGAGAATGCAATGCCGTATTTTCTAGGGAGTTGATGACAGATCTTTTGAAGAAAGGTACTTATTTTTTCCACAATGTATAAACACTTCAGATTTCTGTATAGACATCACATACTATTTCCACAAGACTATATTCTTCTTGAACTTTTTAATGAACTGGAGACAGTCTAACCTTCAATGATTTATGAACTGATGGGACTGTTGCCTTAAATATTCTGTTGTTTGTACCTATAAACACATAAAATACTGCTTTGTCTTAGACCTTTTAGTTACTTGTGAATGCTGCTCTGAAATGGCCCTTATAGCACATTATATCATGAGAAGGTCACACTGTAACTCAGCTCCTGTGATTTGCTCTCTACTTCTCAAGAGCTCTAAATTGTCTCCAGATCACAGGAAAGGAAATCCTGCAACAGAAAATAATTTTGGGCTCAGATGCATTGCAACCAGACCCTAAGCAGGAGCTTCCTGCACACCGTTCCCATTACCCTTCCTTCAAGACATCGGGACTGATTTTTCAAATTGGTGACTGCCTGATACCTCTTACATAAGCCATAGTTTGAATCAGGAAAGTTTAAGGACAAAACTCTGTATTCAAGGTTGTCTAGGAAAGGAAATTCAGCACACAGTAGCTAACCCTGTCCCTGCACCACTGCAGGTAGACTGATCAGCATGTGGTCTGGGAGCAAAGTAAGAGCAGATGCAATTCATGGCGCATTTATGGGCTATGAAGAAGTCCAGATATTTAATAATAGAAAGTGTATTAAATACCTTTCAAAAGTTATTTTGCAATAGGAAGACTTGCTTAAGATGGTTATGAAAGAGTATTTTTTTTTTCTTTTTACCTTATGTGAGTTTCTTTTTGTACACAAATGCTACGTTACATAAATGTTAAGAAGACAAATGGCAGAGATCCAGAGAAACAGATCTTTGCATAGCGCAATTGTTTTGCTACTGCTAAGGTAGAAAATCAATAGTGCATCAAATTTGCTTTGTTCTTGAATCACTAAGGGCTTTGGTTCCAGATGGGTACATAAAAGAATTAGTTACCCCACTTGCAAGTATATATTAGAAAGAAAAAAAAAAAACACAGATAAACAAGTCAGTGCTTTAAAGTATGTTTATTTTAAAATATTTCATTTAATTTATACATAACACAGATCAAAGCTAATCTAACCCAGGAAACTGTTTAATTTTCCATCAGGAATCTCTGTCTATTCAGTAGTGGCATATAATTTGGTATATTTGTTTTGAAGCACGATTTTTACTGTTACTGTTATACAGCCTAAAATGTAATGTGTTTATAGTAAGGACATAGAGAAAGCTATCCTTAACTTTTGCCAGTGTTTCTATAAATATTGTCTCCAATAAATATGCCAGTAGACAGACAGACAGAGAATGTAATAAAAAGGCTAGACTGCTGGAAAGCTGAAACCTGATTTGAAATTCATTAGTCAAAATTGTTAAAAATGTCTAAAAACTTTTATTACCTAAGTCGCTTCATCACTGATTTGAAACACCTTACTGCATTTGGATCATCAGAATTCATACAGCTGATCTTTAATGAACAAGCTGGTATACTGTCTTAAACTGGCAACTCTACTGAGGTGACCAACATTTCCATTCACTGTCAGAAGCTTTGACTCTGATACAAATGTTTCAGAGTAGGAAAAATGGTCTAAATGTTCAACTGTTTGTGAATAATTTGCACTTAAAAATGCTTTCTGGTAGAAAATAGAATTTTCTATGAAAATCAGCAATCTAATAAACAGGAGTTCAATAGTGAATAGCAAAATATGTTAGGAAGGGAAATTATAGTTATAATCTTTACAGCGAATGAAGTTTTCTGGGATTTTTATTATTAATTTTATCTGTGATCTGACCTAGTCAATTTATGTCAATGATAATAATTAGTCTAATTCAAAATAGGTTGTGCTTTGAGCAGGCATATTTGGACTTCTACCTAATCAACTGGCAAGCAGATGTTTATTTGTGGAAAAAGAATTAATCTAGATCATTTTACAAACACAGAGGCATTTCAATTAATTCTCCTAGGTGAAACCAGTGTCCTAGCAACAGTTTTGGAAAGAGAATCTGTTTTGCTATGATAACTCTTTTCTTCTAATGCAAGTGGTGAATTCACAGCACAAAGAGTCCAACTATTCTATGGTGTATGCATAGTATTGTAACACAGGAAACATAATTCCCTATCTGTATGAAGAAGATGAATGCTATAAAATATGGTATTTCCTATTAGAGCAGCAAGAAATATAGAAATGCACACCATGGCTTAGCAAATCAAATCCTCTGCACTGACAGGTAAACCTATAGGCAAGTTCCCTTGGACCTCATAGGACCTTATTCTACATTCCTTGAGCCAAAGCCCACTCTAATATCTTCAAACATATGTAAGATTTGTAGCAAAAGACCAAAACCCATAATTGTAACAGACATCAAGGGGATACCGAGGGAATCGTCAGTGTCGTAGGTTCCTTCCCACAGGTGATGCAGTGAGCAGACCACATGTAACAGAGAAGGAAACGTTACATGAAAGACCTTCTTTTCTCCGCTTGTATCTGAATTCTAAGACAAACAAGGCAAACCAGAATGGTAGATGGTGCTGCGCTTACCACCAAACACAGCATTTCTTATAGCCATTTGGCAAAAAAACCATTCAGAAACTATACAGAGAAATACTTGTTACTTTTGAAACAAAAGGTTTGAGTCTCTACAGTCCTCCCATTTGCAAGCCTGAGGACTGTGCCCATTCTTCTATTGATTGTCATTTTGCATTCTTCATACTCTCCAATGCCTTTAGACAGACAATGAATGGCACATAGTTGTGAATGAATGCTACTTTGATGAAAGAGGGAGGTGGGGCATACCAGATATCTTGACGCATAAAATTGTCACATATGATTAAAACAATTTCAAGCTACAGTTAGAAATCAAACTTCACAGAGCATAACATAGTTTTTGGGGTGGGCAAGAAAGAGACAGAGGTCTGACTTTCCCACAGTTTCACTACTTATCTGCAGTTTGAGAGCGAGGCTAGCTGCCTCTGACCTGGAGCAGGTAGAATTCCATGTCAAGACTTAAAAAGGATGTTATTTGTGTCAGTGTCTGCATTTCTCCACTTTTTTTTTTTTTTTTTTTTTTTTTTTTCTGTTTTGGTTTCAGGTTTTGGAAGCATTTTTCCAACTAAAAATTATTGCTATTATAACATAGCTGCCATTCTTGCCAGTGCTTCTGGTAGTGCTTCTCAGCACTCTTACATGCAGGCTCTAGGAATAATTCTTGAAGCAAATTTGGTGGAGGAACGTGGCTCCTGTCTAAGGAGAGTGCAAACCTTTTTGCATCACATTAGCAGTAGCAAGGACAACAACCTGGGAACTACTTCTGCATCTTTTCCCACTGAAATATAAATGTCATTCTCTTACAGAAGTCTGGTCTGTACTGTTGTTCTGAGCTAATGAAATCAGATGCACACCCTGAGATCATATATCTTTATTCATACACTAGTGGCAAAAATAGAAAATACAGTTACAATTGAACTACCACTAACATAATCTGCCCAACAAATGATCTTCCTACTTGTACTCTCTCTTGCATGTTTCTCATTACATGTGATTTGTTATACAGCAAAGATGAATACAGTTTAGGTTTCCATTCAGGCTCCACACTACTACTTCCAAGGAGACAAAAGGTTATTGTCCAACTGGTAATGAGGAGAGACCTCACATTTTATTGTGTGTGTTTTGCTCATCACTTGCTTCTCTCAAAGCTCTGGTACGACATCCTCAAAATATATTTACACAGAAATCCATATTATTACACATAATACTTTAGCATGTCTTAAAGTCTAGCATTTGCAAAAGAATAATTGGAAAAAACAGCCTTAGTGAGAAAAAATGATGACACATGCAGAAAGGCAGACAAATGCCATGGGAAGGAAAGGATCAGGGAACACAGAAGTTTAGATGAAGGAAGAAAAGGACCTAGGAGGAGGACTGTAAGAGTCTTCCTTAGAGATCAGAGCAGTAGGAGGGAGAAATGTTTATTAGGGGAGGGAAATGCCCCTGATTCAAACATACGTATCTTCCCACAGATTTTGAATCCCACTTCTTCCTGAAACTCTAAATGCTCATTGAGGTACCCCAGACTCCTCAGACACACCTAAGACACTTCTTTTCTCTTACACCTCATCCTTCTGCTTTGCCATTGCTGACAAATCCATCCTACTTTAATATTAATTTTAATAACATGGAAAGAATTGGATGAAGGAATATAAATTACAGACAGAATTATCTGATAATGATCCAGAGAATAAAGCTATGTGGAATGCAATGTTAAATCTGATTTTAACATTTGGCTAAATGGTTTTCTTAATAAAGATTGCAGGTTTTCATGAACACCTCACCTTTTCTTATTTCCAGAAAGAAATGCATGAAATACCATGGAAGTGACCAGTCTAGGAAGCAAGAGAACTTGATTAATAAGCAAACAATGCAGTAATTAACAGTATTGGGAAAAGGGAATTGGAGACGTTTACAGACAAATCAGGATGCTGGACTTACAGACAAAAAAGTGAAAAATAGGTATGTATTAGTGCTTTTTGAGCTCGCATGTCATTAAAGATAAGAAAAGGAATGTATTTATTTTTTTTAACTGATAAAAGCTGAGAATTGGCTGAAGATCACCTGGTACATGTATGTAGAACAGTGTTGGGCATGTGCATGTTACGAAATCATAAGATGGGGACTGGGCAACTCAGAATGCACACATTAGAATCGACATGTACATGAGTACACCTTCAGCAATTGTGGCTGAAACATGGGCACAGCCAATAAAATTGTAAGACAAATACTTTACCCTTAGAAAAATGAAATGATAGGAAGATATTTTTGTCTGATACTGAGAAACGGAAAAATGTTTTTGCTATAGAGATGGGAACTCCATTATTTTGTGGATAGTGAAAAAAATATCCTGTAATTAAAAATACATTTTAAATTAAATTTTTAATTGAACAACAGAGACTTCATGCATATATCATGTATCTAACTTAAAGAAGGCAGCTGATTTAGCCATCAATAATTCAGCACAAATAACAAAATTATTTGTGAAATGGGAATTATATAATATTATGAAATATCATAAAATTGAAGGAATTCAAACCACAGGACAATGACAGACCAAATTATAATGCAGAGGGAAAAGTCTAAGAAGATGGAATACTTATTTCCCTATGTTGAAAATATGTCAGGAAGATCTACTAAAAGACTCAGTACATACAGTGATGGAGGATACAGAAATTTCCAGTGAAAAGGAAGATATCTGTAGTATGTTTGTAATGACTCTCAAGGTATATGTCCTAGGAAAGTAAGCTGGCATTCATTCAATTGTCATAATTGTAACTGGATGTGTTCAGGCTGTCAGTAAGAAAGATGTGAACAAGAGAAGTGATCACTTATTTTGTATAGCAATTAAAACACAGCAGTACCACTCACTGCTAAGTAGTAAGACAATATTTAATTGCCATACAAAACCACAATATTCTCAGTGCGAGGGAAAAAGAAAAACAATAGTAATTAAAGTTTGCGATGTGGTGCCTCAGAAGACAATTCAGGTGTGAATAATAAAATGCCAGCAACTTTTAATAGGGACAAATCTTATAGTGAAGAAGGAATTAATTTCTACACTCTCTAGGATGCCTAATCACCTAATCTCCATTAGGATCACAAGGCACATCCACTCAGACATGCAGATATAAGCCACTGGAAGGAAGAGGGAGCTGCTGTGTGCACCCAAGTGACTGCAATACTTTTCCAAGAGTCCAACAGGACTGTGACTTTAGATACAGATGAGGAAAGCCATGATTTCTTGCAGGCCCATCAGGTAGGTAGCTGTCAGTCAAACAACTCTACATATAAGAAAGACACATTTATGGAAAAGAAGTTAAAGTATATCGTCACATGCAAAGAACCAAAAATAATAAGCTTCAGTTGTCATATTTTGAATAATTTTTCCTTGAAATATCAAAAATAAATTACATTGGAGGTTACACTCTTTTACAAGAAATTACATGATCTGCAAGTAAAAATCAAGATTCTATTTAATAATTTTTCAGACAGAATGTGATGAATGTGTTCACTATATCTGAAGAAGCATGCTGGACAATAAGATGTGCAAGGACTGTTCAGAAATTTTTGTCTTCAATGAAAAGTCTTTAATGACAGGAGACTGTAATATCACAAGATTTTAGCTGATCTTGGAAAAAAACTTTTCCCTTCAGCTTTAAGAACTACCAGAGCTGTGGTAGTGGTCCAAGACCAGTGTATTGAAGATTAATTAGGAAGTAGATAACACATAGACTTAAACTTTGGCTCCTGGATATTGGGACATATTCGTACAAAACAAACAAACGAACAAAAAACCCAACCAACCAATCAACCAAAAAACAAAAAGAACAAGTTTTTTGTAACAAAGCAGGTAGCAACCAATCAGAACCATGGAAGCTGGCATATATGTTGCAGTAGTGAATATTTTGCAGAAAAACATAAAATAGGCTACTGTCCACACAGATAGAAAAATATTTGAAATTTTAAGATTTCATAACATCTAATAATACAGGTTCAGTTTCCCTAGTGTGAAATTCTGTCATACTAACAACTAGTAGATTAAGAATAAAACACTAACAACTAATTCAAGCTATTTGTATATTGACTGTAAATTGATAGGAGAAAGGACAGATATTCTTGAAATGTACGATTCTTGTAATTTTTGAGCATCTAATACTGATAAGAAAACAGTTAAGAAAACAGAAGTTACTTTTGAAGAGCTTCGTGTCCACTTTATACTGGTGTTGAAAGGAGAGCAATCAGATCAGCCCTGGAATCTACAGAAAGGACTGGTGTGAATAATACCAGCTATGTTTTTTCCAGGCAAAGGAACAACTATGAGAGACACACTACAAACCTTTCCATCTCTTTATGCCATTATAGGGGAACAGGACCCAAGGAACCTGCAAGGCTTTGTTACTTACCTAAGATAAGCAGAGAGTGAAAATTTGTGGTTGACAAGTATCCAGGTATCTTTCTTCAAGTAATTACCTTAGAAAAGGAGTATGTGGTTCATATTTTAAACATTTTTCCATCATCTTTCTTCATTCTTTACAAAGAATCAGTTGAAAGGCGTGCATGACTTAGAGTTTCATTGCAAATATTTAATGTTGGTGTCTTTTGCAGATACAGATTTTCTATGGAAACACGCCAATATTTTTTTAGCATACATACATGTGTGTTTCTACAACTGGAGTGATGATACAAACTGTTAGAGAAATACAGGCTCAGAAATCAGGCTTGGGAACGGGTAGTTTCAGAGCAATAGATAACACTACATGAGACCTCAGAAATCATTGTTCAGTGAACCAGGATAAATGTATAATTTGCTCTGGGTTCTAACTGCTGTTTTAACTATGAAAAGGTCTCATTTCTGTTAGTGAAGGAGAAAGTGCAGGCAAGGTACAGATATTTCTGGACTAGACTCTCTTTCTAATGAGAAACTAAAACTTTCATGACTCCTTGACTAATAAGCAGCCCTGGCTGTATATTAATAACCTTTATTTCTCAGAAGAAAATCTAATTCTTCATGGAAGACTGGCCATTTTGAAAATGCACATGACAGATTTTCTAACTATACTCCAGCTGACTTTCATTGTAATGGGTAAAATAAATGACATTGAAATTTATAACTTGCTGCTTAGCAAGGAAAACAACCAGATCACATCTTCACATTGCATATGGAATAGCCTAATTTCAAATTCATTAAGTTAATTTGCAAAAATTACAAATTTGAATGTTTGTAAAAATGGTGGCAAGATTTCCACAAAAAGTGTTCATCATTATTCAAAATAATTGAACAGTTTACTATTTCACTTACTTTGCAGCACAGAAACCAATTTTAGAAGAACGTTTTCACAGTAATTGTGAGTTGTGATAGGGAAAATAATTGCCATAGAAAGGAGTTACTTTAGAATTAAACCCTGAAAATAAGCAATTTGATCTGCTGAGTAACTTCATGTGGTCAGAGAATTGACTGCAATATTTGCAGTGAAGAAAATGCTCCAATCTTGCTGATACTATTATTGCACATTGGGGGTTCTGAATCATAACCTCAGACTCCAAAGTGATGGATGCCACCTCCGTTGTTCTGTAATGCCCCATGTCATGCTGCTTATACACCCATAACAGGGTTCTGTTAGCGCAGACTTCAAAAGTACTTATTTTTTCAGAGCTGGAATTAAAGTGATAAAGTAACTTTTTGGGACCAAGAAGTAATTTGAGATATAGAGACATACTGAGTACTTTTAGGACTAAAATCTCATGAGCCACCAAAAAGGAACAGAATTACATGGATAATATCTGTGCAGAAAGAGTTTCCAAAACCATTATACTTATTAATTGCTTTGAATTCCAAGGACTTCTCTTTTTTGTATGCATAAATCGTCAATTTACTTGCATTGATGGTATGTTTTATGTTTGGTGTTTTCCCAACCTCATTAATTATGTCATTTACTTAAAGGTGTCTTAGATGCAACAGCAACTGAATGTGAATGTAACCTGTTAACAACATTCATTCACGTCCCTTCCTTTCATGAAGATTGAGCCATAATTTGACATCATGAGCAAGGTATTCTCACAGCCTGTATAAATGCTGTTTTTTAAAACATGTGCTTTTAAACTGGATCTGTTTATCTTCTTGTAGTCTGGTGGAGTTACTGGTTTTAGCTTCTTTCCTAAAGATAGCACTCTCACTTTGGTAATATAGGTTTGAAAAGGAGGACCTTTTAATTTTGAAAAGTTCTGTATCATCTTCTCTAATCTATGCAATATATCTGACCAGTGATTTTTTTCCCATTCCTATCACAACTGCCTAGACATCTACACCTTTTTTTTCAAGTGTGTAGTGCATCTACCAGGAATATTTTTTTAGCCTTGTTTTATTTCCAACTTCATATTTTTACACTTTCAGTTTCACTTCTTTGCTCTTCAGGTCAGAGTATGCTTCTGACTAAATCCTTTTTTTATGATTTCTTCTCTCTATCTGAGCCTTTCTGTTGAACTGGAATAGCAGGCATAAGCTAAAGAAAATCCCAAAACAAACATTTCTTCTATGCCTTTTTTTTTTTAATCCTGATTTTTTTTTTTCTCTTTTATTAATTTCTCTCTTGATTATTGGATACATATTTTATCTCCATCTTCTCTCTTTTTCTCCTCTCTCTTGCATGTTCCTCATAATTTTTTTTTTTTTTAACCTAATATAAAGGCTTCATCTAGGACCTTTATAGTTTGTTCATAGACTGCTTTTCTGCCATGACATCTCCAACATTCTTGCATCTCCAGTTTCTCTTAGAAGCCTCAAACCAGTTTCTAAAGCTCTTTTCTTCTTCCTGTCGATCCTTTTTAATTCTTTCCTATTAATTAACTAAATCATTTTACTTTCTATTTTAGATTTACATTTTTAGTTTCTAATTTAATTAACTATAACCTTTGCTATTCATTGACATTCAGTTTTGTGCTGTCTCTAGAACACTTGTTTTGGTGGAGTTTTTCCTTGTTTTATTTTCAAGGGTCCCTCAAGAATTCTTAGAAAGGAAAGCAAAATTTAATGGTAAGGATGAAACAAGTTTGTGTCTAAGTAGCAAAATTAAGATTTCATTGACACCTCCTTTACGGAACAGAGAGAATCAACGTTAACAAAGGTCCTCAAGGTGAGTAACAAGTGGCCCTAGCACCCCTGCTCTATTTCAACACCATCACATACCTATCTGTGTCCTTTTGCCAGTCATTAGTACATACCCTGTGAGCTTGTCAAGACAACATATTTCTCTTCTCTGGGAGAATGAAGGGAGAGTATAGCTGACTTGCATCACCTGCTTCATTGCTGGAATGGTATATCACCTCTCTGTTTCTCAGCCTGAAGCAGGCTACTGACCTCTGCCCTGAGACCTGCCCAGTCTCACCTATCTGAGCTGTCTGGGAAGGGCAGCAGCCCTACCACCAGTGCTGAGTTGGTGTAAGCTGAGTTCAGATTCACAACTTTGGTTCCTTCTTGATCTGATACCTTTGAACTTTTCAGTCATTTACTTCATGATATCCAAACTGTCTTTGTTAAGCTGGCTTTCTCCCACCAATTCCAGTGAAGCAGTCAGTTCACATAATCCTGTCATTACTATACCAGAATTAATGTCTGCACATGCAAACATCTTAAAGTTTTTCCACAGTCTCTATTCCTATTCCACAATCATATGATTTTTATGTTGTGCTTCAATATGTTTCTCTAGGTATCCTTTGCCAACTCTTTTCTTCTGTGTGACACTTTTTTTTTTTTCTCCTTGCCAAGAAACCCCTCAGCAGCATTTGTTTTTCCCAAACCTACTAAAGTACCAGAATTTCTATAATTTTAAGGCAATATTCTTCTATGTGATAAAACTGGACTTAGGGCTTGCTCTGTATTTCTGTAGTGCAGTTTACATTTATGGCTGTTTCCACGATTTTTAAGGAAGAACCTGGTCTTAAAATGTAATCTTCTTTTAAGAAGCCTTCCTTAATGTAGCCTTCTTATCTTATTTCTCTTTTTTTACTAAGAAAACTGTTAAATGAGATACCATTCACACATAAAATAATGGTAATAAAATATTATTCTAATAGAAAAGTCAATAGAATTTCAGTATTTAAAAGGGCCTTATAAGAAAGATGTGGAAGACTTTGTAGCAGGACTCATTACAACAGGACAAGGGGTAATGGTTTTAAACTAAAAGAGGGGAGATTCAGGCTAGACATAAGGAAGAAATTTTTTCCCATGAAGGTGCTGAAACACTGGCACGGGTTGCCCAGAAAGGTAGTAGATGCCTTATGCCTGGAAACATTCAAGGCCAGGCTGGACGGGGCTCTGAGCAACCTGATCTAGTTAAAGATGTTTATGCTCATTGCATGGGTGTTGGACTACGTGACATTTAAAGGTCCCTTCCAATCCAAACTGTTCTATGATTCTATGATTTTAGTATTCAAGTTTGTACTTAAAGGTATTGGCTATCCATAGAGTAACAGTTTTCAGTGCTTCACAGACACTTTAAGAAAATTTGGTGAATTAGAGCATTTCCAATAAAATTTTGTCATGGTTCCTACTTCAGTGGAGCTGCCTTGTTCCATGTAAGCACAAATCTCTGTCCATGCAGAAGTGATTTTTAGAGAAAGACCTGAATATCCAAAACAGAAATGAAGAAACAGAGTTGAGGAAGACCTGAAAGAATATAACAAAATAATGAAAGAGCAATATTAGAAAGGATTGAATTCCATATACAGCTCATATCTCCTCTTCTTAATTTTATTTTAATGTTTTTCCCCACCCAGACTTCTCTGAAGTCCCATAAGCCCTGGAGTGCCATCTTCTGCTCCCAGAAAATGACACAATCTTCTGATTCCAGCATTGCTTTTTGCCCTACTCTTACTTTGTTCATTCATTCTGTGTCATTCTGAAAGTTAGTTCCAGCAAAGCTAAGGGATGCAGTTCTTTCTTTCTTTCAGCTAGTCAGTTGCAGCAAACACTTACAGAGCTGAGTTAACTCCAATCCAGAAAGAAATGGAGAAAGGAGTATGTGGGGAGTTGGGATTATCTGATTTTATATATTTTTATATATATATATATATATATATATATATATATGTATCTGGAGTACTGGCAACAAATAATATTGAAAATAGTACAGCCAGGGATTTCTATCAATACCATATTATTTTAGTAAGATCAAAACCTATGAAGTAACCAGTCAAATCTAGCCTTCCTATTTATTTTCTCCTCTCTCCACTTCGTCCACTTCGTTTTTACTAAGTTCAGTCACATCTCTTTTGTATTTGGGAAAAAGTTTAACCCAGAGGATTTATCTACTCTACACAAACAGCACTTTCCTTTTTTTTTTTTTTTTCCCATGAAATTGATTTTATAATTACGAGAATTACAATAATTGAGCATGTCTCTGTGTGCTTTCATGATAGTTCTCTGTATCAACTCTAGAACCAAAATTAAAATCTAGTTTATATACTATTAATCTTTCTAATGAGACATTCATTAATATTCCAAAGTCATTATCCAACACTTTAACCATTTTGACATCAATTAGATTTATAATCACATAAAGCCTATGGCATCCTGTACCTTTCATAGTCAATCTTCATCTCAGATTGCATGAGCAAATGGGAAACAAGACACTATACAGTCTGTAATACCACTGATATAAGAAGGAGCATACTGCATTCTAAAGCACGGAAATTATGTTTTAATTAAGATAAAACATTAATAACTTCCTCTTCTTGGATTTGATAGTGTTAATACATAAATTTCATTGCTGTCCTTGACAAATGAAATATGATAATGGATTTCCTTGTAGACCAATTAGCATTTAACAACAATTAAATGAAAAAGATATGTAATGATTCTGATGGAATGAAAATCATTGTCATAGGCAATTCATGGGAGGAAATTATATATGCCAGTCTGAACATGTTGAGGAGAATTTCCATCTCCTCTCCCATTTGCCCAAACTTATTTTAATGTCGGTCAAATGCTTATTTTGCTAGTGATTGGCATAATTTCACAAATTCCGTATCATTCAAAAAGATTGCAGACACAGCAGAGGGGCAATCATTTTTTGCCAAAGTGCAGTTGTTTTCCATAGAATAGGCAGATAATTAGGCAGGGTAAGAAATTACTTTTTTTTTTTTTTTCTTTCTTTGTTTGTTTTTGATTTTTTTTTTCTCCTGAGATAATGAGTCATGTAATATTTTTATTTATCACTTATCCCCTACTTAGTGATGACAAAACTCAAAGCACCCGCCTAAAACTGGAATAGTTCTGCTGTAGGTGTTATTGTGCTCATTATGTGTAGAAACATTTTTCTTGTTAATATACATGTAATAAAAATATTTCATAGAAATGGAGGTCATTTGTAAGGCAAGAGATTTGCTGTGTCTGCTAATTACTCTAGGCAGGTCATGTATGTGTCTATTTGGCAGGAGTAAAAGTCAGGTCACTGCGAAGAGCTCAGGAAGTTCAAGCCCTGTTTTATTTGCATTTAATGTCTGCTAAACATTTATAGGACTGAATTGATAAACTTTCACTTCCTTCTTGTTCACACCACAGCTCATAATGACATTTACAGTAGCTAAAATGTCACTTGATTTCTCTTCATGTTTTGGAGAGAAAAAGGTAGAATTATTAGGTAAAGTACTTCCAGAGATGAGAAAGTAAGAACTGTCTAGAGCATAAATAACAAATAAACTCTGCCAGTGACCTTTTGGGGATATCCTCCATGAATCATTCTAAAAATATTTTAATTATATTTTTAACAATCCTGTGATCTTGGATGCTGGATGAAATGCTGATGAAAATGATGAGTATTTTATGTGTGCATAAACTGAGACACTATTAAATTAACTAATTGGCCACTGGGTACCAAAATCCAACTTTTACTCTTTTATTCCACAAGTTTTCATTGCCTTCAATGTTCTTTCCATTTATGTTGCCCTTACTTTATTATTAATTCAATAAAAATTTGTATGACTAGCTCTCAAGAACGTTATTAGGAATTGCAAGAATGATTCACATGCAACAGGATGAATTCATAACCTTGAAAGTCATTATCCCCCAAAACAAACAAGCTGAAAACATCTGTTAATAACAAATGTAATAATGACACATTGTGGCTCTGGAAGATATGAATAAAATTTTATGAATACTAAGGAGCAAAGTTTAAAGTACTACTTTGTGTTGTTCATAGCCATATATTTAACTATCTTAAGCTGTATATTCAACAGAATATAGTTCTATTTTGCTAAGCTAAATATTTAAGTCAGGCAAACTTTCAAGTATAATTCAGGTCAAATTGTTACTGGCATGATGAAATTATAACACAATAAATTGCTGATAATTTTGTCTCATTGTACCCTGTATGATCTTTCTGTAACATATGTGACACAAATGTACTGGATATAAGGCATCACTAGACTGCCAGGCCAAATGTCACATTTAGATTTTATTACTATGCAAATCAAGGAAAAAAGGTTCTTATAAAAAATCCCAAACAACTGCCTTATCTATTTTAACAACATTTTCATATTGTAAAGATTAAATTCTATTAATGTTTGGTTAGGAACTATTACGCATTTGTTGATAGAGGCATATTTCCTCAAGTACAGTAATTAAAAAATGCATTAATATGCCCAGAAATAGCCTTTATATATACATATATGTGTGTATATATATATATATATATATATATTTTTAAGACAGAAGTCTCAAAGTAAAGCTAAATTCCAATGTTTTCTAGTTGCTGGAGAAATTCTTGTTTTCTATTGCAGATAAACAAAGATGACATTTGAAGGATAGAGTATGTTGAGATGGCAACAAATTAAGTGCAAGGAATGCTATTTTGCTAAAGGATACTGCTTTTAGTGAGAAAAAATGAAAGTTCAAATCTTTTATGAGCAGATAACAGCACAGTCAGAGATTCAGCGATGGTAGCGATCATTCTGGTCACTGCAGTAGTATAAACTGTGCTGACATAAAAAGACTGAGGCATAAAACGTTCATCAGACTAGTAAGTCCATCAGGCTGCAGTAATTTCCGTGTTTTCTTTCTCCAGTATTTATTGCACCTTGAAAATCATCTGAAATCTCCTGGGGATATCAGACACTGACCAAAACATTTATTATATAATTTATTTTTACATATATGTATGTATGTATGTACATATGTATATTCTTTCCACATTAAAAAAGGACATGTGAAAGCATAAAGGCCAAACTTAATTGCTCTGGTAATTAATGACTTCCTAAAAGCTGGGCTGTAAAATGGGCATTATCACAACTGTTTCATTAACTGCTGGATTTATAATATTCAGGCTGGAATGGAAAAAGCAGAAACAAAGCCTGAATCTTTTGACTTAAGAAGAAAGTGCAAGTCTTTCTCAGAAGGGCTGAGTGAGATGTGGACCTATTAAAGGAAAAGTGAACTAATTATCTGTCCTGCAAAACTGGTTTCTGTACTCTGGAGAATGTTCTGTGTGAACAACTTAGCCTGCACAGAGACTGCTAGTCCACTCTCTGTGGGATCTGGTGTGAAGAGTAAATAATTTGCTGAATGAACAATTTAAACATATACTGTATTTATTTTTTTGGCTTAGTATACAGGAAGTAGCCATTTCTTAACTACTCGACTGCTTATCCATAACAACAGCATTTGAAATACTTGCCTCTAGTTTGGTTGATTCTCAAAAAACAATTATGGTTGCATCTGTGAAGAAAGAAACATTTATATCAGAAAATGTTCAAAGAAACATAAATGCATCCAGAATAGAAAAGGAGATGTATGATTTTTTTTACAAAAGGACTATATTTATAGCAAGATGCCCTTAATTTAAAATCTGGGGCTTTATCTGTTGTACTAATTTTAATACCTATTATTCAGTCATAATTTGTCTATCCCACTGTTACCAACAGTGCAAATAGAGCTTCAAGCTTTTTAATATAGTGTCACATAGATGCAGTGAGCAGCATTTATATCAGCAAGACTATTAACAATGGGACAAATATAGTGTTGAGAAAGAGTACTAATTTTCTTATCACTTTTGCAATGTCAGTGACTAATACTTTGAGACAAATTCAATTATCAGTTCTAAACTGAAATCCACTGAAAGGATATATTGAAAATTAGAGTTGAAAATCTGAAAAAAAAAATAAATCCTTCTTTATAACTAAATAGAAAAGTGACTACTCTTTAACAAAATTATTCATAATATTATTCTCATAATTTATTACTCCAAGAGCAGCAGCTGAGGTTAAATACATTTATATTGTGTACTAGAAGTATAGCATTTTTCCTCCTCTTCTGAAGAAGTCAGTTAATATTTTTTAACCTTAATAGAGTTAGATTTGAAATTCTTGTTGTCATTTATTGCCATTGTAGATCAGATCTAAAATGGGTTTAACAGAATTTTAATTCTAGCAGTGAAAATGATCATTGCAATGTTGATCAGTCTCACTTATTTATTTGTTAATTCTTGCCTGCACAAAAACCTTTATGAGAAAATAAGGAAGGTTACATCTTTCTAACTTTTAGTGTTTAAAAACACATTAAGTTTTTTTTTTTTTAATTAATTTTTGAGATTTTACTGAGTTGTACAATTGATATTGTTATAGTTAAAAATGATAGTATTCGTATAACTGGACCAGCTGGTCTGACCTAGATATTTAGGATGTTTGGGAGTGCTTAGAAAATGCAGTTGGATTCTGGGAAGATTTTTATGGAAAATGAGGTTACTTCTTGGACTATATGACCAGATATGTTTGTTTGGTTTTTTGGTTTTTTTTTTTTTTTACTGTCTTTGACGAGTTTATTACAACTTTAACACTACTGTAAGACATTACTAGCTCCACTGACCCTCTTGGTATGAGTATGACAATAACTCCATAATGGTAATAAAACAAGAAATAAATGGAAATTACCTAAGTACCTTGGATAAATAGGTGCAACTTAATCCTAAGAATGCTGGAAATTCGAGGACTGGGTATCCATCTACTGTTTCTATAAAATGATTGCTGCCATTTTCAGTTCTATCACTGCTCTACTGATTCCTACATATTTACTGACTTCCCTTCTAGCCCAATCTAATATATGTTCAAGTAAGCATAGTGTTTAGCATCACGAGCAATATATTTTTGTCAGTGACATGCCTTTAGTGATCACTGTGACAAAAAAATAAATATTTGTGAGTCTAAAGTGTTTGTTAGGAACTTGTTATAAATTTTCATTCCTAGCTTTTATCCATTTATTCTTTGTTCATTTTGTTAGTTGGTTGGTTGGTTGGTTTTAGAGGGGGTCATTTGGGACAGTGACAGAAGTTAATCTCTGCCCTGGTGGCTCCTCTTCTTTGGCTCAATGTGAGTTCTGCATGTCTGGAAATCTATTTTGAAATTCATTGTGAAATTTTCTATGATCAGGACAAATAAGTATTTCCAAGCAGGGATCAGATTCAAGGAAGCAAGCAGCATTAGTATCAGCAGAGATTGTGTGTGAGTCACACTTGTGGAGGTGTTTGGAATGGTGTGTGATGGGTATTTTTTAATATGATGGTGACTTGCTGGCTTGATCCTGGGGGAATGCTTACTACCCCATGTGGTGTTTCAGGCACAGTCTTCTAGCAACAACTTGAAAAATAATAACTAGATATAGACTTCTCTTTTACGTTCAGCTCTGCAATATTTTTTATTTACCCTTATCACAGTCTGGTGCAGTGGGCAAACGTTTCTATTCTATTGACAGGAAAGCATGACATTGCTGATTTCCTGTGAGCTGGTGGCTGGAAAACAGCAATCATGTCTTATTTTCAGTGGTCCATCTTTTTGAAATTTTCACCATATCAAGAAGACCTATAAGTAACCTGGAGAAGATGTTTGTCTCTGGGACACCAATTTAAGACCTGTCTTCATCTAATATAGAGCAAGGCTTTGAACTTTGAACCCAGATTTCAGCCAATTACTCTTAATTACAAAGGCAAAAAAAGAAGCAAGTAGAGGGGAAAGAGATGATAGATTAATTTTGTAAGTTTCTTTCATATCTGAGAAAACAATCCAAAGAAACTATTATTAAAAAAAGTGTCTTTTGAAAATCTATGCTACAAAACAGAATACGTCAATGGAAACTTATCGTGTTGAAAAAGTGTTAACATCTCTGTTTAAATCATTTCAGTGCTTTGGCTATGTGATTTGATGTGGTATTTCATGATAAATTTTATGCAACAAAAGTACCTTTATCTTTTTCACTGCTGTCAAGGTTTAAACGCAAGGTGACAATAAACCATGGCAGAGGCTCTCCGTTAACCTGTTCTGTCCATGCCTCCTTGCAAATACGCCCTTCTCGCTGAGGAGCTGGCAGAATTTTATCAGAATTCTTGGTTGTTATAGCAATAAATGTAAATATGAGCTTCTTCTGCATTCCATTGGTCGCTCTTAGCAGTTTCAGAGCACAGTGTCTGAAAAAACATGCAGTTACTTAGAAGGTACTTAGAAGAACTTAGCTGAAAGGAAAATTCACTAAAAGAGAAATGGTCTTGTTTTTAACAAAACCAGGACAACTGCTGAATATGTATTCAAAGGCATTTATCTAGGAAAAAGAATCAAAAATATTTCAGAAAGCAACTGATTTCTAATTATCCAAAAATTAAAATTAGAGACCTTAAAAAAAGTCCTTAAATTGTGCATGTGTGCAGACACATATATATACACATATATATGCTAAGAATGAAAATTAACTTCAGTGCTATGTAAATTCACTTGTCCTTTACCATAAGATTAGCATACTGTGATAGAACCTTTATATGCTCCTTAGTTTAACGTAATGATAACATCCTGCTGCATATCCAAAGTTAAGACTGACAGATCAGTACCAAGGAAATCAGCAGGAAACATGACAGCTGCAAGAATGAAGATGCTGAAATCAGTAATACTGAGACTCTGGGGGAATAGTGGGATGCTCAGTCCCAGAGTGATATCCCCTAGTCCAGACTAAGCTTGGCATACAAGTAAAAACTAAACTTGAAACGTACAATTCTGGGTAACAAGGGGGAAGAAGGACACTAAGCTTATTTGATGAGAGAGAACATGGATATTGCAATGAGGAATCTGCTCATTTCAGTATAAAAATGAAAATAAGTGGACTAAAGGGAATGTAAGACAGCTTCCTGGGGAAAGTAAAGCAGAAAGCTTATTGCTTTATGGTTTTATGCTATGTGCTACTTACTGTGAAAACAATACATTAGTAGTCTATTCAGAACCTCTCTTCTAGTCATTTTAGTCACTTTTTTGTTCATAAGGTCCTCTAGGGAAATCAAAAACAGAAACAAAAGCAAAAACAAACCCAGAAAGTTAATATGCACCAGAAAATTTAACATTTGTGAAAAGAGAGTCCTCAATTAATTAGTGGTAAAGCTGTACAGTTCCAGAGTTAAGTGAAATGAAAGCAGTCAGATTTATAATATACAGGCTTTATATATATTTGAAAGAGCTTGGCCCCTGTAAAAGACAAAAATGTACAGCTAGCCATCTGCAATTTATTTCTTTTCCAACCTAAACAGTTGTGTGATTCTATGACATACAGGAGTGTTGAGCATTGATAAGGATCATGGCTGAAAACATTGTGACTAGTTCAGCCAGAAGAAGACACATTCAGAGCAGGAGGCACTGCAATCTGCACATCAACGATGAGCTAACAAGCCACAGATCAGGCTGGCTGACTGGCAGGAGATGGAGGATGTGCTGGAGGGCACATATCCCCATCTCCTGATATGTCCAGCTCGGCAAACAAAGGGGAAAAGTGGATACCCCTTTATCATGGCCCAGGGCTTGTTGGATCTTTTGCAATCACCATTTCCCCCTGGATTTCTGCACAACACAAAGGGAGACCCTCAGTGTGGCCCAGGACTTGTCCAGACTTGTCCCTCTTTTGCAATCACCACTTCTGCCACCCCCGCAGACTTTCCTCTACTCTGGGAGCTATAAAAGCCCACCAAAACCAGCATGGTTGGGGGAATACCAGTCCCATTGAAGGAACACCAGTTTCACCAGGGCCTACCAGTCTCACCGAAGGGAATACCAGCTTGGCCTCACCAAGGGAATACCAGCACCCTGAGGACCCTCAGACCGAACTAGACATCGGAGGACGCTGTGCTCCTGACCCCAGCATCCTCGCCGTGGAACACTGAGGCTACACATCATCATACAAGTCCTGTCATCCACATTGTGGGGCCGTAAGACACTGGATCCCTCACTCTTTTCTTTCTTCCTTTTTCTCTGATCTTTCCTTCTCTCCTTTTTTCTATACCCTCAGTTCTTTGTCTCTCCTATATCTCTTTCTCTCTCCCTTGTACCTTAGTTTTCTTCCTTCTCTACCACTTTCTTCCTCCCTTTCCCTTTTGAACATATAAGGATAACACTATCTTTAAGCTCTGCTGTTGATTTCTGGTTAAATTTCATATCCCTCATCCCATCTGTTGGGACAGGACAAGGAGGAGTTGATGAACTTAAAGGTATTTTTCCAATCTAAATGATTCTATGATTCTATTCTATACATATTTCACGCTGTTCTTAGACAGAAACCTAAATTACACTCTTCAGTATTTCCTTAGTTCAAACAAGAAAACCTTAAGTCTATCAGGAAACAATTTAATGAGGTAAAAGGCAGCAACACCAAGCTTTTTTACTGAAAATTATTTTCAAATACCCCAAATTTGGAAGACATTCCAAATTAAACAATATAACCTTGTAGCAAACTAAATTTCCATCCTATTCATCCAAAAACTTATTGGAATTCAGGCTGACCTCCAATTTGTAGATACCCTCAGAATAGGTATGTAGCCTTGATTACTCTTGAAGATTTGATTTTATTCCACAGCATGGTTTTTCTGGTTCATTATTTGCAAACATTTTTTCATCAGCACCTTATAAACAGAAATATAAATACTTTGATACAAATTTAGCTATCAAACATTTCTGGATCAACAATTTATCACATCAGAACTGTGAAAATGTCATCTACAAAAGGAAAGGAGCTGTATAAAAAGGAATAATTCAGAGGGGAATAAAACCAAATAAAACCAAAATATTAATTTCTTCAAGGAATTGTATAAACCATACAAAACACTGAATAGGAAGGGTAAACTTCAACTTTGTCCTAGAAGTGAAAGCTCAGCAGTTCTTTTAAGAAAGCACATAAGAGGGAGGTAGGTCAAGGGAATTTGTCTATTTGCATTTACATCGGCTCTTCAGAATCTGTTGTTTTTGTAAAAGGTGGTTGCAGTAGCTGACTGACAAAATAATGAATTCTTTCTAGTTCTGCTGAACAATTTGAGACTCTTGGGACTTTATGAGAGTGCAACATGTGTTGTAAATGGCTATAGATCTCTTACTTGATTCCTGTTTCAATGTTTTCCTTCTTTCAGCTCAAAGTTAAAGGTTCTAAATGAGGAGTTGCAACTAGTTTCTGAGCGCAAACAAGTACAACAGCAAAAGAATTAAAAAAAAGGGGAGAGAGGAGAGACAGGGAAAGGCAATATATTAGTAACAAGTATATAGATTAAGTAGACTATAAGGACTATACATATAGGGAGAGGAAAAAGAAGGCAAAGAGGAGAGGAGAATATAGCTGCAGGCAAACTTATATATGTAGCAGTAATTCATGAGGATAAGGGGCACTAGCTTCTGTTCTTTCAAATGAAAAATATTAAGTTCCAAACAAGTGGAAAAAAGCCTGCTAAATCATACTGTGAGCACAGTGCCGGGACCAACACTGAATGAACTTAAAACATCCCACTGGCTGTAGGCAATACTGGTGCCCACTGTGAATCAAGCCAGTCTGTTCCTGTATAGAGATCAGTATACAGGGAAATTCTGCTTTTGTCCTTGCCATTCAGAAATTTTTCTTCAGGCAATAAGAAAGAAAATACTCTCTGTATTCCAACAATAAGAAGAAAGCCTCAAGGCCAAAATGTCACCTTTAGCCTTTTTAAACTTTCTGTGAGTACTTTAAAAAAATAATGGGTTTTGTTTGATCTATAGCCAAGTCATCTGACATGGTGAGTAGCACTGAGACTGGAAGTGCAGGATGTTCAGTCGGTGTTGGGCACAGCATCAGGAGTTCAATAGTTGGCAATATGAAGGCACATAGATGGAATATATTTGTGTTTATATATTTATATACTTTTATATATACATACATATACGTATATGCATGTATGGTGCTTGAAAAATAATCAGCCCAGCAACACCTATTGAGATTACTTACTTACTGTAAGGGAAAAAAAGAATGTGATTCTAAAATATGGATGAATACAAAAAATACATGCAACTTCTTCTACATGAAGTGGGCTCACCCAGAGGCTAAGTGCAAGGAACCTGTTAAAAACCAAGAGCTGAAATGAATTTCTTCAGTGTCATGGCACACCAGGTTTTGAAACTGTTTCTCTAGAGGCTGGGAGCGCAAAAGTGACTTTATAAACTGTGATGGACAACAGCTCTGTATTTATTCTATGTTTCTGTATTCCTTTAAAAAGGGACAAACTCAGTTTTATGGAGACCTCTAAAAAAGTGGATTTTTGTTGTCTTCTGGAAGGAATTGAATAAACTCAGAGAGGAAGTCTTTGGGACTGCAGATTTTGAGACAGAGCTAATGCAAGGAGGTGGAAGTTTGCAGCACAAAAAGAAACTGCTGAGAGAACAGATGGCAGCCAGGAAGATCTCAGAACGGACAGCAGGGACTTTGTGCAGACCAGTGGAAACTGAAGTATTAGTTGGTTTGGTATTCTTTTTTTCTTTTGAATCTTCTTTTTATTTGTAATTTCTAATATTAATTGTATTTAGTGCTTCATTTTGCTACTTGATCTTCTTGAGGATCTCACTAGAAGGAAGAAGTCAAGACGGATTCATCCCACAATTCCAGCTGACCTCAGTTTAGTCAGCTCATTCCTTAAGAATTTTCGTGGACTGGTGATTTCCAAGAAAACTTCTGAAGTTTTCCTTTCTCTCTTAAACATGTTTCTAAACATGTTCTTGTGTCAAGAACCAGCAGTATCTTTGCCCCTGTCCCTGTTCTTGTCTTACTTAGTATGACAGTATCTATGTAGTATAATACAAAGAAAGCCTCAGAAATATTCAGGACCAATTACTTTGGCTACTTGAAAGTAGGGAAGCAAAAATATTTGCAATAAGACAGTGATGTGCCTGTCCATGGTGACTTGATTCACTTTGTTTTGGATGAAAGGATATAAGATTCCAGGATGCCAAGTGGCTTGCAGAATAGCTAACAAAAATATTAAGAAACATTCAATTCTTGAGGCACTATTGTCCTTACATTGATCATTGCTCAAGAAATCTAGTAAATAATTTTGCACAGGAATATGATATCTTTTAATCCTAAAGTTTAAAAAACCGAAAAATCAAATGTGGTCATTAGGTGTGAAGAGAGGACAAGAACCGTATAGTAATACAATATTAAATCTTTTCCAGTCATGGATGTTTTAATTTTACTTTAAAAATTAACACCCATTGACTGAAGACAAAAAAACCCTCACTATTCTTTCCCAGGTTAGAAAATGATTACAGAAGATCAGGTTTAGAAGGATAAAAGGGGATGCAGGTCTTTCAGGACAGCCTGTTCTCTGACCCATGGGATAAAATGTCATTATAATGAAATTATTTTCCCTTGCAAAATATTTTGACACTGGGTATGAAAAAATATAACAATTCGAAGTGCACATTGAGAGTTTAATTATTACATAGTTTTTCTTAAGAAGTAATAGCATAAGTCTTGCTCTAGGGACTAGGATAGAGCTGAAAGCAAGAAAGGAAGAATATTAGAGCTTGTAGTTTTCTAATACTTTATGCAATGTATTTATTTTATGGTTAGATGTATGGCTTTCTGCAACAGAGAAAAAGCAATCCAGTAGTTATCAGTAGCCTTAGGGCTATCAGAGTGCACACCATCTATTACAGAGCAGTCAAAGTGACAAGAAACTGGTAGTCTGCCAGAGGCTGTAAGGAAAGGAAAGGAAGGAGACACTGAGAAGACAGTGAATTAAATAACATATGAGGGGAGAAAAAATGGTAGAGGGGTTAATGTAAATTGAGCACAGTGACGGAAATGAAGTCAAGGGGCTAAATAGCGGGTTCACCACCAAAAAGTACAATAGCAAGCTAAGCAACAAAATGAAACCTAGTGATTTTGTGCTACCCAAAAGGTTTGGGAAGGGATCCACCTTTGGATATGGATAGTCAGCTAAAGTAACATTGTTTTAAATAATCAGTCACGTACATTGTGCAGAGCCAAACACAAAAAGAAAGATAAGAAAAAACATGTGAGGCATCAGCAACTCCTAGACAAGTTCTACCACACAGGCATAACTGGTTCTTGCCTAGGGCAGCAAAATATTAAGGGCAGCAAATTGTTTAGTGACCGTTTATTGTGGCAGTGGAGGTTCACTTGCATGAATATTTTCCAGATTGCCTGTGGCAGCAAAAACTCTAAGGCAGGTGCTGCTAGTTTCATCCAGATAACATCAGTAAAAAGCTATTCTAATGCCAGATACTCTTGTTTCTGGAAAGGCTCACACTTGTCCAAGTCCTCTGCCCTCTGATAAGTGCAGTTATCCTTGATACTTACAGATCCTTCAGTGACCTGAATCAGATCAATCTGGGCTAAATTAAATCATTTATCTTCTTGCATCACACTCTAATGTGTTTAAAAAAAATCTCAAGCTGTTTTTTGTTTTGTTGTTTGTTTGTTTGTTTTTTTCCCATTGCTGTCCCTTTGGAATTTTTATATACAATGGTTATGTCCAGAAAGGTTTTGACTTCTAGGTTTTTCCTGTGTTTCATATTCCATATTTTCATAGTTGCCTATGAGAAACTACCCTTTATTTTTTAAAATTAGTTTCTGGTTTTCAATTTACATGTTTGTTACTGTCGCATTTCATTTTCTTCCAAGTTCAATGTAAGAGCTTTTGCATTATTTTAGATCATAGACAGAATTTCTGACTTTCTGAAATAGACGAGTTTGTTGATGATCATTACAATAATTTAAAGTTACAATCTCATAAATTATAGAAAAAACTCAATACTAATGTTTTTTTTCTTTTACTCCTACTTGGTCTTTAACAGAAATAAACTAACCAGGAATTCACAAAGGCATCTGTTGAGATCATGTTTGCCAAATGACAGCTACTTAGATCATATTCATCAAACAGTTTTTCCTCACTAAGTCTTTGGGGTTTTTAAGTAATTACAACTTTAGACCACATCCACTTTCCTGTCCAGTACTATGGTTTGTACAATTAAGTAAACATGAAAGAGAATCACTTAAAAAGAAATCACAAAATATTATTTTGAGAAAGAAATTGGAAGAAACAGCAGGTCTAACTTTCATCGAAATTGTCAGTTTGATGCACGAAGTGAAAGAAAATGCTTCAGTGCTCCAACAATGACCTGACCTCAAAAATTATTTCTTTGAACTGTGAGCACTGCCTTCCTCAAACACTGTCTTTTGATTCTACGCTGAAGAGAAAAACAAAGGTTAATTAATGTTTGAATACTTAACTAATGTGTGTTTAATGCTGATAAATTAAATAAATACACAAAATTTAACCTATTTTTATGATGCTCTTCACATTTCTGTTCTCTTCAGAAAAAGAACAGTTCTTTCTTTCTTTACAGAAGGTTGATCTGCTTTAGTGCAGATGTTTTCTAAATTATATTATTTTTGTAGGTATCAATGAGCATAAGGTGTTAATGTTTATTGTCATGGTAAGGAAAAGAGAACATTTTTTTCCCATCCATCACATCTACTGTGACATAGTTGTGTTTCATCATACAAGAAGAAGGGATTTCTCAGAGTAAGAGAAAGCATCTGGAATCTGTCTTCTGTGGTATAAATATGTATGACTCTTTTACACATTTTTATGAGAGAAGAATTAATTTTAATACATTTTTTCCCTCCTTCTTTGAGATCTTGACCACTGGAAAATACTTGTCAGCAATCAATTAGAGTTTATTTCACTTTGTCCTATTCAAGGAAGAGCTTGTAATCAGAAATTATATCAAAGATCCTATCACAGGTGCTGTTAACAATTTTAATGAGTGTATAACATCCTGGAGACTTGTTGAAATAGTGCTGGGTTTATGAGAAAACAATTCCAGTAACATGCAGCCGGGCTAGGCCACCCGCCAAACAAGCTGGAGTGATTCTGCTGACTCGAGGAGATAGAATATTGTTGGAGATTGTAAGCTGAATCTGCAAAAGTTCTCTGCTTTGGCTGCTTTTATGAAAGCAAGTGAGAATGTCTCTGTTAAAATCTACGAAACTAGGCTAATAGTCTGTCTCTGTTAAAATCTGTGAAACTAGGCTAATAGTCCCTTGGTTGAGAAGTATAACGCAAAATGTGATGATAAACAAGCAAAGATACAGGCCAAAACAAGATAATTTATCTGAAAACACAAAGTAATCCTCACAAATATTTAAAGCTTTAAAAATCAGATATAAAATATGCCCTTCCTGGAATTCATGTGCCTTGAAATGACTTTGAGAAAAAAAGAGAAAGGAAAAACTAAAATGAAAATCCAAACTGATGTCATAAAAAACACAAATAAAGAACACACCAATCATAATCAACAATGAGATCTACATACAAATTTTCAGTTATTCATCCGGATAACAGGCATCTAGGCATAGGGCAGCATTCTGAATAGCTGCAGATTTGGAATATAGCTACAGCATACTTCTAATAAAATCTGTCTCCTTGGGAACTTATAAAAAAGTAACTTCAAGCAGAATGTCAGTTCTAGTAGAAGGAGGTCTAACTAAACAGAGAGAATAACAGCTTTAAGCCACCACTGCTGCTCTTTGATTATAAAGAGATGTCATATGGAATTTGAAGCAATTTTGAGTAGATCCTCTTTTCTGCAGGTCAAAAGCCATATCTCTACTTAGGTAACAAACCAGAACTGTATTTCTCACAAATACTGAAAGATGAATGTTATCACTACTCTGTACATCTTATTGTTATAATTTGAATTAGTTTAATACCACTTTATCAGCAATTCTTCTTGTGTGCAACATTTAAATTCTCATGTGATAATAGATTAATATTTTTGCTGGTTTTGATGAAGGGTCTGGAGCATAAGTCTGATTAGGAGTGGCTGAGGGAACTGGGGTTGTTTGGCCTGGAGGAAAGGAGGCTTAAGGAAGACCTTGTTGCTCCCTACACCTGCCTGAAAGGAGGTTGTAGCACAGAAGGTGTTGATCTTTTTTCCCAAGTAGCAAGTGATAGGATGAGAGGAAGTGGCCTTAAGTTGTGCCAGGGGAGGTTTAGATTAGATATTAGGAAACATTTCTTCATGGAATCATTAGAACAGGCTGCCCAAGCAAGCAGTGAAGTGTCCATCCCTGGAGGTGTTTAAAAGACGTGTAGGTGAGGTGATAGGGGACATGGTTTAGAGGTGGACTTGACAGTGCTAGGTAAATGGTTGGACTTGATGATCTCAAAGGTCTTTTTCAATCAAAATAATTCTATGATTTCCCTTTCTGCCTTGATAAACTGCAAGCCCAACTCACTGCACTCAAACTCTTTTATGTCCTCTCTTCCTTGGGTGAAAATTCACTTTTAGATTATACAAAATCAAGGTATGATATCCACGAACAGTCTTAATTGATAATAGTGTAAATGTAAGTTTTTACAGATGTTTTTTGTTTTTCAAGCAGTAACCTGTTCTGATTTGTGTGTCTAAAAAACCCAAAAAGATGAATTAACAAACTTATGTAGTATTCATAACTGCTACACATTTCAGAGTGTTTCTGACTTATTCCAGGTTAAACCTTTGGCATGTGAAAACTCAAAGGAACACAAATCTTTGGGTAGTCTCATGAAATTGAAAATATTTGCCATTAGACGGGGGCTGAAGAAGAAAACTTCTTCTCTACATAGAACTATTCCATGATGGGTATATATTGTTAATGTGCCTGTAAAACCTTCAGCAAAGTAAAAGCACTCCAGAAATCAGTGATGCTTTTGGATTATTTACCTGGTAAAAGCATTATTGTCCCTAAAAATCACTTTTGCTGCTATCCTAGCAATCCATCTCTTTACATCTTAATTTTATTTAGCAAACAAAATGGTTCACTGTCATTGTAACCTCATCAACAACAGCAAGTTTTTTTTTCATTAAATCTCAAAGCAGATTTTCACTTAATACTAGCCTGTTATGCTTTTCACAGTTATTTGTAAAAAACCTGCATTTTTGCTGTCTAATGTAATTGCAGCATATTTTCCTTTTCCTACATGTGGGAAAGGATTTTATTTGGTTCAGGTTTTTAATTTTATTAAGTTTTGATCCAGTTGAACTTGTACCCCCTGACATCAAGATTTGGTTTGGAATAATGGTATACTTGCACACAAACCTGAGTATTAGGTGACTGTCATAAAGACCATACATCTACTACAGACACAGTCTCAATCAGTAATTCTGTGACTGATCACTGCATAACTTCTTTGAATTTGAAAATCAACCCAAGCTTTTTATTGAAGATATTGTACAGTTGTGTTCAAAGACCACATCAGAAAATACATATAATATTCCAGAAAATCAGGAAGAAAAAGCTAACAGAAGCTCTGGGCAAAAAACTTGTCTGTGAGGAGCTGACTCACATTAGAAGCAATGGTGCTTTTCTGATGCTCACTTTTATTCTAGCCTTGTTCAGCTTCAGAAGGTAACAAATCTTTCTAGATTCCTTACATCTGTCACAAGAAAAAGTATTGTGCATCTCTCAGCTCTTCCAGTGAAAAATTTATTAAATTTCCCTGTTCAATTTAATTGTCTTTCGCTCTTTACCAAAGTGCTGTGACTACAAATTCAGTCAAACCTTTTCCCATTTGTAATGGTAAACGGAGACACTACTTTTCTTCTTAGTAATAAGACTATAATTTAGTCAAAGCTTTTAAAGAAAAGCTTAACTGAACTCCTGGGGAGGATAAAGATGAATCAGCTCCAAAAAAGCACCTAAATGGATTTTGGTTACTTTCAAAAGGTGGTTTTAAAACCCGCATCCCAGTAGCTAGCACACTTTGGAGACACACAAATCTGTTTGGGGTCATAAGTTTTATCTTATAGTTCTCAGATACTTCATATTTTATCTTTTTGTCACTTGTGAAGAAAGAAATTCTCCTCCAGGTTGAACTATCTCTTGTGTCAGCCTGAGTCATATTTAGAAATTCTTGAATTAGGAGAGCACACGCTTCTCAGAGCATGCCTGTGTAAACCTAGATGTGTAAACTCTTAACGAAGTATGGGCTAGGATGCTTCGGAAGTGAGAGATATGTATTAGGTCCTTGTCAAGGTCTCTTGAACGAATACTCAGATTCATGGAGGAAAAAGTAAGAGACAGTAACATCACTACCTCTGAAAAGAATTACTTTAGTTTTTGAAATAATAGTTTTTGAAAGTTGTTGTCATTCGAGGTTGGAAAGAAGTGCCTCTCTGTGTACAGGATGTTGGTAGGTCAGTATTTCTTTCAGGTCAAGAGTAGGTACCAGTCTGATGATAAAACTTGTTCTTTTGTATTCCTTTTTAAAGCACTTATTTTATATATACGTATATATATTTCTATAATATAAATAGATGAGGTAGCAAATTTGGCTTTTGCATTTAAAAACCAGGAATTTATCTAAATCTAACACCTTTCAACAGAATATGTGCTACTCCCATAGGCCATTCTCAGTTGATCTCCAGAGATCCCTAAGTGGTTCTACTACTACATCCGTAAATTTGAAGTTAAGAATATGTTCTTTTATGAGATGTATTCTTTTTATAATTACATTGTTTCAGTTTCTTTAAACAAAGAATTTTAGAACAAAATCTTACCATGTTTCTACATGTGCTTATATTTAAGTTCCAGAGATCTACTCATACTTCAAAAAATAAACACAAGTCATTCCAAATTTAGGTCTCTGTTGCTTCACATTAATATATATATTAATACCATAAAACTATCTTTCCCCATAGGAATTTAGACAATAACTTTCATATTATTCCTGATAGCTTGTGGATAAATTAGGCAATTAATATCAAATATATGTACATTTTATAAAGCAGTTTTCTTGCAAAAATTTAGCACTTTTGTCATTAGTCAAGAGAAAATGGATTCCTGAGGGAAAGAAAAAACAAAGATAACTGGAGTGAAAGACTAGGTTTAATGAGTACTTTATTTCAGCTGCTGCAAACTTGCAAGCAGTTACAAATATTTACAACTCTTAATTTTGGGAATGGTGCATAAAACTAAGCCCACTGAGAACAGTTCTGGGTGTGAGTTCTAGCAGCTTTGCATAACTTCAAAATAGCTGCTAGAAAGTTGCCCTAAAGACTCATTCTAAGCTTTCTCAGAACTGTATACAATTAACCTGTACAGAACCTTAATCCATGAGACAGTGGTAGCTCTAATGCTTTTCAGCTGGTAGGGATTTCAACAGAAAAAATTTACAGTGGATGTGTGTCTGTGTGTGTGTTCGCATGTATGTAGCACAGAGAAGTCTTCAAGGAAAAATATTGCACAAAACAACATATAGGTTATTGATTATAAAGACAATGCTAACAAGACTGGAATACTGTAATATGTTGGAAAATGGAAAAATAGATATTATTTTTCTGTTTTCTCCTATATACCTCATTTTGGCTTAGCCTGAATTGTTATATGTCCCTTCCTGATATCTTGGCCATAGCCAGAAAATTCCTGAATGAGGGCCACTAGGTGTAGTGGTTTAACCACAGCTGGAAACAGAGCACCACACAAACACTTGCTCACTTTGACCCAGTGGGATGGGGGAAAGAATCAGAAGAGCCAAAGTGAGGAAACTCATGAAATAAAGACAGTTTAATAGGTAACATATAAGCTGCACATGCAAGCAAAGTAAAACAAAGGATTCATTCATTACTTCCCATTAGTTGGCAGGTGTTCTGCCATCTCCAAGAAAGCAGGGCTCCAACAGGTGTAACAGTTACTTGAGATGACAAATGCCATCACTCTGAAAGTCCCATTCTTACTTCTTCTTCCCTCAAAATGTATACCAAACATGATGTCATATGGTATGGAATATCTCTTTGGCCAGTTTAGGTCACTTGTCCTGTCTGTGCTCCCTCCGAGATTCTTGAGCAGCTGTCACGACATGAGAAACTGAAAAGTTCTTCACTACTTAGCAGCTATAATACTAAAACATCAGTGTATTATTAACATTATTCTCATTCTAAATCCAAAACACAGCACCGTACCGGGTTCTAGGAAGAAAATTAACTCTATCTCACCTGAAATCAGAACACTGCAAAGACACACAAATGTGAGAACTTTACTATGCATTTACTAAACCTGATTTTCAAGACTAAAAAGCCCAGTTGCTCACATTCATCATCATAAGGAGAGTTGAAGTGTACAGTTATATAATATGCGCACACCACTCAGCTCATGGACAAAATCACAGAACAGTTAGGATGCTGGGATCTTCTAACTGTCTTCTCCATACTATTTTTTATGTTCATCCTGAGTTGTCTCATGCCTCCCTCTCTGACTTTGGGTATAACCAGAACACTCCCTGCAAACCTTGTGAGTACAGCTGTGTAAGCTGTTTATGGATTTGATGAGAGCATGTGCGCTCTCTGTCCTTAGTAGAGGGGAAATAAGGCTTAAAGAATTACAAAAGTGTGTGGTCGGAGGTGAATCTCGCTATTCCCGAGGTAAGAGTTACCCCAGTATGAGAAAAGCAGAGGAAACATTAAACACAACAAAGGACATATCGCACAAACAACTTTTGGTAGCCTAATGGACAAATCAACTCTTATCGTAAACCGGCTGTAACCTTCCACTGGCATGAGTATCTCTCCTCCCCAAGGAGTGTCCCAGCCACCTGTCAGCTGCTGCTCTAATGACAAGGCAAAGGAGAGGATTTGTCTCCTTATGAAGAAAAATTGTGCTTATTGTTTTACGTGACATATTTTCTCTCAATTATATTACCTGAAGTGCTCCAGAAGTGGAGGATGAATCATCTAAGGCCAAATGTACATTTTTATTCATAAATCTCTCCCAGAAAAAATAAGCCAAAGTGTTGAAAATGGGCCTACACAATTAAGAGCTGGAGTTTTCTACAGCTGAGCTTCTAAGTTATTTACATATCTTGGACAGTTTTCTATAGACCCTCTGTAAATTGCTGTCATTCTTTCAGATTCAACAGTGGTGATAGTCTATAACACTGGAAAATGTGACCATATGTTTATAATGCCATAATTTTTATTGTATCTTTAAGTCATTATGTTTCCCTGATAAAATTTTATCTTTCTATATTTTAAATGACAAGTATTTCCATAGGATATAGTTATCAACAAACTGTAGAATTAGGAGAAGATGTTTTCTTTACAGAATGGATGGATGAATTACAGACATGCAACATACTTTACATCTATACAATGGTGCCTTCACTCAAGTTATTGTACAGTCTTTACCTACTATAATTTTTCTCACCTGTCTAATCATTGTGATAAAAGCTTTGAGACCACATGGTCTACAAAACCTTGGTCAATGAAATATGTGGCAATTTCAAAGCTTCAATTCACTCCAGCTCAGTTTCCTCAGAACTCTTTTTTTCTTCCTTCCCTTAAATAATCAGAGCTATGAGATTTGGATAAGTGCAGTAAAATAACTGAGAAAGAGCAACACATTGATTAATGTAAATCTCTCTACTTTGCTTGGCTAATAATGGCTGCCTGCAATTTAGAGTACAAGAATTTGCATACTATGCTGAATTACTAAGATAGAATTGTGCTATCATTATGCAAATATAACTGCAAGAAAATGAGTGACTAAGAAATAAGTATACATAAAATAAGAAATACTAAGAAATAAGTATACATACTGCATACATACTGCAAGGGTGAATCATGTTAAAATGTGACAGCATTCCTGAATTCTGACTGGCTGAAACATTTCCAATTTTGAAGAAATAGTGCTAGGATAGTTAAAATATACAGAAATATAAAACAGGGAGAGGAGGGGCAGAGCCTGGAAGAGCTTTCAGTGACTTTCTTAGAAGATAATTTTCTGTCAATATTCCTATTGAAAAATGAAGATAACATTTGTTCACCTTATAAAGATGTCTGGGCTCTTAAACCAGTAATGAGCTCTGAGACTTAAATTAAAGGAATCAGCTGGAAATTTTAGGTGTCAGCAATGATGATTACTATTAGGAATATGCTAAAAATATAGTTATTTCATTTATGCTTCTATTTAAATTCTTATCCAAGGAAAATTATGTTTTCATGATATTTGGAAATTATATTGAATTTTTAATATCGTTTGAACTTAAGTATATTTAATCTGGATACAAATATAATGGAATGAGTCAAAATGTATCATAGAGATTAGTTTTTTCTTATTTTTTACTCATATCCCATTTAGAGTTAATTAAATGACATGTTAAAGTAAATATTCACTATGCATTCATGATATTCTAATTGTGAAGGGGAAAGGGGACCCTGCTGATCTCAGATCAAATTGTGTGGTAACTATTGCTAAGATGATGTCAAACCTGTTATACATGATATAATGATGGGATCCAGGAAATGGATAATTGCATTGATTTCTTCTGTATGAGATTTTCCTGACTATTATGCAAAACTGTCATAGGATAAGTCTGCTGCCTGAGAATACATCAATAACATTGAACATTAATTAGACATTCAGCATGAAGTTGCCTGGCATCGAGACTGCAAAACTTCAAGGAAGTTCTGTCTCTGGGAGCTTTTTCCCTGACCTACTTTCTTGTTTCAGCAGCAGAATGAATAATCAACCTCATAACATCTCCTTGGATGTGTTAGCAAAAAGTGAAAGAAACTGTTTTAGAAAGTAGTAGAGAAACACTATGGTTTCTGCTGTTTACATAATTGTTTACATCCTATATTTTAAATCAGACTTGCTTTGTTTTTCAATTTTCTCTTTTCAAAATTGCAATAATGATTTCACTGCTAGGAGGTACAAAATATTTCAATTAATTTTTCTTTGCTAGGATTGTTGTCCTACGCTGCACTCCACAAGGCTGTTCTCATACTTAATGTCTGCAGTCTAAATTTACAAGGTCTTTGTTGTAAAAGTATTTCCACTTCTGAAGACAGAGCATTGTCTGAGCTCAGGCAAGATGGGTAAGAAAGGGATGGAAATCAGGAGAATCAAAGGTATGTGTACATGGCATAGCAACCATGAAATGCCATCCATTGGATCACATTGCTGCTGTCAATTTCATGCCTACAGCAGGTCAAAACTGTCAAGTAAGCATTTTGCTGTCAACATGGCACTTTATTTTCCTGTTGCTTTCCAAGAGAAAATGACAGATCCAAACAAGACATTGCCACAAGCAGCACTCACAACTATTAAATGTTGGTGTGGTATGGTACCAAGAATACTTTTAAAAACAGCAAAACAACATGGAGATATACTTACCAGTGACTCTTCGTCCAAAAGCTATTGTACAAAATTCACGTAGTGATGCCAGGGTTTTAAACAGTTTTCTTGTTCAGCTAAGGAATTAACAGTCATAAATAATAAGCAAATTTATACTAATAGAGAGGAAAGTATCCATAGAGAATTTCCTTTGAAGTCATTTGAGCTACTCCAAGCTTGATTTTTTTCTCACTGTCCGTGAAATGAAACGACACAGACATATGCACAATGATGAGAGAAATAATCAGTAATTTCAAAAAGGAAATGTGTAAGGACATCAGGTGAAAGTGAGAACAGGACCAGGTTGTAAGAAAGAAGCTAGAGGAGACAAATGTTGAACATGGGAGGTTTAATTCCTCATCACATATCTGTCTGGTCTATGATGTTGGACAGAGTAAATTATATGAAATAGGCATCATATGAAACAGGGTACTTTATATGTTAATTTCCTATTCCAGAGCTTTGTGATAGCCAACAATGCAATTATAACATTAAAAGACTTTAAAAAAAGAGTCTTATGCTAAAACATCTCTCCACATTTTTCTTACTTAGAGGAATATTACATAAAAAATTTACCCACAAACACTGAAAGATATTGTATTTTAATCTGCTTTCCATACACTCAGAAACAATGTCAGCTGCAGATATCCTTACAGATGCAATTGTGATATAATGAAGTAAGCCAGCTGAAATTTTAAATGTTAATTGTTAGACTATATAACAATATAATGGTTCAGTTCTACAAGCTTTTTAATGTTACCTCTTTTTTTTGTTTGTTTGTTTTTCATTATATACCTACCTCCAGCTCACTATGAGTATTTTTTAATATCTGAAAGTAAAAATATGATAAATTAATAAATGAAAATCTTTTAAATTATCAAAACCAGAGTCTAGGCTTTTAATGCATGTTGAATAATGTTAGTGCAATGAACCATGAATGGTTTTTCTGAAACTGAGATAGTTTTTCCTGATAGTATGTCAGATTCATTTTGATACAAAAGAAGGAAAAGAAATTTTATTGTATTTTATTCTCAGATGTTTCATGACAGTATAGAAATATTTGGGAGAGAGTGGTCACAGGCGTAATTCCTATTCCTTTTTTGATGACAAGATGCAAGATGAAGTAATAACCACAGTAATTTATTAAATAATGCTATACAGTACTCTGATCTACATCTACATTAACAGTGACACATAGCATTATTTAGACAAAGAGGCTGAAGATTAGGGAACTGTACACAGTACCGAGGTTTAACTAGAACAAAAAGGAAAAGTAAATAGCAGAGAGATAGCTAGCAGAAGAAAAACCAGGGGAATTTCTTTTAGGACACTGAGCTGGGATAATGGCTCAGGAAATGTGAGAGTAGCCTTTTTCAATGCAGCATTGCTGTAAACAGCTTTGAAGACAGAAACATCGAGTTTCTGACAGTGAGATAACTGGAGAGTTTCTGTGCCATATTTTTCGAGCTGCAAGTCAGAGAACAGAAGCCTTCAAATAGGTGTTACTTGAGTGAAAGGGATGTTTTGTGTTAGCACTTTCATGAAATGAAAGTTTGCCACACAAGGCAAAATGTTATCAGCATCTTTCACAACCAGGATCACTCTTTCTTTGCCTACCACTATCCATCATGTTTTCTATCGATCATTCTTTCAGAAAAGAATAGAAACAGCAATGTAACATCCTACCTTACAATATCTAGGAGATAAACTCATGGCCTGATGGAATTAAAGCATAATTTAGGCCTAAATTCTGGTGGAAACTCACTGGTTTCGTAGTGCATTCACTTCATTCCTGTAAAAAAATGGATGCAAATTTTTGCTAGTCTGAGTAGGTAGTATGTTTAACACAGAACAGAATTCAGACTATCTAACACTGAACACCCAGCAGGCCAGTGGCACCTTACTAGAGGAAGATTCAGAGGACTTTGGTTAGAAAATTCTCCACTTAGGTTTCATATAACCCTAGCTCATGGCATACATTCCAAGAAAAGGTAGAAAGTTTATGCAATAGATAAACAGATATTAAGAGGTCAACCTATCTGGATTCAAAAGAATGTGTTTCCATTGTTGCAACATCATTGATAGAGATTAGGTTATGTGATATTTATCAAATAATGCTTCAGTAATTCCACAGACTGAGAAAATTCCCAAAGGCTTAAATCATATTTAAAGTTTGTAGAATGGCTTAGAATGTTCATGAATTGCTCACAGTTTGGCTTTGTGCCATCTGGCTTCTAATTAGGGAAAGTAATGAAAAGGTCCCTATTTGATACACTTTTCAATGCCTATACAAAAGATAAACATTGAGAATATCAAGAAGAAGTAAATGACCTGTTCACAGAGAACCTGGAAAACAGAGGAAAATTATGATAATACACAAGTAACTCTGTGATCTAGAGTGATTTCTGTTCAATACAACAGAAATATTTCTAAAAGACCAATTTCTATAGTGTTTAGTCATTCTTTGGTTACTAGTCATCACATCATGTCCCTAGGAAAACTCAGGAGAATTTTTAAGAAATCAAGTAATAACTAAGCTCTTTACTAAAGATAGATAATGTAAGTTTGCTTGGTATCTCTGTATTGACATCTAAAAATCTCAAGGGAAAAAGATTTTTTATGTAGTATTTTCAGGAGGCAATCCACAATAGTACAACCTTTATTTCTTTGTTCTTTGATTAAAAATAACAAAAAGATAAGATTTTCTAAACATGGTACTTCTCAATCAAGGAGATATTTATTGCATGTTAAAAAACCCACCTAAACTCTACATTTTACTGCATATTTAAATTCATTGAAATAGAGGTAGCAGGATATAACCTGTCCCAGTTTGTTTATGCCAAAAAAAAAGGTACAAATCCTAGGAGAATTATCTGCAGATTCTCATTCACTTTTAGGAGACTATATGAAAGCAATATGTCATAATTTTTGTACTGAGACAACTATTTCATGCTGCACAAAGTCAGTTGTCATCAATGGGAATCCGTATGTGAATTTATACCCTCCTGATACTGAACAAGGTTTAATTTTTGTATCTCCTAACCTCCTGTTGTTCATTGAGTTTTAGAACTGTGGTATTCAGATTGTTCAGCTTACTTGACCTAAGCAAAATTAATTTTATGTTTCTATCTAGACATAAGAGAAGCAAGATCATGACTTAACTAAACAAGTGACCTGGAATAGACCTGGCATAACATATTTGAGAAAGGTCAGACTTATAAATGAAATTGATTTGGTCATTTTACTAGTTTTAGGGAAATGGAGGAGTCTTCACAATCAGCACAATTTTAAAAATCTTTTTAAGAAACAGTGAACTGATGCTTACCAGGGGAGGTTAAATCAGGTAGTGAGCTGAGAAATACTACAATTATTGGCCTTACACAGTCTACAAGATGTTTCCTGAATATATAGACTTCACCTGAATAACTGCTAAAAGAAACTCTCATTATTCTGTTTCTCTCAGGGATGATCGTTGTATCAGTGAAAACTTACCATCAGTTTAATCATATTTAATTCATGTAGCAGACAGTGGAATAGAGCAATACTTCCTGCTTCCTGCCCTGAAAATGCCATCCATCTTCATTGGGATATTTGGAAAATAGGTCATTCAGAGGCCAGAGAGGGCAGAATTAAGTTCTGACTAAAGAAACAGGTTTCAAGCATCTCATGTGGTCATGTGAGAAGTAAGAGAGGAATATCAATATATCTACTATGGTCTTGGGAGTTAAAAGATAATTATATTACAAAAGCCTAATGTAAATCAGGCTTCATGCACATTACTGTAATGGAGAAATACTAGATAACTGCAGCTGAAAACACATTCCACAAATGAATGTAGTATGTGAAACACAAATCAATTTTCCATCTCCTCTTAAACCCTAAAAGCTCAAGAGTATTTCAGAAATCTATCTGGGATCAGTCTCTTCTCTCTGGAGAGAGTGATTTCCTATCAGGGGAACACTGAACTCTAATAGGAGGTAAAAAGGATATAATATTGTCTTTCTCCCTGATTTATGGTTTTACCATTAACTAAAATGGGTAACATGTAGAATTACTGGCACTTCCATATTGCTATTTTTGTCATGCTTGCAGTGGAGGCTTGGCCAGGGCAATACCCAGGGTACCCCCAGGCATTGCCTTGGCCCCAGCTGGGGTGAGAGTGAATGTAGCTTTAAGAGAAGAGAGAGTGGGGACCTGGCTGCAAGTGACGCCATCCTGTTTGGCCTCAAAATCGTGTGTGAGTGGTCTCTGGCCTGTTACATTTAGAATAAAAATACTTTTTGACTATTTATCAGCCACCAAGAGAGTGTATAATTGGAAGATGCCGTGTATCACATCATATGTGCATCCACACTCTGGAACTGAAATAAACACTTTGCAGACTGCATAAACCTAAAGAAAACCATGTTCATGCATGTTATGGTATGTATAAGGCTAGAAGTTGTGCTTATGAATTTAGAGGTCTTGTGCTTCGGAAAGGAGGTTTGCAGGCTCTCTCCCTGTAGACAATGGCAACCTTAGAAACATAGAATCATAAAATGTCCTGAGTTCCAATGCTCCACCATGCACTCGCTCAAGAACCTTTTCTCAATGTCCAACCTAAACCTCCCCTGGCACATCTTCCTGCCATTCCCTTGGGTTCTGAACCTTGATCTCAAAATACTGTTGAGCTGTCTGTCCCCTTGATATACCTTTGTTCCCAACTAGTTTGCCAGATTTTCTGCAGGATATGCTATTAATGATTCCTGAAAGAAAAGGTTATGATTATTAGACATGATTTACCTAAAATGCAGTTGGAATCACTAGGGCTTGTTAATATTGATAGTCTGGCCAGTCTATAAGTCAAGTCACTCATTTCCTTTCAGCATATGTGTCTTCAATGTTTTTTCAGAATTACTCCACCTCAGGCTTTCTGCTGCTAAACAAATATAAAAGAGTATATGTTGTTGGGGTTTCTTTGATTCTGCTTTTGATGATACTAAGATTTTTTTTCCCATAATTTCTATTAAAGGAAGATTCTTGCCCAGTTTAGTTTAGTCTACCCATTACATCAAATGAGAGAAAACAAATGATCTCATTTCCCTTCACATGCACTTGACATTAAACCAGAAAAACTGGAACTGTAAAGCAGAAATAAAAATGTAATGATTGACTCTAAAAACTCATGAAAATTTTAAGTCTGGAATTCAGTTACCAAAAAAAAAAGCATAAAAGAAAAAAAAAAAAAGCTCCTTGGAAACAGCAATACAAGCCACAGACATTTCTAATTATCATCAAATAAAAAAATAGTCAGTTTTTCACATCAAAACTGCCAAAATATTTTTAAATGCATATAATTTAAACTTTTAAACCATATACACTTTGCACACTCTTTCATTTTTATAAGCATGAGTGAGATTCTGGATTTCAAAAGCAGGCAGTTCTTAGTATTAATATTATAGTAAACACATTACTGATTAATCAATCAATCAATTAATAAATTATTACTTATGCAAAATATCCTGATTTGGGCCATTGATATCAAGCTAAATAAAGGTTTTGAGAAAGGAGAACCATGACATGAACTTTCCTGATTATGTTTGATATCCATTGATCAGTTATATATTCTGCTCTTTAAGTCTCAAGTGTACAGAGAGATCCTGGAGGTCAGTTATACCTTATCCATGGCTGCATAAGAGAAATTATGCTGAGGCTGAGCAGTTCAGGTAATCTGTGTTATAACAGATGCATCTAAAATAAACATAATATTTTTAGGTTATATAAACTAAAGGCTTTTTAGTTTTTATAGTACACAGAGATAATTTAAGAAGAAAAAACACCAAGAAAATGTTAAAAAAAAAGCTAGTATGGGTAGATTTAGACAACACTGTTTTTTTGTAGAATAGTTTATACCTTACAGACACATGATGTGATATATAGGAGATTAAGTTATCCTATGCATAGTAAAAGTATTATTTTCATAATTAAGATAGTGTCCTGGTTTTGTTAAAAACAAGACCAGTTCTCTTTTAGTGATCTTTCTTTCAGCTAAGTTCTTCTAAGTGACTGTACTTTTCTGAGTGTTAGCCTGCATATTTTTCCTCGGATGCTGTATTCGGTGCTGATAAGAAGACCAACGGAATGCTGAATAAGTTCATGTTTAGATTTATTACTATGGTAGCCAAGAAAAGACTAATAAGTTTTCCCACGTTCCATTGTGAGAGGGGTGTGTTTGGGGAGGGGTGGATGGAACAGGTGACTAGAACTGACCAACCGAGTATTCCATCCCATAATCATCATACCCCCTATATAAGAGGGTGATCACGAGGGTCAAGCTCTCTTCGACCATGGCCGGCATCTAGAGAGGACCCTGTCTGTCTGCCTGAGATCTACAGGCCTCAGGCCCTGTAATCCTGCAACCAGTTTCTGGTTTGCTGTGAAGTCCCACCTGTGATTTCCGGGAGCCTGAGCTGCAGCTGCTGGAGCCGCCAGCTCCACACATCCAGCTCCGCCGCTGCTGGAGTGATGCCAGCTCCACATCAAGCACTCAAGATTGGTTTTGTATTTTTTTGTATATATATATTTATTAGTAGCATTAGTAAAAGCCTTTAGAACCTTCCAACTTGAAGTCTAAGTCTCCTTTCTCTTTTATCTTCCCTATCATATTTGTGATCCAAAGGAAAAGGCGTGGTAAGAGGGTAAGAGGGTAACAGGGTGCACCTGCCATAGTTTATTGCCACTTTGCCTTAAACCTTGACAGATAGAGAAGTAGATGGGATTTTCTAATACTAAGAGAATGTAAAGGCAAATTTTCATATTTTTTAAATATACATTTATATATAATTTAATGAATTAAAGTAAAATAACAAAGTATTTCATAGCTGCAGAGAAAGCTGAAAAGGAGTCACTATATGACAAATCAAAGTATTTCATAATTTATATAGACTACTTCCCAAACAACTACAGTTCCACCTGATAGGTTTTTTCCAAGTTATGCATTGAGGAATATCAGCAGAAAATAATGTTTTCCCTTTAGTTTTTGCTCCTGTCAATTTGATACTTTTAAGTGCATTAGCTGCCAAAAAGAAAAACTTGACTGAATCTCCAACTGGACCTTGATGATATCAGACTTACATAGGAGGTCATAATTATGCAATGTTTCATGTACGAATCAACAGAAATAACTAATAATCAGTATTGTCTGGGACTCAGACTGAAAAGATTTTCTAGGTTAGCCTGTAATACATGATCAGCTCTAAAATACCATTATAGTATTTAACAGCATACTATTTTAAGGAAAAAAAAAAAGGGGTCCTTTAACAAAAAGGAGCATTTCTGGATTGAAACAGAAAAATAACTTAGAACACACTGTGAGCACTGACATAAGACATTAATGTATTGAGAAAAAATTTTACAGTTACTTACACACAGAAATTTTCAAGTATTGTAATGCCATAATAAAGACTAAATTGGGCCCAAAGAAAGCTGGGAGAAAAAAATTTCTACTGTGATTTTTTTTATTGGCTGTTAATCTAGTACAAAAGTACTTCTTTTCTCTTTTGTTGAGGTTTGAAGAAAACAGACATGAAGATTTAAGACTGAAGATTGTCATGGCCTCTTGAAGTGCCACTCTGGATAGCTGTTAAAAAAATGTTTTGCTTAACCACCCATATTTTTAAAAAAGTAAGCAATGTTTTCCTAACTCTGCAGTCCATTGTGTTTTCTTGGTCATGTTCCAAACTCTGATAGTGCATAGCTTTTTTTGATATGCCAGCTGGATGCAAGTTATTAAGTTTTACATGATGTATACTTGGCAATTCTTTATTTACTGTGAAGGAAAACATAAAAAAGTAAGTAAGTTTCTTCAATCATCATTTGCACTTTCTGTATGCATATTCATAGAGGTGAAATCTGGCTACATTATTATTTCCATGAGAAATAATTTCATGAACTTAAAGTCAATTCAGAACTTTAACTACACAGTACTGAGTAAAAAAGTCTATTTTATGGCTAGTTTACTAGTATTGATTTGGGCTTGAGATATATTCTCACTCATTCTATTACACCTCTACTATATGCGATTTATGGTGATGTCTACTTTTCTTTGCTTTCAGCATCCATGATTCCCAATCTATCCCCAGAATTCCCACTGGCTTCAAATGTTAAAATAGGCTTTTAATGCTGAGTTGAAACTACTATTTATGTCTTTCTGGAGGAGAATTTACTCCTGCTGTGTCAGTCTGTAAGCAAGACATAAAGTATACCTACTTCAAAAAAAGCTGTGAAATACACAGAAAAGGGAGCTTTAAGGTAGAAATTAAAGCAGGACTGATAGTGCATAGGAATTCTGTCACAAGAAACACCTATGTGGCCAAGATATGTGGGTACTATACTCCACCTGTGCTTATGTGAGACTTACCCATAACTAAGTAACTGGAATGATGAGGCTTCCTTAAAAGGAAGCCTAAATGTCTAACAAAAAAACACTATTCAGAATCCATCACAAGTTCTGTAGGATTATAATATTCATAGTTCTCATAGAAACAAGAAACAAACGAAAAAATATTATAGCACATTATAATCTTTCCATCGGCTTATGTCCTATTAATATTCTGCAGATATCAAATACCTCTCTTCTACTGTCTCACAGGTTTCACAGGTCCTGCTTGTACAAACAAATAAAACAGGGTCAGGTTTCAGATAGTACTACAATTATGGTCTGTAACTGTATCATGGTTATAGCTTGTTATGACTGCATGCTCAGTCTTTCGCACGGTTCTTCATACAGCTTTGGCCAATCTCAGGTGGCATTCTGCCCTGTGCTGCTCAAACAGAGTTTGTCACAAACAGCCCATGACAAGGACTGTGCTGCAAAAGCAATTTTCAGGTTGCCCACTTCTTTTGGGAGAGAAGAGAATACAAGTATGTGAATGTGAGCTAGGCTATGTCATTTTGATCTCAGAGACGTGAGTAGTTCTTGGCATCCTTAAGCTACCACCAAACTCCTAGCCCTAGAGACCAAATAATGATCTCCATCTTTGCAGTGAAATGGTTTGTTGACTCCTCAAATGCTAATAAAACCTTTCTTTCAAGTTTCTAATTGATTAGTGAGAATATAACCTTTTTTTGTTTTCATGGATGTTTTGCAGCCAGCATAAAAAATTCCAGCCTCAATGCCATGTCCTACTAGTTTTAAAATACCTGTTGGTAGCTATGTGTTACAAATCCATAAATTGAAAATAGCATGTGATGATAGTTACAACAATGGTATCACTTAAAAATAGTCCAAGGAAATCCAAGTTTTTCTGAGGATTTTTATAAAGCTGTGGATCTTGGAAAAGATACATGGATCAGGCTGCACTTCCCTAATATGCAAAGTGAACACATTATTGCAGAAGGAGGAGGAGTAGTAATGGATGAAAAAGGATAATGTCTGAAGAAATACAAGTGTGAAAATTAATTTATATTTTGAACTGAGCAGTGAGACTCATGTCAGAAGGGAAATACATGTATTTGTATTAACAATGCTTTAAAATGTTGTGCAGTAATCTAATTTATGTCATTGTGATAAATTCCTGTTTGCCAATTAAAAAAAGGAACACTGTGCCAAAAAGCAGATTAATTCCTCATTTAAAGTCAAGATGGTATGAATAATTACCAGATTTGGACAGAAAAAGGAAAATCTATTTCATTAAAAATTGTAAGTTTAGAAAAATTCTTTTCTGGGGAGTGAGAGAAACAGAAGGTGTCCTGAGAAAAGACCATGCTGAGAATATAGCTCATGGCCTGGTGCTTATGGTGGTCATCTCCTTTGTGGATGGCTGAGGTCCAGTCCCTATTATGCAGGTAACATGAAGAAGATTTCAATGAATAAGCATATGTTGAACAACTCCCAGAGAGCACCAAGAGTTTTAGCTGTTCCCATGCAGACATCAATTCTCTTGCTGCTAAGAAGCAAAATGTCAGTTTGCCATTGGATATAAAAATGAAGTTTAACTAGAATATCTTGTGTTCTTTTATTTTACTAAACAAGGCCTAGGAGGACACAGAAACACAATGGATGTGGAAAAAAGTAACTATATAGACAACTGTCATGCATGCACCCCAAAAGTCACTGTAGGCAGACAACAAAGAGTTGATAGTACTTCACACCTGTGGAAGGAAGACTCAAGATAAAACAGTTGAGGCAACTCTTTCCTATAGTCAGCCATATACTGTCATTGGAGGAACAGAATTCAGGCCTCTGGTGTTTCTAGTCAGTTGAAACCATATTTGAATAATATATATTTGAATGCTATGTCAACATTTGTCAAAGGAGAGACTAAATGTTGTGGAGCTAAGTCTGAAGTTGTGGGTTATTTCAAATAATAGAAACATCACAATATATAGGTCATCAACTTCCTTCTCTTTACCAACTGAGAAAGGACTCTGCAACTTCATGAAGTCCATTCTCCTATTGTGAAAGGAAACAAGCCTCTTCTGTCCCTATGAAATTGAAAGTTTTCTCCAGAGTTCACTCTGCAGTCAGAGCGCAGGTATGGTACAACACACCATTACCTCCACTTCTTGACTCGGTATCAACACCTGCATGTTGAGCTGGTGGTGACAGAGCCAATTGTTGGCTGGGTCTGATGATTAATTCTCATCTGAGATTCAGAAGGCATTTCAAACATCTCAGAAAACCTTTTCATGCAATCTATGAATTCAAGTAAACAATTTATTTCTTATATCCCAAAGGATGCCGAATTTCAGAGACTGTAGTCACAGGCCCTTTCTAGTTAACAGGCCTGTAGTACCACACTTTCTCTTCACTAGGATACAAGTTACTGTTATCATTATTTCTACAATTAGATACAATGTTCCTTAAATAACTTGGAGAAGAGGCATCTTAGAATAGCATGATCAACACTTGTATTACATTATTGCAATGGGAACACATTGTTACAGCATACAGCCCCGTTGATGGGTAATTCAGTCATCCGATCACTATCATTCCTAATACATCAAGCTAAGCTCACACAGTGAGCTCACACAGAAGGTCTTGTAGTCCACTTTTCCATCCCTGTTCTAATGACATGAAATATATGACACATTTCAACTTAAATATTTTTTTAAAAATTTAATGAAATTATTGCATTCCTCACCTTGTAATATATCACAACCTCACAGGAAAAGGTAGGAACTTCATTATAGTTGTAAATTTTTTATAGTCAATGCATGGTCATGTCGTATGATGCTACCACTGTTTTGTGGCTATGGCAGATGCAGTGCCCCCTCTGCCCCTTCTTCTCCCCAAAACCACAAGAAAATTCTAGGCCAAAGGGCCACTATGGTCACGCACATGCACTCTGGTCAACAGACAGGGCTCTGGACCAATGAAACACCTTGGCTGAGAGAAGTTTCTGGACATCTACCAGAAACAAACACAGCTCAGATTCAGCTAGATTATAAATTGAACCCACTGGAGATCCTCATTGAGTTGGTCTTCCTCAGAGCACTGGGTCTGAAGTTGAAGAGTCTCCTCCTTAGACTGGGATGCCACCTAAACAAATTTCCTTGAGAACTGAAACTCTTTGCCTTATTGTTAAGTGATCTTCTGGGTACCCTTGAGAGTCCTCACTTTTTATGAGTGGGAAGATGCACATTTTGAATCACCATTCTAGAGTTTTGGGATCCTTTGAATCTGATTCAGCTGTGTAGTAAGTGAACTCCTAATACGTATTTGAATCTGTGTTTTACAATGTCAGAGTGCTGAATAATTTTGGATAAACCTTGTTTCTAGTTGTTTCTCTGCTAAACAGTTATGGTTAGAATGAAGTCTGGAGTTTGTTGTCTGCCTACAGTGACTTTTGGGGTGCATGCATGACAGTTGTCTATATAGTTACTTTTTTCCACATCCATTGTGTTTCTGTGTCCTCCTAGGCCTTGTTTAGTAAAATAAAAGAACACAAGATATTCTAGTTAAACTTCATTTTTATATCCATCTTAGTTTCCCTTGACTATAACTGTTTCAATATGAATTCTATTTTCCTGAATACTGGCAACCAGAATTATAAGTAGCTTTCCAGTTACTGTGTGCTCCAATGCTTCTCATTACTATTTTGTCTACTAACAGCACAGTGCTTCTGAAACCTGCTGGTGGCCTCCTTGCCTTTCTCATTTTAGACTGCATATGACACAAGATTTAGGAGAAACATAATTAACTTCTAATTACATAAATTTGAATTTTGTGTTGCTGCAGTTATTTCCATTTGTATAACTTAAACTCACTGTGTTATTCAGTTCTATTTCATGTCTATATGATATGCCAATTCTGTTCTATTCAGACAATACTGTTTGTTTTGTCAACATATTTATAAGCATACCCTAGGTTTTGTGCCCAAATCACTTAATGAGCCTTTAAAATAAGATAGACCAAAAGACCGGTACTAGAGGAAATCTATTAATAAGTATTTTTCCATTTCATTTGACATTATCATAAACCAGTAACAAATAGTAAATAATAATAATAATTTAAAAACCACACATTTTTCAAAATCATGCATTTCACTGACAACATTTATGAATTTAATATTTATGCACCTGGTAAACTTTTAGAAATTCTGATTATTAGAATGAATTTAATTAATATTTCAGCCACTTCTACTGACTCAAACATCAGTAAGATTTTTTTTTCCAGTAAAAATCCTTGTCAGCAAAGATGATTTTGATGGACTTTAGAGGGTGACATACTTTTATTTTCAATACCTTAATCAGATCTGAGAAAATACATCCAACCTATTCCTATATTGCTACTTCTGAAAGTGGAAAATCTAATCAAACCCCCACAATTAAAAACAAACAAATAAACAAACAAACAAAAAGTAAAAAAGGAGAGGGTTTTTTTTTGAAAAAAATACTAAAAAACCAGATCATTTACCCATGGTAGCTATTATTTTCAAATGCTAAATAGCAAAAATATGAGAAATTACTTAAATTACATCCCTTGGAATTGGAAAGGATTACCTTTCATGTTAGACTCATGGTAAACAGCCTATCTATGTACGGTATGGAATTGTGAATATGTGTCCTTATGACCTACTTCCTTCCTAAAGTTCATGCATTCTGACATACAAGGTTTGAAATTGTTGGAAGAAGATTTGATCTAATGAGTCCCAATATACTGTGTAATGTAAGGATGAAAAGGCTATTAAGCTTCAGCTTTGATCATTTTACAGGCAATTTTCTTAGGATATTTGCTTATGGTACTGTATATGTATTTATAATTGTCTTGTAGCTCTTACAATTAAATACTATATTTTAGTTATGGCAAATCCTGATCATAAAGAAAAGTATACATTCAGTTAAATTTGTGTTCTTCCTTTTGTACACTTCTGGTTTTGCCTGCTTTAAGCGTTTTTAGTTTCCCATCTCTTTCTATTATGTCTTCGGCACTTGGTCATGTTCTCTAATTTTTTCTCCACTTGAGTCATTTTTCTTCAAGGCTATGTGACTTGACGATGAAAATATTTTCCTTGAATGATAAGCACTGAGGAGGACACATTAACATGCGCTTTGAGTAGTTATCTTCATTTTCATATATTTTTATATCTTAAAAAATGTTGCTACAGAATGTGTAACCCAATCTATAGAAGTTTAATACTGCTTTTCAACTGATGTCAAACCTAAAGATAAGTATGCAGTAAAGAAATAAGTTATATTTTAGGTTACGTGCTCCTACCTATGTGCTCCACACTTATGCTGTTGTTCTAAAAGGTTTATTTCACATTTGTAATTGACAGCTTTCCATGAGTAAGATCAGAGGTTGGAAGGCGTTTTGTGAATATACCACGTAGAGATCTTTCTTTAAATTTATTTTCAAAAGCATTCATGTAACCTTATGTGGTTCATCAAGTCTCCTGATATCAGTGTCTTAAATTTTGTTAAAAGCATTCAGTCTGTAGGATTGCATGGTACATGCTGGTTGCTCAAAATGGAGGTGAGCTGATCTGTTGCACATTTCAAATATATATGCACCTCTGGCAAGCCCGTAATTCTTTTTTACTTGTTATAAAAAGTTATTCTGGTTTGAAGTGTTACACTGCTGTGACCCATGAGTTAACAGGGTCATGCCTTGGCCAGGTGGCTTTGGTATGTGTTGGAAGAAGATTGCATTCCTGTATGACTTTTTTAATGATCTTCTGTATTTGCTTGCAACAATACTTGCTTGCTTTTTGAATTTAATATAAATATATCATAAAACTTATTTTCAGTAAAAAGATTAAGTCAATAGTAATCCTAAATCTGAATGTTTAGGATAGAGAATACAGAATTTCCAGGTTAAGAAAGCAATACAAACAGTGAACTACACTCTATGATGTTCCCATTCAACAAAAAGTATGTCTTATCCTTTTCTCCTGGGCTTGAATAAGAAGTGCATCTACTGACAATGAGTTGGGTATTTTCATATTAAACCTCCAAGATTTTCTGGTTTGCTTTTGCTAAAAGAATACAAACTTTCATATGTATGATCAGGCCGATCTGATCTGATACAGACTCCAAATCAATACACTGCATTAGTTTGATATGCTTAAACTAATAGCTTAGGTGGTTACTGCATCAGGGCTTAATTAGAAACTATCCGTAAGAAGAATCTTTCATTTTAAAATATAGGGCCAGTTTTCTTTGAATCAAATCAATGAAATCTACCCATTCAACAGTGCAGCCAATTGTGCTATAAAAATATTTAGCAGGAAAATACTGTCTTTTGTACTGTAATATTTACTTTTTACTGTCTGAAAATTGGGAGTAAAAAATTAGGCTTTTCTTTCCTTGTCTCTCCCCCATGGTTTAATCTTCAGTAGACAAATATATCTTTTCTTGTGGGTGAAATATTTTACTGTGGGAAGTCAGGCCTGAAGAAATGGCAATTAAAGAGGACTTTGAGTTATACTGTGCATTTGGTCTAAAGCAAAATGGAGTCATTTTTTCCCCTTTAGGATCAGTTTCAAGAGAGTGCTACCTATAGCAGTAAAAGTTTTTTTTGACATCCTAGTGATAGCAGTTTTTAGTCAGCCCTTTTCATGTGACCCTGACGCCTTCCATAATGTTCATGTTTAGAAAGCAGAATACATTGAGATATATGAAAATAAAAATGGCTTAACCAGGCACTCACTTTCAGAGCCTAATACTCCATTTAGGAGTTTGAAACGTGTTTCTTGCCATTATCACAACATGCAAAATTTTTCTAGTTATACGTTATACTTTTTTTTTTTCCTTTTCTCTCTCTCTCTTTTTTTTTTTTTTTTTTTTTTGGATAAGGTAGTACCTAGTGCTATGAAGAAAAATAAAGTTGTCTAGTATCACAGGTGGAACTGAGCTACACATAGTCACATTATTTGCTTTCTAAAACAGAATTGTTCTTAAGATTTTTCTATAAGGAAAAATATTGAAACATTTAGAATAGAAAGCTGGTATGCTATTGACTTTAAACACAAGAGAAGCTCTTTCTGCCTGACTCAGATTGGTTTGCAAATAAATACCTAATAATACAATTCAGACACAGAAAACCTTCAAGTTTCTGGAGCAAAACACTAGGAAAACTGAACATAATGTCCCTGTTTCCTATGTGGACACAAAAGCAAACTACAGTTCTAAGATCTGAAGGATTCAACTTCATCTTACTGAGGTGGTTCAGAGGACTGAGGCATTAAGTTCATGCTTCCTTGTATACAAAGAAGGTGGATAAATTAAAGAATGGAAAGAAAATTCATTACTGAATTATATCTTCATTATCACTTTGGGGTAATTGTTGTATCCAATAATATTTGCATTTTTTTTCCCCTGAAAAGTCTATGGTGATCTTTGATTAAAAAGGACCATGAAAGTGTAGTCTCCTTATTAACATGTTTTCAGCAATATGGGCAGCATTTTCAGACTAAGATAAAGAACTATAGAGCAGTCAATTCAGAGATTCTGCTTATATTTTCCAACCACGTGTATTTTAAAACAAATGTAAAATATTCAAGGCTTTCAATAAACATTCAGCTAACAAGATTCTCTTTTTCTCTAAATCTATTAAAAGAGACTTATCCAACATATAGCTAGAAAAAAATATTTTCTGTTTTTCCTCTCATGTAGGTTGGAAGGCAGATTGATAGAACCTGTGAGAATTTTATTGGCTTGCATGAGTGAAAATGTAACATTTGATTCATTATCATTGAAGATCATGGTGATTTTCAGCTTTTAGCTTCCATCGACCTGGAACCTGCTGTGTTGTATGGCTAGTCTTCATTCTCATTTACAGAATCACAGAATCACAGAATCGACTGGGTTGGAAAAGACCTCAGAGATCATCGAGTCCAACCCTTGGTCCAACTCTAGTCTGTTTACTAGATCATGGCACTAAGTGCCATGTCCAACCTCACTTTAAAAACCTCCAGGGACGGCGAGTCCACCACCTCCCTGGGCAGCCGTTCCAATGCCTGACCACTCTCTCTGTAAAGAATTTCTTCCTAATATCCAGCCTAAATTTCCCATGGCAGAGTTTAAGCCCATGCCCCCTTGTCCTATTGCTGACTGCCTGGGAGAAGAGACCAATCCCCACCTGGCTATAACTTCCCTTCAGGTAGTTATAGAGAGTGATGAGGTCACCTCTGAGCCTCCTCTTCTCCAGACTAAACAACCCCAGCTCCCTCAGCCTCTCCCCATAGGTCTTGTGCTCAAGTCCCTTCACCAGTCTTGTTGCTCTTCTCTGGACCCCCTCCAGCACTTCAATGTCTTTCCTGAACCGAGGGACCCAGAACTGAACACAATACTCCAGGTGTGGCCTCACCAATGCAGAGTACAGGGGAAGGATCACTTCCCTTGTCCTGCTGACCACGCTATTTTTGATATAGGACAGGATACCGTTGGCCTTCTTGGCCACCTGGGCACACTGTTGTCTCATGTTGAGCGTCCTGTCAATTAGTACCCCCAGGTCCCTTTCTGCCTGACTGCTCTCCAGCCACTCTGCGCCCAGCCTGTAGCGCTGCAGGGGGTTGTTGTGACCGAAGTGCAGCACCCGGCACTTGGCCTTATTGAACTTCATCCCATTGGAATCAGCCCACTTTTCCAGTCTATCCAGATCCCTCTGCAGAGCCTTCCTGCCTTTTAAGAGAGGGCTGTTTATTTTTCAAAAAAACTCCTACATTTTCTTGTACATTATAACATTTTTTTTTTCTTTTAACTTAAAGTATGTAAAAGTGTGTCTGTGACAAACACTACTGAAGAAAAGCAGCAACAGCAGATTCACAGAGTTAACAAAAAATAAAGCATTCTTATTAAACTTCCCATTTAGCTTGTGTTTCATTTTTAAAAATGAATGTAGAAGTGTATTCTGATAATGGTGAAGAAGCTATCAATTTTAACCCTAGAAATTTACAGTGAGTTTAAGGATTTCATGTTTTTGGTTCATACTTCTGTAACACTGAGCCGCTTTCATATTCAGTATTTTCTATGTTAGCGCTACTGGTTACCCACTACATGATACAAAGTCTGAATAATGAGGTTGCCACAGAGACACCCCAAAAGTCAATTTAGGCAGACAACAAGGACCAAACAGACTTTATTCTAACCAGAGCTGTTTAGCAGCAAACCAGCTACAAACAGGGTTTATCCAAAATTATTCAGTGCTCAGACATCATTGCAAAACACAGGTTCAGACACCAGTTAGGAGTTCAATTACTACACAACCGACTCAAACTCAAGGGGATCAGATCTCAAAACTCTAGAGTGATGATCCAAAATGTGCCTCTTCCCATTCTGTTTCAAAGTGAGGACTCTCAGGGGCACCCAGATGACCACGTACCAGGTCACTAAGGTGTCTCAGTCCTTGAGGAATGTTCCTTATATGGCCAATCTAAGGAGGAGAGTCTTTGCAGACTCACTGCTCCAAGGAAGACCAACTCAATGGGTGTCTCTGGAGGGCCCCATTTGTATCTTATCTGAATGTGAGCTGTGGTTATTTATGGTAGTAGTCAAAAAAACTTCTCTCAGTCAGGCCATCTTACTGGTCAAAGGACCTGTCTGTTGACCAAGGGGCATGTGCATAGTGATCCATCAGCCTAGAAGTTTATTTTGCTTTTAGGGAATAGAGGAGGGGGAGTGCATCTGCCACAGAGGCAAAGCAAAGTCAGTATTGTGAACCGCAATGTAGCAAAACCAAAAAGTTGGCACTATGCCTTTTGATGGAAGAAGGTGGAAGTGGTATCTAATAGTTCTAAAAAAGATGTTCCAGATGTTACTTGTTGATCATAGTAAATTGCATCCAAGGCTTCTTTGGGCTGGACAAAGTGCATCTTCCTGTAAAATTGATAAAAATACTGTAAGATCTTCGTGCACTGAGAATATTTTTTGGAAAAAAAAGTCTAAAATTGAATTAAAAATACATTAAAAATTAAAGGAAAATTAAAAGCTAGAGCTATAAAAATAAAAAGAAAACAAAACTTGGCAACATTATTACCTCCACAGTTATATAGAGCATATTTAGAATTTCATAAGCTGATATTCTTTAGCTGCCTTGTACAGACAGAAAAGGATTCCAAATCTTGATTCATCAGAAATAAACCAGTACATGTGACATAGCTGAGCATAAAGGAGATAGTATGAGTTAATGAACACTAAAAATACAATACTGTTAAACACAGAAATATTTTTTAACTTAACTGTGCAGGAAAACTATTATTTGAAGAATTTTAAAATTTGTTAAAATCAATATATTGAAATTTGCAGAGTCTTCAAAGGCATTTTTTATGAACAAAGCAAAAGCATGAGTAGAATAACTTTGTAGTGAGAAGAAAAAAGCTCAAATGATCTATTTACATGGTAACAAACTGAGAAAAAGATGAAAGGCAGAAAGCAATGAAGAGAAGCAAGAGGTAGAGAGTTCACGGTTAAAATGCTTAGTGAAAATAAAATAAAGTTACTTAGCACTGGAAAAGAGAATACATATAAAAAACCCTAACCAAACAATAACAACAAAAACTTGTTGTTTTGTTTTGGCTCTATTTGATATCCAGATGCTGTGTAGCTTAAACTTTGAGATGCTTGTATGGTAATTTTGGATAGATTCCTTTAACTATGCAGAAGCTTATGCTGTTCAATGCAGCATTTAAAAACAATTATGATAACTGATTTTTCAGTTTGGCAGCAAAAATGGGGAAAAAATATTTCAAAGCCAAAGCTGAGCCCAGTGACAAAGCCCATCAGTGACACTGGTGACTCCTCTGTGATATTTAAGAAAGGATGAGAAAGAAACGGAGTGAGAAAAATGTGGGAGAAACAGCCCTGCAGACAGAGAAGGAGGGGAGAAGGTGCTTTAGGTGCTGGTGCTGAAGTTCCCCTGCAGCCCCTGGAGAGGACCATGGTGAACCAGGTTGTCTCACTGCAGCCCATAGAGGACCCCACGCTGTAGCAGGTAGACATGCCCTGAAGGAAGTTGCAGGCCACGGAGAGCTCACGCAAGAGTAGACTCCTGGTAGGATCTGTGTCCTGTGGGGAATCCACACTGGAGCAGTCTATTCCTGAAAGGAAGGGAAGGACCCTTGTTGGAGCAGTTTATGAAGGACTGCATCCTGTGGGAGGGACCCCATGCTGCAGCAGGGGGACAATATATGGAGGAAGGAGTGGCAGAGAGCAACTGTAAAGGAGGGACCACAACTCCTGTTCCCCACCTCACTGCACCACCTGAAGAGAGGAGGTAGAGAAGTCAGGAGCGAAAGAGTGAAGCTGAGCCAGCAAAGAAGCTGGGGGGATAATGGATTTCTAGTATTGTTTTTTATTTCACACTATCCTATGCAGTTATTAATTGTCAATAAATTAAACTTCCCCCAATTGGATGTGTTTTTCCTATGACAATTATTGGCAATCAATCTCCCTGTCCTTATTTTGATCCTTGAGTGTTTTAATCTTATTTTCTACTTCTTTCCTGTAGAGTAGGGGGAGTGAGAATGGTGTAGTGAGTACCTGCAGCCAGCCATGGTTAGCCCCTTACAAATGCTGAAAAAAGAGAATCTGATCAATGGTTATTTATACCTCATTGCATGTAAGCTTTCACAAGGCATTTAAGTTCCATTAAATGCAGCAAAATGCTTTCAACTTCCCAATAGACTCAATATGATCTTTAACAATATGTCTAACAATATGTAAGATCAAAATAAGGTGCGGAATTAGCATACAGGAAAGAAAGAACAAAAGATGTGATTAATCACATAAATTTGTAGTCTTATGTCAAAAAAACATTTGGGATTAATTATTTGGGGTTAGTTTTAAAGGTGTATGATTTAAAACACACGTCCAAGATACATCAAAAAACATTAAAGAAACTGTCACTTTGTTTTTTCTTTTAAGGGCAGACACCTCCAACTTTGAGATTCTTCCTTATTCTATTTTATTTTCTTAGAGAATTACCATGGCACTAACTACTCTCCGCAACATATATTTTTTCTTTCTTTTTGAGAGACTCGGTGGTTTCATTGAGCTCTAATCAATACCAACAGGACATGAGGGAACAACTATAACGGCCTTCCGAAACATACGCTATTTCAAAAATCTCAAAGCTGTGCCTCTTAAAATCTGTTTGTGGATACCAATAAAACAGTGCAATGTGTAATGAGAAGCTATGTAGAATATTGGCTGTGGAATCCATTTGTATTTTTATTGATTACCTGACTGGAAGAAAAGTGCTCATTTGTTAACAGAAATATAGTCTATTGTACATGTACCACAGCATTTTGTTGAGTTAACGAGATTAGCAAATCCACTTTTATCTTCTGATGTGTTCACTGATTGATGGTATGCTCATACTTCTTCATTTTAGACTCTATTACAAAGAAAAAGAGCAAAGCTTAAAAAAGTAGTATGGCTTTGTTTGTCCTTTTCTTATCTGCATTTTCTTCCTTTCAAATGTTAATAACTTTAAGAATTATTTTATCCAGTCTTAGCATAAGCAGTCATTCATGATCTTTTTCTAATTACAATCATCTCCTGAACTGACATTGAATGGAAATATATTCTATTCATGATTAAAGCAAGCAATTGAATCACATTTGCAGTCTAACATAGTTGTATTTGTTGAACATTTGAAAATGTTCCTTGAAATTATAGTTTGATTTTGAGATAATTTTGATTTAGATTGTTCAAAAATAGGAATATATATTTTTATTTTACTTGAATAAAATTGCTTGCCTTCTTCCTGAAGTCATGTGATAAAAGATCTGCAATGGTAAAAGGCATCCAAGAATCTTCATAGCTCCTGAGAAATAATTACTTACTGCCATACTTTTAATTTAGTATTGGAGGATTTTTTTCCCTTTAAATTTAAGAAAACAGGGTCAAGGTTGCTCTAAGATAACCTTTCAATTATGGTAACATTCAGGTAGGGAAGTCACGGAGGCAGAACAACTTGGGGAATAAAATTACAGAGATTTCAGTAGGAAAAGTCACCAGTTTTAATTAAACTGTGATAGCTCCCACCCTACCGGAGGCAAAGCTCAGGACTGTTCATATGGTCTTCATAGTTATTCTCTACTATTTAAGAAGTGAACAGTGGAATAAGAACATATAATTTTGTCATGTATCTTGAAAAGTGTTTACAGAAGTACTATAGAAGGAAGTTGAGACACCTCTCAGAAATGTAGAGCTTTATTTAGGAAGGAGGAAGTATAACACAGTGTTAACCACTGTTTCCCTATTGGTGACCAGATGACCACCAGATCACATATATCATATCTTTCTGGTTTTGTACCAATTTGAAATAATATACACATTTATGGTATCTGAACAGGTTTAATGGAACTTTTCGATTGTGAAAATTATTTGTAGGTCTTCCTATTACCATGTTCATAATCAGTTTGCAAAACTGTTCCACATAAAACATCCATCTAGTTTATCATCTTAAAAAGGAAAACAAGAAAGACTAAATTTTATCAAGTTTTTTAGAAGTAATCCACTTTTCAGACACCACTAATCTCATTCTTACTAAGAGATGAGGAAGAACATCTCAATGGTTTGCAACGAGATTTAGGGTTTGGATTTTTTCTGACTTTCTCATATATATCCTTAGTGACCTTGAGTGAGTCACTCTTTTTTCTGCACAAATCTGTGCGTGTTTTCACTGCCCACGAGTAAAATGTGAAGAGGAATGGATAGGAATACTGGTATATAGCAAATATCACAGATGTATATTCAAGACCACGAGAGATTCTAATGTTATGATGAAAAGGTCATATATTAACATTTTCTGACATTCTGAATTGAAGTCAGGGCAATCATGTATCATTTTATTTTGGCTTACTTTGAAGTGACTAATTTATGGGTTTACTTCACAGAAAACTCATGAAGTTGTCTGTGTATGTAGTTGCTGAAATAAATATTTTAGGTACTTAATGGAAGTAGCTGAGTTTTCTCTTACTCAGGGAATAGGGAGAAATTATGAAAAATGAAAACATTTTGTGTGATCTATCACAGTCAACCAGAAAACTTTAATAGCACTACTAAGGAGGTACTTGAAAGTAAAATGTGATCGGTAAAGAGATGACAAAGAAATGCGTGGGATAAATGTGAATATTAACTACCCCTTAAAAAAATATAATTACCTCATGAGAAAGAAAAAATACTGTGCTGATATTCTGAAATGTAAATTTAAAAATGAGTATCATCTGATGATATATTTAATGCCACCATGACCTTTGGATTAGCCAGGTGTATCACACCTTCAGCATATTATAATACAGTGAACATGTACTAAAGGTTTGTATGGTAGAGCTAGACGGAGCAGAAGAAAATAGCTTCTAGCTGTCGATTTCCATGAGTATCCATCTTATATTACCAATCTGTTAATGCAGAAATGTTCTCCAGCACCAATTAAACATTATTTGTTTTTCTTACATGTTTGGAGTTACAGATGGGGAAAGACAGAATTTTAGTTTCACCACTAACTCATAAAATTATTGGACTGGATTTTTAGCCACAGATATTACTGTGAGCTGAAAACAGACCCTGGAGCTTAAAGAGATTTTGCTCAATTGCTGAAGCCCCAGGAGTTTATCTCTAAAAGACCCATATTTCTAATGGCTTGTCAGAGAAAAAAGGCTTGTCTTTAAAGCTTATCTAGATGACACAAGCTTTTATCAGTAAGCTGTTGTGTGGCATCACTGTATTTTCAAGTGCTTCAGTGTAACCACAGAAGCACATTTGGCTGGTACACCATTTGAAAATCAATAATTATGTGCTTTCCATTTCTGTTGTGCACATTGACGTTTTCAACACAGCTATGTTGCACACTAGGATGTCATGAAGATGCTGGCATAGGAAAAGCCGATGGAGTTTCAGAGAAAGTCAGTGTGTCATTTCACAATGCATGGAACAAGGCCAGACTTTATTTGTTTAATATAAAACCTTGAAGCAATAAGCTAAGAAAGGGAGGAAGTTTGGAGAAGGGGAGTAACTGTTATGAATGTTATTTTATTGTCAATTCCCATACATGTTAAATGTTTAAACTTCAGTTAGAAATAAATTGTCTCATAGTATCTCTGTACCTTGTTGGCAAATTTGTTTATCAGCTGCTGGCAACAGTAAATGCAGCATCCCTTCATCATGTATTCCATAGCACAGGGATGTCAGACTCGTTTTCACTGGGGGTCATATCAGCCTCACGGTTGCCTTCAAAGAGCCAAATGTAATTTAAGGACTGTATAAATGTAGAAGTGACATTCAGTAGTTACAGTTTATAGGTATATAAGGTATGAAAAAAGTAAACAAAACAAACACAACATATCACTGAGAAACTAGAGGAAAGTCACAGAATCTTTGTGAAATCATCTGCCTATATTCATTAAAAATACTACATGACAATAAGCAATGCATTATAATTTGTGTCTGACTTGATAGCTCAATGTTGCGGGTGTTTTTATAACTCATGAATTTTCAAAAATTCTTAAAATTTGTTTTTTCAGTTTATCTTAATATATTCATGTTGATTCCTATGTAATATTTACAGTTTTTACATGGACAATTAATAAATTCAAATTTAAATAAAAATGTGATATGTACATTAAGATAAATTTAAGATTATTATTTCTATGTACTTGAATTATGTCATCAGTATAAGAAACACACACAAAAAGCTTAATTCTTTACTCTAAATATGTAAGTAATAATATTTAGGTATTTTAAAGAAAGGATTTTTTAAAATATTTTTTTAATGAAATTAAGGTGTAATATACATGTCACCCTGGTAGAACTGGGGAACATGACAAACAGAGTTACTTGCTCATTTCTGTATTAAAAAAAAACAAACCCACAAACCAAACCAAACCATTGACTTCTATTTTCAGACTCCATTGTCTTCCCAGGACTGAACATGAATCTCTCTCTTATGCCATGTACATTCTAAAGTATTTTCTGCCAAAGGCAAACTATGGGCAATGTTAATAAAAATCCATGTTTTGCTTTAGAAGAGATCGATTAAGACAACTGGAGAGCAAAGACAGACAACTGCCAACAAAAGTTTAAGTTGGTACACACTGACACTAGCATATTTTCCTTGACTATTATAAAAAAAAAATCTAGAATACATAGATGAAATGCATACAGTGTTCCCATATATGCCTGGCATGCACTTCTTCAGTGAAATTTTCCTGTAAGTCGTTATGAAGAGTCTAAGTTCTTTGTCCCTCCTCTTTAATGTTAGTCTTGTTGCTGCAGAGCTGTTTGATGATCTCCCGCATCTTCAGTAGCTGTCTTGGAGCATCTCCAGCAACATACAAGGAACTTCATCTGGTCCCACATCCTGAGCTGACTTTCTTCTGTCTCTTCACTCTGAAATTATTATTTTTTTTAAAAAAAAAAGTATGACCACAAGGCTAAGCAGAAAAGCCAGTTTAAGTTTTAAACAATTGCAGATCAAAATTCGTTTTAGAAAAGAAGATCAGTAGGGTGAAGCAGAATCTAGATAAGACAATCTTTATGAATTGCTAACTTAATAGTACACATTGGATACTTTGTCAACTGGTTTCTTAATAAAAAAGAAAAAAACATAGGATTTCAGAGTGATTGCTTGGAATTGTCTTTCACAGTGAAAAGCAGGCTACGTTTGCTTGCTTCACTTTTGATGACTAGAAGCCATTATTTATTGATTGACAGTTCTGAACTGTGGCACTATTGCTATTCAAGCTATATTTAAACTACTTCAATATAACTCAAGTCTTTTTTTTCTTTTTTTTTCTTTTTTTTTTCTTTTTTTTTTCTTTTTTCTTTAACTTCAAAGGGAAAGTAGGGAATAGTGAAAAAAACCAAGATATCTCAAACCCCTTACTTGGCAGAATTCTATCCACTAGTCCAGCATAATGTCCTCATATTACATTAATGGTAATAGGGAGAGATTATTTCAAAAACATAATAATCATAAAGATTATCATTAAGATATAATAATGCTAAATATATATTCATTTTTATACATCTTGGTTAGATTAATCACATTTTTAATAGCAATGTGCAGCAGAATAAGAATATCCGCTCAAGTTGGGCACCAGAAACAGGCTATTACACTCTCCAGAATTCAGAGTGCAGTGAACAGTCAGTAGCCCTGCACAGAACAACACAGATTTATCAAGATTTATGAGTACTGTCCAGGGTGTACACTACAAACTGACCCAAGACGACTGCATATAAGAATGAATAAATCCTGAAGAATCTAAACTGTTTCTGTATGTTACTATTTTTTTATCTCAAAAAATGGTTAATTTAAAATTTACTGTGCTCTAAGCTTAGAAGCATACATCGCTAATTCTCTCCACGTCATCTTTGCACTAACTTACACTGAAGTCTTACCACAAATCACAGTGCGATTCTTGTGTTTCTTGTCTTTTTTACGTATCTTGGACAGTTTTTCAGAAAAAGGAAATTTTTAACTTAACCCATTGGTTTAACCTTGACTCTGGGAGCCAAAAGTCTTTTGAACAATGTCTTAACAACACGCCAAAGAAGCTGAGAGCAACCTGTGGAACATGGTAGTCCTCAGTTACCTCTTTGCAGCTGTACCTCAGTTCCTGGTAGTGTGAATGGATCAGTCATGCCATTATACATACACATCTAATCTGTCTATTATTTATAAAACAATTATGTTCTTAGAAAAACCCAGCATCACATGTCAAAATCACTCTGGATTAAGTAAACTGCCGAAGTGTAAAAGCCTTTGAGCTAACACAGCAATGTGATTGCTTATGTCACAGACACCATGATGTTCCTATCTGCTGATGAACATGACTGCTAACCATTCTGGATACAGTCTGACTGTCAAGCCCTGCATCAGTAAAAATCAATAAGCTGGCAAATTCTTTACACTGCTGGATACACAAGACTAGGCTGATCAGAAACTTAGTTGTCATTAGTGAATTTCACTGGAAATATTTTTAAACAGATGGCTGTTACCTTTTTAATTACTTTAATGATTTCCAATAATAAATTTGCCTTAGTAAAAATTCTAGATAGGTTCTATTAACAGCTCCTTGTTCTTAAAAAAATACTTGTGTGGATACATTAGTGTAATGTCACTCATAGTTCTTTCTTTTTCCATTCATTTTGCTAATCTAAAAATATATTAATATAAACTAAAAAAATATTCTCTAGCAACTGAAAGAGTTTTAAATTATATTTAAAGAAAATAAACTACCTGAAAAAATATTAGCCATAACTCATAGATATGAGTTTAAATTACCTCTTTTAGCCCTGGGAATACACATAGTACATTTTCAATACAGATTAAGTTAGTTGTTTTAATAATAATAATATATGTACCTAATATACTTAATATACTTAATAATATACTTAAACATTTTAGAAATACTTAAGCTGTTGTTTCTAGGTGTCATGTTAGTCCATTGCACATCTATGAAACAGTAACAGAGTTTCATTCTGACATCTATTTCATAATCAAATTAATGCAGTTACACAAATTATGAGCTACTACTGAAACCAGTACATGAATACATAGAATAGTAAGCATTGAATGTTTATACAAAAACATGCACACTTGCTGAAAATCACTATCATATAGACAGTCTCATTTAAAACACTAGTCTCAATCTGTAATGAAACACAAAACTCAAGAGTACCTGCTGACAAGCCAATGTATAACAACTTTCTTTCATTTCCACACTTGTTTAAAACAGTCTTTAAACACCTCTGGTAAGAGCCCTGAGATCACTGTTTGAGGTAACGGGGTTTTTGCCAAGGAGTAACTAGAGTGTGCTACATGCATATCAAAAGGATTTGGCTCAATTGCTCTTCTCTGTTTACAAGATAGAACTCCTTTGGATAGGTCTGCACATTTGTGACTGCAGTGTGTGTATTCCATGTGACAATGGTAATGAATAGCCTATTTATTTGAGAACACTTATGGAGTTTATGCTGTAAAAAAATAAGGACATGTTTCCCACCGGTAATCTGCACCAGCCAGCCTTGACAACACCTGGCCTCTGGGAAAGGTTGCATCGACAAATTGCTGTGTTGTGTCCCTCAGCCACATGGCAGAAGGGCACTAGGAGCCAGATGAAAGGCGAACCATGTGTGCTTCCAACTGGAGCATGCCAAGGTTCCTTGGTCTGGCAGGAAAGGAGTCAATTGCATGAGTGCTGGTCCTGGTGGTGCAAAGCCCTGTCAGCCCTGCAACTGCTGCTAGTGCTTTAGCTGTCAGTTCAGCCAGAACCAAGAGTGAGTCAAAACCCCTCTGTATGTGGAAGGGCTACACAACGGCATTCCAAATTGTTGCCAGACAGGGACTAAAACTGTGGAAAGCCTAATAATAAAAGTAACATGTAACTGCTATAGGAAAAAAAAATAATGGGAGTACAAAAGAATAAGAAAAGCAAAATATATGTGTTTCAAACTACAGATAAGCGAGCAAGACATTTTAAAATCCTTTTCCTAGCAGTAGAAAAATGAAAAATGCTATCAAAGTCAGCTAACAAAATCATGAAAATGCACAGGCAGATAAAAAGGCAGCATACCATATGTCCACCAATATCTTGTACAACAGGAGCATTAAGAAATCCATTAAGATAGTGTCCCCATTGTGCCCAGGTATATAATAAACATATGGTACATTTCCTGCTTCACTGTGCATTTTCTTGCTGTTGCTTAGCATCACTAATTTAGAGCTCAATTAATATAGTTTGTGTGTGCATGTCTCTACAGATTTTTTAAAAATTCTTCATTACTGCTTAAAGCTTTTTTTTTCTTTTTTTTTTTCTTTAGTGCATGTGCACAGTAATTATTAATGTAAGCTATTTTTTTTTCCAAACATTAATTAAATGGAAGAGCTAGATAGCATTATTTTAAGATAGCTACATATGATACTTAAATTATACTCTTCTTTTTTAGTCCTCACAAAATTTGCTGTAATGGTGCTACAGAGAGACATTGCAAGGTTGTTGTTGGTTTTAATCAATGAAGGCTTCCCAAAGACAGATGTGGGTATATCTCAGGAGTGTAGATTAGAGGCAAAATAGTAAAAAACTAATGTTGTAATGTTAAAGAAAATACAACAAGAAATATAAGGTGGCTATGTACTGATAAATGTCCACCTGCACATGTGGAGAAGAGAGGGAAACTAGGATGTTGGAAAGATTTTTTTCTCCTTCATGGATATTTATTTTCAAAAACCTAAAGAAGATTCAGGAATCTCAGGATTCCCAAAACCAAGGTGTAAATTATTTGTGAGACACATTTTCTCTCTCTTTGGTGTTTATAGATTTTGCATGCCTCCTAGAAGAGCTGAACTTTCCTACACTAGCTCAATCCTACCAAGGTTGCTGTTTGATTTCGGAATTCCTCTGGAAAAAAAAAATATGTTCTCTTCTCAAAGAAATATTGTTAGTTATCTTATCTGTTTGGATTTCTAAAAGATTCATATACTGTTTCATGAGTTTGATACAGAAAATGAAAATAGAGTGAAAATAATAATAAAAAAGAAACCAAACCAAACCCAATCCAAAAATTGTCAAATGCTTGTATCAGAAATTTTTAGATTGAAAAACTTCTTAGACCAAAAAAACTAATCTCCTGTATATACAATTTTAAAGGTAAAGGGTGAGATTTCACTAAATAAATAATAAATGTCAGTATCCAGATCCACTAGGATCTGGATAGACATTTACTCTCTCGCTCATGAGAGTGGTGCCATGCAGTTTATTTCCAAGTGTGGATGTAGAAGGAAGTGATCTCAGTATGAAATAAAATCAGAATGGAGAAAGGAAATCACGACAAGCTTGTGTCACTGTCTTCACTGGCATGTACTATACCTCAGTTTTGGACATTTATTAATACCTAAAATAATTAATACTCTGAGAGGTATTGCAGGTTCCTGCCCAAGTTATAATAACATAGATGTATGTCAGCTTCCGATTTAATTAGAACACATTTGCCATTTAGTATTAGAGGACATTTACAGACATTGAGTGAACATATGGATATTGAATTAGGTTTCATATCATTACAAGATAGACACTATGCATCCACCACGTGATTTCAATCTCTAAAAATACTATATGGGCTCTCAAACAGTATGACTTTTTGTTTAAATGTTGTGTTTCCTTTGAAAGCCACAGAACACAAAGTCATATCTTTCTGTATTTAATATTTGATTATTTTTACTTCCTTGGAACTGTATTATACAGTGTATTACAAGAGCCACCACTGAAATTTACTATATAATTACATTTAATATTTTCTCTAAGGTGGCATGCGACAAAAATTAGAATCTTGAGCAAACTTTTGCTAGTGCAAACTGAGAACAACATTTGGAAATTGACTCGTAGCAATACAGAACAGAACCTGAAATTAGTATTTCTGGAGATTAAATAGTTTGAGCACATTAAGAATGGCAGAGGATGAACATTATGCAGTGGGTGCTTAACAGAGAAGGACTCCTTCAAACACTCATTTATAAATTCATGTCTTGGTAACAGTGAGATTTTCCAAAAGAAGTATCAATCCCATTTATAACACAGCAGCTTCACCGTTCTGACACATACTAAGTATTAAGATGACCTTTCAAAAGGTCTGTTTTTTTCTTAAATTGTTTTTCCTTGATTCTCAGATAATCACTTATTTTTGTTCAGTTGACTTTGCATGATAACTTCTTTCTTCAGGTGTAATAGTTTAGAATATGATCACGCTACTTTTCTGAAGAAAATACTTTCTTTCAAGTACACGATAAAAGAAAAAAAAATCTGTCCAATTTCCCCAACAAAAGGGATACAAGCTTTTAGAGAACTGACAGTAATCTTCTGGCTTTTCCAGCTTTGTTTTTTAGAAAACTCTGAACCTTCTGGAATGAACCAAAATATCTCTGCTTTTACCATGAAAAAACGCAGAAAAGCTATACCTTTCAGCTACTTGTTTTAAAGTGTGGCGGTTTTTTTCTATGTCTATCACTATTTATCAGTCTCATGCAATTGTGCCAATAAGTATGTAATTCCTTTCATATTACAATAAGATAATTGAAAGTGTCCTCATATTTGAACACAAAACATACTTCTGCTGTTTTGCTCTTGCTAAGCATAAAGGCTAAATAAAAATTGGTTTAGCCATTATTTTCTGCAAATTATTGTGTTTGTCATTTGTATTGCAAGCACACAAAATTTAATAAAATGTAAAAGTCTAAATAAAAAATTAAAAATTGAAAAGGAGATGTCAGAAATATTGAACAGCGATCAACGGAGTACAACAAATGTTTGTTTGTTTTGTTGTTGTTTCTTTTTTCCTATGATCAGATTAAAAACAATCAAACAACAACTTGAACTTTTAGGTAAATGACTTAATTATTGTGGAACAAAACAATTTAAAGTCTACCTGGGAAAGTACATACTGTAAGCAGATATTTTAAAACTCATAGTAGACAGGATTTATCTGTATAACGTGATTTAATATTTCTTTATAAAATGTCTTCTGATTTCTGAACAGAGAAATAGTTCTTCGAGCCCTATAGAGAAGAAAATATCAATAATATACATAATCCTTTCTGCTTGTATGTGTCATTTGTATGGAAGGCTTTCTGTAGGCATTTTTTTAACAGCTGAAAAAAGGATAAGAAAGTACACTTGGCACAAGCGCTTTTCTTGTTCCTTTTTTTTATACGTTAAGATTCACTTTCTACAGTAACATTTTCACCTACATAATCTTCAGGCCAATAAAAAGCATGATCATTTCCCTTCCCAGTAATTACATGGTTGCCAGCTTCAATTTAGTTCCATTTGCCTTTTCAGAATTCTTAACATTTAACAGTTGCTCAGCATGCATCTTCATTACTCTACTCTTACTTCTTTCAGATATGAAAGGTATTCAACTCTATAGCAGATATTAACTTGCCCTCCTTTCCTCATCCATTTTGCAGTCCTGATCCAAATTTGTCTTGAAACTAAGTGGGTTATCTTCAGGATTGTTATGTACTGGTTTTTTTTTTCACACAAAACCCACTACATTAATGTTTTAACAGTCAATGAAGTTCTCTTAAAAATAAGGAAAAAAAGCTATGCCAAGTCAACAAAATAAACTATTCAATTCCTGAAAAAAATACTGACTGTACTGGAATATCATTCAGCGTTATGCCTTCTAGAGGCACTACCTTTTAAGCTGCTTTATAGTTATTGAATGAAAATTATATGAGAGTTCTGGGAAGCACTAGGGAGTTCTGCCATACACCATGTTCTGCCTTGGACCGTTGCCCAGAACACTGTTCATCTTTGACAGTGTTAAAGTACAGTATCTCTTGAACTGGCTGGAGTTGAAACAAACACTGTGCATCACTGTACTCCTATGATCACAAGCTTTGCAGCAGTGAAAGCATTTTAAAACTTGTAAGGCTGAGAGACAGAATGTGAATGTGCACATTACAATTATTAATTCTGCTCCTTTCCATTCCTCCCAGCTTCAAATTCTGACATGAGAGTAGCTGCTATCTCAAGATACCATACAGCTAGAAATTATCTAGCTGGAAGTTTGAACCTCAGCTTTCAAATATCACAAAGCACTAATCTCTAGCTCTGTGGTTTGTAAAGTTTTGACTGCTCAAGTTATGTGAAAGATTAAATGTAAACCCACAAAAGGTGATGGTAATCTGGTGATGTGAATGTTTCATTATCTTAAGACCTACCATGTCTGATAAAATAGTACAAGTGCTCTCAGGACTAGTAAAAATAAAAATAAGTATACAAACAGCAGAGCGAAAGCACTGATTCCTAAATGGCAATAAAACAAAGACAAAAGCAGACAAAGAGTAAAGCACTTAAAGAAAAGAAGTAAAACACAATTAGATAAGAGATAGAGCATGTTCCTCCTTTTTTTTTCTTTTTTTTTTTTTTTTTTTAATCTTGTTCCTTTTTTGTAACTGTTTATTTACCAATTTGTTAGAACAATAAATTGGCATTTGCCAAATACCTTTCATAGTTTTGGTTTCATATTAGAAAAAAATAGTGTGTGTTTTCCAAATTTTTTGGTAAGAAAATATGTTTGAAGTTTTCCAAATCTCAGTTATATTCATAATATATCTAATTCTCAATACAGTTCAGGACAAGTTGAACTATTATCTACAAAGTCATTTGAAAAGTCTAATTTTAGTGTCTCTGATTGTGACAGTGCCAGGACATGAGCTGGATGTGTTTCTGCCCTTTTGATCTGGTACTCCTTCAGCATCCAGAACCATAGTATCAAGAATGGTTGAGGATTCATTCCTGCTTTGTACTTTCAGGATACTCTTACTGTTGTTGCCCAGGAATTCATATAATTCCTTTTGGAGCCATCCAATACACTCTGCCTGAGTAATCCCTTAAGGGAGTCTCACAGTAATGAAGACTTCAATCATTTTTGTGGCCCTTTGTAGATTCTCTTTAGTATGTCCATGTCTTATGATGAGGGCCCAGAGCTGAACATAGCATTTCTGATGTGATCTCGCTAGTGCTGAGTAGAAGGGAAGGATCACCTTCCTCAGCCTCCTGGCAATGCTCATGTTGTTGTGAGGGTGCATTGATGACTTATGGTCAGCTTGTTGTCCAACAGGATCCCCATCTCCTTTTCTGCAAAGTTGCCCTAGTGGGAAGGGTTGTTCCTACCCAGCTGCAGGATTTGATGTTTCCATTTGGACTTTATAAGGTTACTGTCTCTGCCCATTTCTGCATCTTACTGAGATGCCTCTGAATGACAGCACATCTATCTGGTCTGTTAATGACTCCTCTCTCTTCTGTATCATCTGCAAATTTTCTGAGGGTACACTCTGTCCTGTAATACAGATGACTGATTAAGTTAAACAGTACTGGCCACAGTATTGACCTCTGGTGAACACCACTAGTGACTGCCCTCGAACTGGACTACCTGTCACTGAACTGGCAATTTGGATAATTTTTGGTTCCAACTCACTGTTCATTTAGTCTGTAGTTCACCAGCTTGTCTATGAGTATGTTATGTGAGACAGCATTGAAAGTATCACTGATGTCAAGATAAACAACATTCATTGCTCTCTCATAATGCACAAAGTTAGATATTTTATTTTAGAAGGCTATCAAGTTGATTTGGGATAATTTCCCCTTTATAAATCTATTCTGACTGATTACAGCCATCTTCTTGTCCTCAATATGCTTGGAAATGGCTCCCAAGATTATCTGCTCAATTACTTAGGCATTGAGGTGAGGCTGACTGGTCTGTGGTTTCCCATATCCTCTTTCTGGTCTTTTCTGTGCAAAAGGCTGCACAAATTGCCAAATCTTTTTGCTGTCTCTGTTATTCATGCTTTCTTCAAAGCTCCAGTGCTGTAAATCTCATTAATACTCTTCTCAGCTCCCTCCCAGTGAAAGAGTCCAAGATTTTTTACTTTCTCCTTGAGAAGAAAGTTATCCATCCATTTGACCTATTCAGAAACTGAAGCATATACAACTGTGGTTTTACTGCTTATTTATGCTCAAAAGCAAAAATAAATGAATAAATAAATAAATAAATAAATAAATAATCTATATATAAAGATGGACTATTAACAACTCAAATTTTGTGTAACTGAAGGTTAATTTATCATCCTCTGCAATTTTATGCATAACTTTCAGTGAAGGAAAAGGTCTTATATCTTGAATATTCTTTCAGTATCAATACAGAAATCTTACACAGAAATATTTCCTCTCTCTTTTTTTTTTTTTTTTTTTTTTTTTTTTTTTTGACTGGATAGATTAGTTTTATTACTGTTGAGATTCTCTTTCTGGCTGTTGTATTGCAATTCATTGGTATTTCAATTGCTATTTCATATCCCTAAATCTTTTGCTACTTCCCAAGATTGAATCTGTCACACTATTCTTTACAAGCCTGAAAACCTCTGTTTTTCAAGAATATTGTAGAAATAATAATAATAAAGGTCTATCTTTCTGTTTCTATTTATAGCATTGAAAATTAATAGAATTTTGGACCAACATGCTATGAATCTCTTCTGTGAACAGAAACAGAATCCAGCTCTTTGTTATACTGTTAAACCCACACATAACTGATTCAATGTATTCCCTTTATTTCTTGAAAATTATGAATCACAGTAGATGATTTAGAGTGAGCATCACTCTATTGGGATCAGAAATAATAAAAGTAGGTTGAGAGAATTTCTTGTTAGATGTTATTTTATGAACTTTTACAGGATTTTATAGAAGATAGAGCATCCACACAGTCGTTAGAAAGTAAATGACACCATCATAGAATATATTTATATTATTGCAGTCTTCATATATACTTTGGTATGTGGTTAAGAAAGTAACTGCATATATCTGATTAAAATCCCATGTAAATCTATATACAAATTTGGTGTGAGTTTTAGACAAGTGGCAAGCTGCCTAGTGAACAATCAGAATATATTACTTTTTCTATTGTTGTGCTAATTTAACAAAAGAAGAATTTTTAGAATATTTTATAACTAAAGGAAAAAAAAAGTAATGTAACTGGTAACTTAAAGTGAAAATGTACAGAGAAGGTTTCTAAAAAAAATATTTTGTATCAGTCTTTATGCAGCATATCAGAACTGTTCAAATTGGGATGTTGCACAAAATCTGGAAAATGCTATTAAAAATGTAATAAGAAAACCTTGTGATACAGAAAAATCCCCAATGTAATGGAATTAAGAACAGAAACTAATGAAGGTTGTGAAAATATGCCTATAAACATGACAGTTTCAGGACAATGAAGTGGTAGTGAGATCGATTCAGTGAGAAGTGACAATCAGACTGTCAATATTCAAAAAAGAAGAAAAAAAGACATACAGGAATAGCTAATTTCAGATTAGTTAGAGACAAGTAGATTCTAAATAATCTGAAGGCAGGATGAAAGTAGAAAATGTCAGAATTATTCCACTAATTGCTTTTTATTTATCTTATCGCTTTTCCAATGAGAATACATTGCTCTCTTCCTTGAAAGAGAAATGGTTGATAGTTCTTCAGAATTTGAAAAGTGATAACGTCACAGTGCTCTGGAACAGTAAAGGAAAAAAAAAAAAAAAAAAAGATGTGAACTATCAAAAAAGAGTTATTATGCTACCATATTAATCCAATATAATGACCACATCTGGAATACAATATTTACTGTATCTGAGAGGAAATCACACAAAACAGGAAAAGGTTCACAGACCAGCAAGCATGTAAACAAATTTATGGGATGGCTTCCACAGGAGGGATGATTGAACGAGCTTCAGGAGGCATATAATGGAGTGCACAGGAACAGGTCACAATCTCTAACAATGTAGAAAGTAGAAAGCATCAGATGAAACCAGCAAAAGGCAGGTCTAATGCAAGACATAATTACTTTTATCAGAACACTGTTAAGTCTTGAGACCTCTTGTAGTTGGCTGTCACTAAATCTTTATAGGGATCCAGAAACCTATTGAACAATTTAATAAAAGAAAAGTCAATATAGGGCTTAAAAGATACCATCTCTCACTGAGGAGTCCTTGACCTTGATTCTTCTGGAATCTGGCACTGTAGTCCTAGGATGTCTGTCTAACTGTCTGCTTTGCTCTTACAGTCTTAAAGAAATTCACTTTTTCCCACCACCAGAAACAAGACACTGATTTAGATGGAACTTTGCAGGGTGTTTTTCTGTTATATTCATTAAGCACTAATGAACAAAGATATCCTGTACTTCGAGTTGCATCAGAAGAATTATAAACACCGTACTAGGACTTGGAGGATTTTTTTTTTCTCACCAACTACATTTAAAACACATGACTGTACTGACTAGAGAGAAACTTTCAAGTACCAATGTCTTAAAGTACAGGAAAAAAGACCACAAAGTTCAGCTTTTTGTATTTCAGATTGTGACTTCTCTCTGTCCAGTAAAACCCAGTGGTATTTTGCATGTATTATGACTTTGAGGAGGAGATTAAGTCAAAGTTTCTCATTTGGAAGATACTGGGCTATCTTAAGCACTATTAATTTGGTGAATTTAAGTTATTCAGATAAATAGATTATATTTTATGTCCTTTTTGATTTAAGTCTTGCCTCACAAAATGTGAAAATAACGTCTCCATATTTCTCACTTAAGAATTAAAATCTGTTAGAATAATACTATACTCCCACAAAGCTACACCTTGTTTAAATATGTAAAATTGAAAGCAGTACAGCTCTCTTGGAACTTTGCTATATAAGCTCCAGTTTCACACAACATGGCTCATTTGGCAAAAATTTTGCAATATTGCGTCTCTACCTCTACACTTTCCCATCATCCCATCAGACAATATTTCATTTTTCATATCTTACAGAACCAGTCTTAGCTGCAAACTGCCTTCTTAAAAGGGGTCATGACACTAGAATATGGAAGTAGTTCTTCTGGGTACTTATGAAAATAATTAATCATTCAAATGACAGGTTTCCAAGACCCTCTGCAAAGTGCATTATTACTTATAAATCCCAGCAGCTGGCCATACTTCACTTTCTAATTAGTGTGCCTCAGTCACGCTACTTTCCACATTCTCACATTCCTATTGTGTCCCTTTGTTACAAGTGTATCAATTAATTTCTTCATTGTTCTGAATTCATATAGTTTGCAACAAATAAACTTTCTGGTATTTCAGTCCTGAGTAGAAGTATTAGTTTTTCATTTAGCTCTCAAACACCAAAGTTTTCGTGCTTCTGAATAATTCCAATTTTTCGATTTAAAACTACAAAGGAATAAAAAAATATGCACATCCACATTTGCTAATTGGTTTCTTAAATGAAATAACATGTCATCAAAAAATGATTTGCATGTGTCAAGTAAACAGTTTTGCCTAAATTTTGAAAATTTGTACTTCTTCATAATCTAAATATTGATCATCTTGTTTCCTTATATTTAGGCCAGTGATCACAAATACAGAAAGTTTGCTGAGAAGTAACTTTACTACAGCTGCTGATATGGTGGGATAATACCACACCCTGGTGAATTTTCTCAGACTGTATTCTGTGAGACTTGTTATAGAATTTTAATTGGTAGTGGTGGTCACTACAGACCTGTGATGATGCTTCAAAAATCTGTGCATTTTGTTTGCTGCTATATCTTTAAAAATGCCTCAATGTGGGCAAGCAGATAAAATAAATTATTATCAGAAGCTTCTTTGAAAAAAAATAAGTAACATACACACACTAATATATTTTTTTTGCAAGTGACAGTAAACGCAAATCACAGCACAAGGCTTTCAAGTATGGAGCTGATGGATGACAAACATGTTAGGCTAAAAAGTGTATGCAAGGTAAGCTTTAACATTTTGGAAATATTCTTGAAATAAGCTATCTCATAAAAATGCTTCACATTGCTATATGAAAACTAGAAGAAAGTGACTCTTATGGTCTTCAGAATAAAATATAACTGAAATATGTGCTGAGAAGTGATAAGCACATCTAAAAGATTTAATTAAAGCTCTCAGGAATAAAGAAGAGATATACTGACACAGAAACTGCCAAGACAAATTATCTGTTGAAGAATCTTTAAGAACCGGAAAGCACACAGCTGACTACAGAAAACGTTTTAAAACTCTTACTAAAGACAATTATCTAATCTGAGCCATGATGCATATTTATAATGTCCAGTAAAAGGTCATCCACTTACTCTGATACGTTCAAAAAAGTTGAAATTTAAAATTATTTGTAAAAAGAAGTATCTTTCTTTCATAAGTGATGTGATTTTCTGTAAAATTAAATTTCAATATTTTAATATTTAATATTTGCATTTAATATTAATTAGTTGTTTAATTACTAAACTAATAATTCCATTAATCATTTTATGAATGGTGTTTGTCTTTAGTGACAGAACAATTTCAAGAAAGATCAATTACTCATTTTAAGAACAATCATGGTGATATTCCACCTGTTTTGAATCCTATATTTAACAAAATCATCCACTACTTTGGCTTAGTTTTCAGAATAATATCATGGCTATCTCTACTTTACATAATAATCATTGAATGAATTCAATTCCATTAAAAAAAAAATGTTTTATTCTGGTCAAAAAGAAGCTTAAGGAAAAAAACAAACAAACAAACATATTGAATCTAATTGTTTGTTCCTTTAAGAATGTTATGGATTTTACCAAATGCTTGCTCCACTAGTAACCTAACCACTTCTAAAAAATAAACTGAAACAGAAATGATGCAGCTTGTTCATGAAATCATATGTCAGGTTTTTCCTTTTGGGTCACTTATAGAATGATGTCAAAATGCCTGTGATTCCTAGGGTGGAATTTAGTTCAGATACAAAACAGAAAAGAAGATAATGTTAAGAAAACATTATTTTCAGACAAGTACATAATAATACATGTACTGTCGATATTGGAGAAAATCAGCATAACATAAAAATTCCACATATATTGAACTTATCCAAGCCCATAAGAAGTAACGTGAGTGATGCCGTGGGCTATGGGACTACATTGTCAGTCACAATGAAGAAAAAAATGGACTTTTATTACTTGATTTCTTTATATATACATATATATATATATAAGGTTACTTCTGGGTTGACATTAAACCACTAGCATGAACATTTTATCAACTTTAAAAGCTTTAAAGAAACAGATGAAAACTTCATATAAGAAGGGCTAAGTGCAGAGAAGTAGGCTATAATTGCAACAGATCATTGATCAAAGAACACTGTATGTTTTTCCAGTTTCATAGAGAGGGAAAATATGATGGTAGAGTGTTCCATGCAACTCAAAGAAACTGTATTATTGTTAAGTTCCTCTAACTGTTAATAAATAATCCATCCAGCATCTTCTTACCTTTTTTTTTTTTCTGCGTAGGTTATATTAAATATCAGAAAACTAAACATAAGTGCTAAGAAGAATTTTTTAAAAGGTTGTATGCATGCCAATGACACAACAATGTCATACAAAATGCTTGCTCAAAATCAGCCTACATTTTTAAATTTTAGAAAAATATGTAACAAAAACATTTTGCAGAGGCATATTTCTCGTTTTCAAAGAGCTATAGGTCAAACTATTCAAAAAGAATGGCAACTAAGCTCAGACACTTTGTAATTAAATAAAAATAATATGAAAATAATAAAAAATAAGCAAAATTTATCATCTCTTTTCCTTGGCTGTTTTCTTGATTGAATTATGGATCCTAGGAAATGCATTTTTCCATCTGCATCTGACAGGTAATTCCTCATAAATTCCATGAATGAAAACAAGTTATTCAAGGTCTTAATAAATATGTCATGAGATAAATTCATTGCTGATCTCAATTTAGGAAAGATATTCAATTCCGAGAATGAGGGATAAAGAAAATATAATATATTTAATTATGAATTTCAATTTTCTGGAAGACCAATTCTAAGCCTATAGAGAAACAGTGTTAGTATTTCCTTATTTTGCAGACACTAATAGTGCTAGGATGCTGTACAGCTTCTCCTTTGCCTAGGATTTTTTATCTGATAGAATAAATATGCAAGATATTGTCTTTAGAAAACTTTTATATATCATTCAACATTCTTTTCCCTCATTTTACACAACATACCATAAACTCTCATATTCATTGGAATAGTATCCTTGTAATTTGTGCTGCCAACTTGGTAGCTCAGAAATCTGAATATATTAATCTCTAGATTAGAGGGACTGTTGCTACAGGACTACAAGTTTAGAATCAATCAATTCTCATTAAGTGACTCATTTCCCAAGACCTACTGATTCACAGGTCTTTGAATTTCCACTATGATAAATGAAAACTTATATCCATTAAAAAATATATCCTGTCAAGGCACTTAACATCCCTTCTGCACTGGCTACAGTGGCAAATGCAATTCTTCATGCTGTTTTACTAAGGGGAAAAATAATTTCTTTTAGAATGAACTTTCAAATAAACTTTTTATTTTGAATTAAATACAAGCATAAAACTTTAGCAACTTTGCTGAAGTTACAATTTATTAATTTTTAGCTGTAATTTACCAATCCTGCAGGAGATAATGCTGTAGAGTGCACACCAATCAATTTACATCTTTTGGACTTTGCCAGTTCCAAATCTCAAGTATCCAGCTTTACATCATTGAAACCTTCACCTTTTGTGCCTCCCTGAATAGCAGGATCTGTTTATTATTATTATTTTTTTTTTTTTTAAGCAGAGAAATTTATTTAAATTAGTATTTCAATACTTATTTTGTAGATTCATTGCTTAAGGCTATTGGTAAAATAATCTACCATATAATTTTAACTAAGCTTTTTTCAGTCCCTTGTGTGTGTAAATATCTAAATAAATTTGATCAAATCCTCATTGAAGGCTCTTATCCAGAAAATGTAAAACATAGAAAAGAAAGCAAACCGAGAGAAACTAATATCTAAATATTGGCTGAACAGCAGTGTTTGATGACTATTAAGGAAGGCAGGTTTTCAGTGAAAGAATGTTAACCTAGATCAAATAAGACTAGTGACCCTACGAACATTTGAATCAGTCATTTTCCATATAGTCTGAAACCTGGAACCTTTTTCCTAGATGCCAAATTTCATTCAAGAAATTAAAATTTTACATAATCTTTTCAACTAATCTTCTATGGAAGTAACTTGTGTACTTCTAACAAACTATTGAATTTCACTGGATAGTTGATTTGTAAGATCACAGACTGGAGATTAAGAGGTCCCTTATTACAGAAAAATCACTTATTTTAGTTATTTCAATCCTGTTTGATGAAAAGTTAGTTTTCTTCAGTAAGGACAGAGATATTGATCACATTAATTAGATCAGTCATTCTGAAAAGGTAAGTTCACCTTCTCCTCCTCCCTTGTTCTTGGAAGACATACTGTTGGATGAGGGGGACTGATACACAGATGCAGAATTTATTCTTCCCTGAGTACAGGGAAAAAGTGAAAAATGTGGAGGAATCTATTGTGGAATGGTATGACTTATGACTCACCTGTCCTATTGCCTATTGAGATAAAACCTATAGACTTCCATAATTGCAAAGTCAAACTTCTTGAGGCCTAGAAATTACAGAATTGAGATCCCCACCATCTTGATGAACCCATATTTTACTTACAATAGAGTCTGATGTGCATGGTTGAGGACTGTTTCTCATTTCCCATCTACCCTTTCTTTCTTTCTTTCTTTCTTTCCCTCCCTTCCTTCCTTTCCTTTCCTTTCCTTTCCTTTCCTTTCCTTTCCTTTCCTTTCCTTTCCTTTCCTTTCCTTTCCTTTCCTTTCCTTTCCTTTCCTTTCCTTTCCTTTCCTTTCCTTTCCTTTCCTTTCCTTTCCTTTCCTTTTTCTTTCTCTCTCTCTCTTTCTCTCTTTCTCTCTCTCTTTCTCTCTCTCTCTCTCTCTTTCTCTCTCTCTTTCTCTCTCTCTTTCCCATTTTGCCTCTGTCCCCAGTTCTGCCACTCTGCACCATGTCAGGCCCAGCCCTGCTGCCAGATCTCAGCCATTCTGCTCTTCTGCTCTTCCTCAGAGTGTGGATGTCCAAGGGGGAGTCTTGCAAACACAGGATGGAACTTGCCCCAAAATGCTATGGCTTCCAGATGTCCTCTGTGGCTGGAAGGAGCAGTTGTAGCAAATGACCCTGCAAGTCAGGATTGACGCACGCCAGGTACACAGAGAAGATAGGAAGCATTTTGTTGCAAAACTCTAACAAGTCTCTGATGAATGTGGGAAATCGATTTCCACAGACTTCAACCGAATATTTAGGTTTCATGGGGAGGACAAAGGCCATACACCTGACAGCAGAATAATCAATCTGCCTGTTTTAAAGTCTCTACTCTTAAACACTAGGAGTGAAAAAGTTTAAACTTAAAAAATTATTTTAACATAAGCAAATCAGTGCATTTTCCTGGAGGCTGCCAAAGTCTGATAGCAGCTTTATATAGCTGTATATACACACAGAGGCACATACACACATAGCTTCAGGCCATCCAGAACAATTAAATGCTCTACCACAGAAGTTTGCCAAACTTATAAGCAGATGACAGACAAAGAGTTTTAATTGTTACTATTATTATCATGCTCAGGTACAATGATTGTTATAAGCATAAGCTGGTTTTTTAAGTAAATCAGCATAAAAATGTGTTTTCTGTATACAAGCAAACACGGGAGATTGCAAAAATAGAAGAATCTACCTTATAAGAGTCTGATCCATCAGCATTCTAAATATCGAGATTGGCCTCTCCTGTTATCTACAAGCTGCTCATGCATGTTACCTTGCTGGAGCAGTGCTTTCCAACATTTACAGGTAAAGTTTTACTGAAGTCCACAGGGGAGTTGCTGTAAAATTCTTTTTGTTACCAAGAGGTTTTTTTCTAATCTACTAACCACAAAAATAAAACTATACTCATTGCACAGCTGTATTTTTTTATTAATTTCAGAGAGCTGCAGGTTTCTTAATAGCCTTCATGGCTTCCTCTGGCTTAAACTCTAAAGTGGTTACAGGAGCTAAAATCTTATCATCCTTCCTTTGCAACCTGCAGGAGAGGAAGATCTGAAGCTATGACATGTTTTCCAGTGTGCAATAAACCCTGCATTTACATGGTCACTGGTGAAATTAAAATGGGAAGAAATGAGACAATAGCAGTGTTGATTTATGTATTTCAAAAGATGTTAATTAATTTTGACAGGGAAAGCCCAGCATTTTCCTGTTGAGCCAGTTCTAAAAGCAAATATACATTATATTATGTTCACAAATACAATCTCAAAAAACACACATTTATATTCTATATTGTTTTATAACATGCTTTTGGGTGCTGGTCTAATTCATTTGGGGATCTTTTGTTTTGGTTTAGTTTGTTTTCCATCTTTTCAGTCATTGTCTAATATATGTAGATAAATGGGAAATACACTAGATTAATAGCTCGTGGAAAGGAATTTCAAATGATAAATGAGTCAAGAGTTTGAAGTCCAAAACAGATGAGGCTGAAAAATGTGTTAATGTAAGCTCTGTAGTATTGATTTGTCAACTAGCTGTTGAAATCTTATGCCAAATCAAAACTAGTTCACTAAAAATGGCAACTAGTGTTTGAGGAAGAACACTGGGTGGGCACAAATGGTGTGGGAGAAAAAGTGCAAAGTGGTTTGGTTTTCCTTTTATTTGGTGATAATTATACTATTGCAGCAATTTAAATGAAAAAAAAAAAACAAAAAACCAAAAAACAACCTCATCAAGTGGGTATAAGTTGAATTTATTTTCTTAAACCACAGAATATACTATAGCACTAGTACTAAAGGAAAGTATATAATGCTGGAGGTACCTGAATCTTTCTTCCAGGAAAATTATTTGGGATTGTCCTCTAATATTTTGAGGTTTGTTATGCAATTGCTAAATTTTTGAAAGGTGTCAATTTATAAATCTCAGGATAGAGAGAGCAATGTGCAGAAAAGTATTGACAGCTCTCTGTGCTACCTGCATGCACTTTCATATGTTAGTAACAGGCAAACATATGAGTTGCACCATAACGACATCACCTAAGAAACTCATTTCAACGTTGCAAACTAAATTAAGATACATTGGAATAATATCTAGGCAACTTTGTATTTATTAAACCCATTTTAGCCATCTGCTGTTAATAATGGACAAATATGTAATTTTATATTTTTCTAGTTTCTAAAATTTTCTATTTTTTATAAAATGATGTGTATATATCTATTTAAAACATAAAAGAATTTGACCTCTATATTAAAATGTCATCTCTCAGCTTGAACATCAGCACTGTTGCTACATAAATATTTGTCAAATAATATGCATTTTACTCTATTTCATCTGATTTATCCAAAAGTAAATTGTAACCAATTAAAAGAGGAAGGTTCTTGTTATCAGGGACAACGGAGTCCACTCCCACTATTAACTCTAAACTTGCTGACTCATTCTCAAACTTACTTCCTTGTTGGACTGAATGTACAGGTGCTAAGCCTGGCACCACCGCACACTGGAGGAGGAAATACCAGCCCAGGCAGGACACTGTGCCAGAGCTGTAGCCCTTGGAGTGTGCAGGATGGGAGGAAGAAGAGGGACACTCACCAGGTAAAATATTAGAGACAACACTGAGTTAAAAATGAACCATAAGTAAATATATTGAATGAACCCTACAGTTCAAGAACTCAAATATAAGTTTTACATTCCCTGAAGAGTAAACAAACTTAAAAATAGCATCTCCCTATTTATTTCATGGTTTTACTACAAATGCAGGTATGACTGAGATACCTGCAAATATTATTTATTCAAATATATTTTTTTAAAATTTCAAAATTTTAATTAAATCTTAATCTTAATTAAATGCCAGTAATATTCAATACAGAGTTGGCATATGAGTAATTTTAAAAAATAATGAGACATCTTTAAATATTTCACTTTCTTATTACCTAGTATATTTTGCAGATATACTTTATCATTCAGTATCACCAATTTTATTGAAATTGTATAAATATTGGCTTTTTAGATAAAGACTTTAACAATATGATTTTAAAAACAGAGGACAACAGTAGTCTGAAATCTACCCATTTACTTTTAAAATATTTAAATTTATACATATATACATATATATATATATATACTTTCCTAATACTGGTGCTTGTCTTCTGAGAAGTTTCTCCTTATTCTTGACATTAATTTTTTTTGCTTCTCATTAATTTTATCCTCCGTTGAATTGACAGGTTAACACTGGAATACACATACCATTCCATCATATTTCTCCAGCTATTTCTAGCTGCTTTTTTAATGCAGATACTTCAACAGCTCCAGACTACTGTCATTTATGGTTACTGTGTTGGAAATGACAACAGCTATCACATAAGCTGAAAAAAACAAAACCAAACAACAACACCCCATACAGCAAAAAACCTCATATTGTGACTTTTGTCTCTGTATAATGATATGGTTGCTTCTCAAACTGCTTCTGAAATTCATCAAGATGACACATCACTGTTTGAGAATACAGGTTAAAGTTGCTTTATAATGTGTCTCAGAAGATGGCTCTATGTCCTTAGTACATTGAAGTAATATTTTGATATTTCATTGTTAAAAAAAAAAAAAAAGTAATGGCTGCAGCTGGGATTTGTAAATGCTGAGACAGAATACCCAGCATCAAGCAGTCTTCTATGACTTCTATTGGGCATTCCTAATTTTTAGCTGGCATTTCCAGTAACTCTCTCATTCTTTACATACCACTGCCTGCATTTCCCCCACAAATGTACTTTTCATCTTCTCCAGCTGTCAGCCTGCTTCAATAGGTGATAGCTTTTGTTTGTTTGTTTGTTTTCTTTTTTTTTTCCTCTTTGTTAATGTCTATAACAGTATTTAAAATCTATTTGTTCTAGCTGAGGATTTCCAAATATGGGGAGAAAAGCAGTGTCAGTATGAATAACTCTTTTATGTTCAGTATGATTGACTATATAGGTAGCCAAGCCTCGAAAAGGGATCAAAAGCTCACCACGGAAAACAATTTCTTTATAGTTCCTAATGTGTTAAACAATAATTAATACAGACAAAGGTTTTGGATAATTGAAATGGAGGGATCGTAGTCAATATGGACCCTCTAGCAAATTACTGTGCTAAATTATAAAATGTCAGAAGAAGTGGATGAGGTTGGCTTTTCCACTTACAAGATTAAGAAAAATAATTTTCCCTCATATATTTTTTTTTCTTTTGCCTGTGACTGGAGGAAGAAAGGATTATTCTCTCAGTTTGCCTAAGGCTAGGTCTTTAGAGAGGGTGTGGACACTCTTTTGCTGCCACAGGTGACACCAGTCTGCCTGTAGTTTAAACAAAAGACCAAAAGACCCCATACTACAGATGGGAAAATACTGGATGAGGTAAAGAAAGTTTGTCTGAAATACTAGCTGTATTCACAAGTATATTTTAACTTGTTTTCTCCTAATGAATGGAACCCATTTAGTTTTATAAAGAAAAAGTTTTCATGCTGTTGGACAGTAAGTGAGACACAGAACCTGAAGTCAGTGGTCACTCTAAGGAAAGACACAGCAAAGAAGAAAGAATAAGTAACAAAGTGCATAAGAAACTCTGTGAGGGCACAATGGAGGCTCTCAGAATACTGTCAAAGATGTTTGAAAATCAAGAAGAAAGTTTGGACAACACAAGGTAGCAGAACAAAAGGTAAGCTGACATATATCTTAACTTAGGTTAAGAGCTAACACGGGTTTACTCTGTCATGACATAGTTTAAAAGGGACTAGTTGAGAGAATGTGGAACCAGGGCAAAGTGCCCCCAGTAAGAATGGGAAAAAACCATCAAATAATACCTGTTGTCAAGGATTAGTTGAAGGCCATGTGATTCCAGGGTACAGTACAGCCAGTACAGATCCTGGGAAGCCTTGGAAATGATGTTTCTAAGTAAAAAAGGCACAATGGGGAAAAAAAAGGGAACAGGGTTTGGTGCCAGTTCACACACTTCAAGAGATACCTTAAGCATGGAACAAATCAGAGTGCAGACAGTATGGCAACTTGAATATTGTAGGGAGAGCAACAAGGGAAGTAATTATAAATGTTCAGCATATAGACAACTTGTGGTGCATAGAGTAGATAACGGGAAACCTTTCATGTCACAGTAAAGGCATGCTTGCTTGCTTTCTGGAAGCTGTATCTGTAAAAGTGGCAATATATGTAATGTGACTAACACTAGAGTAGTGAAATGCTTGAATTGTGGAAGCAAGTGGAAGCCACTACTCAACTAACAAAATTGTGGTTCTGCATCCCACAACTCTGCATTTGTGTCTCTCTACAGAATGTGTATTGCTTATCCAGACTATGAAGGCAAAGTGAAATACAGGTACAAAAAAGAAAGCAGCACGCATTGGTGGAGCATGCAACCAGATAAGCCTTCCAATGGCCTCCGGGAACATTATACGGAGATGTCTAAGTAATGTGCCAGTTATGCTGTAAATTTTTTGGCCAACAGATATGAATACATCCTAATGATGGGTATGGTCTGAACAGTATATTTTTTCTCCATTCACATTTATTCAAAGCTTGTAGAACCTTGATACAGGTAATACAAACTGAATGAGAACAAAAGAAAAAAGTCAGGGCCTTTAATGAAGGAAGAATGCAGTTAAGAGAGGTTGAGGGTCCTTGGTGCCCTATATGGCAGCAGGAGTCAGCCTGAGCATATAAAAAGGGGATGGGGGTGGAGAAAGAGTTCCTGGTTATGCTGTTTTGCATAGACTGTTCCATCAATTTGCTTTTGGCCATACAGCAGATGTGCAGTCTGAGCAGAAGGTATTAGAATATATCATGAACACAGCCCAATTGAACGCAATGCTCATCTAACTGCAGTGCCAGCTTTTGAGAGTCTAGCTCTGTAAGGTAAGAATAAGGCATATCTCAGGAAAAGCAGTACCGTTGCCAGATGCAGTTGCCAATTTCAGAGTACCACACAGATGGCTCTTTGGAACTGAAAAGACACACTAACATGCTTCCATACCTTTGCTTCTGAGTCTGGGAGGCCCAGAAACCTGAGACACAACTGAGCAGGATGAGATGCTATGGAGAGCAAAATAGTTCATGCTCTAGAGCAGAGACGTCAAATTCATTTTCACTGGGGGCCACATCAGCCTCATTGTTGCCTTCAAAGGGCCAAACGTAATTGTAGGACTGTATAAATGTAACTACTCCTAAGGATTGTCTAGACCACAAGTAATCAGGTAAAAAGTTAGCTGTGAAAGAAAGATGGAATTGTGTTTATAAGAAAGTAAACATTAGTTCTGAAGTGTAGGGGAAGTGCCACACACGCAAAAAAATAGACCAATATTTGAAAAGCCAAACTTCAACTCCATAAGGAATTCAGGTTTGCAAAGAGTGAATGTCAACACTTTACTCTGTAGAATACTCAGGAAGTGTCTAATGATGCCTCTTTCTGCCCTCGTGGTCACTAGAAATGTATGGATCAGACTATGATAATACAATAATGTCAAAGAATGAGGACAAGGAAAAACTTTAATATACTGTATTAGTCCCTTTTGTACTTTCATCTTTTAACAATCAATTTGTGCAATGAAGCCTCGTCTTGGTGGAAAGGTCCTACAACAAACACAAAGCTCATAAATCTTACAATAACACATTTAGTAAAGGAATATGCAAGAAAGGGGTATTCATTAAGCTCTAACATGTTAACAGTGATAGGGTATGATCACATCACAGTATCACAGTATGTTTGGGATTGGAAGTGACCTCAAAAGATCATCTAGTCCAATCCCCCTGCTGGAGCAGGAATGCCTAGGTGAGGTCGCACAGGAACATGCCCAGGTGGGTTTTGAATGTCTCCAGTGAAGGAGACTCCACAACCTCCCTGGGCAGCCTGTTCCAGTGCTCTGTCACCCTCACTGAGAAGAAGTTGCTTCTCAAATTTAAGTGGAACCTCTTGTGTTCCAGCTTGATCTTATTACCCCTTGTCCTATCACTGTTTGCCACGGAGAAGAGCCTGACTCCATCCTCGTGGCACTCACCCTTTATATATTTATAAACATTAATGAGGTCACCCCTCAATCTCCTCTTCTCCAAGCTAAAGAGACCCAGCTCCCTCAGCCTTTCCTCATAAGGGAGATGCTCCACTCCCTTCACCATCTTCGTGGCTCTGCGCTGGAGTCTCTCCAGCAGTTCCCTGTCCTCCTTGAACTGAGGGGCCCAGAACTGGACACAATATTCCAGATGTGGTCTCACCAGGGCAGAGTAGAGGGGGAGGAGAACCTCTCTTGACCTACTAACTACCCCCCTTCTAATCCACCCCAGGATGCCATTGGCCTTCCTGGCCACAAGGGCACAGTGCTGGCTCATGGTCATCCTGTTGTCCACCAAGACCCCCAGGTCCCTTTCCCCTACACTGCTCTCTAATATGTAATTTCCCAACCTATACTGGAACCTGGGGTTGTTCCTGCCCAGATGCAGGACTCCACACTTACCCTTGTTAAATTTCATCACATCTATTGAAAAAATATACCAAGTAATAGCATTTATGTATGGGATAGTTCTTTCTTCATTATTCACTGCTTATGCTATTCTGCTCACAGTTATGCAATAACCTGCAATTCTAAATATATTAAGGCAAGATGTTTTTCTTAGAAAATGTGATATGATAGATTTCAATTTACCAGCTACTTAACCTCCAGTGACTTAGTTGTATGTAGAGTTGTTATATATTTGTAGAAATAACCAAAATTAATTACATCTTATTAAGAGTAATTAGGAGTTGATTAATTAAAGAAAAACTTATCAATGACCCTCTTTTTAGCAGGTTTCCCACTTCATCTACAGTTATTGAATATGGATACTTAAGGTTTTACTGGTACATTGCCATGGAAGACTTGCAATAGTTTGAGTCAGAATTAGAGGAATACAAGAATGTTCTGATAATTTGAAGAGAAATATTGTTGGAAAACTACTGATAGTGTGATGGCCAAGAATCATTAACAATCTGGTGCTTATTTTTGAACAGGTGTACAATTTAATTATCAAAGCCAATGGGCAATATTAATGCCAATTTCAGAGAAGCAAAACACTGCTGGAGGTTCTGAGCCAAGAAGCAAATAAATATCTAATTTCAGTCGGACAATCTAGGATAATCAGGAGTAGTCAATAGTGCTATGGAAAATACTGCAGGCAAGAAATAAAAATGGCACTTTAATTCTCTGCAGTAAAAATAAGGAGTACTTGCAATACTGACACATTCCTGCCAGTGTATTTTGCCCTTCATTAGCCTCTGAGATAATTCCAGATCTCACGCAGAATTAGAAGGGGCAATATCTAAATACATAAGATACATGTATGTATTGCATGCTATTATTTTGAATATTTGCTATTTTTTTATTAATCAACTGAAAAACTTCTAAAGGTTTTGACTTAGAATATAAAAGGAAACAAATATATGAATCTAGAAGATTAAATTTCCTTAGGTTAGTTAATATTGAGAAATTCCAAAAGAAATTGCGTTAGTATTCTTGGACGTTATTTGTACCAACCAAAAATAAGTATACCCTTGGGTGATAATAAAACATTTTTTACAGTTTTTAATAGGCAATCTAAAAAAAATTTTAACATTCCCTTCTTTTCAGTCTCATTTCACATATCAACACCAAAACCATTATTTGGTCACAGAGTATTTTTGCTTACATAGCTTTCATATTCATGTTCACAGCATAGAACTAAATTTCCATCTAATAAATCAGAAATAAAAAAGTTTTCCTCAAAATTCCACTGGTGTTTTGGAGATTAAATAACATGGTGAGGTCAAAATCACAAGAAAATTAATTTAGATTAAAATAAACCCAATTGGATATTTCTTGGGCATTTCTACTTGACATAAAATATAAATCCCACAGCATCTATGGGCAAGACATATGACAGTTATAAGACATGGTCAAGGTGAAATAAGTTTAAATAACCAACCATTCTAACCAATTTGTGTAGGTCAGTGTTCTGTGGTCTGTGTGAGCTTTAAATAAACAGAGATAACTCAGTTGCATTAGATATTCTGTGATTTACAATCTAATTCTCCTGCCACTGCCACAGTTGAAAAAAAGCAGTATTGAAACTGGTGTTCCATTGTATTAAAACAAACAAACAAACCAAACCAAACCAAACCAAACCAAACCAAACCAAACCAAACCAAACCAAACCAAACAAACACCAAGAGGGAAAGGGACAGAGAAGGAGAGGGGAAGAGAAGAAGAGTGTGAGTGAGGGGGAGAGAGTGATGGGAGGGAAGAGAACAAGATAGGAGGAGAGCCTGAGAGACAGGAATGAGCTAATAGCACTTTTCTCTTAGCAACTCTCCATTTTTTTTACCCTTGTCTTGGTATGGTGGAACTAGGATTAGTCAACTTTCAGGACACACTGAAAAACAATTTTCCCCTAAATATTCAATCAAGGCAGCTCTAGCACTCTGAATTTATACTGCTGGTGGCAAACATACTGCATTATTGCTATACTTTTAATTTAATTTTTTTTAAGTTTATTTAGGTAGATGCTTGTTTTTACATGATTACACACTGATCAGTTAAATAAACTATTTCTGTACACTATACTGTCACCAAACTTTTCCTAGAAACTACATTAGACAACAGCTATCAAATTAGAGATCATATGATTTTTATAAGTTTGTCAAGAGTTTTAATATCTTAAACCATTTTGCTAAATATGTGAAAATTTTCCTACATAGTTGAAAGGTGGTTTGTAATCTCTAACTAATAAAATGCACTAGCATGGTCCTTACCTCAGGAAAGGCTCTCATTCAAATCACAGAAAGAAAAAGAACCGTTTTGGAAAAACTTTATTCTGCCCTTTCTATTATATTTAGCAAAAGATTCAAACAGATAAGTTAACAGGTATGTTACAAACAAAACAAAACCAAAATCCAAATACAGATCAGAAAAATATCTGAAGCGAATTTTGGTATTTTTGATTTCCATAACATTTGAAATGTAGAACTGAGGCTTAATAACAGAGTATATCTTTCTTCTAGCCAGGAAAGCTAGTTCAGAGGGAATCCCTTAGTAGTAAACTGAGAGAAAAATATATACCAAGGTCACAACCGAAGTTAGACTTCTGCTCTATCCTGACCACTTGGTTTACATCAAGAAAGGTTAGGGATAGTAGTGTTACTGACTAATATTATTTTTTGTGAATAACTACTCTTTATGGTCATATATAGGCTGCACTGTTGGCAAGTTTGCTGATGACACCAAACTGGGAGGAGTAGCTGACACGCCAGAAGGCTGTGCTGCCATCCAGTGAGACCTGGACAGGCTGGAGAGTTGGGCAGGGAAAAATGTAATGAAATATAACAAGGGCAAGTGTAGAGTCTTGCATCTGGGCAGGAACAACCCCAGGTTCCAGTATAAGTTGTGGAATGACCTGTTAGAAAGCAGTGTAGGGGAAAGGGACCTGGGGGTCTTGGTGGACAACAGGATGACCATGAGCCAGCACTGTGCCCTTGTGGCCAGGAAGGCCAATGGCATCCTGGGGTGGATTAGAAGGGGGGTAGTTAGTAGGTCAAGAGAGGTTCTCCTCCCCCTCTACTCTGCCCTGGTGAGACCGCATCTGGAATATTGTGTCCAGTTCTGGGCCCCTCAGTTCAAGAAGGACGGGGAACTGCTGGAGAGACTCCAGCGCAGAGCCACGAAGATGGTGAAGGGAGTGGAGCATCTCCCTTATGAGGAAAGGCTGAGGGAGCTGGGTCTCTTTAGTCTGGAGAAGAGGAGACTGAGGGGTGACCTCATTAATGTTTATAAATATATAAAGGGTGTCTTGATGACAACCAATGATAGGACAAGGGGCAATGGGTACAAACTGGAATGCAGGAAGTTCCACTTAAATATGAGAAGAAATTTATTCTCAGTGAGAGTAACAGGAAGGTTGTGCAGTCTCGTTCTCTGGAGACATTCAAAACCTGCCTGGGCACCTTCCTGTATAGCCTCATCTAGGTGTTCCAGCAGGGGGATTGGACTAGATGATTTTTCGAGGTCCCTTCCGATCCCTAACATTCTGTGATTCTGTGATATATATACCTCAGTTCTTTGTATGTTCAGCTCACTTCTTATCCACTATTGAATGTTATTTATATAAGGACACAAGAGAGTAGAGATGCAAGACTTTACAAATTAGTTTTAGAAAACACTTGAAGAATATTTAAGGTTTCAGAGAACATTTTGACAGCTATTTCACAATTTAACACAGGTGTCACATAGGTTTTTATATAATCACAAAATATCAACCCCACTTTTCTCTCATATGTCAGAAAATTAATTGTTCTCTTAAATCAATTGCTAAGCTATTAAGAAATATGCATTTCAAGTAACAACACTGTGGCTGCCTCCTAAACTTAACATACAAATAAGTTAATATGCTACAGTTCTGACACTAATTGCTCTTTATACACATCTATGCTTTATAAGAAAAACAAACTTTATGGATAAATTAGTCTATTTTAATTACTGTTCACTTGTTGTTTTTATGGAAATGCAAAGACTAAAGCCACTAAACATTAAGGTGATGAGTTCAACCTAGATTTGGTGCACCAAAATGCCAGACTTCTACTTTTTTCTACCCCTTTCATCCTCAGACATTTTTGTCTTCCAAAAGTTATATGTAAGCATATGATAAGGAGAAACTTGAAAGTGTAGAATTCAACTCTGGTGATGGTGGAAGCTCTATCTAATGCCTCTGGGCCAAGATCAGAGGGATCTTTTCCAAGAGGGATCTTACAGTAGGCATCTGCTACAAACCTCAAAACCAAGACAACAGGGCCAACAAAGCAATATATGGGTCACTTAAACAAGCTTTGGCTCAACAGAACCCGGTTCTTATGTGTAATTTCAACTACTCAGACATTTACTGGAAGAACAATACAGAAGTTTATATGCTATCCATCAAGTTCCTGGACTACTTCCCTATACAAATGTTAGATGTGCCAATCAGGAATGAGGCACTGCTGGACTTGTTACTCACAAATAAAAAAAACCCACCCACTTTGTAATATTTCTGTTAGTGATAGCCTTGGCTGCAGTGGTCTCAGTATTTTGGAGTTTGGGATCCTGTTGAGGAGGTTGAAGGTTAGTACTAAGACAAAGGTTTTAGATTTTAGAAGAACAAACTTCAGCTCACTCAAAGCTCAGTTGGGAGGCATTCTGTGGGAAACTTCCATGGAGGAGAAGGGAGCTAGTGAGTGCTGGGAGTTTTTCAAGGACCCTCTCTTGAAAGCACAAAAATAGTTTATCCCCTTTAAGTGTAAGGGAAGTAGATGGATCAAGATACTCCCTTAACTTAAGTGTAAGCTTCTGAGTCTGCTCAAAACCAAAAGAGAAGTGTACCAGAAGTGGAAAATTGGATTAATAACCATTGAGCATTACAAGCGCATTTCCAGAGTATGCAGAGAAGCAGTCAGAAAAGCAAAAGTTCAGCTGAGATTAAAAATGGACAGAGATGTCAAAAAACACAAGAAGGGTTTCTTCAGATATGTAAACAACTAGAAGAAATCGAAGGAAAATATTGTCCCACTGCTAAACAGGAAAGATGAATTAGTCCCCAACAATGCCAAAAGGTCCTCAACGCTTTATTCATCTCTGTCTTTACCAGCATTGTTGGGCCCCAAACCTTGGGAACAAAAATCTGGGTCGATGCAAACACAGACCCACTGTCAGTTTAGGAAGAGACCCCTACAATTTGATCGTTCCTGTCATTATCTACCTGAGCATGCCAAGAGACATGGCTGATGTTGTTGAGAGGCCACTGCCCATAATCTGAGAAATTGTGGAGATCAGGAGATGTCCCAGAAGACTGGAAGAAGTCTAATCTCACCCCCATCTACAAGAAAGGCTTAAAAGAGGGTCCAGGAAATCATAAGCACGTCAGTCTTACTTCAAGTCCTGAGAAAGTTATGGAATAAATCCTCCTAGGAGTTGTCATAAGTCAAATGAAACACATGATTAGGAAAAGCCAACATGAATTCACCAAGGGCAAATCATGCTTGACAAACGTGATCACCTTCTACAGCAAAGCAACTTGCAGAGTTGATGTGGAGCAGGTGATGGACATTCGCTACCTGGATTTCTTTAAAGCTTTTGTTATGGTTTCCCATAGCCTCCTCCTAGAGAAACTGATGCATTATGGTCTAGACAACTGGTCTGTGCAAAAGGTGGTGAACTGGCTGACAGGCCACACCCAGAAGGTAGTGATAAATATTTCATTTTCCAGCTGTCAATCTGTCATGACTGCAGTCTCCAGAGCTCAATATTGGACAAAATGCTGTTCAGCATCTTTGTAAGTTATCTGGATAATGGGATCAAGTGTACCCTGATCAAGTTTGCAGATGATACCAAATTGAAAGGGCAAGTGCACACTTTGGAAGGGAGAGCCACACTGCAGGAAGACCTGGGTAGGCTGGAGGAGTAGTCTAACAAGAACCTTATGAAGTCCAACAAGGACAAGTGTAAGGTCTTGCACCTGGGAAAACATAATCCGGGCGTGCAGCACAGGCTGGGATCTAAGCCACAGGGAAGCAGTTTTGTGGAAAAGACATGGAGGTCCTAGTGGACAAGTGGCTCAATATGAGTGAACAGTGTGCTGCTGTGGCAAAGACAGACTATAGGATGCTGAGTTACATCAACAAGGGCATCACCAGCAGAGACAAAGAAAGCAAACCTGGAATACTGTGTTCAGTTTTGGTCCCCACTGAGCAAATAAGATGTGGACATGCTGGAGAGGGTCCAAACAAGGGCCACAAAGATGATCAAAGGGCCGAGAAGCCTGTTGCATGAGGAAAGGCTGAGAGAAATGGGCTTGTTCAATCTGCAGAAAAGAAGGCTTAGGGAGGACCTTATCACCATGTTCCAGTATATAAAGGGTGGTTACAAAGAAGATGGAGACTCCCTTTTTACAAGGAGTCTCATGGAAAAAGTGAGGCATAATGAGCACAAGTTACTCCTTGTGAAACTGTGATTGGACACAATTTTTCATGATAAAAACTATCAGCCATTGGAATAATCTCCCCAATATCAGACACTTTTAAGGTTCAGCTAGGCAGGGTACAGGGACATTTTGTCTAAACCATGATTTTGCCAAGAGAGGTTGGACTAGATAATCCTTGATGTCCCTTCCAACCTGGTATTTTATGATTCTATGATAAAAGGGCTTGTTAATCTTTCTTTAGACAAAGCCAAGTTTGGGGAACTTTACATTTGTTGACTGCTATAACCCCTATTAATTTATTTGGCAAATCACCACTTGCAAAGGACACAGTAATTTCCAACTCTTTAAATAACTTATTCAGTAATTAGTTTAATGAGTTACATAATTGCATTGTTTGCTTCTTTGAGAAAGTTGTTGTGACTACTTTCCAGGCTTTTTGTTTCCCTATGTTATATTTTGTATGTGTGTATTACAATGCAGTTCATTCAAAATATTTTTAAATCTTGAATATGATCAGCTTTTTCCGAGATTTTCCTTATATTTTCACATAATCTCAAATAAAATATTACTTTCTTCAACAGCTTTAAAAGGATTTACTCCTAGATTTAGTCTTTATGCCAGGATCCTATCATTATTCATATGAGTTACATTAGTAGTCACATTATATTAACAATTGAAGTAAACAAGTAGAAGCTTTTTGGGGAACATAAGACATCACTAGGGCATGGCAACAGTGTAAGTAAGTCAAGCAGCCTGCAATATGTTCTCTTATGTTTTTTGTAAGATAATACAACAAATACAAAACCCCTTTTCCTGTGATGTGATGCAAATACATTTCAAGAACATCAGTAATGAAAAGAGTTGAGGTTTTGTTGTTGTTCTTGGTATTACAAAAAACTAACAACACTGACACAAAACAAAGCCAGCACCCCAGCTATTCCAAAAACATTTAGCTCTGAGGAAGGCAATCTCAACAATAATAACTTAATCAGACAGTTTGGCAGTTTACTACATAAACACAGCTATTACAGTAGAATAAAAAACAAACAAACAAACCAACAACCCAAAGCCCAGCCTTCTTACTCAGTAGGCTGAGTGGTGTCACTCCTGATAGTAATTATATGGTTCTCTGCTACATACAGCACATAATTTTGTGTTTAGTTGATATTTGCAAATTACGGAAAAGCCAACCCAGCAGCCATAGTTTTGAGTCATACATTTTAATCATTGTTTACTGCAAGCATTTGCAGCTCATATTAATTTTAAAGAAGTGCACAAGCACTACATTCCTAGTCATCACTTTTAATTAAAAAAAAAAAAAGAGCAAAACCAAACAACCAACCAAAAAACAAAACCAACCAAACAAAAAAGACTCACTAAAGTAATGTTATTTATGCATCTTTATCTTTTTTTCGGTGCTTAGAGTTTGATGATGACCTCCAGCATAGGAAAGAATATCACTCTGGAGATTATATAGCAGAAAATCACAAGGATACAAGCCAGTGTTAACTGGAAACTCAAGAAGCATAACTGATTTTGCAAGCCAGACAAAGCTGTCTACAAGGCTGCCTACTACCCACTCTCTGAGCGTCTTTACTAAGCCAACAAAATATCACAGTCCAAGAGACCTAAAAATTTGACTGCTTACTCTGAAAATTATACCTTTATGAAATATTTCCATGTACTTCTTTTCTCAATGTGTTGAAATTGTTGCCTACATATTACAAACGAGAATTTCTCAACACTACTGGGAAAATCAGTGCTATATTCAGATGAGAATTCCAGATCTCTCTTACATAAAAAAAGAACAAAACCACCTAAACCAGAACCGTAGATTAACTTACTGTTAGTGCTGAGAATGTTTAAGAAAGCTCTTTAGCTTCTGAAACAGAAAGAAAATTATGAGAAAGTTAATGTATGCTATATGTACTACTATAGTTTTAACCTCAAATGGTATCAAATTTCAGAACATATGACAATGTCACATAAAGACTTGTTGACCAGTGTATCATCTTATGTTATCATAACAGGACCTGTAGGTGTTTAGCCTGGAGTCACTAAGAACACCTAGTCTTTGAGTGTTCTGAAAACTTCTCATTTTATAAACTGCTGTCATTTGCATCACAAGTCTGGCAGACAATGGAAGCCATGTTATATTTTACCTACAGTAAGTATGAATGTCTTGAAGCTAAGTAAGCATGCTTTCTTCCATAACTTTGTTTCCTACAGATGATAGGATAGAAAACATTCAACTTGATTTTCCAGTAGAAATTCTGAAACCAAAAATCTTGGCAAGATTTGGTTCCTTCCTATGTATTCATCAAAACTAAAGAGAGAAAAAAAAAATGCTGATACATTTGACCATTCAAATTATTTGAGAGTACTTGACCTGTGTAGTATTTCCACATGTAATCTATTTCTGTTTGTTTACATCTTGAATGAATCTCTTCAGCATTACATTCCTAACGGCTTAAATGTAGGTTTGAAGATTACGTGCTTTAAGAAAAGAGTGAAAATGAAAACGAAAACACAACTTAATCATTCACTGAGGAAAGGTTACAGGCTGACATTATATGTATCTCTTGTTTTTTTCTCAGTCACCACAGTATCTCTAAAAATAAAGTTAGTAGTTAAAAAACTACAGAAAAATTAATGATCAAATGCTTTTGACAGAGTATCAGTAAAAGAAAAAGTCTCTATTTACTTATTCAATTAATTTGCTGCCAAGTAACTCCACTGCAGTGGAGATAATTTAAAAATAAACACATACTGTTTTTTGTGATTCAAAACTATGACCAAAAGCTCTAGAAAATAGTATTTTTTATATCCAAAATACTATTACAGTTACTATTTGCAAAATAAGAGATCTTCTGTACTTGAATACTCACAATGAATATGCTTTGACAGACAAGAAAGGTTATTGCAGAGTTGAGAACTGAGGCTGGAAAACACACTGAAATAAGGGCTCAAATGTTTGCTTTTTAGTTTCATGGCCGGAAGAGCAAATTGCTAATCTGAGTAAAGCAAAGCAGGAACCCAACCCATGGTCTCTTGATGGGAATTCACATCACTGAGGTATTACAAGGTGACAGGAACACATAGGAAATTTCAGAGTTTATTACTTTTGCAAGGAACAGATATTGTTTAAGAACATGAGCAACTCCTACTTGAAAATAACTAAGAACAAAATTCCAGTGAAAAGACTTCTTTCCAGATATGCTTGTAATGATATAACTCTTATTTGGCTAATGATGTGGGTCTGATTGGCAGGAATATAGTATTATATAAAATAGCACAGTATGTCTAATATGATTCTGTCTCAGACTGTTATTAACAGATTGCATTTGATTATCAGTATTACTTATCTGAAATTCTGTATTTAATCATATCTACCTCTAGCCTTAGGAACAGTGCATAACACTATTTGGTTTGCAGTGGTAATTTTCAACCTTCCCTTCCCTGCTAACTTTCTCTAGGACCTAGTCTTGGGTGATAGTTTTGTGTGAAAGTTATATTCTTCCTTTCTTCACTTTCTGCATGCTTGAACTTCATTATTTATTCTAATATTTGACATGAATAAGTTCTCAGTTACTTTTAGGTATGAACCATAATAATAAAATGCAACATTGTGAAGAAACTGGTTATTATAACTCCCATTATAAATGCAGGGTGAAAGTTCCTTCATCCTTGCTTCAATTCACATCAGTGTGTAATCCTAATAAGAGGGTAGTAAGAGCAAGGGAAATAAAACAAGAAACAAAAAAAAGGAAAAAGGATTCCTTTTAACTAGTGAGCTGGATACAATGCGACTAAGAAAGTGATTTCAGGATGCTGTTTCATAGAAAAATAATTTGGAAGGTAATAGTAGTAGTATAAAACTACGATACCATCTGAAAAATGGCATAGACAATATTCCATTGTATTTTGCTCACCTTCTGATGAAAGTGTTTCCATACTAGATTTCCACAGTGGGAAACTATTTGTTAGTAACCTTATGCAGTGACACAACTAATACTGTGGATTTAAATCCTGTATTGATACACAATGTACCACTGAATCTGTTAAACACATCCAGATGTCAGTTTGGTAACTATTTTTCCCTTCATCCTCTTGGAAACATAATTGGAAGGTACTAGAAAAAGACTGAAAGTTTTCCTTTCACAGTCTTTCAGCTTTCTGCATTTTGCAAATGCAAACATTCAATCTGAATTATTTAGTTGGCTGCCTGTGTTATAAATTAGAAATATCAAAGCAAAGTAAGGTTATGAAGCTATAAATATGATAGTAGTCTTGAAATATCTAGATAGATATAAAATTTGGATGTCAAGTCTTGCTCTACAGAATATAAAGTCTGTTCTGAAAATGAATATTGCTTACTGGAAACAACTTATAGAACAGTTCGAGTTTTTTGTTCACATATGCCTTGAGGTGTCATGTAACTAACCTTCCTCTGTAGTGTGAGCACTTATTTGACTACAAAATTCATATAGGCTTATGCAAAAGCTCAACTAATTTCGGACTAAACATGACTGATGGAGGTATCCACTTTACTTTTATTTAGCTATTTATCCCTCCTTCTCTTTCTCAGCAAAAATTTCCATCAGCCCAAGTTTCATGCCATTACTTTAAGTTCTATGTAGCCTCCTCATGTGCTATGTGTTGTTCATTAAGTGGCACAAGACTTCTGGATCTTATGTCAGACAAATGCCACTGGTAGCAATGATACCTCAGTTAGTTTTATACCACATCCATTTGCTACATTCCTAGACAAAAGGTTTCTGTTCTCCAAAAATCTGTAGTCTCAGTTTTGTTCTAAGAGGAACAAGTGTGTTTTGCATTCATCATGGAGCATAAGACTTGGGAAAATAAATTTTTGGAAAAGGCTGCTTTTGAATTCTCACTTCGAGAAAGACAACCTTGCTTGAAATCTGGCCCTGCTGAACTCATTGACTTCAGAAGACCAGGATTTTAACCTGTCTTTTAAGAACTGATGTTTCCCCATTAGCTTGTCTCTTTTAGTAGGCTAGTTTCTGAATAAAAACGTGCTTTATGCATACATTCTTTCCACGTAGGAGGAAAATGGAGGTCCTTTCTGTATTGTACATTTGCATTTAAATTGCTGCTATGGAATACGGGGAACACATTACTAGTTAACTTTTTCTTTTGTATTAAAAATTCATACTATCAATATTCAGTTATTGTGCTTCCTTCACTATTAGTACGGCAGTACAGTGAGTTAATTAGTCATGTTAATAAAATGTGACTGCTCCATAAAAGATAATTATTAAGCAGAAAATAGCAGTTTATCAGTAAAATATTAGCTTTTCCTCCTGATTTTTTAAAAAATTGATTTGTCACTATAAAAGATTATTCAATAACTTTAATGTCCTCATGTTTTTCTTTATTTATGCTAAAATTGGACAAATATCATTTTTCCCACCTCCCTTTTATGGTTTATTAATAATATTTAATAGAAGTAACATTTTTACTCATTAGTTATGTATGATCATTGAATGCTGATGTGAACATGCAGCTTCGGGTTTATGGAACGAACTAAAATTACTTAAATTACCACTTCAGTGCATATATTAAGAGGTCATTTTTCATCTTTCCAATTTCCTGAAACAAAGCTTACATTGGGCACAAGATCAATCTTCACTTATTCTGATTAATATCATCTAGAATTAGGAAGGAACAACACTTTAATAATGTAAATTTAAATTCCAATGAAAATATTGCTGATTTATTTCCTTTGTCAACACTTAACATTTACATGGTTCTTTAGGTGTGTATTTTTTAAAAGTAAGGTAGGGGAGAAAAGACCTTTGACAATACATTAAAACTAAACAGAAGGGTCACTGTAGACATATCCATTTGTCCATCATTTGTTCTACCATTAACCTTGCACTTAAATTAAGAACCACAGATTAACTAAGAACAGTTAATGTCAATTCTGTGCTTCTTGTGTGTTTCTCCCCTCCTATTTTTTTACCTTTGCTTTGTCGACTAAAATTCTAGATGAAAATAGTAGTCCAATATTGGCATAAAAATTATCTTCTAGATCATTAAGCTCATATAGGCTTAGAACACATTGTTTCTCTTGAAATTTAAATGTATTGAATAGCCAATAATTTGAGTTATTATTATTTAAAAAACAATCCAAAACAAACCAAAATCAAAGTCTTCTTCCAAGAGCTTGAAAGTGCTATGAGCAAAATAGACAACAGAAAGACATTATTTCGTCTGTGGTTTTTGCTTTAGAATGTTTCTTCTGTTCTATTTTCTCCTTGTGTTGGCCACACTTTGACTGACAGGAGTGATTGGTATAAAAATGTAACTAGAGTATTACATCAATCTGCTAACAGTGTTCCCATTTCAAAAACATCTATATGTCTGAAAAAAAATGAGTTCTATGTCATTCAGCTCTTCATTTTAGACATCTTAGTAACAGGCCCTTGTATTAATTTTGAATGGCAGTCTATAATGAAAGGCTACTCCATTAAAATGGAATGGTAAATGTGTTTACCTATGAAATTCATTTAATCATTTTGCAGATGCAACATTTAGTCTTGGGCCACAGGGAAAAGTGATACAGTAAGCATCCATGATTTGGACAGCTGCTGAAATGATGTCTGTTTATTTTAAATGACAAGGCAATTGTTTTGTTCAGAAAACAAACTCCAGAATGCTTTCTGTATTCTGACCCACTGCCCCCCCATGCCCCCCTCTTGAGAGACAAATTCATTTTGACATGCACCAAGAATTTATATTTACCACAGAAAAGCCTATACTATGGTATTGTTTATCTTGCCTCTTGTTCCAGTTCTAGCCCATCCATCTAGCCCTTTCCCTCAGTGCTAGAGACAGATCACCTTCCTCCCTGACTGTAGCAGAAACAGTATCAACCCTAATATCATTATATAATACCAGGTATCTAAGTTTCAGTTTACCATATATTGTGTTTAGGATGGAGACTGTTGTTGAATGCACACATGTAAAATTCCAACAAAAGAGGTTGCCTGGAGAAGTTGCGGAGTCTCTGTTGCCGGATACATTCAAAGCATTAACTGGGTAAGCCTTTGAGCAACCACATTTATCCCTGAAGTCAACTGTGTTTTGAGCACAGGGTTGGGCAAGATGTGTCCTTTTCTTAGGTCCTCTCCAACCTAAATTATTCTGTGATTCCAAAATGCTACTGAAACTTCCCTGGAATATTTAGGTCTGACTAGAACATAAAACTTCAGATTTTCTTTCTGCTGAAGAAGTAATGATTTCTCTGCTACAATTTGCCCATATGTCATATCTTCTGATAAGAGCACTAGCCCTAGGCTCCCTGCTGCAATACTAGAAGAAAAAAACAATCCAAATCAAACCAAAACTGAAATCTAATCAATGAACTAACCAAAAAGACCCCAATAAAATAAAATAAGAAACCCCCAAAGATAAAATAAAATAAACAAGTACAACTACTGATTCTATGCATTTTACATTACAATGCAAACAAATAATCTGGTATTAACTGCACTACTGTAGAGACCTTTTTGGTTCCTGCCATAAAAATGTGCGAAAAAAAAAAAAGCTAATGAAAATTATTAATACACAAATAAAAGAAATGAAGGAATCAGAGTTCTGATTGTGTTGACTAACTATGAAAAGATAGGAATAGACGCATGCTCAGATAATGATGCTGGCTTCTGGAGGTGGTGACATACAGGAAGGGAGAAAACTAAAGCAAAGAAATAAATTTGTCTTATCGGTGCTTGCATATTCCAGCCTGGTCTTGAACCTGGATACTAGAAAGGACTTTCTGATTTGGTTCCAGACTGCACATAGTTTCTGGAAGTGGTATGAGTCTAATTAATTGATTATAGAAGCCAATAGAATTTGAAATGATGAATCAGGCTCTTCAGAAAAAAAAAAGAAAAGTATCAATAACCAATACTATTTTATGTCATAACAGAAAAATATAGAAGTCCTAACAAACTCACAAAATTTCTGTGGCTGCAGATCAACTTTAGATCTACAGATTTATATTGCCAAAATTTGGACTTGCAGAGTCATAAAGCAATGTCTTTGAATAGACAAGGCTCTCAAAGTGAACTAACAACTGATGTGTTAGAGCAATGAGACTAAAATCCATTTATTGGAAATACTATTTCCTAGAACAAAGAAAAAAAGAAGACATGAATAATCAAACTGTGCTATATGGAATAAATATTGAACTTGGAAATCTTAAACACAAAAGCAAGATAAGTATGAACTTCTAGCAGTTTAGATACAGTAAGTATGTATTTTTATGCCATAAACTGAAAAGCACCATTGACTTTATATGCAATGAGCAAATTTACATGAAACTAATGATCTACAAAAATTAAGTTTGGAAAGCTCAGACAGTGTGAACTGCAGCTGAGTCTTGGCAACTAAAACCACAGTATTTTATGCTTTATGAGGGATTTAATAAAAAACAACCAAACGAATGTAATAATCCTAAAGCAGAAATCACTGTTAAAAAGGGGGAAGGAAAAAAAATACTGCATTAAATTACATGATGTATTAAATGTAGAACATGAAGAAATAACAACAGTTCCTGAGATCTAAATATTTCTTCATCCTAAGGACTTAAATGGGAATACAAAAGCACCCTGGAATTTACTGAAAATACTATATAATGCAATGTCATGCTTTTATGTCAAACAAGGTGTCACTAAAAAGAACCACTAAGTATTAGGAATATGAAATACATATGTATCACATTACTTGGGCAAGCCTATTAAATATGAAAGTGTCATAATCCATGAAATCATTGGAAATAACTAGAATAACTCCATGCAAATGCAAATTTCAGTTCTAAAATTTTTGTTACAGCCAGGACATTTTTTTCCTTGTAATTTATAATTCAAAAAAGTAGACCATAAAACATTGATGGATTGAGACCTCTTACCTTGAGCAGGAGATAATTCTTTGGTGGCAATTCATTATCCTTAAAGATTTGAAAATATATTCTGTTTTTAGGGAGGCCTGTTGTATATATTACATATAGGTGAATTATTTCAGAGGTTAGAACTCAGGTTGTAAAAGATCTAGATTCAATCCTTCTCTGTCTAAATGGATTTGAACCCATGTTTTCCACTTAATGGAACTCTCAGTTACAAAATAAATGGCTAAGTAAAGTAAAATTGATAGACTATGTGTCAAAATAGTTTGCTTCTGTAATGAATAAATTAAACTCCAAGGCAAGAGTAAACAGGAATTTCATGGCTAATGTTACTCCTCTAAGAGGACAGATTCATTGATGTTGTCTTTCATGAGGACTGTCTCATTGTTTCACACAAAATTATTATTTGAATATTAATAAACAGAAATAGATAATGGACTTCAAGTCTGCTCTCTCTTTTCTAAAAGTCTATTTTTAAAACTGATTTTTTCTTACAAATAAACTCAAATATATCTGGTAAAACAAATGCTTCAGTTAGTTTGATGCAAGAATGAAGCATCTATGGTAATAAACTTTTCTCATCGAAATGACTGTTAAAAGGAAATTAGGAATCAGAATAGAGACTAGGCTAAACATTAAAAGTTTAAAAATTAGTTTTATTAATTGACAAGGGAAAAAGCCCATTAGGAAAATATATTAACAAATTGCTTTGGTGGCTTGGACTAAATGGATGCTGTGCATATACACTATAGGATACATTATTGCACAAACTTAAAGGGTAATTATGCTTTACTTTTCTTAGACAGAATTATGCAGGTATTCAGTGAGAAGTTTTCTTAAGAACAGCAAAAAAAAGAAAATCATTCATATGCTCCTACTTTTGATAAGAAATATTTCATTGGAAGTACTTAGAATATATTTTGAATCAATTACAGTCCATATACTTTTAAAAAGTGTGTTTATCAGAAACTGGTTCTGGTTGGTAACCATTAAATTTTTCTTCTTTTCTTTCTTCAGTCATTTATGTCATCATAACCATAAATGTTAACATTTCAATAATTATAGGAAAAAAAGGATGCATCTGTAGGCATGACACACACATCATCTTTGACTGGATGAGTAGTTGTATACATGTTTGACAGCATTGTTAAATTATGTCTCTGGTTTTCTTTATTGTTTTTGATAGACATGAGAATGTTGGCATTCAGTTTAGCCTTACAAATACAGGTAATTATTATCAGGTAGACAACCGCTAGTTAGTAACTGTTAGTTTCAAGCTGGAGCCAGCTGGTATTCAACTAGAGACGCTTAGTAATGTGAGAAGCGACTCTCACAAACAAAACACATTAATCTTCTCCAATAGCTAGATTCAACCATTTTTAAGTGGAATGCTACTGTCTTCTGGGAAATGTGTTTCTTGCAAATTATGATAAAAACAATGTATGTATTTCTAAGTAAAATAATCTTGAACTTTGTTATCAAACATCAATATTATTACTTTTATTTGCTTTACGCTGGCATTTTCTGCCATTTACAAGCACATTGGTTACTTCCTTATATAACCTATATGTTCTATTTACAAAATATACATGAACATTCAGGTTTTCTTTAAATTTCATGAATTTAATTTCAAAACTTAAATCTTAAAAAAAGTTCATATGTAAATTTACTTTTTTTCAAGATAGAACATCTCTATTATTCTTCATAACTCATTAGAAGTATACTGTTTTTTCCAAAGCTGCTAAATGCTTTTTTGATCAATTGCAAAGAAGATACAGCATTTGTAGGATCAGACACAATAAATACTGCCAACTGTAGAACAGCAGTGAATATAAATTAAAAAATTATTGAAACAATTCAGCTTGATCACTGCGTTTCTGTATAGTTCACAGAAACATAACAGAGAGTCTAAACCCATGAGTTCCTGAAATGCTTTTTCTCCATGCAATTCTAAAAAAATACATAAACACTTTGATACATAAAAGATAATTAAATGATGAGAGGAATTAAAGGAGACACGAATTAACTATACAAGGGAATGTGAAAAGTTCTTATTATCAGACTGAGTAGTGCTGATGTAAATGCTGCCTCACTGCAACAATGATTTCAAATAATTTTGTTATATTTTAGAAATAGCAATTAAGATTTAATGTACAACCTGATTATTTGTTCATAAGGCTTAACTAAGTCTGATTTTTATTTTAATCCCTTTTTGACATAAAGAACTTAGGCGGTAGACCATGGAGTTTTTCTTTATGCATTCTTCCGAGACAATTTGTGCAATAAAGCTGGAAAAAAGTTTATTAAAAAAAATAAAAAATAGAAAACACAATTGCAAAATGATAGAAAGAGAAGTTTCTTCCTTGCTGAGATTTCTGCTAAATGAGTTTCAAAGCCTCTGTTAGTCATAAATCTTTGTCTACAGATAGAGGTTTGTAACAAATAATAAACAGAACCATCATGCACATGTATAAATCTATGCTCATCTACTAAACACAGCCATAAACTTTGAAGATCAAACATATAATATCTTGGGCTGCATCAAAAAGAGGGTGATAAATAGATTGAGGAAGGTGATTCTGCCCCTCTGCACTGTTCTACTGAGACCCCACCTAGAACACTGCATCCAGCTCTGGAGTCCTCAGTACAGGAAAGGCATGGACCTGTTGGACAGAATCCAGAGAAGGGCCACCAAGATGATCAGAGGGATGGAACACCACTCTTGTGAGGACAGGCTGAGAGAGCTGGGGTTGTTCAGCCTGGAGAAGGCTCCTGGGAGACCTTGTTGTGGTCTTTCAGTACTTAAAAGGGGCCTATAAGAAAGATGGGAACAGACTTTTTAGCAGGGCCTCTTGCAATAGGACAAGAGCTAATGATTTTAAATTATAAGAGAGAAGATTCAGGCTAGACATGAAGAAGAAATTTTTTACAGTGAAGGTGGTGAAACACTGGAACAGGTTGACCAGAGAGGTGGTAGATGCCCCATCCTTGGTTACAATCAAGGCCAGGCTGGACTGGGCTCTGAGCAACCTGATCTAGTTGAAGATGTCCCTGCTCATTGCAGAAGTGTTGGACTAGGTGACCCTTAAGGGTCCCTTCCAATCCAAACTGTTAAATGATACTGTGATTCTATATTCAGTTAAAATCTACTCTAGTTTATACTAGCATTAAAGGCAAAAAATTTTGAAAGGCAAACTATTCAATACTCTATTCTCGCCTTAAATAATCAACATCTACAGACTCATAACAGTCTACTGAATGTGCAAAATGTTTGATTAATTTTCAGAATATTTTGTTTCTTATTATTCTACTCCAATGCTTTTTTACCTGACTTTTTTCATGAGAGGTCTTACCTCATCTATGATTTTTTGATTGTAATAACACCAATGCACAGCAGCATGAACCCATTTTTCAGTATAACTAAAATTGGATATCAGGTCTAGATCACTAAAGACAATATATTATAAAACTTATACTTCCTTGAAGAGAAGTCAAATCGCATTTGTGTAATGATTTCTTCCTTAAAATCCTACCTGAGAGTAGGACTGAGAATGAATACAGAATTTAAAGGCAACAGGAACACCCACAGCTTTCAAACATTCCGATACATAGTATTACTCTAAGGTAGTACAGGTTATTTTGGCAGTTTCTATCTAAGTTATTTCAAGTTTTCTGTAAAATTATTTAGTAGCAAATTGTTACATAAAAGTGTGATATATACACGCTAACATACAAACATTTGCCTTCTTATTCTGCCCTGCAAAATTTTGTCATACATACTGAGTAACTTATATGAAAAAATAAGCTTTAAATAAGCATGTCTTAGTTTTCTCTTTTAAAAATTTCCATCCATGAAAATATAAATACTATTTCGGAAGTCTGGCTTCAAGTCACAATTGCTATCTTTGTAGAAATTTCAGAAAACAACAATAAACTTGATCACAACATTTATTACACATAAGAGAATGTGAAACGCAGCAAGTTGAACCATTTTTATAAGATTTGTCTTAAAATTTTATGGAGATCAAATGGTTGTATGGGCAGGATTTCAAAAGTCAGACTCGAAATATGTGAAGATACAGGGGTAACAATCTAGTGAGAAAGAGTACATCAAATGAGAACAGTAAATTTTACTGAAGTTCAGAATTATCTCACAGAGGAAGCAGCATACTACTCAGTGCTTACAGGTGCGTTTCATGGACTCTGACCCTGATCTCAAGGAAGAACAATATTTTAGAACACACATAAAAATATATAAATGGTTGGCTATTAAAAAACAGACTAGTTGGCAGAACAGTGCCCTAATGAGAAAATGGGAATAAAAATGTTTCTGGATGATTTATTATCAGCATCCTTTTTAAAATGAGATAGAATGCCTGGAGAGATACAGAGTCTACTCCTTGACCTTGCTGAGATATGTCATATGAACAGCTGAAGCACAAAGTGCAATCTCAAAGGAAACAAATAACATATTTATGATTTACTTGACTTCATTTACTAGAAAAATGATTAGCTAGTGTTATCACCCTACCTTGTGAATTAAAGTACTTGGGAAAGTTAGTAAGACCATAATGCACTAGAGAGTTATTGATATATATAATCCATAGCCTAGTTAGTATTACAAAGAAGGCTTCTACATTGAGTCAATGAAAAGTAAATCTAAACCTTGAACACATTTATTTCTTTATTTTTTAATCAAATGAGCGGAGTTATAGCAAGGAAAGGACACACAGAAAATTTATCCATACAGAGAAACTGAGCCAAAATGAAACTATCAAATGTAATCTAGCCCATCTATACTTCCTAGACTCATTGTAAACTTGGTATCACAATACAGTACTATTTTTGATTTTTTTTTTTAATAAATGTATTAGTAATTTAACTATTATTAGAATTTATATTTTAGTGGAAGATTGAGATTCTTTGTTACAGCTAAGTTACAAGTAGTTACAGACAAATACAACTCAAACTGAAATGAGCCAATCAAAATATTTTTGTGTTCTTGGTGCCAAATGTAGCCAGATTAGATCATAGAATCATAAAATTATAGAATGTTTTGGGTTGGAAAGGACCTTAAAGATTATCCTATTTCAAGCCCCCTGCCATGGACAGGAACACCTTCCACTAGACCAGGTTGCTAAAAGCCCCATTAACCTGGCCTTGAACACTCTCAGAGATGGGGCACCCACAACTTCTCTGTTCCAGTCCCCTTTAAGTACTGTAAGGCTGCTATAAGATCTCCATGGAGTCTTCTCCAGGCTAAATAATCCCAACTCTTTCAATTTGTTCTCACAGTAGAGGTGTTTCATCCCTCTGATCATCTTGGTGGCCCTTCTATGGACCTGTTCTTATAGTTTCATGTCCTTCTTATGTTGGGGGCCCTGGAGCTGAATGCAATACTTCAGATGGGGCCTCACCAGAGCAGAGTATAATGGGAGAATCGCCTCCCTTGACCTGACGGTCACACTTCTTTTGATGCAGCCCAGGATACAGTCAGCTTTCTGGGTTGCAAATGCACATTACCGGGTCATGTTGAGTTTCTCATCAACCAACACCCCAAAGTCCTTATCCTCAGGGCTGCTTTCAATACATTCTCTTCCCAGCCTGTATTTGTGCTTGGGATTGCCACAACTCATGTTCAGAACCTTGCACTTGGCCTCATAGAAATTCATGATATTCGCAGGGGCCCACCTCTCAAGCCTGTCAAGGTCCTTCTTGATGACATCTCTTCCATCCAGCATGTTGATCACACCACAAAGCTTGGTGTCATTGGCAGCCTTGCTGAGGGTGCACTCAATCCCACTGTCCCTGTGGCTGACAAAGATGTTAAGCAGTGCCAGTCCCAATACTAACCCCTGAGGAATGCCACTCATCACTGGTCTCCAGTTGGACATTGAGTCATTGACCACAACTCTTGAGTGCAAAGATCTAGACGCTAAAGAAAGATGTGCAATAGTACAATACTGCTTTTACCTAAGCAAATACACATAGGTGAAATAACCTAGGTACATCTAAATGAAAAAGAAAGGCTTATTTGGAATGGTACTCAATCATAGTTTAAGTATATTCTCATTAATCACACTGTATGTGTTACTCAGCATTACATTTGGCAAATTTAAATCACTCTTTGAGTGAGTTCTGCCTCTTTTGCTGCAAATGTTGCATGTGTTTCCACTTGCTTAAATAAGACATTTAAGCCTATTGTTTCACAGTCAGAATGAGGTAAAATAGTATTTTTGTCCAGTAGTTTCAAAAACAGAAAAGACATAATGCTTAGTGAACACGTGAGGAATATTATTTAAACTGTGAAATTGTACTTGGTTACAAAGCTGTGAGATATTAATATAAATATAGCAGAACTGAATTTGATAGAACAATTAAAAATGGATGGGAAAAGAGTCTGGCAGTTCTGCTTAATGTATGTATTTCAGTATAATGAGCACTACCTCTTGAGCCAATTTTGAGGATGAAGAAAGAATAACATTTCTGTGTTGTTGTTTTGTTTTGTTTTTTTTTGTTTTTTTTTGTTTTTTGTTTTTTTTTTTTTTTTTTTTAGTTATTTTGCCTGCAAGTAGAAGGCACATAGAATTCATTAGGTTTTCTACCAGATGTAGCAGTTTTATCTGGCTTCATTTTGCCATACAGAGCAGTCTCACTTTTATGTTTTGACCAAATGTGAATAGGTCCCTAGAAAAACAATGTGGAAGAAAATAATGCTGAGTGTATAATAATTATCCAGGTGGTTTCTGCACACAAGTATTCATAAATTTTTCTTGTCATGTCCCTATATGCATATCCTAGAGCTAATATATAACTCATTGTTTTCACAATGGAAATAAATCTTGATAATTTAGACTTTAAAAAGAGAATTTTCTAAGAACCATTCACAACAGTGTTTTGTGACAATGTTTGGGACATCAGCAGCTGACATGGTATTCACCAGACTCAAACTGGAAGGAGCAGAAAACAAACTCAGTGTAACCAACTTGATGCCCTCTCCTTTCTTGTCTAGATGCAACAGACAAGTTTTCAGTTTAAAAGATGATATGCTCTTGTCTTCATTTCTCAAATTACCTCCCAACAATTAGCATCATGATTCATTAGCCTCTCCAAGTCTGCATGAATGTTACTGGCAATAACTAGTGACACTACTGGTGATGCTGGTGAAAGTAGAAGTCAATTTTTGCCTTTTCTTTATGAATATTCAGTGTACAACAGAGTTCCTCCTACACATAATGCATGTAGGGGATTTCACTGTATACAAAATATATCAAATGGCTCATTTCATTCAAAGCATGTGCGCATCATATCCTGTAAGTTCTATTCACACTGAAATAACATCTTCATCTTATCAAGGAGGATCTAACTATCATTACAGAAAGTTTATTGCAAGCAAAAGCCACAAAAATGAACCATGTTAGCATAGTCCCTAAGAAAAAATAAAATATGTCCCAGACAGATGGTTAAGTCACAGTAAAGGAGTCAAGAGAATAAAACTCTTTAAAAGTGGAGTAATTAAGAAAGCTAAAGATATGTAACTGTCTTTCCTAATCATGACCTTGGGAATCCCTGAAGTCCTACTGTGAATTTCTGAGTGGTTTCATATAAATGGGTTCAATGGGTATTCTACATATAACTTAATTCCTTATTATAGTGAATCTTCAGCTCCAAGTCACTCTCAATATCTCCTTGAGATCATATTTAGAAATACACTAATTTACATTGATTGCATCAACTAAATGTTAAAGTTAAACCTGGAGACTTTTGGTGGGGTACATACTTTACGATGTGTAATGATGTATGATGTTAAGAGGGTAATAATTAAAAAATATATAAATATACAGAAACTGGAAAAGCTGATAAGTACTCTGATGTGGTGGTCTCCAAATCACTTGAGATCTTCATCAGAACTCTTAGACTTCAAATCCAAAAATCTCAGATCTCTGTATATCTTCATGTGAACACAGAAACATGAGAATATAGGAATCTCACTGTTGTTGAAATTAGCTTAAAGCTAAGGGTGTATTTACAGTCAAACAGTGAAGACTAAACAGTAAACACTTCAAAACAGTATCATTAGTATCTGGTAAAAATCTGAATATTAAGTGAAAATTCTTTTTTGATACCTGTGACAGGGGTTAGAGGAGGAAAAATGGAAATTTTTCAAGGACTCTGAAAAGGCTATTTCTAAGATAACATTAAAAGCTATGAGATCAAGGCTTTCACTAAGTCTAGAATTAGTTCCAGTAAGGTTTGCAATAATTATAAGTATTAATACTTTTGCAAGAACTTTGTTAGTCTATGCTTAAATGTATTTTTTTCTGCACATAGAGAGATTGATTTCCTGTACTCTCATTTCTTTACATGATTATTCTGGATATTGCTTTCCCATAATATTTCAGGCTAGACCTTACAGCACAATTTTCTTATTTTGCATCTGTTGTTCCTAACTCCAATTATGAAAGGAGTTAAGCAAGCCAGTAGCAATGCATTTTGGAACATAATGTTATTTTGATCATAAAAAGTGTTTTGTTTCTTCTGCCTTGTTTTATGGTTTGTGTTTTGTTGTTTTTATGTTGCTGGTTTTGTTGGGTTTTGTTGTTGTTATTGTTGTGTTATTGCTGCTGTTGTTGTTTTGTTTTGTTTTGTTTATTTTTTCCCCAGATGAAATAAATGTTACTTGATGGCAAGATGATTCATTTAAGTTTCTCTGCAAAGTACACCATCCTTAATTCAGTTGGGTTGCAGGACTAGAAGTGGTGTCTGTTACAGTGGTAATGCATTTGACATTATATCAACAGAGGTCTCAAACAGACTTTAATATATTAAAAGTGTAACAAAATAATGAGACTCTAAGATCCTCAAGACCCGCACTGTGTCTAGTTCTGTTTAGAGACAGATTCTTAGCAATAATATGAACGTGAGTATGCTGAATTGCTACAAATAAAAAATACTGGTTTAACTATAAAAACATTTAATCTATACAACCCGTACAACAGAAACACAGGTTCCTCAAATATGAAGGCTACTTAGCAATGTAGGGAATAAAAAATACTGAGCTGTATTGAAAGTGTACATAACTGTAGTTATGTAGAACACAAACCCAATTTGGAAGAAGGCCAGGGAAACATAAGACAAATTCTGCTGTCTGTTACGGTCATATAATCTGACTAAAATAAATCGTCAGAGTTTGGCTCAACACAAGTTAAATCCTCTGAGTCATGGGACTTAATCACTGCAAGTGGTCAGGACCTTGGATCTGTGCTTCTTTTAAAGAAGGACTAGACATTTAATAGATTATCTTTAAACAGCTGACTCTCGTAGAAATACTCCTGATCTCCTAAACAGTCAGAAAATTCCTACTGTCACACAAATGGCTTAGAATATGACCTACCAGACTGGAGGCTTGGTTTGGGGGCGGCAGGGAGAGAACCAGGTATCATCACATCTGAAATGGGGTATATTTTAGACTGATAGTATTTCTTTCAGAGAATTAATATTTTGAAAGAAAAGCCATCTTTTATTTCTGAATTGGTTTTGTCCCATGGTCTGTAGCCAGGTGAAATGGTACACCACTAAAACATCGGTACATCAAAAAAGATCTGACACAAGAGACATATGCAATTATCTTTTTTTTAAAGGGTGTCAATTTGAAGCATGGAGAAGTGACTCTCTTGACATCATATCACCTCTGGCAGAACTAGAATGAGAATTCAAGGTTTCTGAACCTTAATTCAATGCTCTATCATCTGTTGCATACCAGTGCCATCCATGACAACTATCTAAAACATAATTTAATGTAAATATTTGATTAATCTCACTTTTATTATATCTTTAAAGTTTCTTTTTCCTCCTTAACCTTTTTTTTTTTCTCTCACTCTCTCAAGAGAATTCTTACTCTTTGAAAGGAAGGTGGAAGATAAACAACAAATGGAAGATAAATTTTGATTTCACATAGACAAAACTACCCTTCTTATTGGATAGAGTTTTGCAAGGGGGATGGCCTTGCTTTTTCCATATAACTGTTTAGACTACGATAGCAAGCTTATTTTAAACCTTCACGCATAATAATCTAAATAAATCTAAAACTGTATATATACAACAATGCACTATTACTACACAGACCTGAATAACGTTTATGTTTGAAATAGTGAAGGAACTTGATAAACTGTATACCACAATGAGCATATATTAAAACAATCTACCTTGTGGAAACTGTTGAACAAAAATAAATACATCTAGTCAGTTTTTTGTTAGTATTTGTCTGTAAATCTGTAAAGATTTTACTATTAGATCTTGGAAGGTTTACTCAGAAAATATTGAGCTAAATATTAGGGTATTATTTCTTGAGGTATGAAGGACATTATCACTTATTTTCAGGAAAAGCAGTTAACAACAGAAACAGTACCAATTCACTTTTTCACCCATAACAAGATCTGACTGTGTAATGCAAACTATTTAGATTCTTCCAGCTAGAGACGTTTTTTTTTTTTTTTCCCTTCCTTCCCAGGAACAATAATGCTCCTAAGAGCCTTGTGGATGACCAAATAGTCAGCTAACAGCATTACTGATTAAAATCAAATTCTGTTAAGTAATGCCAAAGACCACTCAATCATTTCTTATGTTTGGATATCATCTTCTAAATTTCTCTTTTATTATAATCAAGTACGTGCAGAGAAGTTCCTGCAGAACTTGTTATGCAGACTCAGAGTCACCTAGAATGCTACAAAAAAGAAAGAGGAAAAAGTCTGGCAATTAATCTTCTCAAGTCTGTTGGTCTGAAAACTTCTATTCCTTTCAAATAAATGCTAGCACAACACTGTACATTTTGCTTCTTTTCAGCATTCATCAGCTTTCTCAGGTATGTGAGTTATGTGTTAGAGATCACTGTGAGAGATGTGGGGCTATTATCACATCTTTTCTTTATCAGCCCAAGTGACAAACACAAATCTGCTGGATTTAAACTATGCACCTGGTTTTGGATAATTATCACATATTTGCACTATATATTAGTGGACTCTATGATCCTAGTCAAAAGGAATAAGGAAAAAAGAGAACTCTTCCTTTCATGGAATTTCTCATTTAAAAGCTATAAAAAACCACATTTGCTCCCAGTGATAAACCAGCAAGGCAGATACATATACTCATTCAAATATAAATATTGTACTATAGCAAGTAGAATCTAGATTAGTCTCACAGACGCTATCCATATACTTCTTCTAGATATGTTTGCCATAAAAAACAACCAACAAATCTTCCTGAATGCATGTATGGTAAGGATAAGTCTCTTATAAACATTTTAAAAAATAAATATGGAGAATTTTTTACATCCAAAATCTTAACTATTCTATATGGCAAGTTGAGCTAATCAGAAGGTAATTGTTAATTTTTCTGAGGAATAAAATTTAAAAAAAATAAAAAGGGAGGAGAGGAGAGGAGAGGAGAGGAGAGGAGAGGAGAGGAGAGGAGAGGAGAGGAGGGGAGGGGAGGGGAGGGGAGGGGAGAGGAGAGGAGAGGAAAGGAGAGGAGAGGAGAGGAGAGAAGAGAGGAGAGGAGAGGAGAGGAGAGGAGAGGAGAGGAGAGGAGAGGAGAGGAGAGGAGAGGAGAGGAGAGGAGAGGAGAGGAGAGGAGAGGAGAGGAGAGGAGAGGAGAGGAGAGGAGAGGAGGGGAGAGGAGGGGAAGGGAGGGGAGGGGAGGGGAGGGGAGGGGAGGGAAGGGGAGGGGAGGGGAGGGGAGGGGAGGGGAGGGGGGGGGAGGGGAGGGGGGGGGAGGGGAGAGGGGGAGAGGGGAGGGGAGGGGAAGGGAGGGGAGGGGAGGGGAGGGGAGTGATTTCATTGTCTGCTCATCCAGTCCAAACATCAATAGCTTCTCTACAAGGATCTTGCAGGAGACAGTGTCAAAAGCTATCCTGCAGTCAGAGTAGACAATATCCACTGCTCTCACCTCATCTGCCAAACCAGTCATTTCATAACAGAAGGTGATCAGCAGGCTAGTCAAGCATATCTTCCCCTTCATAATCTATGCTGACTACTTCTGATGACTTTCTTGTCCTCCTTGTGCTTCCTACTAGCCTGTAGGTCCATGGATCCTTCTTCTTGCCCTTCTTGAGGTAAGAGTGCCATTGGCCTTCCTCCAGTCCTCAAGAACCTTTTCCAGTCACTATGTTTTTTCAAAGACTATTGAGTGGCCTTGCAATGACACCAACCAGCTCCCTCAGTACTCATGATTGCATCCCATCATGGCCCATGGATTTATGTATGTCCAGCTTCCTTATGTATTCCCTGACCCAATCCTCTTCCACCAAGGGTACATTCTTCCTTGCTCCAGACTTTTCCCCTAGTATCTGGGACCTGGTATTCCTGAAAGCTGATCATGAGGCAAAGAAAGCATTTAAGACCCCAGCCTTTTCCACGTTCTGTGCCACTGGGCCCCCTGTCCCATTCAGTAGTGGACTTAAATTCTCCTTAGTTTTCCTTTGTCGCCTGTGTATTTATAGAGGCCCTTCTTGCTTCTTTTGACATTCCTGGCCAGAATAAATTCAGTTTGGGTGTTGGCTGTCCTAACAGCATCTCTGCATGTTCAGAAAGTGTCTCTGTATTCCTTCCAAGTTACCTGTTTCTGCTTCCACCCTCCGTAGGCTTCCTTTTTGCATTTGAGTTTTGTCAGGAGCAACTTGTTTATCCATGCAGGCCTCTTGGCATTTTTATCTGACTTCTTGCTCAATGGGATGGACTGTTCTTCAGCTGAGGAGATGACTGATATTAACCAGGTTTCTGGCCTCTTTTCCCTTCAGGGCATGATCCCATGGAACTCTACCAAGATGATCCTTGAAGAGGCCAAAATCTGCTCTCTTGAAACCCAGCACTATGATCATGTTTTGTGTCCTTCTCCCTCCTCTCAGGATCCTGAACTCCATCACCTTATGGGCTTCAGTCTTCACAGTCCCAATGAGTCCTCCTTGTTTGTGCATCTGCGGTACAGCAGAAGCCAACGTCTCCTCATTGGTTCCTCTATTGCTTGGGTCAGGAAATTGTCAGTGGTGCCCTCCAGGAATCTCCTGGATTGCTTGTGCCCTGCTGTGCTGTCCCTCCAGCAGATATCGGGGTGGCTGAAGTCCCCCATGAAGACCAGAGCCTCTGAACATGAGGCTGCTTCTACCTGTATGGAGAAGACCTTATCCACTTGTTCATTTAACATCCCTAAAGCAAGATCTTACCAGATCTCATTTTCCATCCATAGATCTATTGCTCTTGTCCTGCTGCTTCTCAGTTTATAAAGTCCTACACACTTTGTCTGTGATATACTCCTTATTTCTCTATTCCTCACCATTCCAACTGCCAGTTTTCAGATTAAGTGTAAAGATCTTCATTCTTCACTGAGATTAATCTCAGTAAAGATGATGCTTTAACATACTTCCTATCTTTGAAAGACTTAAATCAGTTCAGCTACTTCCATGAAGCACAAATCTCACTGCATCCTTAATTGCAGATTACTGTCAGAAAATACATGAGACAGGCTCAACGTAACTCCTGACATTTTCATTCTTTACACATTTTTATTGGTTAAAGTGAAAAAAAAAAAATTAACACAAAAACTTTTGGAATGATGTAAACATACTTCCAAAATGACTATGTGAATAAAACATCCCAATTAATTACTCATTAACAAGACAGACTGTAAGATTATAAAGCATAGAGACCAAATGACAATTCATGTTAACAAAATAAATTATTTAATGAAGCAGTATCCTACAAAGCCCTAGCAGTATTATAAAATACTAGTGTTTCTGATTTTACTTATTGACAGAAAAGCTTTTTCGCAGCGAAATTTTCTTCATTTCTTACCAGCTCCTCATTATCTTGTTTTGGGGATAAAATATCCTATTCATTTGTAAACAACTGCTTTTTCTTACACTTTGTTCAGCAGGTATACTTTACTTGCATAAGTGTGTTTATACAGCAAATAATATTTTATGTACATTTTTAAAGGAGTATCTCTTTCTCAGCTCTCAAAAGAAAAATATAGTTTTCCCACCTCAGCATAAGAAAGTTCATCTACAACTACATGATTAGAATCTAAACATTTATAACCATAGGAAAAAAAAGAAAAAATACTCCATTGTACAGGAAGGTGTTACAATAATGAGCTATTACCTGGTTGGAAATATTATTTGCAGCAATATCTAGAGCTGTACATAAACATAGTTTCACACACAAAACTTAAGTGCTCCATATTGTTACCACACATTATAAAATGTATTTCATTTGAGAATAACAAATCTAAAGAAAAAATGCACCCCTTTATCCTTGAAATTGGAGAGTTTACAATCAAGTCACTGACAACTGTGTTTGTAATCACACTTATCCCAGAAAAGCCTTGATCACTTCAATGATTCATGTCCTAAATAGTACAAAAAATAATGAGAAAATCTGACAACATCTCGGATTGCTGCATTAATCTGCATAAATCAGATTAAGTATTATCGACATGTCAAATATGCCTTCAAAACATACTAGGTTAGGTGGTGGCTATATAAATGTACTTCTAAGAGGGCCAGTGAAATTTAATATACATCATATAGTAAAATAAAAAGTAGCACAGTCAGAAAGACTGAGAACATCGAATCTTCCTATGAATCTGAGAATACAAATAATCACATTGCACATATCTGGATACACAAGATAATTTCCTGTAAATGAAAAAGAGAAAATAATAAACTACTTTTGTGGTGTGTTAAAGATATATTGCCTGTAGTGTTAAGTACAATTCTTTTGTGCAACATACATTAACACTGAAAATACTGTAATTAAGTGCTATCTAAAGAAACTTACCACTTAGTCTTCTCCTTGTATTCCTACGGCTCAGATTTAAAGTGAAAACAGGATCTTTATACTTTTGCTAAATCACTGATAAACTGCTGCACTAGGGAAAAGAACACAAGTAAAAATGTGATAATTTCCCTAAAAATATAAGGCATCTCTCCCTTTATATAAGAGGTTTTTTTAAAGCAATAAGAGAAAAAATATTGCTCCATTACTGGAGGCTTTTTTCCTTTGTTCTACTTATTACCCCAGAAAGACTGAGAAAGAAGTCTGTGTGTCAGGGAATTCAGTAGGTAAACAACATTATGGACTTGAAATCTGTCTTTTCCACACAACAAAAGATGTTCAAGATGGGGTGGAGTTTTATAAAATCTCCTTACAGTACTGTAACTCATATATTTGAATAAAGGAAGTTAAATTATTTTGTATTAATTCCTTACATAAATCCTTTCATGACACTTCTAGAAAATGTGACAATTAATTTCAGAGTCACAGAAGTGTAGAGGTTGAAAGGCAGCTGGGGAGATGGTCTAGTCTGGCTGCCTCAAAACACTTTTGATCATACACTTTTATCAGTAAAAAATGTTTGAGCAGGCACTCCCAGTATATATATATTTGTTTATCATGACTACCTGTACGTTATTGATACTGTACAGAAATTATTGATAAACATTACGGAGACATGACTCCTAATGCATTCTGCAGTCAATGTCTTTTCTCTGGAAAAGAAAAAAAACACTACTGTCTGTATCTCAATAGTCAATGATTACCCAGATTCTTAAATAACTTGTAGCCTGTGGCAGTTAAAGTTATGAACAGTTCCATGTGTGCAGTTAATCTACAAGCAAACTCTTGGGTAACCTGTTAAAGCAGAGGTGAGGTTCAGATCAAGATTAAAGTTGATAATGAACAAGCAAGCTATAGTACATATTTCCATTTTTCCAGCTAAAACATGGCAACCGAAGTTTTTAAACAGAAATATATATGTAGAAAGAGATTGAACTTAAAAACAAACAAACAAATAAATAAAAACACAACCCCCAAAAACCTAGAAATGACCACCATCTTGTGTTTTCCTATTATTCCTACCATTCCTATCTTTCTTTGAGATCTGTTTGCTAGGGTCTGGTTTTCAGGTGTATTTGCTTATCAGAGGGTTAGCTACAGGATATCAAAAACCTTCCAAAAAAAGTTCAAGAAAAATCCCCACTGTCATAGTCTCAATGATGCATACAAACATTGACAAAAATTTTGAAATGTATCCATACACACACTGCAAGATAGGAAAGCAAACAAATGTATAGAAGAGAGACATAGGAAGAACAGTATCAACAATGGATTAGACTGATTCTTGTCCAAATTCAGAGTATAATGCTTGATTAATTTCCAATAAATATATCAATTTTATAAATTAAGAGTATTACTTTTTCATTTGTCAGTCAACTGCTTCTGACAAAATAGTATACTGCTTGTCACTTCTACTTTGACCTATCTCAACTTCTGACTGGTTTAGCTCCCTAAGACTTCCTAAGGATTCTCAATATTTCAACTTCCATTTCATGCTGTTCTACTTCTTTGTTTGCATACATCAGTTGTGCTACTTTTTCTTGATATTGAAGCCACTTTAACTTAAGAACAGAAAAAAATACAACTGAGACGCCAAGACCTTATCCAAAATAATGCCAAAAAATTTGCCTACTGCTGGGAAAAAAAGAAAAAAGAAAACAAAAACAAACACAAACACAAACAAACAAACCCACTTTGTAATACTTCCCAGCATATATGGACATGTACACTGTATAATGGTTCATAAATGAAACGTATTGAATTTTTAGAAATCTGTAGCTGACCACAGTTGCTTTATTTTCTAGGATAAAACATTCAGAGACAAAGACTTAGGTATTATTTAAAGAGATTCCTACTTCATTTATACTAATAAAGTTTATTTATACTAACAAATATGTTTTTGTATTTGAAATGTAAGCAATAGACAGAGACCATTTGGAGAAGGGAATGGGAATTAAAACAAACAAACAAAAAACAAACAAACCAAAACTAAGAAAACAACAACAAGAAACCCACACACAAAACAACACTACAACACTGTGACATATTTGACACTTGTGAAAATTGTCAAAGGTCACTGCCACAGTTTATCACAGCATGTGATTCCAGACACTGACAAAGAAAGAATAGTCTTTTCAGCAGAAACATTATAGAACTATCTGGGTATAACTATTATCTTGTGCTTTCCTACCAATCCTGTGCACAGTCTGCTATTTCCTCCTAAGGTCTAACATTGTATATGTACATGAAACAAAACCATACCTCCCTTGTGATAAAGTTGGCACTTTTGGTCAATGCAGGTAGGGAAATTATAACCGGGCTTATTTTATATATATATCTTTAGTTTCTAAAGCTAGAGCATAGAACCAACTTTTAAAAGAAGGAAAAGCAATACAGCCTATACATGTGTGAAAGGTACTTAAACCATGTTTCTTGTTGTCTTAGTGCTTAATACTATTAGACTACAGTGTAGAACTGTTACACTCTGGTTAGAGCAAACAGAAAAAGTAATAATTACCATGAACAACTGAGAATATAAATAAAATTAAACTTGACTGAAAGTAAAATCTGAAGAAAACTGGCCCATTATCTGCAAAGTTGAACAATGGTTGTTGACTACCATACTGTTCATTTTTCTTAGTATTAAAAAAATGAGTGATTTTGTAAAATAAATGGTCCATAATTCCTATCTCCACCATCTATTACTGCAATTTTCAGCTCCTGTAGTTTCCAAATGGTTAACAATATGTCAGAATGGCATTTGTAATGACAGAATTGAATAAAATTTGTTTTGAGGCTCTAAGTGCAGTCAGCTAATAATTTTTAGACCTTGTACACTCATACTTCATTCACTATGTTTATTTTGCATGTGTGACTTACTAAATAACAGAATTTTTCAGAGCCACATCCACTTTAGGATTAAATGAACTGTACCCTAAAATAGCCCATTCCACTAAATTAAGTGAAATGAGTTTCATTATTTGTATCCAAAGTTGCATTTGAAGCCTGAGCTGTATTCATGCAGGCAAAGAACTTGCAGACAGAAGGAAAGAGAAAATGAATATTTCTAGTCAGTTAAAAGTGACTGAGAAATACTGCTGTTATGGTGTAAGATAGTAAATGGCTTTACTAAATGTTAATACATTCTATTTTTCAGCTAATTGTTACCCGCCCACATCCACAAGATCAAGGTTATGCAACCCATGTCCTTTCTGAGCTAAGGCATAAAAACATTCACTGTCCTTCAGACAGCAGACCCTTATTAACAGAAATAGGTTACTGCATCTATGACTTCCAAAGTTGGCAAGATTCACTACAGATACTTGAGTTTGCAGGCTCTTTTCCTGCTGGGGGACTTCAGCCACCATGACATCCACCGCAAAAATACCATGGTGAATTGTCCAAGAGTCTCCTGGAAGGCATTGGAGATAAATTCTTAAGCCAGGTAATAAAGAGCCCTTCCAGAGGGGATGTGATACTGGACCTGCTAGCCCCCAATGCAAGTGAGCTATCAGCGATGTCAAGACTGGAGGCAGTCTGGGCTGCAATGATCATTCACTCACGAAGTTCACAGTCGTGAGGGTTGTGGGACAGGAAAAGAGTAAAGTCAGGACTCTGAATTTAAAAAAAAAAATTCCAGCTCTTCAAGGAGTTGGTCAGTATGACCCTCTGGGAGACCACCCTCAGGGACAAGGGAACAGAACAGAGCTGGCATATCATTAAGGACACTTTCCACAGAGCAGAAAAGATCTCTATTCTCAGGTGTAAGAAATCAGGAAGAGAAGACGAGAGGTCAGCATGGCCGAGTTGAGACCTCCTGTTCAAACTGAAGGGCAAAAAGGAAATGCACAGACAGTGGAAGCAACAATAGGTATTCTGGAAAGAATATAGGGACACTGCCCAGTTTTGCAGGGATGGGGTTAGGAAGGCCACGGCGCCGCTGAAACTAAACTTGGCAAAGGATATGAAAAAAATAATGGCTTCTACAGGTATGTCAACCAGAAAACCAAAAAGTCAAACAAAACATGCTCCCCTGATGAATGAGACTGAGAAACTGGTAAAAAAGGACTAGGAGAATGCTGAAGTACTCAATGGCTTATTTGCCTCTGTTTTCACTGTCAAGCTCTCTTTCCACACTTCTTGAGTGGATGAATAGCAAGGCAGGGACTAGGGGAGTAACTCCATTGTCAGAGAAGACCAGGTTTGTGACCACTTGAGGAACCTGAACATATATAAATCTATGAGACCTGATGAGATTAATCCCAGAGTCCTGAGGTAACTGGCTGATATAGCTGTCAAGCCACTGTCAAGCCACTGCTTCAAAAGGGAAGCATCACACCCATTTTAAAACAGGGTAGAAAGGGAACCCCAGGAACTACCAACCTGTCAGTCTCATCTCTGTGCCTGGGAAGATCATGGAACAGATCTTCCTAGAAGCTATGCTAAGTCACATGGAGGACTGGGAGGTGATCTGGGACAGCCTGCATGACTTCACCATGGGCAAGTCCTGCCTGACCAGCCTAGTGGCCTTCTATGATGGAGTGACTGTATCAGTGGACAAGGGAGGAACTATGGTTCCCCCATAACATCCTTCTCTCTTATCTGGAGATGTATGGATTTGATGGATGGACTGCTCAATGGAAGAGGAATTGGCTGGATAATCACATCCAAAGAGTACTGGTCACCAGCTAAATGTCCAGATGGAGATCTGTGACAAATGTTGTCCGTTAAGGGTCTCTACTGGGATCAGTACTGTTTAATATCTTCATCAGTGACACAGACAGCACCCTCAGCAAGTCTGCAGATGACACCAAGCTTTGTGGCTGACAGAAATAAGAGACAGGATACCATCCAGAGGGACCTGGACAAGCTCAAGTGGGCTCATGTGAACCTCATGAGGTTCAATAAGGCCAAGTGCAAGGTACTTCACCAGGGTCAGGGTAATCCCCAGGATCAATATGGGCTAGGGGATGAAAGGATGGAGATAAGCTCTTTGGAGAAGGAATTGGTGGTACTGTTGGATGAAAAGCTGAACATGAGCTGGCATTGTGCTCTTGCAGCCCAGGAGGCCAATTGTATCTTGGACTGCATTAAAAGAAGCATGGCCAGCAGATTGAGGGAAGTGATTCTGCTCCTCTGCTCTGCTCAGGTGAGGCCCCACCTGGAGTACTGCATCCAGCTTTGGAGTCCGCAATACAGGAAAGTTATGGACCTGTTAGGAAGAAACCAGAGGAGCACCACAAAAAAAGATCAGAAGGATGGAACACCTCTCCTATGAGAAAAGGCTGAGAGAGTTGGGGTTGTTCAGCCTGGAGAAGAGAAGGTTCCAGGGCAACCTTATTATAACACTTCAGTACTTAAAGGGGGCTTATAAGAAAGATGGGGATGAATTTTTAGCATGATCTGTTGTGATATTACAAGGGGTAAGGTTTTAAAACAAAAAGAGGGTAGTATTAAACTAGATCTGAGGAAGACATTTTTTACAATGAGGGTGGTAAACCACTGGAACAGGTTGCCCGCAGAGGTGGTAGATGCCCCATCCCTGGAAACATTAGAGTCCAGGTTGGATGGGGCTCTGAGCAACCTGATCTAGTTGAAGATGTCCCTGCTCATTGCTTGGGGATTGGATTAGATGACCTTTGAAGTTACCTTTCAACTCAAACTATTCTATGACTCTAAAATACTTATGTCCTATTCTCTGACAGAACCAGAAAGCACCTTAGGGATAAGTGTCCATAAAAATCGTGATTAAGTAAAGAGTCTTGCAGAAAACTAGTATATAAAATTTCAGTCTGTGATTTCTGAATGTAAACAAGCACATAACTTAAAAAAATGTTTTAATTACTTTATGAGTCTTTATTTTATTTGCTGAGAATTAGTTCAACTGCTATAAACATGGCATTAATGTGCCTGAAACAGGTTATAATTTTCTGTAAATCAGTCCTGCATTCTGTATCAATTAGTTCAAGAATATTGACTAGATCAGGATAACTGTCTTTACTTATAAAGTAAACTAGAAAAGTATTTTACATAGATGCTGTGAATGTCATGAGACCATGAAGAATCCCAGGAAATAAAATAAGTATTGATCCTAGATCATCACTTTTCAGAAAAGCAACCATAAATGAGCATCTATTCAGGTTCTTCAATCAAAGCCAGATAAATAAGATTTCCTTAGTAGCTGTTTATTTCTGGGGTGACTGAAATAAAAGTTTTTTCTGAGAGTGATAGTACTTGGCCTCTTCTTTGTAAGTCATTCCCAGAAGAAAGGAAGTAGAGAAAGAATTGAGTATTGACATGCAGTGACACTATTTATCCAAACTAGAGTGTTTCAGTCCTACAAACACATGGCAACCTAATTTTAGAAGTGATAGCTGAAGAAAGAAACAGAAATAATCTCACAACATGGCTCTAATTTTCAGTCTGGCAATTACACCAAAACCACTTTTATCAGTTCAGTAGCAAGTTTTGCCAAGGTTTTGTGCAATGCAGACTATACTGAATTTACTAGGTGTGTCAAGACACTCCAGAAACACTACCTTTTGCTGCCTCCTTTTGCTTCACAGATGCGGGATTCAATCATATCAATTTAGATTGTGAGATAATGAGTCATCCTGATAGCCTTAGGTTTGTTATCTCCTAACTTTTCTAATATCCTTTTGTCACAGAAAGCTGGCTGTTTACATGACATGATAAAACAGCAATTAATATTAAGACTACTATCCTTACCTACCACAGAAGCCAACACAAAAAGAATATGACTATAGCTAAGCCATGAAGTGAAACCGATTTTTGTTTTAAAATAACGGACCAAACAACAGCAACAAAACTGACTGCTGTTTACAGTTATCTCTATCACAACTCTCCATGGCACAAACAGGGGTTGCAAAGAAATCTATCTGGGAATGCGTGAATGCAAACACTCTGTGTGTGTTTGCATGTGTATGTATGCACATGCATGTGCTTATGTGTAACCATGCAATAGAGCAAGAGAAACAACAACATAGGAATAAAACAGCAAGGTCTGTATTACAGTATGCACACATCGGAATACAGTAATTTCATTTTGAACAGTATAATTCTTTGTAAGAGGAAGTGCAAATCTTTACACAGATAATTCAGATCAGTCATTACTCAAAAGCTGTCAAAATATCAGCATCAGTAGCTCAGCTCTGCTGCATTTAGCTGTAATGTTTGAAAATGTTTCTGCTATCTCTGACCCTCTCATGTTTTGGTGTCTACCCCCACAACAGAATTTGAAGGAAGAAATACATGCCTATGTTTGACTCCTCTAATTCACAATTTAATTGTTAGTGATGTTGGCGAGAATTTGAACTTTTATGCTACTTTGTGACCTTAAAGGATTCAGGCAAAAGTGCTAATTCCTCTCAGGCCACCTGTACTGCAGATAAAGGCACTAGCATATTGAGCTAACACAGATTCATTGAATCACCTTTGCACACTTCACACTTGCAGTATTTCTCCTAACCCTACAAAACATCCACCATCACTGTTACAGTGGAGATCATATTTTATGTTTAGGTCAGCTTTACAGGGGTCAGAATATTCTGTGATACCAGAAAGTACATGTCATAATTGTGATTACTGGAAGAGTCCCCTAAAAGAGGAAAGAACAACACAGTAAGGGAACTCACATTTTTATTTTTTTTTTAAACAGACATAACAGTGAATTTGATACATTGTAATTTTACAAGTGCTGAACACTATGGACCATGGGCCCCTGACTGAGAGCTTAGCTACTACAACAATAAAAGTAAATACTCACTTGGAAGTACATCTCACTGATCTGCAGTTAGCAATTGGCCTTTTAGATTAATTATTAAGTATCTATTAATAAATACTCTCATATGAGTATGAAATGGAGAATACAACAGAGCTAAAAGCACCACAATAAATTTAAAGTTCACAACTAAGTATTACAGATATAACTACATCCAATATATGAAATGATAACAAAATTGAGAGTTTTCACTAATGAAATGCCATTCCAAAATTGAAATATAACTCCTAACATCAAGCATCAGGAAGCAAAAGATGAAATTAATCTATTACAGAAGTATCACCTGTTGCGTTGGACTGCCAGAAGATGGACAACTTTCCTGGAAATCTAAGAAACCTACAAAATCTAACCTATCATCTCATAATAAAGCAGAATCAGTGACCTTTTTTAACATCTGCTACTTTTCAATATCACACATGCCATAATGTAAGTCTGCACCTCAGGCTACGGGGCAACTGTGAAAAAGTTGAAAAAAACATATACAGACTGTTCTGATGGGAAAAATACATCATAACACCTTTCTGTGTTGTGTGATGAGTATCATAATCTCCATTTATCAGCCAAAAAAATTCCTTCTTGAAGATGAAGTAATAATTTTATTTTCAGAAGGAGAAAGAAAGGCCTTCTTTGAGGTTCAAAGAAGTCACATTTTGACAGTAGTCTTTATTTCAGCCAAGAAATTGAGAAACTACTAATTCAATTAATGAAGTTTGAAATCAACCTTACTTTAAGTATTTGCCCAAAGTACAGTTTATAGTTAGTTTACAGAGAGTGATTCAGAACTTGGTTACAAAAGAGAAGTGAGACAGTAATGTCTACTATAATTACAAGACATATTGGGGTATGTCCTTTTTAAAATTTATTTTTATTTGTCTGTTATATACAGATATTATGCTGCTGGTTTTGTTTTTTGTTGTTTGTTTGTTTGTTTAACATCCATTGCTGGATTCAACAGAAATAATCCATGTTGATCTTCCTTGTTCACTTCATTCTCTTTCTAAGAGTAAATTGTAACATAAGAGGGATGTTTGCCTTTTGTCTTATTTCCACTCATGTTTTTTTCTTCCTCTACTCTGGCTAATTTTGGTAGTTTTTAACTGCTATACTTTAAAAGCTGAATAAACAGTAGAAAAACTCATAGGAAATTTAAATTTATATAATTCATAAATGTTGGTTTTATAAAGATGTTTAAGTTATTTTTGGTTTTGACATGATTAGGGACAAAGCTGGATGAAATATATGACGTTCAAAAACTTTTCTCTGACAGAAAAGGTAATAATTTCTTATTTTTTTTTTTTGAGAGTTTGGAAAAAGGTAAGAGAACAATGTATATTCAGACATCTAATTAAAAAAATACATTTGCAGTAGAACTGAAAGTTATGTATGGGAGCACACAGAGTTGGATCATCAGAAATGTGCTTTTTGAGTAACACGATTATGTCAGACCCATAAGATGAAAGGAGTACCATCTGCAATTATAACTGTATATTTATGATATTTTTCAGGATAAAACTGTTTGCAGGTAAAAAATAATGCTTTGTTCAACAATTGTAGTGGAAATCTGCTTTCAAAACTGTGTCCTGCTTGACTGCATTGTGCTGATAACCTTGCTACACTCCAGCTGAGTTTAACCATCGAGGACTAGGAAAGAATAGGAAGGAATAGTTGAATGTAGTATTTTCAACAGATTTATTTTTACAAAAATTATACAAAGAAAATAATTGCTATTATTCATTAATTCATTGCATAGTACTACTGTTTTAAAAGTGCTATTTAAATCCATACTCTCAAATGCTTAGTCCTGTACCTGATTTTATATTTGTTCTTGATTTCTGTCCTTTCAAGTTAATTCCTCATTCTGTAATTTTACAGAACTCAAAAATCAATACAATATTTTTCAAGTAGCTTCCTCAGTATTGTCTTCCATTTGCTCAGATATTTTCCTGTATCATTTCCCATTCTAACATTACATGCTACAAAAGCAAAAAATCTCACATACTGTCTTTATATGCATTAACTCAGCAACAAATTTATCCAGTGTTGCCTCTCAGCTGTATAATGACCATATTAGTTTCCTCGTTTTCTATTCATTTCTGCTTAAATGGTCAAATTTACACTAAATTAGTGATAGTGACATATAGGATCACAAAAAGTGCCATGCTGAAGTAAGTTTCCATCCATTCTTTCCATGTGTCTGGTTCTTGCCAGTGATGTATCATAAATACAATGTTAATCTGTAATAGCTGCTAGGTTGGGGCTCTGCAACCATTTTTGTTACTGATCACAGATGCTAAAAAGGTCTCAAGTAGTTCAGTTGCCATGTTATATTCAGGTATTTTTTCCTAAGAATGTAGTTCTCTTGTCACAGCAGGAACTTTTAATTCAGATGTTGTAGTACACTATGCCCCCTCTCTTGTGACAGTACTGCTTTGATTCCTTAATCAGAAAGTAAAGTATTCTGCATGAATTCTTTAATGACATTCAGGGTTTAAAGAAATGCTATTTTTAAAGATACGCTTTCTTAGAGCCATATCACACAGCAACTTAAAATAACTGTAATGGTTTAAGTTCCTTTACACTATGAACTCTGGGTAAGTTCTTACTGCCAAAATCCTTCTAGGGTTTAGGAGGACTTCACCAAAAGTCCTTAATCTTCCAAATTCTGAATTGTCCACTAATATTTTATTATTTTATTTTATTTTATTTTATTTTATTATTATTTTTATTATTTATATTTTTAAATCTGGATAGTCAGTTCAATGTTCTACAACTCCAGTAAATTTACCTTCATGTAGATTTTAAAATCACAAGATTGTTTAGAACTTCATGCCATTATCAGGGTGTGCAGTTCTGCAAGTATGGTGGGGTATTCTGCTTGTATCTCTGATAAACTTTTCTAAGAACTCCAAATGGAGGATGTGATCCAGACAGAAGGTACCAAAATTGTCAAGAGCCAACAACCTAGATTTGCACTCTTAAAGGGAACTTGCACACTTTCTTTTGAAAGTTATAGCTGGATAAAATTTCTTCAGACCTTTGATTTACAGTTTGAGGAATCAAGTTTAAACATTACCTTCAGTATATGAAGAGCAATGCAAATTAGATAGGACTAATACAGACAGGCTAAGCCATTCACTAAGACATTTTTAGTGACACATACCTGTAATTGTAATGCCTTTTTTTAACACGGTCCATAACTATTTAGAGGTCCCCAGGAAATACTGTAACCTCCAGGAGAAATAATATGGTCCACTTCTTGAAGTGGTTCTGCTGGCATATTTTTATGCCACAGCACACTACTGTAATTTCCCACATTTTATCCAGGATCCTTGTGATTGTTACCACATCTGCTGTGGCCCAGCACTGCTCTGAGTAAGGTTTTTGCCATGAATAATGGGGTCAGGAGGAATGAAGTATCTTCTTATCTGTCATTCCCATGAGAACTGTGCAATATCTCTTCACTTTATTTCTGGAATTGATCTAGACCAGGCTAAGGAGTGACAGAATTGTTATTACCTGTTGCATCAATACTACAAGTTCATGCTTGCCTCGCTTTAAGCACTCCATCAGGGTGTTGTTAATGTAAAGGCCTATTATTAAATATCTTGTGTACAGAGGATAGAACTTGCCTTCACAAGAATCACTGTTCAAATTCAGAATCTACTAGCCCAGAATTCACACTTTTCCTGCTGAAACTAGGAACTCACACTTAAAATGCATTAAATTATAAGATAATGGTCACATGTTTGGCCAGACTGCACCAGAAGAAAACATTTTTTGCATCTGTGACCCTTTTACCTGGAGGTGAAGTAACCGCTATTTTCTCCATCAAATTTACTCTCTTTCAGTTATGGTGTTGCTAGATTTTGATGCATTGGGACTTCAGATGAAGAGAGAAAGTAAAAAAAAAAAAAATCACTGACCCTAAAGAAACAGAACAAAATCACAGGGCTTTCAGCCAAACTCTTGAGAGTCCATAAAGCTTCCTTAGTTTTTCCTGATGGCCTCTACCACAAGTCAGTTTTTAGGAAGTTTTCCACTAGGTGTCACATCTTACTTTACATTCATGGACAACAGGCCTATGCCTTCAAAAGAGTCAACAAAATTGCTCTAAAGTGACTAGTATACTACTTGCCTACTTCACAGCAGAATATACACTTTCTAATTCTTAAACAAATGGACTTCTTAGGGCAAGAATCTGCAGCAGCATCTACTTAAGCCATCAATACTCTTTGGCTGACTCCTGCAAATTGTGTGTTCTTTTCACAAAATAAGAGAAGTAAAGACAGTTAGAGGGCTCTTACACTTTAGTAAATAACTGCCTACCCAATGAGCTAGGCAATGGCTCAAAGCAAGCAATTACTGAGAGGCAGAGGCTAGGGAATGTGTAGTATGTGAGAGCACACATGGAGTTGGGTGCTAGTGCAAGATCGGGCAACTCATTACTAGTTTATGTCAGTAAAGTCAGGTGTGGGATTTGGAAATACAACTCATTTTGCTATCATGAGTGAGGTGATAGCAGAATGTAGGGACTGTGGGTGTTGGAGACATAGCTCTGCCTATTGATGCCCCAACCTTGCTGAGTCAGGTACTGCTATGTTTACCAAGTGTCAGCAGTGCCTGTTGCTAATTGCATTACCTGAAATACAGAAAGTGTTACCCAGCCCACCACAAATGGCTGAACATAAATTACTGTTCAAGAAGAAATGACAAACCAGCTTTTAAAATTCATTGTTCCAGAAACCTATTATACATTACGTAGATTTTAATCATAACAGTTTTCCATTCTCCATATTTCACGTTTTTTTGTGGTTATAAATTCAAAATATACAGGAACTTTGATAAAGTAAGCCAGGTCAAGTTTACTTTTTTTTTTTTTTTTTTTTCCCCTTTTTTTCTGTTAGGTTCTCCAACACTTCATAGCTTACAAAAAAGTGACCTGAATTTCAGGATATTTCCACATTCATTGAGCTGTAATATTTTTAGACCAGTGGGTTTATTACTTTACTTCCATAAATGATTTCCTAATACCCAAAGAGGCCATAGAAAAAGTATGCAACTGCTACAGACGGTGTTAGTCTACAAACCCTTCCCTTTTATTGCCTTAAAAACAGATAGTAAATGGACTTGCCTATACCAGTACTCTGAGACCACCCTCTGTGGATAAAATTAACTGTGCATAGTCTTAGTACTATTTCACCTACTTGCTTTTGTGCTTTGAAACTAAATGTTTTTCAACTCTCATTTTTAGTTAACTAAATAATCAGTCTGTCTAGTTAATCCTGAACACATTCATTTACTGTTTTGATCTTCACTATACATCACTGTATATCACAAGAATATATATGTACTCTTGAGCAAAAAATTTTATTGATTTTGCTCTCCGACCCCATTTTGATGTTAATGCTAACATGTAGCCCTCACATTGACCTTGTACGCAGTGGTGTAATCAGGAATAAATTCTTGTAATAATAAATGTTCATCAAACCTGATGTTTTCCTATTCAGACAGAAAACTTCCTGAATGCAGATGATTGAGTAGTGAAAAAATAATATACAGAACCTGCAGACTAAAATACTAATTGATCAGAAAAGACAGAGGGGACCTTGAATATCCAAGCAACTTGGTGGAGTTGAAGCAAGGAGGAGAAGAAACATAACAAAAGTGACTGAAGTTTTAATTATCATATGTCAAAGGACATTTGAAAGTGGACAGGGAAAAAATCCATAAGAATAAAGATTTTTTTCAAAGTCTTGCATATCTCCAGACAGCAAGTAGTGGAATAGTCTCATGGGATTGGAAATGTGGTCAAGATGTTCTGGAAGATCACAGATATTCTCTGGGAGACAGAAGAGGAAGGACATGATCAACAAACGGAAAAATGAAAAATGTATAATGAAGTCTGCATCTGTTACATCTTATTTTATCACACTAAGGAAAGCTTGAACAGATATACCCCTCTCCCACTATTTGGAAAGTAGGAGAGGTAACAAATGAATAGGTACTTACAGTCCTCATCTTAGACTCAGTCCCTGAGATTTTTATAGCCGGTGACTTCTCTCACCCTCTGATACAATGCACATAACGGCATTATATGAGTTCATCTCTTCAGATAAGCTAAAGTAGCTATTGGTCATGTAAGTCCTTGTAACCATTTCCTACTCTTCTGTACGGCTACTCACAGTGCATAGACCCATCAAATTGCAAAAATTAATTTTCCTTTAGTTTTCTAAAGTACCGTATAAAATATTGCATAGTAAATTAGACAGAAAATTTTAACATAATGTACATGGAAAGTCAGAGTACAGAGAAATGTCTAGCTTTACCAAACTAGAGAAAATATTGTTTGTTTTAGAGGAAAAGAAAAGCAAAGAAATATTTTAATCTCTGCTATAAATTTTCATCAGTTTATGAAATCTTTTATTATGCCTAGAGATTCCCCAGCAGTCTGAAATGAAATGACCTACCTCTGAGGTGCTATTAGGATAAGAATAACTTACAGAATAAGCTTTGCAAGACACATACAATCAGTCATTTTTACTATTATAACCAAGACAAATTCCCATTAGAAACTATGCTACACTTAAAAGCATCTATTTTAAATTTTTATATACTTGGTGTGCCCAATATAGCAGCACTGTGTCTCAAATTGCTTTTGTAAATCTAATTGATTTAATAAATTCACACTTAAATTGCTATTCAATTACTTACTCTTCTCTTCAGCAATTTTACAATCTTGAGCATATAGCAGAACAAGAATATAATTAAAGGACTTATTCATTAAAGAAATAGTTCTCTGCTGGTAGGTCATCTGTATTTTTCTCAAGATATTCAAGCTACACCTCTTCTCTGTAAAAAGGTTGTAATGGAAAACTGGAAAATTATAAATAATTGGTAATACACAGAAGGATACATACCTCATCATGCAGTGAGAATAGAGAGTTTTTATTTACCTCATATGAACATATAGATTCATTACAGATTCATTCATAACTTTTACTAAGTGTATATCTGTATCTGACCAGGTCTATATATATTTTTCCATTTTTTAAAACATAATTTTCAGCTTTAAAAGGGCAACAGATTTCATAGAATTATGTATATGAATGGTGTATAGCTAAAATCAAGCTGCGAATCTCATCTCTGCATATGCATCAGAAACAAAAGATAAAGTTCCTCACAGCCATTTACATATCACACAGGTGAATTGCTTAAAAGCCAAACAAACCAGTGGGCCAGTTACATGGTAGAGATCACAAGACAATGAAGTGTTGGTATGAAAGTGTGTAGAGGTAGTGGATATTAGTATCTCACGTTTCTCTCTGGTACTATGGACTCACTGCACCTAGAGGCCCTAGGAGCAATACTTTTTGTTCATAACAAACTAACAATGTAGGAAAGTATCGTCCATTTTGATTGATGGGAAATGTGAAGCAGGAAACTACTACTTGTCTTCTTCAAGCCTGTACAAAACTGAACATACAGCACAGATCAATTAATCATGAGGACAGTGCTTTGATCAAGACCACCACAACCTCTTCTTTTTTTTTTTTTCATGAAGAAACCTTTTTCAGCTTGAAGCTGCAATAAATCTTGCTTAAGTGAGATGTTACTCCTCTGAGCAAAGCCAGATTGTTATTTCCCACAAGTAAACAGTCTGCTTGCTCTGCAATTCCAACTTTCTGCTTAGCATTGCTTAGAGTGTTTTCCCAGAAAAATCTCTGCTACCTAAAGTAAATATGGAGAGGAAAACACTGGCACTCCTGACTATGGGCTAAGCAAACTTCCAAAGAACAGCTTGACTCTGCTAGTAGTTGGTGGATAAGCTAATTCAGCTTTTCCCTCCTTTGCACTTGTCAAGAAAGTTTGTATATTATATGTTCTGCTTTTTTAGATATTCATACACAGATAAATACTTGATATTGCTCTCTGCATTTGACTATATACATTTTCTTTTAATGTAATATTTACAGTGCTTAAAGATTTCAGATCCAGAAAGAGAAAAATTTTAAAAACCCCACACACGGAATACTACTTTTTCCTCTTAATATATGCAGGTAATAATCTTGTTGATTTCCATGAGCCCTGAATTAGAGGATTCACTCTCTAAATGTGATCTATCCAAAATAAAATCAACTCTGAAGTAAGAATTCTACAAAATTATTACAATTGCATTCACTGCAATTTTAATAGTGAAATACAGACTAGTAAAAAAATATCAGAATATTTTGTTAGAGCTCTCTGAACGCATTTCAGATATATATAATAATTCAGAATATATAATAATTCTCTAACTAGTATATATCCTTCTTTCTTTAAGCTAATATTCCCTAAAATAAAAACTAAAGCAAATTTAACTTTTACCTAAATAAAACTGCTTAGGAGTATTAAGAGCTTTTTTTTTTTTTGTTTTGAATCACTTCACAAACAGTACAGACACGTACACAAAGTCTGTATTTTAGACCAGTAAGAGATTTAATGCTACAGTTTTTAAGCTTGGGTTTGACCAAAACTGGGTGTTTGAATCATACCTGACTTCTGCACAAAGTTTTTATACCATAAATATGCTTTGGAAAGTGATGGGTTCAGGGGTTTCATATGTTATTATAAAGGAAATGTTTATTATCTTCGACAGTATCTGTTATCTTGACATTTTGATGTACCAGTTGTTTGTTCTTTTGTGTTTTTTTTTTTTTTTCCCAGACCAAACAAGTTAAATTTTGGTATGATCTTATCTGACAGTTAAATACATCTTACAAAAGGATTACTGAGGCTATGAGGAAAGATGCCTCTGCTCTATAGAGTTTTAACTGGATCATACCCATGCACTGAAATCTGGACTACTTCTATATAGGATACCATGCTTTTAATATTTTTTTGTTTTCTGGAAGTTGTTGTGCTTAATTGGTAACATAATAATATAATCATTATAAAATCATATATTTTCTAATAGTATCTAAGCAACCCAGACAAAAATATAGAAATATGCTGTCACTCTTGCTTGGAATCTTCCTTACAGAAGACAATTCCACAAGCTTTTTATTACTGTTTGTTGTGTTTTATCTTTTTTTTACTTATCTAAGAAAATCATTTTCTTGTCTAGAATAGAACATGAAGTCACCTGCATACACATATGTACTTTTTTGCACCCTTGTCCTGACAAACCTTCATAAACCAGAAAATGAGTACATCAAAATGTTAAAGAGAAAAATAATTACAAAATATTCCTAAAACATCAGCATCTTTTTAATCTCAGATATACTTCATTGTCTTTTGCTACCTTCATGAACAAATAATTTCAGTATTATGAAGATGACAAATTTCTGTTTTGAATAAGGTGAAACCCTAAAATAGTGACTCACAATTTTTCTTCTTAAAACAAGGAACTAAGAACTTACATACAGAAGAGGAATGTGGTTTCTTATCAGAAAGAGCCATTTAGGTAGGACTCAAACTGCTAAGTCATTTTAGGTCAAAGCAAAACATTTTAATCATCACTCAACAAATTGATTAGCAGTCAGCAGTGACTGAGGAACTCAGTGATCTTTTTGCTTGAAACACCGTTTAGTAATTGGACTCCCTCTCATTTTACAAATCTCATCAATCATGAGAACCATGATGAAAGCTAATTTTCGTTTCTTCTCACATAGAAAGTATTACACCATTACATTCCATTGAGCTTCTGCCAAGTAAATGTGACTGTGTGCAAACATATGTGCAACAGCCAAAAAAGTGAGATATAAGCATTAATAATTCTGTAGCCAGAGCCTGAATATCCAACAGTCCACACTTACTTCAAGCATTCCTCTTTTTAGTCTCTGCTTTTCCCACTGAAAAGAACAGATAACCAAATGTGAGAAAAAATGCCCACTGTTACTTTTCAGATATATCAACCACAAAGCATAGACCTTCTAAAGTTAGTAATTGCTGCTGCAGTCTGCAGTTTTGTCAGCAACTTCTCACACTTGATTGTTTCCATGGTAACCAACAAAATAAAGGAACTGTTGATATTCTGCTGTTATCTGTTGCCAACAGAATTTTAGTACATTTCATTTATTTCTTTATTCTATCCACATCCAAAACTTAATTGATTGAGGTTAAAAAGAACTTCTGGCATTGTAAGAGCTGTTTTCTGGTGCTGACTCCTCAAACAATCTTCACCCAAGAGTGGGAGATGGAGAACAAAGCACTACTGAGTGTTGTACTGGAATCAAACATTTCTTTCTTTATACAAGCATTAAGAGGTGTTTGGAACAAGGGGCTCATGTCTCCCCTACAGCCATGATGTCTAAAGCAAAATAAATGCTATGTATGGATGTAACTCTCATGTAATCCACTTACACAGAGCACAAACTGTCACAGAGTAAATCACGCTATGATGGTTTTATATTTCATCCCCTGCAGTCTCTCCCTTTCAAATGCACAGAAACCTGCTTCATATAAAAAAAAATAATTATGACTAATTGGACACTTTATAATTAAAAAGAATAGGAGATAAAACCAGATGGCATTAGCCAAGGCTCAAAGCAATGGATATACCAGTTAATTATTTTTACACAGCTATGTTAAGGACCAAACATATTTCTATGAACAGAGGAATTAGTCCACTGTTCTATGGATTATTTGCTCTTTAACTTCTCTTATCTTCCATAGGACATGTACTGGATAACAAACAGTACATACTGTGATTAATCCAGAATTTATATGCAATGCTGACCAGGAGGTCAGCTACTACCAGAGGTAACAAATATTGTCAGATTTTGTCTGTTTTCTTTACTCATTCCCACTGAGGAGCAGGAAAAAAAAAAAGAAATTTGAGTCTTTTTCCTCTTGCAGGCAAGATGATTTTCACAAATTCTGTAGGAATCCGGTTCTCAGGAAGCATTTATCATTTGGTTTAATCATTTAACTGTTATTGACCAACAGGTTCAAAAGTTATGGGAAGGAAAATGTAGATACCTGTAGCTTTACTGTCATTACTCGGCAAAGAAAACAAAAAAAAAAAACAAAAAACCCAAACAACAACAACAACAATAAACAAACAAACCAAAACCAAAACCAAAACAAACAAACAAACAAACAAAAACAGAAAGAAAATACTGTGGTGACAAATGAATGTGTGGTGAATAAATTAAAAATCTCAGCAGATTGTTCAGTTGATGAAAACATACCAGGATCTAGGGAGAAATTGATACACCTAGGATAGATAAATGGTGGAGGTGAAATGGTGGAGCAGCACAGAACCATTTATCTTCTTGCAGGATGGCTGTGACAACTAATCACCAGGAGACATCCTGCTGCTGCTTAGCAATAGCCAGAAAGCTTGTTTCTGACCAAATCAAGAGAGCCATCTGTTAGTAGGGCAGTATTCTTCAGGCTTTCACAACTCTAACAACGTTATATTTTGCTTTTCTAATCTATTCAACGTTTTGTTGTAATACTCCTCTGAATGGCACCTGAAAATGTCTGAAGAGTTTCTGAATCGCATCTGATACTATGGAAAGATGATGTCACTATCCTCTCCACAGTTTTTTTAATTGCTGTCATATACAATATTATATTAGCTTCCTGTTCTTTGATTTTAGTAGCTGTACTTAGTTGTAGAATATTTTTTCAATATTACAATATATCTTTACTTTTGCAGAACAGAATGTAGATAAATTTTAAGAGTTCATTTACCAATGCTAAATCAAAGGCTTGCTGAATTATTCAGCTTCAATTCCTCATGGCAATCTTTACCATTTTATCAAAGTGTTTATATTTTCAGCATGATCAATATGCAGAATCCCAATGAATTCAGTGTAGTTCTTATAAGTTAAAAGTCACAGATTCCAGCTTTAAGCTTGGTACTTCAAATAGTTTTACATATCACTTTGAGTATTTAAATGTTGCTTTTAAATCAAAATTATGAAAATAAGGAAATATTTTTATAAATAAAATTCAGTTAAGAATCAAGATTTTTTTAAAATGCCTCTTTGCGTAGGAGAACTGTCAGTGAAGGCTAGCTAAGCAAAACTTAGGTGAAAACCAAAATATAATACTTTCAGAATCTATCTTGTTCAGTTAGTTGAGGACTCCCTGCTAATTCATGTTATAAGGTTATTCAGGGAGAATTTGTTTACTTTATATAGAAACTCCAAATCTAAGAGTCATCTATTGAAATACAGCATGTTAAAATGTAACTGAATGTAGAAGTTTTACTGATGATAACCCAGTATGATTAAAGTTCTCAAAATGAAAATTCTTCTCCTAATTTCTTCAATATTTACTTTGACAGAACATAAAGATATACATGTTTATGGCAGTTCCTCACACCAGAGGATCAACCATTCTTTTGCACTATTTTTCTTTGATTTCTTATACCAGTACTCAGAGAAGAATCACAGCGATTAAAAAATTTACCTATCATGAAAAGGACTGTAGCAGCACCTAGAATTACCTACACAACCAGAAGTTTAATGCTTAAAAAAAATCACTACCTTGCAGCCACCTGCTGAGTTTATTGCAGTTACTTACAGTATAGTATATCAACACTAAATCAAGCCCAGAATCTTCTTTTCACTTTTATTCCTACTTCATTCATAGTAATATCTTCTTTGCAATTTATTACCTTTGAATGATCTCTCAGTTAGAGTTGCCAGATTGTGTAAAATCAAAATTAGTACCAGTAAAGCACAGAGCACTAAACATAGTCTCAAAGACAAGCTTTATTGGTGTCGGTATTGTTTACAATCCTTATTCAGATATTATATCTTGGAACTACTGCATATACAGGAAATAATGCAAATAGCACTACTCATCTAAAAACTAATGTTGACTATTAATTATTACTGATTAAGATCAAATTCTGAACAATGATGAACTGAATATTTTACCTTCTAAGTGTATCTCTTAGGCCCTCTGCGTTCTGATGTTAATTTGGGAAGTTCTATCTAACTTTGCAGTCAGTTTTATGAGATAAAGATATTCAATCATCAGAATTTGAGGATTTATGAAAGATTAATTTGTGCTGAATGAATGATGCCCTTTAGATACAGCAAACAGGCTCTGTTGATCCTTTAGGCCATTCATTAACTTTTACAGAAAGATGTGTAAGTAGGATTTATACATTGTTAAAGCTTAATCCAGGGTTTCTTTTCTAAATTACCACTTCATTAATAATTGACAATGAATAATATTCAACACACAGCCACTTTAAGGGGCAATTCCCTCAATAAAATTATTGTGTGAGGGAGGCATAGGAGACATACTGTTACAGAGTTCAGCTAGGAGTTCTCCTCTTAAACCTCACATAACTTCAGAAGTTTGGAAACACCTCTGCAATGTGATTCTGTCTTTCAAAACTATATGTGAAAAATTATATCACATTGAGGCCATACAGATATTTATGGTAAATACTGTTGTGACCTCCCACTAATGCCTCCTATTGAGGACTATCATTGCTTTCATACTTGGCCAGGAGCAAATAAAGAATAGAGAATTTTTAGAGTACTTTGAAAAAAAAAACCCACCACACTGCAAATAGTCTATTTATTGATGTAATTTATGTGCCTTCCTCTCACAACACTTGAAAACTCTCCAGGGCAGGTATAAAAGGCAAAAAATACAGCATACATCAAAACCTTCCATATATTGATTGTCAGTTTGGTAGGTGCAGTAAATAAAAATCTCATTTTATCATATAGTTTACTGTTCTTAAGGCACTTAATTCTTCACAATATCATTAATTACTTCAAATAATTATTTCTTTTAACTCTCTGTGGCATTTTCAACATCATTAACAGATGCATCAAAAAAAACTAAGAAAAATCAGGGAGCAGGAAAAATATTTACTCAGCATTATTGTCTATCCACAAATTTGCAAAAAAGGAGTTTAAGAAACTGATTCTACAAACCTTCTTTGTTTGGAACAATGTCTCTGAGTAGAGCCACTAACCTCTAAACTGGGTCAAAAAGCAGTTTCCTGTATTGCTTGTATTTGAGCAAATACGTCTACATTGGGATTGATTTGAAGCTAAGACTCTCCTCACTATATCTGACTTTTGTTATATAAGGGCAGGTCTCCATAGATGTAAAATGCCAAATAAGAAATTCTGCTTCCCAGGCATGAAGTATACCTTGACAACATCATTACACAGCTATCAAGTTTACTGATGCAAACATTGTAAAAATTATGAGTCCCTTTTACTATTAAAAATCACACAAGTAGCCATTATGATATGTTTGTTTAACAGTTCTTCAGGTCTGTTGTCAATAATTGTCAGAGAATGACAGGAACAATTAACAGAAATTCATCTACAAGCATCTGATTCACAGAAACAGAAAATAAAAGCAGCAAATGTAGCTTTTAAGACTGCAGTACAGACATGTATAGCTGTATAGTGATCCATACCTGGAAGTTTGAACAAGCAGAATCCGTCAAATATGAGCTAAGTCACAGCATTGTCTTAGTTCAATGCATCAAATGCTTAGATTTTCAAGATAAAAGAATTACTGTCCTCTCTGCTCAGAAGACATAAAGAACTGTCAGTTTACTTAATGAAAAAATTATTGAATTTTAATGAGTCAGAAAGAGAAACTGGGGAAAGAATTTGCAATTGTTACAACCATCCACTAAGGAAACAGTTCAAAAAGGCAAATCAAAGACAATTTTTAAACCTACTAATACATACACAATGAAATTACATCCTTCTTTTCTTGATTTTTCTGATAATTCTCTGTTTAAAAAAAAAAAAAAAAAAGTAATATTGTCTAAAGCCATTAGAACAGAGCTGAAAATACTAGTCAAGGCTTTCTTGCTAAACATTTTTGTTTGTTTTCCACATTTATAGATGAGCACTCAAAAGATTGAACTTTCAAGGTAAACATGTCCTTTAGACTTTTTTCTTCAGCCTCAATCCTAGAAAATTCCTTTACAAGTAGTGTCCTGAAAATATCTTATGAATTGTTTCTGATCAAATGAGGCTTTCCTGTTACTCCCAAGCTAATCAACAGCTCTTCCAGGTATCAGCTGAACTACTTTCCAGATTTGATAGGCTGTCACATGATGAGACTCTGCTGAGATGTGGTGTAAACAGCTATGTATGGGTTTAAACAGGCTACCATCAAAAGAACCCACAAAACTCAAGCTATTTAGTCATAGATATTTCCACCACTGTAGCAAATTTTTTCATTCAGCTCCCTATGTTTCTTAGGCAGAAGGATTTTGAGCAACAGGTGTTAGGATGTGCATAAATACAAGTAAATGCTATTACAAGCTGGAATAAATTATTTTAGAGCAAGGGAAGAGACAAACCTTTTTGTTTGTTTGTTTGTTTTCCTCTCAGTTAGGAGCTGGGAAAGTAAAAAAATGAAAAAGGCAGACTGTTCCACTGAATCTGTTTAGTTTCACAATATCACTAGAGATATCACTTTCCCTCACTCGTCTAAAATGAAAAATTAAAAAGGAAAAATGGTCATTGAGTGAGGCTGTAGAATGTCAAGACTTGCATCTTTTAAAGAACAGGAGTGTGTATGTGCTCAGAAGTTTCCCTCTGGCATTCTCTATTGAATTATACTTCACTTTCATTTTTTCAAAGATTAAATTTTTATTAGTCTTTCTCTCCCAAATACTCTTAAGCTATTGATAATGAACCTGACGCGACTGGATTTGGAACATTCAGCTAAATACAACAAAAATTACACTGTAGAGTGGCTACAACTGCCTGCTAGAAAATCAGCAGTCAAGCTTCCAACAAACCTTTCTCCCATTAAGTACAAAAAAGTAAACAAACAAAAAGGCAGAAAAACAAACAAAACAAAAAAAGGCAACCAAACCAACTAACCAACCAACATCAACCCAAATGAAAAAAAATTTACACAGTCTACATGGATGTAGACATGGGTGTCTACATGGAATATGTTTCAATGTTTATATCAAGAGTATGGTGGTGATACCACTACATGTAGTGATGATTAACCATCACCAGTAGAAGGCCTCAGGTTTTTTATTAACTTGAAAGTGCAGCATTTAAACACTTGTCTTGACCAGAACTGAGTTTAGCTTTGACATAAAGTCAAGTGACTATTGCCTGTGAATATTTATGGCAAAGTTCTAACAAATTTCCAGTTGATGAGTAACAAACACTATCCATTTATGTTAAATGTGGTTGGAGAAGGCTATCATAGAACCTAAACTAATAGCAAAGGGGTAAAGACAGCCACACTTTAGGCTGCAACCAATTAAGGAAAATCAGATAAAGAGATGGTGTTTGAAAACATAAAAAAATAATCCCAAGACAGACTCAAATCTGAGAAGAAAGAAATGTTCACCACCTACTGTATACTCATCCATGCAAAGAACTCAGGATACAAACAACATTTTGTAATGCTCCTCTCACCCCATCCCTCTTGAGGGTGACTACTGACCTTAGATACTAGACTGACACCGGAAAGTTGGACAAAACATTAGTGAAAAGGAGTGAAAAACTTGGGTAATTTTGGTAAAACAAATTCAACTGTATTGCCACTGAAACTTTTATTTATTATCCAGATATTTTGACCTGGAAATGTTAGCATCATTGTACCTGAGACAGCATTTGGATTACACAGTTAAGATGTAATGTTATCAGCTCTACATGTACAGTGTGTTCCTTTTTCCCCTTATAACTTCAAGTTTTAAGCAGCTCCTGTTTAAATACCATGTAGTGCTGAGTATATAGATGGTTAAATAGCAACCAGGAGTTGTGAGTAAATGGAGTGCTTTGGGAATTGAAACCACTCTGTTGCTGTCCACGTCTATTACTCTGACATAACAGACAACTAGATTTATTCCTTCAAGATAAAACTGCCCATTGTGTTCTGTGACATATAAAGTGTGATTAGACATCTTAAAGAAGCAGTTATTTTTTACTTCAATGAAAACAGAGTGACTTGCCTGAAAACTAACTTCTGCTGTCATGCAATTCTTGCCTCCCAGGAATATCTAAATAAGGCCTGCAATTTCTGCAGTAAAGTTGAGAACATATTTTGTTAAAAAATGCTTTTGATCTCATATGTTTTTTAAATGCAATGTTCAAAGTACAGGCAAGATGATGAATACTGTACATAAAAATATGCAAAGGTTTTTATGCTAAGGAGGTATCCTGCCTTCTATTGAAATATCATCAGTAGCTTTTGGATGGTGACTCTCTCTACATGCAACATCCTCCAGAGGAATTATAACGTAATATAAAGTGTGGATGAGCTTCTAATATTAGTATCACCATCATATGCACCTCCTAAGTTCAAGACATCCTCATTATGAACACATTTTTTTTTTCTGTTTTCTTTCTTTGCCTTATTCTGATACAACTACCACTCCATAACATACATCAATCACTCCAAAAGAGACAGAAATAAATTAGGGACTAGTTCAAAAATCATTATGCTCAAAAATAACACCAACAAACTGTGATTTACTCACAGTAGCAAAATTCAAATCTTAAACAGTAACAGTTATTTTTCACTAAAGAATGTGATAAATTAACATTTAATTATTTCCTCTCTAGTATCTATGCCACTACACTAGTAAAACAAAACCAACCAATCAACCAACCAAAAAAAACCAACAATGGATCAGCATTTTGAGGAGAATACATTTTTTTCTCTTTGATTTTTTTCGTTCCTCTAGCAAGACAGGTTTGTTTGTTTGTTCTGGGTTGGTGTGGGGTTTTTTTTTGGTTGATTGGTTTGGTTTTTTGTTGTTTTGTTCTTGTTGTTGATTTGTTCTGTTTTTTTGTTTTGTTTTGTTTTGTTGTTTGTTTGTTTGTTTTTTGTGAACAACAGGTCTCTGCAGCAACAAGACAGAAATGTTACCTGACACCGTATAATTTTGATATGTTCCTAAAAGCCATTGAGTTAGTGCCGTGTGTTGGAAAGAATTCACAATGAACAATTTTTCAGAGCACATCTAAGGCCTTCTTGACAATATTTCTATTTTGATCTTGAAAAAGAAAGTGTGTAGCATTATTCTTCCCTCAGATCACCCAGAAGGTACCTCTGATGCATATGCTATGCAACCAGTGAGGCACTTTTGGCAGCTCTCTTGAGCAATTTACCTGAGGACTATTCTATAAAGCATCATAATTTTCCTGCCAACTTCAGTTGGTGTCATCAAGGGAATTATGCTAAGTTTGGCAGCAGGGTAGGGTAAAAGGGTATGAAAATGCAATACATCATAGTAAAAGTATAATAGTTTAAAGGTGGAAGTCTTATGGCATTCTTGATTTCTGAAGGCTATGTGGAGAAAGTACCACTTCATGAAAGTTTCTAGTTGGTGTATATACTTTCCTATCACTTCAAATACATATTTCTCATACCAAAAATTCCTCTTTGCCCATGCTAAGGGTCAATATTTCCCCTTCTCAATGGGAATTCTTTGATCAACCATTCAAGTTTTGCTCAACTATTTCTTACCATGCTAATGACATGCTTTCTACCCTATGTATAAATAGTGGAAATCAGTGATCTTGACAGGCAAAAATATATAAATGTGTTTAAAGTCTGGATAAAGTTATTGACACAATGTTACGGTAACTACTGGCTCCAAACTATGTGAATGTGCTGATTCAGTGAAGACCTTAATAGATGTAAAAAAATGGAAATTTTAGAAAAATTGAATTAATAATAAAAGTGTATTTTGTTCGTGTAAATGGGATTTTTAAAGATATGCAGGACACTGGATAGCCTTCAGTTTGACACTCAGAATCAACAATTTGTAGCTATTTCAGATCATGTAAGACAGCAGACTATTCTGGATTCTTTATTTCTTGAGAAAGCACAGTGGCTAGGTAATAACTACATCTATAAAAACCTAGTAGTCTCCATTCTCTGCGTTCTCTAGACTACATTAAAACCAAAGCACTAGCAACAACTATGGTGTTACCAAATCCTTGTTCAGTGGGCGTGCTGAAAGTTCGCTTTTATTTTAGAAAGAGAATAATTTTAATTATGTTTCTTATTTTTTAAGTAGGGAATACAGACAAATCTTTTATCTGAAATGAAGTATAATCATAGCACACAGATGCTGATGACCTTAACACAAAACATCAAGCAACTAATACTGACAAAGCTGATTTCCTTCTCTGGAGACTGTTTATAGCATATTTATATGTAATTACTTCATATTACTCATTATTATCTGGCATAATGAAAGATAATACAAAGGCAACTATTGCATAAGATGTTTCTAAAAAGGTAAATCTGCTTGCAAATCCAACTATTTTTTAATAAATCATTTAAATAATAAAGCCTCCAAATAAGAAACAGACTATATGACCATATAATTTTTTAAAAAAAAAAAAGCTTATATTTACTTTGAGAAATATTAAAAAATGTCACAATGTCATAGGTGGCATTTCTAAATATCAATTTAGCTGATTTTATAAAACACAAATCATATTTCTCCAGAGCAAACTGAACAAACAGCCTAGTGCAAGACTAGTGCAAGAGAAATTCCTTAGTCTGGCAGCACTGCTCAAGAATAAGAGAAATACCAAGTCTGATAATTTTTTCCACACTTCAAAGATGGATATTAAATACTCCAACCTACATGCACATCCAATCTGGACTATATCAGCCTACCCACACTAGTCCAAAACCACCGTTTAATAGTCTATACACAGAACACTCATTTTATTGCAGATACTCAATACCAGAATTTATAAGTTTTGTGCTAGAAGAACTATGTACCAGGTAGGAGATTGCGCTATTCAGAGTTCATAAACAACATCTGTCAAGGATTTTTGATGAATGATTCTAATATTATGCTGATTTACTGCTTGAAGCTGTAGCAAAGTGAATTCACATCAGTATACCGGAGTTTCGGAACATGCCATGAATTGGATGCTTCAGGCTTTTTCTACAATTCTCCATGACTACAAAACAGGATTTTTTATATTTAAATATATATATATTTATCAAAACAAACTATATGTACTACTTTATGCAACAGGGCTATGTTCTATCAATTGCTTTCTCTGTCACTCATATCAAATGCTTTAGGTTAAAATCCCAAATGCTTTAGGTTAAAATCCTAAAGTTTTGTACTTTCTATGTCTCACTCATTATCATGAAAGCTATTTAGTGACTTTATACCTTCCGTTTAGGAATTTTGAGATATGCTTTCAAGCAAAACAGAAGCCATGTCATTTGTCAGAGTAATCTTCAAGAGCACACATTTATTATTTTTTAACTCCAGTCTACCTTACCTTTCCTTTCCTTTCCTTTCCTTTCCTTTCCTTTCCTTTCCTTTCCTTTCCTTTCCTTTCCTTTCCTTTCCTTTCCTTTCCTTTCCTTTCCTTTCCTTTCCTTTCCTTTCCTTTCCTTTCCTTTCCTTTCCTTTCCTTTCCTTCCCTTCCCTTCCCTTCCCTTCCCTTCCCTTCCCTTCCCTTCCCTTCCCTTCCCTTCCCTTCCCTTCCCTTCCCTTCCCTTCCCTTTCCTTCCCTTGTTCTCATGTAAGATTTCAATCACCCTGACATCTGCTGGATGGGCAACACAGCTAAGCACACACAATCCAGGAGGCTCCTACAGATCATTGATGACAACTTTTTGACACAGATGGTGGAGGAGCCAATGAGGAGAGGCATGCTGCTGGACCTTATCCTAACAAACCAAGAAGAACTGGTTGGAGATGTCATGGTTGGGGGCAGTCTTGGCTGAAGCAACCATGAGATGGTGGAGTACAGGATCCTGTGTGGATGAAGCAGCACAATAAGTAGGACTAAAACCATGGACTTCAGCAAGGCAAACTTTGACCTCTTCAAGGTCCTGCTTGGAAGAATCCAATAGCATAGGGCTCTAGAAGGTAGTAGGATCCAAGCGATCTGGCTAATATTCAAACATCATTTCCTCCAAGCCCAGGACCAATGCATTCCTATGAGGAAGAAATCAAGTAAAGGATGTAAGAGGCCAGCATGGATGAGTAAGGAACTCCAGACAAAACTCAGGTGGAAGAAGAATTTTCATGAAATGTGGAAAAAGGGACAGACCACTTGGGAGAAATATAAGGAGGCTGTTAGTCTATGCAAGAATGTGGTGAGGAAGGCCGAGGTTCACTTGGAAGCAAATCTGGCCAGGGATGTAAAGGACAACTAGGGCTTCTTCAAGTACATCAGCAGCAAAAAGAATGCTAGAGAAAATGTAGGTCCACTGCTGAATGAGAAAAGTGCCCTGGTGTGGATGATACAGAGAAGGCAGAGTTACTGAATGCCTTCTTTGCTTCTGTACTTACTGCTAAGATTGACCCCCAGGTATCCTAGAACCTAGAGATAGAAAAGTCTGGTAAAAGGAAGACTTTCCCTTGGTTGAGGAGGATCAGGTTAGAGATAATTTAAACAAACTGGACATCCACAAATCTATGGGCCCCAATGAGATGCACACATGAGGGCTGAGAGAGTTGGCAGATGTTATTGCTAAACTGCTCTCCATCACCTTTGAAAGGTCTTGGAGAACAGGAGAGGTGCCTGAGGACTGGAAGAAAGCCAGTGTCACTCCAGTCTTCAAATAGGGTAAGAAGGACAACCCAGGAAACTGCAGTCCAGTCGGCCTCACCTTCATCCCTGGAAAAGTGATGGAACAACTTATTCTGGATGTCATCTCCAAGTGTGTGGAGGAAAAGAAGCTCATCGGGAGTAGTCAGCATGGGTTCACCAAAGGGAAATCATGTTTGACTAACCTGATAGGCTTCTATGATGGTATGACTGGCTGGGTAGACAAGGGAAGAGGAGCTGATATTGTCTACCTTGACTTCAGCAAGGTTGACTCTCACAACATCCTCATAGGCAAGTTCAGGAAGTGTGGGCTAGATGAATGCACAGTGAGAAGGATCATGAAGTGGCTGGATGGCAGAGCTCAGGGGGTTGTGATCAACGGTAGTGTCTGTTTGGAGACCTGTAGTTAGTGGGGTTCCCCCAGGGGTCAGTATTAGGTCCAGTCCCATTCAACCTGCTCATCAGTGACCTGGATGAAGAGACCGAGTGCACCCTCGACAAGTTTGCTGATGAATATGAGGAGAAACTTCTTTACTTTGAGGGTGCTAGAGCACTGGAACAGGCTGCCCAGAGAGGTTGTGGAGTCTCCTTCTCTGGAGAGATTCAAAACCTGCCTGGACAGATTCCTCTGCAATCTGCTCTGGGTGTACCTGCTTTAGCATGGGGGTTGGACTAGATGATCTCCAGAGGTCACTTCCAACCCTAATCATCCTGTGATTCTGTGATTCGCTGCAGTCATGTGGGTAATGAAAATGAGAAATTCTTTCCATATCAACAATATTTAAAACGTTAAACTGTACTACCTCACTTCCAGGAAAGAGAGAGATACTTACGAATTACAGTTTAAAGGAAAGTGATCATACATGCCACGTAGTTTTATATAAAAATACAGATAAAAAGAAACACACAGTATGTATAGAGAATTATACATATCTACATCTTGCCATTTAAAGCATGTAATGTTAAGACTTGTATTTACAAGTGTGATTATTACTGACACACAAACTTGGAGAAACGAAGACAGCATAAATGTTGAGGCATATGAAAAATATATAATACAGCCTTCTTACAGCCTAATTCTAGAGGTGTATCAACAAAAGAGTAATATTGAGTATTCCAGCAGAGTTTCAGAGCATCCACAAAGCTCATAAAATAATAAATATTTCAAATAAGGGGAATTATGGAACTAGTGATGATCTCACCATCAAATATGAAGTGTCCAGCTTGCTTTTATGCTCTGTACAGTGCTAAATAATACGTTTACTCTTGTGTCCTTTGCTACAGAACACTGTAATTTTTTAGTAGTGTGCTATGGGAACAATAATTCTATTTGTACAGACTTTTTGGAACACAGTTTAGCACTCAATTCTAGTGATGCACAGAGGCAGCAGCTACCATAGAAGTCCAGTGGGATAGACCTTATTCAAAGACCTGATATGATCAAGTCATCATCTATCAGAGCTGACTGTAATAACACTGTAATTATTTGCATTTATATGAATCCACACTAATTTTTCAAATGCATAAATCTTCCAAATAAAAAGAGAAGGCACAGTCCCGATCACACAAAGGCTGATAGTCTAAGATCCAGTTAGCAAAGACCTTCCTGTTTCCTTTACCTTAAAGAAGCTGTTAGGATAACCAACTAAGTTCTTTTCCTTTTTTTTTTTTTTTTTTTTTTTTTTAGTAACTGCACTCAGAGGCCATTATAGTGAATTTAGGTATGTTGATATGATACAAGTTTTGAAGCCATTTTAAGATAAAGTATGAAAGTTGCGGTACCTTGGCAGCATGTTCTATCGTACACCAGGATAACTAATAACTAGTACAACTAAGACAGGACAGTTAGGCAAGCTCGCAAAATCTCAACGAGATGAAAAATAATCCACTAATTAAATCTTGCTATGATAAACAAATTTAAAAGTGTTCCACTTATATACACCAACATCAGAACAGAACTGAAATAAAGCACTGAAGTTTCTTCATGCAGTATAAAATAACAAAAAGGACTGCATGTCCTAATACTCCCAAGTATTGCTAAAAAAATGATACAGCTGCCTCTGTTCTGCCAGTAACACTTCAGGCAATCCAGCTATTGACCTTAAAAGTCCAGTTTTCAGACTTAACCATTACTTTATCTTCTTTTACAAAAAACAAAATAAAAATGTGGAAGTCAAGTCTGCCATCACCACTACAAATGAATTTATATTTCAATCTAGTTTTACTGCCAAAACTTTAAGGTATATGTTTAAAAGCAAAAAAAGGATCTTTAAGTTGGAATGCAATGTCCATCATGAATCTAAACTGCTATTTTCTGAAGAGTTCAAAGGAGGAAAAAGAGAGTCCAGCTGAATGAAGTAAGCACAGAGAATGGAAATCAAACTCCTTTATTCCAAACACTAGCTGCTCCTTTTCACAAATTATTTGTTATATTTCAGGTTAATGCTGTTTTCAAATCTGGAGGATTAAAACTATTTATTTAAGAGGCTTGGCAGTGTGGCAATTAAGCACCAACAGCCTTCGAAACAATGACAATGAAAGACAAAATTTGCCAGTTTATGTTCAGATAAGGCAAAGGACTTGAGTGGGATATTGTTCATAAGTCTTTCATGTGAAAAGCTATACAATGAAAGATGAAGAAAAATAATATACACATGATCTTCAGAGTAGCTTGACTGTTAGACTGTTCAGGCTGAATAAGAACTGAACATCTCAACTGCACCTGTGTTGATTTATTACGTGTTGAAAGCAGCAACAAAATAGTCTTAAGAGGATCTACCCCAGACTAGATGATAGCTCAGATTTCCTATTTCTTAGGTTATTTAATTATAGGACCTTAGGTTCTTTCTCTTCATAGCATATTTTCCTCAAAACTTTGGATTTATGAAGTTGATATTTTCTAAATCATAAAGACTATTCTTGTACGTAAAAACAAGAAAACTTATTTATTAGATTTAAGAAATCTCAATAAGGCCAAGGGGAAAAAATAAAAAGTTTAGTCTCAACACAATCATCAGTTTCTGAAACAAACAGAAGCATCAATAGCTTTCTTCACCTAATGCCTGCATACAGATTGATTTTTCAGAAGGCAGGCTATTATGTATGTGTGAGTACCGTGACCTTTCAGATTTTATCAACAATATTCTTCATGTAAATTGATCCATCTTATACCACTGAAGCCAGGGATGCAGAACTGCCAAAAGCATTGACTTCCACTTAGTTAGCTGGAAATGTAACCTCTCATGAAAAAGCAGCTTCTTCAATCATGGTGTGTGGCTCTGTATGTCATGTGATGAAATGTAAATGTCTGAGACAATTGAGAACTGCAGATACCTTTACATCTAGTAATCATAAAACCATAAGAGTGTGAATGTAGAGTAACCAATTTAAACTTAATCAGTTCTAGGCCGTTACACTTGATAAAAGGTATTTCCACTCAGCTATACAGGAGCCTATTACAATCGTTTCAATTTGAAGGTCAGCAATCACCTGTATTGACCTTCAACAGGACATAAAAGTTGATAATCAATGGATTTATCAGAAAACCAACAATCACAAAATAATTCTAAAAAACAGATCATGCTTAATCATTCTGAAGACAAAAGTAACTTAATATTTTGGTGAATTAGACTAGATCAGGTTGAACCTCTCCTTGTTTTAGTGCTTTGTAGCCTCTTAGCCATGCTAAATGCTCATATTGTCATTTCATACTAAGTGAGGAACATCAGGGCTCTAAGGGTATCCTACTTTCTCCGCTTCCTGAGATTTGGTTGCCTGGGCTCAGGGGTCATTTAGAGATAGTATACTTGAGGGTATGCCTCTATTCACCTCTTAGAAAGGACCTTAAGAAAGGTCTTCCAGAAAGCCCCCACCAAACCTACTCTGCTTTTCTTGTTCAGGGACTGTGGGACTGGGAAAAGTCTGTACCCTTCCTGGTTTAGATATTGTGCTCAGCTCCTGACTCACCTTTCCTTAGCGAACAAATTTAAAGTAGTACAACATACGAGGAATTTTCAATTCCAGATACTTATAGCCACAAAATATCTATACAACTTTGGCAAAAAAAAGCAGTTTCTCTGGAATAATCACCTGCTCAGTTATAAAGACCTCTTTGAAAGACTACAATGACAGAAAAATACTTTCTACACAGCTTTCATAAAGGTGTCTACAACCTTGCTCATGCAGGGTAAATAATAGTGTAAAATACAGTACATTATTCAATACTAAAGAAACGAAATCTCCTTCCAAGATGGTTGCCTCTCATTTATATTAAACATTTGGTAATGTGACAATAAATCTCCTTAGTAGGATGCATGGCCTGAAGTAACTAACCAGACAATATCAACTATCTGGAAGAAGCACCCCCTGCCAAAAAAAAAAAAAAAAAAAAAAAAAAAAAAGCAAAAAGAAAGTGAATCGTTGAGTGAAAAAAAATGTGTGTTACTGTTGTCATTTAATCCCATTTAATCCCAGCTGGCAACTGAGCACCACACAGCCACTCGCTCATTTCCCACCCCATCCCTACCCAGTAGGATGAGGAAGAGAATAAAAAAAAAAAAAAAATCACAGGTTAAGATAAAGACAGTTTAACTGGATAGCAAAGGAAGAGAAAATAGTAATAATCGGAATAATAATAAAAGAATATACAAGTGATGCACAATGCACTTTTTTATCACCCACTGACCGATACCCAGCCCATTGTCAAGCAGCAATTGCCTCTGGCCGGCTTCCCCCAAGTTTATATACTGAGCATCACATCATATGGTATGGAATATCTCTTTGGCCAGTTTGGTTAGTTGTCTGGGCTGTGTACCCTCCCAGTTTTTTGTGTACTCCCCACCTTCTCATTGGCTGGCCACTATAAGCAGCTGAAAAGTCCTTGACAGCTTAGTAACAACTAAAACATCGGTACATTATCAAACATTATTCTTATTCTAAATCCAAATCACAGCACCATACCCGCTACTAGGAAGAAAATTAACTCTATCGCAGCTGAAACCAGGGCAGTTACACAAGCTGAAGACAGTACATTACAGCAGTCACCCCAAATGTCTCAATTAGAAACTGAACAAACCAGTATTCATTTTGGTATCTAAGGTTTCTTGCTAGGTTTCTTGATTGATATTTCTGTGAAAAAGAAGGAAATATAATAGTTAAGATACTTTACTTTCCTCTGCAGTTATGTTACAGGTCAACACAGATTAAGAATGTCTTGGAATTGTTTTTATAATATACCCACTTTTCAACCATAATTAAACAAAGAGATAAGAAATATTAAATATTCTTCACTTATAAGAAAAACAGAGTAATTTCTTCTGCAATGCTGCTGCATTAAGAAAGGCATATGTAGGATACAATATTGTCTTTTAAAGAACCACCCTTATAATCATAAAGTATTTGATTAAATACTGGTCAAAGCATCTTAAAACAAAGAAATAAAAAACAAACAACAACAAAACATCAAAAAATTATCTTATATCAAAAATCATCTTTCTTCCTCTCAAATTTTCTGAAACAGAGAAAGACAGAGAGGTCAATATCACTAAATTGAGAAGAGCAGAGCATACAGGAAGTGACAGGGTCAGACAAGAAATGTTCAGCTCCATAAATGAATATTTATACCATTTGGGAGCTTTCTGGCTTCAATGTACACAATCAATAAAGGTTGGTTTTAAGCAATCTCTTGACAAAATCACCATATCTAATAATAAAATAAAAGCTGTTATTTCTGTTGTCTCCTTTGGCAGTTTGTCTCCTATTTTATTTTTTTCTTAATTCTTAAGCATTGGGGTGTTTTTTTGGTTGTTGGTTTGTTTGTTTGTTTTAATAAAGATTCTATGAAGAAAGATATCCTCTGAAAAACATGGAAATAAAAATGTTAGTATAATGAAAAGACAATCCTTTGTAACTACCAGTTTAACCAGAATTACATGGATTAAGTGACTTCAATATGAACTCAAATGAGCACAAAAGGCAAGTGTTGAACCAAATTCAGACTACTTCCAATTAGATTATTATCTCCACATACTGGCATAAATAAACAAAAACACACAGACACGAACAAACAAACAAACAAAAAATCACCACACATTATGGAGCTTTACACAGAGACATGTCTTCCACACAGACTCAGCTAAAAGGCAAGTTTAGGCGGTTCAGGGAGAGCTGAGCCCACGGTCTCCTCAATTAACATAATAACACAAGATAGGTGTCCTGAAAGTTCTAATGTATGCATAGCACATCAAGACAAAGCACAAGGTATTCCAGGCATCTACTGCTGGCTGTTTAAATAACTCAAATTTCCAACACCGATGAGAAATATCAAAAAATACAATTCAAACCTGTGTGTATGTATTTTTAAGCGGGGTACTGCTGAAGAGCAATCCCTTCCTGTCTTTTTCCAAGAAGGTTAAAAGATGCCCAAAACTGAAGGCTGAATTCCTGAACTAACCTCTCTTGTTATATTTACTTATTATTTTATTTTATTTTAGTTTAGTTTAGTTTAGTTTAGTTTAGTTTATTTCATTTTATTTTATTTCATTTCATTTCATTTCATTTCATTTCGTTTTATCTTATTTTATTTTATTTTATTTTTTTTCTTAAAAAGGAATTTTCCAACAAGTGAATTTGAAAATCTGCTACTTCAAAGAAGTCACAAGGTAACCAGAAGAACTCATTTCAAATATTCAGCATCAGTAAGTAGTACCTTGTTAACTAAAATAGGCTTACAGATATTCCACATAGGGCCAGAGTTGCTACCTAGCTGAAAAGATTAGTCACTGAAACTGTCAGATTTGACAGGCTGAATTTAAAGGAATTAAATTTGAACTGACCATCAACACACTTAGATGCATACATCCCCATTTACAAACTGACAGCTTAATCATGAGACAAAATAAGGAAAAAAAAAAAAAAAAAAAGGAAAAATTCCTGACCTCCTATCAACAGCAACAATGTCAAGTGTAAAGTTTATATTTCAGAAATTAATATAATAATAAAATAATGGGGGGTGGGGGGGTGTCAGGAAGGGAAATGGCATTAGAATCATAAAATCATTTCAGTTGGAAAAAACCTTCAAGATCAACAAGTTACTGGTAAACCAAACACTGCCACAAAAATAAGTCCGTGACTGCCACATCTACAGTCTTTTAAACACCTCCAGGGATCATGACTCTGACACTTTCCTGAGCCTGCCCCAAAGCTTGATAACCCTTTCAGTGCAGAAATTTTTCCTAATGTCCAAACTAAAACTTCCCTGGTGCAAATTGAGGCCATTTCCTCTCAGCCTGTTATTAAGGAATTAAAGAAGATCTAATTTTAATTTCATCACAGATTTTAGCGAATAGACTTAAAACACATTCAAGTCTAAGAATAGGACAGAAATAGTTGAGGGAATTACTCATATGTGTATTCTGGAGTTGAGCCGAGTATATTTATTTCATAAAGGGAACTATGTAATATATTGTATTGTATGGTATTTTATAACTAGCTGTTCACAAAGGGGAGAAAGAAAATATATTAAAATCTGGCAGTCTTTTTGTAACGATATAGTAAGACAGTCCAAATAGGATGTGAGGAACGACTTGCAGAAGTTATAAAAACTATTATTAATCCTTTTCCTAACAAATTGACAGCAAGAAACCTGATGGCCTGTTGATAATTACACAACCAATATGGAAAATGAAGGAAATGATAGCTACTTGAATTACTTCTATATTTACATAAGAGAAGCATGGCAATAATATTGTACCCCATATATATCAAAGGATCTGTCTCAAATGGAACACTGTCATGAAACAGATAAAATGGGTAGTTAAAAAACCTGGGAATGGATACCAGTCATAAAAGTATTCAGAAGGCCAAGAAAACAGCTGGCATGATAACAATTTTTAGAATACTTCAAGAAGTGACCAAAAAAAAAAACAAAACGCAAACTAATATGTGTAACAGGAAAAGTGACATTCTTAATTACAAATTAATTACAAATATGATTACATATGGACAAATATGATAAAATGAAGAAGAATCAAATCAATTTTTGTGCAAGAAAGCTTAGGTCTTACAAATCCATTTCAGTTTTCTAAACAAGTCAAGAAATTGACTCTGCTGGGTCAGAGGTCTAGGCAGGCCTTCAAAAGGCATTTAGCAAAGGCCTTCCACAATGTTTCTTATAGAAACCTACCTGAATTTGAATAAGAAAAGGCCCTCACATACTGGAATACCTAGTTACTAAATTAGAAAAAAAATAAGTGAAATGGGACATGAAGAGAGGAATAAATTATCAGTTTCCATGCTGTAGAAAGATCATATTAGTAGACACTCAAAGGGAACCATGTTTGGCTTTTGCCATAGAAGAAGAAAAATCAAAATTATTTAAGAAGTTAGGTAGTTACAAACAGGAACAAAGAGACTAGGGCATTAAAAGTAGTAAAGGCCTTCAATACTTAGTGACACAAAAGTGAAAAAAATATAAAGTAATGCAAATCAAAACACAGTTCTGATTCTACTAATAGAGATGCAGCTCTGTATTTATAATTATCTCTAAAAATGAGATCTTACAATCAGAAAAGGCACCCATATTTAAAAATACCAGCATTTTATTTTCACACAGAATCACAGAATCGACTGGGTTGGAAAAGACCTCAGAGATCATCGAGTCCAACCCTTGGTCCAACTCCAGTCTGTTTACTAGATCATGGCACTAAGTGCCATGTCCAACCTCACTTTAAAAACCTCCAGGGACGGTGAGTCCACCACCTCCCTGGGCAGGCAGTTCCAATGCCTGACCACTCTCTCTGTAAAGAATTTCTTCCTAATATCCAGCCTAAATTTCCCCTGGCAGAGTTTAAGCCCATGCCCCCTTGTCCTATTGCTGACTGCCTGGGAGAAGAGACCAATCCCCACCTGGCTATAACTTCCCTTCAGGTAGTTATAGAGAGTGATGAGGTCACCTCTGAGCCTCCTCTTCTCCAGACTAAACAACCCCAGCTCCCTCAGCCTCTCCCCATAGGTCTTGTGCTCAAGTCCCTTCACCAGTCTTGTTGCTCTTCTCTGGACCCGCTCCAGCACCTCAATGTCTTTCCTGAACTGAGGGGCCCAGAACTGAACACAATACTCCAGGTGTGGCCTCACCAATGCAGAGTACAGGGGAAGGATCACTTCCCTTGTCCTGCTGACCACGCTATTTTTGATACAGGATAGGATTCCATTGGCCTTCTTGGCCACCTGGGCACAGTGATTGCTCATGTTGAGCTTCCTGTCAATTAGTACCCCCAGGTCCCTTTCTGCCTGACTGCTCTCCAGCCACTCTGCGCCCAGCCTGTAGCGCTGCAGGGGGTTGTTGTGACCAAAGTGCAGCACCCAGCACTTGGCCTTATTGAACTTCATCCCATTGGAATCAGCCCATTTTTCCAGTCTATCCAGATCCCTCTGCAGAGCCCTCCTGCCTTCCAGCAGGTTGACACTCCCTTCCAACTTGGTGTCATCAGCAAATTTGCTGATGATGGTCTCAATCCCCTCATCTAAATCGTCAATAAAGATGTTAAACAGGACTGGACCCAACACTGACCCCTGGGGAACAACACTAGTGACTGGCCACCAGCTGGATGCAGCCCCATTCACCAGCACTCTCTGGGCCTGGCCCTCCAGCCAGTTCTTAACCCAGTGTAGAGTGCACTTGTCCAAACCATTTTATTTTTAAAATACATTGTGCAATAGCTGTAAAAAAGTAAACAGAAGATTAAGAGTTATCAAGAAAATAATATTAAGCATATTAGAAAATACAGTTTTTCCAGTCATACATTAATATCTTCAGTAGCGTATTTCTGTTTACTCTTGTGTTCACCCCCATCACACATTCCCCAATTATATAAGTTTGAAACTGGAAAGTCAGAGTAATAATAAGTGACTGATAGTAAGGAATTGCTGGTGTATATGATACTTTACTCAGAGGGGAAAGAGAAACTGAATTGGCATATAGGATTCTTGGATGGATGAAGTGAAGGAAGAGGGAACTGAATTAATTTTCTATTCCAGTATCATAAAATTGCAGATGTAAATTCAAAGCAAACAACGTCAATACTTCACCTAATGTATAGCTGTATTTATTATACTCCATGTCAGGCCATAGTGAATGTTAAATGTTTATATGTGTTCAAAAATAATTGAAAAAAACACAGAAGAGATACTCAGTAAGAAGTATTGTTGAAAAACAGCAGCCTCATTCTGCAACTTTCTAGGTAATAAATTGCCAAGAAGCCATCACAGTGCTCTGGGAAAGCATTTTTCATCTGATCTTAGGAAGCCTTCCATACATATCCATTTTTGGTCAGTGTCAGAAATGGGATACAGTGCTAGATGAACTTTTGTTCTGACGGCATGCAAGCACTCTCACGCTACTCGGTTAAAAAAAACCAACAAACAAACAAAAAAACCCAATAGAGCTGGCATTTAAAAGCAAGCTTCCCCGACTGAGTAGAAAAAAAGGGAGAGGTAGTATAATGAAGCCAATAAGTTAAAATTTTCTTTTTTCCCTTATTTTTTTTATTCAAGCATTCTTACCTTTGACAAGCTATGTAAAAAAAAATTTAAGAAGGGGAAAATAAACAACAAAAAAACCCAATAACAATACACACACATAAAACAAATTTAAAACCAAAAAACAAGAAACAAAAACCAACACAAAACTGGCTTCCTAAGTTTCATAGGAAAGAAAAGATGAAATACATTTATTTCTGAAATGTAACAACTCTCTCATTGTTATAAATATGTAATTTAATTTACTGCTTAATGAAAACCATGAGGGGAGACATTGCATTTTGTAAACTTCTCTAATTGCAAGAATGATAGTGAAATGAGTGTTAATGTCCAATATACATTTCAAGACATTCAGTCTGTTACAAATAATCTCCAGTGACTTTAAGATAAAAGACAACACTGAGAAATTCACTATAAAAAGAAGAAAGTATTCTAACTAGTATAGGTAATGCTTTTTACAATTCCATGAAAAATTGCAGGTTTCGTCATTTTGGTCTCATTATTGAGGTTGAGGTTGAATGACTGAAAAGATGTACTCCAAGTAGGCCTTCTGTTATTTTATTATTAGAATATATCCCTTCATAAACTATTATATTAAGATATTCATTATGCTAAACCTATTTTTTTGAAAGCTACAGGCCAATATAAATATGTACTCTTAAGTGAAATAAAAATCTTGTCCTAATTAAGAAAAATACAATACAGAGTAGCTGAATATACATGTATGTCAGCAAAACCTATAGGTTTTCTGGTTTTATGATTGCTATAAAATGTGAAATTCAAAATTTTTATACAATCTTTGAAAATCTTATCACTACAATTTACAGACCCATTCAAGAATTAGAAAATAGGTGATAAAATTTTAAACTTAAATGAAAAATTTGAAGCATACCATTAGTCACATGCAAATGACAAATTTGTTTTTAAATCTGGTCTTTGACCTTCATCTTCCTCTTGACATGAATTCTGAATTAAATATTTTTGAAACTGGAAACCATTTGGTGAGGAAGTACTAAACAGCTGAGTGTTGATCCATGACAGTTTGTAATCTAGTAATTTTTTTCCTTGTTCTTATTAAAAATGAGTGGAAATTGCAAGAGGAAATGAACACATCTGCAAAACTATATGTTTATTTGTTTTTAGCTCTACACTTTAGTGAGTTTTGTAAGGAATTGAAATGAGCATTTCACCAGAAGAGTAATGAGGAAAAAAAAGCCTTATAAAACCAACAGTATCCCAAGCGGTAATTCTGACAAAATATATTGCACTTTAAAAATCTGTTAAGAGAGCGAATTGTGCAGCCAGTACTGCTTTACCTTCACGATAACCAGCCCCAGAGGTTTGCATTGAAACAAAGATAATTCTCCATTGGATGAACATTGCTAAATGAAGTACCAAAGTGTTTAGCAATAATTCCATAATTATGTCTTCCCTCGAGTTCTCTTCTGATGAAGAGCAAAAAATACATTAAAAACTCAATCCAAGAGATCTGTGACACAAAACCAGGAATGAAGCAGTTAGTATAAGTCCTTACTATGCAAGATTCACTCACATCTTCTGGACAAATTTTAATATTCTTCCTCTGTACTGCGGTGCCTCCCAAACCTCTGGCAGACCACATGCATTCAGATACAGGGTAGACAGATTGCTGTCTACTGTGATTGCTGTTGACATGGAAACAATTTACATCTCTGTTTGCATTTTAGCCATATTTGCACCAGTGAGTCAGCACAGCAGAAATCGGTAAGTAGACCAAAGCAGCAGATGCTGAGGTCAATACACAAACACAAGGTCCTAGGTTTTGCCTACTCCTGGGTCCCTTAATTCATGTGCAGTATGAGGCCAACCCAAAAACTGTAATTGGCCCAGCCCTGTCCACTCCTTTAGGGCTTGGAGCAAGGACTTTGAATATCTGAAGCAGAGCTTCCAATGTAGTTTCCTTAAGAAAGAATTAAGTGTGCACAAAATCACTCTGAACTACAGCAATACCAACTAACAGAGATGAAGAAGGTATATGCCTTAAAGATGCATTACTTCTTTGAGGCAAAATGTTAAGGTAAATTAATGCAGCTGCAATGTTTGTCACTTTATCTCCATCCATTTATTTTTCATAACCACTTAAATTTTATTTCACAACTGTAATTGTAAAGACTGTTCTAGTTAATTATTTGTGATGAGTTTCTGTGGAGCTTAGAGTAATAAGGCTCTCTCTTGTCAAAAGTTTTCTACTGTTGTGCATTAACTTTGGCTGGGTCCCTCACCTCAGCAGGATGGGGGATGAAAATGAGAAACCTCATGGGTCAAGATAAAGGCAGTTTAATGAAAAAAACAAAGGCCACATGTAGAAGCAAAGCAAAACAAGTAAACAAACAAAACCCAACTCATAAACAGAGATGCATTCTCTACTTCCCACTAGCAGAGGATGTCCAGCCCCTTCCCAGGAAGCAGGGTCTTTGGAAGCACAGCCTTGGTACACATATAAGTTGCTTTGGAAGATAAACATCTTAACAACAAATATTTGCACCACACAACCTTCTCCCCTCCAGTACTCTTTAGTTTTTATTGCTGAGCATAACATCATATGGTACAGACTACCCCTTTGATAAGTTTCAGTCAATTGTCTTGGTTGTTTCCTATCCAAACCTCTTGTCCACTCCTAGTCTATCAGTCTTTGAGAAGGAGGTTGGAGAGACCATCTTGATGCTGTGCAATCACTGCTCAGCAAATGCCAAAACACTTGTACATTATCAATCCCATTCTAGCAACAAGTGCAAGTCACAGCATTGTGTGGGCTGCTGTGAGCAAAGATAACTCCATCCCAGCCAGACCCAGTACATCTGCATTCAAGTAAACAGTAAACAGATGGAACAAATAAAAATGAATAAACTTTACAATGATCCAAATATTTCTAGGAAGAATAAAATACAGTATGAACAATGTTTTTATTTGCCTGTATTGAATATTTTATGTTCTTTTTCTTAGCAAAAAAAGAAAAGCATTTAATACTGAAGTTGCAAAAACTGTACCTGAGATTTTTGTTATATATGTGTTTCGTATACCACATAAAATGTTTGTTATTAAGATGTGATCTGATTCAACACCTTCTCATCCAAAGAGCTGACATTTAAGTAGTGGTAATCCATTAAAACACAGCAGACACCAGAAACAAAGAGGTCTGATATATACAGCAATCTTTAAAAAACTGTCTGTTCCTAACTGGAGATGAAAAATAGCTGACAATATTTTTCTCTGAATCATGAAGAAACAGAACCTTATGATGCTGCAAGTTTAAAACCTGCTATTTCATAGAATCATAGAATGGCTTGGGTTAGAATATAACTTAAAGATGTTCTAGTTCCTACTCCTCTCCCATGGGCAAGGAACCTTCCACTAGACCAGGTTGCTCAAAGTCCCATCCAGCCTGGCCTTGAACACTCCCAGGGATGGGGCTCTCACAGTTTCTCTGAGCAGCCTGTTCCAGTTGCCTCACCAACCTCATGGTGAAGAATTTCTTCCTTATATCTAATCTAAATCCATCTACTTCCAGTTTAAAGCCATTACCCCTTGTCCTATTACTACATGCCCTTATAAAAAGTCCTTCTCCAGTTTTCTTTTAGGTCCCCTTTAGGTACTGTAAGACTACTATAAGGTCTATCTGGAGCCTTTTCTTCTCCAGACCAAAAAAACCCAACTCTTTCAGCCTGTCTTCATAGGAGAGGTGCTCCAGCCCTCTCATCATCTTCATGGCCCTCCTCTGGACTCACTCAAACAGGTCCATATCCTTCTTATCTTGGTGGCCCTGTAGCTGAATGCAGTTCTCGAGATGGGGCCTCACTGGAGCAGGGTATCACAGTATCACACTGTATATTTGGGATTGGAAGGGACCTCAAAAGATCATCTAGTCCAATCCCCCTGCTGGAGCAGGAACGCCTAGGTGAGGTCACACAGGAACATGTCCAGGCGGGTTTTGAATGTCTCCAGAGAAGGAGACTCCACAACCTCCCTGGGCAGCCTGTTCCAGGGCTCTGTCACCCTTGCTGAGAAGAGGTTTTTTCTCAAATTTAAGTGGAACCTCTTGTGTTCCAGCTTGATCCCATTACCCCTTGTCCTATCATTGTTTGCCACCGAGAAGAGCCTGGCTCCATCCTCATGGCACTCACCCTTTATATATTTATAAACATTAATAAGGTCACCCCTCAGTCTCCTCTTCTCCAAACTAAAGAGACCCAACACCCTCAGCTTTTCCTCATAAGGGAGGTGCTCCACTCCCTTAATCATCTTTGTTGCCCTACGCTGGACCCTCTCTAGCAGTTCCCTGTCCTTCTTGAACTGAGGAGCCCAGAACTGGACACAATATTCCAGATGTGGTCTCACTAGGGCAGAGTAGAGGGGAAGGAGAACCTCTCTCGATCTACTAACCACCCCCCATCTAATACACCCCAGGATGCCATTGGCCTTCCTGGCCACAAGGGCACAGTGCTAGCTCATGGTCATCCTGTTGTCCACCAGGACCCCCAGGTCCCTTTCCCCTACACTGCTCTCTAATATGTAATTTCCCAACCTATACTGGAACCTGGGGTTGTTCCTGCCCAGATGCAGGACTCTACACTTTTCCTTGTTATATTTCATTAGGTTATTCCCCGCCCAACTCTCCAGTTTGTCCAGGTCTCGCTGGATGGCAGCACAGCCTTCTGGTATGTCAGCCACTCCTCCCAGCTTAGTGTCATCAGCAAACTTGCTGATAGTACACTCTATTCCCTCGTCTAAATCGTTAATGAATATATTGAATAATACTGGCCCCAGTACTGACCCCTGAGGCACTCCAACTAGACTCCGCACCATTGACTACCACTCTCTGGCTGCTCTCCTTAAGCCAATTTGTAACCCACCTCACTACTCTACTGTCTAGACCACACCTCCTCAACTTAGCTGTGAGGATGCTGTGGGAGACTGTGTCAAAGGCTTTACTGAAGTCAAGGTAGACCAGATCCACCGCTCTGCCATCATCCATCCACCTTGTTACATTCTCATAAAAGGCTATGAGGTTGGTCAAGCATGACTTGCCCTTGGTAAAGCCATGCTGACTGCCGCTAATAACCCTCTCATCCTTGATATGCCTTGAGATGGCACCAAGGATAAGCTGTTCCATTACTTTCCCAGGGACAGAGGTGAGGCTGACCGGTGTATAACTACTCGGGTCCTCCTTCTTGCCCTTTTTGAAGACTGGAGTGACATTTGCTTTCCTCCAGTCCTTGGGCACCTCTCCCATTTCCCAAGACTTTGGCAAAGATGATGGAGAGCGGTCTAGCAATGACTTCAGCCAGCTCCCTCAGCACCCGCGGATGCATCCCATCTGGACCCATGGATTTATGGATGATGGGAGAATCACATTCCTCAACCTGCTGATCACACTTCTTTTGATGGACTCCAGCATACAGTTGGCTTTCTGGTCCTCAAGCTCACATTGCTGTGCCATGTTGAGCTTCTCATCAACCAAGACCCCCAAGTCTTTCTCCTCAGGGCTGCTTTCCATCCATTCTCCAACCAGCCTGTATTTGTGCTTGGGATTGCCCCGCTCCACATGCAGGACCTTGCACTTGATGTTGTTGAACTTCATGAGGATCACACAGGCCCACCTCTCAAGCCTGTCAAGGTCCTTCTGAATTGCATGCCTTCCATCCAGCTTGTTGACCACACCACACAGCTTGGTGTTATCAGCAAACTTGCTAAGGGTACACTCTGTCCCACTGTCCATGTCACCAACAAAGATGTTAAACAGCACTGGTCTGATACTGGAGGAATGCCACTTGTCACTGTTTTCCACTTGGACATTGAGCTGTTGACCAAAACTGTGTGACCATCCATCCAATTCCTTATCCACCAAGTGGTTCAACCATTGACTCCAGGTCTCCAATTTAGAAACAAGGATGTCATGCAGGACAGTGTCAATTGTTTTGCAGAAGTCCAGGCAGATTATGTCAGTTGCTCTTCCCTTATCCACCAACACTGTAATGCTGTCATAGAAGGACACCCAGTTTATGAGGCATGATATGATGTTGGCTGTCACCAATAACCTCTTATTTTCCCTGTGTCTTAGCATAGTTTCCAGGAGGGGATTCACTCCATTTGGAGTCAACCCACCACAAACATGCTGTCTAGAGAGGTTGTGCTGTCCTCAAAGTTTTGAGACTACGCTAGGCAAAGCCTTGAGCAACTTGGCTGACCTCAGAGCTGAGGTTGCTTTGAGCAGGAGGTTGAACTTAAGACCTCTTGAGGTCCATTCCAGCCTGACTTGTTCTGTGATTCCATGATTTGCAGTTCTTATAAATCAGAGATAGAAACAGTGGGAAACAAATCAGTTCCCACCCTAGTCTTTGGGTCATAACTGTGACCAATCCACCAGAAGATGGATTACAAGGTTTCAGTTCACACTAAAATACAATTTTTAATTTTCTCTTTTGAACTGATAATCAACAGTTTTGAAGACAATCTTATCCTATAATCATCTGCTATGAAAGGGCAAACACTTCACAGACTCCTTATCCTTTATGATAAACAGAGATGACTGAGGTCCATCTCCACCGTTCAACTTTGATAACAAGTTTTGAAGTTGTGTCAGTTAGAGGCTCGATACTAACAGATAGAGTTGATGCTAACAGAGTTGATCACAGATGCCTAATATTCTCTGCAGATAACATTTTAAAGAACCGACAAACAAACAAAACCCAGCACAGCCATATGACTAAAAGGTATTTGAAATACAGTAACATGCCTTAGTAGATGAACATCTTTCTAGACATATCTCCAACCTCAAATTACTTGCATTACCTGCTGATATGATATGGTATGATATGATGTGAAATATTATATGATATGATAAATACTAGTAAAGGAAAATCTAAAGCAGGCATTTGTTTTGTCAAATATTTTAGAAAGGTAAGCTATATGTGTGAACTTCAGGTTGCTGTTCCTGAGCCATCACAGAAATTTAGAAAAATCATATAATTACATTCTAAACCAGATCTCAAATGCAGAATCTCTCTCTCTCTCTCTTAATCTTTTCCAAGATTACCCCAAATCTGGTCCTAATGACATGACTCACACTGCCATTATTCAACAGTATGTACATATAAATGACATTAAGGTGTTTTGGTTTTGTTTTGGTGGTGGTGGTGGTGTTTTTTTGGGGTTGGTTGGTGGTTTTTTTTGTTGTTGTTTGTTTGGTTTTGTTTTTTTTGTTTTTTTTGTTTTTTTTCCCCAGCAAATAATAATGTTACTTTTTCTCACTGCCCGACTTGTAACATCAAGCACGTATATTTACTGACTGGTTAGGGGTTTTTTTGTTGGGTTTGTCTTGGTTTAGGTTGTTTTGGTTTTTTTCATGTGTTTTCTTTCGCTTTCTTTCTTTCTTTGTCTCACACAGTTTTCAGATTCTCAATGAAAATGGGAGTCTTCTGGATTACTACTTAATTATTGGCATAGAAAACCATAAATTAAAGGAAATATTTACAACTAAGAATCTCTGAAAAGTTTGTCACACCTTTTAAAGCAGTACAATAAGGTTTAAAAGTGAACAGATATTTAGGGGAATAAAAAATCAGAAATAAGGCTCTTTCTTCAGTTCTTTCTTCCCTACAAAAAGATGCAATATTCAGCAAGACAGAGAAATTATTTATCTCAGAGGTTTTTTTTACTTTGACCTTCATGACAGCCCTGCAGCTACTCAAGCTTACATAATTTCTTCTGTTCCTCCCAGTCCTCTTGCTCCCTAATCTTGTCAGACTTGTCATTTCCACCTGATCCCTTTAAAAATGAAAAGATATGTCTTTCTGTTTCTGTACACTACAGAAATTCAAAGTCACTGTGTTCAAATTGTTCAGGTCCGAGAGGCAGACAGGGCTGTTCTTGCACAACACTTGTTTTAGGGACACATTTTGACATTATGAAATATTAATTCTTTTGCAGAATGCTCCCCAAGTAATCAAACTAAGGAATGCACATCCCTTATTTTTAACCAGCAGCTTACTTTGTGCATTTTGTTGATCATAATTCACTTTAGTTAGCGTTGTTTTATTTTTCATCTCCAGAAGTCCCTGAATTTCTTTTACCTGCGACTTCATTCTTCTGTTCTCTTCCTCCAAATTTTGCTTTTCTGCTTCAAGTCTCTCTCTCTTTCCCCATTCAGAGGTATTTTCAAACTGCAGTCTTTCCAGCTGGAAAGGGTTTGGGTGGGAGGACAAACAACCAAAAGAAACCTATTATTTATGGTCTGATACTAATAGCCTGATCTCAGAGTAAGGTGGACCTCTTAGAAATCAGTCCAAGATATAAGTTTTCCATATTTCATTAAGGTAAGTACTTGAATTTGAAAACGAAAAAAAACAGGGCAGTAAATGGTTCATTAATTGTACCTTTTCAAAAATAAAGCATAGGCAATATTTTAATATAGTAATAGGTAACCAAATCTTATTTATTTCTCTGCTGTTTATAGACCAATAGTATTAAAAAATCATAAAATACATTGTTTTAAATAACATTGAGAGTGATTTTGGTCTAACAGTGGCAAAGTTCACATTTTATTCCTCAAAAGGTAAAAAATCAGAACTTTTTTAGTTATAGTCTATTTGCACTTTAGAAGGATTATAATGAATATTCATTAAACTGAAGAAATTCTAAAGTATGTCTTCAGTATTAGAAACTGCTATCCTAGCAACCAGAGGAAGGATTTTCAAGTTTTCACACTACTGTCTTTCTTGAGGTAACAATAATAGTCTTTAGGCAAATATTCTTTTTTATTGCCAATGATGTAACCTTAATTTAGGAATTCATTTATCTAATCCACACATAGGAGGATTAAATATATCAACAAAAAGACATGTTACAAAGTCATACAAAAAATTGTCTGTCAACAGTTTTTATTTACTGTTCAGAGACAATTAGACAGAGGAGGTTTTGTCAATAATGTATGAAATATTCCTCAGATTTCAAAAGGAAAATCAGTAAAATGAATTTATTTTTATAGCACAAAACAGGTATGAACAGGTATTTATCAGAAGATTATTACTGACAAGTACTTACTATTAACAAGTTTTTAATAACTGGTACTTGTGCAAAGATTAGAAGAGATTAAGAAAGATTAAAAACTGATTAAAAACTGAAAAAAATACTATCTCAACTGAGATGAAAACAAGAAGAAAGATGCTAATACATAGAAGTAAAAATTTTAAAACTTTACAATTTTCAGTTCTGTGAGAACTAAAATCAATTCTTTGATAAAAGTAGAGACTGACAATAGTGCAAGGCACTCCTTGACTGAAGAAACAGGTTTATCTGTGCCAACAATTGTTTAGAAAGAGCCAGAGAGGTGTACTTTTTCAGATATTGGTTACTTTTATTTTAAAATCAATTTCTGGCAATTAAAAGCTACTGAACATGAAGCAAAGTGAATGAGGTATTACAGGATCACAGAAACATAATTCAGACCCTGTGAATTGCAACAGTGTCAAATGAAATAGTAAACTTGTCTGTTTATATGTTATTTCTGAACAAATAAAAACAACTAGAAAGTTGAAGAAGCTCATTCAGAATTTCAGAGGAAAAGTAGAAATGCTTTTTGAGTTTCTCTTGTAAGGACAAATAACATATTCAATGGAAAATACAAGTGATTTTTTACCAAAAATGATATTTTTCGAGATATTTCTCTAGCTAGTATTCTACATATGATAAACTAAAGGATTCCCCAAAAGAAAGATGGTCACTGGACCAGGCTCCCCAGGGAAGTTATGCCACCAAGCCTATTAGAGTTCAAGGAGTGTCTGGATAAGGCTCTTAGTCACATGGTTTAGCTTTAAGCAGTCCTACAAGGAGCAGGGAGTTGGACTTGATGATCCTTATGAGTCCTTTCCAGCTTGGGATATTCTATGATTCTGAATATAGAGGATGAGTACCAACTACTTCACTTAAACAGTCAGTTGTCAAAGAGGTAAAAACTGAATGGACTATGTTTAAAGATACTTTATTCCACCAACAAAAGACACTTTCTCAGCCTTTTCCTTGTCATCATGGATTATTTGCTCTCCTTAAAAAAAGAAAACAACAAGAACAAAAAATTAACAACTGTCCTCTCCACCCCAACAGCACTCCTAAAACCTAGGCCAATCTTAACATCATGATACTGTTGAAGGGCACTATTTGGAAAGAACTCTCAAACAGTTCTTAAAACTGAAATGGGCCTTTGATCTAAGATTAGGCAAACTAGCAAGTAAGAAAGAAAGTAATATATTTATTTCATACTCTGTATCATATTGGCAGACTAACTGGAAGCCAATTTTAAATTTTAAACAATTATGCTATTCAGCAGTTGCCTTTTTCATTATGGCCTTGTTCTTGTATGAAAAGAATTCACACTACAAATCTATAAGCTTTGGGGGTTGTATATCTGGCTAAAATACCACATGTATTTTATATTCATGCTCCCTCACAGTCTTTAGTGGTTATTTACCAAGAATGTACTGACAATGTGATAAATATCTGTACTGAGATTAAACAGGGCATCAGGGAAGAATAATTTTGTAACCTTATTTTTTGGGTTCTTTTTTTTTTTTTTTTTTTTTTGGTCATGTTGTACCCACTGGTGATAGAATACAAGATATTAACACCAGTGCAAAAGACAGTGTTAGATGCTCACTTGTTCCTATTGAGATCTTTAAACTCTACCCACTGAATTTCTGTGTAATAACTGGAAACAAAGGGATCACATAGCTCTATTTAGAACCAAATCTTTTTTCTTTCCCCTCCATCCTCCCAAATCGTGCAGATTTATAGTTGTTCAAATACCATCTGCTGGACTACCATCACAAAAAATACTTATTTTTCTAAATTATTATGCAGGTATAATGTCTTACAAGTACCCATGAAAGTTCTAGAATGTGAAAAAGCCCTATGTTCTTCTAAAGCAAGACATGACTAAAATTCTAAGCCTGAAAGTTCACCTTTTCAGAGTGATGACACTAATCAATACCAATTCATTTTCGTCAGGCTTCAAGTGGAGAGAAATCACAAAGCCATCCAAGGTTAAATTTCAGTCAGGCAATTAAGCACAAGATGACTACCAAACCAAGATCTGATGTCAAAGATAGATTTACTTACCTCTGTGTCTGTAAAATTTCAATTCATTGCACCCAAGATGTCTACAAGCTCAAATAATGATAAATGTAAATGTTTAATACACCAAGTACTTAAATAACTTTATATTAAAAATACTGACTTGTACAAAATCATGAATAGACAACTTTAGTATAATTTATTTTATTATAAATCATTGCTCAGTAAAGTCCTATAACTCATTCTCCGAAATACTAATTTTCAGAGTGTCAATAATCAGTGTAATCAGTGTTGCTTTCTTGTTCATTGGAGTCCTCCCAAATTATACCTTAGGCTTAATCCAAATAACACTTTCATATAATGCTTTCATAGGAAGTATTTGCTCTCTTTTCCCTCTCTCATCAATGTGTGGGGAAAAAAAAAAAAAAAAAAGAAAGAAAGAAAGTGTAGTGCCAGATCCCGACTTTCAAATTTCAAGTCAGAACACCAACTTCATAAAGTTGTCACGGGTAATTTTGTCACTTCCAGCTAAAAAGATCAGCTTTCTCTTGAGTAGACAGAATTTGTCTCCCACATCTCTGCAATGCATTCCTAATGCTACCCACACCCCAAAACCCCTGTCAGGGCCCTTCCAGCTTCCAGAGCCCAGCTGGCAGCACCCAAGGCCAGTTGACTGATATGAGCTGTTGTAAAGAGCTGGAAGAAGACTCAGGAGAGAGAAGTCTCTCTTTGCTTCAGGGCTGCTTTTAATTTGAATATTCCAGACCCCAACCTTGATGGAGCTATTATATGTTGCAAATATTTGCATTTAAAATTAACAGGAGAGGTTCACATGAGTGTAATACAGATCACAGAAAACAGCTTTGATATCCCTATTGTTTTCTGAGGAACACAGGTGTTCCTGAACTGACTAGTCTCATCTTTTTCTGTGAACTTTTAAACATATTTTATCTTGAATCGAAATTATGTCTCATATTATACATTTTAACTAATTTAGTGGAAAACTGAAATATTGCTATTAAAAGGGCCATAAAGGATATTTTTTAAGTATGAAAATAACTGAAAATAAGTGAATAATTATTTATTGGTAACATATTTGTTAATTAATCTTCCTAAATTAAAGAAGGATGCACACATTTATTTTCATTGAGACTTGAACAATATTATTTTACACTATTTTTTGTTAATTTTTATGTTCTATGTTAGTAGATAATCTAATCAAGTCATTACAACCTTTAAGCAGGATACTAATCATTTTTTACTCGATCATATTTTCAAAACTATTTAAGCACCTACTAACTCTCCAAGTAGTATGGGTACTGCATTCATCAGGTGTGAGAAATATTTCCTATGTAAGTTCAGCTACTTCTTCCATGAATTAGTTTCACTCTATTAATTTAACTAGGAACTAAAACATTTTAATGGTTTACTGATTGTTCATATAGAAGCAACAGTATGTTCACTACAAAGGCCTCAGAAAACTTGTGAGCGTAAAGTACTATTACAGCTTGTAGTTGTGCATTTGAATCCATAAACAAAGCAAGCTGCATCCGTTATACATAATAATTTATTTACAGTGAGTCAGAAGTTATAATGTTACATTCTCTTGCTGTTCACCTTACTTCAAAGATGAACTACAGATATTCACAATGGTAATGTCCCACTCAAGAATCAGAGTACTGTATTTCTAATCAAAGATGGAGGTACATTCCAATAAAACACACAAACACTCCGGGAAGTTGCTTCTCTGTCATTCATGCAGCTGTCACAAAACAAGTAAGGAAATTAAAGCAAAGCAAAAATCATGTCTGAAGTGAAGTTAGGAAGAACAAACAAAATTAAATATTTTATGATCTCTTTAATGTAATTTTGTGCTAAAAATATTGCAGGGTTATGTTCTTTCAGAATGCAAGTCTGCTTAGGCCTTTTTGAAATACTGTAAGAAGGGTCTTTTGTAACTTGGTGCTTCAGCTTCCAGGAAAGATTAAATGCAATGACTAAAGACCATGTTAGGTATTAAGTCAGTGTTCTGGATTTGTTAAAAACAAGACAAGTTTCTCTTTTAGTGAATTTTTCCTTCAGTTAAGCCCTTCTTAGTAACTGCACTTCTCTGAAGTTGGATACATGTTTTGGTAGACATAGCAATGGAATGCAAGGTCGTTGATAAGGATTCACATCCCGTAAGTGAGAGGGGCAAGGAGAAGCAAGCTGAACAGGTGACTAAAACTGACCAACTCAGTATTCCATCCCATTCACAGGACACTTAATATAAAAGTGGGAGAACATGAGGGTCTCGTCCCTTTTTTCCCTTCTCCAACTATGGCCGACATCTGGGAGGGACCCTGCCTGTCGTCCCTGCAAATCTGAGGCCTAGTGACAGACCCTGCATCCTTGAATCCAGTTCTGTTTTGCTGCAGAGTCCAACCCAGGACTTCCGGGTGCCTGTCCTGCTGCTGCTGGAGCAGTTGTGAGCTGCCAGGAATTTCTACATTGGTTTTCTATATTTTGTATTATTTTATCTATTTTATTAGCAGTACTAGCAAAACATTTTTAATTCTTTATAATTTGCAAGTCCTCTCTCTTTTTGCCTCTCTTTGCCCTCCTATTGCCCTTATTTAGTGAGGAGTCGGGGCTGAGGGCGGGGCAGGGGGAGGGGGGTGGGAGGGGGTTAACAAAGCATCTGCCATGGTTTATTGTCACCCTGCAATCAAACCTTTACAGTCAGATATTTGAGAAGGTATTCCTCTCACTATAACAAAGTAAAAAAACCAAACTAAAACAAAAAACTTTGGGAATCTGTTTCTCTCTAGAAACAAGATTTGGAGTGTTGTTTCTTTTTCAATTGAAAATCTCACCAACCTTATTTTCCAGTTACATGCCCCTCACCTTTAGGGAAAGTAACTTCTTCAATTAAAACAACAACAACAACAACGAAGATAAGAAAAAAGCACAACCAACCAATCAACAACAAAACAACAACAACAACAACAAACCCCACTAGAGTAGTTACATATATTGACGGGGTCTGTAGAGCATTTCATAACTCTACAACTAGAGCTGCTCTGTGAGGGATGCATTCCCCTGTCACTGAGCTTGAATGACCCTTGGGATCTTTTGATCTACTCAATGCTACGCAGTTTCAAAAGGCTGAAAACCACCTCATCCATCGTACTGTAACTTGTATAGATCAATTTTCCTTTCCACTACCCAGCCAGAGAAAACAAGCGTTGTGAGACCTAGTACAGCAAGATGAGGAAAACAGCTAGAGGAGCTTTTCTCTATAAGAAAGCTGATACTATATTGAAAATACAACACAAGGCAAACATTCAAAGAGTGTTAGCTGTTTTGAATGGACCAAATGAAATTTTGTAGGTATATATATATTTGTATAAAACACCTACATGTATGTGTATACACATAGACATGTTCCTGTGTTTCTTTCAAGGGAACCTGGCATTTTTTTTAATCCTCCCCTTCATTACATGAAAAAAAAAAATACATCCTTTGAATTAATCTATTAATATTGCTGCATTAAAGTCTTCTGTCTACTTTCACTTTTCACACAAAAGTATTTCACAGGAACAGTAATCTTATATTTAATTTTGAATTTTATTACTGCAACTTAAAAAATGCAAATGATACCTATCTCACTTCTACAGTGAGAAGAATTTCAGGTTTTTTTTTTTCCCCATGTAAAATATACATTGTGATATGCATATACAAAAATGTTTTAGATGTTCCCTGCTGGAACTACAGATTCTGATTTATAAAGGGACTGAAAGCCTAAATAACAATTTTCAACTTCATGTCACGTGCGAAAGAATCTCAGGATGTTTCATTTTTCTTTCAAATGTGAATATTTTCTCTCCAGAAAATGTCTCCGCAGACTCACGATAAATTTTACTTTTCAGTAGAAAGACCAGAATAATGGTGGAGGTATAGAGCAAGGTCAAGGTACTGTCAGTGAAGTGGATAATTGCTAAGGTGAATGGTGGAAATGAAGTATAGTGTACTGACCTTTTGAATCTGGATAATTGCATCTTAGAGCTAACTTACACCATTTTATGACTAATATAAAATACAGAGGTTCTGAGAAAAACAGACACAGTAAAAGGAACTCCTCCTGGTACAGCTGATTAGCTGGAAAATCTTAATGCTGTAGTTCAGTTTAAGACAACAAAGCAGTGGCTAAGGCTCAGAAAGTTTTATTGAAACTAGATTTTTCTCCTTCCCTTCAGTAAAAGGAAGATGAAGTAGGATGGAGGATATCAATTAAGCTGCCCATCCATTTTTAATGGGAGTAATGGCAGCAAAAAAAAAGGACAAGGAAGAACAGACATAACAGTTAATATGATTTCAGATGGAAAACAAAATTTTCCACACATCTCTCAGGAACAAAGGAGATTAAGAAAGCAGCAATTTTTGTTGGTTTTAGAGCAAAGTTTTGTTAGCTTCCTATACAATTTCAGAAAAGGTAGGAAAGTGTACTTAGAGAGTTATGATCTCCAGACAGAAGAAAAGCATTATAGTGAAAAGCTGTAGTTTTGATTTGATCTGACAGGTAACAATAACATAAACAAAAAAATGACAATTCAACCAGAAATTTTCTCTGCAAAAGTTTTTTTCTTTCACAAAGCTGGCACTTTTTAACAACTTTTTCGGAGAAAAATTCTCCAAACATCTTAAATAAAAGTTGTCCATACAAGATACTTCACATTACATACAAGGTCTTTTACGCAGCAAAACTGCCTGAAAACAGAAAAGTTTAACTTATGTATTTACAATCCGAACCTTGCTGAACCACATTAAAACATAAACTTCTGATGCTATTTGTCTTCACACTAATAAGCTGCAGGGAAACCAGATATGGCCTACAGACTTCTGACACAGAGAAGCAAGAATTCCTGTTTAAATAATGAAAAAGAAACTCTGGCAGCCTCGCTCAAATATCTGTAAAACATCTGTATCACCTTACACAAATGAAAAATGAAAATTCAGAATCAATATGCTTTTTTGTGCCTGTAATGACTGCACAGAGCTTTTTTGGGTTTTAAAGCAGGATGAATGAATACACATTTTCAAGATTTCTCATGTCTTCACTATGTTGTGTTTGGAGGTCATTTCCACTCATCCATGCTACAAATTATTCTACAAACTTGAAGCAGGAGACAGTCTGAACTCAAAATTAAGTGAGTCACAGGTTGATTATGAATTAGGGATCACATCACCTTCCAAAAAAATAAAACTTGTTGAAATAATGATACAGCTTTATAAAGTAATGAATTTGACTCTTACTGATCTTGTCACTACCATCACTTACAAAACTCAGCGCAAGAAAGCTCTTTGTTTCCGAAGCAAATGTTTCTTTTCTGTAACTCAGACAGAAATTCTGTATCTAAAAAAAATAATATCCAATGACCTTTTCAAAGCCAGAGCCAAGAACTCAACAGGTGTGCAGTTTTGTCAGCCATCTTCCAAGTCCTTACACATTGACAAGAAATGTGAGGATGGAGATCTGCCATTTCTCACTGGTACTTCTCTTTGTTATGAGATGTCATCTCTACCTTCTAAATATATTGAATTCATTGCAGCTGCTAAAAGGAATGACAAAAGTGCAATTTCCTTGAATATGATACCTAGCTAGATTGATTCAAATGAATTGAAAAAACAAGCTCTGCCAGAGGAGTCTACCATCAAGCAGAAGCATCATATTTCTTCATTAAGAGTGCATTGTGAAATAACATTACAATGTGTCACATAATACTAGGTATGAAGCTCTTTTATCAAGGGTCTAAAAGACACGGCATCAAACTGTTAAAGATATTTTTGGGGGGAGACAGTAGGGGAATAGGGTGGGTGGGTTATTTAGGTTTTTTGTTATGAGATTTCCACTGCTAGAAGTCTGTAAGAGCTTCGTGACAACTACAAAAGCTCCTGGATTTGAAAGGAAACCCATCAGCTTGCCTGCTTCCAAATCCAGTATTGCTGGCAAGCAAAAACTATTACTCACCATGTGTGACACTAGGCACTTTTGCAATGATTATTTACAATGTATGTGACTGTTTCTAGAATGCTCTTCCTTTTTCATCCAAAAGAAGTAATCAAAGACTACCAGATCCATAGCAGCCCTTCCACAGGAAAGGGAAGACAAATGTTGACTAACTTTCTATCTGACAAGTACTTCAATATTCAATAAAGGGAAAAACAAATTTACTCTGTTTTTTTTCTTATTGTGAGCAAGTCTGCCAAGAACACCATTTAGTCCATCAGAAAATATACTGAAGTCATGATAAATGTTAATATGCCTGACAATATCTTGAGACACCAACCTTGCAACAAACTGAGCTTTTTAATGAATGCTTATAATCATAATGATGCATGCATCTGAGTACTAGCATGTTTAGTAATCAAATATTTCTTCCTTCTGGTACTACACAAATGTTTAAGTCTGCTGCAAGCTGATATCATTACACTATGTTGACATTAAAATTTGCTAATTTACTGGAATTTATTTTCCTCTTTCCCACCTGCACACAGAGAAAACTCTTTTATGTTTATGAGTAATTTATCACAAGGGGTTTTATGCAGGAATATAAGTTGTCCATAGAGAGATAAAAAAGTTGAATGCTGGAACTTTACAACAATCACAAATAACATATGCAGAGAGGCAAAAACAGGTTCAAGAAAAGGAAAATGCTGGGAGTGAGGTAGGGAAATTTGTCCTTGATCACCTGTTCAGAAGAATCTACTATGCATTCAAGGCAAAAAGTTTTTATGCCAATGAGTATCAGAAGGAATTATCCATGTCTGTTCAAAGTTCTACTTCCAGCAATTATCTGAAAATTAAAAGCCTCAAACTACTTTTGTCTGTCTAAACTTTGAGATCAGTAATGAAAATACCAACATATTATGCACTCATTTTTATAGTCAAATTATGAAGTGTTTTTATGTTTTATCTTATTCTAAACACAAGAGTTATTTACAGATTTCATATGTAAAAAAATAAGGAAGATGACTAAACAAATACTGAAAGCTTCTTGTTGTATGCTAGCTGACTTCCCCATAATCAGAACTCATAAAGAGACTGAGACTAGAGGAATATGCAAACTGTCAGTATCTACCAAGTTGTACAGTACTACTTATTTCACATTTTCACACATTATTAACGAGCTATTACAAAAAAATTTCTAAGAAACCAGTTAGAACTAGGAAGGACTGTTAGAATAAAGATATATGAACACATAGATAAAATATCTGATAGCTGTAAGATGTAAGGACAATACTGCCAAGCAGACATTATTCTAGGTTTGCCAGAAAAGCATGTATGTTTGAATGAATACTTAAAAACAAATAAAAGTATGATTATTTTTTCTGATACATCTTGTGACTATTTTAGCTGTCACTTCTCCTATACAATGTCTGTTTTTGTATTTACACATATTTACACCCCTCAGAGCCTTATTATCCCAGGTTTCTCCTGATTCAGTATAACATTAAATAAATTTTAAATACTGTCTCCCCACTGGCCCCCAAAATAGATTTTATGATTGATGGAGAAGAACAGATAACCTGTCAGGTAAGCTATAATTAGAGTTGGGATTTAAAACTGAAGGGAACCAGTTGGTTTCCTTCTGAAATCTAGGTCTACCAAATGAAATTAAAAGGAAAAAAAAAAATCTGCCTTACTTACACCTATAGGAGAAGTCTGCACCTCTACTATCCTCAGGCTGAAAAAAGCTCTACAATAACAATATTTGCCAGTGCTCAAAAATTGGTGGTAACCAAATCAACTAAAAGGTCTCCTATCAGAAACGGAAAATACATCTTACATAGGCAATACACTGCAGTGTTTAAGTAATTACAATTACTGAGTAAAAGCCTTTGTACAAGTATATTTCATTTTGCAGCTAAACCCAATGAGCCTTAACAAAACTAGATCCACGGAAAAGCACCTACAGTCTTTCAGGACACAGTAGCCACATAAAGCTGTGGTGCTTAATTCTATATCCTTATTCATAAGAGTCTGAAATATAGTATCTGAAGTATACTATACTATTTAGAAGTCCTTTTTAGCAATAAACAAACAAATAAATAAATTCTGCCGCAAGGATTCAGGATTCTTGTAATTCTGATTGTATCTCTTCAGTCTTTCTCTAATAGATGGTGATCAGTATGTAAAAGTGTGGGAAGAACAGAAGATATTTTTCAAATGCAATATCAATATACTTTTTTCTGAAATAAGTAAGCTTTATGAAGTGCTGCTTATAGTTTATTAGTGTATGTAATCAGAAGCTACAGAGTAACAAAGTATTGATACAAAGCACCTGTGTACCTACCCCTACATTAACATGAAAATCAGCTTTGTGGAAGACCAAGTGTTATTAAAAGGAGATTTAATTAAATTAAACAAATTAAATGAAAAACAAACAAATGAAAGACCACAAAACAACAAAGGTTCCCATTTGACTTTTTTGTTTTGTTTACTTTCTCATATACTGTCACAGAGGCACCCCAAAAGTCAATTCCAGGCGGACAACAAGTTCCAAAACAGACTTTATTCTAGCTGGAAAAGTGTAGCTAACAAACCAGCTAGAAACGGTGTTTATACAATTATTTGGCACTCCGACAACATACAATATAGGTTCGGATATCAGCTGAGGAGGTTATTGGGGTACAACAACATGAGAATAATGAGGATCCACAACATGCACTCATACACTGATGAGAAACAAAACCAGAGGCCTCTCACTTCAGGGTAGCCACAAGAAATAATCACTTGCCTGGGTTAGGTGAGAGCTCACGCTTGCCTGGGTTGAGCAAAGACTTGTTCAAGGATATATCCAGCAAATAATCACTCACCCAAAAGAGGGGATGAGGCACTCTTAATCCCGGGAAATCTCCTAAAACGGTGTCCCAGTCTAAGGGGAGGGCTCCAGTTCACAGACCCATTGCTCCAAGAATACCACTCTAAGGCAGTCTTTGGCAGGGACCGCATTTTATAGTCTGGTCAGATCTGGTTATGGGCATTACAACACGGTCCAGAAGCTTCTCAGCTTCTCTACGCATCTTCTTTGCTGAGGACCCTGTCAATTGACAGAGGGTCCCACCCCTCCTGCCCCCCCAGCTGGGTGGAGGTGAAGTCACCCTGCCCCAGAGTAGGGGTGAATGTGACTGTCAGCACCTTTGTGCCACCCTAGATGTGGATGTTGGGACAGGCACAATGGGGTACAAAAGGTGCTAAGGAGCCATCAACTGCCTTATCGAAGGCCCCAGATGTCAGGGGGATGTGCAACTGCCACATGCATTAAAAAAAAAAAAAAAAAAGAACCTATCTGTAGTTAAAAGATACTGAAATTAACGTTCACACTGTGTGGAAAAATTGCACATCTCCTGTCCTTTGTTTTAGTTAGTGCATCCAGGGGAAAAAGGATTATTACATGCTTTCTTATAGCTGCATAACATTAAAGAATTTTTCCAGATAAGAATACTGAGGACTGAAGTTTTATATAAGAAAACAGTTCTGTTGAGATATAAGCCAAATGGCAAACCATTTGTAGCCTGTCTTGGAAACTGACGGGCTTTTACCCATGGTTTAAAGAGAACAAATACATAAATGCTTCATTCAATTTTGTAGCCAGGTGATATATCAAACTTGTCCACGTGTCCTGATCAACTAAGTTACTAATGCACATGAAAAATGAACTATGTACTTTATTATCTTTCAGAAGAGGACTCAGCAATCTATAGTTCAAGACACAAACTTCATACATTACCAATCCCGAAGAACACCTGTCATTTTTTTGTAAGTGTACTATGTTTCAGCTGAGAGAAGACAGAGACAAAACTGATTCCTTGGTCACATATATATATTAAAACATACACTTGATTATTACGAGCACTAATGCATCATCTATATGAAAATTTAATTAGGGACAGTAACACATAACAGTAAAAACTAAACATGACCATGTTCATCCACCTTACAAAACAAAACACAATATCAGCCTCATCTCAGTGTTCATTCTCAGTGCAGTTTTGTCTCATATTTGCCAATATAAATATTTCAATATTTTATCACCATTCCTGGTTGGAGAGCTCTCATATTGTTTGCCTGTTTGCAGTGAAAAAGGTAGCAGTCCATATATTTGCACACCTCAAAACAGAATATTTGTGTAAGAAATGTTCTTGAATTTTATCGTCAATATTGATATTGACTGGATTCCTAAGTGGTCTAGGTGAAATAATCACTGTGAGTACACTCTCCAGGTTGGAGTTGAAAGTATTCTGTTTTCAATCTCCTCTTGAATATCTGGGAACTTTGTTGGGGGCTCAAGGGAACCTTCTGAGAAATTGTGGGTGCATGCTGCTGCAACATAAGGAGCCACTGACATATCTGTTCCTTCACTATCAGACTCCTGGACCCAGACAGAGCTTCAGAAAGAGGATGCAGCTCTGCAAGTGTCAGGCTGCAGGGAGTCCCCTGAGCCTCTTGCTGGGCACATGGCCTCCAAGCCTGCCTAAGGTGTGCGGTTGTCAAGGGGCTGTGTTTCCTTGAGAAAGAGCTTTGGGAAGAGGTCACCAGACTGCAGAGCATCAAAGAGGATGAGAAACATGGACCAGAACTTCTCCGAGACCTTGCAGATTCAAGAGCCTGGACCGTCAACTGTAGAGGAAGGGCAGGAAGAGCCTATGTCTATATGAAGCTGGAAAGTAGAAATTCCCATAATGATGAATGGTGGAAGATGGTGAATTCTCACACTAGGAAGAAGGTTCGTGCCCCACCAGGTAACTTGTACTTTCAGAATAGGTTCACTGGCCCTGTGGTTGATGAGAAGACTGTCTGATGAGTGAGCCTGAGTCACTTAAGATCACTAGAAGGAAAAGGTGAATAATAGCAATAGGAGACTCCCAGCTGCAGGGCACAGGGACACCCACCTGCTGATGTGACTTGTCAGAGGGAGGTTTGCTGCATCTTAGATAGAATGAATGCCCCCACAAGAAAAATGAAAACCTGTATTTCTAAATTAAACAAAATCTCTATGGAATATTCTGTTCCTCCTACATTTTCACAAATTTGCTATAACATTTTACGTTTTTAAAGCAGGTTAAATAATATCTCTCAGTTACAAATGTCCTATCTATTAAGATACTGGGAAACATCCTGAGTTTTTCCTCATTTTTCCCATAAAACAAACATGATAAGTAAGACATATTTACTTACTGAATAAAATTAATTAAATTATCAATAATAAATTGTCCATCAAGTAATTTGTTTCTTTAAAATATGTATTGTTGTTTTTTTGAAGAAAATACTAATATTTTCTCATTTTATATTTGCCCAACCTATATATACATACGTAATTTTATGCAAACATACCAGTTAGCCTTATACCTATATTACATTAAGGGGAACAGTAGAGGAACCGAAAGATTTTATTACTTGAAGAAAAAGTAGAGCATATCTTACCAATGACAATTTTCTATCTTCTCTTTTTCATTCTGCAAATAGCATTCTAGAATCACAGAACAGCTGACGTTGGAAGGGAGCTCTAGAGGTCATCTTGTCCAAATCCCCTGGCTCAAGCAGCACCATTCAGAGCTGGTTGCCGAGATCCACATCCAGAAGGCATCTGAGTTACTCCAGTGTGGAAGTTTCAGCAACTTCTCTGGGAAACTTATGCCAGTGTTCCATCAGTCTCACAGTATAAAAGTGTTTCTTGGTGTTCAGAGAGAATCTTCTGTGTTTTGGTTTGTGTCCATGGCCTTTGATCCTGTCACTGAGCACCACTGAAAAAAGCCGGACTCCATCTTCTCTACAACTTCCCTTCAAGTCTTTACAAACATTTGTAAGATCCCCCTGGAGCCTTGCCTTCACCAGACTACACAGTTCCATCAGTCTTTCATCATATGAAAGGTGCTCCGGTCCCTTTGTCATCTTAGTGGCCCTTGCTGGACTCTGCCCAGAACTGGACCCTGCTCAGAACTGGACCCAGTACTTCAGGTGTGGCCTCCCTAGTGCTGAGCAGAGAGGAAGGATCACTTCCCTCAAACCTGCTGGCAATGCTCCCCATAATGTGGCCCAAGATACCATTAACGTTCTTTGCCACAAGGGTGTATTACTGATTAATGTTCAAATTTCATTTAATATTCTCTGTTTTTTTTCTTCACTCTGCCCCCAACAACATTACTAGGCTTTCTCTTTTGGTCAAATATAATTTTATTTTCCACCTCTGACTGTGACTAAGACCCGCACCTCTGGCCCACACCACGAAGGCCCTTACTGTTCAAATCTCTTGATTGTCCTAACTTTCCTTGGGGAACTCAATTTCAGCCCCATTCTAACACCACCCCTAAGCTTTATCTTCTGTTCAATCCTAACCTGAGCTTCTGGCTCAAACTGGGACAAAGAACTACACCTCCAGAACTTTTGTCAGCATCACTCACAACCTCACCTGTTCTGTGTTTTGCAGTTTGGATACTCTTCAGATATATTGCCCTCCTACTTCCTATGGCTTTGCTGTATTTTAAATATAATGCTCATGCTATAAAATACACCAACAACTACATTAAAGGTCACATTGGCCTTACTTGGCTGCACCAAAAGGTTGCTACACTAGTTCATTTCAGTAACTTGACTCTGCAAATTTACTACGTGGCTTAAGAACTTCCCCATTTGCTATGATCCTCAGGCTATCCAATATTAACTTTCTACTTGTGATACAGTCTAGGATACTTCTTCATACTAGCCACTTCTAAAGGTTTCCCAGTTCCTTGAAATTGTTCATAAGTCACTTTTCATTCCATCTTATACGGATCTGGAGAGAGTGACCCTCAGAGTAATTCTTAACTGCAGAACCTGAAGTTGAAGCCTTGGTTCTCATGACAGAAAAGATTACTCATTCAAGACAATAATTATCTTTCTGCATGAATAGAAAACATTTCTAATAGAATTCAGTAACTAAATACTCTTAACTTCATTATTAAGCATCCTCTCATCCTCTAGGTATCCTTCTATATTGAGGTTATATTTTCAATAATGACAGAGAACCTCAGATTCAAGTACTTCCCTTAATTAGAAAAGACACTGAATCTAAACTCCTTCTGATGTACTGGACATCTATTTGTAACATACTTTTTAATGCAAGGTCTTCAAATTATGAGTTTTCTGTTATGTGTAGCAAAATACCGATGCCTAGATAAGCATGATAATCATGACCTTACATAAAAATGGCTTGTACAAAATGCCCATTTGCTAGATTTCTACATGCAAGTGATACTTGAGATGGAATTATAATGACTTAGTTCTGAAACTGAGTTTCGTTTTTTGCCTGAAGCTGAACATAATAATTATAGTTACAATGAAGACCAATCTAAATGAACAGTAGAGAGTGGGTTTGGTGAATTTAAAGTGTTTTTTAATCTCAGTCAAGAAAAGAATTCACATTTCAGCTAATCCCTTGGAGGTTATTGCTTGAAATTTAGAAAAGACACACATCAACCAAAACTCTCAAAACCTGACAAGCCATCACTCCTCTGGAGAATGAGAACTCCAGTGTGCTAACAAGTGCATAGATGCTTTTGCTACTATGCATGGAGAGGTTCAATTTTTAATGCAGGGACTAAACAAGTAAAAATCTCCATATTAATTAACAATAAAGTAATCTAGGAAATGTACCTGAAATTAATTTCTTAAAAAAAAAAAAAAAATAATAATCACACCTTAATGTTTATATTTCACTACTGAGCAAAGGAAAACTGGAGTTCTTGACATTCACACCAAAAGGATTTGTTTGTTTTATAAACAGTAGCATGCTTTTCGTGCAGTTGATTCGATTATGACAGAACACAACAGTGGTTCTGAAAGGTTCAATACTATACATTTTGCTTTATATTTCAAAAGAAGATATAAAAGGCCTCTGCTGAGAACTCTGGTTTTTTATGACACTTGAAACCTTTTATTAAACTCTGCTTATTTCCCTTTTCATCTAGGTATAATTACAATGGCAAGCTGAAGTTGCCCAGATTAAGAGTTTTTATGATCTGAAATTAGTCCACCTCTGTTACTAGTGCTGTTATCACAGGGAGGGCAAAGGAGGAGGGTGTGGCTTTTTGGATTTTTTTCCTTCACAAACCAAATACAACAAACTTCTTCCCACAATAAGGAACACAGGCTACCACCTCAGAGGGCTGAGACTGATTAACCCAATTCTTTTCCAACATCAAGATAAAGAACAGGTTTGTTAATTTGTATGCCTATGAGTAGAAATATATATACAGACTGTATTTGAAGCAAATATAAGTTACTATTCTATGCAAAGGGGTATATGATCAAATTGTTAGTCTTAACTCGCAGAACAATGATGATTTATCTATAATATATGAAAAATATTTTTAAAAATTGGATTTTTACAGGTATACAGCATACAAATTTAATTGAAGTCCAGACTATAACAGCCTGCCTCACTTTGCTTCAAGTAGTTACCTATCGCTGTGTGTTTGGTAATGTTCTTAGTTATTATTAGTAACTAATTCAGGAACTAGAATAAGCCATGACCTATTCTAATAAACACTGTAAAAGGAAGATGATAATCTTTACTTAAAAAAAAATACAAGGATTTATCAAAAGATGATGACTGCAGAAAAACACCTGAAAACTAAACTAAACAGTGCAATGGGTAATCTCTTTCTCTTTTTTTTTTTTTTTTTTTTAAGGGGTTTTTGCAATATAGAAGGTCAACACCTCTCTGTTTCCAACTGTTTTCTAAACCAACCTTTCATCCTGACTTTATATTGCTGTATTGAGCCAAATGTATGGATAAAAAAAAGAGCTGTAACAAAACAGTAAATCAACAGTGATCAGTATGACTGGAAGCACTCAAAGCAAGTTCAAATTGTCATCAGTCTCAAGAACTTCCTATACTGTATCAGAACACTGTTCAACCCAAATTACCAGAAATTATTAAATTAATAATATTAAAGACATTACAAGAATGCTAATTGATAAGCATAGAAAATCTAAGTAAAATTATCTCAGTTTACAGTACACTTTTTGATGTAACTGCTAATGAATCATGCCAACAATACATCAAACACGACAGCAATAGTCAAAGCACTCTACATTTGTCAGGAACTATGTAAGATCACTTATCTTACGGATGAGGACTGTTGACTTTTCAAATTATTAGTTAAGTGGTGCTGGGAATAGGATGTTTGCTGTAATTGTAAATCTCTGAAAACAAATACATCTTAGATAACTAGAATACTAAACAGTGTGAAGCTACACCAGAATTTGTGATTATTACTTTCCTGTAGGCAAAACAATCCATACCAACATACTTATTAAAATTTGCAAGTCTATTTGGACTTAATGTTAAATTTTCAGGAAAATCAGGATTGCATGAAAGCTTCTTGATGAATACCAGACTATTATATCAACATTAATTTAAGTGCAGGTAATTCATACTATATACCAGATATCAAAAAGTTGCCATGCTCTGGTTCAATGAGCTTTCTCTTTACACAACAGCCTATGCTAAAAGGGACAGATTAAACCAGTATTTAAGCTTACTTTCTCTCCAAAAGTTCAACAGGATCCAAGAAATGCAGAAATTGACTTTATTCAATTAAATTTTAAAGCATTATGTTGCTTAGACTCCAGATAAATATGGTATAGAACGTTACCTCCACCCAGGTCTTCTTTCAGAATATGAACCTGAAATATACAGTCAGTTGATCTAGATCAGTAATTACATAAAGGTTATTTCTATAGCTCAAGGGCCTGCTGATAAGTGCCTGTAGAAATAGTACTACCGTTTTCACACAGTTTACATGACACCTCTTCTGTTTTATCTGAATCATACCTACAATAATATATTAACTTGGTGTTTTGAAGTTACAAATGTCCCTGAAGAATAATCTGGCACAGTTTTTAATCACTTGTTACTACAGTTTAAATTAGGAACTGATCCAAAGTTAATTGACATCAGCAGATTTCTCATTGACTTCAAGATATCACTGGTGTTATTGCTCAAACAAATAGGCAGCACAACACTGATGTTAACAGGGAGAGTTTCTTACCGTATCCAAACAAAACGCTCATTAATTTTTCCTAAGATTGAATCCTTTGTTTGAAAGTAATCTGAAAATGTAGTGCTACAGTGCAAAGGCACTTACTTCACTGCCAAACTGTTCTCTTTAAGCATAAAGACCAAAGAGGAAAATTCTTATTACTTAGTAAACAGGAAAAAAAAAATAGTGAGAGAGAAAAAAAAATAAGGAAAAAAAAAGCTGATTCTCTTCTTGTCCTACCTCCCATGAAAGTACTACTTCTTTGTTCTGGAATCAGTACAACTCTCTTGTATACACTGTAGTGAAGTCAAAAGACAATTCCATTTCAGCAGCCAAAATTAAACAGTAAATCTGACTTCTTATGCCACACACACAAGTTACAAGTTCGGAAGCACAATCACCTATTCATTCTGAAAGACGTATGAATATAACCATATCCTAGATGACAGGTATGAAGCTACATCTATTCTACCACTAAATGTTTAGGAACTTTCTTTCTTTCATACAACATGACAGGATCCTTTAAAAACAAGATGCTTCATTCCAGTTGCCCGTGTTTTCCCCTCCAAAAATGCAAAAAATTAATCAATCCATTTGTCATATAGTAAATCTGAAACTCTAGATTACTACTGAGCAATGGTTTTCACAAGTATTCATGCCTCGCATAGACTTACAACTCAATACAGAGAGATATTCCCAACAGTCCTGCTGACTCTGCAATGGAAACTTCACAAGTACAAAGGTGTTATATATAGGGTAAATAAAGTACCATTTACGCATTTCTTATTTACATTATGAGAAGAGCTTGCAAGGTGACAGAATTAGTTTCCATGGTGTGCAGATTTGACTGAAAGGAGTTAATTTTCTTCATGCAGTTACAAATCGTTCTTTTTTTTGTAGCTATTATGGTCATTGTTTGGATTAAGTTTGAGAACAGGAGGATAAACACCCTGGGACATAGTTACTGTTTTTCTTCCGGTGTCTTTGAGTTGGAACAAACAGAATGTAAGAGCTTGTTGTTATCTTAGTTGTTGTCTGAGCCAAGGTCTTTCTGAGCTCTCTGCCCACAGGTGTGAGGCAGCCAGAAAGGGGGACACAGATGGGGCAGACCTTGTCCAGGCTGATCAATAAGAATATCCCATGCGATTAGCATCATACTTCATATTTAAGGGGAGTCAGGTTTTCCAGCTAGGGAGACAGAGACCCATTCCAGTTGTGCTCTGTTTTAGTTGACTTCCATTCAGGAGCTCCTTTTGTTTGGCCTTTGCCATCCTGCTGTTTTGCAGTGGCCTCTGGGCCTTTCTGTCTTTTTCTCTCTTCCCCCAGGATCACCTGTTTGGGACCAGGGTGCTCCCTCTCTTCCTGAGAATAGCTGCTCAGTGTAGAAGGACTTAGTGAGGAATTGCATTGAGTATCTTTTATTGTATATTCTATTTTTTTGTATATGTTATTTGGCTGTCTTATTTTTTGTTATGTGTTATTTGGCTGTCTTATTAAACTGTGTTTATCTCAATCAACAAGCTTCTCTCTTCCTTTTTGATTCTCTCCCCTATTTAGTGAGGGGGAAGGGGGGAAGTGGGCAAGTGGCTATTGTGATTAGATTGCTAGCTCAGGTTTGGTTTTTTTTTTTAGTAGCAAGGTCAAATGTCATGCCTAGGAAAGAGCATTTTATTTCCAAACATTAAGTAAAAGAAAGATCTAAGGCTATTTTCCTGATTAAACGTCCCCCCAAATTAGTTTTTGTTGTTGTTGTTTTTTTCTGTGATACATTGCTATCCTTATTTGGATAAGGATAGACAAAAAACTATTACATCATTAGGTACAAAATACTTGTATCTTTAATTCAATGTCTTTAACATGTCAGGCATTAAATTCAATTTTGCGCATTTTAACACTTCTTACATGTCATTCATTACAGGTTTATTTGTTTTTTAAATATACTGCTTATTTTAGACCAAGTTATTTACTTAAACAAGAAAATAAGTGAATACTCAAACATAATCCTGAAGAGCAAATTCAGAATATTTATACATATTCCATAAAATATTTTAGGGGTGATTTTTGTTAAACTATACACTGTAAAAAATTCATTTCTGTACAGGGCCGTATGGTGAACTGAACACACAAATATGTTATTAACAAATAATTTTCTCATTATTTTGGACTTCTCCGTCTAAGCTATGAAAAACTTTTTTTCCTAAAAATGCAACGCCAACCTCTAGGACAAAGATTGCTTCATGTATATAAACACAAAAGTACATATATACAAGTGTGTGTTATATTCCTCCCTTGTCTTCAAAACATTTCCTCACCAGTTTATACCTTCTGCTGGTGGCAGACCAGCAGGCCAAACGGTCCTCTACAAATGTTACAGCTTTGGTGTGGTATGCTTTTCATAGAAAAGCAATATGCCCAGATAAGTCTCAGTATGCACACATATTATTCTTCTAAAGTTATTTCCTCACAGAAATGAGTTTTCATCTTTCAGTTGTAACAGAATGCCACTAAATAAACATCCTTGGTCTTGGTCTGTATTTTCATTGCCAAACACATAACTAAGATGCAAGAAATATTGGCAAGTACAACTCAATACAGTTTAAATATCTTGTTAGAAGCTAATATAAGGAAAAAAAAAAGTCAATGAAACAGATTTTTCCAGCACTTTCCAAATTACATTTGTAGGAAAACAGGCAAGCAAATGGAACCTTGATGCTATGCACCATCACAAATTATACTTTCTGTTAGACAGAAAAAACATTCACATTAAGTATATAATTTCAAGTGATAACACTAAATATGAACTGGTATCTGTTTTACAAAAACAATGGAAAGGATAGTTAATGCTTTACAAGAATTCTTGCTTAAGCAATGCTCTAGAATTCTTTCCTTGTTCTCATACTCTCTGTAATTTAGACATTGTAATTTAGACATGAAAATGAAATGTGTATATCTAAAGTAATTTTTCAGTACTTTTATCAAACCACAAGTCAAATGTTTGGTATCATCAACTTCCTGTTTCACTCAGTCTGAAAATCATACCAGCCTCTCAAACAAAGGAAGGACTGAACCCAGTAAGGAACATTCCAAATTCTAGATCTAATCTAAAAATAATGAGATTTTACCACAGGATAATTAACAACACCGGGCTTCCACTCTATTCAGTCATTCGAGTTCTCAAGTAATTCACGTATTGTTTTCAGAAAATTGCCCAACAATATTTGAAAATTCTGATATCAAATGTTACAAAGATTCCTTTAGCTCACTCAGACAGACTACTGGCTATTCTGTAGCTTATAAAATCATCAAAAAAATAATTTTTTGGGACACCATTTTATTCCTATGATAGCTATGCAAAGTATGCAATATTTCTGTGTATCTCAGGTTGTAATTAAACAGAGCAAATCAAAGTATCCAGTATAGCCACTAAGGCTACTGTTTTATATCTGGTAATTTTTATGATTTCTACAGGATTCAGGGGACAGTCAGAATGCATTTTTAGGTTCAAGCAAACAGTATGTGACAGAATAGATGTTCCTACTACATGTCTCTAAATTTCCTGTAAGATTATCAGAGTATCACTATTTCTGATTTGTGTACATACTAAATAAATGAAAACACCAATTACAGGCAAGCAGATCTGTAGCATCTTCACACTATAATGTAATTTCACAATAAACATTTCTGGAAAATGTGAATGTGGAAATAATACAGAATCTTTAACAAGAACTAACTGTTAACAACCTGGGTCTCCAAAAATGCTGTCCCATTAAAAAAAAAACAAAAACAAAAACAAAAAAAACCCAAACATCTGAATGTCTACAGTAAGAATAGAAGACTTGGGACATCCAGAGGCCTCACTTGCCTCAGTGGAGTTTCCTTCACTTGGGTAACAACAAACAGGAAACTGTTACAGTTCTCTTAAAGAAAGTAATGCACCTAAGTAACAACATATAGATTTCAACAATATACAGGGTAGAACACCTATACATTGAGAACAGAAAACATGTGTTCTAAAAGATGTTGAAAGATATTTCCTCTGCTCTCTGCTTAAAGTTACAAAATGCTAATTTAGCATGTGTTCCTCTTCATCTGATGATACTTCTCTTGATACTGACATTCAAATAGGCTTTAAGTACCAATTACTGTAATTTTTGCCTCTTATTCCACATACTGGGCTATGAATTTCTCTCATTTCCAACACAGAGAGCAATGTACAATAAGGCCACATTCTATACTTCAGCTATCAGAAAATTATTTTAAACAACACAGAAGTCACTGCCTGTAGTGGCATTTGTAAGTCTACAGTGCACACCAGTGGAATATAGCAGTATATGCATTTTTTTCACTGTTCTCATTATAACGTAAAATTGCTTTGTAAATAGTACATCTTATTTAACTTTTAAAGCACTAGAAAAGCACATCCTTTAGAAATTATTAAGTCAGATATAAAATGTTGAGAAAGATTTGCAAAGAATTTAAACAATAATGTTTTATTGTGTATGTTATAAATTAAATGAGCGTTCTAAAACCTACAACTTTAACAGTCTTGAGAACTATAGTTCTGTGTTTACAAACAGCAGGGCAACACACCAAGGATTTACTCTGTTTTATGAAGCATGCAAAGACCTAACTAGTTGAACTCAGATATACTTTTTGTGTGTCACAGACTGTAAAGTTAGTTAATTGATCTGTAAACTAAGTTGTATCTGACAAAACTGGATAGCCCATTTCCAGGGGCATTCAACTAGAAATGTAATTGGTGTCAAAGTTTTCTTGTTCTTCTTTTCTTAGTTTTTCTTACAAAGATTACTTTAAAAAGAATTGTATTTGATGTCAACACCCTTTATTTATTGAATGGTTTTACAGACTTAATCTTCGCCTTTCTGTGGATTCTCATGCAAACACAACAACAATGTAGGTATAATTTTGTACTGAGCATTTGCTTTCCCCTTTTTAAGAACAACAAAGTGTTTCACAGTTGTTAATAGATTATTTGTAATATATGTGAAAAGCAAGGCATAGGAAATATTAGTTGACTTAGTATCCCACTAAGAGCTGCAAGCTGTCCTAGAAGTGAACTTTTTTAACTAGACAGTACATACAAAATGATTTTGACAGCTAAGAAATGTAGACATATATATCTTAGTTTAAGATGTGATCTTATGGACCAAATATTGTGTAACAACCTCACAAATAGGTCTCTCCAGAAGTCCCAAATGTATCTAGTGATCTCTAATACTGACAGTATTGTCAGGTCACAAATTCACAATAATTTGTAAGACTGGCTTTAGATAGTACAACATAGTTTTTCTACAATAAACACAATATATAATGTAGGGACACTGCACTTCCCTTCCTCTTTGCTCCCTAGGAAAATATTTGGTGGATAAAGCCTTAATTTACTAGTTCTCTAAAGAAAGCCAAGACACGTTTTTCACCATGTAGTCACCCAGGTAAGGTAAAATTCAAACCCTAATCCAGGGGTGTGAAACTCATTTTCACTGGGTGCCACATCAGCCTTGCCATTGCCTTCAAAGGGACGAATGTAATTTTAGGACTGTATGCAGTATACTTTGAATTACACCTGTCCCTTTGAAGGCAACCTAATCTCTAGTGAGGAGATAATCTTTGAGAAGAGCAGCCAATCAGGACTTGGTTTGAAATTGTTCTAGTGAAAGAATACTTGAAAATAAAAAAAGGCCAGAGGAAGCTAAATGAATGAGAAATTCCGAGCGTTCTTAGAAAAACAGAATAGTGTGCAGTAAAAAGAGACAACATTTGACTGCTTGCAAACAAACGGAGTGTTGTTAAACATCAATCAAGATTTGAACAATAAGCTTCTTATTGTTAACCTTAGCTTCTTACCTCACTATTTAGTGGGAGAGCAGAATTTTTATAACAGAAAAAGAAAAAATCTGCTTCAACACTAAATGTAACTTCCTGTTGTATCTGTTAAAATGGCCTAATTTATGACCTAAACAGGACAAATTAAGCACCAGTATCGCACAAAGTTACATGTAATGCTCATAGTTGTGACAAACATAAATTGTCCCTTTAAAACCTTTTTTAATTAATTCAATACCTTGAAAACTTATTTACAATTTCCGAATTGATGCAGAATTAATCATTTTTTGCATCAATTTTAAGAAAGATTATCATCAAGATCACCAAGGCTTTGCATATTTAGTTTGTTCCAAGCTAAGTGAATACTTGTCTTTTAACAGAAAGTAATTAGTTACTGGAAGCATTAATAGTGAAATCTTGGCAGCTGTGAAGCATCTAACTTTACACAAAATTTATTTCAAAATGCTAGCAGACCTAACCCTTGCTAAAAATGGTTTAATTTGTAGTGACACTGCCACTTGCAAAGTTAGCATTTTTTAACGCATTCCCAGTGGGGTCTCAGGTGATCTACCAAAGAAAATAGCAGATTAATTTATTCATAACTGAAACTGAAAACTCCTAATCAAGGATATGAAAAGAATCCAGAGATCACAGTATCACAGTATCACAGTATGTTTGGGATTGGAAGGGACCTCAAAAGATCATCCAGTCCAGTTCCCCAATGATAATGATTAATCTGTTATAAATCTAGAAATTCCTTTGTGATTTAATATTGGAAGTATGTATATGAATCAGATTCCATGCTTAGCCTAGTACATGTCTGTGCTTTTCTTAATTTCACTTTCAATATTTTTCCTGTCAAAAATCTTGTGTGGTGTTCCAGTAACCACTTCTCCACAGTAATATATAGTAAGTGACATTCACACACTCATTACCAACACACAAGATCTGTTTTTTTCAATAAAGAAAGAATTTTCACTTACAAAAGACCCCACAGATGTAAGTAATTTAATTCACATTAGTCAGATTCATCAAGACCAATGTTTTCCTGTAATTTAAAAACTAGATGTATGTGTCCTATAAATTCTGAAAACAAACAGAATGCTCAAAATATCACTTCCTGTTAGCAATTAAAGCAATTCAGCATGTTCCCCCCCAAAAAAACCCAGTATATACATGCATATATATAAAAATTGGAATCTATCCATCTACAAGCTCTTAGCAGATTTTTACTTCTTAGTGTTCTATTCCTGCTGACAGTGCCATAAAACATAAAGACTACATTTCTTAACCAAAACAATTAACTAAATCTAGACTTCCTCTGTTGTGCAGAAGCATGACAAGCTAAAATCCTACTTAATGACCAAGCAGAAAATAAAGAACGAAAAACTGAAGGAACTCAAATATGACAGATAAATGTTGATTTGTTGCTATGGATATTAATCTATAAAGGAAATTCCATTTCTGTATGCACCATCTTATAACTAGAACTTGGAATTTAATAGACTACTTGTAAAGTCTTCCAAAATGTGAAAAGAAAGCTAATTAATTTTCCTGGATTATTTCCAAATCTGAGATGTGACATTTATAGGAAATTTTAAATTCTATATTTATATTTAGTTGTACAGATACATACTTTGAAGGTTTTTTTTGATCTAAGAGGTCCTCAACCCATCGTTCTGAAAGCTAAATCCTGAAAGCTGCAATGCAAATATTTCTTAGTATTCTACTCATGAACCTGGATTGAAATGAACATTTATTTTCTAACACTGTTCCTACATAACCAGATCATGTTCTTAAATTACTCCTTTCTTTGCTTATATCCTGTATAGAAGTATATTGCTTTCTTGCATCAAGAACTCCACCAGAAGTTCCCTGCTAAGCTAAATCTGTCTCCTGACACATTTACCTGCTACCCTGAGTATTAGGACAGACCTTTGTTACACTTGGAAGATGCTGCACTTCAAGACTTACTACCTTTGGTGAACTCCTTTACCAGTCAGAGCTGTCTCTCATGGGATCCTATCCAACAGTTCCCTGACTAAGCCAACATCTTATTTTCACAGTATCACAGTATGTTTGGGATAGGAAGGGACCTCAAAAGATCATCTAGTCCAATCCCCCTGCTGGAGCAGGAACACCTAGGTGAGGTCGCACAGGAGCATGTCCAGGCGGGTTTTGAATGTCTCCAGAGAAGGAGACTCCACAACCCTCCTGGGCAGCCTGTTCCAGTGCTCTGTCACCCTCACTGAGAAGAAGTTTCTTCTCAAATTTAAGTGGAACCTCTTGTGTTCCAGCTTGATCCCATTACTCCTTGTCCTATCATTGTTTGCCACCGAGAAGAGCCTGGCTCCATCCTCATGGCACTCACCCTTTATATATTTATAAACATTAATAAGGTCACCCCTCAGTCTCCTCTTCTCCAAACTAAAGAGACCCAGATCCCTCAGCCTTTCTTCATAAGGGAGATGCTCCACTCCCTTAATCATCTTTGTTGCCCTACGCTGGACCCTCTCCAGCAGTTCCCTGTCCTTCTTGAACTGAGAGGCCCAGAACTGGACACAATATTCCAGATGTGGTCTCACCAGGGCGGAGTAGAGGGGAAGGAGAACCTCTCTCGATCTGCTAACCACCCCCTTTCTAATACACCCCAGGATGCCATTGGCCTTCCTGGCCACAAGGGCACAGTGCTGGCTCATGGTCACCCTGTTGTCCACCAGGACCCCCAGGTCCCTTTCCCCTACACTGCTCTCTAATATGTAATTTCCCAATCTATACTGGAACCTGGGGTTGTTCCTGCCCAGATGCAGGACTCTACACTTTCCCTTGTTAAATTTCATTAGGTTATTCCCCGTCCAACCCTCCAGCCTGTCCAGGTCTCACTGGATGGCAGCACAGCCTTCTGGCGTGTCAGCCACTCCTCCCAGCTTAGTGTCATCAGCAAACTTGCTGATAGTACACTCTATTCCCTTGTCTAAATCGTTAATGAATATATTGAATAATATTGGCCCCAGTACTGACCCCTGAGGTACTCCACTAGATATTGGCCTCCAACTAGACTCCGCATCATTGACTACCACTCTGGCTTCTCTCCTTAAGCCAATTTGCAACCCACGTCACTACTCTATTGTCTAGACCACACCTCCTCAACTTAGCTGTGAGGATGCTGTGGGAGACTGTGTCAAAGGCTTTACTGAAGTCAAGGTAGACCAGATCCACCGCTCTGCCATCATCCATCCACCTTGTTACATTTATTCTCCTGTGCTACTGTTGAACCTATTCTGCAACTGGGGATCTGTATGTGGAAAAAGAGCTATGCTCCAGTTGCTGGAGATCATAGGTTTCCAGTCTTTCTACTACAGGATTCTATTTGCCTCGCAAGTAATCTCAGTCTCTGGTTGCCCCTCCTATGTGGTTCAGACCCTCTTACCTCTGGGGACCCTGGGAAGGTCCTCTTAGTCTCCCCTTTGTCTTCCCTGGGCCTGCCCAGCCTGTTTGCTTCTTTCTGCAGCTGAAAAGGGGAAACATATTTCCTCAACCAGCATGCAAATACTGTAGGCATGGACACCCACCACTATTGCTGATATGTCTCATACTGCCATCAGCACATTTCCAGCCCCCTCTCATATGCAAAACACTGGACAAGCCACCACTCCCTACAGATGCAGTGCAGGACCTGTGCATGAGACCTGGCAGCTCTCCCTCAGCATCACCTGAATGGGCACTTGGCTCTCTCTAAACAGAAGTCACCTCTCTTGGACACAGCCTAGATCTCAAGATGCCCCCACCACCTCTAAGGGTGCTGCCCTGCTCTTTGCCAAACTGTCACCCCCACCATGCCCACTTGGTAGCCTAGGGACAACATTCTCACAGTGACGGGCCTTTCCCATATACCTGCTTGCCCCACATGGGTCCCTTCTGCCTGAAAACAAGCCCAGCTGGACCCTAACCATGGTTCACTGTATATAGAATCATAGAACCATTTTGGTTGGAAAAGACCTTTAAGGTCATTGAGTCCAGCCATTAAACTAGTGCTGCCAAGTCCACCTCTAAACCATGTGCCTAAGAACCTCATCTATGCAACATCTACATCGGGGCCACCACCCTCATCACACACAGAGATGGAGCACCAGCATCTGCCTCCTCCAGTCAGTCCCTTCCTGTGAGACAATGGCGTCACCCTAGTGCCACCCTTGCAGCTCTCCAGCACCAGTGCCACCATGGCAGCATGTGACCCCTGCACCAGGGCTGGGCTTCTCCACCCACCCTTGACAGGACCCTCTGCACCAGCCTATGGGGAAAAATAGTTGAAAACTGGTTGATTTATCACTTTGATAAACCCTAGGTATGATTTTACTCTTAGTTATAACCCAAGAAACCAGAAGTCTGAATTTTGTTTCTTACTCCATGCTAGCATACCTGTTTCAGGCTTTCCAGCTTGGTTTGTCTCAGTTCTTCATATTTGCATTTCCAAAGAAATAATTCATTTTCTGTCTTTTCCATTTCTCTTTCCAGAAAAACATTCATTCTGAAAAAGTATTTTGAAAGTCAGCATTATATATTTTTGAAGGTGACAACAGACAAATTACTTTGAATTTCCTTTTCATAGCTTGCTATATTTTGCTGCCTTTATCAATCATATATCTGGTTTTTATTGAAAACCTATATTGTCATTATATAACTATTCCAAGAGATTTACCAAAAATAATAGCAAAAGAGATGAAAGAAATACAGTAGTACAGAATTTAAATTTTACATGAAATAAAATTTGGGGATAAACTGAAGAAAATTTGAAAATGGACTTCAGTTAACGATTCAAGTTGCCTAACACATGGTGAGTTAGTGAAGATCCTCAGAGAAAAGGTACTGTATCACTTTTATTTGGATACAGACAGAAGATTATTTTAAACACACAGAAGGAATGTATACAGTATGTCAATAGTACGGAAACCGAAGATGCTATAGATATTTCATGTTTCCAAAAATAATTGTTCATGAAAGGAAATGCTAGAATAAATTTAGGAAAATTTATTATTTAGCTCAGAGGTATTACACCCTCATTAAGCATTTGCCTCTGGAATGCTATTTGAGCATAAAGTCCATTACTACATTTAGGAAAAATATTTAAGATACACAATCCAGTAAGAGCAAAAAATGATTCCTTGGACAAAGGTATTCTATTATGAAACAATGAATTTTGATATTTATTTTTACTCGTCTTCTAGCCATTTAAAATGTTTTCAGCCATTCAGAAAATATTGAAAGAAATATGAAGCAGGAAAGGCACTACAGATGTTCTTGTCTTTGAGACCAATTAAAAACTCATTTATTTCTTCACAGGAAACGCTATTAGCCAAGTTCCAAAGACAAGAATTAATTTCTCATAATTTCTCTTTATGAAATTCCTCCATAATTTCATTTTAAATTTGTGTAACACATGTCTCATTTTGCAATTTTGCAACAAAATAGAATTTGGAACACAATTAAAAGTGAATGAAAAAATTCTTAATTATAGATAAAAGCTTTCAAATTATATTTCTAACATTTCTATGAAATTAAATCACAGTTTAAAATTCTGGAATATTCCATCAGGTATAATCTTAAACATAGGTATACAGCCCATAAAGTGAGGATGCTGAAAAAATGTTAAATCTGCAAAACAGTAAAACCACATAAATACTATTACGTTGGGAGATGAAAATTTTACAGTTTGTAGGTCTTGTGATAATGGAAGTATTAAGGGCTGCTATACCAGAAAAGACAAAAATATTGAAATAGCAGAAAAGAAATTTGTAATACTGGTAATGAAAGAAATTGTTATATGCCACCATAGTTATTTTCTATTCTGAGGCTAATAGAATTTCTCAATCTCTTTACTAAAGATATTATTGCCAGGCTGACTATAGCTGTATTCTGAGAATATTTTGTTTAAAATTAACCTTCCACAACAACTTTGTTAACTTTAATGAATTAAAGCAAAGTGGTGAGGTGTGTCTGGGGCATGTCTATGCAGCATACGGCAGGCCTGCACAGAGATACCAACAGTTACCACTGACTGTCCTGGCTCAGGTCCTGGAAGCAATGTCAGCTACATTAATGAAACGATTCACTTGAGTGAAGAATCATCTTGTTCTCACTTCTTTTACAACTAAACCTAATGCTCTTGAACCAGGGATCTCTTTTTTTCTGCATAGATACAGCACACAGCAGAGATTACTTTAATAAACACCTATGGCTCCCATAATATTATGGTAATAAAATAAACATCATCAATCACAAAGCAAAGTGGAGCAAGATGACTTCTGGTATATGTAAAGAATCTAAGATAGGCATATCAACTGGATAGTTTTTCTTATAAGATAATGGGATATCTCAGTGGAACAGTGGTATGACTTCATCAGGGAACTAAAAGAAGAATTAAAAGGGATGTTTAACACAGTAGAAAGCGAAAGCATGAAAAATGACATTTTAATACTTTGAATAATAGTCTCTTGACTTTACTGAATACATTGAAGTCCTTAGAAATGGTCTAATTTGAAAAGGAAAAAAGGAATGTCCAGTATGTAGTGCTTACTTAGAAGATACTGCTTTTATTTTATGTTACAGCTCAGATACCTCTGATGCTACTAAATGAAACAGATCATCCTGACGACATAAAGTTTGCTATTTAAATAAATAAAACAAAGAGTGGAATAAAGAACATAGCAGAGATTGGTGAAGCAGCTTACTACTACTTAAATGAAAGATCAAGATCAGAGCATTTTTAATGGATCTTGTAGTAATCTATTTTAACTCATTGCCTAATTAAATCACAGAATTACACAGAATGGTTGAGGTTGGAAGGAACCTCTGGAGGTCATCTGGCCCACTCCTCCTCCCCTGATTAAAGCAGGATCATCTAGAGCTGCTTGCTCAGGTCCATGTCCAGAAGGCTTTTGAATGTCTTCAAGGATGCAGACTCGGCAACTTGTCTGGGCAACCTATGCCAGTGTTTGTTCACTCTCACAGTAAAAAGGTCATCTCTGATGCTCAGATAGAGCCTCCTGTTTCTGTTGCTTAAGTCTACTCATCCAGTCCTAAGCAATTCCTCTGTGATATTGTCAATTACCAGTGTAGTTTGTGGATGTTTGGTTCTAGACCAAAGACAGACTTTTTCAAAAGGGAACAAATTAAGATCTTGAAACTAGAAGACATTTAGATGAGACCATTGATCCAAAAGATGAGTAAAGATAGCTATCTTAGGCAAATGATTCTTCAAAGTGTTGAACAAGTCATAAGGTCTTTAATTTCCCTTTATGTCATGGGACCTCAAATGTGCATTTGATATAAACCATGGTGTATAATAGAGAATTTTGGTGTCTGATTTTACATTGTGAATCCCACCCTGAAGTTTTCTGAAAGTTAAAACATAAACTTTAAGGTCTTTTTATTTATTTTATTATAAGAGCTCCTTTCTTTATATATTTTTCAAAGCCTGATCCTGGCTTCAGGTTGAGTTTACTGAAGACAGCTTTAAACAGAATGCAAAAAGCATAGGTCCTCTCAAGGTGAAGAAATAAAACATCTTATAAAGAGACTTGTCAGGTAACCAGGAGTAAGTCCAAACACTGGATCTGCATGAGCTAACTTGACTGTGGAGGGGATGTGGCCACAGTTCTGGAGAACTGTATGTTAACCAAAAAACTGCTGAGAAATCCTGTGCTGTATGACTAAGATTATACTCACTGCCAAGGTAACCTTTGGCCTTGGGGTTCAAGCTGTCTGTGATCCAAGCTTGCTTTTGATGCAGAACAGCTGTGTGTCCTTGGCTCAAGTTTACTGGGAAAATTGCTAAGTTGTGAGGAAGAAGCTGTGAGAAAGTACTTAAGCAAGAGCCATGCAAGATAAGAAAAGTAAAAATGCAAACGGGTGAGATTCTTGAGATAGTCTTTATTAGCAGCCATCGGATCCAGGGGTAAAAATGAACATGATAAAACCCTAAGAGGAAAAACTGGGAATATGAAGATGGAGACTCAGCAGAAGAAGCCCCATTCCATCAAGCAGTGCAGATCAGCTCTTTCTGAGCTGGCAAGTGACAGCTTGCCCAACAAAGACTCATAGGCTGTCTCAACAAAATGGTGCCTACATTAATGCTTATCCTAGTAACATTATTTCTAACTATTTATTGTGTGCACTGCCAAAAATAATCGCTTCATACTTTTAAGTTGCATACTTTCTACTTACAGAACATCTTTGAACATGGGAAGTGTTGCCCAAAGTGACCTAGAGAGAGGGTTGTTACACTGGTACCCATTTTACATGGAAATGACTACTCTGTGAGCATTTGCTGCCTGAGGGTGGCACTGCCATGTGTTGCACTGGGTAGACATGCCCCAGTTCTTACCATGTGCCAGTAAATTTATTACCGTATACCATAGTCAGTATATATCTAGGAATAAATGGCCGATTCTGTCTCTCTGAAGTATAGTCACAAATTGGCTAGAGAAGCACATGGATAGACAAACCAAAAGCAGGAGGTATAACCAACATTTATTTTGTCTAAGAAGTGATTAAAAAATAAGAGTTGAAAAATTATCCTCTTTCTAAAAGTAAAGTTTTATATATGCGTGTATCTATACTGTGATCACTGTTGAAAAATGAAGTACCTAGGACTCTAAATATTTCAGCCAGAGGAGAATGGATATGTGAGGTATGAGGTTTTTAACTCACATGAAATACCATTACAAGCTGGAAAATTTAGGCTTTTTGGGATTTTTGCATCTAAATTCTTTTTAATAAGTTAAAACATTCTTCTGGTTATCTGCTGCAATATAATTCAAATAAAGGATTATTGGGATTATTGTATGTTTTCTACAGCTATCTAATTCATATAACAGAACACAGTAAATACTAGTCAAGAATTTAAAGGGTTTTGTGTATTTTGGCTTTTTTTTTTTTTACCTTGGACTTGTGGCATCTACAGGACAATTGTGAAAAAAATGTGACTGGAAATAAATTCTAAACTGAAACTGTTGGATGTATTTGCAACAGATGGGGCGTTTTCTTCCTTTTCATTTTCTAATTAACTTCAGCTGGTTTTGAAGTTACAGTCACATAGTGCTTGAATTCTCCTGCTACATCTATCATACGTCACAAACTATGTGTTCCCTTGGAAAGCCTTTTTGGTGTCATTCAGTCTTGCTAAATACAGATCATCTATATGAAACATCAAGGAATTCCTACCAACACAGAGATCACGTGCTGGAATATAGTGTATAATCAACATATGAATATTTTTAGGCCACCAAAATGCACATTTACTCTTTATGTGAGGTAAATTTGATACGATACAACAAACGTACAATACGTGCATTATTCTCCTCTGTTACCTGCTTTTGATGTAGGCCTTACTACAGGTGAAGAGGTTAAGATAAACAGCATTTTGCAGCTGCATTCATGTGCTTTTAATTAAAAAATGGCCTTAGTCATTCTGCACTTAGACTCTTTCAAAGTCTGCTGCTAGAGTACATGAAAATTTATTAAAATGTACAATGCATGCAAGTAACTGAGTATAACACACATTAGAGATCACTGGATTGATAAAAAATCACTAGTAAGTATATTTTTTTTAATTTGTTGTACATTTTTTAACAGTTCTCTGCGGAGCATTTCTTATTTAAATGACAGAAAAGCCACATACTATTTTTAAATGTTTACAAAACATGGAAACATTGATTTTCAATAATTTTAAGCAAGAAAAAAAAAATCCTTATACTGAAATTACTCTCTAAATTCTTATCAAAGCCTTTTAAATAGCAATTAATAAAGCTTAGAAATGAGAACATATGAACATCACCATATCTGGTTTAGAAAGTGCCTTAAAAACTTCTGGTTTTAATAGAGATTTCCTCATGTAAGATTTTTTTTCACACAGAATCACAGAATCACAGAATCAACTGGGTTGGTTGCACTTACTCTCTTTCCTTCTGTAAGATTTTCTGCATCTCTGCCAAATGTGAGCGCAAGACATATATTAAATCGTTCTCTATTGTCTTAGCTGAATTATTCAAACTTTTTTCAGGTTCCTCCAAAGAGATGTTGGGAATTCCACTGAAAAAGGAATCAGGAGGCTTTGGAGTGATTTTTTTACTGTGATTGCCTTCGTCTTTGGTTAACTCTACATCCTGAGAAAACAGAAAATATGACATCCAAGAAAAACATAAATGAAGGGAAAATTTTAATATAACTTCAGCAGGGTCTACCAAGGCTCTTCTAGACATTTAAGCCATGAAGGAGAAAAAAAGGAATAAGTAACATCTTGTACAGTTGCATTGTGTATAGACAGAATGTGCAAAAAAGTCATTGTAGTTGGATCACTGTCATTTTGTAATGTCTCACAACTGTTATGACAACTTTGATATCCAAAATATTTCTAATGGATCTTCATTAAAGAAATAGATTCCAATTATCATTAGTTGTCTATAGCTACAGTGAAGACAGAATCTAGAACTAACAAAATCAGGAATACAATTTATGCATACAAGAAACTGTACATTAAGAACTCTTAAACTTCTAAAGTCATGTTGAAGCAGGTGATGGACTTACACAAGCTTTTTACAAAGTTACCTCTGCAACATACCAATTTGAATCTCGTTAGAAACGAAGGGCACTTTTGAAGATACATGTTTTGCATACAAAACATAAGCATAACTTAAAATATTAGAAAATATCATTTAAAAATAAACTATAGCTTAATTAGGAGACTGAATATCTCTTATAAACACTAATTTTCTTTAGAAATGTATTTAAATTTAATAATCTCTGATGAATTGTGTTTAAAAGCTAATCTCATTTTAGCAGATTACCAACAGTTTTATTTCATGCCACTCTGTTCTTTCATGTTTTTAAAAGAATACCTGAAATTTACATCAGAAAACCTCAGAACCTCCTGAAAAGATAAGACTTTTCCATCTATATTTAAAGTTTCAGTTTTCATTAAATTATTTTATACTAAAGAGAAAGATAAACAGTTAAAATAGATTTGCCTTCCTATGGCCCATTTGTCTGCCCAAAAATATGAAAGGCATGCTTTTTTTTTTTTTTGCCAAATTTATTCTCACTGCTAACACTATGGTAGTTTTGTTTTCAGAATTCACAGGAATATAATATAATTTATGTGCATTATTGAGTGAGTGAATATTCTGGACAGTATACATTCAGGCCTAAGATCATGATAATTTTCATTGAACTGAAGTAAAAAATATCCTACAACCTACAATGTAGAAACAAAAAAAAATCCTACAACGTAGGAAAAGTAATTCCTACCTCTACAGTGACAGTATCTGTCAGACAAATAACAAATATAGTTTTTACATGGTGCTGTCTATGATGACTATATAAAGCAGGACAAGGCATAGACTTAAAACTGGTAAAACATGAGCAAATAGTTTCATTTTGATGAATTAGTTCTTTTGTATAGAACTAGGAGCCAGCCATATTTAGCCATGCCCAAACTTGATTGTTAATTCTGCTTAACAACTTAATTGCACTCCTCACCAAATAAAAATCTTGCCACTTTGCAGAAGAATTTGCCTCACCTCTTCCCTCATTTCAGAGGCTTTGTAAAGGGAGACTTACACTGTTTTTAGAAGCTGGGAACATACATTTATTTTTTTCAAGGCTAAAAAAAAATAAAAGAAAAGAAAAATAAAGGTACACAAAACATGGAGAATTCAGACAACAGAGCTAATCTGTTATCTTAAAACATTAGAGTCAGAACAATACTCTGAAGTTATTGGATGTGAGAGTTACTTCAGCATTTAGTCATACTTGAAAGGTATTGTTTTCCAGATTTCTCTATATTAGGAATACAGGTGGGGAAAAAAAAAAAAAAAAAGTGGTTTTACTATTGAGAGGATCAGGTAGAATTTTGGTCTAAATCTTTGAAACATCCCATTTGCAGATACACATCTATAATTTTGCACTTCTTCATTAACTAAAAAAAAATCCCCATTCTTTACCTTCTTTGTGTATTCTGCTCCAGGAATCCTGTTGGTTTTGCTCAGTACTTCCAGAGGTTCTTGTTCCAGAAATGTTAACTGGTTTAGGTCTTTTTTAATATAAGATAATTCTGGGCAACTGAATTCTGTTTTCCAAGTAGCTATCTTTTCTACATTTTCCTTCTCACTTACTAAAACTTGATTTATTTTTTTAAGCATACTCAGTTCTTTTGCAACACTGTCTAATTTGATTCTCAGTTGTCGTGCTTCCTCTCGGGCTTTATTTCTTTCTGCTCTAACTTTGCTCCATTTTTCCCTCCAGTTGGCAGTACAATCTGACCACCAACGCATGGTCTTCTCCATTTGGGCAGCTCTGGCTTTGACTTCTTCCAGCTCCTGAATTCTTACTGCTTCAAAAATTTCCCAGTCACTGCTGTAATTTTTATACATATATGGGTAATGAGATGAACATGGGTAGAAATTTTGAGATGACAGATTTGAATTACACAGATGGCCAACTGGTAAGCAATCCCCAGCTAATTTATTAGGTTGTCTTGTTTGGGTCCCAAAAACCTGCATCTCTTCCATTAGTTTCTGAACAGAGTTTAAATTTGAGTTTTGATTCACAAACTAGCTTCACTCCTAAAACAAAAGACAAAGAAAAACATTAATTTATCTTCCATCAAATTATATGAATAAACTGAAACAGTAGTTTATTTTACATCTAATGACATAAACATAATAATACTGTTAATGTTTTAGAAATTTGCTCCATCCAGAAGAAATAGCTATCAAAATATATTTTATACATTACTTTTTGAGTACACCATGAACAGACACAACTATTACTTGACTAGGAATTGCTAACAAGGAAAAAACCAAAATGAAACAAACTCCTAAAAATTATGCTACTTCAGTAGAAGACTAAATTGTTTAAATTAAAAAAAAAAAAAGAAATAGCTTCTATATTCCAATTCCATCTGTAAAAAAAATTATGTTTATGTTAGAGCAACTAGTGTTAACACCTGTAGTTGAAATGTAGAATGCAGTAAACAAAATACTGAAGAGTAGATAGTCTTGGCATTATGATTCAGTCCTGTTTCATTTCAGCTGAAGGTTTTGGTTCCCGTTTCTCAGCTGTTTCCAACTTTTCAGTGCTTTCTAGGACATTTATTTACTATTTGTTAGAAGTTTCTGGAGAACAGTTGTAGTCAAGTGTGGATGTGAGAGAAGGAAAAAGGACAGCAAATAACTCCAACTCCCTTCATAATCACTGTCTGGTATAGCATGGCCAACCCCCTCAACAGCACTACACAGATGTGGAATAGCCATTGCCAAAGCTTGATCAAGGCCCAGTCTTTTTCTTATTGCCCGACCCACTTCCAGAAATTCTTGAGATAAAAAAATGCATTCTTGTAAGTTTGTAGGACAAAGTTCTAGGGTGAAAAAAAAAACAAAACCAAAACCCAACCAAATCAGAACTCCACCAATTCTTTTGTTTAGCAGTAAGGGTAACTTACTCAAGAAAAACTCTGACACCTATGAAAGCAGATTGTATTTATATTGGTAAAAAATATCACTTAACTCATAACTGACCATAAATAATATTAAACATCGATGAAGTAGATACAGTAGGTTAATGACTATAACAATAGACCTTGACTGTGTTGTACTCTTTGACAAAAGTCAAATAGCAAATCAATACATGCTTAAATTTCCCTATTTGTAAAAAAAGGATTATTTACAGTTTGAAACAATTATTGAAAAAGCACTGTCCAAAAAATTAGGCACTGTTTTCACTAAGTGTGCTTTCATTTTTTCTTTTTTCTTTTCCTTTTTTTTTTTTTTTTTTTCTTTTCAAATAGAAAGACAGCACTGAGGGGCCTACACCTGAATCCATAATTGTTGTACTGGAAATACAGCTTTGAAGTATCTTGGTATTTCACTGTGTAGACACACATGCAAACTTTCTTTGGTCAAGTAGTCTGTTTTCACCCTTATACCCTTATATATGTACGAATTATTAGTAGCTTTCATTGTTTGCAGACAGAAAGTCTCATTCTGTCTTCTTTGCACACAATGTAAACAATCAGATATTGTACAGAGGTAGTGATGAAGCCAAATTCTCAAAAACAAAAGAATGAAACATAACTGGACCCCATGATGCGCTGAAGGCTTTTAAGATCTCTGTTTCATCCATGGGACTTTTTCTCTGCAGTTCATGTTAGAAGTTTTATCATTTACTAAAAACAGAGGTGTACAAAAGTGCATTGTTTCTTTGAAGTCTTTAAGATTTATTTTTTTATTAGTCAGCAAGGTACAGTGGTGGCTTCATAATTTAAGAAATGCCTTGTAACTTAACATTACTTCTAGGACCAGAGAGAACATGAGTATATATGTAATATGGGAAGCATGATTCATTGCTTATTCTGATTTTATTAATTTGATAATAACCTCAAGAAAAAAAACTATACACACTACTGTTCTAACTTTGTTGAATTTCCATTCCATTTTAGAGTGAAACATCCACAGGTCTTCTGCATACAGCCCTGGTTTAACTGAAGTAAAAAGATGTTTTCCCATTGACATTAATGAAAGCAGGATTTTCTGCTTTGCAGAAGTGCTGTACTGCACTGCTGCTGAGAAGACAGCCCTTCCTTTTTCACACATGCATCTACATGTTCTTGACTAGGTAGATTTCCTCTTAGTAAAAGCAGTTAAATAATCAGATCAAACAGATGTAACATTCACAGCTAGTACTTTTTTAGCTTCACTAGAGATGGCATTTAGAATTACCTAAGTAATAGAATATAATAGAATTACCTAAGTAATATCCAGAGAGCAACAGCCAAGCATTTATGAACAAAGTAAAACAATTTATGTATTGTATACAAGATTATACTTCAAACACTGTATTTGACTTCATTATATGAAACTGTAAGAGAATTATGTATTTCATTGATGACTAGAGAAAGTCTGCCCTCCTCTGCAAGAAAGGCTTAGGCAGGAACCTCTTTTTGGCTAAAGTGAGGTTTTGCTTATAAACCTCCTTTCCTGGCCAAAAACTACAATGTATCGTGCTGACCCATTATGGTTAACCTACCTGTCAGGTTAACCAACCTCTATGACTATGCATGATGAAAGCAAATGAACTACCCCTTTAAACTGCAACAATTTGTTGTGATATATATTATATTTTTTTATTATTTTTTTATTATTATTATTTTTTTCTATAAAAATCGTAGAACACCTAGATTTGGACCTTTTAATGTAGTGTTTAAATTTTCTGCAGATGTTTTTCACATTTTCATTTGATCAGAAATCTAATAAATTCTTGTGAGTGTTAAAGCATATTGATAATAGCATCAAGGATGAATATTCTTATGCATCTAGTTTAACATCCATACCTGAATACAGCAGCTCTGTTGCTACAGAGTTGTAGAGCAACTCTGATAAAAATGGTGATAGGAATTCTATTTCAGCTGTGAATAAGAGTTGTGTTTATTTCTATTTTAAAAAATACATAAATAAAAATCTTTGAAAGGAAGTAAATATTTTTAAAAAAATTAAAAGTGTTGATTAATATAAAAGTGCCTGAAATGGTCAGAATCTCACAGTTCCAGAGGGATGATTAATATAGGCTTTTTTTTCTTTTTCCAACTTCAGTCTGATCTTTCATGTTCTCAAAAATACTGCACTGATGAAATAATAAAAAGTTTCACTGAAAACTATCATAATACTGAATTGGTTTTTACCGAACCTTTAATCATCCCTGTAGTTACAGAGATACTTTAAAAATAAATTCTCTGGTGTATGACCACCTCATAGTAAAGTAACTCACTGTAAAACATCACATATTTACATTGAACTTTGAAAACTCTCATTTATCTGTATATTGCCAGTCTGTTCAAGACAGGAACCAGAACATTTTCTAAGTTTTATGTTAACGATAACCAAGACAAGAAAGCTATGTGTTAATACTGTTACAGGTACAGACCTCTAAACATCAAAAATTTCACAAGTCTGAAAACTAAGGAAAAAAAAACCAACCTGCCTGCAGCTAGTTTTAAAGTTGCTAGCTTGAGTTTGCAGCAGCAGACTAGCTAGCATAGCAGATGAAGCTCAGTGATGGTTATTACTTAATAAGAGATTAGTGGATGGAAGGTAAGATAAAGTTAGGGAACCAGATGAAAGTGAGGATTTTCTGTCTGATGAACCCTTCTGATAGTTTCACTCTTAACAATTGAGGAACAATACAGTAATACAGAATCCCTTTTAGAGTAGTTTTGCTTCAATGAATAATCCAAAATAAGTATGCACAAAATATAGGAAGCAAAATTCATTATGTTATGTGAGTGGTGTGAGGATAGTATGAGAGAAAGAGAGAAGGAGATCTAGTGGCTCTCAGAGAAAAAAAGAAGCTGCAGACATTTGGCAAACACTACAAGGAATATAGGTCTAAACCATATTTCATTATATTGCAAGCTTTGCTTATTTACCTAATGATCCTAAACACCAACAAGAAAAAGAAGAGCTCTTTATTTATTCTTACAGGCTATTATTATGGGCAGAGAGAAATGTACTAAACCTTGGTGGCACAGTTAACAAAATTACAGGAGAGAAAAGATTTATTTCACTTCCCCCACATTAATACTTACTCACTGAACTCAGTTTTTTCAGTGAGTTCAGTAGCTACATCAGCAACTTGAGGATAATATCTCAAAATTCTTTTAATAATTGCATGACTTAATCTTTAGTTACATGCCTTTTAATTAATAAGACTTTGGCCAAACATTTTTAAAGGGGTTTTGTATCTTTATATAAAATATATGTTTTATATTAAGCCAGTTAATTTTCTTTTGTCTAATCTATATAAATAATAGGACAAAATAAAGCATTAAAGCTACACATGTGCTTTTGTAATTGGTACTGGAAACTCAGAACTTTCCATGATATTGCTGCAGCTGTGTTTTCAATCAACAAACCCCTACACAAGAAGAAGACTTTGAGAAGATGGACAGGAGTGATGGGCTCATTATGGAAAGAATATAGGGAGTGACAGACTGTCACTTGCTGAAAATTTGGCTGTTTACAAAGGACTGCTCACTACTGAGTCATCAACTCAGGAAAGGGAGGTCAAGATATGTGTGCCTATTCCTGTTGTAACGCTGATTTTAACTAGTAAGACATTGTCCTTAGAGGTTCTGCCCACTGGCTAGAAAATTTCGACAGGCTGTGAGGAGAGGATACTTGTTGGTAACAGGTCTGGCAAAACATATTGTAGATTCACATCATTTTTATCAAACAATGGTACAGCATGTCACTGACATCTTACCAACTTCAGGGAAGGTAAACTAATCTGGAAACTTAGTATATAGATTATTTTGATTGCTTAGAACAAACACCTGGAGGGTGGAAAGCCATCCTTACAGGAGCAGAAATAGTGGTATAGGGAATCTGCACCCTGCCTATGACAACACTGGTCTCATAAATGTTGCTGCTTTAAGCTGATGGTTTGCTACTTTTGCCTTACCCAGAGAAATACAGTCTTATAGCAGATAACATTTTAAGAATAAAGTAGTACAAGCTTAGTGTGGTTCAAACGTTGTATAGCGGATTTTCCACCTACTACAGCAACCTCAAAACAATGAGACAGTAAACTGATGGAATGGACTACTAAACCATAGATATACAAGAGTGAATCTATTAACACTTTAAATGGGGATCTGACTTGTGGGAACTTTTAAGTTGGCTACACAAGTGACAAATTCCCTTGGGAAGTACCATAGATAAGGGATTCATATCAGTAGCTGCTCAAATTCCTGTTAGAACAGAAGTAAAACCCACCTGAAATCCATTAAATGAGACTGCAGTTAAACATCCAATTCAGGGGTTATCTGGGTCACTCTCCTTTACAAAGAAAAAAGAGTATGGTATGCTGTAGACACTAAAGGGAGTGAGTTAACAATAACTGAGATTTGGATTATGTCCAAGACCTGAGTGTCTTCTCTTGCAGAAAATGTGGCCTTACCATATCACCGTGGCAACACTGAGAACCGGAACAAATACACAAAACTTGTCTCTAACGGATTCTGCCTTTTAACATTGCCCATGGAAAAACTCAGGTATTGCAGATCAGTCATAAACCACATTTGAAACAATTTACAGGAGAAATACCATCTTAACACCACAAGGACAAGTACTGACAGTAGATAATAATGTTACATTAACCCTAAGATCTAAAGTTAACCTGAATTTACCAATGTGACAAGACTGAAATGGGTACTACAGACATGTAAGACAAGTAACCATGCACTAGTAGTCACCAATAATTACACTAGCTCTAAACAATGAGAAAATAATATATGGCATTTTTTTTTATAAACACTCTAATAATCGCTGGGCAAGTCAATGTAGATGGACAAAATTAAGATACCATTTGTTCCTGATTGTGTATCTTAAAAAAAAAAATCCAGATAAGTTATTAATTAAAGTATCCCTCCCTTCATGCAATTCCATGATGTACAGGAGCCTATGATTATGGCTCCAAAATCAGTGACAATGAATGTACATTTGAACTTAACCAATATGTACACTACTGCGTGGAATAAAAATTGTACTGATTATAGTGACCCTCTTTAAAACTGGTGGCTACAAAGTCATAGATCACTAGGATACAGAACTAAAAGAGATATTATTTAAACTCTGTTGGGTGAAATTGGTATGAGAACTAAATTAATTTGATACTGAAACACTAGCAAATAAATTGTCAGTATTAGAAGAAACTGAAGCTAATGTAATCAGAATGACCTGGAAAATGCTTAGAAGAAAGAGAAGTCAAAATGTGGTAATAATGAACACACAGCTCATGCTAAAACCTGATGTATGCTGAGAGCAGTGCCATCATGTTGAAGTGAGAGCAACACGTACTTAGAACACAGTGAACAGGAAGAGACAAAGGCTGATATCACTTGCAGCTGCCATCATCCTGCATCTTTGCAAAGTAACTGCTGAGCAGCTTCTTCAGAATCTGCTAATTTGTAGAAATTCTATAGACCATACTTGCCAACTGAAAAGTATAAATATGTCAGCTTACCCCTAAAGTTTTTGAAGCAGATTCAACAGCAACCAGACTACCGAGGCTTTTGTGCTTGCTAGCATGATACAGAGGACAACCCCACCATGATGAAGGAGGAAGAAAGAGCACTCTCACCAGCAGCTCAGTAACTATTCTGCTAATAGACAAGTTACAAATTAGAAAATGTGTGACTTAGAGAGTTCATGAATTAATGAAATAATGAATTAGCAAATTAATGTGTTGGGCTACTCTGTAAAAAAGTATTCAGCTATTGTTTGATGTCTTTTTATGTTTCGGTGTTTTATTTATTTATTTATTTTTAATGAGTTCATTAAATAAAGTTTAAGTTACAGAATACATTGTGCTGTAAACTTGAGAGATCCAAACAGATCATGACAACACATACAGATTATAATACTTCCGGAGTCTGGATCTAATCATGGTCTCTGTTAGCAGGTTAAGAAAATTGTTATTTTAGAACTGAAAATTAGAAGATGGTGATTTCAAGGTTTTCAGTGCACATCCAAAGATCATTCAGTTAATTTTTTCCACAGCTATAGAACATGACAATATTAAACCATATGGTATATTTTAAAGTTGTTTATGTTGTTTCCAAACATCATATTCCTAACATGTGTCATAACTAAAAAATCAGCCAAAAATGTCCTGAAGAGACAAACAATGCAAATTATTTCCTTCCTGTTAAGATTTATGTGACCATTTTTTTCCCTATTTGCACTTCTCTAGCTACATTCTTTTTTAATATCAAAATATCAATACAAGTCCAATTTCTTTCCAAAAACTGCTTTATTTACTTCTCATGTCCAGTAATTAAAAACACTTTTGCTGTGAAAATAAAGAAATATAAAGCCATGTTTCTAACTTCACAAAGAGAAATGTTTGTGGGTTTGTGAGGTCTCGTTTTGCTTATTGTCCAGCTACGAAATCTGTGAAGTGCCTGAAAGAAACATGTTTTCTCACTGTATCAGTTTGGAAAGTCTTGTTTGTTAAGTGTCTCTTTGAGATCAAATGAAATCATAGCCCCAATTCATTAATGCCCTGACCCATAACATAAAAAATCCTGCAACTCTTCTGTAACCTATCCTCAGCCTGAACTTTTGAAGTGTAAGAGACAATGTCAGGCCTAAATCTTAATTTTAAAGTTTCTCAGTTTTCAGAGTTCATAATGGATAGGATTAAAACTCAGGTGTTCTACCAAAAAAAAAAAAAAAAAAAAAAAGTGAGGGAGAAGAAACTAAAAATGTTATTTACATTGGCTGAGAAGAAGCAGTAAAGCTAGAAGTGCTGAGTAAAGTCGTCTACATTTCCTATAGGTCTGGCTAAATGTAAAACCTTGGGAAAACTGAATATCACTATTTTCCTCATTATTCTCTTATGGTATAAACACATTTACCTTGAAAGTAAATAAATAAATTTAATGTCAGGAGAGGTTAAAAAATTCCAGAGAGTAATAGGAGTAGGATGAAATCTAAGCAAGTACTTGTTAGTAGAATCTGTGCAAAAACGGAGTCAGATCCCAATTCTGAGTTAATCACCACTAGATGAAGGAATAATATGACAGAGAGAAAGAAGGCTAAAGAAGAGACCCAAGTTTCAGCTTGGCCTTCTATTGAAAAATTCAGAAACAAAGTTTTTTAACTACTCTATTAATACTAAAAATTTCAGAAAGTAGCTTCAGGAAAAATAGTTCTATGGGGAAAATTGCATTTTACAACCATAGAGAAGATTGTGGCTGACAAGGGGTTTCTCAAGTACCTCTAGAAAGTGTATTACCATATTAGCAGTCCATTTATAGCTAAATTCACAGGAGGAGAGGTAAAGGATGAGTACATTGAAGACAGTAACTGAAAGGCAATAAAACATAGAGGAATTAGTAAGTGAAAGGAGTAACTGGGAACAGCTGAATCTTTTTTCGTTTTAGTCAGAAGCAAGACAGGTTTATCCAGAAACTAAAAGAAAATAAAGCAATTGTCATAACACTGAAATAAGCGTTGTATACTACACAACAATATTATGTATACTGCTATTTGATATTCCAGTATTCATGGTAAGAAAAATTCTCCAGCTGCAGAGGAGGAATTCTTTCTATTGTTAATAGCAGCTTGCTTCTCCCAGAGGTTTTAATAATGCATATGAAGACATGTAGGGTAAAATTATATATATGTATGTAGTTAATGACTTCACAAAAAGAAATATGAAGTAGGTCTGAGTGGCCCTCAGGCTGGCCACATGAGTCACATTGCCAGTTTATGCTCACATGCTGTCTTTCCCCAAAACATACTCCAGTTCTTTGAAATAAGGTTTACAATTCCAACTGGAAGTGGTCCTGCCCATTTTAGAGAAATTAAAATCTCTAGTCTGACAGCAATTCTTTTGGAAAAAAAGAATGCCATATAGTAGCCCTGAGTAATCTGTTTTGTGCAGGGGGGCTGGATTAGATGATGACTAGACGTTCCCTCTAACTTCAGCCATTCCATGATTCTCTGAGCTGTGTGTGCCTATTTCTCCCATTTTTAACAGCCAGGAAACAAGAAGAAATCAAGATCACAAATTTTGAATCCCTGAATACATAACTTTTACCCAAATGGTTCACACAACACCCTATAAGTAGAGAAGTGCCATAAGAAATAAGGTCGTTTTGTGACAACGCTGAATTGATTTAGAAGTGGCAATTCTGCATTGTTCCATAGAACTGTACAGTATATCCACGTTTTTGACTTCTGTAAGTCTTTCAGTTAATGTTTTTAAAAATCAAGTAATTTAATGATGTAGGTAATTTTTAATAGGAAGAATATATGAATGTATTGATTTATTAGATAAATTCATTAGATTAGAAGAGAGGACATTCAGGCTAGACATAAGGAAGAAATTTTTTACAACGAGGGTGGTAAAATACTGCAACAGATTGCCCAGAGAGGTGGTAGATGCCCCATCACTGGAGACATCCAAGGCCAGGCTGGACGGGGCTCTGAGAAACCTGATCTAGTTGGAGATATCCCTGCTCATTGCAGGGGGGTTGGACTAGATGACCTTTGAAGATCCCTTCCAACCCAAATGATTCTATGATTCCATGTTCCTTTTGTTTTTCATGTGAACAAATCACAGTCTAGAACTTCGTTCTAACCAACTTGATTCTCGAAATTTTAAAAAACGTTAGCGGATTATGTGAAAAAAGCACTGTTTTCAATGTGTCATGTTTTAAGTAATGATTTGTTAATTAGATACTTCTAAATAACAAAATATTGGTATTCAGTTATATGAAGTAGCATTAGAATTCCCTGACACAGTTACAGAAAAAAATAAACACATTTTGTGTTCTTAAGAATTCGGTGACACATGGAAAGGATTTTCTCTGAACTACATTCCCATTTAATTAATTTTCACAGTAATGATTGAAAGGTAAAGCCAGAATATCTGTTTGAAGAACCTGCCAACTTATGCATTAAATGCATATATTCTAGAAACAAACACAGTTTTAAAATATCTTGAGATATGAAACCTGATTGCGTATTAACACTAAATTAAACTGGGGAATTTTCCCACTTCTTCTATTGCAAGTCACTGCTTCTTGTTTCTGGGAGATAGAGGATTAGAAATGCTGATATTAAAATAAATAAATAAATAAATAAATAAATAAAAAACAACCAAAGATTTGTTCTTAAAATAAGTTTGCAGAAAGCAAGAGATACTCAACATCTACTACTCACACAACAGATAGTGCTTGAATCTGTAAATGAGTTTAAGTATTTAAAGTTTGGGATAATTTCATGCTTGGCTACTTTTCAACCAAGCCGCAACTAGCAAGACAGATACTGGATGTATACAAAACCAGAGATTTAATTATTTAAGTATAAGCAAAATTTTAAGAAAAGTCTAAATAAGTACTACAATGCAGACCTACTCTGAAAACATAGACTGTTACACTCTGTTTCACATAACTCGCTTTTTCTTGACTTTGAGAGGTAACCAGATTGTTTGTTCAGATCTGCAAGACAAATCCTTGTGAAAGATTACCCTTTTTTCCATCTTTAGATAATTCTCTTCCTTTCTGAGAAAAGATCTATGGTATATGCATTTTTCTCAGGGATGTACTTGGTTTCTGATAGAGATGTGATGCCCCACAATTTTCTTCTGTCTCTCTTCATCACTCCCAAAGCTAATAATTGAATTAGGAGCAAACTAATGGTTTTATTTCCACTATGAGTTGGGTCATGATATAGCAATGTGGAAAAGCACAAGGAAAAAGAAGAATGTGTATGAACCTTGTCACAGAAGCTGTGAATATGCAGAGCGCTGTGTGTGAAGAAAGTGGCAAACAAGATAATCAAGCATTTCCAGATGCTTCCCAGGCTGAAGGTCAATTCTAAACTCAGGTGGAATCAATTCAGGAAAGATATATCTGTAATAGCAACAACTAGTGACTTGCAGGAAACATTCAGTTCTCCATGAAGTTCCACAAAATGTTATATTTGGACTGATGTTTTTATTGAAACTATTGCTATTACTGTGATTCCTGTAACCATGCAGAATTATATACTTATCTCAATGTGTGAATGGCTTCTGTAAAATATATTGGAAACTTTTCTATGCCAATAGGAGAATTTGACCACAGAAGCAGTCAAACCAGCATGGCTAAAAGTTTTGAAGAACTGAGTTTGTTGTTTGTTTGTTTGTTTTTCTGTAGAGTAAAAGCACAGCTAGGAAAAGAGATTTTGTTATTTTAAGTTACAATAAGACATAAGGTGCCCACAATTAAAAGCAGTAACTAAGGACAGGAACTCTTTCACAGTGTTATCTTATACTGCTGTTGCCAATGGTGGTCTTAGAGGTTCTTGCTCAAAATGAAATCCTATGATTCTCTTTGCCAAATGATGCACAGGAAGAGAACTTAGTCCACTTCTTTGTGGTTCTATGTACTGCTTTTCCTTTTACCATTTTTCCCTATGTCTAAATAGTTATTCTAAAATAAAATCCTGTTCACTGTTTCTATTTCTTTTCAAACACATGAATATGTTTTATAGAATATTATACAAATTATATACCTACTGTACACATACACATTCATTAAAAAGACAGCTTGGAAGGCAGTCATAGATTACAACAAATTTAAAGACTAAACAATTTTTTTTTTTTTTTTTTCCTTTTTTGGCTGCCACTTTCAATAAATTCTAAGCAGTTTCAATACTTCAAAATGAGAACTAGCATTATATACTCTTTGTAATTTAGGTCTACTGCACAAGCCACTACATATCATTGCAATATCTTCAAAGATCTTTTACACAGATATGCTAGTGTTTCTTCAAGTCTTTGAAGTTATATTAGAACCCTCAGGATTAAATATGGATAACACAAATATTTATACACAGAGATGTTGTCATTTACTACCCATAAGGCCAAAAGAAGCTCTGAAGTACTAGTATAAGTATAATTTACAGTAACTTTGTTTCCCCCAGAATGTTTTGTTTGATTACAAACCTTCATAATATATCAACTATAATTTTTATACATTTGAGTCTGTACAATTGTTACATATTTCTCAGCCACTACACTTGAAAAAAAAAAAAAAAAAAAAAAAGTTGTATAATCAGATCATGAGGGGGAGAGGGGACCATTTATGAAACAAAAAACTTTCCCAGAAAATCTCAAACAGAACTAAGTATTGAGCAGAAGCCAAGACAAGCTTAATCCAATTTAACTAGCTAGCTGTGGCATTTGAGACACAACAGTTTGGTCAGCTGGCTCCCCTTTGAGGTTACATATTACTTTTTATTAGAATATGACCAATGAAAAAAGAGACAAAATCAACTTTCTAGGTTATTAGGATAAGTATGAACTGTCAGCGTTTTAGATCTTTTCAGGGTAAGCAACTTACAAACAGGTCTACAAAACCCAGTGTAAACTTCTGGACTAAGCAAGCACCCAACTCACCTGAGTTCTAATCTAATCTCATTGATTCTATGTGGAGACTGGTAATCTACCATGAAATACCTTTATTGTCTGAATTATGCTCTGTATGATCATTAGAAAAGACAGGCTATGATTAATAACTTCAATTCATACCAACTGCAGAGTATATTTAGACTAAGGCAATGTTAATTCATATGAATGAATTCATATCAGTTAAAGGTCTGGTCTAATAGGCAACTCCTGAGTAGTGCAGAGAGATTTTTTAGAACAATAGTAATCTGTTCTCAAACTTGAAACAGGTAATTGCTTCAGAAGAATATAGTTCACATTAGTTCAGTATACCGAAACACTATATTTTTTAATGCTTACACCTAATGATGCAAATTAATGCTTTGTGAAATTTACGAAACACCAAGGCATCTTGTTTTTCAGACATAATGAGATTTCCCCTTAATCACATTAAAATGGTTTCTGATTTTTTCTTTTTTTCAGCAGTTCCACAGTTGAGGCAAAGAATAAAGTGCATGAGTCCTACTGCCCTTTTTCCACAGAAAGCAGATTAAGTTAGTTTCAGGGAAAGTTTAATGGGACAAACATTTTTTACCCCACACTGAAATGAACAGCAGTGCTAACAATGCCATAGCCCCTTTATTGGAGACATGTAGACTGATCAGCTTCTTACACTCCTTGGCTCAGTTGTGACAGAACCAGTTGTCAGTTAAACAACAGAGAATCTCAAAAGACTCCACACAGAGTTGTCAGTGTGTTATTACAGGAGACACAGCTCAGTCAGTACACACATGTGCTGTCTTGCTTATACTGACTGACAGCCCTTTGGAAGGACACTGAGAAACATCTTTCATGGATTTGCTCTGACCTTCCCAGAAAGAGAGAAGGCTCCAGCAATATACGGGAATAATATCCAAGACATACATCATCCACAAGTATAGATCTGCCTTTGAGCATATCATTCATAATTGGTTTCAGAAGTAATTTTAAAATTTGCAACCATTAAATCCAGTTGTAAGTTAAAGTCAAAAAGAAAAGAAAACTAAAAACATTTCATTTGGCTGTTCACATTCAGCCAGAGTGTTTGTTAATTAATTTATCTAAAACATAAATATTTGTAAATAACCTTCAAATAAGCATACAGTACACCATTTAGACCAAAGCCCACTGTATCATATCAGGTCCTTATTAGGGTCCATTCTCAGCCATTACTACCATTAGGACTCTAGTATTTGATGTTTTATTTATTTATATTTAAAATCCAAATTAATCTCTTTGTGAGAGCCTCTATATGTTCTTACTGGGTACAGTGAAAATTTAAGATGCTCAGTTACTCCCAAATGGCACTGAAGACTTGAAAGATCTGTGAGTTTTTTTTGTTCTCACATTTTTCAGATTGGGCTATACATCATATCAGCGGGGCTCCTTTCAGTTTCAAAGGGAAGTTGAAAAAGGCAACAGAAGACTTCTTTAACCATTCAGAAAAGTGCTTTACTGAACAAGAATTAGGTCAGACACAATGCTAAAACATGTCCATCCAAACAGTAGAGGTCACTTAAATGTATAGAGAAGCTCTATTATTTAAACCAAAATCATCACAAGTTCATTTTCCAGATTTTATACCACATTTCTAACAAATCTTTATATGTTACTCAGTTGGAAAGTGAGTTTGCACTGGATAGCTTTGCTTTCATTTATAAGCTTTTTTGCTTCCTAACAGAACACTGACTTTTTTCCTTTTTCTAATTTCCATATGTGAAGATGCAATGGTATATCTGTGAAAAACCTCATTTTTTAATCCCTGCTTATATTCTGAGAAGTTCTTCAACTTTTAAAAATTCTTGACAATATCTTAAAATCATATGCTTGATGATATGAGAGATTAACAATTGTCTTGTTATAGTTGAAAACATTTAGGATATTTTTCTATTCAAAACATGACCTAATTTTGAAAGTACTTTCATAACACTGGGAGTAGGGATAATTAATCACATATCTGATGCATTGCTTCAGACCAAGACACAAAATATTTTAATGCTTTTTAGGACACAAAACAATTTTTCTTCTAAACACCTCTTGGAGTCAATCTGGAAAGAAGAGATTTTCTCACCCACATAAGCAGATTAGTAAGAATGCTCATGAATATTTTGTTTTGTCTGGGTCAGAGCCTACCCACTTGGCTCATTCAACTACTTTGATATAATTGTATGAGAATTAACAGTCCTGTTGTACAGAAATGCACTCAGTTTTATCAGAATAGTTTTAGAACACATTTCTTCTATAATTAAGTCTTTGAAGAATTTCTTTTAAAAAATATTTCTTCTCGGACATTGATATGTAATTATTCTTAATTGTGCTTCACAAATGTAGTATTTTAATGCCATCTTATGTCTTTCAACAGTTCAAGGATTGAGATTTAATTTCAAGTGTGGGATTTAATGATGTAAGATAGCATCCTGTGATGACTCCAACTCCAGTAAGTATTCTTTGAGGAAAATGTACTTAAGAAGTAATTAATATTTTCATGTAAGCCTTGGTTCTATACTTACTAGAGTGTTCACACAAAATAATACCATGTGCTGTATCCTGGAGGTCACTGAAATGCATAGAGAAGCATCCGAATTCTCTCAGTGCCCACAGTAGGCCAATTAATAGTCCCACCAAAGGAGAAGAAATTAATTGTATAAGTAATTGTTACTCAGTGTGGCTCCTTCCACATATTTTGTTTTCAATATTGTCCTTCAGATAGAAGGGAAATTAGCAACATTTAACTTTTGTGGGTATCTATGTTGGTGAAAGAAAAAAAACACCACCCACAAAAAAACAACCAACCAACCAACCAAAACACAAAAACCCAAACCAACCCAACTGAAAAAACAACCATACCTGTCCCCCCGCCAGAAAAAGAAAAAAAGTAAGAGCTTTCGTGACACTTCCTCCCTGAGTGTAACAACTTGGAAAAACCCAGTAATGATCCCTACAAATGGAATTGACTATTAATAACAATGAAATTTTTGTTTAGACACTGATTTGCCTGTTTTAGTAGTTATATAGAAGCATACCAGAAAAAAATGTAACTCCAATAAAGACCTCCTTTTTTCAGAATGCAACTAAATCTTTTAAATTAAAGCAGCCCTTACAAAATCATGAGATTAATGTTCTGTTTTCAATCACCATTGTAACTCACTGAGTTAAGTAGAGTGGAAGATTCAAATTCAAGAAAGAAGTGAAGAGTAAGAACAAGGAAGCTAAAGAAAAAAAATACTTAAAGAGCATGGACACTGAGAATTTATAGGAATACAAGTTATGATCAATCCATGTTAGGAAATCAAAACACACAAACTTAAATTGAGGATTTTGATATTACTCAAATGTTTGTTGTTATTCATTCTTCTCTTTTCTCCATTTTGCTAAAACATAGTTTAATATAAATGCAAATAAAGTACACATCTCTGTTTTCCATAGGACTTCCTGTAAAACTACTGTTTCCAAATATATTTTGCTTGGGATACTTCCATCATAGAAAGGTAGTTGCCTTTAAATCCGCTGGCAACTACTTACAAGATGAATCACAGTTATAGAGCTCAAAATGCACCATTATCAGTCCCACAGTCTTCTCAGTTAAAATAATTTAAACAACATTAGTAACAACACTTCACACGTATATAAATGATTTACTGGCATAGAAGGGACGGTTACCTGCCTCCTTAGGGAGACAAATTTCATGTTTCACAATTCTGTTGGGACAGAAACATTCATGCTTGTGCAATTTTTTTTCTCTCTTTTTTTTTCCTCAATACCTTGATGAAACTGTTAGTGATGTACAGCAGGACATGTCTACTAAGCAACCTGGAAAGCGTGTATCCACCACAGTGTCCTGTATTCTATTTATTGATGCTGGAATGTTCAGTGGGTTGTTTGCATTTGTTGAAGTGGATGAAAACAAACCCAGTAATGAAAAGCTGCAATACACACTTCAGAGAACAGATCCAACTAATGTACTTTGAATGTCAATATTAGAATTTTTTTTCCCTTAGAATTCTGCTTGTACTTTATTCAGTTGTACTATTGTAGTGAGTTCTTCATTTATTAGCAAGTGGTATAAGTATTTGATATAGCATAAAGGCAAAAAAGGTAGAAAGCAGTATTTAAATAAATAATATACACTTAATTGTAAGAATACTTGATAGGCTACAAAAATACAGCTAGCTAAATTAAAATTTGCAGTGGTAGTTTTTCTTGACAATATTGCTTTAAATGACCGTATGTTCTTGCCAAATTTGTACACTTTAAATTATTGTAAGATCTACTCCTCTTGGTGTTGAAGTCAATGACAGTGTTTTCAGTCTGTTAATTACCAACTGCTTTAGAGCATTCATTTTCTAACAATTTATTTCTCAGGTCTACCTGATTTTAACATCAATACTTTAAGGTGAAGAAGTGGCCTCAATTCAAAACTGGTTACACGCAAATACATAAAAATGACAGAGGTCATCTTCTACATTTTTCACTAACCTCCCCTTCTCTGAGAGGTTTCATGACAAAGTGATATGACTAGTTTTATTAGTGATACCTAATATATCAAGGAAATCCTTATAACTTCATTATATTATGCAAAGAATTGCATTCAGAAACTCAAAAACCCCCTAAATTTACTAACATGGGTAATCTAAAAGAAAATCTATGCTTTTAGCAAAAGGATTATTTATAGTAGACTCTGCTTCACAGAATGGTTGTAAGAATCAGTGAGAACTAAGAGAAAAAGCAGCTATCTGGATAGTCAGTAGGCAGCCTGTTAGTACTATTTGTTATATATACTTATTAAACTCATCAACATTACTTTTGAAATTTGACTCTTGATTCTCATTAGCAATGGATCATCCATACAGTCTCACACCATCTGGGATATTTGCCTTTCAAATACTGACAAACTAAATATCTTTGTCCAGTGTTGAGAAACCATAGTATGAATTAATTATATTTCATTGCATTAGAGTAGTATCATATAGATAAGAACACACTTTTTTCTTATCCTTGCATCAGACATTTTCTGAAGGAAGTTAAGAATTTACAACCCATTGATGGAGTTTATGAAACTAGAAACACTAAAAAAACTGCTTGCTAACAGAAGAAAGCAAGATGAACTGCTACCAACTCATAACTGTTCTCATGACACTTATGTTCATAACTCTGACTCTGACTAAGTTACCAAAGCTTTACTGATTTATCCAATTGCAGATGCATTACACATTACAGTGATATTAAAAGGTTTTCTGTATTGAAAAAGTACAATCCTTATACTAATTTCTAAATAAAAAATAAGAAATAACTATTTAACAAACTGCCACTTTGAAAATTTTGAAAACTTACCTGGTTATGGTAAGTAAGGATCCTACTACATCTGAAAAACAAGCTATGTTTAATGGGGTGTTAGAATTAATACTACCCGATAGCAGCAAAAAGGACAGAAGAGAAGAATTTAGCTGGATCTAACTTAGCCACATACTTCAAATACTATGTGTTTTCTCATCCTCAATACTTCTGGTAGGTATTTCAGATTGTTTTCCTCCTTACTATCAGCATGATAGTGACCTATACTTTGTCCCTGAAGAGAAATATAAAAATTAAACAGTAAACCCACAAGCTTAAGACCCCTTACCCTCTGGGTTTGCTGAGCTCCTCTTGCTTCTCAATGCTACAGACACATGTATAAACAACAGAATTTCCTGCATCCTTTTCTCATCTGCACTTCTCTGGGACTTGGCCAACAGGGTTATTTACAGCATTAAGGCCACTCCACAGTAACTTGAAAAAGTTTCTCATTGGTCAGGCTTTATAAAAACTAAAACCATATTTTTTTTAAAGCACAAGACATTTATCCAAAATAAAACTTTCTGCCATGCTGTTCTTCACTAAGTATTGCTTTATGCAGTTTTTATTTCTGCCTCTCTTTCTAAACTTAAGACTGTGATAGCAGTCCCTGAAATGTTATGTATAAGTTTAAATTAATTATTCTAACCACAGTAGTTATGTACAGGCACTCATCTTTTCCAGGTTGTGTGGATTCTTATGCTGCTACTTGCTCTTAGTATACCTCCAGACTTTCAAATATCCCATAATAAGATTAGTTTTTCCCTCTGCATGACTGTATATCATCTAGCTACTACATGCATTTTCATAATTGATGCAGTAATTAGCCAGATGTTGTTGGACATTATTATGAATAGTGGTAGCATTTTAGATTTTCAGAGATATGAAAAGAACATGGTGAAGAAAGGTAAAAAAATATGGATTTTGAAAAGAACATTTCTGAATTTTTGCATTAAAGTTTAAAGTTATCATATTAAAATAGTAGGTAAGAAATATTTCTTTAACTAATATAAGCTCAAACACTTTTTGTAAGTGACATGTGACAAAGCATGACACTCCTGTTCTAAGACTGATATCCCGAGCCACCGACCTGGTAGATCCTTGAGACGTAAAACTGATATAGATAGATACAGCTGGAATGATTTGCCATAGCTCTGAAAAGCTAAAGAATTCTAATTAAAAAACCTCATAATGTACAGAATACTGACAATTACTATGTCATGATCTCAGACTGAAAAGTCAGTGTTCCTTACTCATAGATTTAAGGAATATATCTCTACTTCCTCACTAGCATCGCACCAACCTTTATCAGCAGTATAGCAGGTAGTCTTTTCATCATGAATAGTAACTATGGCTACAGGACTATTCACTTAAATAAGGGCATTGTTTGATACCAGGATATATATATATTTTTAATTTATTTTAAGGAAATGAACAAGCAGAAGCTTACACTCCCCTCAATTACATGGGTATTCTATGACTCTCAAAACATATTCCAGTGCCAGGAGACAAAAGACATTCAGTAAAAAAGCTGAAAAAAACCTCAAGACATTTCTGTAAAAAAAACCAAACAAACCCCACAAACAAACCACAACCAAAACAAAGCAAAAAAACCCTCAAACAAACAAAAAACCAAGCCACACAAAACAATTCCAAAGTAAATTAAAAAACAAACAAACAAAAACAAATCCCAAGTCTATATTAAATTAAAAGCAACAAAAAAATCCCAATAAACCCCAAATCCGAACAATAAAAGAATAAGACAACAGCTACTTTATGCATCTTCCATGGTTTCTTGAAAAACTATATATATCTCATCTCCCACTAGAATACTCTCTGGCTACATTCCATTATCCCTACTGTAGGAAATCAATTCACATTTTAAAAATCAAGTTATGTACACATCATAAGTTACATGGTATGGTATTCCTTTGTAACTAATCACATTTCAACTCATCATGAGATATATAACTCACTTTCTACCATTGTTTGCTCATTGCAGTCTCCCAATGCATCCAAGAAGCCTGTTCCCTTGCCCATACTCAAACAAATTTTTAGTTTCTAGAGAAACTGATGTACATTCATCTTATCTGATAGGAAGCTAAGTGAAATTGATCACAACTGAAAATATCTCCACAAGTGAAGATCTGTAACAGAGAAGTTAACATTCTTTTTTTTTTTTTTTTTAAGTGTCAGTACACTATGTGAAGGAAGTATTACTGTTGGCAGCACTGCTAAGTATATGTTGAATTCTTTGCCATGGGTATATTAAAAATCCCCAAAGCTTCTTTTTTAGTGCTTTTCTCCTGGACATCCATTTTTAAAAAAAAGATGAGTGCTATTAACTACTTTTGGGGAAGGCAAACGATAATTTTCAGGGAAAAAGGCACAAAACAGAGTTATCCATAACAGACCAACAGTAAAGCTATAACCAGAACTCTACTTGGTGCTATTCTGTTACACTCCTTCATGATGCCACTCCTTCATGATGCTAAGGAACTACTAGGAAAAGTACTACGAGGTACTATTGGGGAAAGGTAGCAAGGAACCTGACAAGCCTGTAGTGCTAGATATGATAATCAAATTTAAAGTTTTATTGAAATTAATAAGTGGAATAGTTAGGTATTTTTATATTTTTACTCATGAATTTAATCTTCCTTTTCAGTCTCATTTGACCTTGATGTTAGGCATAACACTAATAATTACAGAACAGTTGTTGCCAACATGCAAGCTTGCTAACACATGACATTCACATAAGGAACTAAATTGTCTTCCTAGAGATCTTGAGGTACATAAAGAATTCTTACTAAGTTCATACTAAGAACATTCATGTGTTCATCAGGAAAATGATTTTTGTAAGAAAACTGTACCAAGAAAATACGATAAGGACTGTAGGCAGCATCAATAATCAGGAACGATACATGGTATTAGCTGTCAACTGGACTTTGCAGCCCTGACTAGTGTGGGATAGATTCCCTTCACTTTGAGTACATTTGAACTTTGGCAGCATGCATGATCTCCTTTTCCAAGATTCACAGAGAAGTATTAACAACATAAAAGCCAAATTTTGAATTTTTTAACGTCAAGACCTATCCCTTTGAGATCACAAAGGAAAAGACCCAGTCTTTTCATGATTACTGAGCCAAAAAGGATCATTTAAATTTGGCTTAGAGGAGGAAGTTACAGCAAGTCGTTTTTCAAAACACACAAGTTAACAATATTTACTATATTGATGCAATTTCCTCAGCAGATATAAGAAATCATGTCACATTACTGTTCAAGCCAAAACAATAAAGCACTTCAAGCACAAATAACAATAAATCAGAACATCCCTGTTAACTAAATTGGAAAATAGGGAGGGTACGAAGCACTGAAATTGTAACCTTTGAAACTAGGCTTCCTCAAGTATTCTCAAAAAACACATAAATATGCTAGATTGCTTGTGTTGATGAAACTAATTTTTAATCTTATTATAATTTCATATTACTCCACACAATTTTACAAAAGTGTTTGTTTGTTTGTGGCTTTTTTAATCGCAAGAAGAAAGCTCAGTTATTTCAACTATTTCTGATTTTATTCCAGGGATCTCCTGACCAGTTGATGCTTATTTTTAAAAGAAGTTATGGTATTTGCAAGAGGATAACACTACAGCAATTTTAATATGAGAAATAAAAGTAAAAATGTAGGAATTGTTTGCCTTTTATGGTATTCATATTATTTTCTACCGAATGACTACAGAAACATTTCCCCTTTCCATACATTATAAATAAGTCACCATAATAGTTTCCAAATGAAGTCTCAACAAAAATATCATTAAAATTTTCTGGTACATCTGATGCAGAAAACACTAATAAAACTTCATAATTTATATTTGTGATTACAGTTTACTGTTGAAAGAATGTGATGTTGAAATAGCAGCAACATACTTTACAAGAATTTTAAATGGAATCAAATTAAGAATATATTAAGCAGTTTCTTTTTATGAAGGAAAAAATATTGTTTCTAGCTTGATATCTCAATATGAAAAACTAAAAAGAGTTGAGTCAAAGAGATATGGTTCTTTTTGCTCTTCATTGTAACCAGAGTGTATAGAGAGGCCACCTTGCCAAACCTTGTATTCACTGCACACAGGTGTGATGCTGCTGTGAATTCTTGTGTCTTCAGCATTTTAAGTGACAAAATTTGGCAAGATCGAAGGTTCTATGTTATTAAATTAATAAAAAGAATGTTTTCAGTTAGGTTTCTTCATATTTGGAGACTTAATCTGTAACTATTTCAGAAAAGAAACTATCATAATTAGGTCTTTAAATCAGCAGATTGTAAATAACACCCAAGTAAAGATGTGTTCCTGATTTTTTCCTGTAGTTCAACATCAGCTGCATACACTCCTTACAGGTCAACATTAGTTAGAAACCATAAAAAGCATGAATGTATTTAAAAACTTGTTCCACACTCCTGTAATGACTTTGATTAGGTCAGTTGTCCTTATCCAGGACTAAATAAAAATTAGACCCCAGATCACATTTATGTTTAGAAAGCCAAAAATTAGTCTGTTGTTTGTTTTTTTTTTTTTTGTTTTCGATAGGATTGGTGTATTTTTTTTTCTAATTTTTCATACATAAATAATAACTACAGCAATATAATACTTTTATCTTTCTGCAGTTTTCTTTACTCAAGCAACCACTGAAGCATGACCAAAAATGTACTTCTTTTGGATAATTCAATAAACAATTTTAGTTAATAAGTAATTTCTCAGCAGCCTAATGAGAAACACAGGAATCTTTTCTTGCAAGCCTCTACTCTATTGTTTGTTAACCTACCTGTTATTGTTGTAAAAATTAATCACAGCCTCAAAACGAACATTGTTAATCACCCATTATATACAGCATAAGACAGTAACACAAAGAGATATGCAAGCTACTTCCAACAGTATTACTGGAGAGCACTAAAAACAAACAAACAAAAATGCATTGGTCTGGGCAGAATGTCAGGCAAATGTCTTGAATTAAAGTTTTCAGTTACGACAGCAGAAACAGTATTTATGGGTGTACTTGTACGTTACAAATAAGCTGCAAAGTACTACACCATACCATGCACTAGAAGTGGTTGTAAAACAGAGCTGGTATTAATCTAAACACATGGATCTTTATTATAGCATAAAAATACCCTCTCATTAAAACTACTAAGCACAATTAATCTGGCTCTTTCCATGTAGTCTCACAGCCATTTCTATTACAAACACTTCGAAGTTTACCTTTCAGCCATAGTCTGAACAAGTGAATACCCACAAAGACAGCATGACACACAACTAAGGGTCAAGATTGTTCTGAATGTCTTGCATCTGAAATAACCCACAGCTCTTGAAATACACCTTTTTTAAAAACTCTTCCACATAATCCCTAAGGAATAAGGAGCCCTTAGTAAAATAAGCCATTCTAACTGGACTTGAGAGTCCTGTAACAAATATGAAGGTGGCTCCTATGGATCAGCCTGAGAAGTACATCCATTTCCCACTACTGAGATTAGTATTTAGTTGACTGAATTTTATTTTGAATGCTAATGTTCACTGGGAGCATATCAATAGGAATCCTAAATCCAGTTTAAACTTTATTTTCCATATTAATGAGACTAGAGCTTGGGTCATCTTGTTTTACAACTTCTTTACTGAAATGGAAAAGGGCATTGCTTATTACCTGCATTCTGGTTTTGTCAGGGACTTATGTGTCTTTGTCATTTCTAAAGGAGTACTGCAGACTCGTGGGTATACATTAAAAATATTTATTCTCTCATTTAACACTTTAGTTTACATTTTAACTTCTTCAACTTTTTAAATAGCAAAACTGGTCAGCACAATCTTGTACAGTTTCAGAGTATTCTCTTACTAATATATTATGCTTAATCCAATTGTTTCCTTCTATTCTTAGTGACTTTCCATCACACTAAAAAACATGAATACCAAGCAGAAATGAAAGGATGAACCTTTCCAATATCCAAGATCCTATCACAGATAAACAAAAGAAATACATTCTGGACTGTTTAACTTGACTCAATTTGATGGCTAGTATTTCTTATGAACAAGAAGAAAAGGACAGGAAAGCAAGAGAGAAATAGAATAAAAATTGTTTTTGTGGAAACTTTGCTCATTAATGCAATTCAGATAGATATTGATAGGTACAAGAATAATTTTCAAAAATCTAAAGTGTTAGTAACTTATTCTTTCATTCTAATATTTGGGATAGTTAAGGTGGGAATAGCATATGGAAAGGAGGGGGGAACAAAAGCAAACCAACCAAATTTAAGTATAAGTAAGGATCCCTTCACACTTACAGCAGCATCTTTATTTGTATTCTAAAAAAAATAGTTTTGTCTTACAGTGCAAGCATCCACTCGGAAAGTATTCTTTAGTGAGACCTTTCCAGTTCTTGTTCTGCTAAATCTCCACTCCATTCCTTGCTTAAAGGAAATCAGTGCTGCAATTGAGAGAGATTACTTTCTAACACAAAAGGAGTTCTGTTCTCCAGCCCTCATAATTTAGCTATGAAGACTCAGCTTTAATAGTCACTAAAAACTATGCTGTTATAAATCAAAAACATGCGGTAAAAATATGGATTTGGAATGAGAAGAAATATGTGGGCAAATTCAAATATCAGAATTAGAAACAGAAACCATCAATAAACTAATTTAGTAACTGTCATGGTTTAACCCCAGCTGGCAATTAAGCCCCATACAACCGCTTTCTTACTCCTCACCCTGGTCGGATGGGGGAGAGAATCAAAAGAGTGAAAGTGAGAAAACTCGTGGGTTGAGGTAAATACAGTTTAATAAGTAAAGCAAAAGCCACACACCCAAGCAAAGCAAAACAAGGGATTCATTCCCTATGTCCCACAGCAGGCAGGTGTTCAGCCATCTCCAGGGCAGCAGAGCTCCAGCACGTGTAACACTTACCTAGGAAAACAAACATCATAACCCCAAACATCCCTCCCTTCCTTTTTCTTCCACCAAAATATATACTGAGCATGCTATCATATGGTATCGAGTATCCCTTTGGCCAGTTTGGGTCAGCTGTCCTGTCTGTGCTCCCTCCCAGGTTCCCGTGCACCTGACACAGCATGAGAAGCTGAAAAGCTGAAAAAGCTGAAAAGCCCTTAGCAACAACTAAAATATCAGTGTATTATCAACACTATTCTCACTCTAAATCAAAAACACAGCACTGTACCAGTTACTAGGAAAAAAACCTAACTCTATCTCAGCCAAAACCAGGACAGTAACTCAAGCATACGTAGATTGTTGATAAATTTATATTTAATATGAGTGGTGGCTACCATCAGCTTGTCACAGTGATTAGCCTTAAATCTTTTAGTGCCTCATGAGTTCTACTGATCTACAAACAGGGACTGAAAACTCCTGTTCCTGCATATGACAACCCCACAGTTCACACCATGTGTCTGAGGGCATTGTCCAGTCTCTTCTTGAACACTGTCAGGCTTGGGGCTGTGACTGCCTCCCTGGGGAGCCTGTTCCAGTGCTCTACCACCCTCTGGGTGAAGAACCTTTTCCTAATGTCCAACCTAAATCTCCCCTGGCACATCTTCCTGCCATTCCCTTAGGTTCTGTCATCGGTCTCTAAAGAAAAGTGTTCAATACTGCTCCTCCTCCTCCCCTTGTGTAGCTGTAGCTGTAGCCATGATGAGGTCTCCTCTTAGTCTCCAGGCTGAACAAACCAAGTGACTTTAGCTGCTCCTCATATGGCTTCCTCTCCAAACCCTTCAGCAACTTCATAGCCCTCTTCTGGACACTCTCCAGTAGCTTAATATCTCTTTTTATACTGTGGCACCCAGAACTGCACACAGTACTTCACTTTGGCTTTAGCACATGACATCAGGTTATTTAACATCAACCACATTATTTTGGTTTTAAAACGGTCTTTTTTATGTGTACCAATACCTAGCTAATAATCCATGGATTCTGTTTTATATATCTAAATGTGATTGTAATTTGACCTGTTAGTCTTTAGTTATTATTTTTTCCAGTTTCAAAATCACATATAGTTAGAATATGTCTTACATGTGTACAGGTGGTTTGTGGCCTACAATGCCAAGTTATACTATTTCTGCATTAAGGATGGGATATTAAAGATTGGATACCACTTTCAGAGCACACTTACTTTATATAATTTAAAAGATTATTATCTTCCAAAGTTTGAGTAAATTCTGAGCAATATGTGGAAATGGGTTTATGAGATTTAATTAGCAAGAAGAAGGATAGAGAAACTGGAAAAAACACCACTTTCAGCAGATTATAATCTTGATATCTGATTTTCATTATGAATGACAACACCTGCTTTGGTATTCGCTTTTACTTCATTTCCTGTTGTGGTTGTCCCTGGGGAGCTGTGCAGGGACAAAGGCAATGTCTAATACAAAATGTTAACCACCTGTGCAAATCTTGTCTTTACTACTCAATATTTATGCATTTATGTATTTTATAATTCTCCTAATATATCTGTCAATTGTCATACTAATGTCACTAACATCACTAAAATCACAAACAAATTGAGGTAGGTAAAAGTCAACAAAATACAGAATAGGTTATCTAATATTAGACGGGACAAGGTTACAGTCAGGCTTTCTCTGTGTGCTCCTTCAGGTAGACTACCACTAAATTTAGAAGTTATTCTGGCATCTCTTTTTTTCCCTTGTAAGCACCTAACCACAGTTATCTCAGATTCTTCTTCTGCTAATAATATTAATATAATAGAATAGGAGAAATGGAGAATTTTAATAGAAACAGCAAATAACGCAGTTTAAAGAGGATTTACGTTATCTATACAAAACTGTGCTGAAATTAAGCAAATGTTTGCTTAAATAAAATCTGCATCTATTATGACACAAATAATTTGCAAGCTTGCACAACTGAACTGTATTGAGTTATGGAAACAACTAGAATTTTTGATAATATTTTTGTATTTATGTTATTTTTTAATATAATATTTAAAATAACTATTTTCCTATCTAGTTACCTTTATTTGTTTGTTCTGATAGTGACCAAACGTGCTATAGGAAATACTTGCTTCTGGCACAATAATTGTGCTGCTGTAGTCTTTGTTTCTAAATCCAATAAGGTATGAAACGATAGATACAGATTCTGACAAGGAAACATTGGCTATAGTTACAGTAAATCACAGAATCACAGTATGTTTGGGATTGGAAGGGACCTCAAAAGATCATCTAGTCCATCTAGTCCTGCTGGAGCAGGAACACCTAGATGAGGCTACACAGGAATGTGTCCAGGTGAGTTTTTAATGTCTCCAGAGTAGGAGACTCCACAGGCCCTCTGGGCAGCCTGTTCCAGTGTTCTGTCACCCTCAATGAGAAGTTTCTTCTCAAATTTAATTGGAACCTCTTGCGTTCCAGCTTGAACTCACCACTCCTTGTCCTACCATTGGTTGTCATCGAGAAGAGCCTGGTTCCATCCTTGTGACACTCACCCTTTATATATTTATAAATGTTAATGAAGTCACCTCTCAGTCTCCTCCAAACTAAAGAGACCCAGCTCCCTCAGCCTTTCCTCATAAGAGAGGTGCTCCACTCCCTTAATCATCTTTGTGGCTCTGCCCTGGACTCTCGCCAGTAGTTCCTTGTCCTCTTTGAACTAACAGGCCCAGAACTGGACACAATATTCCAGATGTGGTCTCACCAGGGCAGAGTAGGGGGGAAGGAGAATCTCTCAGCCTACTAACCACCCCCTTTCTAATACACTCCAGGATGCCATTGGCCTTCTTGACCACAAGGGCACAGTGCTGGCTCATGGTCATCCTGCTGTCCACCAGGATCCCCAGGTCCCTTTCCCCTACACTGCTCTCTAATAGGTCATTCCCCAACTTATACTGGAACCTGGGGTTGTTCCTGCTCAGATGGAAGACTCTACACTTTCCCTTGTTATATTTCATTAATTTTTTCCCTGCCCAACTCTCCAGTCTGTCCAGGTCTCGCTGGATGGCAGCACAGCCTTCTGGCATGTCAGCCACTCCTCCTAGTTTGGTATCATCAGCAAACTTGCTGATAGTACACTCATCCAAATAGTACACCCTCATCCAAATAATTGATGAATATATTGAATAATACCAGCCCCAGTGCTGACCCCTGAGGCACTCCACTAGATACAGGCCTCCAGCTAGACTCCGGCCCACTGACCATGACTCTCTGGCTTCTCTCCTTAAGCTAGTTCGCAGCCCACCTCACTACCTGATCATCCATACCACACTTCCTCAGTTTAGCTGTGAGGATGCTGTGGGAGACTGTGTCAAATGCTTTACTGAGGTCAAAGTAGACCACATCCACCTCTTTGCCATCATCTATCCGCCATGTTATGTCCTCATAAAAGTCAATGAGTTTGGTCAAGCACAACTTCCCCTTGGTGAAGCCATATTGACTGCCCCTGATGACCCTCTTATCCTTGATATGCCTTGAGATGGCACCAAGGATAAGTTGTTTCATCACTTTCCCAGGGATGGAGGTGAGGCTGACCAGGTCTATAGTTACCTGGGTCCTCCTTCTTGCCCTTTTTGAAGACTGGCAAAGATGATGGAGAGTGGCCTAGCAATAAGTTCAGATAGCTCCCACAGCACCTGTGGGTGCATCCCATCTGGACCATGGATTTATGGATGTCCAGATTGCCTAATTGCTCCCTAACCCAGTCCTCATCAACTAAGGTGAACTCCTCCATTGTCCTGACTTCCTCTGGGGCCTCAGAGGTACGGAGCTCCTCAGGACAGCCTCCGGCAGAGTAGACAGAGACAAAGAAGGTGTTCAGTAACTCTGCCTTCTCTGTATCTTCTGTCACCAGGGCACCCACCTCGTTGGGCCTACATTGCCTCTGCTGTTAGTTTTATCTGCCATGTATTTGAAAAAGCTCACTCTGTTGTTCTTGAGACTTCTCACCAGGTTTAATTCTAAGGAGGCCTTAGCTTTCCTAGTTGCCTCCCTATATCCCCTGACAACAGCCTTATATACTTCCCAAAAAATGATGGCTCTTGTCACCATGGCAAAATACAAAGAGAAAAAATGTTGCAAAAGGAAAATTTTTTAACTTCCCAATGAAATGGACTCAGCAGCAAAAATGCTCTCGGACAACATTTGGCACATGTGCTATCATTTTCAAACGTGAAAAACATCAGTTCTGCCACCTTTTTAAGACTGGACATATGTTTATTAGTATTTTCAGATGGTTTTTGCTCAATTATATGTCTACTTTCCAGGAGAGATACATGTTTCCAGGTAGTTAGAAACATACTCTGTTTCAACTTGACTCTGTGTGGTTACTGTATGGGAAAAGATTAAATCAGCTTCTATATCAGTTTTATCAAAACTTTTTATGGCTTAGTTAAGAGAGACCTGATTGGAGCTGACTAGTGAAGCTGAGATAAAGGTACAGGCACATGGGCTTAAGAATAACCTGTTTCAAATGAAGCGTATCAAGGAAATATTGATAAGCATTTAAGAAACTTTGTAAATTATTTATCCATAATGATGTCAATAAGACTTAAAAATTAGTAACGATGTTTTGCTGTTCTGTGGAACACTATGTACCTTATGCACTGTGAGTCAGACTACAGTATGAAACCTCAGCATTACTATATGATCATAAAAAACATTAGTACTGTCAAAATAAGCTTAAAAATCAAATAACATAAAACGAATAAGCTGGAACTCTTGCCCGGTTTGCAGAAATGAACACTGTGAGCAGACACTGAAGATGAAAGATGAACAGTCTTAATCATCAAATTCCACCCAGCCTGAACCTGCCGTGAGACTGGGAGAATATAGAGGTATTTGAATAATAATTCAACACATGTGTTGTAAAGCACAATAGTTATGGGAACTGTTTCAGCAGATTTTGGCTGAGGTGTATCATGCCTGTGTAAGAAAGAGCAGATCTTAGTTCTTTGTCCACAGGTCTTAGCAAGAAAACCCATATCTCTACAAAGCAGATTTCAACAAAAGCAAAAGTATCATTATTCTCATATTTCCATAGAGAAAATAGGTGGAAAGTATTTGACTTTTTCATACTTAGTTAGCTAAAGTATGAAAGTTATTTGACTTTATCATATTTTAGCATCTGAGCTGCAGAACTATGAAAAAAAAAGTCCTGAGCATCACTGCAGCAGTACTAGCCGGTATATATCACCTCCCTCACAGTTAAATTTCACCTGGTCTTCGAACTGATACTAATTTATTCACTATGAGACTGTAACATTTCTTTTGGACATCCTGTGCCTTGATGTGTGTAGGACTTTTTACCACTAATCTTTGAATACAGTTTTGTGCAGGGCATCAGGACACCACAGCGGCTAGGAGGGTGGTGGGAGCTCTGCAGGGGTCCCATCAATGCAGGCAGTGGCAGACAGGGTCCTGCTCCAGCCAGGAGCAGGGCAGCAGGGGACACCGGTGCAGCCCCAGTCCCAGGTATGGGGCACCTCTCTGGGGATGGGCTGAGGCTGGGACATGGACCTGGCTCTGGGGTCCCACGGCTAGGCAGAGCAGGGCTGTGGGGGGCTGGAGACTGGCCTGGCTGGGATGTTGCTGGGACAGGGCCTGGTGGGCCCAGGGGACTGCAGTGGTGTCATGGGCTGTGGGCAGGGTGGAGGGGCCCTGGGGGTGGGCTGGGACAGGCAGGTCTGGTGGTGCCTGAGGGCCATAACACAAGGCATCTAATGATGTCTCTTTTCCCAGTTCAGTCAGTATTGGATATTTTAAAACAAATCAATATAGAACAAAAATGTATTACAGAAGTCAACTTAATTACATCTATGAATCTGAAAGATATAATTAGCTTTGATAGTTATCTTTCATCATTGTACCTTGATACTTGGCCATGGCTTCACACTTGCATTTAGGGAAAAGAAATTTAAAGCTAGACTTTGAATAGATCATACTTGTACTGAATCTAGTATCTTAAAGCATTTATGCTATGCTCTTTTGCCCATTTTTCCCATGCCTGACTTTGAGGGTTTTTTTCCACTGCCTTCTTGGCTTTTGTACCAGCACTTTTCTCAGTAACTTCTCTCATTAATTGCTGTATGACCCTCTGCCGTGGGGTTCAGCCATCTGAGATCCACAGCCCTAGTTTGCACAGCCTTTCTACCCACCCTTGGCTCCAGTACACTTAAAAACCCTCTTGTTTAGGTTTGAGAAAGCAGGCGAGCCAAAATTAAGCAAGATAAGGAAAGTAAAAACAGATGGAAGTGCAACCATTGAAGCGGGAACAGTTAACAGCTCCAGGACTCTAAGGGAAAAGTACTGACGTAAAACTGTGAGACCTTTCCCTCCTGCCAGCTCCAGGGAGCTGGAAGACAGCAACTCAGCAGCAGCAGCAGGCCATGTCAGCCCGTTTGGAGGAGCCTGGACTTTCCCTAGCCGACCAACAGCTTGTCTGGCCTGTGAAGACTCAGCCACTCCCAAAAGGGTGATGAGTACATTAATATCAAACCCAGGAGCTTGCTAGTTCTCTCCCGCCATCACATGTATTATCCCTCCGTACCCTTCAGTAGCACATATCTTGCTACAGAGCCTCTGCTTGTGGTGAAAGCTGACAAAACAAAGTGAAGGAAGAGGACAGTTTACAGGTTCTAAGAAAGGACATTGTGTCCATCATACAGCTAGCAAAACATTTCCCTGTCCTATGAGAATTTAGAAAAAAAAAATATATATATATTATCTAGAAATTTCTAACAATCAACTGGAAAAAACATAGAGGGAAAATTTAGAAGTTATAAAATGAGAGCACTTAGTGGCTTCATGCATTTATCTCAAAATTAAGAATTAGTGACTGAAAAATTAAAGCTATTTATTTTCAAAGTAGTGCCATTTTTAGAATTTAAGGCCCCCTTTTTATGCATCTATGAAATGTTAATTGACGACAACATTTTTGCATCAACAGTTTTGCTGTTGATAAGCATTTTCAGTACAAAACATTTTGTGGAAAATTTCTACCTAGTTCTCTGTATTTGGATTTGCTGTGGGTCTTCCATTAAAATAAAGCAGGCTAAGGCATGATAGGTCTAGAAAACAGAAGTTCTCAACATGTTCTCAACATAAGCAGCTAATAAAAGTACATCTACACCTGCACGAAGTGACACAAACTATTTTGATGAAATTCTGTTAGTTATTTTCTGCAGGTATCTAGAAACAAGATTTTCAGTATATCTAAATTATTGCAAATATATGTTAGCACACAATTTTCCTTTCTTGAAACTAAGACACTAAGACACATTGCTTGTGATTTCTCAGAAAGAAAGTCTCTGGCATAGCAGGTTATTCAATTCTGTCCTTTAAATCCTACATTGGGTTTTACCTGCACCACCTGCCTCTCACATTTTCCTTGATATTCATGGATATTTCAAATTAATCCACATTGTATTGTGAAGTTTAATGATGAAAACTATTCTTATAAAGACAGGTGCTACTACAAATACAAAAAATAATGTTAAACTATACAAGCAATTATGTCAGGGGAAATTTAATATCTGGGATAAAGGAATGACAGAAATTACAAAAGCTATAATATTTCATGTAATGTGTCAACTTCTCCCTTTTTCATTGTATAAAATCTTAAAACTACATAATACTTTATTTTTTTTCTGTATTGGTATAATGCAGGGAATATCTATGAACCATATGTAATATTGACTTATTTAACTTGAAGACAAAGTAAATCTTTCCGCAGTGAAATTTTAATTATATGTGTAGTTTATATGTTTATGTTATTCAGAGCTAATATTCTGAACAATATGAATTTTCTCTCATGAGACTTCTGAATGGAAGTGACTAGAGTGTGCTTTACAAATATTAGATCTCACAACACCCTTACGATAATAAAATTTTTATGCATCTTTGCAGATGAAGTAAATGCGTACCATGTATGTCACACAGGAAGTAAATGACACAGATGACATGGAATTCAGACTCCTAGACTCTGTCAGATTAGAATCTTTAAAAAAAAAGTGCACAAACTCAATCCTTAGATAAGGAGAAAAAGAGAGTGCCAAAACAAGCAAATAAATTCAAAAGACTATAAATAAAAATGTAGGGAGGTTGTGGGGTGTGTTTTTTTTGTGTTTTTTGTTTTTTGGGTTTTTTTTATTCAAACAAGATTGTAGATTGTCTACCAGAACATAATGTTTTCAGATCAATAAGAGCAGAATAATTTCTCGCATGGATGGAGGAATCAGAATGGAATAACAGCAAACTCCCAAAATATTTTTACCAGATATCTCAGCCCCTTATTATATTAGCTCTTCCAGTTTCTGCTGCTGCTAATAATCACAGGATGCTGACATGTGTACAGCTAGTTTCTACCAGTCCCAGCAAACTGTAGTGAGCATGCTGCAATTTACAGTTCCAAGATGTTGACAGACTGGTTCACATGCCAACAAAACATTACTTTCTTTCATAGCTTCAAAGCCTGAAAGGAGGACATAAAGTTCTGCAAAAATCAGTGGGATGCTGGAAAGCTAAGGCACAAGCTTAGCTGTTTGTTACAAAGATGCTGGCCATCATTCCAGGGGAGATATCACAGATCTGACTTCAACACAGCATCTGGCAACAGGGTTGCTCTCTACACAGGCTGTAAAAAATAGGCTGAGAAAGTTTTTCTTCGGGGCCTCAGCCTGGCATCCAGCTGTGTATCATTTTTGTGCACTACCAGTTATTTCAAACAGTTATATTTTATACACATTTGAATTAATTTTGTATTGTGTATCTAATTCTGTACTTTGTGCAGGTATTTTTTCTGACAAGTGTGTCCTTCGAAAATTTTGGTATTTCAGGACAGCATTTAGATAACTGGTCTGTCATTATACTTCTGTCAATTACATGAGGCTGGAATCCTGAAAATCTCTCTAGTTGCTATTGAAACTCTTGTCTGGCAAATATTCAATTTTTGCATGTGCAATTGTGTTTCAAAATCCAAAAAGGAAGGATAATATGTTAATACTTTCAGAGATTAAAGAATAATAAATGTTACTTTTGAACCATGTGAAAATATTAGCCTTAATTCTAAGCCTCTGACCTCCAGACAATAGGAGATTATAAAGTCAGGACAGAGCAAAAGTAATCACAGTGCAGCACTGGATGTCAAGTGACAGAAAATGTCTGGCTCTAGAAGAAAACTTGCAGCATTGTTATGTTCACTTGGATGTTTAAAATACCAAGAATAACCTTTGTAGGTTCTGCTGTATCCTTTTACCCAAATAGAACAATCCCATTTGCACTGTGCAGCTGTCAGCCTCTGCCTCAGTGACACCCCAGCCGGGCTAGTCTCCAGATCCCACAGCCCTGCCCTGACCACCCATGGGCCCAGGGAGGTGCCCAAGGCCTGAGGTTGCCGCACTATCCCCTTGCTACCCTGCTCCCGGCTGGGGGATGGGATGGGCTCTGGCTGCCAGACCCTGCCCTGAGAGACCCTCATGGGGAGTCCCTGCTACTTTCCCTTCTCCTCAGGAGCACCAGTCCTGGCAGTGGCCCTGAAGGTTTCTCCCTTCATGTTGTGCAGTCTCAGAGGCTCGGGATGCTGATGGACACCCTGGTAGTGCTGTCTTCAGCTCTTCTGCAACCAAGAGCAGACATCCTGCATGAAAGATTGTGAATTTTAACATTTACATTTAAGTTCTGCATAACATACTACTGTGTCTCTCTTCCAAAAGAAGACAACTTTTCTTATGCGGAAACTATACGGATACAATACGGAAATCGTAATAGTTACCAACTAGAGAGATTGGTTTTCTTTAATACAGTGTCTGTTTTTTATCACAGCTATTACATTAGCACCACACAATCTGCTTGCATCCTGTTGGCTCTACAAATAGAGCTCTGCAGATGTTTGCTATTATCTATAATTTAGAAACTATTCCACCAAAGAAAAAAACCCTGAGAATTAATCACCCTCTTTGTCAAAGGGCCCTGGAAGAAGCAAAAATGTCAGAATCATTGCAAACAAATAAAAAAGTGCTTGCATGTCTGTTTAAAACAATATAATGTTGTTCTTACTAAACAAAAGTTAAATTATTTTTCTTTAATATTTTTTTCACCACGAAAGCAAATTACAGCCCATGCTACACCACATCTATAAAAACCCTCTATGAGAAGAGGGAGAAAGAAAATCCTTAGGTGATACATGGACATGTGCAGATCAACAGTAACAAATTAACTTATTCAAATTCAAGAAGGGTAGTGGTCATCATATGCATAGTGACACACAACTTGCGTAAACTAAATAGGTCTATGTTTGTGTGGTTAATGAGATACTAAAATTACAGTGATCAGTATTAAGAAGTTATTTTATATTTAATCTGATATGGCACCTTAACCTGAAATTGTAAAGTAATTTTTTTTTTTTTTTTTTTTTTACTGTAGAAAATTTTAACCATGGAGTTTCCAGAGAAACAATAAAGAAGCTACAGAACAACTTATAACTATGTTTTGTCCCAATTCCTCCTGCAGGTGTTGCATAGTGTCTTGTTGACAATACATTTTCCACGTATGTGAAATACGGCCTAGTGATGGGTGAAATCAGATTTTTCACAATATCAGGGTAATAATTTATAGTACACCATTTAAATAAATTTTTTTTTTTTTTTTTTTCTTTTTTGCTTCAGTGTACAGTTGTTTCCTTCAAAATATTTTAGCTTATTTATCCTTTACATAACTGGAAAATTATATCTATGCAAATTCTAGTCTGCATTCTGAGCATACAGTTAACTGTGAATAGTAATTGACGGCATAATGATGTCAATAAGACTTAAAAATTAGTAACAATGTTTTGCTGTTCTGTGCAACACTATGTACCTTATGCACTGTGAGTGCGACTACAGAAGCCATCATCACCATACTAATTTGGAGTTGGCAGAGGAAGAGGAAGCAAAATGAAGAAGTCATGGGTACGTTTGGAAGCATTTTGAGATTTCAGGGTCAGAATACAATTAATAGCTGAAGCAGGAAGGGATTCTTGCTTATGTTTGGCTCAGTGTGAATCTTCAGTGGTTAAGGCTTAGAAAAGCTGGTTCTCTTCCTGTTTCTGCCATTGGCCTTTGAGTGTGGTCTTGTGTAACTACTTTCACCTCTGAATGTTTTTTTTTCCCCTTCTTTTTTCTTCAATAGACATGCTATTACTAATATGTTTTGACTCAAAAGACATCACCAGCCATGTTAACTAACATTAATTTAAAATATATTTTCTTTTGTTTTCTTGTTCTTTCCTCCTATAAACTCAATAGTTTTGCTAGAAAATGACGTGGCTAAGTTGGGAAGAAAATACTGTTGAACAACTCCTTGCCTTTCCTCTAGATCTCCCAAAAATACCACAAATCTGCTCTCATTTCTATAGTCAGAGTGATGGGCAACTTCTCTGGCAGCCAGCAGAAGAGTAAATATTAAAGTATAATAAAGCTAAATACAAACCTTGCATAGGACAGCTCCAGAGTTTCATGTATTTCTTTTGCATGAATTAGTCTCTTGGAATTTCAAACAATATCAAATAAGTGTTGCGACATACAGAAAAATCACTGTACTGAGCATAACAAAAATTCAGATGTGAAAATTACTCTTCAGCTGACATGCAATTGAAAGTTTTGCAAAACATCACTTTAATGTGTCTGTAAACTTTTCTTAGGAAAAAAAAAAAAGACTCAGTTAACTAGCCCTTAAAGACTGTCAAACAACATCATAGGCATAGGTCTAACAACTGCAAAATGAAAAAAAAAAAAAAAGAGAGAGAAACGAAAAACCCAAACAAACAAATAAAAACCAAACAAAATAAAAAACAACCCACAAAGATAATTTCCACTAAAAATACCCACAATGACAATTTTGTTTCACCAAGGTAAAACCGCATTCAAAATTTGGATAAGAATGTTCCTATGTTACTTGTATTCCTTGATGTGAATAGCGTTCATTTTAGCTGCAAAAACTCAGTTTGACTCCCACCCACCCCAACCCTGACTAAAATATAGATACCTAGCATTTAAAACTTACTTAGCAGTACTTTCCCATGTGGAAAGAGTGGATAGGGATGGTTTTGCCTAAAAGCCAAACCTAGTTGCTTGTTAAGAAGGCCATGGCTGGATGACAGTGCCTGACTGCCTGCCTGCAGCTGCTTATAGCTGTGCCCAGCTGTATTCTGAGGAGGTCCCTGCTGTGGGTCGGTGTCAGAAGCTGCTGTGGCAGGATGGCTACAGGGGTGCGAACTGGAAGAAGCTGCTGCAAGACCAGAGGCATCGTTCCAGGATCTGATTGACTCTGCCTGACAGTCTGGGTGTGGTGTGAGTAGAGATCTAATGTTAATAACACCTGCAATTACCAATTATGCTGTGTAATTAGCTGTAATTGCCTATTATTTATAAAATGCTATATACATAGAGTATTATTAAAACTTTTCTATGGTAGCATAGTGCTGCTCTTGTCAGTGTTTTCAGTGTAGAAAGCACTTCTTTTATGTACTAACAGGTCTATCTGGACATTAAACTGGTTCTTTCGTAACTTTCTGGTCATCATGTCAATCTCTTATAACAGACAAACCTGAAAAAAACCACACAAACTGAATGCTGAAAACATGAAAACTGAATGCTGATTACTCTGACATCAAATTTTGGAACAAATATATTTTTACCCTAATTAGTCTATGATATGCCCAAATCACTCCTCCATATATTTCTGACAGGGAAGAACTAAGAAAAACACCCGTGATCAACCATGGGAATCAATATTCAGTACATACTGGATAATATGTAAATGTTCTCAAATTAATTTTCAAATTATATAGTACCATAATATAGGATGTTCTAAATATTATAAGTTATAAAGCAAACTTTAAAGTAAACCCAGATAGAAAAAAGGAAAATGATACTTTTATAAATACACTCAAAGACCACCAGGTGTCTCTGTAATAAAAGGAACCTAAAAATGTAATGCTAAAAAAAAAAAAAAAAAAAAAAAAATCAATCTCCAATACTCCCCCCTGAAAACCACATAAAAATAACAACAAAAAAAACCCCTAAGGATCAGTTCAATCTAGTCTAAAAACCTAAAGTTATACAGAAAGGTGAAATGTTAATACAGGATGAGCAAAATTCTGCTCCCAGTGTCAACAGTATTAATGCCATCAGAATTATGTTTTTTATTCAGATTCTACTTTATGTTGTGCCTTGCAAAAACTGCAAGCATTCTCATGCAAAGTATACATAAAAATCCTCAAAGTGTACCAGAACATGTGTAATTATCTCTTCTTCTGATTAAACATGACATTATTTCATTGCAAGTTTATCACTACTTTGAATTTAACTTTGATTAATGACAACTCTATTAGTGATTTAATTCATTTTATGAAACAGATTTAGGCTATTTCTAAAGGGCAGTACTGACACAGGTACAGCGGTACAAACCCACTATAATAGATGCAGTCGCTATAGGAAGATACTATGTATCTGTACAGATTATTCCTGTAGTGGAAAAGAATGAACACCACTAATACAAACTATTTACAGCAGGATAACTTTGCGTATTGTCTATTATGAAATTCAGTACTGAATGATACAGTTACTGATATTCTTGTTTATAATAGTGCCGACATTACACATGAAGACAAACACTTCTGCAGCTGGCATGTAGTCGAAGAGTGCATAGATGTGTTTTGTAAAAATGTAACACCACAAGAAGCATTTGTTCACAAATGTGCACATATCACTTTCAAATTCCCTTTACTTTGTTGTTACAGCCTACCTGGTTTATGCGAAAAGCTACTTGAGTAGTATTTAGATTTTTGTTTTGCCTAACATGTCTTTGACAGCAATTCTTAACTGTGAGCACCGTAATCTTAACTGTTTGGTAAAAAGGTCATTATCAAGGAGATGAACATTCTTAAAGAACAAAACTTTTATACCTTATTAAGTAATAAGAAACACATTTTTCTATATTTTCAAAACCAAGTCTTCTTTAATTTTGAAATTACTAAGTTCATTCTGGGACTACTTCTATTAAAATTAAAATATCCTTTTTTCCAAACATTCTCAGATTTCACATAAGAGCAAGGAAAACATGAATAGCTGTAAGCCATTTTGTATAAAATCTTTGTGTATATGTTCAGAAACATCATTTTTTTCATACCTTCTGCTCAGTTCATTTACCACTCATCCCTTCTCTTCTCTAATTGTCCTTCTTACACTAAACTCCAGTGACTTTAGTAATGTATTAATCCTGTATTTTTTTTTTCTCAAATGAAATGTTCACAGTAGAAAACAAACTCAAAACCCACTTGAGATTTCTCTAGACCACATCTATCATTATTTATTTCCTTTGCGTGTCACATTATTTTACCACAATACTTTGTTACTTGGCTTCAGTGCAAGAGCTTATATATGCATATCACAAATGGCTTTATTCAAATCTACACAAAATTATGTAAAATGTTCCTTGCACTTTAGAGGTTATTTAAAGCCAACCATAAAGTAAGTCAGAGAACAGGATTATACTAATTTAACAGTTACTATGCTATTCCGATTTTCCACTGTATGGATTTTCCACTAAGGGATTGATGGGGTAAATTGTTTTCATTATCTCAGTCTAGACAGCAGCTAGATTAGGATCAAAACAGATGCCAACTCTCATTTGGTCAGGCATACAGACACCACTTAGCTAACTGTGGTATGCAGAAAGTGAAATGCTGTGGAACAGAAATTACATGTATTCAGTGAATAATTTTCATAGTTTATCCAATACTTACTAGTTTCCCTATTGATGGGGGTGGGAGAAGAGGAAGGAAAAAAAAAAGTGAAATAGTCTTATCAAGATGTATAATGCTACATAATCTTTCAGTGAAACACAAGAAAGAAAAAGATGCATCTCCCATAGAACAGTCATATACTTTTGAATTCTTGACCTATTTCTCAACCAATAAATCTATGCTATAGTATTCGGCTTTTCCAAAGGGCTGGAAAACTCTGCAGATTACTTGATGAATTCAACATATTCAGAAAGCATTAAGTGAAGGGGAGGTCCTCACCAGGGCAGGTATGGCCTAGTGATGAAGGTAATGAGTAGCCAGTTCATTTTCACGCTAGAGAAGGAGAACATGTATCTACATACATGTAGATACCCGCAAACGTACATACACACAGAGCAGCCCCAAAGTGAGGCAACTGCAATGTTAGCTCGTAGACCCCATCATTAAAGGAAGAGACTTGAACATCTAAGTCAGAGGAACTGAATTGTCATTGGAACAATCTATCCTTCTCCAACAAAGACCTCAAACATTTGCAGGTACAGCTTAGGAAAGTAACTCCAGTATAGAAGGGTGTGTCTAAGAATTTTTACTGAAGGAGTCAACACTGAAGAGGTCAAGGAATCACACAGTGGTTGAGGTTAGGAGGGACCTCTGGAGGTCATCTGGTCCAAGCCACTGGCTCAAGCAGGGTCACCTAGAGCTGTTCAGGACCACGTCCAGAAGGCTTTTGAATATCTGCGAGGTAGGAGACTGGTGGGCAGTGCCCAGGCACCCTCACAGTCAAAAAGTGTTTTCCACACCCTCACAGTGTTTCCCGATATTCAGAGAGAACCTCCTGCGTTTCAGGTTGTGCCCATTGCTTTTGGTCCTGTCACTGGACAGCACTGGAAAGAGCCTGGCTCTGTCCTTTTTGCACCATCCCTTCAGATACTTAAAGACATTGATAAAATTCCCCTGAGCCTTCTCCTCTCGAGGCTGAATAGTCTCAACCTGCTTTAACTGAAGAGGTGTTTCGGCTGGATTAATGGCTCTTCCAGGACCTGCAGAGCTGTACTGGAAAAGACAAGCTAGTTGAAGATAGGGAAGACTATAACAGGCTTGAAGGAATGAGGAGACCTAAAGATAATGACACGGTCATTAAGAAGCAGGTAGCAAGCCCGTGTTTCGCAGCCATGCTGCAAGAGGGTTACTGACACAGCAGCAAGTGGCACGGGATGCACCCTGCCCATCAAAGACCGCTGGCAACACGACAGGCATAACACGCTTTTCTGCTTTCCAAGGCATCAGATCATTAATTTCGCTTAATGAATCTTGTGGGCCCCAACTCTGCAAAGCCCTGGGGAGATGACAACGTCCACCCACGCCGCGACCCGGCACCGCGCCAGGGTGTCACGATCACTCCCCCCGCCCTCCAACAGCGCCTTTCGGCGGTGCGGAAGACCCGGGAGTCGGCAGGGAACACGTCGCCCGCGGGCCGGGCCGTCGCTGCCGTTAGTCCCCTCCGCCCCCTCACGCAGACCCCGCGTCAGCTCGCGCGAAACGGCCGCCAACGGCCAAAGAACCCCGCCCGTCGCAGCCCGCACCGCCCTCCGCGCCTGCGCAGTGAGTAGGAAAGGTCGCCGCCGCCGCGCGCCGCTTCTCCTTCCGGCCGCGCCGGAGCTCCTGTCAACATGGCAGCGGCGGGCGGGCGGCGGCAGTGGCTGGTCTGGGCGGCAGGTAGAACCCGAACAGCTGCTCTGGGCTGGTGGCTCTGGTCTGGCGGCAGGAGGAGGAGGGGGGAAAGCGGTGGACTCCGGAGACGGGGGAAGGGCCGAGGGGAGCGGCGAGCAGCGCTGCGGCAGCGGACAGCGCGGAGCGCTGGGGCTGTGGGAAAGTATTGAAGGCGTGAGGGGAGAGGAGAGAGTGAGCACAGGGGTGAGCCTGTCAGCTGGCGTGGGTGGGCACCCCCAGTTTGGTTCAGAGATCACTCACGGTGCGCTTTTCCTTTTCTCGCAGTGGTTGCACATGTGGTGGCATCAGGTGCGGGGTTTGTGGAGGATCTAGATGAGTCGTAAGTACTGGGGTGCCTTGCTTGATTATTTAGATGTCGTTTGCCTTTTTGCGGAGGTGGGGAGGTGACCTCAGACTGAACAGCTGTGTGTGGAGTGTGGCTGTCAAGAAAGCTACACTGAAAAAGTTTGTACATAGCAGGAATAGCAGAAAGATTGTGGCCTGTATTCACTAGATGCAATTCATGAAGCTGAAGATCACCTTTGTTTCGCAATGATATTTAAAGCTGTCATCATGAGTGCTGTTAACAAAAATGTTCTCAGGCTGCCTTGCTCGTTCCTTCTTTTTGGTAGAGTAGATGTATTGGTAGATTGATGCCTGCCCTGAATAAAAGCTGGTTATGTTTAACCACATTCTTCATTAGAGTTTGCTGCGTAGCTGCTGTAGGGAGTTGAGAGAATAAGTGCATTCACGCATGGCCAGAAACAGTAGAGAAAGGAAGGCCTGCAGGACTAGTTCATGGCTGCTGGGTCTCCCAATTATATTCCAGTGTGAAAATATGCTTTTACAACAGATTTAGTCCTAAGCCCATGGAGGTGTTGAAATGGATATTCTTGCCCTTAATTTGGTTGTATATTGTCATTGTTCTTGTACTGCTTTGCTCTAGCAGTTTGATGGCCATGTACTTGCTGTTCCCAATAAAAACTAGCTTTCCAAAAATTAAAGTAACTTTTTGTTTGTCAGATAAGGAAGTTAATCTAAAGTGCTACAAAGCAGCATGAGTATTAGAATTGAAATATAAGGTATAGAAAACACTAGCTGGTAGAAGAGGAGAAGGTGGCATTAAATGGCTGTTTATTGTAAATTTAAGCCAGTCGAAGGTGATGTTTTTCGAGGGTTCATCCATGATAAATTGCATCATAGAGCTAAGCAGTCAGAAAAACATTCACCTTTTTACCATATTTCTTATTTAGCTAGAGCAAATAATCATAGGATCAAATAAGGTTCAGTGAAATTATAGGGGAGAGAATGGGAACATATGGAAGGGGTACAGGAGAGAGAGAGACAATAGCATTTTTGACTGGTGTTTAAAGTGTTGTTAAAAAGCAACTGAAGCACAGCAACAGCTTGGACTTGATTTTCAAAGCTTATTTTTGAAACATGCCTTATATTTTCAAGAACTTAAGATAAAGCGATCGAGTGAATAAAATAGCATCTATCTGTGCCTCTGTATCATGTTTCCATACTGTGTTTCCATACCATGTTTCCACAGATGTAAATTTAAATGTAGTTGCTGTTTTGGAATGAAGAAGTGTAATTCTGTAGTCACATAACTTTTTTTGAAGTAGTTGATAGAAGAAAATCTTACTCTAGAATAATTTGATTTTTTAACTACAAAACTATACAGATGCCTCTATTTGCAATTGGGAATAAGAATCAAATGATGAGTTGTTCAGGACAGGTTTGTTATTTGTGTGGTTTTTGTTTTTGTGGGTTTGTTTTGTGTTTTTTTGTTTGTTTTGTTTTTGTTTGTTTGTTTTTACTTTTTAACCAATTGACAAATGGTGTAAAAGGTGAGGAAAACAATTACTTTTGAAAAAATGGAGCAGTGACTAGTTAAAGTTTCAAGTTTTTCATTTTATATATAAGTAAACATTATGGAGCTTTTGCTGTCACTGAAAACTTTGAGTTTTATTTAAATTTTGGTAGTAGCAAGCTATGCCTTCTAGCACGAGGTGCAGGTGCCTTTCCCAAGCTTGCAGGATGTAGGAAGACAAGTAGCAGTGAAGAACTAACAGGTGCAAATTACACAGCGTCACCCATCTGGTCTGTGGACAAGATACAAAATAAGAGCTATGGTTCCTGTCGGCTTCTGCTGATCTAAGTGCTGCCTGCCTCAGATCAGTGCTCATTCTGCCATATTTGCTGAGTTGTTTCCAATGTGGTAATGAAGCAGATAAGTAACTTGACTAAAAAAGCAAATATTTTTGTCTGTGAGGATGCATTGGTGGTTCAACCCTGGGTCGTGGAGATTGAGGCAGCATTTCGTCCTCTAGTTCCAAATGTTGTGAAGTTGTATGTAATTGAGACAAATAATTTTGATTCAAGGGTGCACAATGCTTGTGTCATGTTTCTACCAGTATGATTGTGTTTGTTTCAGCTGACAGAAGGAGGATTGCATAGGACAGTTAATAAGAGAAACTGAAGTCTTACACTTGGAAATGTATTTGCAGGGCCTAGAAACAGCACCTTCATAAAATGCTTAAAAACTCATTTATACAGAGTATTATGTTTTTCTTCAGCAGTATGTTGAACTTCGTTAATATTGTCAAATAATTTAATCATTGACATTACCAAAACTATAATAAGTTTAGATAGTTGTTTTTTTGTCACACTTCAGATTTTTGTTTCTGTTGAAGTTGATATTTTAATTAAATAGGTGCTTGTAAATGAGTGGTACAACTTGAAATTTATTATTGTAAAACTACAGTATTTTTTATAATATCTTAGGCCAAAGTTACTAAATTCCACTAGAATGCTCTGCTTCCAGAGGTTTCCTTTCTTTCCTGCTTTTCCTTGCTGTCTACTGGATTTATAAGATTTCATTTTACCTTTCTCAGTTCTTTAATGGTCTTTGTAATCTCCTGTAACAGTCATACTGTGGCAGGAGGAGGAGAACATTTCTTTTTAAATTCCTCTTTAACAAACCAAAGGTGATATTCTAAATTGAAGCATGGCCCAGGATCTGATGATTCAGTAGCTGCTTTCTGCCTCTTGCATCATATCCAATTATTTGACCTCGTAATTGGAAGTTACCTGGAGCTTCATTAGAATCCTCAAGAGATGCTAGATACTAACTAGTTCTTTCATTAGCTCTTTAGCACTTAAGATGGTGAAGTATATTTTTAGTGAGGTGGTCAGCTAAGCAGTTTTGTGACTTAAAAATGCTGCTTTCCTGTAGCTGTTCTGTATTGGTCACTTCAATCATTACAAACTTGGTATGCCATCAAGAAAACAAAAAAGGCTCAAATTTACCAGTGAAATGCTGCAATTCTAGGTTTCAAACCCTCAGTGCTGTGATTAGATTATAGTAGTGATTTCTGATTTTTTTTTTGTTGTTTTTTTCAAGCAGTAGTCCATCATCAGCATTAATTTTTCTTCAAGACTGTTACGGACTGCTACAAATCTATTCAGCTTTAAATATCACAACAAATCTTCTCTCTCTGCTAACTTCCTCTGAGCCAGTTATAGGAATGCTGCATATTTGCAACTGATGAGTTGGGCTATAACTTCTATTAATTGAATATTAACTTAAAGTGTAGATCTCACACTTAGGATGTAATTCCACAGATATTCCAGATGCTTTTGCAGTAAGAGTGCCACAGTAAGAATTTTGTTTAATGTATTTTATAGCATGTGACAGTAGTCCCAGTTCTAGTCACTTTTACAAAGGCTTTTACAAAAATCAACCTTGCATTAAAATTCTGTATTATTTAATTCTCAACATAGAAATATTTAAGTAATCTGATAATTTCTATGATCTTGTAGTGACAACAGTTCAGTGAAGCGTGTAAGCAACGTTTCAAGAAGTACCAAGGAACTTTGATGTATCTAGTTCTATTTTTGTTTTAGAGGTTTTAGCATTTAATGACAGATATTTAATATTTAATGACATATATTTAATATTTAATGACATGTATTTAATAAAACTAGTCGGTTTATTAAGACACCATTACTTTAGCATTAAAAGTATTCAATAGTACCTATATATCTCTGTTTTTTGTCAGTAACTTGAATGTTTTTGTTCCAATAAGTTGGTTTCTTGTGTGCAACTTCGATGAAAACATAAACTGACACACCTATAGTGGAATGTTGAAGGAGGTTGAACTAAAATTGCTTTGCATATTAACTTTGAAGATAATTTAGTTCGCCTACGTTAAGTAAAGCTAAGATTAACAGTGTAAGCCAGTGCACCAAGAGTCTGTATTAGTTGATCTATAAAAATGCAACATTTTCTAAACAGTCAACGACAGTATTTTATATAACTAGAACAGCTGCAAAATACTTCTTCCCCTGAGATTACATATCCTAATCAAACATCTTTTGTGTGTTTTAGTCTGTTTTCTGATTTCTTAATGTTTTTCTTGTTTGTTCGGGGCTTTTGGTTGTGTGTGGTTGTTTGGTTTGTTTTTCTCTTGGCAAGTGGCTGTAGAGACCTAATTGGTACAACTGTGTATGTGCAAGGGCAATCTTAATATGGAAAAACAACTCTTTCCTCCTTCCCTCCACACACAAGAAACAAAGCAGAATTCTTGTGTTTATAGATTTATACCAATTTGATTTTAGACTTTGCCTGTTTCAAACATGCACTTCACTTATTTATTTTCAGATATCTTATATATTGATTTCATTTTTTCTCCCTCTAGGTTTAAAGAAAACCGTAAAGATGATATTTGGCTTGTTGATGTAAGTATATGAGAATAATGGGAAGACCTGCTAATGGAAATCAAAACAATGTTACACTCTGTAGTAAAGCTGCTTGGTCATTCAGAAAATTGTTTGTACATGGTGCAGAAAAAATGACGGTAATTCTTCTGACTGCGTGGGTAAGCAATCTGTCTGTATTGTTCACGATGAACCAGGAATTAGACTGAGTACTGGATGCAGACAGACTTCATCCTGTATTTTACAGTCCTTACAAAAGGAAAGCAGATTACCTAACACAGTTAGGAGGTGATAACCTCTGTTCTGAATTTTTACAATTCCACTCTCTAGTTATACCAGTTAATTTGAGTTCAAGACATTTAGTACTACAGCATTGAATATATGAGAGGCTGCTTTTATTTTTTTAACATACTTGGAAAGATTCAGTGCTCCTTATTTCAGAGGCAATGAACTGTTAAAGAGATTGAGCTTGTTTGGGCATGAGAGAAAATTCTTTTTAGCTCACTCAAATATGAACTGTAATTCCAAAATTGTGTAATTCAGATTTGTCATTTTTTGAGTAAGGAAAACTATATATGCTGATTCAGAATTGATCAGTAATGTATAGGAAAACAAAATCCAACATTGTCAAGTTGCATTCTGATCTTGTTATACCAAAACATTGATATCTTCCCTATTTAGTTCACTGAGGTGTTGCAGCGAGACATAGGCAGAAAGATGAAATCGAGTCTCAGCTCTGCTTGACCCTGAGAAAATGGGATCAAATTTACAGTGGGCATGTAGAAAAGTAGTTGCTGAAGAACTGAAATCCAGACGGCAGCCTGGGGAAGTATACAAATATACATCCTTTCCAATAATAGTGTTCCCTTATTGGCAAATAAATTCATATTCCTGGATAGATTCATTACATGATCTTTTACTTTCAAAAAAGAGGAAAATATTCCAAAAGGGAGTTGTTGTTGGTTTTGTTTTGGTTTTTGGTTTTTTTTTTAATGTTAATGCACAGTCTCTTTTAAAATAAGAAATCATAAAATAGTACAGCAATTGCATATATTCTTTTCAAACTTGTGCTTTCATATTAAAAGTAGCACCAAGTCATAAAAGCACCGTTTGTCACTCCAGCTTTGTAATCAACTTGCAATTTTATTAAGACTTAAAGAACACCATGACTGGAAAATAAGCCTTGCTAATGTATTTGAGGGTTAATAATAGAATCAACTTCTCTTAATTATTTCTTGTCATTAACTTATTTTTTTTTTAATCAAATGCGTTTGCTTCTCAGTTTTATGCACCTTGGTGTGGCCACTGTAAGAAACTTGAGCCTGTGTGGAATGAAGTGGGTATGGAAATGAAGAACATGGGCTCTCCAGTAAAAGTTGGGAAGATGGATGCAACTTCTTTTTCTAGTAAGTATGGTTTGGTTACAGGTAATTTCATGACAATTTCCATTTGGAAACTTTTTAAATTTTTTTCATTAGTCATTCTTTTGTATCATAGCAAATGTATACACAGTCATTGGAGAACAATTTCCTGATCCTTTTATTTCCAGAAGTAACAGCATGCATTTTTTTATCGCGCTCTTTTCTGCTTGTGTAGGGAATTCTTCCTGACAAATGAAAGGTAAAAGCTTTTCAAAGATATGCTTTTGATAAGCTTCTTAGAGTACTGTTATACAGGCATCTTTGTGTACGTCTCTTGACAGCATCCTGGTTTAGGTTCCTTATATTACTGTTGGACAAGTTCTTGTGTTCTTGCTGTTACTCTTTTCAGGTAATCAGTCCTTAAGATGTTACACCGAAAGCCTGCTGAAATTGCTGAAGTCATTGCATCAGTATTGAGCCATTTTTTTTTCATGTTTCTCTGTAAATGTCTTCTTGAAGAACCAATTTCAGCTATTTTAACACTTGCATTTTTGATGATGACTTTATGTAGTGATCTTTTCAGAGAAAAGCCAAAACTTCAGGTATTCAGAGAAGTGGTTTGGGCAGGCATTAGAGGATTGTTGCATACTTAACAGTATTTTCTTAGTTCTAGTATGCTTGTTGTCATTTCACTTTGATCTATGTTGAACCAGGAGGATATTTAAGAGGGAAGGGATAGGGAGTAGTGGGGCCAAAGTGAGATCTGTACATGATAAAACTCTGTTATACATGTAAAGTTTTTAGTTAATAACCATTAAACAAAATTATTCAGGATTGTTAAATTTGTGTAAAATATGATGCGGAATACTTTTTTTCACTGATATTCCATTTTTTTCTGTATTTACATATAGCAGAGTTTGGTCTTTTGAGATTAAAATGATCTTATCTCAAACACCAATTTATCATATGTAGCTTTTCCTGTAAAACCACATAAATTTGGCCTTATGTTTCATCTTAAAAGTAATTATTTGCTAAAGAAAAATAAGTCTGGAGAATTAAGTTTCAAGATCATCTAACCAGATAACTTCAAAATTGGGGATAGATTTGGTGTATCTCTAATGTTCCAGTCTTGTATATCACATTCTAAATCATATAAATTGTATAAAGTCTTACTCCAAAATATTTGCATCTGTGATTCAGATATGAAATTTTTGTATTTAATATGTAGAACAGAATTGGCACTTTGTTCTAGAATTCAGGTTTGCATATTTAAAAATTACTAAAAAACTTCAAGGGTTCCTTTGTGCCCTGCAAATGTTATTCATGTCAGATTTGTTACTGGTTTTGTGAAGAGTAAAGTCCAAAAATATTTTGAAATAGTTTCATGCCTTTATTTTGAAAGCGGAAATTTTACAACATTAGGTATGAAGAGCTCAGTCCACTCTACTTAATGTCTTCCCAATATAAAGATTCTCTGAAATCCAAGTAATTCAGTCTTGAGAATACCAGAAGGAAATGCAGCTGGACACACATGTGTGACTGGGGAGGAACATAATTAGTTGACTCTGCATAGGCTGTGTTTCTATTGGGAATGTGAAGCAGTGTGAAACACCTGAACTTTAGGTTGCTGTCATCAGAGAGCTGAGACCACAGCTGAACGTATAAAGCATTCAGTAGTGTTGCCACTGTTAGATGTGTGGAATGAGGATACAGCAGTTATATCAACAGAACAGTCACCTGGTGGTGCTTGATATCAGTTGAATTTTCATGGATGTTAGCCTCAGAAGTCCACTGAATGTGATAAAAGTAGAAATATGTTGCACCTGGGTCTAGCATAGTTGCTGCTGTTTGCCTATAATGCATTCTTCATATCAACCAGTGGAAGTGATGATGTCAATAAGCAAGTAACTTCCATGATGTTGAGAGGACTTTAGTAATCTCCATGGCTGGGATGTTTAAAAAATGTGTTAAATAATGTCTGCTTTGTAGTTTTTACTGTGCTTGAGAGCTGTGCAAGGAGGAACTAACTACCTCTCGACAACTCTTATGATTCAGTGTTCTAATTCACATTTCAATGCATTCTACTTCTACGTAGTACAGCTATGAGAGAAAAAAAAATCAGAATCAACTTGATCCTAGTATGCGTATTTCTTGTGTCAGTCTCATTTGACTAAGATGTCCATAGGCGAGCTGCTAGTTTTATTTGTTGTTCTGTGCAATTAGGATTTTGATCCAGGCAAACAACTTTAGGATCACCGTTTCCAAACTGTTATTCGGAGCCCTGCACACAAGTCCTTGCACATCTGCTGCTCTGCCTTGTAGTTGGTAGCTTCCAAATATTTATGTTAAAAGTATTGCATCTGGGTGCATTTGAAGGGAATTGCACAAGCATAGTCAGAATGTTAGACTTACTGTTGCCTTTTTGGAAGAGTACTTAATTTAACTTTTGGAAAACGCTAAATTGGCTGGAAAGTGTAGTTTAAGGTGGCAATTTTTACGTTCACAACAGGGCAGTTGGAAATTGTACTCTAATTGATGGGAATAAGGTTTTAAACAAACGTGATGTGGGGGGGGGAAGTTTGCAATTGTCTTTTTTATCAGTTTAGTAAGCAGCAGTTAAGTAACTGATAGCTTAGAAAGTGTCTGTTTCTGGTGAAGTTGATGACTGTAGACATTTACCTCTGCAGAATATGCTTCAAAAACTGACTTTTTTGTAAATACTACATTGTGATACTGCATTTTTGTTGTTACACATTACTGTAGCACAAGAAGTTTGTCTTTTATATATTTTTTTTAAGCAATAGTATTTGCGACTCTACATCCATGATGCTTAATTCTCACCTCTGGTATTTCCAGCCAATTGTATGTGCATATTAAATGCATTTTACCCTTTGGTGAAAACTGACCAAGCATGTCTATTTATGTCTAATCCCATTTGACTTGTGTCAAATGAATTGAGAGCCTATGCTGGGACTTTACAATATCCCAGAAAGAGGTCAAAAATTTAATGATGTAGCTTCATAACAGCAACTTCATTAAAGCAAGTAAAATAATTCATATTGAACTAAGTGGTAGGTTGTTTATTTATTTGGTGCGATCTGAATAGTAAACTATGTTTAAAGATTAAGATAGGAGAGTGAAAATATCTTGGTTCACTTTGGCATTAACACGTTTCTTTCAGGTATTGCATCTGAATTTGGAGTGCGAGGCTATCCAACAATTAAGCTGTAAGTTGATGCTTCCCATTGAATTTCTAACAGTTACCTGACCTACCACTGATTTCATGACGGTAAAAAAAATTAGTGCTCTCCACTTAAAAAACCTGAACCAAAAAACAAACCACAAAAAATCAAACAGAAATACTCCACCTTCTGATTTTGACATCATATTTGATTTCTACTGAGCTGTTTTGCATTGAAATTCAGTAATATCAAGGTTCTTGTTTAGAAATTGAACTCTTAAAGACAGGTTAGCAAGTTCGGAATTCATTTAAGTGCTCTTTTCTGTGCAACTTTGTAAAAGTGTGCATATATAAATACATACTTCACATTATTGCATTATTATTACTAAAACGAATTTCATGTACCAATTCACTGGACAGTTTAAGTGGGATTCAGTCAGTAGTTGTGTACCTGAGTCTTGTTAACTTTTCTGAGTTGCTGATTGCATTTTCTTACTTTTAATTCCATTCTATTCACTGCACCTGAAAATCTTATGTAAATGACAGTGGTGGTTCCTATATAGGGTGAAGTGTGAGAGCATTTATTTGACTAGAGAAGTATATGGAGATTCTTTTTTTTTTCATTTAATTAAAAAAAACCCACAACACAACATTGGAGGACAGCATATATAGAAAAATGCCAGTCCATAATAGTAGACATAGTAATTTTGAGTATTTTTTACTATGAAGGTATGGGTTTTGGTAGCAGGTTATTGTTTAAGCAAATAGTATTCATAATACATAATAAATGTTGTCAAATCAGTTTTCTCATAAAGGCAGCAGAGATGTTTAACATATTAATCTTCAAGAGTTAAAAACTTTATTGGCGTATAGAGGCATAGAAAATGTGGTCTGTGATTGGTTTTTTTTCTGTGAGTTTCCTAAACCTATATGAATTCAACTAAACCTGTTAAAAATAGTAAAACTTACTTGAATATTCTTATAATCCCTAAGCAGTATAAATGCTGAATATGTAGGGTTTTTTGCATGGTGATAAGGTGCTAAAAAGTGACTATAATAAACATGTAAAGATTGAGATATAGTTTAGTTGATTTAAGTTCTGTTCTTTTTTTCCTCTTTCCTGTTTATCTAGCTTAAAGGGTGACTTGGCATACAACTATAGAGGACCTAGAACTAAAGATGATATAATTGAATTTGCTAATAGAGTAGCAGGGTAAGTATACTTTTCTGTGAGACTCGTTTTGGTGACTTAAAACTTTTGTAGGATTTTGAGGTGGGCCAAAATTTAAATCTGTTTTAAAAAGAACAAGACATTGACATGAAGTTAATAACTGTATGTACTATACATGTGGTTGCATGTGAAACTGGAGGTGAGTGGAATGGAGAAGGTACGTAGAGAGTGGCCAGTCACAATCCATTCTTTACAGTGCAAGAACTTGGGGCTTTTCAAAGTAGTGGAAACTCTGAGCAGCTGAAATTCTTGGAAGGGGGAAACAAGAATACTAACCTAAATTTTGTCTGATATAGACATCATTACCAAGGCAGAATCTGTTTAATACTCGAAAGTTATCCTAAAAATGTCAGTTTAATATATGCATCTGAAAGGTTCTGGGAATTGGCAACATAAGGAAATTGCTTTTACAGAATTGTTCATAACAGTTTCTGTTGGCTTTTTTTTTCTTCCCTACGATGACTTGTTACCTCAAAATGTTATAGAGAGTAATCTTTGGGGAGAAAAAAGGATCATATTTCTTTCCTTCATTCTTAGATATAATTAAGAAGCATTAATCTAGGTACATAATATTAATTATTGTTCAGAATTCTGTGGTTTAGGAATTTCAATGGTCTCTATTAATTTACCAGAATTTTGTAAGATTGTGTATTTCTAAGCACACATTTTCTATCTGCTCTGCTTACATTCAGAATTTATCTCTCAAATGGTTGAGACTTTATTGTGGCTGGGGAGATATTGTGTCCTTTCGCTATATGAAGAGGGCTTATAAAAAAGACGGAGAGAGACTTTTTGTCAGGGCCTGTACTGTCAGGATAAGGGACAATGGTTTTAAACCAAAAGAGTAGAATCACATTGGATATAAGGAAGAGATTTTTTGATAGTAAGGGTGGTGAGACACTGAAATAGGTTGCCCACAGAAGTTGTGGATGTACCATCCCTGGAAACGTCCAAGGCCAGGTTTGATGGGGCTTTGAGTAACCTGATCTAGTGGCATTGGGGGGTTGGAACTGGATGAGCTTTAAGGTCCCTTCTAATGCAGCGCAATCTGTAATCTGGTAAGTGGCATGTGTCTTTACATTATAGCAGGATTTTGTACTAAGATATTAATTTCAAGTGTTCTATTAGAGGAACGTAAGTTTATTTGGGGGGGATTTTAGTGGTTTTGCTTTTAGTTGAAACTGAAATAAATTGAAAAATTAAATGAATTTGCATTGGGGAATTTAGGTTTAAAACAAACAACCAAAAAAACCCTGTATGGCATTTTCTTGGGGATTTTTATTTGTTTGAGTTTTGCTGCTTGTAGGAACTGAGATTTTTTTTTCTTTTTTTTTTTTTTTTTTTTCTCTCGTTTCTCTCCTTTCTTCCAGACCTCTTATCAGGCCACTTCCTAGCCAGCATATGTTTGAGCATGTGCAAAAGAGGCATCGTGTACTTTTTGTGTATGTTGGTGGTGAATCTCCTTTAAAGGTTTGAAGCTTGATTAAACAAAGTTACTTCTTTCAGCTATTTGTGGACATAGTTTAAAGTATCTTCTATAAAGTCCAAAGACTCAAATGCATGCTTGTAATAAATTCTCATCTTTTAGTTTATTAAAGTGTTTTTACAATCTTGTGTCATAGCCATATTTTCTAACTACTCTTTGAAGATAAGATATGTCACAAAACTTTCATTTGAAGCATACTAAAAGTTCAGAAATTGAAAACCATTGTTTTTATTTTTGCAGGAAAAATACATTGAAGTTGCTTCAGAACTAATAGTTTATACATACTTTTTTTCTGCCTCAGAAGATGTGCTGCCTGAGGTAAGCTGTTTCAGTTCTGATTATGTCCTCAGAAATTGGATAGTTCTCATATACAATTTTGCTGCTTTGATGACACAGAGATGGCTTCTTACAATGTATTTGGCTTTGATAATTTTTCAAACTGATTACACTCAAACATTTAATTTTTGAGTCTGGTGAAAGAGTACAAACTAAGTTTAAGCCTGTCATTGCTTTGTATTGGCCAAATTACTTGTTCAGCCATGTTAATAAAATTAAACAGAAGATATGCAAAACTCAATGTGGACCTGCTCAAGAAGGTAGATACTTTGATTTTTAGCCAATGAAGACCTCTTGTTGCTCCTTACAGCCATTTCACCAGCTACTTTTGTATTTAGTTTGGGGGTCCATGGCATGGAGTACCACTGGTACCCTAATAATCAGAGAAATGAAAAGGTAAGTTATTTTCATCTTGTGCAACACAGCTGATGAAAACATTAGTCTGCTCGGGGATCAACTGATCCAGTCTCCTGTCTGCAGAATTCTCATGTGTCTCTTTGGATAATTCTGTAACAAGGAAATAATTTACAGTTAGTCACAACAGTGGAAAAAATTGCTACTACTGTTGTTAGTCTAACCATTTTGCCTTATGTGTTGAAACAAAATCAAGAGGCTTTTTAATTTCTTGTTATCTCCAAGTGGGACCTACATCTACTCCAAGCCTGACAATGCATGACTTTGAAATTAGTTTGAGATTAGCAAACTGAGAACTAGCACCATTTATTTATTTTTAGTCACTCGCATTTTCCAATATTTTATCTCTTTATAAATAGTATATTGTTAGATTTCCAGTAGCCTGGTATCGAAAACTATCTCAATTCGAATATTGCTATTTGCATGTCAGCCCTATCTAAGCAAAAGAAGTACTGTTCACTTGTGCAGTGGAAAGAATGTAAAAGGCTGGAACTCTCTGAAATTCTGTGGTCACAGTGATTGATCTAAGCAGTGAGAGCTGTTTTCCCTGCCAAACATAATTTCTCACAAATGTGTTGTAAACTGAAGTAATTATGGTATGCAATAATCTGTGGAGAGAAGCAAAAATGTTATTAAATCACTGGTTGCTAGTTATAATGAGCTTTTGCATGACAGTATTCGCTGTTGGGCTTTGTTTTGTCACGTTAGGTGGTGGTGTTCCAAGCTTCGGGCATCTTTTGCTAGCAGTAAGCTGTACGTAGGCTGATTGACCCTTTAAAGGTGCTAAACTATGTTTTAGGCAAATAAGTGAATAAAATACCGTCTAGAATTACCTTTGTCTTACTCTTTCATATGAGCTGTTACATTATAAACCTACTGCTGTTACATTGTAAACCCATTGCTTTTACATTTATTTCCAAGAAGGATGATGCAGAATGGCATGTCATTTGGAAAAGCACTCGTGATGCTGTTCTGGTGTTTCTCAAACATATTGGTAAATTAGACAATTCAGCCAACATCATCATCAGAACAAAGCTCCTGATACAGTCCTTGGTTCCTTTACACTGTGAGAGCTGCATCTCAAAAATATTTTTGTTGTGTTACTTTTTCACATGCAGAATTTGGTAAACCTATTTTAGTAAGAGTAGACAGGAAACATTTAAATGTACTTTGAGATTTTCCCCATGGACTAGGTTTCCACACTTTAAGATTTTTTTGTTTGTTTGTTTAAAAATCTTTCAATCTTTCAGGGATTAATAGAAAACCACCTCTCTTTCAGTATGTGACATTACCTGAATTGCCTGCTGTTGTGGTCTTCAAAGATGGAACTTACTTTGTTTATGATGGTAAGTAAAAGTGCACCGTACCTTAGGGCAAGATATTTAACGTACATATAGAGAAAGTGAAACAGTTGAAATTTTTTTGAAGGTTATGTTGAGGTGCTGGGAAATTCCCCAGTTTTATGATTAATAACAGCTCCTTCATGAAGAAGAGAAAAACTAACTAGTTCTTGTGGAACAAAATTCATTTGAGAAGGAATTAGTTTTAGCAAATACTGAAGTAGAAGTGATGACATTTGCTCTCTGCTATTAGTAAGATGTAGCTTCTAATATTATTGCTTTGCTGTCATTAATGCGCTGAGAAAAGTTATCTCCTCACTTACTGTCCAAAATATGTGCAAAATAGAAGAAAACTCTTACTGAAGCAGAATCACACATAAGATGAATTTCCAGTTCCAAACAGTTAACCAGATTTTTCTCTAAGTGCTTTTTTGGACAGTTGTATCTCTCTCTGTCTTAAGCGTAACATGATTTTTTTTTTTTTCCAGATGCATACTCTGCTCAGAGATTACTTGTAAGAGTCCAGTTTGAGATTTTTGTGCCTTGGCAATACAGTCTGTGTATTTTTCTTAGTACAGCAAGTTTTCCTTCAAAAATTATAAAGGAAGTAGAAGCTGATTTTGCTTTTATTCCAAATATTGAAGTTTGGAGGGCCTTCACTGATAGCTTTGAGCACATTTGTGTTACTTGGATATTGGTAGTGGGAAAGGATCAGACAGCATTAACCTCTCTCCATATAACTGACAGAGTGTACTGTACATGCATAGAATGGTTGACCATTTAGTCTGTTTTTTCCTTCTTGCCTGTGTCCCTCACAAAAAGAGGTTAAGAAGACGTGGACTGTTGTCACTGGAGCAGTTGATAAACAATTCTAGGCTGGATAAACTCCTGTTGACTGGCTTATTCAGTGTATAGACTGTCCACCTGAGACTGGTGGTGTTTCACAACACCACTGCAGCAGTACACCTACCATTTATATTAAAAAATGTATATCCATATATATAAAAAGTGTATAACTGTGTGTATGGATATCCATATATAAGTGCAGCATTATACTGTACCATAAAACCAATGCTTTCTAGTCTGTAAGATGCATGCACACACATGCAGTTAAATTGCATCTCGTGGGTTGGCTTGGAGGTACATTGCTTCTTTACAAATACATCTACTCTTGATTTAGATTGTTTTAAATGCAAGTTTTTACTTTAAGTTGAAAGTGCATCACTCAGATTATTCTGTTGTTTTAATTTCTGAGGATCAGTAGTACCACAGCAAAATATTCCAGATGGGCTGTCAAGGATATTCTTTGTGATTTCATAAAATGGTTGTACTGGTGTTCCTCTTAAGTCTGTTGCCTTACCAATCATCTTACAGAGCAAAAGTCACTCTACAACTCTTTTGATTTGCATTTTATTTTATTTTATTTTATTTTATTTTATTTTATTTTATTTTATTTATTTTATTTTTTTTTTTTTCGTAATGGGCCTGGAGAATGAATACTTGTCAAAGAGAAACACTTCTGAATTGCTTTTTACTGTGTGACCCACTTGCTTTTTCCACACCTTTCAACACAAACACAAAACTAGCAACAATGTAGACTTCTAAATTACTTTGCAAAAATTTTACTCTTCTATAATGTACTAGCAACATTGTAAAGCAGGTTAGGAAGATGCAGTATGAGTGACTGAGTGAGATTATATGTGCAACTATTATGATTAGGCAGAAATTTGAAGAGCTCGCTATAAGAAAAAGGTTGAACAAAATCCATTTCAATACTCTGGCCTTTTCTGGCATTTTTTTTTTCTTCCGCATAGTAAGGGAATGGGATGCAGATCTATAGTAAGCTTTAGGCTTGGAACTGCTTGCTACAGTCTCGTGACAGTTGTTAACCTGAAGCTATTGATAATTCACTCTATACAATAGGATTTAACACAAATTATTTAATATTCATTTATATGTGTGTGTATATATACGCATCATATATATGTTTATATACGTTATTCTTTTTTGCTTGTGTTTAAGATATAGTATTGCTGGTATGTGTTAGAATTTGATTCTTTACAGGTTAAAATATCTAGCATCTCAACCTTTCTTTCAATATGACTGATTTTGAATCATGTAAATATTTGTTCATTTACATTCACAATGCTGTTAGTGCATCTGCTTTTTCTTGATTTCTTTCTATTTCATTTAAGGACTATCACAAATACTGCTTGTTTTATTTTTGTATCTCTTGACTTTGTTTTAAACTTGAATGTGTTCCCACAGCACCGCTCCCCCCCCCGCCCCGAACAGGGACCGAAAGTGTTCCTTTCTGCACTGGGTCACAGTTATCTTCTAGAATAGTATTATTAATCCTTGATTTAGGAACAAATAATAATCAGTTCAACTTTTCATACTTTACTATGATACACTTACTTTTTGTTCAACATTTGAAAATAGCTTTAGAACGTGTAAAACTGAAGAGAAGTGTTCAGAAATCTGTGAGATCTTGTCAAACAACAGTAAAAGAAAAACAGGGAAAAAATAGTATTTGTAATACTGAAATAAATAAATCTGATTACCTACCTTATCAAATGAAAAAAGAAGATATTTTAATGCATGATGTGTGCTTAATTTTCAGCATTTTTTTTTCCTAGAGTATGAAGATGGTGACTTGTCATCCTGGATAAATCGAGAAAGATTTCAAGGTTATCTTCATGTAGATGGCTTCACGCTGTATGAACTTGGAGATACAGGTGATATGCTGCTGCCACTGAACTCTTTGACATCTTTTGTACTTAACACTGAGAAAAAAAGTAAAAAGCAATAAGAATGTGTTTTTTAAAACTCAAAAACAAATTAATCTCAGAGTTAGTGTTGATAGTGCCAATCTTTTTTTGATGTAGATGAGACCTGTTCTATTGACTAGAGGCTTCATCCAAAGCCTGCACTGGTCCTTTCCTCACAACGTGAAAATTAGGATGTCTAATCCTGTATTAGTCACAAAAAATTAGTAGGACTTTTATTTTAAGAGCAGCCTAAATGTTGCATAAATTACACATTCGGTCTTGGAACACTTAGAAGGAATTTTATGGCTGGATTTAGAAGTATCAAATCTGGATGTGTTTAGATATATCTTACAGCTGATGGATTCAGATATCTTTAAAGGTGATAAAATAGGTAAGGAAAGGAGGAGAGCATGTACCAAAGTGGACCTGTCCTGTAATACTTTGGCTTTTCTCTACTAAAATTTTTTGCAAGCCAAATGAAAACTTTGCAGCCAGGTGACTTCTAGAATAGACAAATGACTTGTACTGCTCTTAAGGTATATGTGCTCTGAAGTAGAAGAAATTCTCTTAAGTGTTGATTTTTCTGGGCCAGGATACCTTATAATCTACATTCCATTTCAAAAAAAGAGAAGTTTATATTCAAATAACATTGAGTTATTTCAAGTTTTAAAGATTATGAAACATCTAGTTTCTTACATGTTTGTGAAACTAATATTTTTACACCTACAAAGGTAATTTACAGACGTGCTGTTACAAATTGTTTGAATGTAGCATATTTCTTTGTTACATTTTTGTCTAACAGTTCCTCAAGTTACCAAAAAGCCATCATTTGCTTTATGTATAAATGCAAAGTACTTGGAATTTATCTCCATCTTCTTTTTTGGTCTGAAAAGTAGTTGTCTCATAGTGTATTCACTAACTAGTGTCTTGAGGTGTGGAAAGAAGTGGGAAAAGTGAGGAATGTGGTATGGGAGAAGCTATTACTGTTTCACAAGAAAGCCTGGGAATGAGTCATTGTACTTGCTCTCAAAACTCCTCAGTATTACTTGAACAAGAGTGAGTTTCTTTTTCTGAGGGGAATGTTTTCTGCAGCGTGATGATAGGTAGGAATTGAGCAATAGATTGGTCTGGGAAGGATGGTTTTTGAGTGAATCACAGCGTCTAGAGAGACTTAACAAACGCTTCTTCTATGCTCTAGAGGCTTTAGTTAATCCTGCTGATGACTATACTCTTAACAGCTCTGGTTCCGTGTCAGAAACTGCTTGATCTGAAGAACCTTTGGCCAGCTTTTTAAACATATTTTGATCTTGTTCACCCTAGGAGGCTGTGTGTTTTGTTTTGTTTTTTTCTTTTAATCAGAAATCACAGAAGTGAATCCAGAAAAGATCAGTATATTCTGGTGTTTGGTCTTTAAGCTCCTCTGACAGAAATCTATGAACTAAGGTTTTTTTCTTTTTTTTTTTTTTTTTGATGTAATGAATTCTGGGCTCTGCCAGTAAATTTTCCTTTTTTTTTTTTTTTTTTTTTCCTATAAGGACAATGCTCAACATTTTCAATAGTATGAAAAAAGTCAGCACTGAATCCATACTACAGTGATTCAATCAGTTAGAATCAGCTTGTAATTGCAATTATATAATAATGTTTTTTCACAGCCTCTTATTTAGGTATATGGAAATATGCAGCTTAAGAAGGGAATTAATTTTTATCGGTGTTTTTTCCCTTTTCAACTTCTTTCTTTAGATAGGCTTTTCATAGAATGCTAGTGCTGTGGCTTCAAGCCACATCTTAATTTATTTACAGTAGCTTTAAGAAAACCACAGTTTAATCAGCTAGAAGAGGCTGTGTGGCATTGAAGTTGCTTTATACCTCAAGCTAATTCCTGTCCGTTATCTTCTAGGTTGCAATGTTTTCCATCTGACAATGAGTGTTTAATTTTAAATGTTTTCAAGTATTTTATTCCTTATTTTAGGAAAACTTGTGGCTATTGCAGTCATTGATGATAAAAACTCTTCAGTGGAACATACCAGGTACAAAATTTAGTATTGGTGACACTATGGGAGAAATGTGCTGGTATGACATAGAGAACTTTTGGAGTTTCTTAAATATTCAGAAATGCTAGGTTACAATGATGGTTACATTGCATATGTTCTCTAATTTACGACTTCAGCCTACTGAACTTACTTTATTTATGGCTCTGTTGAAGCACATGTGTGTTTGATGAGATGATGGGAGTTCCTGTATCGCTCTTCTGCCGCTTGCAATGAGACGACAGGAGCCAACAGTGATTGCATAGCTTTTTAAAGCTGTTGTGTCACCTTTTAAACATACATGAGAGTACTTGAGGTCAAATGACTTTGAGATGAACTTAGTAAGTTTAAACAAATGACTGTTCTTCAGGTCAGTTACATTAAAAATGAATTTACTAATGCTTATATCTTAGTTGTCTGTGGAACATGTACTAAGAAGAGACACTTTCAGTTGAGTTGGGGTTTACTGGAGAGACAGAGAGGAACAAGACCTTCCCCTTCTCTTTCTGATTGCATGCATTGTTAGACTAATAAAATATTGTTCAAATACTGTGTATACTATTTTCCCAGACCTCTTTGAGTTTTCTTCAGAGGCACAGTACTGCATATTCAGAAGGCAGCAGGTGGAGTGAAGCAGCCTGACTGTCTGTGTTTCTCTCATGTTGAGCTGATGTGGTAGATAGCCTTTCAACCCTCAGAAACCAAGCAAGATGAACAAGGTGCTTTTTGTTAATGGAATAGGGAATCCTTGTTGCTGATGCAGTACTATTTGCTGCTTACTGGGGGAGATCTCTGTATTTATTGTTTTGTATTTTAACAGAATATATCCTGGATTATCAATGTCACTTTTTTTTCCCTTGCAGACTAAAATCTATTATTCAGGAAGTTGCTAGAGATTATCGGGATCACTTTCACAGGTAGACACACATGGTACAACAATATCTTAAATGAACTTCTGCATTAACCTTTCTAGGACAGCAGTCTTTTTTTTCTTTTTTTTCCTACATGAAAAATGTTGTAGTGTCTGCTACTATATTCATATACTCATAGGACCAATCCATTAACTGAGTGTGTTTTGGGAGGCTGACTGTCTTGTACAACACTGATTTTTATTTTTATTTAATTGTTTTTATTTATTTATTTTTATTTTTCTCTTTTTAAATTATATTGCTCAGTGTGTGCTCTCATCTTCAGTTATAGAAAATGTATTTATGGAAGAACATTTCCTGAAACCCATTGTTCTGTTTTCTTTTGCGTCATTCTGCTTTTCACTGCTTCTCTTACAGAGATTTCCAGTTTGGCCATATGGATGGAAATGATTACATTAATAGTTTACTAATGGAGTAAGTAAATTCTTACATTAATATTCTTTCTTTTATTGTATTTGTTGCTAAGTTTATTTAATTGAAAACAGAATGCTGAAGAATTCAGCATGTAACACAGTATCAGTTGCTTGTTAAATTAAACTGCATAATTTAATGTCAGAAAGCTTGGCTTACTGATAATGCTAACTGACAAAACTTATATTTTACGTCTACTTGGTTAAATTAATTACCCTGTTAGAACTGTAGGGTTTTTTTCCTTCACTTAATTTACAGGGCACTAGACAAAAGTTATGTCAATTTGTAACAGGAAATGTACGTAATGGTTATATATTATCTATGGTTTTTATATCTGGAAAGGCACATTTCATTCTTGATGCACTTTTAAGACAGCTGCATAGAAATATGCTTCTGCAGAGAAGAAGTATAAGATGCATGGAAGATACTGTCTGCACTTGATATGTACATAGTACATTTTGTAATGTATAAGTAGATGCTTGACATTTGCCCTTATTGTGTTTCTTATTTAAAAATGCATAATTAGAGAGTTAAGTTTCTTGTTATTTACAGTTGACTACTTGTTCTCTGGCCTCTTGAGTGAAAAAAAGGAAAAACAGGGGTCAATATGCCAGTTCTGTAAGTTTTCCAAGCTCCTTTTGTGGGGATCAAAGCATGAACAAAGCACATGTTTGTACCCCTCAAATTTCTAGGAGGCACAAGGTCTGTATTTCTGTGAAACGTCTGTAGATTAACACCCGAATTCAATTAATTTAAGAAAAGCTTTCTCTCAATTCAAGTTAAGTAATGTGATTGATCTTGTCTTTGTAGTTCCAAAAAGTAAGACCTTCCTCACTTCCTTAGTTGCTTCTGTGCAGACTCTTATGTCTGACTGACTGCTGAGCTGTTTCAACCTGTTTGTGTGGCAGAAAAGTGTTTGCTTTTTCGGCCAGGCGAGTAGGGGAGTTATTTTGCTGATGCAGCAAAACTCTTTAATGGCTTCCCATGTATTCTGCTGAGTAACAGAACTGATGTGCAAAGAAGCAGGATAAGGAGATGAGGTCCCTGGGAGGAAGAAGACAGAAAGAACTGCCACTTAGAGCAGTACTGATCTAGTAGGAAGATCTCTTCAGCTGGATTGTTTAACTTAATCTGCAAAATGCCTGATTTTATAATTTGTAGTATATGAGAAGTTGCTGTTGAAGTACTTATAGACTTTTGTTTTCTGAACAGTGTGTATACATTTCCAGCACAAGTGGGAAGCGGCAAAGGAATGTAGCAACATGTGTTCAGTGTTTTAAGTAGCTTCCCTTCATGTGGCTACTTGGGTAATTTAAAACCTTATTGCAAGTGCTTCACTTTTCCTGTAGGTGGCAGCAAGTGGAAATAGAAAAAGCCTCCTGAATAGTGAGAACTCTGTAGCAGAACACTTTTCTGCTGTGCCAGGTGCACATAGGAACAAATTCTGTTTCTTCATGAAGGACAAAATATTGTATGATTTGTGGGGACAGAAGTAGTAGTCCTCGATAGAGGTACACTTATGAACTTGGCTTTAACTCCATTAGTAGACATTATATTTTATCTGTCTCTTCAGCACTGGATGAACATGCTTTTGCTGGATTAAAAATACATGTGCATGGTTAAAACCATGCACAAAAGAGGAAAACAGCCTTATGTATTTTACTGAATGCAAAGGGACATCTGTGTGTAAGCTAAGGCAAATAGCATCATTGAAATGTCAGCTGTAGATGTATATTGAGTATTACTACGCAGCTCTTGGAAGAAAATATTAAACATGTTTTTATGAATCTCTGTATAGTGTATGAAGTTTGTATATGGAGGTAATTGTTCAACTGTGCTACAGTGAACTCCAACAACCTCAGTTACCAGACTCTTAAATGATGTAGAAGCACCTTTTTTTTTTTTTTTTTTTTTCTATTTTTGAGCTGGGGAATTGGGAGGCGTATCTTTTCTGTATTCAAGTAATAAAACTTGTTCTGTTTTGTCTGGGATGAGTTATTTTGGCAGAGGTTGATAACTTGTTACTAGGCTGTTGCAAGAACACCTGGCTTGGTTTGGTTGCCTCCTACTTATATTTCTTATGTTTTCTTAGTAAATAGAGATTAAAAATGTAAAAATGGGAAAAATGTATTTAGAGAATCTTATGTTACAGGTTGTCACTGTTTACAAAGTTTTGGTTTTTGTTTGTAAAGTTTCTTTGAAAGGATGAAATTTTGTTATCTCTGTAGTTGGCCTTACATTTTCTGCGGTGTTACTATACTTTCAACTTGATTACTGAGAATGTGATATTTCTCACCTTACTTATTTAATGCATTTTGAGTATTTCTTTTTGAACAATGTACTTGTGTAGTATTACATTTTCCTAAACATGATCTAATTTAGAATTTATGGCTTCTTTGAACATTAGATTATACTAATTTATCTCCAGAGTTAATTTCTAACCTTTTTTTTTTTTTCCCTATTGTTTCTATCTGATTCGGTGATATTAAACAATGCTCATGCAGGTGAAGGTCACCTGCTGAGTAAGAATTGTTTAGAAACTCTGTAGCTCATCTGCCATATCTAAGAGAGACGTATAAAAGCTTTGGTTGGTATGGCTTATTCTTTTGACTCAACAAGTAGGGGTCTATTGATAGAGCTAATCAATTGGACAATGGCTGTATGGATCTGAATTTTTGGAGTTATACTTCAGCCATTTTGCACTGAAACACTTAATGTGTTGTGCTAATAGTGTATTTCAAAAACACAGCTGCTATCTGTGATCTCTTACTAATTGGCAAGTCGTAAGGTACCTGATTTGCAGTCGCTATGGATATGTAGAATTCAATAAGCCTCAATAGTGTCACTGACACAGATGTGAAGGAAAAAATATTAATGAGAAACATGTTTGTATAATTCAGGTGGTTGTCTTTCCCCTTCCCTCTTGCCTTTAAGGAAGTGCTGTAAGGAACATACAGGAAGATTAATTATACCCTTCTAAATGACAGAGTAATTATTTGAATTGTAGTATTTTATTCAGAAGTTCTTTAAATGTATAAACAATCTGTTTTATTTTTCCAGTGATGTGACAATTCCTACTATTGTGGTTCTGAATACCTCCAATCAGCAGTATTTTCTACCAGATAGACACATTGAGAACACAGAAGACATGGTTCAGTTTATTAACAATATTTTGGATGGTACAGCTGAAGTAAGTCTTCATTGTGACTTGGAATATGTTGGTTGGTGTAAGTAAGGAAAAAATTTCATCACTCTAATGTGCCATGTGTTTTTAGCTTCCTGTCCTGTCTTTCTTTTTTGGGTACTGTCAGTGAATATGTGATTCTGAATTCTTGAGGTATGCTGTGGCTGACTGTTCTGACTGTAGAACCTCTTGCAGAAAGCAAGCTTTTTTTTTTCTTTTTTTTTTTTTTCTTTTTTTTTGTGTTTATAGCATGATGTTAGCTGACTTCTCTTGATATTCCTTTTACTGGTAAATTTAGAGCTTTTTATTGATCTCCTGGTGTGCTTTAAATGGGTTAATTTAAAATTTTCTTTTTAGTGCATAATTCAATTCTACCTTTTCTTTTGGTCAGTAAACTAATAAACCCAATAGCTTGATGAATGATAGATACACATTCAAAAATCAGTGGTATACTTGCTTTGCACATTAGAGAGACACAAGCTCACGCCTCTGTACTCTGAAACTAAAAATGAGCTGTCTTTTGTGAAAACAACAAAATTAATAAATTCCTCTGGAATTGATGGCTTGAACATTTTTTTTAATGTTGGCAAAACAAACTCAGGTTTGCTTATTCCCTCAGTGTACTGTAAGTTGGCCAGAAGGCTATGTTGTGTGGATGAGGAAAGAGATCATGGATCAGAGGTTTCATTTGTGTTTATGGAGCAAGAAGGCTTTTCCACGAGGAGGGGTATTGCTAAGAAATCATTTGGCTGCCTCCTGGGAGAAACCTGTGTTGATTTGAGCCCTGTTTCACTGTGCTTTGCTTACTGTGTTAGCATAACATGAAGTGGCATTCAGCTGACAGTTTTGGGTCAACGGGTGGTAATGGCAAGTTATGCTGTAGGTTGTTTCAGTCATATGGAGTACTTTCATTTATTTAATCTTTCAAGTTGATGTAGCAACATGATATAGGTGGATTTGTTTGCTGTTCTTGACTTTACTGGCCATGCTTCCAGTTGCAAGGTGAGGGACATTCCTAGAACTTATTTGGTAGTTATTTGTTTTTAATTTCTCACCTTTTAAATGTTTTATTAGTTACACTGAATTCTGTTATCAAGAACTATTTGACTCTATTTAAATATATCCTTTGGGTTGAAACAGCAATTGAAAATGGTTTCTGTCTGTTTTTTAACTTTGAGGACATTCTTTTGGGATGCCTTGTGTTTTTTGCTATAGTGTCACTTAGATTTTTTTTTTTTTTACTTTTTGTTTGCGCTATTTCAGCAAAAATGATGAAAGGTCTGTCTAAATTCACATCTCTATATAAGAGTGCTAATATAAGACAAACAATACGAGATGTGACTTCATAAGCTAAATGGTGTCTGTAGACATAAAATGGCTATGTTCAGGCCCAAGAAATCGTGCAGCTGTTGGGGGATGACAATCTTTAAATTATGTTGGTAAACAACTAATAGAATGCAGACTTTCTGAACCACAGTGACATTTCTGAGAAGCATAACACTCCCGCCCTCTCCCTTGGGAAGTGTTGGATTATTCACCTTGACTTTCTTGTTACTTTCTGTAAGGCCCTATAGGTAGCCTATTTAACCTTTATGGAGTTTTTTGTAATTTGAGGTGTTATGGTCAGTGTCAAGTGCTGATCAGTTGACTTCCAAAATGTAGGTTTTCTTCCCATTTGTTTTTCTGGCAACTCAGGGCAGGTGAAAACTGGTCCTGTGCAACAGACAAATTGCCTTTGAATTAATGTGGTCATTTTGAAGACTGCTAAATTAGGTGCAATGTAGGTTTAGTATGTCATTGCTTGACACAAGTTTTCTTTATTACACCTTTGTAACTTCTTGTTACTTAGTTCTAACTGCTTCTGTCATAGTCCAGAAATATATATCTGTCAGATGCAGGAAAGTTTAAAAGATCTCTGCGATTTTATAATTGTTAGATGAAGACAGTTGCTAATTTCTACTAGTGTTCCTCTGTGGTAAGAGAGTGGAGTACAGTCCACTGCTAAAGTTTGCACTGATTGTTTAAAACAAATGTGAGAGTTTTCATGAGTCTATTGAAATGTTTGTCCATGCTGGAGAAGTTGGAGTGTCTGGGCCTCCTAAGATGCAAGAATAATTACTTTTCATTTCCTTCTAAAGGGACTTAAGATTGCAAGGTCTGAAGAATGAACTTTTGGAATCATAACTGAAAAGTGTCAGCAGTTTTGACATGGTTCCATTTGAAATTTCAGGCGCAGGGTGGTGATGGACTTCTGCAACGAATCAAGAGAATAATCTATGATGCCAGGTCTACCGTAGTGGTAAGTTTTATTTTTCATTAAATTAGATGGTACTCCTGTCAATCAAGATGCAAAATTTTTCAGAGGGTTTAGAAATATTTTTATATAGGTTTGTTTATATTATATGTCTTGTGTATATATTATAGGTGTATATACATTAGGGTTAAGCCAAATGAACTTCTTGATTAAAGTTTTTAATAGTGCTTTTCGGTGTGCAAATATTCAACATACGTTAGTATCTTCATTTTTCACTCCTTTTCTGTATTAGTCTGGCATGTATTTTAAGGAACAGAACAGGGAGAATTCAAAATCTTTTCCTTGACCCTTTTGACATCCTTCCACTGAGATTGATAGCACTTTCACATTCTGAGAAATGTTGTGGTTTCAGTCTAATTAGTTGGGGCATAAGGGGATTAAATACTACACTTGGTGTAGCTTTAAAGCAAATACATTTATCATCTTATAGGTTAATTATGCTTAACAGAATTGCGCTGGGAAGATGCACACAAATCCATTTCTTATCCTACACAAGCAAAAAGCTTGTACTGTGTATTTAAATTGAAACTCACATGTTTCTGTATGAGTGGCTTCCAGACTTCAGTGAATGTGCAATTTTTAGCCATCAGTTTCTGAAACCAAAAGTCCTTCCTCCTCTGCCATTAAACTAGTCTTCAGTAGGAAGCTAATAACAGAATGTTTCTGCAGATCCCTCAATCTCAATCCTATTTCTGAGAATGAGACACAAGGAAGTGATGGAAGTGTTTGCTTCAAAGTTTTAACACTATTAGAACAGTTGTTTCTCAAGCATCAATTAACAGAATGTACAGTTGACATGTCAACATTAGCCATCCCAATGCAACATTGTAATATTTGATGTTCTAAGACATTTAAAATTAACTTCTAGTAGGAGTGGTTAAAATGAGGACTCTTTCTCCTTTCTGGGCAAAACAAAACAATACAAAGAAACAAACAAACAAACAAAAAACGAACAAAACAAAACACTTTGGGTGTCTCTGAATAAATAAACAGAGTAATAAGAGAAGTAAAGCAGTAATTTGTATATTCACTGAAAGTATTTTTTACCTCAAATTTGTGTTTCAACAGTCTGTATTCAAGAGTTCACCGCTGCTGGGATGCTTTCTCTTTGGCTTGCCCTTGGGGGTCATCAGCATTATGTGCTATGGAATCTGCACAGCGGATACAGATGGAGGGATAGATGAACATGAGGCAGCTAAAAAGGAAAACGGTGATCGAGAGCTCACAGACGAAGGTAGTGAGGAAGAACAAGAGAATGAAAAGAATGGAAAATATACAGAACTTTCAGATGGAGAGCTTAAACAGAAAGACATAATGGAAAAGAAAAAAGACTAACTTGTTTAGCAAAATTATTCTCTAGAATTTCCAAATAGACTTATATTTATTGAAGGTAGTCATTTATTGATGATCTTCACGAAAGAGGACCATTTTGTCTGCATTATGGTAGTTTTGACTTGCATGTATTCAAATTTTCTCAGAAATTGACAGGAAAAAAAAAATTGATATTCTCTAGATTGTCTTTAAAAGATTGACAAAGACCAATTTAAACTGAAGGAATTTGCAGGTACAATTCTACACCTTTTTTTTTGAAGAGTTTTGAATTTTCAGAACACCGAGATAATGTTACTTGACCTTATTGTATGTGCTCCTAATATAGTCCAGCTAAGCACTCATTCATGTAAAATTAAGGCTGAAAACTTAGAATGATTGAAATCTGTAATGTCTTGCAGGGCCTGATAGCTAAAGACAATTTAGAGGTTTCTGGGAAGTCATGTGTTCTACCTGTTGCACATTATTTTGGAAAAAAGAACCCCAAACTTTTCTATTTTCTTAAGTTAAAAGTGAACTTTTAGGAGTTAGAGAACTGTTGTACCATGTAATAATATAATTATTGGCAGTCAGGAATGTTTACTTGGTATAAGATGTGGGAGTTATATACTAAAATAAGTCTTTATTAGCGCTTTGGCAGCTAAAAAATGCTGGAAAACTATATTGGAAAACTTTTAGAACATGATTGCCTGTTTAATTTTTTTTTTTTGTATGAATGCTTACACAAACTTATAGTGCAAATGATCTTTAAGTTTTCTGAATCCACACTTCAACTTGATAAAGAAAGACTTAAATGTAAACAGCCTCTGACTATTTTGCATAACCTTCTAATGACAAACTTTTTGAATGGTGTAAATTTGTTTTACAGCGTTTAATTCAGATTGTTATATATCTTTGAAGTAGTTGATGTTGATAGTTTTGTTTGAGACTGTTACATACACTCATTAACTCCCTTCTTCAGAGTAATATTAACATTTGTAAAGATTAATCAGGATAATGCATTTTGGTTACCTATTTAATCATAAAAGTCAGTTTTAATACAACCCTCCGACTGTGAAAAGGACTAATTTGTGTCCAGGGTTAAAATCTTCAAGGGTAAGCTATAAAACAGCCTTTGGCATTGTTGTCATGGAGAGTACCACAGAAACAAAACAATATTCTTCCTCTTAGTATTCATGCTGGGGTTTTGTGGTGTGTTTTTTTTTAATTATTTTTTTTAAAGGCTATATTACTGTATAATATGGATTATAATGTCCTCCTTATAAGAGAGCTTGATCACTTAAGAAGTTACTATGCTATAGCACTGAATTAAGGAATTTAAATAAAAAACATGGTTTAGCTTAAATAGGCATGTTCCATGTTTGAGTAAACCTGATGATGATATAAATCATAACCAGGAAAAATGAATTGCATCCTTTTTCCTTGTAGGAAAGAAACTCGTTTCTTCTGTTTAAGTAGCTTGATAACAGGTGGCTTCGTGTTGCAGCACAGAGTACAGTAAATAAATGCCTGACTTCAAAGATTGTTGTTATCAAATCGTATAAATGATGTCTACGGAGATTAGGAAGTTTTTCCAGGAAAGATTCCATGTCTGATTTTGAGTCCAACCTTTCTCCTTTCATGAGGACTGAAAAAAAAAAAAAGAATTCATAGAATGCTGAGTAGCAGGTGTTTAATACTTTTTTTTTTTCCTCTTTGTTTTCTTTTCCTTCTATGAATTGCCTTTTTTCATTTTTTCTAATTATAGCCAGTTGTAAATAGTGACTTGAGTTTTCTTGCTTTTTATCTTCCTTCTTCTTTTTTCTTTTTTTTTTGTGGAATCTTTGGAGTAATAGTTTTAGCATAGATTTGAAGAGTGAGATGCTTAACAATGTGCTTAGAAAAAAATTTTAACGTGATGTAGAGCTCTTAAGTTGTATTTAAAAAAAATCACTTAATGACAAGCCTGTAAATTTCTTTGGACAGAGTCAAAATGTAGGACTATTAAGGCAGTAATGTTTTCTTGATTTGTTTCTTAATATGTAACAGATCTGTATTTTACATCTTTAGTTTTGGCTCAGGCTGGAAACCTGAAACTTTTGACTTAATAAAAGAACTGAAGTGGTCAGTGGAACTCTTTCAAGTATGAGCCTTCATTTTTTTTCTTTTTTTGTTTATAATCAGCAGTAGCCAAGTAAGTTACTGAGAAATCTGAGATACGGACCTTAATATGATCGATACTGTGTAAAAAAACAAGTCGAACTAGGATCCGTTAAAACTGACATTTCACTGCTCGAGTTAGGAGGAGAGCATGTGTGTCAGTCACTTCAGAACTGTGATATCAAGCAGATGTGTACTGAACTATTGAAAATTAAACTTGAAATGTACTGCCATTTTCACCAAATCCTTCTCCCAGCTGTATTCAGCAAGACACAGGGAGAAGAAAAGCGTATAAGTCATATACTGGGTGTCAGAAATGATGTGAAATTAAGGGGTTTGCTGTGGTCATGCAAATAAATCTAGAATGGTGTCTGAAGGGGCATCTGGCATTTTATTATTTTCTTCAGTCTCTAAAGGTTTCTTAAAGCAACTTCACTGTAATAACTTTGAATTCACAAAATAACGCTGCTTTTTAAGTCAAGTGTAAGCCTTTTGTTTTTCTGTAATAAAAACATTTAAAAGAGCTTGTTTCCTTTGCTTACTTTACACTGTTAAGCTTAGATAGTACACATTGTGTGGGAGGCTGTGTCTCCTGGGACAATAATTGCAAGAGTACTTTTGGCCCTGAGTAACGCAGTACTGGTGGCTTTTAAAATGGCAAATAAGTTAATCCTGTCTGATTACTTCTCTTTGATATTTTGAAAATATTATCTAGATGTAGGAGTTAATATTTATGTGTCTTATTTAGTGAACATCCTAGAAGTATAAAACAAATGCATTTCTGAAAAAGAAAATATAAAATACCAGTTCATTCCATTAGCACACTCTCAGATTCTTACATGAGTTTCAGTAGCAGAGGAAAGCCTAAGGGTGACTGTCTTAGTATACATCTCTTCCTGGAAGGGCTTTAATTTGGGTAGCCTTGACACTGGGATGTGCAGAATCTCTTACTGCTTTATTTACTTAGGCTACTTGAACAGATACTGTCCACACTGTGGTGCTCACTGCTTAAAGGATGGAATGATGACACTCTGGTAGATCTGATGTGTTGAAGGCAGCACAGATGTGATTCATTTTCATGAAGTGTTTAGGTGAAAGGTTTAGCTCGCTCTGTTCTGGCCCAGAACTAATTTACCTGTTCCTTTTTTGTCAGCATGTTTGAAGGAGTGGTTGCACTTGAAGGGGTGGGAGGGTGGAGACTTGTTCTGATGACAGCCAAAAGCTCAAGTCGATGCAAAGGGTGCAAAACCAGAATGTACTTCCCTTAAGCTGTTAAAACCTCATGAGACTACAGGTGTCTCAAGTTGTATTATACTGTGACAGAGCAGTTCTGGCTCCCAGATCTTCTCAGGGAGCAAGGCAGGTTCCTGCTCTTTTGTTCTCATGGCTGAGTACGTTGCTAACAGATTGAATCATACGAAGCTGTTGCATGTTATATTGCTGTAACCAAATAAGACAATTTTGACAATATGGTTTTGAATGCTTTGTTGGCCTCTTTAACGCAGAAGGTTTTCATAGTCTGCCTAGGCAGTGTAGGGCATTCCCGACATTTTTTTATCTGGTTTCTGAAGTTTTAAGCATTTTAAAAGATTACTGCTAGTAACCTGTATTTCAATTTACTGACATAAAGCACCATTTAGCAGCTGATGTGAACTTCCCTGTTGCTAGCCAGTTTCCTTCTGATTGTATACCAAAGAGCATAGGAATGTTTGTAGTTGTTTAGCAAGGATGAACTATCAGTATTTTACATAGATCATTTTTGAATGGAGTATTGTGGTTTTTAACAATAAAACCTGTAAGATCTAGAAGATTATTTGAAGAAGAGCAAGGAAACCTTTAAGGCAATTCTGAAAGGAATAGTATTGCTTTGTAGCTCAGTTTCCCTGTGAGTTTAGATTGGAGAAGGGAGAAAATGTCACTGAACACATATAACTAGACAGCTTATTTGTGCTGAAGATGTTGCTTTTCTCTTGTATGCTTCTCTCACTTCCCTTGCACTGCATCGCTTCTAGTACTCAGCAGCCCCTGTTGCTAGGTTGGCTTAGTCTTCAGATGGCTTAATGACTCTCCTGACCAAAATCATGGGTGGTTTTATGCTGTCTTGAGTTCAAAGGTTGAAATTTTGGTAAGCACTGAAGCTGATGCACAAAGGGAAAGAAAATGCGTAGATGGGAGAGATGGGAATTGGAGAAAAGAATGGAGCAGGGCCATGAGTTCTCATCCATGTCTTACCTTTTGATGTTGATGAGCTACATTTAACATATATGCATAGCTAGTGGGAGTTTAAGTCCTCTCAAAAGAAATCTTATATCTATTTAGTTTATAGAGAGAGCCTTTGGCTGGGTAACTTTGCCTGACACAGCGAGTAGCATTGCTAACCAATCAAGATTACTTATGGATGTTTTTGCTGTTTCTCAGCAGAAACATAAGACTCCAGGTCACTCAAAATAAGATACTTTAATGCTTATCCTTTATTTGAAACAAAAAACAAAAACCAGCTCTCTTTCTGCTTAGGTTGCTACACTGCTACTTTAAAGGAATGATAATTTAGAGTATATTTAAAGGTGGCAACTTGTAGTCTTAATGCATTCAGGAATTTGAGATCTCATTGATAATGTAGGATTTCTATTTTCATCTTAAAGAAGTTGGGTTTTGATTGTTGTGGGGTTTTTTTAATAAGAAAAAAAAATTGCCACAGTCACTTGTTTCATTCCTTTTACCTGAATAGTAAGTGTTGACTCTTAATTCAAAGCAGTGTACTGTGAATAGACTGTAAAAACTTCAAGTGACTTAATATTAAAACAAAAATACCAGTACCTAAGTTTTTAATCACCTCCCAAAGTATTTTTTTTTCTTTTATTGTTGAGTCATTTTGACTTAGAACTCACTGCTACTTTTTAGCTGATCTTTTTTTTTTTCCTTTTATTTTTTTCTTAGCATGCTTCTCTAAAAGAATTTCTGACTATCGTGATAGTACATTGTACATTAGAACTTGAAATGCAGACTGGTGTTTTGGGTGGTCACTGGCTAATTTTATTTCCTTGCTTTTGTAAAATGTCATTTTTGATCTTACCCTTGCACATGGAGCCAGGTGAGCTGCTTCTGCTTACCACTTCTTGCAGGATCACACAACTCGCTGTTGTCCTCGAGTCTATGTTAAAATTTATTAAATAACATTTTCTAAAAGCAGACTCTGAAAAAAAAAAAAAGGATATCACTTAGAACCTGTTAAAATATCAGAGCGTTTTTGGAAGATATTTTTGGAGATTCTTTTTATCAACAAACATTTACATCTTCAAGTATGAGGATAACTTTCCTGTCTCTAAACATTCGTTAGAAGAGGAGGAATTATAGAAAAAAAGGTGGTCCTACGGTAGACTGCATCTCAAGTAGGAGAAGGCATATGGGTGGTCTGTATAGAAATTTGAAGTTTCTAGGAACATAATTGCCCTTTAAAGTAAGATACCTCCTTTTACATGAAGTGGAAGAAAACACAGGCTTCCTTCTTCTCAGTCATTACGAAAATTAAATTTGAGTGTATTTCCTGGTATACGGAAGATGGGAGAAACACTTTTTGGGCCAGACAAGTCCTTGGCAATGGATTAGTTGCCCTGCAGCCAAAGAAATAGATTGATTGCCTTCACCAGATTTATCATTTAATAGCTGTGCTTGAGTCTCAGTGGAGAAAATAAATTATGCTGTGCATTCATGTAAAATTATGCTTTATGCAAATAAAGACACTTGAGAATTGAATTAAACCTTGAGATGGCAATACTGTGGTACATATCTTACCCCTTTTCCTTGCACATCTTTTAAAAATATATACTTCAAAAAATGCAGAAGGAATGCGTATTTTTATTCTCCATGGCTTATATATGAAATCTTAAGATGCTTCAATCACATCCCAAATGCCATGGGTTGCAAGAGATGATTCAATATATTGTGATGTTAACTTTTTAAGATTTACTTGATCCTACAGTGAAGTAGGAAGTATAAAAAAGCTTTCAAAGTAAGTCGAAGGAGAAGAGGCAATATTTTCTAAAAGGTAAACAGAAGTATTGTTCTGTGTTGAGTGCCTCTGACAGACAGATGTAACACAATATGAAAAATACTCTTTGGAAGAGATCTTTAAGTAGCTGGGAGCTTCTTGTAACACATTGTCATGATTTAAAATAGAAGGATTTCTAGTGCTTTGAATCATGTGGTGTTGAATTTAACTGGTCTGTCTTCAAGCAGAAAGCTGTCGGTGCATTCCTGTGAATCTGTTGAGTTTTACTTTCTGGAGAGTACCTGGAATTCAAGCCTAATGCAGAAGCCTGGGGTTCTTTCACTGGACTGTAACTCTGTGTCAGCTTCAGTTGTCAGAAAGCTAAGACATGTTAGAAATAGGGCCTTGAGCTTCTTGCTTAGCTTTGCAAAGACTCAGGCTGTGTATGGAAAATTAGTCAAAGGCAGGTGTTGTGTGTTAGCTAATGGAGAGTGATTATCTAAGGCTTAAACAATCCTAAGAAAGAAGTTGCAGGCCTTTTAGTTTTGTAAATAATAGTTATGAGGTGGGAGGAATTTTTCATACTGACATCCTTACCTGTTGCATCCAAAAGGTGCAAGCTTGGCTAGAAACGTGCAGCAAGGCTTGTAGGGGAATGAGGTTCTCAATGAGGGCTAAAGGCATGATGATCTTAAAGTAAGACTGTTCTTCATGTTAAGGTACAGTGGAGGCTTGGAAAGAGTTATAATGGAAGTAGATCATAAAATAACAAAGCTTGTAATGTTCGCTTTCAAATATTATACTATTCTATCATGCCAGTAATTTAAAAAGAGTGTTTGTAGACTTGAGGTTTTGTCACAATATGAAGCACTATGCTGGTAAGAAAAAATGAAAAGTTTCCATAGCACCGGCAGTTGTTTTAACTTCTTCCCTTTAGAAAAGAAGAATGCCTCAGTGCAGACCCTTGGTGTGAACTAGCACGACTGATCTCCAACACCAGTTTCTTTTCCCAAGTTGTTTCTCAGAAGCAGGAGCTCAACTGCACAGAGGAGTGTCTCTGGTGAGCGGTGGCTCTGGGAGCCCCTGTCACACATGCCCAGGTTAGCCCCAGGCATTTCCAGAAAGAGCTGGAAGTTGACCACAATGAACATGAGGCTGAAAAGTGGCAGTAGCACAGACTTCGGGAGCCTCAGCTTTGACATGCAGTACGTGTGCTGCTGTGGATAGCTTTAATGACCGTCTGAAGACATAAGGAAAATAATTCACATTAAACACTTCAAAAAGTCATCTTTGCATCACTGTGATGATGTATCATAAGGCGAGAAAGAATACATGAGGTATGACATTTAGCAGACACAAAAGCCTGTGGGTTATTTCCTCTGCTCAGGCCTGTACAAGCTCGTTTGAAGCCAGGACAAGGCCACTCTGCTTTGGGGACAGTGAGTTGATGACCATAGATGTAGGTTGGCCTGTGCTTGTCCTTGGACAGTGAGTTTGCCCTGTCATGTTTAAATTAGAGTGTAGACATGCCATGGAGCATTAAGTTCAGTTTCTGGCCATCTTCCTTTGACGTGGAGTGCAGTTTTAGGCAAGTTACTTAGGCCATAGTTTGATTACACTGCAACTTTAATGACAGTGCTGGCTTAAGGAGTTTCTGTCTTCATGCCTTTGTATGCTGCCCTTCAAATTATGTCCACACAAGCTGTTGGAAAAGCAGTGCTGCAAGTGGATAAATGAACTAGTCCAGGTGAATGTAGCTCTTCAGACAGAACAGCATGCCAGAGTATGAGACAGCAACAAGGGTTTGGAGGCAGCTGCAGAGTGAGAAACTTTTTAAGGATATTTAATGATAAACTGGCTATGCTGGCTTAGGTATTTATTTCATCCTTTGTTTGCCCAGAAAACAAAGGTGATTTGGCTGAGTCCTTACTGTAAAGAAACTGTGGGTTGCTATCCCATGATTCCTCTTTCAGTAATATTATTTGTAATGTATTTTAACCTCTCCTTGCTAGGAGACAGTTAACATGGGAGGGGAAAAATCTTCCGTCTTGTCACATTAGGCAAAATGCATCCACTGGTTGAGAGTGGGAAGGATGCACTTCTCAGAGTATAACTGTGGGCGATCACTGTCATAGTGATAGGGTGGCTCACTAAGTTATACATTTGTAGATAGATTCTGCTTTGCAGTTCTGCCTGCACATTTAAAACCACTGAGTCCAGACTTAGCAATCCTTTTCATTTGTGTGTGACTACCTATGTAAATAACTATAATAAGAGAAACAAGAGCTACATAATAGACAGGGACAGGGTTTTCAGACTTTTATTTTAAGAGACAAATTTATTTCATGTATAGTGAAAAATGGCTACATGAATTTTAAACTAAACTATCCAGTGTGTAGCAGTTGCAATTTTTTTTTTGGTAGAATTTTCTGTATCGGAATCTAAGAGCTTTGTGAGGTGGGTAGATTTAAGAACTCTTGCAAAAGAAGGTCAAATGAAAATCTCAAATGTCTGCAATGCTTTTATTTTGGAAGCACTTTTCCCAAGTTAGATGACAACATTGTGGTTGTAGCCTTGGAGAAACAGGATAAAGTATCAAATAATATATATAATGATCCTAGTAACTTGAAAGAAAAGCAAAAGGCACATTTAACCAGCAGTGGTCAGAGATGTATGCTGATGACTTGGTGACACCCTTGGCCACTCCACTTGGCTGAAAAGTCTACTTTCTTCAACCAGTTGGTCTCTTGGCTGTTACGTTTGTTGATTTATCCTGGTTTTGTTTTGTTTTGCTTTTCCCATCTTTTCCCCCTTTTCTCTAATTTTCATTGTCTCTCTTCTTTCACATTGTACCATTTAACTCTTACCATCTCAGTTTCTTCTGCTCTTTTCCAACCTTTTTTTGATTCTCCTTTCCCTTCCTATATTTTAGCATCCAGAAATACATCGAAAATATCACATAATGATAAAAGAATCTGTAGTTTAAAATCTTTGTTCAGGTCACTATATGACCTCTCAGGCTGTTTTGTAATGATGTTGTTAGTGGCCCAACATGCTCAGGATTCTGATAACTTACTGTAGATACAAACCTACCTGCTACTCCTGTTGTTCATATAGTTAATCTTTGGATCAGCAACTGACGTCCAGTTAATTAAAATATAGATGCAAAGCATATATTTTTCAGATTGGGAAAAAAAAATCTTTTTCAGGATTTTTTTTGTTTTCTTCTTGCCTCCTATTTTTATAGTTTTGAGTGAAATCTAGAGAAAGCAGATAATAGTGTGACCTAGAAATTAGTCGTTTTAATGCAATGGCACAACATTTGTGGAAAACACAATTGTTACTGTTGAAGAACAGTTGATATGTTTGTTCTCTTGACAAAACTATTTTAACTGAGCATAAATATTGCTCTCTGTTTTTCCAGAATGCCATAATGGTGCTCTGATTCTTATACAGCCAAGGTGTATTCATGAAGAAGTCTTTCTCTTTTTCCTTCTTTGTTAATGTCCTGGTTTTGTTAAAAACAAGTTTCTCTTTTAGTGATTTTGCCCGTCAGCTAAAGCCTTCATTTTAGCTGCATTTTCCTGGAGAACTAGACACATGTTTTGGTAAACCTAGCAATGAAATGAAAACTTATTGATAAGCATGGATGGACATCTCGCGAGAGGGGTGACAAGAAACAAGTGACCAAGAAACTGACCAACTATGTATAACATTCCATTCACGTGAATACTTCATATAAAAGTGGGAGATCACAAGGATCTCATCCCTTTTTTCCCTTTCCTTTTTTTCCCTTCTGCTTATGGCTGACATTAGGAGAGGACCTTGTTAGTCGTTCCTGTAAACGGAGGCCTAGTGACAGACTAAATCCAGCTCCGGTTGGCTGCAGAGTCCAACCCAAGACTTTGGGTGCCAGCTCTGCAGTTGCACTTTCAAGATTGGTTTTGTATATTTTGTATTATTTTCTCTATTCTTATTAGTAGCATTAGTAAAACATTGTAAAATATTGTTAGTTTTTTCCAACTCTCTTCTCTCTGTCCTCCTTTTCCTCCCGATCGCCTGTCCTTGGTGGGAAGAGGGGAGAGGGAGGGGCAAAAGGGAGAAGTCAGGGGGGGAGAGGGGGTTAACAATACATCTGCCAGGGTTTTATTGTCACTCCGCAATCTAAACCCTCAATAGTTAATGTAAACATAGTGACAAACTACTGGGACCTTTGCAACTGATTGGCTGTGTGAGTAGTTCTCATAATGAAAATAACTGATTTTGCTTGTTTTAGATGTAACCAGTGCTTCTGCAATATTCACAAGAATAATTCCCAATTAGTCCAAATGATATATGTTTGAGCAGAACTATAAGATGTATATAGTTCCTTCAAATCTTCCTTCTACTGTAGTTCATTATCTTTTTGCAAGGTAATTTTTTCATTAATTGCTTGTTTGTCAATAGCATTATGTTAGCAAATTTCTAGTTGTGCAAGTTCTAAATTCCTGTGCAGCCTATGGAAATGAAATGGGAAAAACAATGATTCAGTGAACTCTCTCTCTTGTACAATACAACTCCAAACATTACAAATTAAATGTTAATTTGCCTGTGATTATTAAAGCTTAGACACTAAGACTGCTAGTTAGTGTAATTTCTGGTATCTTTGTCTGCTGCAGTGGGCTGAAATATTTGATTTTTATATGATGCTGTTTAGGCTATGCCACAGCTTAGGTCTTCTCCCCAAAAAAATAAAAATGTATTAGTCTGATCCTGCAGCACCATAGTTGAGGTCTGGTAGATTGGTTCATTGAAATATTTGAACCATGGTTGTCTCTGGAGATGAAAAGCTAAAGCAATATGTAACTTTAACATAAGTTGATGCACAGATTGTACAAAGAAAAATAACCTCTCCCTGTCAACTCTCTGAAACGCAGCTATAAGAAACAGAATTTTAATGTAATTTACTTCTGTTTGAATGGTTTTGCATCCCATTGACTAACAGGTTGTTCAGCACCTTTATGCTGTTCTAGAGTAACTTGCTGTGTGATGGTAAATTAAAGTTATAATTTTATAGGCTTCATGTATCTACACAATTGCTATGAAACATCTTTAAATGTGGACAGTACGAGTATAAAAATAATTGAACTGTCTCTAAAACTGAGAATCTCAATGAGAGACAATAAAATATTTCAAAATAAATATATCACTAATAAAATAAACTATCACACCTAGATCACATAGGTTTTACTAGATCACACAGGCAACAATGATAATATTCTTATTTAAATTAATATTTACATCTTTTTAGTTTCATATATTCACAAAAGAGCAATATTAAAGGATTGTTTAACTATCCATTCTTTAAGTCTTTGGAGATTCAGGAAAAATACTGAATAAAGAGGAAAAAAATATTATATCTGTCAATCATGTGTATAATTCAATTTATTAACAGCATGTGACTCAGTTACTGGGGACATTAATAGAGAAAATGTAGATTGTCTTCCCTGAAAAATAGATTTACGATCCCATGGGTTGTCTGTTCCACAGAAAATTAGAAGAAATCTCTGTAGTTAATACTATGCATTTTTCAGCAAAAATTAAGACAGTTCTGGACAGCTGCTTGTGAAAACAGACCAGGGAATTTAATTGGGATTTCAAGTCCTAATCTTCCAGCAGTGACTCTGTTAATATGGTAATATTAGTAAATGCCAAGTCTCTAAATCTAACTCTGTGTTAATGTGGGATCTTAATAATTAACAGCCTAATCCAGTCCTCCTAATAGAAGGCCACTGAAGTCTCTGAAATGTAATTACATATTTAGAAATAATACAATGGGAAAAAAGCACAATGTAAAGTGGCTTTCAAAAGAATTTTCAAAAAATAATGTTTTCAAGTCTCTTCCTTTAATGTTTTCTCTTTACAAATGTTCTAACATGTACCTCCCTTGTTCACCACCACTGAGAAAGCACTTCTTGACTCATCAGTTGCAACTGACTAATAAAACCGAGAAGTGGATTTTAATGCTTTAGGTTTGAAAATAGTTGATCAGCACAGTTTAAAATTCTAACATATACATCTGAAAGATGATTGTCAGTCAAAACTCCCTACTCATCAAAAGAGAGACTACATTGCTAGAATGAATCATGGGTTTTGTTCAGCTCTAAAATAATTCGGTACATTCTGTGTTTAACTGTTAGAAGTTTAAGTTAAAATTGTAATATTAAGTGTAGAGCTAAGTTATCTGCTACAAACCCTTTATCTGATTTTTATGAATAATTTTTCTAAACTGGTCTGGTTACCACCTTGAGCTGTTTTTTGAGTAACCTTACTGTACACATCTAATAAATGTATGCACCTAAAACAGTGAATATTTTTGAAACTACAGAATGTTGAACATGATGCCACTTCCAAACTAAAAAACAGAAACCCCAAACCAAGCCTTATCTTTTTTCTCTCTGGAACGTTTGACTACTGTAACGCAATGCACTTGTTCTTACTCCTGTGGCCCATCCATAAATATGCTATTTTTCTCCATGCTGGGATACTCTTCAATTGTCTGTCTTTAGGATAGAGGCAGCAAAACAAAGTAAATTATATTTAGACGTCTATTAGTTTCAGTATCTTTTTCCTCATACTATTCTATTCAACTGTAGGTTGTGAATGTACACGTTTCTAGAATGAAGATACTCTATCCTGTTCTAGAAACATTTCTAATGTAATCTGTTCTCAAATTGTCACATAACAGAATTCCTGGGACTCTTACATAATATTTTCTACTAAAATGCAACTTTTAGAGCTGTCTTCTAACTTTATACATATACATTTTGAGACCATAGAGTGTGAGCTACTTTTTACCTGTTTTTCCAGCAGTATTTTAGAATTCCTATTCTGAGAACTCAATAGAGCAAGATCTTTAAGCCAGTTACCTTCACCAAAGAAGGTGGAGCTAGCCAAAGGAAGCTAAGTAACAGTCTCAGCTGCTTAGGTGCTTGAATGCTGTTCATACAACACATTTTATGTCTGTATCATGTTTATAATATGTAAATGTTAGATATTTCAGCAATCTGTCCATGAGCTGTATATGATTTTCCTGTAGGAACTACTGGAAATATAATAAAAACATTCCCATAGGTCTTCTCCCCCCCCAATATTTTCTATTTTTTAATGCTTCTTTTCTGTGCTAGTTTCAGTATTAGAGAAGAGAAGACTCCAGAGGTTTGATAATGAGCTTGCTCAATTATGATTACTCTTTCCCTATTTCTTTTGAAATTAATAGTAAATCAACTAATTAATGATGGAAAAATAAATCACCAAAAGATTCTACAATGTTCCATATAAACCTTACTTGGCTACGGTTTTGCACTTCTGATTATAATGAATACTTTTTTTTAAAAAAAGTATTTTTCTCCAGTTTTGTTTAAATTATTTTTTTTAACTGAGAGTTTTATAGTGAGTATTAATAAAAAGTGAGAAGTTAGATTCTAACTTAGAGTATAGTTAACAGTAATTATTTTTTTTTTAATTCTTAAGGTCATGTACTTTTTTTTCTGCTTAATGGAAGAGCTTTTATTTTTAAAAAATTGGCCTCTTTTCCTACATGTGGTAAGGAAAAGTCACAGGTTAATAATAAGTCTGGTAAGGAATAATGCTATTTTCCTGTTATGTTCTGTCATTTTTAATTACTCTTATTACTCCAAGAATTTCTGAATGCATTTAAAAAATATATTTATTTTTTTTAAAATGCATTGAGTTTTTTTAAATGAACTTGAAAGAATGTAATCTGAATGTTCCAGAAAGTTAAGTGTTTAACATGCTAGATATAGCCAAACTTTTGCAAGTTTTATATTGTACTGATGGATTGTCACAATAGATACTTTCCAAAGGTCAGTACAGTAGCAGAATATAGATTTTAATAGATATTTTTTTCATGGTAGAAACAAGGATTGACATATAAGCAAGATTGATTTGTATCAATAAACACTGAATCACAGGAAAGCATTATCTAATTTTCAGCAGATTATAAATAACTCCAAAGCAAATGATTCTGATTCATAACTTCATCATTCTTTCCCCCAAATCATAAATATGAATTGAAAGTGTATAGTGAAAATCACTTGAAGAATGTATTTTGGTCAGGGATATAGTCAGAATTTAAAGAATGTGTTGAATTCAGCTGATTAAAAGATCTAATAAAACTTTGATCTTCAATGTGGAAAACGTATTTCAGCTTTTTTACACAAAAGGGGAAAAAGATGAGGTGGGCGATTTAGGCATACATTCAGTATTAGAAAAGACTGATAAATTGTATATTTCAGTATAACATGTAGTATTTAATATACGATGCATGTTTGTCCATTAAAAAAAAAAAAAAAAAAAAGAAAAATGTTTAAAGAAAGATACTGTCATGATGACTAACCAGTTCTTAGATCCAGATCTGCCCTGGTGTTTTCCTACACTGAAAGCTCTTTGATGTCATAATGAAGGCCATGGAATTTCATTATAGATGTGTAACCTGTTCTGCAAGAGTGATTTGTTAACCATGGTAAATGACAAATGTTAGATAGACATTCTCTTTGAGGTGCTGCTGGGCCTGTTCTTTCTGTGCGTGAGGCTTTTATAAAGTGTTCACTATTAGTTACGCACAGCTAAATGGGAACATCCCTATAATTAAACTTTGTATGTCAAATATTGTCTGTTTAAAAAAACCAAATATCTCTGCTTGTTTTGTTGGGATTAAATCATGAGCTGTGTGTTATTAGCTTGCTTGTAGAGCTTTATGCAGGTTGTAACTAAGGTGTTTGTAAATCTTGTAGAATGCCCTAACATGTTATTGTTCTAGTCTTGTGTCCTATCTTTTATAACATTTTACTGAGTTTTTGTTTAAATTTTATTGTTTTGCAACATTATCAGTTTTAAAACTTTTTATTTCCTGAGCATGAGTAGCAGCAATCACAGCTTTGGAATTTCTTCAAAGTGAGCAATAACAAGCTGCAAGAATATGTACAAACCTGCTTCATAAGTGAGGTTGATGAAATATAATGTGTTGCTTTGTGTGTTAACATGCCTGTGGTTTGTATGCAGTACATTGGTTAACAAATGCAAAACCTGAAATATATTATTGCTTGGAGGAAGAAAAACAACTATTTGGAAGGGGAATAATTTTTAATAGATTTGGTGTTATCTTCTAGTTCTCAAAAAAATTGTCAAAGTATTTGGAAAAGAGGGGAGGATTTTTTTTTAACTAAACAATCGTCTCTCAGTCCTGCTTTGCTTTCTCTTTTTTCGCAGTTTTTATCAGGCATTCTTTCAATGCTGACATACACTAGGTCCTAAAAAATATTTTTCTGAACAAGTTCAAAATTAACAGTAGATTAACAGATAACAAAACAAACAAACAAAAAACCAGTTTTCATTGGAATGTGCTTACTCACTGAGGTGGAAATTCACAGAAATTTGCTGTACTTGAGATTAAAAAAAAAATGTGGGGGTGGTGGGGGGAAGAAAGAAATAAAAAAAAAGAGGGGCTTGTTTAATTAACACCATGATTTTTCCCCTAGTGGTGGAGAGGAGTAAACTTTGCCGTAAGGGCTTTTGGATTAGATCACATACAATTTGGGAGATAAGAGTTAAAGTCACACCTACACTGTTTGGTTTGAAGAAACTTCTCCTGTATCTCTAAAGCTGATTCTCCTGAGTCTCAAAAAAATGCTATTGATATTGTTGCATTTTAATAGAAGAGTTTAGCATGCATCACTCGAAAAACAGCAGAAGGTACCAGTTACATTTTTAGTGTTAATTAAAAAATAATAAAAACAATACTAAGACTTGGTAGTAATTACTCTGTTTAACTGTTTGTTTCACATTGAGACATTAAATAAGAAGAGCTTCAGTTTCTTGTTCATTAGGTACTTGTTACCCACAGAAATGATTCCTGTTTCCAGAGCAATGAAGCAGTGATAAAGCACGGGAGATTTTTTTCATTCCTTGTGGCAATCAGCCCCTCCCTAGTATGTAAGAATTAAAAAGTGGTTTGATTAGAAAAAAGAAAGCTGATGATAATTCTAAGGTTTTAGACAAAGAGGTACTTACATGCCTATACTCTTAAGTGTTAACTTGAATTAGGATAATAATCATGGATACAGGTCTATTTTTGTATTAAGTGGTCTTTGACTCTCTTTGCCCCACAGTCTAATATAAAGGTGTTTTCCCAGATCTATAGAGAGAAACCTGTGAGATTTCTCTTTAAGTAGTACCAATGATGAACAACAAGGTGAATTACCTGTACTTGTTTTCTTCTCCAAAGAAACACGAAGAATGTCATCTTTTGCATCATCATGCTTTCTCTTCCATGGGAAGATGACAGAGTTTGGAGCTGGTGCACAAGGCTGACAGCCACTATCCACACCCTTTGCCATTTTCCTTTTAATGATTTACTATTTGGATGATGGTTAGTTGGAAAGAAAAAAATGTTTCCATAAGCATAAAAGACATCCAGGCTCATATCCCTAATTACTGTTCTTTGGAAAGATGACAGCACATTTCACTGTAATTATATTCAGCTGGATGTGTGCTTATGAAAAAAGTAGTCATTTCAGATTATTGGATAGGATGTTAGGATGGCATTCTCTAATGTGTGGTGTTCAAAACCAGCAAAGAATAGACTTGAGATTGTTATGGATTTCTAAAGATATCAACATTTTTTGCAATAGATCTCATGAATATTCAGTTTCTTTGCACAGAAACTGTGAAACTTAATGTTAAAAGAAATTTTGAAGTGTAGTTGAAAGCAGGATTAGACAAAGACATTATCAAAGACAGCTGGAGTATTTTAAAAGGCAGCAAACCAGTGTTATGGTTACTGTAACTTCAGCACACAGAGAATCCGTGCTTGTATGTAGTAAACTTGCCCTAAGCATTTTAGTATGTCCTTAAAATATAGTCCTATTTAAAAGCTGACTAGAAAAACTGGAAGGTGCTGCTTGAGATATATGATACCTGGGTGTGTAGATGTCTCCCTGCTTATTTTCATGACATAAATACATAAATTGTCATTCCACATTTTTTTTTTTCTTTTCTTTTTTTTTTTTTTTCCCCTGGGTTAAGGAAGTGTGTTTTTCACTGTTCTGATAGTGAAGTTCCAAGAGGACAGGCGTGAGATGGATTTTCTTTCTGTATATCACCTGGAGTTTGGAAGGTTTTTGCACTTATGAATGTATTAAAACTATAAAAGTAACTGAAAGCAGAATCTTACTCTGGATTCTCTATTGAAAATAAGTCCATATGCAAAAAATTCAACACCATAAGTTTTTGCTCAGATATGTTAGGTGAAGAAGTTGCCAATGTATAATTGGGAACAGTACTTAGCCAATCATATCTGAATTACTAGTAACCTTTGTCTAAAAGGATGCATATACAGTCCTGTGCTATTTTTTTTCTATGAAGTGTGAGGGAATTTCATTAAGAGTTGTGAAAATAAGTTGTGCATGCCAATTTTCAGGACAAAACAAAGCATGGCTAGATGAAAGTAGCACCCTACACTTGTCTTAACTTAGAGTCTTAACTTTCTTAAAATTCAGTCCAGTGGGCATAATGACATTATGTGCTGCAACCTGCTAAAAACAAGACACCAAAACAATCAAAACAGCCGTCTTCTTTTGATCACTCTAATGTCTTTTGATAGCATAAATCAATGCTGAATCTCAAATATCTACATAACGTTTTGACAAAATGTTTGGACTGTGTGTACTAAAGCTTTTGTATGTCTCATGCTTACTTGAATAAAAGCTGTATATTGAATCTGAATTAAGCTAAGGTAGTTCCTTTTTTTAGGGTATCTTTTAGTTTTGAAGACAGTAGCACCTGCATTGCTTTTATAAGATATGTTAATGGGTATTTTGCTTAGTATAAAAGCTTAATAAATATAAACTGAACTGTGTATCAGAAACCATTGCAGAAAAGATAAAATACAATTAAATGGTCTTGTTAAAAATCTGATCGTGGCCACTATATATTAAGGTTCTAAATGACACATCAAAGATCATCTTGCCAAAAGACAGAGATGTCAAAGCAAGCCAAGAATGTTTACTGAAGTAAAAAACGCCTACTGACTCAGGAACTTCTAGTAAAGGGAGACCAGAGCCTTCAAATAAAGGTGTCAGTATTTATACCTGTGTTTGTACAGCTGTGTTTGTAAAAGAGTTGGAAGAATTTGCTGCATCATTCTGAGATTGTTTGTACACCATGATTATGCAGGAGCTGGAAATATTTACTGCTTCATATTGAGCGACATCAACTCTATTTGTGCTAGTCCTGGCTTTTGTTTTGACCTCCTTTCACACATTCCCGTTAGTGTTTGAGTACAGCTGCCTATCCCTTCTGATACAATAATGAACTAGAGGTAAAATTCTATTGAAGGAACAGAGTTTGAGTTGGATGAGCAATCAGAAGCGGAATGGAACATATTACACATCCAAAACCAATCCAACAGTAGCTATCGTTTTGACTTGCACTACTACATGTCTCTAAAACTGTGCTTCCAGGTCTCTATCCCTCTTTAACACTTTTCATTCTCTGCCTTGTTTTGTATTTGTACTGCTGAATTTAGAGCTCCATGTTTCACTAAAATCAATTGCTAATCCTCTGCTATTGGGAAGGCTCTGAAAGCTGAGGAAAATGTGATTAGAGCATTGTCATTGCCTGGCGTTCCAAAAAATGTGCTAGTTTGGCCAAATCTCCCATTTAATCATTCCTGAATGAGCAGAGAAATCACCAGATGTCAGTTTTGATAGTCTAAACAAACAAACAAAAAAATTAAAGTTTGCAAATGAGTTGAAATGTATTTGGTTCTTTTGCCCTCCACAAATCTTCAAGACAGTGAAGCCTACAAGTGAGTTACTATGCTATTTCTCACTGAAGGAAGACTGTGTCTGTATATTAAGAAAGAATAAAAATTAGGGTTTGTATCTCTGGTACATGATGTCTTAATTATTCTTTGTACACAATACTGTCTTCTATATATACAGTGTTTTGTATATGTGTGAGATATCCACTACAGAGATCAGAAACAGCCAAGAATTTTAAGAATCTGTCCTTAATACGTGTTTTCAAACTTCAAAATAAGCCATGTACAGGAAATTTTAGAAATCATGGAAGAAAGTTACCTCAGGCAGGTATTGAAATCAGTTTGTCAGAACCAAAATATTTCCTTGTCTCTGTTTTTAACATTTGATAGCTTCCAGGTAAAAGAAGAACACTTTTTATTGTAAGTGTTAGTACTCAAGACTCTTACTTTTTTACTGTGATGGAGATTTCTATTTTAGCCCTATGCCTCAAGATGCTGAGGTCTGCTCTTCTATAAAGAAATTTTAAATGAACAGTTACAAAAAAGCATTAGAAGGCAAGTGTGGTTTTTTTGTTTGTTTGTGGTTTTTTTTTTTTTTTGTTATTTTTTTAAAGAACAAGCAGGCTTCAATAAAAGTTGAAGCTTTAAATAAAGGAACAGAATAAGAGCCAACTCCATTATTCTAGAGACTCTCAAACCTCCTGTAGTCCAACTCAGTAAATGTCTCTCCTTGTTTAATTCTTGCAACTCGCATCACTCAGATTGAATCTCTCCAATTAGTGTTGCCTGTCCAGTTAACGATCCATGTTACCTACTCCATTTCTTGGGCTGTTAGACTGGTGAGTTATGGTCACAGGCCTGCTGATTTATGGCTTTCTCTGGGAAAGTTACTGCTCAGTGAGCTGAGGTTTGAATTTTCAGTACTGCTCGCTTATTCCACTTCTGTTTTTAAATACTGTTGTGAACAAGCTCATTTGAAAGTGAACTTAAAGTACACAGAGTAGGTTACCTGGAAAATTACTCAGTGATGAATTGTAGGTTCATTTTGTGAAAAGGGATTAGGTTTTTTTGTTGTTGTTGTTTTTATTTGCTTGTTTTTGTTGTTGTGGGTTTTTTTTAGACAAATCAAATTTTTCTTTTTATTAAAACTTATTAATTGCAATTTATGCAACATTTAGAGTTTTATTCTATTAACTTAACCCAGTGGTCATTGGTACTATTATTAAGGTGCGTGAAAAAAAACAATTAAAAAAAAATGCTATGGAAGTGCTACAGGGCAAAGGTGAGGTATAGAAGTACAGCCTACAGTATGACTCAGGTTAGCATTTTGCCTGGATTATGTTCTAAATATGATGACAATATGTCTTAAGTACAAATGATGTTGTTGCTTGCTCTTATGAGGTACGTATCCTATAATTGACCTTTCTGCATTCTGTATATAGTGCAACATTATAGGTGTGTGTCTTTCTCATAGGTACAGTGGGTGTTGGGAAAAATTCATCCTATTAAATGGAGGAAAAAAGGTGAATTACACAGCAAATGTAAACCCAGTAAAAGGCTGAGAGACAAGAGAGCAAGTAGCTCTATCAGAACACAGAGCAAGTCCTATAGACCCACTTGGATGGGAGCTGCCTTGAAGGAGTTTTTGGTTTCTTTATATTAAGGCTGGTGGTTTTGTTGCATCAGAAACCACCTATAATTATTTAATGTTACTAATTTCCTCCACCTTCTAGAAAGACAAAGCTGCAATGTACTACTTAAAACATACAGGCTTCTCATTTAATATTTCATTTCAAGCATTTCTTTGTCCTAATTCTTCTGTAAATAGGGTGTTGTAATACTTGCTTACACTCAACAGAGTATCTACCTGTGCTTTAAGGTTCTTTAATGAAAGGCACCCTCACTGCAAATTAATTTATGAATTTTAAGAAACTTCTGGGTGTGATCTGTGACAGGGTTCCTGTTAGTTTGCCAGCCTATTGCCCTTGTCATATGAAGCTTGTAAATGTTGGATGTGGATTCCTAACAAATGTGCTTATTTTAGAACTAACCTATGGCATATGGTCTTTTTTTTTCTTCTCTATCACCTTTCCTTGTCAGACATGAATATCCTCGAACTCTTGGGATCAGACAGTGATGCCAGTTAATGACTAAATTATCCTGACTTGACAGGTAACTTTTTACTCCATCACTCATTTCTATTTCTACAAAATTGTAAGTTCATTAATAAGGTAAACTACATGTGCAGGGATCAAAGGAATACAATAATATGACCAAACGCATAAGCAAAGTTTAGGGCTTTTATGCTTGAGTAGCTAAAATGCTTTTTAAGTACCATACTTACCCCAGCTTTTCACTAGATGACACTTTCACCAAAACACTTTAATCACGGTTCTCATATTTTCTGATTCTTTTCTTTATTGCCTGTTGTGCTGTTGTTTCGTGTTTCTTTTTCTTGAAAGGATTCCTTGGATGCTTGATTACTGTGACTTCTCTATTGTTCCTGAATATACTAGTGATGCTGTGGAACTGTGTCTGTGCTATTCACAGGTGTTCCTTCTGCCATTGCGATGCTCTGTTCTTCAATCCTTGCCCTTTCCTAGCAGCATATTTGGCAATTGAAAGCTATGAAGATTTCAGAGCCTTAGCAGGCACATCACTTCACTTTGTCAATGCTCATCATGTGTTAGTCTATTGTAATGCAAGTAATATTAAAAAAAAAAACAAACAAAACCAAAAGCCTGTTGTAAAAAGTAAATGTAGTCTGTACAGTTGTATGTACCAATTAATTACTCCAGAAACTAAAAATTCCTCTCTAACTACTGTTGTATAGGTGCTTGTGCAGTAAGGGCCAAAATCAAGGTCCTCGAGGAAACTTAATATAATAACCTAAATAGCTTACATTCTGGAAGTGCCTAAATCCTTCTAAATGTGCTATTCTGCAGAATTTTCAGGCCTGCATCAGACATATCAGCTTCTTTATAAATTTGAGGGACTGTTGGCTGTCTAAGATACCACAGTAATGTGGAGAGGACAGCTTGGGTGACCAATGAGCCAAATGTTAGGGAAAAAGGTGAGGGTGGAGAGGAAAAGCACCCCCAGCTGGCACCAAGGGACTATCAGCCTCAGCTTGGAGTACTTTACTGTCAGGCAGGTTTCAATCCATGGGGAGATTTCTTGGACAGAGGGCAGTAACCTGCCTTGGAGGTCAGCAATCAGGACACATCAGGCCATAGACTGAGAGGCAAAACTTTTCTTTTAACCATATCTTGTTTTAGCCTGGAGAAAAGGAGGCAGAGGGGAGACCTTATCACCCTCTGCAACTATCCAAAAGGAGGCTGTAGCATGGAGGGTGTTGGTCTCTTCTCCCAAGTAGCAAGTGATAAGATGAGAAGAAATGGCCTCAAGTTGTGCCAGGGAAGGTTCAGATTGGATATTAGGAAATATTTCTTCACAGAAAGGGCTGCAAAGCAGTGGAACAGGCTGCCCAGGAAAGTGATGGAGTCACCATCCCTAGAGACGTTTAAAAGACGTGTAGATGAGGCTCTTAGGGACATAGTTTAGTGCTAGATTTAGGTTATAGTTGGACTCAAGGATCTTAAGGGTCTCTTCCAACCAAAACGACTCTATGATTCTATCTCTATTTCCTGTTTGTGCTCTGATGCACATTTCTTAAGAGTGGTGGCCCTGTTGCATGGACTACCTGAGTCCAACTCATCTGACATAAGACTTAGAAGGCAAGAGGGATAAGATTAGACTGAGTGCACCTAGAGAGCTAGCATGCTATGATTTTCTGCCTTGTTAAAGATTCTTACTTTAGGCACTTGGGGTTGAGTGAGAGGACCAACCAGTCTGATAGCTATGAGCTGGCAACAGCAAGGATGGCTTTGCAGACTCTGATAGGCAGGAACTTCGGAATCCGAGAGACTTTGCTTTGGGCCTGGATATATAAATAGTGACCCTGCAAAGACAGATGGGCACCAAAGCAACTTCAAGGATCTAAGCAAGCATACTTACTGATGTCAGTGACTCATCCACGCAGAAAGTGTTCCACTCCTGATTCAGACCCTTATTATTTTAAACTCTCAATTAAGTCTCTTTGAACTCACAGGTGCAGCCACTTATTGATGCTTATTTATTTTGTTTTATTTGTCATAGGCTTTCATTTACTAAAATATTTTAGACAGGTGATTGAACTAAAGGTGTTTGAGGGTATTTTATTCTATTATTGGAAACTGTGACCAACTTTGGTACTTTTCTCTTCTATTCTCTAGATATTAGTATGGGTATATGTTTATAGACAAGTCTCCAATGGGTGACCAGACCACTACAATTCATGTTTTACAGGTTGATTTAAAGTTGATTATGTGTTTATGGCTGCTAAATTATTTCTTATGGAATAGTTTGGTTTTTAATTTTCCATTTTTCAATGAGTTGAAGTTTTATAATAAAATGACAAATATTAAGAAAAAGAAAGTTTTCAGGTATATGACAAATGAGTGAAAGATTTAGGATTCACATATTTTTTCATGTCTGCCTATTGACTAGCCAAATATTTACACATTTCAAATATGAAAACATTGATTATTATGTTCACTTTCATATGCATCAGTCATAAAATTATTTTAGCCACTCTTCCAAACCCACTGTTGATGTGCTGATTTTTTTGTTTCCTTTAATTTCTGTGAAGTTATTTCACAATACCTGAATTGCTAAAGTTGCTAAGTTATGCTTCGTAGGTTATTTCACTGTTAGTTAAGGTGTTTCCTTTTATGATATATTAAAGCACTGTCTAGAATCCAGGGAGTTATGCAAATCAGTGAACTTCAGTCATTGTGTTCTTTCTATATAAATGAATTTTTTATTTTTTAATTTTTTTTTTTTAGTTTTGGGTTTGTTTGTTGTTTTTGGTTTTTTGTTTGTTTGCAGTTTTGTTGTGTGTTTATTTCTTAATTTTTTTTACCTTTAGGGTTTGGGTTGTTTTGTTTGCTTGAGGTTTCCCCTCCCCCCCCCTTTTTTTTTCTTTTGTTTAATCCTAAATAGAAGGACTTAGAGGGATTCAAAAGATATCTTTTGAAGTAAAGCCTAGCTTAGAGCCATGAGAATGATAGAAAGCAACAGTAGCAAATGTTCATTCTGGGTTTGGCAAAGGAAATCTCAGTCCATCTCTCATGTGTGCAGGCCAATGTCCTCATGACTGAGTGTGCAGAGAGAACACTCTTGTAGTTGGTTTTTTTTTTATTTTATTTAAAATGCCTGGAACCTAAATAAAATAACACATTTTTGTGTCAAAATGTTTAAATGTTTTCTGTTTTCAGAAATTATTGGAAAAATTTTGGGGGAAGGAAGGTGAAAGAAGCTAGGAAACTGAAAAACTAGTTGAGTACTAGAACATAAATACACATGAACTATAAATGAATTCTGTAATTTTTAGATCAGGTTTTACTGTCAACTTCAAAAACATTTAATGCATCTCCTCTGCTTATTTTATAATTTAGCTGGAAAAGTTTCTGACCATTTTATTCTGACCTCCACCTGAAGGGAGTGCCACGTAGACTTTCTGAAAGCTGGGATTTCTACTTATATTATAATAAAAATGCCCATTGGTGATCATATTCATTGAGTCTAAATTCAGTCTACTGTTTTTTATTGTTTTCCTACAGGTGACTGAAGATGTCTAGACAGAAAGGAACAGTAGCTGCTGGAATTTATGGGGACTTCAAATGGCTAAAAATAATGGCTTATGATAAAATACATTTAGATTTTTCCTGGTCTTAAAATATTGTTGAGACATGGCAAGTTTTGGGACGTTGAGAGTACTATGCAATAGGTGAGGTACCAAGATCTTTCCCTCCCTTCAGCCGCAGGACTCTCCCTAATAATGCTGGAAGTTAAAATGAATCATGTATGAGCATCAGTAGACATATGGGTGGGGCCTCTTTGTAAACTGGTATTTTGTTGATGCAATATGTGTGACAGCCTTTTGGTTCTGAATATAAATGTTACTGAGAGGAAATTAGGCTGGTTCTTTGAGGAGATCAGCCAGAGCTTGCAGTGAATCTCACTGAGGAGCAGATACCTGCACCAGCACTGTGCTTCAGATACTAGTACATGTAGAAGAAAAAATGGAAGGTAAGTGTCTTGAAACTTTGCTATTACTTGACTCAGTACTGGAAGCAGAAATAATTAAATGGTCAGGAGTAAGGGCAAAAAAAAAAAAACAAACCAAAACAAACCGCATGTATTGCTGTGTGGAATCAAGTCTAGGGATTACTTCTGTATTTTAGATTTCGTTTGTGGACTCAGTGATTAAAAAAAAAAACTTTTGAAAAAAACCTTTCCTTTCATGAAGGAAAAAGAGAGCTATCAAGAAGAACTCTTGAAACAACAACCAATCCTGAGAATAAGAAAGGGCGTGGAAAAGAGTATTTATTTCCTGCATAAACTACAAAGTACTGTTTTTCAGTATTCTCATGCTAGAAGCAATTATTTCACAATAGATACCTGAAGTAGTCACTCTTCAATTAAGGCAATATGTGAAGTGATAGAGAGCCCTTGACTGATATTGGAGGTTGGGTTTTTACCAGAGAGATGTGAAATTGATTAGCCTTTAGGATTCTCTGCACTACCTTTGGTTAAGAAGGCAATTGTTAGCTCCTTTGTGATCCAGCTATGATAATTAACTTTGATAAGCAAACTGTTGACTGACTTTTGAGAACTTTCTTAGCTAACATGTAGTATCTCAACTCCCTGATGTTCCGGTTCAGCTGGATTCATGAGTGGATGAAGTGTAGTTGTCTTGGCTTATAAACGCCTCCAGAGGATGGGCGAGGATCTACCAGGTTCTTTCAGTCTTCTTGGCCACAGGAATTTGTCATGTGTTTTATAAGCTCTTCTGGTCCTTTTTGTTCAGACAGAACGCTTCGCATTATGGTTGACGACTCTCATTAAATAGGAGATTTTCAGTTCAATTCTTTCATTTTTTTTTGTCAGCAGGTATGATGCCTTCATGAGCAATAATGGCGTAATGCACTGCTGTATTTTTTGGTTGTTGCTGATAGTGCACATGTTTTTAATGTGGATAATGCCCAGGTCTGATTTATCTGCTGATCTTTGCTGAAGAGCTGAATAACCAGTTCATTACCAAATTTAAATGGTGAAATGAAAAATGAAATTGTTTGGGTTCAAGCAAACATATCAGAAAAAGCCACCTTTTTATTTTTTCTTCTTTTTTTTTTTTTTTTTTATTTTTTTTATTTTTTTTATTCCTCCCTCCCCTCCCCTTTCCCCTTGCAATTAATTTCAATTAGGATTTACTTCAGGATGTGATCCTGGGAAGCTTATCTGTTTTTTGTTAAAAGTGTCCTGGTCCCATGGGCTTAGCTATGCGTCTGCTTTTATGTGGATACACCCTTGGTTCTGGATGGGAAAGATTAGTTTCCCATAAATACCAACTCTGTATTCAACTTAGTGCCAATATAGTTAGAGGAGTTGTGTTGTTTGGTTGTTCTGCAGGTTTAGCAGGGCAAAACTTAACCCTTTCGAATTAAAATAATATACAAGACTTTGTAGTTCAGTAAGCTCAATTTCCAAAACTGCTGAGACTCCGTGGCTCCCATTGTCTTCAATTAGAGTGAAGCACTTTTGAAAATAAGAAGTTGTATGCAAATAAGTAAAAATGAGTGTTGCCACCCATTCTTCTGGCACCAGAATCATAATTAACCTTATGAAATGGCTGATATCCAGGTAGGATGCCTAAGGGAGCATCAGCCAAGATTTTTGTCAAGCTAATCATAGCACTTAGCATAGATTGTCAGCATTTTTTAAGATGTCACAATTTGTGAATATTTCCTTCTGCATTTAGTTCTGCATTTAGAAAAAAAAATGTCTGAAAACCTTTTATGACTTTGGGAAGTGCAGATTGAGATATTTGCATGTATATTTAAGAGTATTTACAATTTTGAGGAGATATTTATTAATATTTATTTTTTTCATAACTCATTTAGAGTGCCACAGAAGCTTTCAAATACCTACATTTACTTTCAAATCTTTCATTTATTCAATTTACTTGATTATTTTATTACTTGCATAAAAAGAAAAAACTCCTCTCGACTCACAATGTGTGCAAAACATTTGCTGTCTAGCTCTGGTTGAAAAGTAACCATCTATAGACAGCATGTTGTAACATGGAGAGAATATTCCAATGCTAAATCAATTTTTCAAGTAGAGATAATAACATCGTCCCTCCAAATCAGGTATTTATAAATCAAGACAACGCTATGTAAAAGATGTGAAATATGTAGCATAGCTTTATAAATCAAAGTGTTATACAAGTTTCCACCTGCAAGCTAGGGAAGTGGCGAACTCGTAAGGATACTTTTATGGATATATGTCTCAGTCTCAATGTTGCTGAATTTTGAATGAACTCTTGAATGATTTTTTCTGTCTTTCATCATTATCTCTTCCTTCATTTAATCTTGACCTCAGCCAATGATGGGGATACCATTATCTGTTGGTTTTTTTGTTTTGTTTTTTTCCTTTGAATTCCATCCTACAGTCATCGAACTGGGAGAAGTTGACCTGAACTGTCCTTCCAACTGCCAAATTCATAATACTCATTTCTTCGGAACTGACAGACAGATAATAAGGAGAGGCCAAGCCTTCAGCTTCTATGCTCACTTCCAGAATCGAGAATGGGATGACGCTGTGGACCAGGCCGTTTTCACAGTGGAGACAGGTAGTCACTCCCAAACTCTGTCTAGTCTTTCCCAGTCCTTTGCTGGTAAGTAATGTTTCCCACAGTCATCAGTGGCAAATAGTATCTACTTATTCATCTTCTGTATGAAGAGAATACCTTCTCCTAACTCAGGCAGTTCTGCTAATATGTAAAGTTTTCTCACTCTGCTAACGAAGTGACAAGTGAAAAAAAAAAATAAATCCACCCTTGGGAGCTTTGCATTGCAAATGATGGCTAAACAAATTACTTGCCTTTTACGTGTGCTTCGTTTAGTCTGATTGAAGTTGTATTTGTTTTCCTGAAAAGGCCTCAGACCATGTGAATCAAATGAGACAAAATGTACCTTCCCAATGGGCAGATGTCTAGATCAAACCTGCTGGAGTGCTTCCTACAAAGTTCATCAGCCAAAATGCATCAATATCAGCATGTTTCCTCCCTCCAGTGCCTGCATTGGCCGTTATATTCTCAATATGCAAATCACATCTTGTGGTCACACATATCAGCGATGTCTTGGAGATTTTTATGTCCTTTTTAACCCTTGGTGTGCAGGTAAGAACTCTGGTGATGATCAGACAGTTTTAAGAAAAACGCTAGTGATGGGTAAAAATGTTGAACATATTTATTACTTAGCTGGTAAATAAAGGATGGAGTCACAGAAATAATGAGCAACAGGGAAGGATTTAGTTTTATTACATTTTTTTTTTCCTGCAAGTTCAAGACTGTCTCAAGCTAATGTTTTGGTTTGGTTTCTTAATGGTAGTAGAGATGTAGTGTAGTTTTTCCCCTCCACTTTTACAATGGCTTGAAAGGACAAGAAGTAACAGACACAAACTGAAATACAGGAGGTTTCCTTCGAACATCAGGAAACACTTTTTTTACCATGGGAGTGACTGAGGACTGGCAACGGTAGCCAACAGAATCTGTGGAGTCTCCCTCCTTGGAGATATTCAAAAGCCTTCTGGACAGGGTTTTGGGTAGCTGGTTCCTTGTGTCCCTGTTTGAGCAGGGTGGTTGGACCAGATAACCTCCAGAGGTCCCTTCCAACCTCAACCATTCTGTGATTCTGTGAATTCTGTGGTATCACTATGAAGTAATATAGTACAAATGTAAATGAAATTTTGTAGATCTGGTTCTGGTAGCAAGCAATTCTGGAATCTGTAGGAACTTGCCAAAATCATTGCCTGACAAATATTCATGTTGTTTATGCTTTTGATCTGATCAAAATCAGATACCCAACCCTAAGTGCACTGTGTTCAACTACTAGAACAAATTAGTGTGAAGATAAATTGCAAGGTCTGTAATTCAGGTGTACAATAACAGGGAGAGACTAAATAAAACTAATATTTAGCTGTAAACAGAAATGGATTGCCCGTGAAAGTTTAAAGAGTCTGCACCCTTGAACATGTTTACAAACATAAAACAAAAACAGGTGGGAAATGAAAGGGATACAATGAAGTAGAAGATATAGAAATGCTGGAAATGTATGTATTGTCTGACTGATAGCTCTACATCTTTTCCAGATGACCCTGTGTATATGGACAATCAGGCCCATAGAGAAGAATATGTTCTGAATGAACATGGGTTACTATATGAAGGAGTTCACAAGCATATTACGTGTCGACCATGGCACTTTGGACAGGTACTTTTTGAAAACATGTTCAGAAACAGATATCATCCATATACAGATAAAGGAAGTCTTTTCCATATCTTTTCAGAAATGCATGTTATGTTATAGAGTGCAAAAGTCGCTTGGACCAGTCCAGACAATGCATGCACAAAACAAAATATTTGAGATTCTCAGTGTAGCCCAAACAACTGGCAGGAAGTTTTCTGTAGTAAAATTAAGGAATCTGCAGAATGTTCTTGAAAAAGGTGAAACAGGATATTGTACTTTTGAAAGAATATTATTCTATTGGTCAGACATAAGCAAAAATTTCATGTTTTTTCCTTTGATTTTGCCATGACAAAGCCATGCAGACCACTAGGAGCTGTGCTTGATTTTAAAAAAAAAAAAAAAAAAGGCAAAAAAGGCAGGGGAGGAGAGAGAGTACCTCATATACATTAATAGGACTGGACTGTTGATAAGAAAGGAACTTTATCAATGTCAGAATACCATGATACCTGTGTTAACTTCTCTTTCCTCAGTTTGAAGAAGGGATTTTGGATATCTGCTTGAAAATCCTAGACATGGGTGCGAGTTACCATCAAGGCTCTGATCGCGACCACTGTTGGCGCAATGATCCTGTGCATGTCAGCATGGTGGTAAACCACATGGTAAGACCTCTAATGGTGTGTGACCTCTGAAGAGATGGGGTCACACTTCATTGTGTTATAGAAGGACAAATTACACTGCAATCTAACACAGTACGAGTAGCAGGGAAAATCCTGTCTGTGCTCAAATATAGAGGATAAATTAACTTGTAATTCTGATTTTGTGATATACTTAGGATGTGAAGACATGGTTAGCTGTTTGAAAAAGTTGTTTTTCTTTTTTCTTTCTAGATATGCAGCCATACCACTAACAGTATCATGAAGCTTCCAGAAAACAATGATTACCTGAAAGGAACAAAACCATTTTCCTGGAATGGAAGTGTCCCTATTCTTCAGCAGTGGTACAAAGGCAGATGCAGACCAGTCAGATATGGGTACTGTGGGCCTCTTGCTTCCGTAATGTGCACAGGTATGATATTTCAGTCTGCCCTTACCTAGTTATCCAAAGGAAGAGAGAAAGCCAGGATCAAAAACTTTCAACCCTTATAACTACTAAGAAGCATATTACTTATAAATACTTTATTAGAAAATAAATGGAATATTTTTCTCTTGTTATAATATAACTTATAACAGTGTTTTTTATCATCCTATTGCTTTCCTACAGAGCATGAAAAGCAAGAAGAAAAGCAGTACTGTATTTTCTGTAACCTTTATACCATGCAGCTGTCTATATTGCAGCTTTTATTAAAACACAAAGCAAGTGCAGCATTGTGAAGCCAAAATTTATCTTTTGGCTGAGGTTTCAAGGAAGACAAAAACCACTAAGTTATGAACAGGAAGAAGACCTCTAGCAATGTCTCCTCCAAATCATAAAGGCAGCAGGCTATATTCTTTTACTGAAAAAGATAACAGTGAGCTGAACTCTACAGACAAAAAAAATGAGTTCCAACTTTATGAAATTTATTAACTGAACCTGATTCTGCATTGAAGGAAATGAAATTGATATTCTGTAGATGAATTTATGTGTACTACACCCTGTATTTTTTTAAAGAAAAAAAAAAGGTGTTTTATTAATACAGGATCAATATTGTTATTATTTCTGAATTTAAAACAGATATGGTTTGGATTTTGTTGGTTTGGTTTTTAAGCTGAAAGGGTCAAGAAACCATCCGTTTTTGCTAGGGTCTTTTCAGACTACTTTTCAACCACTAAAAAGAAGTTTTGAAGAAGGAATCACTGCATCCCAAATATTGACTCCTGTCCACTGTGTTTATATAGTTGAAACATAGAATGTAGGAGAAATAATTATAAATTAAGTGAAGGATTTGCTTGATTATTTAAGATTTGCAATAACTCATGAATATTTTTTTCCTTTCAGTGATGAGGTGTTTGGGAATTCCAAGCCGTGTTGTCACAAACTTCTGTTTTCCGTGTTCAGTTGAGAATCCCCTTGGTATCAATGAGATTTTTGACTGTACTGGAAAAAACCTGTGTGGTAAAGACAAACTATGGTAAGTAAGGAGTAAACAAGCTCTTTTGTTTTCTTCAAAAATCAAGTGATAGAAAAACTACTGTAAATCTAGCAAGTCAGTGTATCTCTCTCGTTGGTGTGACAAGGCTGTTCAGTTTTCTAATATAGTATTTCAATAACATTAATTTGCTGAAGAGGCAGTCTGCTCAATCCAGATTTTCAAACAAGGAAAAAACCTCACACTTGTGAGAATTGATGCCACTTGTTTATCCTTCTCAGTTGAAAGAATAAGGCCATCAATCTTAGCAGCTGTAAAAATATTTAGTAGATCATGAAATGCAAGCAAAAATTTATAACAAATTTTGACTATTATCTTCAGTCATAATATTTGGTTGATAATCATGTTGTATTCTTGAGGTTCCTTATCATGGATTGCTTTATTCTTGTAAACCATTCAATTCATGTTCATGTAACTATGACATTATCAGTAATCATAGCAGAATTTTATGTTTTCATCCTTGGCCTGTACATTTTTAGTTTCACTGCACCAAATATTTTTTGTATCCAAGTCTCATCTGTGAGAGATTTTAATGAATTTTCTGCCCTTTCACATGCCAGAAAGGTGAGGTCAAACAGAACTACTATGGGAATGAGGATCTTAATTTAGCACCAAAGACTTAAGGGTTTATTCTTTGTTAAACCATTAAAAAGAAGACTGAGACAATATGTGATTTTCTTCTAAAGAACAGGAGAAAAATATTAGGAAAAAGAAATACACAAAATAACTGTGTTGGAACATTGTAAACTAAAAAAAAAAAAAAAGTCTGTAAGAAGAATGTTTTGCAATCAGATCTGCAGGTGGCTGGAACAAATTTCTACTCTGAATGATATAAAGGAAAGCAAACAACTGTCCAGAAAATCATTAACAGTGTTAAAGCATCGAGAATCTTCAACTGATTAAAAGGTTATCTCTGACATGGGTTTCCTCCATGGCAAGGCATTGAACTTGATGATCCAAGAGATGTCTTTAATCCTATATTCCTGCATCTTACAGGCGATATCACTGTTGGAATGAATCTTGGATGGCTCGCAGAGATTTAAATCAATGCTGTGGTGATTGGCAGTGTCTGGATCCAACACCTTTAGAAACGGGCAGAGGTAAGTGTTCACTGTAACTGTAATTATTCTACTCAGCTTATGTTGTTGAATTTCTCTGCCACTCAGGTTACAACATTTTACAAATTTTTTGTTATCTAGGTTCAGCTTGCAGTGGTCCTACATGGGTTCGAAGCATCAGAGAAGGGGAGCTGGACTTGGACTATGATGGTCATCATATGTTTTCTCGAGTAAATTCAAACTATGTTGGCTGGCTTTCCCAAAACAATGGCAAAAGAACAAAATTTTTCTGTGATGCTTGGCCATGTGGACAACGTCTAATCACCAAGAGTGTTGGCAGTGAGCTGTTCGAAGATATCACTGGGGCTTACAAGTATGAGCTAGGTATGATGAAAAGTCATTAAATGGGTTAGAGGAAATCTTAAATGCTAATCATATAAAATTATCAATGTAATCTGTTTCATGTTAAAATGAGTAGAACAATCTAAAGTTGTCTTCTTTTTTTTTTTTTTTTGAGAAAGAGGAAGATGCCCTTCTTTTCAAAGATCTTGATTCTTAAACTTATAAACTTATTTAGATGATTCAAACAAAACACACAGTAATTACATCCAGATGGACAGGAGAAGAGAGGGTATATATCAATTAGAAGAGACCTACAACTATCCAGTCCAACTACCTGACTATTTCAGGGCTGATCAAAAGTTAGAGTATATTGTCAAGGGCATTGTCCAAATGCCTCTTAAACACTGACAGCCTTGGGGCATCGATCACCTCTCTAGGAAGCCTGTTTCAGTGTTTCACCACCCTCTTGGTAAATAAATGCTTCCTAATATCAAATCCAAACCTCCCTTCGCACAGCTTTGAGCCACTCTCACATGTCCTATCACTGGATATCAGAGAGAAGGGATCAGCATGTCTCTCCTCCCCATGTTCCCTCCTGAGGAAGCTGTAGAGAGCAATGAGGTTGCTCCTCAACCTCCTTTTCTCCAAACTAGTGAAACCAAAGATGTTAGCTCCTCCTCATAGGACATGACTTCCAGCACTTTTAATACCACTGTTCATAGGTACATGCTTTGGTCTCATCTATACAGCAGTTTAAAATATTAGCAGTCTTTAGATAATCTAAGAAATCCTAAATGCTTTTAAACCCGGGATTATCTTATTACTTCTTGCACCAGGTCTGTCAGAAAATACGCTTACTTACTAAATTCATGTGTTACCACGATATTCTACTGGTTTTACTTTGGGATACTAATTTTCATCTTCCAGTAGTGAAGAGGAGTTCAACCAGCAAAATTACCTAAAGGAATAGAGTGGATCACAGTTGATCAGTTGATTGTAAAATTGCTAGTTCTGTTGCGAGTTCCGGCGTGTTTGTTTGTTTGTTTGTTTGTTTGTTTTTTAGCAGGAACAACAGCAAAAAATAGTTTCTTTGTCTGAATGGAGTATTTTGTCTTTTGATAAACATGGGAACATTTAATATTCACCCAAAGCCTTATAAAGTGTTACATTTTGAGTTTTGCACTAACTATACATTTTGAAATTTACATGGCCATTTTTGAATTTAACTAATAAAAGAAATTTTTTAATGCTTTTTGGAAATATTTATTTACTTCTGTGCATGCAAACTGCTGTATTTCATTATCTAGTGGGTTTATTCCACACTACAATAGACTTCATGAAGGAGGAGGAAGAAATGTAATTATCTTTATTATTTAGGTATATGTGACTTCTCTTGCCTCCACCAGACTCATTATCATGTGTCTTCTTCAACAGGTTCTGTGAAAAACAAAGAAGCCTATTACCGGGCATACAGAAGAATTCATCCAGGGTACTGCAATGCTTCCAATTGTCATATTGACAGAGAGTTATCATCTCTGAAAAACCCATTTTTGAGTGATTCTGGTATTAACATGAGGTTCAAGATGGCTAACTGCCCAATGTATGGTGAAGATGTCCAACTGCACTGGCTGCTTGAAAATCTGCGTAGTGAAAACAAAAACCTGAGGTTTAATTTGAGTGCACAAATAGTAACCTACAGTGGTTGCCCAATGGATCAGTTTTGGAAAGACACTGTGACTGTCACGTTGGGTCCAAGGGAAGGTAAGAGGGTCATTTTTTCTAAGGCTCTTCTGTCCACTCTACTCATAAGATAATTTGCTTTTTAGGATTAGTGGAGACTTCCTAATAGTGGTGGGAAGTCAAATGAATACACTGTTTAGTATTGACAGCTGAATTCACTTTAGGGTGAACATTCAAAAATCAGCACAATGTTAATACCACATATATAGTGACAGGGGAATTCATAGTCTTTACTTAGTTTTTCATGGCTCAGAGATTCTGAGGATCATTTAAAAATTTGTTTCCATTAAAAATTCAATTCTGGATTCTATATTCAATATAAAGATAAAGTTAGAGCTGTTTATCAGACAAGCAATTTATATCCTTTGGCCAGCAGATATTAGCCAGGGTAAAACACTGATTTTGAGCGTTAAAGTAATTATTTCCAGAGATACTATGTACTGGGAAGTACAAAGGTGCATCAGAGCATAAACACTTATTTTGATGGTTAATATCTTTTCCTGGAAGAAAAATCATCTCTTTAATTAGAACACATCATTATAAAAAAACAATCGTATTTGAAATTTACATTCTGTTTTACCAAGTTTTAATTGTCTAAATTTGATTATAATTACTTTAAGAATTATGTTGGAATTAAAGTTTCTTCTTCTTCCTCTTCTTCTTCTTCTTCTTCTTCTTCTTCTTCTTATTATTATTATTATTAAACAACCAACCTCCCTGTAAATGCACTGGTGTAGTTATATTAACTGAAAAGTATAAAGCTGGTTGTTTAAAGTAGCAATGCATCACCCTAAGCCAGGAAAAATTGTATCTGTTTTCAAAGGTGCTGTGATAACTTTGTATTTAATTAAGCCATTGTAAGCACCAGTTAAACTTTATGATAAAGAAAAGTGGAAATATAAGCCAAAAATCAGAAAAAATAATTAAAATAAATTTATTTTACAGTGAAAAAAATTCCACTATGTATATCATATAGCCAATATGGACCTCATCTCTGTGATCACAACATTATGAAACTAGTTGCTGTCTCAGACCCAGAGTGTGGAGAAGTTCTGATGGTGAGCAGGGATATCGTGGTCAACAGGCCGCCTGTTATTGTGAAGGTAAAGAACTTTCATTATGGGATTTGTGATCTAGAGAACAGACTTAGAGACTGTTATTGGCCACTTCCTAGGTATAAAGCCAGTAAACTTGAAATTCTTGTCTTTTATTATATTTCTTATTTTAGCAAGATTAGTGTGATTTAAAATGTATAACAGATACTTAGATTGATGTATAGAGATCATAGAAGTAAATCAGAAAGAAACGGGTATGAACAATCCCTTTTTTCTTTCTTTTTTACTTACCTTTATTTACTTCATGGTTTATTTTCTAAGAGTTACAAAACATAACATTTGTTTGTTTATTTTCTGACTAGCTACTGAGCCAGCCCAGGCTGAAAGTACCATGTACTGCAGAGATCTCCTTCTGCAATCCTCTCCAGGAAGATATGAAGAACTGTGTAATGACATTAGAAGGCTGTGGTTTATTCAAAGAGCCGATGACCATTGAGTAAGATCATCAATTATTTAAATGGGGATAATATTGGGGATTGAATAAGGTGTTGCTAGATCAGAACAGGTATTCAGGAAGACAATAGTTCTGACATTTTTGGTGTTTAGGACCTGAACCCTTTGTTACTTTGAGACTCCATTAAAAGCCTCGGTCCTCTTGCAACTGATTCATGTATAGCTAGCAAGAAATGTTACTGCTTCATTTTTCTCAAGGTTTAATTTACGTGTGTTTCAAATTTCTGTCTGAAAGGGCATGCACTTTTTCTTCACAAGAAATCCTAGCTCGGTCCCACATCCCTTGTAATTCTATTGAGTTTATAATTGAATTCTTCTAAATATTCATGAACTGGCTCCACATACTCGAACAATTAGGAAAAGACATTGCGAAATAGCAATATGCATTCTGAGCTCACAAGATGTTAATCACAGGAAGCTGGAAATGTCCAGGATGCTATAACATCCTAGGAAAAGTAGCTGTTCATTAATATGCATTGCTTTTCTTCATGACAAGGAGAATTGACAGAAGTATGACTAGTTTTGAGGGAAAGCAATTAGGAATTGTTCTCACTGAATAATAATGAATATGATTCCACAGAGCTGCCTGATCCACCTTAGACTACTGGAAATGGAAGCAGTAAACACATCTTTGAGGCAGAAGGGTGCTACATTTTTTTGAGGTCCCTTCCAATCCCAAACATACTGTGATACTGTGATACTGTGATACATTTTTTAAGTTGTCACAAGGGTTTGTCTCTGAAAACGTGTTGTAGCAAATCAAACCTAATCGTGTGTGCTCACCTTGTAGTTCTTCAGATCTCTGAGCCACCTAGGGTCCTAATTATTTTTCTTCTCTCAATCCAGTTTGGGAATGCTGGCATCCAACCAACAAGCACGAACCATCGTGGAGTTCACACCTTACAGGCTTGGCAGCCACCGGCTCCTGGCCAACCTCGGATGCCACAAGTTTTCCTATTGCAAGGGATGCGCTAAGGCCGAAGTGTGTAGTCCTGTGGGCCAGAACAGCGCCCCAACTGCCAGCCAGAATGGGTCGCTCCCGGTGTGTGAGAATGGCTCTGTTCCCACCAACAGCTCTGGGCCTGCCCCTGTGGTGGACCCTGGGTTCAACTCCATGTGTGAATATATATGTATCCCAGTGTGCAACCCCAACTGCAGCGCAGGGGGCCAGCCTGTATATGACTTTGTGTACCTCCCTGCGGGCCATCCCTTATGCAACTCCATCTGCAACCAAGGCTTCAATCCAAGTGTCAATCCTGGTTTTGAAGTAGGAGGTGATCCTGGCTTCCGTGTCATATGCGAGACTGTGCCTCCAGCTACGTGTGCCCCGATGCCTTCATCTGCATATGGCTCCATGCCTGCCCCAACATCCAACCCTGTGTGTGCCCCTATGCCTCATGTGGTCTTCGAGACAGGTTCTGCTCCTGCACAGCAGGCTGGAGGTGGAGCGGGGCCGATGTCCTACTCTGTCTCCGTCCCTGCAAATAATGCGGTGAGTGCCCTGCTGTCCCACTTCATGGTTGGCTCCAGTCCTGCTGTGGCAACTCAGGCAGTCCCTACCCATATGGCTGCTCCATCAATCCACCCAGTGTGCACTCCAGTAGTCCACACTGCTGGCAGCCCCATGACGCCATCAGCTCCTGTTGTAGTGCCTGGTGCCTCCATCTCGCATGTTGTCCTTGGCTCTGCACCCTCTCCCACTGCCCAGGCTCCATGTGGTCCGACAGCAAACCTGCCCGCCCAACCCCTGAGTGCTCCGACACCTCACGGCATGTGCTCCCCAGCCCCTCGTCCCGTGGGACCCCCAGCAGCCCACTCGCTGTGCTCTCCATCCCCTCGCCCAGTGGGACCCCCAGCGTCTCACTCACTGTGTTCCCCCACCTCAGTCTCCCTGGGTGCTGCAGGGTCCCGTCCCAACAGCTCACCTGCCCCTTGCCCTGAGGACTCTTTGGCAGCCTGCCCCCCATGCCCCCCGGCCCCACGCCCTCTGGCAGCTGGCACAGCCCGCTCCCTCTGCACCCCTGTCTCTCGCTCTCTCTCCATGGTCGTGGGCACGTCGGGATCTCGCTCAGTGTGTGGGCCTCAGTGGGGCCCTTCCCATAATACCACAACTCGTTTAGGCTCCCAGTCCACATGGACAAGCACCTCCCACTCAGCATGGAGCTCCACGGGGCGCTTGAGCTACTCCCCCTTGTCCCGCACTGCCTATGGCACACTCACACGTCCTCCATACAGCTCCTTGTCCCGCTCCTCCTACACCTTGTCCCGCTCCGCCTACAACACGCTGCCTCGCTCCACCTCTCCCTCTCCCTATGCCACCCTGCCCCGCTCTGGATCACGCCCTACCAGCAGCAGCACACTAGCCCACACCGGGTCCCGCACGCCCTGGAGCCCCAGCAGGAGCACTCTCACCTACTTCAAACGCAAATACCTGTAGTGGAAAGTGACTTGGCAAAAAGCCAAAGCCAGTGAATTAAAACCCGTGCACAGAACCTTTGAAAGAGGTTAGAAATAGGGTGATGGAAAGCAGCGCGCATAATCCTGAGTGTTTATCCATGTATTTGAGATGTGCCAGAAAGCAGGCTGCTAGCTGACCACTGAGGGATGCATTTGATGTGATACTCATAGGTCTTGAGATACGGTACGGTGAAAGTGACAAATGAATGTGCTCCCCACGGAGCCATAGTGACACTAGTTGCACAGTGCAGGTAATCGGACTTACTTTCTCGGTCAAGCTGTTTTATAAATGATGCAGTTTCACTCTCTCTTCTCTTCATTTCCTGGAATGCGTATTTCTCAGGTCTCCCTGGGTTGCAGTACTTACACCAAATCTCTCTCCCTGCATGTAATGTGCTGTCTTTGGGATACTGCAAAGAGATGGCAGCAGATCTGCCTCACATCTCACCTAATAGACACTGGGGTCCTGAGTCCCCAGTACTGTTGTGGCTTGGGTCAGTTCTGCATGCACTCATATTTCCTTAGTTATGAGGCAATGAAAACTGTTGAGGTCATGGAGTAACTAAAGCATTATCAATCAACTGAAGATTTCTTTTTTTTTCTTTTCTTTTCTTTTCTTTTCTTTTCTTTTCTTTTCTTTTCTTTTCTTTTCTTTTCTTTTCTTTTCTTTTCTTTTCTTTTCTTTTCTTTTATTTTCTTTTCTTTCTTTTCTTTTCTTTTCTTTTCATTCTTTTTTTTTTTCTTTTCTTCTCTTTTCTTTTCTTTTCTTTTCTTTTCTTTTCTCTTTTCTTTTCTTTTCTTTTCTTCTTTTTTTCTTTTTTTTCTTTTCTCTTTTTTTCTCTCTCTTTTTCTTTTTTTTTTTTTTTGGTAATTAAAAAAAAAAAAAAAAAAAGAAAAAATTAGTATTCCTACTCTTGCTGTATTGCAGTTCCAGTATCAGGAATCCAAAGGTCAGGTTAGAAAGGCTGCAAAGTTGATGAACAATTAATACTACTTTATTGGCTTTCATAACTGAAAGTTGTTCGTGTAGCACATTCCAAAGATTTTCTCGTATTTTTTGCATGCATTTAGATTAATGGGAAAAACTTCAATTTCAAGTCTGTGCCTTTTTGATTCAGTATAGCTATGAAACTTCTGTCGTTAGACCTGATGACAGTATCCTTTCTTTCCAACATCAAGCCCTCCCAACTGAAAGGTTAAGAAGGTGAATGAAAATTTATTACACCTTCTTGAGATAATTGTTACCATTTTGATGCTAACCTTCTCTTAGTGCTCTAGGAATTGAAATCATACATTGTCATAATAGAACTGTCCCTGAATTTTGGATTTTCTCACAAGAATTTTGCATTTACTGACAACACCTCCTGTCCCTCTGTTATTTTCCTCTAGTGCTCTGTTATTTTTAGTAGCAAGTGTTAGTGGGGTTTTGTGGTAGGATAATTTTGCTGGTGTTGCAGAATTTTCAGTCATGTAGCAATCGTATTTCAATAGTATCACTGTAGTTCACACCCCTTTGCATTTTGATGAGACTGAGTAACCTCCTGGGGATTTTGAAAAGGTGTGGTGTCAGGTGGTAGCTATGAACATGCCATCACTATCAGCTAAGTAGCAATTCTGAGTATGGTAGAATAAATATTTGCCTGGATATTGTAGAAGAGTGGTCATAACTCAGTGACTTGTTTTTTATGCATTTTCAATAGTCTCTGTTAGGTAATTGCTAAGAATTTATTTGCCTGACTGACAATAAAAATAGAAATTTAAAGAACATTTGTATTTCTGGTGTTTTTTGTGTTTTGTTTTTTTGTTTGTTTTTTTTTTGTTTGTTTGATTTTTTTGTTGTTGTTGTTTTTTGGTTTTTTTTGTTTGTTTGTTTTTTGGTTTTTTTTTTGGTTTTTTGGGTTTTTTTTGTAATATCCCTTCAAAAGTGGAGAATAAATCTCTCCAGATGCACCAGAAAGTGAAATCTTCCTTCCACTACTCTTTGTTTTCTGATAGTCTGAAACCAAGACTTCAAAATCAGACCTGAAGTTAGGAGAAATCTAAAGATTTCCGACTATACCTGAAAGACTCAGTTTTGGTATTAGAGGAAAAATTCAGCCATGCTCCTTGTTCACAATAAAGCTTTCCATTTGCAAATGCTGTATGAGATTTTGTTTTTCTTTAATGGTTTGTAAAACTCATGATTCACAGAAATGCCGAAATGAACAAATCTTTAGGTGTAAGCAGGAGAGCTACCAAAGATACCAAAGCTATCTACTTAAGAAAAAAATAGTGATTTCTTTTTTTTGATTTTTTTTTTTTTTGAGAGAGAGAGAGAGACACTGTTAATAGTACATGGCACCTACTTCATTACCGAAACCATTTCAGATTTGTTTTCCCAGCAGTGGTTTGACTCCTCTTATTTTCCTCATTTCTGAGAGCCTGATTCTATATTTCAGAAACCGGAAAGATTTGGTTGCAACCTATTAATGTCACTGGAGTTGTTGAGGGTGTGTCCAGACTTTACTCCCCACTCTTCTTGTCATTTATGCTGAATATATCTTGCTTTTGAAAAGTGTTGCAAGTTAGTTATAATTGGAGCTGAAGAAATGAACAGAAATCCTTTGAAGTTCAAGATGATTCTACTACCAAAGAAATTATCTTGAGTGTGGTGTTGTCACATGCATCCTAGTAATAACAAAAGGTAGGTTGTAGTCTTCTAGCAAAGTCCATTTTACAGCCTCATATTCTTTTGGGGGACTGGAGGAAACCATAAACAACATCAAACAACAAACCCCAAACCAATAATGACAAAAAACTCCCACCAAACAACCAGATTTAAATTATATCCTGGAATGTTTCTGAGTGAAAGGCTCCAACCTATGTTTTATAATGTTTTTCCTAACACAAGAGACATGATTTAAAATTCTACAAAATTTCTGTTCCATTTTGTTTTGTTGTGAGTTGGTTTGTTTGTTTCTTAATTTTATTTTATTTTTCAAATACCAGTATGTTTAACTTTCTCAAATGTGCTTTCTTGAAGTAGAACCCACAAGAAACTATTTTTTTTTTGCTTAGTGTATTTGACATACTGCAGGTTAAGAGTATTCTGTGAAGATTTGCAATATGTAATGAAAGTCTATTATAGAAAATGGGAGGCCATGTCAAGAATGACAGTCATCAGATATTGAATACAGTGCTATTGTATTTATTTGTTCAGGATTATAGTTCTAATTTTAATCTCAATTCAGACATGTATTTTATTTAAGTGAGAGAAATATATTCATTTGTTTCTAGCTAGTGAAGGGATTAAAGGCAATTTGTCATGCATGTTCATAGTTATCGTTTCTATGATTTAATGTAATAAATGGGAGTATCAGAATTTATTTTTGTATAAAACTAAAATAAAATTGTGGGTTTTGTAAAGACAAGGAAGAATCTAGTATTTGATTATTTTCAGTTCTCATCCCTATGTCATGCTTGCCACAGAGCAGTGTTTAGATCGCTCAAAGAAAAGTGCAACTTAACAGACCCCAAGGGTGAGGTTCTCTCTATTACTGCATAGAGGAATTACAGCAAGGAGAATTGGGTGAGCATTGTTTTAGAGTGATTTATACAGGGACAGGAGATGTGAAAGAGTGGAGGGAGGCCCTCTCATTGACACATGAGTTTCAGAATGGATCCCTTTGCCTTCTAAACTCCTTCTCAGAGAGGAGTCTAGGTGTGGCTGGATCCAAACTTAGTCCCAGACCTGGTCAGTGCTTTATGTTGAAGAGACATAAAGGGCAAGTGAAAACAGCTAAGGGATTATATGTGTTTATGGTCAAAGATTTATATGTGAATACCCGATTCTTCACGTTGCTTGTCTAGGACTTCAAAGTTTCATCCTGCTGCATCTCAAATTGTTTTCTTCCCACTTAGGGGCCTGGTGTCAGGTTGCTCCGAAGTCTGGATCCTAGATCTCTAAAAGCATGCTCTCAGACATCCAAGTGCATAGATATAAATAATTTAATAGAATAGTACAACCAACAAGGTTGGCTCAAGGCCCTTATCTTCTTTAGTTGCAGACATTGTTGATGGTTTATAGCTGTTTTGTTCTGGCCTTGAAGGCATTATTTGGCTCATTGGATCTTGTTTTGCTCAATAAGGTACAAAACAGGCCTTATCTTGCAGGTGCTGTTGGTAGTTTGTAGCTGATTTGTTTGGCTCAAATAGATGCAAATTTGGTAAGTATGCATAGAACTTTACAACATACAGTTTAAGATTTCAGCAAATATAGCTTACTGTGTAATGCTAAATTGACAGGATATTAAAAATCACATGCCCTTATAGTTTTAAGTGATTCATTCTATTTAAAACATACTTATTTAAGCTAAATAATTAACATAAAACTTTTTTTGGCTCACCCAGTGATTTGTGGTTAATAAAAGATCATCGGCATACAGCCAGACTTGTTTAACAGGGAAAGCTCAAAGAAGGCTCATCCAGGCTGTCATATTTATAGAATAAAGTGGTAGGCTCATAGTCAAATTGCATACAATGGGAAACAGACTCCTTGAACCCACAATTTATTGGTGTTCAGTGTGCTATTCTGCTCCTTTGTGGGTTTCCTAAAAGGAGTTCTTGGCCTGTCTCTAGTTCAGGCCCTTACCTCCTTTGGAGCCTGTACCAATCTGCTGCTAGTTTGATTAAGGGGGGTCATGTGCATCTGTCATACCCTGAAAGTTCATGAGACCTTTACAAATTTTAATTTATCTTTAATTTTTTTTTTTTTTTTTTTTTTTTTTTTTTTTTTTTTAGATGAGAAGATTCAGCTGCAATGTTGCTTTAAATGCTTAAAGTTTGTGTTTCTTTGGACATTTGCTGGTGACATACCATAAAATGCCTGAGCGAAATGTGATTAATTTTTATATATTTTTATATATTTTTTATATATTTCAATTAGGGAAACACTATATTCATTTTACCTAGTGTTAAGACCAAACAAACATGTACTTTGAAGTGTATACAAATAAATAAAATAAATATGTTGACCAGGAAAATGTGAAAATACTTAAAATTTAAAAGACAACAAGGATTTATTTTTTTTGTTATGCAGCAATTTTGTGTCATCTGTTGTGTATTTCCATTATATCTCAGTTTTCAAAACTTGAGGTTTTCATGCTGTATTTGCAGAAGTGTATTTGTAAAGAAAGGTCTTTATTTGTAGAAGGACTCAAATATTTTACATGTATCCCAGCTACTTCTTCTTTTTGATGTCTTAGTTTGGAGGAATTTCTTCCATACTGTTATATATTCTTCCTGGATGATCTTGTTCAAGCTTTAAATTCTTCGTCTTTGAATGGCAAGGCATGTTATGCAATGTGCACATTTGATCATTTGTATTGGGTAATTTTCTGACTCTTTGACTAACAGCAGAATAAAAGTTTTGTGCAGGAGACCAATGTAGGACTGTAAACAGAAACTGTTTCCAGCCCAAGGATCAAATACAGCGTATGTGCACAGCTGAGCCTTCGTTACTATTCTGTCACTTGTTTATAGTAATGATTAAATCTGCCACCGCATTAATTTGGATTTTAAATCTCTTTGTTTCAGACATACTAACTGGCCACAGCTGTCCAACTTTTCAATTAACCATAATTTTTTTCCTCTTCTGTTCTGAGAAAAATTGCCATTGACAATGCTCAGTAGACTGCTTTAACTATTTGAGCAACCTGTACTTTTTTGTAAGTTCACTTCCAGCCATCGTACACCTGAACAACATGTGTTTTATCCATAAGGCATGTTTAGTGTAGACTATCTATCAGAGCTACAGGGTTTGAACTAAGAGCATTCATTGGCAGATATGAATCAGTTTCATAAAATAAAATAATATCTAGAAAGCCAGGAGTTATATGTAAAGAAAGGAAAATCCTTACAGTGTAAAGACATCTCACCACCATACACCATTTCCTTTTAGAAAATCTTTTATGTGGTTCGGTGTTCTCAGATACTTCTTTCTAAATATCAGACCTCACATTTTATTAAAGCTATGACAGTATGTCAAGTTAGTTTTAGATTAATTAGAAATAGAAAATGCTGATGTTTGAGAAAAATATTAGCGGAAATATTTGCTGCCTCAATATATTAAATATACCAGTAAACCTAATCCGTACTCTGCATCAGTTTCTGGGTCTAGAACTCAGATATTGGGATATTAACTGTGACCTAAAAATACTTTATAATTCTAGCTGAGATAAATGTAGCATCTTGATCTTCTAATTTTTGCTTATCTTTTGATTTCAATTTGACCTTTTTTTTCTGGCCTTCATCCCTTTTCCAAGCAGGGGGAACAAATAGAATAGCTAGAGACTGCCCAAATGCAAATAACATCAAAATTCCTACAACAGCCTTCAATAGACATTTCAGAGTGTCTAACAGGGAATTCTGTCTTTGGACAGAGAGAACACTGAAGTTTCTGTTATGATCTTGTTTCTTTCCTTTAGGTGATCTCAGTCAATTATATAATAGCATGAGTCATTAGGGGTCCCAACTGCACATTAGCTGGATACTAATATGCATGCTTTTCTGCATCACTGACTGAGGCCATTTGCCAAGGTCAATACCAATGCAGAATGAATGATAAACAGGATTCATTGAGATCTGGTCTATAACAAACTCACAGCAAAATTTTGTATGCTTCTATAAGACTAGGTATGAAGTTTATCCAAAGACTACAGATCAAATAGAAATAAGATGTAGAATGGTTATCTGATACAATAGGCAATAAATGTCTAAAAATAAAATTATTATTTTTTTGTGGTATATACTGCTTAATCATGGCAACTTCCAAACCCTACTGGAGCCATACTGTTTCTTTTTAAAATATTGAGGTGACTAGATTTGTACCCCAATATGCACAGATTTTCTTTTTTATCCTGGTGTGTTCCTTGCTACTTTTAAGCCAAATCAAGGTCCAGAAGGTAGGTGCTTCCAGCCTGATTCCCTTAGTGGTCTAATCCTTGAGGCTCTCAGAATATACATAGCATAAGCTTATCCATAGAATTTAGAAATGGCCTTCATCACTCATATTTTATTTAATGTTTAATGTTAATCTGTAGTTGAATGCAAAATGCAAGCACAGTTCTAAGGTATACATAAAATCTAGTAGTTATACACAAAGCTAAGTGCCTTATCAACATACCAAATGACTTTCCTGCTGTTTTTCCACATGAAATATTTTATTTTCCCAGTTTTAGAAGAAGCATGCTGGCTTTCTCTTCCCCATTATAGAATAGATAATCAGACTAAGTGTAAATTTTTCTACCTGTCTTGGGAGGGCATTTCTGGGGACAGAAGACACATTGAATTCCAGTAAGGCAAGAATCAAACAGAAAACTGCTTCTTGATGTAGATGTTCCAGGCACATGATTGTGGTTGCGATTTAAAGGAAAGGTTTAGCCTTGTTCTGCTGATTTCCAGGGAGATGGATGTGGCTGTTGCTCTGAGTGAGGGGCATAGTCCTCACAGCATAAAGTTTCTCCACACACTTGTTTGTTAAATGTTTTCTTGTTGACTGTCTCTAGAGAGATGAAAACAAACTGTTCTGGCTACCTGCCAGCATTTGCTGGCTCTTGGTCTGGGTAGTAACATTCTTGCCATGCATATAACACCATATTTTTGTGTTATTTTACAGGTAAATGAGTGATTGAGGGGGAAAACTCCTGAACATATAGTTCCTACACTGATTATGTAGAAAAGGCTTTACCTGCTCAGTAGAAATTTTCCGTTAATTCTCTCCATACTTACTGGATTTGAAATTTCTTTCCTTAATTGAGGAAAATGCATTCTCCAGAAGGGAGAAAGCAAGTTTGTATGATTTTTTTGTGGTGTGAAAAAGAAAGAGGTCAGTTTTTTGTTGATCCAAGCCCTGTAGTATAACACAGCTATTGACTGTCTACCGCTTTGGTGTCTGAAAGGGATTTTATGTCAATGAAGTATGAAAGGAGAGAGGACTTTCAAGCAAATGCAAGTGTTCATGCAAATACAAATAATAAATATAAATAAACATAAATGGTCCTATGTCATAAATACATTCATCTCTGTTGTTTCCATTCAAAGCTCAGCCTGTATGCTACTTTTTAGCAAGAGGCTGTCTGTGAGAAGATATTATTCATAAAGACATAAATTCCTTGAGTTGCTTAAATGTAATATTTAATTTCTCTCTCTTGGCTGATAAAGGTCTACAAACCTGAAAAGGAAAATTATCATGAAAAACTTCTGCTTAGTACTGTCTTTCAGGATGAATTAATTTTATAGTAAAATATGTATATACATTTATTTATTTATTTATTTATTTATTTATTTATATTTCCACCTGCATGAGATGCAAAATTCAGTAGAAAAATGTTAAGTGTGTGTGTGTACAAAATTTCCTCACAGCAGCAGTCTGCATCTGTTTTCAAGGTCAAGTGGTGAAAGTATTAAATAGTTTATATCCATGTTGTTTCAGTTATACAGAACAGCTAAGTAGCTTTAACTTATTTCTCTTAGTTTTTGTCTGGTGGGTATTTTTTTTTTTTTTTTTTTTTTTTTTTTGTTTTTCATAGAACAATTAGCAGTCCTAAGAGTTCTAGTAAATACTAATAGTATTAATAAAAGTAAGGTAAAATGACTGAATGTGTAGATGCTGATTTTCTGTTAATTTCAAAGCTTGTGATTTATTGACCAAATTTTTGTTTAAAAGTTTAGTTCTGCTCAGTTTGGTCTTGAGTTTGAAAATAAACTACAGCATGGCTAAGGCACTGAGGATCTTCTTTTCACAAGCATATACACACGCATATATTGGCATATTTGAGCTAAAATCTCTTACATGTACATATTTAAATCTTAAATCTTAGAAGATCTGTTATAATGTAAGGAATTATTTGACATCTTTACAGTGGAGTATCGCCTCAACAGCTAATCTCTTTGAGATTGTAGGGAGTATTTTATATTTTAAAATTATGTGGCGTTGGGTTTGTTTTTGTTGTTGTTTTTTGGTGTGTTTTTTTTTTTTGGCTTGTGGTTTTTGTTTGTTTGCTTTTTATGAATCAGCAAACATTTGAAAATAAGAATGAAAAAATCAAATATTTTTATTATAATATAAAACCAGAAATGAGAGTGTACTTCTTTTCTAATTTTTTTATTGGTTCATTTTAAAGCAATTCAGAGCTAAGAACATGGAAATTTCCAACATTACAGATTTGATATAGTCCAAATTGTTTGTCATCTTAGGACTCAGGTAGGAATAAGACAAAATTTGACAGCCTATACTTAACACAGGTAGACTTTTTTGCATTAATAAAAACATTTAAGAGATGAACTTAATTTGCATTGTAAATTTTAAGATGTTTTTACTAAGCTTTCATATGAGCACAATAGTTTTGTCAGTAACTATTAAAGTGTAAATTGTAGATGATGAACCCCTAATAGTATTATTATTCTGAAAAAAAGAAAAAAAGGAACTCTGCCTTATGAGAGCTCTGCACACTGCTTCATTGTTTGGCACAAAGTTATGTTTGATTAGGAGATAATGACATTAGGTAAATAGCTATTTGGATTTGAGTTGCTATTACAAATCAAGATATATGCCTTATAAATGTGTTAAATGCACTTACATAAGATATTGTTTAAGTAACACAGTAAGCATTATTTTAGTCTGTTTCACTGGGACTGAGAAGTGTATGTAACATACAGCAACTCCTTAGTTATTTGGCTGACATCTACATGATGTACTGCTACTGTTCACCACATAGCTTATTATATCCCTAGTAAATAAGATGCGAATGCTATATCTGAAAAATAATGGAGATCGTGAAATAAGAACATTTTAATTCTAAAATATATGCCTCGGATATTAAGAATAAAATTAGTAAGTGGTTTGTGATATTGGATTGGAAGAAAATAATAGTTTGATTTTGTTCAAACACAATATAGTGTGTTACACAAATGATCTGTATTGAGAATTTTTATTGCATAAAGGCTGATTGAAATAACTACTAAAGAGAAAAAGGGTAACTTAAACACTTGTGTATTTTTACTGTGCACTAAGTAGAAAACATCCATTGTGTTGATGCAGAAGTCCAAAGAACTTGGGAGGCAGAACTAAGATGCGCGTTTTGGAGGGATAGCACTACAATATTAAAGTATTCAGAGTTTGAATGTGAAAGACCTGAAAATTAGCCTGATCAAAACATTGAAATAAGCTATTAGGGAGGAAATAATTGAAATCCTGTTGTGGAGATGCTTAGTTTCCAAGATCAGAACATAATGATGCTCAAACAGCCTCTTATAATGAAGAAATTTTGACATCTACTTTTCAGTGACTGGTAGATTGAACATACTCTTGCAAAAGTAAAGATTTGGATTGAAAATAGTTGATTTACCTTTAAGTTAAATCTGCTTGAACTTGAATGCAGAACCTGTAGTCCAATTTTTGACCTCAGCGAACCTCTGTTGATATTAAACTCCAAGGTTTTAAGTTTGCTGGATTAAGGAATCTGCATTAAAAGTGAGTCATACTTTTTATTTTCCATTTATTTCCAAGACTATTGAATCAACTGTCGAACTCTTCCTTTGACAGATGTTTACTGGGAATATTTCTCCTTTCTAAGATTTTAAGGAATTTAGTTTGTGTAGTATTTAAGTGAAAATGTTAGTTGTGTGCCCTTTGTAATTGCTTTGGTCTCTCACTCTGGAAATGTTGTCTTGTAGTTTGACTAAAACCCTTAGAAGCAATGGCATAGTATTTTAAAGCCTTCCTTGTGTGCTGATCTTCCCTCACCCAGCCCCACACACACTTGTAGGGACTCGGGCTGGGGTGCAGCCTAATACAGCTGCATAGCCATGGAGCAGAGAACTCACCCTTATTCTCTCCTGACCTAAGTGGCAGGTCCCTGAGCCTCTCACCTCTCCTTTCCTGGTGCTGGCCACCACACATGGGGCTGATGACCCAGCCTGGCTTCAGCCCACCCCAGTCCCCACACCCCTGCCAAACTATCCTGAGGATATAACCTCTACTCTGGCCCTGCTCGGTCCTCCTTGCTCAAGAGCTCTGAGACCAGTCCCCATGCTGGTGAGGTCCTTGCGCTGCTGGCAATCCTGTCACATTTAGTTTTTGCCTAGCCTCCCTTGCAACTCCCTGACAAGCAGGCTGATCTCCATATAGAATTTTAATTTGTCCCATTTTCTCCTAGAACTGAATTTGCCAGATATTCCTTGGACAATCTGCTTTTCTTTCAGACCTGGCATCATGTGGAACAACCTGCTGACATGTAAAATGACATTAGATGTCCTTCTTCCTCAACTCATTCACAGCCTGATGTGGTTTCTACAGATGTGAGTGTCCAAAGACCCATTGGATTCGGTGGAGCAGGAAGAATCCTGTGGAATTGTAGATGATGAGCTCGATGTGTATGAAGGGGGTGTGGAATTTAATAATAATGTTTGAGCATCTGAAAATTCTATCCTAAGTGTAATATTCATTATGTATATTTCAGCAAGGCATTCACAATACATCATTTTTTTTTCATTACCATCTTCTTCATTAGCAATATATCATGTGCATAACAAGTATTTGTTACAGTCTCTCTCTGTGCTGAAGTTGTCTTTCAGAATGAAAATGCACGTTATTTATTGACATAGGAATATACTAATTACTGACAAAATCCTTGAAAAATTAGGATAACATAGAGCTTTGACAATGAGATGTTAGCATCCCTAGGTCCCATAATTTTCAATGCTGGTGTGTGGTTGTGAATAATAAATATCAGTCACGGCTTTACTCGTAATAAATATTGAGAAAACAAATGTGCCTCAAACTAAAAATATAAGTAGTAGAACATTTGAAAGAATAAATTTGAGATAAAATAATAAGCTGATTTTTTAGTTGAACAGATCTATAGTTGTATAACAATTTTTTTTCTGTTGAAAAATGATTCCCTGCTTGAAAGGCAGAAGTTCTTAAAGAAATGTTTTTTGCTCTCCCTCCAGAACTTTATTCTATTCCAATGATTATGCTGTTAAATTATGAATCTGTTACTACTTTTTAAAATATTGAGATAATAATTCTTGTTATTATTTATTACTAATTATAGCAATTAGTATGGATTGGCAGTTTAGACTCCCTGATGTACAGTATACATAGTTTACAGAAACCAGCAACAATAAGGAAAAAAGCTTTCTAAGTAGACAGAATGCCTCAGTGTTGACTTTCTAGTGATCTAATTCCCCAAATGGAACCAAACACTTGAAACAACAGTGTAAGATTACACACAATGAACAATAGAAATCACTTGGGTCAAAATTATCCCATCAAACTCAGCGTACCAAATGACTCTGGAACTATCTGGTAGGAAATACTGAGTAGAAGAATTATGGGGGGCTATAGGTGACTCAGCTTGAGATACATTATGATATTTCAGTGTTAAGTGTTAGGTGGAGGAGATATCTGGTCCTCAGCACTATCTCTGTATTTTACCCAGTCCTCGCTAAAGTATACAAAAAAAAGCAAAATCAGAAGATGATTTTGGAGTGGGGACAGGAAAACAGGGATTCTCTGTTCCCGGGCTAATGCCCTTAACATTTGGCTACTGAGACATACTCATTGTCACTTTATAGCTCAGAAATTTCATAGCTCTCACATTTCTTTCAGTTAAGTGGTAGTTGGTTAAGGATCTTTCCCCAATAGTCTGTAAAATAAAAGAGCTGACATCATCTCTTCTCCTTTATAGGTAAAAAGTAGCTGCACTTTGTAGGAAGATCAACCCTATCAGTGACAACTGTACTAAAGAATATTTAGCTTGTGGATCTTGGCCTGGTTTTGGTACAAGCCAGCTGCTTATGCTGCTCAGTGAGCAGCAGTGGGATGTGCCCAGAAATGTGACTTCAAGTACTACAATGCCTTCAAGATAAAGTTCATGCAACTCTGCATGTAGGTGCCTACATTTGTCAATGTCTCACTTTAAGAGCCTAAATCCACTGTGAAATTCACCTTCATTTCAGTAAAAAATAACCAATACTAAGGATAATGCCTATGACATAAGAGACCCAACTGTACTTCCTTACTTATGTAGGAGACTGAAACTGGATTGCAAAATCACACAGCTAATTTGCTTTTTCTTATATGAAATCTTTGCAGATTTCCAACTGCTTTACTGTTTGTTTGTGTTGTGTTTTGTTTTGTTTTTGTTTTGTTTTGGTTTTAATAACAGATATATATATGCTAGCATTGCGTTTTACCACTTTTATATGGCAAGAAATCTATATAATACATTTTTTTTTTTTACTTCCGGTTTTATTGGTTTACTTTAAGCCCGGTTATTTTCTCTTTGTGAGTAGCATTTTATTCATTTTAGGAGTGCACAGAACTGACTGAATGATAATGAAATTGGTTTATGTTAATTTAAGTCTGCATAAGGTGGCACTATTACCTGAAATTCTTGGCAGTTTTTTCTTGCCTCAAATGTTTTCCCTTGTGCTGTCAAAAAAACTAAAAAAAAAAAAAAAAAGAAAGATAAAAGGTCAGACACCTAAAAAGGGTTGCTTGAAAAACACCCAGTTGGGAGAGGAAGGTTTAAATGTCTTTGGTGGTGGTGGTGGTTTTTTCCCCAGCTTAATATCTCAGATGACTTCCCTGAGGTAGCTCATTGCATGACTGTATGACTGCCTGTGCCTGCAGTTATGGATGGAGAAATAAGCACCCAGGAATAAGGGGGTGGTGGGACAACTGTTTGATGGTTGAGCTCACTTATGTCATATTAAACTGATTATGAAACTGTAATGTATAGCTGCTCCATTTAAACATGGAGTCTGTTTCTATAATTTATAGAATTCTATAAATTCTATAATTTACACAACAACAATAAGAATAGCCAGGAATAGCAGAGGAATGAAGTTAGGTAAACAGAATTGCCACCAAAACGATCCTGGTATTATTTCTTTCTGGATGGACTTTGGTCAGTAAACACATATACCTGAAAAGATGCATGAAATGAAGCTCAGCAGACAAATAACTGTACTCTTCTTAGAATATTTGTGACTTTAATAGAACTTCTCATTCAGACTTCAAGTTTCAATTAATTTCCAAGCAGGATAAATATGGATGTCTATCAACGTCTATTTGAATATTCCCCTTAGTTTGAGTCATGTTCTTGGCTTTTACCTGAACAGCACAGGAGATTTCTTTACAAAAAAATAAGAAAGACAAAGCCCTACTCTTCCTCAAGGAGGTACAAACAAGAGTTTTGGTTGCAAATATGAGCATGTAATTATAAACATATATGCCTTTTTTACTGTGTAGAATATATAAAAACATCAAAGAATGTTCCTTAGAAATGTTTAGTTTTTCTGTGTTCAGGCAAGTAGCCAGAAGAATCTGAATACTTTCTCTAATAAAATGTGTAGGGCAAGTGAGAGCAGGAAGTATTTGCAAATGATTATTTGAATAAGTGTGTCTGAATCACTTGGATAACATTTGCAACAATTTTTGTTAAACAAATACAGAAAAACACAACAGTACAAGCATTTTTAATCCTCAGAATATTTAAGAAAAGATTTGTTTGTGGAAACCTGTGCCATTAAGAACTTAGCCCAGATGTTTGTGTGTCCATCTTCAAACCTTTCAAGGGTCCTTCCTTTGCTTGTAAAAATTGCAGTTATCCAGGATAGGAAAAATGTTATTTAGTTAAGACAAATGAGGAGTAAGTTTAACAGTAAGTTAAAAATGACTTAAAATGAACTATTCCACTGGAACCTGTTCACGTAATTTTGAATTAAAAAAACAGAAAAAAAAAAAGTGGTATACAACAACTGATGCTTTGTGTTCTTCCTGTTCCAGGTATACCTGTACCGGGGTTTCAGGAAATAGTAGCTGCCTTCTTAGAAGTACCTTAACCTCCCTTGGTGCTGAAGAAGCTTCTCTAGGTACAGTCCATATGGATCATTGTTTATACCTACTAACTTTCCCTTTGGCTCTAAAAAGAATGTCTGCATAGCATTGCAAGTAAATAGATGTGAATTTGTAAATCAGAGGAGTTGATGCTGAGGATTCAATATCTTGAGCATATGTGCTTCAAGAGAGCACAGAACTGGGTGGAGCTGATCTTCCAGGTCAGCTCACCCAAAAGAAATGTTGTTTGTGTGTGTTCTAAGATGACTTTGAAATATAAACCAAAGCTCATAATTGGCATTTAAGAGATTAGCTTTAAAATCACATCTCTGTCCCATAATTCTAGTGTAAGTGCACCCAAAATGTTATAAACATGTGTGTATATATTACATAGAGATTTTACACTACTGAGCACAGCATTCCCTAAGGCCTCTGCCTGTAGTCAGCTAGGCAGTTCTTTGTCCGTATCTGGTTTCACTGTCACCTTCATGTGATGTTAAAATATTAGGTGAATGAAATATGTCTTTCCATGAATGATTTCTAGGTTCTTGCTCTGACTGTGATAGCAGAAGAAATTGTTTCTGGCTGCTTGAATAAGCATGATTTTTCCTCATCAATTTTTCACATAACAGACTATGTCATGCTGCATCGTGTCAGCATACCATGGAGAAAAGCTACAAACATATTCGTTCACCAGCTGGAAACACTGCGTATGCTGTGCATTGAACTCATGCTCCAGTAAGAGATTATTTCAGTCAAGGTAAGAACCTAGCACCCAGAATAACTGCTTTGTAAGAGAAAGCACCTGAAAGAACCGAATTATTTAATATATACACCAGTTTGCTACAAAAATGAATAAATAAACAAAACCAAGCGAAACAAGAACAACAATAAAAACAAACAAACCCCCAAGAAACATAAAGCTTACATTTTTGAACCTTTTGAACATGCACAATTAGGTCAAGAGACTATCTAAGCCACTGAGAACTCCCTGACAACCCATAAAGAACCATGCAAAAATTCCCTCCCTGCACAGCTGAGGTTAACATTACTTTCCCAGGCAATTTACAAGCATCAGGAAGTACAGGGTGTAGCATCACCCTAAATATTTCCATTTTATGAACATGACATATATTAAGTCTATTTTGGAATGTAAATACCACTGAGAAGAGACTGGTAGATGAGCTGAGTCATCAAACAGATCAACAACAGCTGCAGAGAAACTGAACCTGCTGCATGTCCTGTTTTGAATTGGATGTACTGCCCAAAGAAGGTGAAGGTGTAAGTGTGACAGAAAGAAAAAAGGTGGTAAACAAGCTATTATCTAATTTTATTCCCTCTCCATGTATATGGGCAAAATCTATGTCCTAAACTTTCAACATTACCTCCATATTTTGTCATCTTCATCCCTGATTTTCTACATATTTCAGCCTAAGAACAGTATAGATTTTAAAGCACGTTTACACACATTTTGCACAGATGAGAAACTTTATGAAAATACATTTTACAGTTGATGGAGTAAAGTGGATTTGAAACACCTAAGACATTATGTCATTTACTGTAGTCTTTATCTTCCAGTAAAAACATTATTTGTCCATGAAATTAGTTACAGAGTAAAAAGATGTAGAGACAACAAATGGTTATTAATCCCAATGCACCCAGCAATACTGAACAGGGCTTGGTATAATGGTTATTAAGCTACAAAGGAAGGCATCTTTAGCCTAGTTGCAGCCGACGTGCTTCGCAGAGCATGGAGAGAGGGTGATAGGAGAGCAATGAAACATAAAGCACTAGGGAAGAAAGCAGACAGGATGACATGACAGCAGGTAATGACTGGGAAGGAAAAGGAAAACAATGAAACAAACAATATGTTCAAAGCATAAAATGAAAACAAGCTATGTTTCACATTCCCTGCTTGTGGACAATCGCTGTTTTGTTAGGATACCTGGTATTTATCAGAGAGAGACTGGGGAGCCCAGAGTGAGGGTCTGAGTCATCAGGAAGGCTGCTAACAAGGTCACCTGAGAGACTGTGGACCTAGTTTGGACCTCTGGAATTGGCTTCTCTCTTGCAGTGCTTGAGAAATGGGGTTTATGTACCATGCAGTGTATGAGCCACATGCAGTCTGTATGTGTCCATTTTGTGGTGCTATAAATTTACTTCATTTAAAGCATATATGCTAATAATGAAAGCAAGTCCACCTAGTAAGCCCACAGAACTTAATCTTTCAGTTTACCCAATAATGAAAAAGCCTAAATCTAATTTTAACATAAGGTTAGCAGAGTCTGTTAGCTGAGATCAAAAAGGCTTACTGAGTTCTGTAACTGACAGATGCCTCCAAATGTCAGCGTAGAAATATATAGCTTTTAACTGTGGAAACTTATAGCACTCCCTTCTATAATTTTGCTCCTTAAAATTTCCTTTTTTCTCTGAGGAAAGAACAGCTCAAACTTGCTTCTGCAGTCCTTTTCTAATGTACACTTTCTTGTGTCATGCTGACAAGCCTTGATGTGTGTACAGAAAGGAAAAGAGTGCTTGAGCTGGGAAAAGGGGTAGGTAAGGCATCAGGACAGATGTTTGCCAACCATCCATACCATCTTCCTATGTCTAACTGTTGAACAGGGTGGGAAGACAGGCTTTTCTTAACATCAGGCAGGAACTTTATGTTGCATATTGGCTTACATTAGACACCTAACTTGGGTCAGATGATATGATATCACCTTTTCCTTTATAATGACCATATGTTTCCTATCCTACGGGGTTAGTGGTAGATTTTTTTTTCATCTTTTGAGCCACAGCTACCATGCCATTCTTGGCCAAAAAATGCATAATTGACCAAATGTAGGACAAATGTACAAACAAATTGTTGCAGATAGGGAAAATAAAAAGGATTCTGAGAAATACTGGAAGTTCTGTGTTTGTATTCTGAAAACATTTAATTAAGACAAAAAAAAAAATCCCGCAGAAGGTATTCGGGGAATCTGCTCTGGTACCCCAATTCTGACAGCAGATTTGCAGTGTTGTTCAGGATAGTTCAGGTTTCGATTGCTGTAGCTCATGCCAGCTAGCAGCTTCTGCAAGGGATTCATTCACCAGATAGAGAGAGTCAGAATTTGGTGTTTGCATTCTTTGATACACTTGAAGTATCACCCATGCATCTGTTTTAATGAGGAGGTCAGATGGGTTATTCTGCATCTGTTAAGTTTCCTCCTCTTGCTGGAGGCACTCAGAGCAGCCTTAATCAGCTGATTTCTAGTCCCACGCAGCTTCAGACTAGTGAAATATTGCTGAATAAACATGAACATCTGTTTGGTTGTTTATTCAATGTTAGTTAAGTTTTTGAAAGAATGATAACACCAGTGTTCACTCTGTTGGGATTTCTGCACATTTGATGTGAGTGGGGTGTTTTGGTGGAACACTATAGCTGTGAATCAAAAGGAAATAATTGATTTAGCATATGTGACACATGGTGTTTTTATGATACTGTGTTCATGGAAGTCTTCATAGATCCTGCAAGTTAGAGTTTCTGACTCTGTTGACTATATAATGTAGTATGGTAGGTAAGAGGTTTTGTTTTGTACAGAATAATACTATTGCTTAAGCTACTGTTATGTTTGATACAGAATCCTGAATTTCGAATATTTAATCATTTGCCAGTTTGTCTTTTCTGTGTACTTCAGTATTCAGCTTAAGTTGGGTAGGGAAGTTAAGTCACAGCTAAGAGAATAACTGAAAGTCAAACACATTTTAAGCTGATCTGAAAATCTCATCTTCTGTTCACATAACATTTAATCTATTAATTAATATATGTATATATATACACATCCCACTGCTTATGACTTGTAGGATACTGTTATTTAGGCTACTTGAGCTTTTTCCTGAGAGATGGGCAATAACATTCAGTTATAACACATGGTTGAGTCTGTAGTGTCCCTCTTGATGTCAGTGTGTCCCCATGAGATAAAGGAGTGAGAAAAGAGATTGAAGTTTTACCTCAGTAAATCTTGGGTGTTGCTCTTGGAGATTGGAATTGCCGCGTGGTGTACCCTACAAATGGGGAACTACAAAGATGGTGTCTGACTCTTGCAGTTGATGAGACTTGGACATCCAGGACTGCAGAAGGTAAACTTGTTTTTCTTTTATTTTAATAACAGCTTTTGAACACCAGATTGCTGAAAAACTACAGAAATACCCTTGAGGAATACATGCAATCCAAATAAACTTATGCTGTATTTCAAATTTAAAATTAGGACTTTTAAACAATAGGGGACCATGGTTATGTGTTTGGTTTTTGTTTTCCTTTTTGTTTTTTCTTTTGTTTTGTTTTTTTTGTCTGTTTGTTTGTTTTTTGTTTTTTGTTTTTTCCCCTTAAGAAGAAAAGAATAAGATAATTAGTTTACATTACTCCTCTGTGTAACTAGCTACTCCAATTTATCTATTATGCTACTCCGTGTTTCCTAAATGGTTCTGTCAGTAGAAGCTCATTCTAGAAAATGTGCCTGTGTCCACACTGCAACATCTTAAATATCCTAACAGCGTCCACCCTAGAGAGGGTGTCACCTGGCACCTGGCTATACAGAGACATGCTTGTGTCACTAAAGGTCTCATGGCAATCAATTCATCCCAACTTGTCTGTGCTGTGCACACCTCATGACTTCCACCTCCACACTTTCTTGTAAATATATAAGATACTACCTAAACTGTCAAGGTTCTGAAGAAGTGACAAGCTCTAATTACTCTGTAATGTCCTTTCTTTGCTTTGAAATTGCCAGCTCTGCAAGCTCTTCCCCACCCCCTAGGGAGTTTGCAGCCTGTGTGCAAGCTCTGCTCAGAGATGCTGCAGCTGTAACCATGGAGCATCAGATTGCTGTGAAAACACCCAATCTAGGAGAAAGAGCTCTGATTAGGAAGCCTCATGTGATGCCTCTGTGACTGAGGTCCCCTGTCCTGCAGACCTGCAGTCTCCCTTGGCTCCTTTTTCACCTTCCCTTGCAGAGCCACCTATCTGTGCTGCTTGCTGACACAGCCACTCAGCAAAGTGACCTTTCTTCTCCAGATTCCTGTTTGTCAGGTTGGGGAGCTGGAAACCTACAGTACTTCTAGGAGAAACAAATGGTATTTAGGCCTCAGGAGCATTCCCATGCCGTATTTGTTTTTGTGAAGTAAACGTCCCAGAGAGTTGTCCTGGAGCCCAGCCTAAGCCTGTCTACGCCAAGATGAGGTGATTGCTATTGTGCACTTTTGCTGTTTTCCCACTCATCAAATCCTTTCCATGAAGATGGGTCAGCTTTGGAAAGGCAGTACTTATTTATCTTCATCCAGGTTGACCTATAGCCCGTGAGAATAATGGGAAAAATAGCAGCTGCTCAGCTGGGTTGGACTCGATGATCTCTGAGGTCTTTTCCAACCCAGTCGATTCTGTGATTCTGTGTGTGATTCCACACAGGGACCAGCCACCCTCTTTCTGACTGTGGGTTTCTTCTGTGGGCAAGAGGGCCCCGTTTCAGGTCTGTCTTGGCTGGTTTGTACTTCGAGGTGACCTCTTCCAGTGCCTGACTGGTGGTCCTCGCCAAGCAGTGGTGCTCTCCTGGCTAATGTAGGCTTTTTTTTCCCTGTCATTAATTTGTGCTAATAAAAGTTCACAGCTCTGACTGTGACACTGTCATTCACTGTCAACACATTGCAGGTGTGAGACTGAGAGACTTGCTTCCCCTTCCTCATCAAGGTCTCCTCAGACAAAATTTGGACAGTAACTTTAGCTTGCACATACAAATACTGTGTGTAAAAATATAGTATTAAGTAAAAATCTTCCAAACAGCAGTTGCTAGGAGTCCAGCCTTTCACACCAGAACAAGTGCATTGGGAAGCAGATTACAGCAAACATCGTAATAATATGTTGAGTAGTATGGAAATACTGTTTTAAATGTAACACCTATTTAATGACATAAAGACTTGAGGGTCTTATAGATGCATAGAAATGTCTGCAGCCAGTTGCAATGTTCTCAGGACCTATTGTGGTTTCTCTCTTATGTTTTCTTTCTTCCTTGGTACAGTCACTGAATTCATTTCCCACTGAAATGTGAAAATACCGAAAAAAGGCTTTGTGCAGAAAGAAACTTTTTATTTACTGTAGTTGATGTTCTTGCTGTATTTTGAAATTACACATTTTCTGTCAGCTATTTACAAGAAAGATACTAGAAGAAGCCTCAGTATAGTAGTCATCATCTTTGTACAGTGATAGCAAAACTCTCAAAGATATTCAGCTTTTCAGGAGCCCGAACTCATCTATGTACAAAAAAAAATTAAAATGCTGAAGGCGATTAAAAGTCTATTGCTGCAAATATATTGAACAAACTGAATAAGCTGGCACCGGCCTCGGCAAATGACCATATTGTATTTGTATATCTGATCATGTAATTCGGACTGTGATTCTCAAGTGCTTAGGCTCATGCCAATGACTTCACGAGTCAAAGTAAATCAGCATATATTTCACAACTCCAAGTTGAATCCAAGTCATATCATTGTTATGGTGATAACTCCTCTCAAGTCTGTAGGGCTTTCTCACTTGTTTTCCCTACTTGTATGCCAAACTCTTTCCTGAATGTTACTTTATCTTATCGTATCTTTGCTTCTCAGTGTTGTCCTTGTTAGTATAATTCACTACATTCTTGCAAGCTTTCTGTTTTTAGGAAAGGATAAGAGTTGTGGGCTCCTTTCACCTGATCTGTAAATCATTGTATTCTCTTTACAGCTTTTCAAAGGTGGAAAGAAAACTTTCAAAGCGGTAGTACAAGTAGGTGGCACTAGAGACACACACTTCTAATGACATAAATGGTAGAGAGCTTAACAATACTATTTAAGTAGTAAGGGTGCATATTTAGGCATCATGGAATAACTTTTGATGAATCAATATGCACATCAGCAAAAGCCCCACCACTTTACAGATGCAAAACACTGTTAGTTTTTGGTTAATATTAAATATGACTACATAGCTCAGTTTTCAGCTATTACTATTTATTTTGAACATTGAGGTAGAATAACACAGACTTGTCCCATCGCTAGAGTCGGTCTTAGCCATTCCTTCCTTGGAAGAGGTAAAACTTGATTATGAAGCTTTAGATTTGAAATCCATACCCACTATTTTCCTCTTCATAGTGAGTGGCAAGGTCTGAGCTGTTTGCTCAGGGACTTCAATAATAGAAGTATCAGGTATGTAGTATTTTCATTCTAAAATGCTTGATAAAAGCAAACTCATTGGTTTAGAGTTTTTATTGGTAGTTATAAATAAGTACATTATTAAAAATAAAGATTTTATTCTTAAAATTATGATGAGTGTTTGAAAACTTAGAAGTTTATAAGTTTTCCCCATTTTAGAACTTGCCTTGTGCTTCCCAGATATAAACTTATTGTGAGGCGGAGTGTGAACTATGTGTAAGAAGATACACATATCACTTCTGCTCAAAAAAAATCAACAGGTTGTCCAAATTAAGAATTCAATGTCCACACATAAGTAAATGCCTACTACATGGAGGAGTTCAGTGTAACTGCAACACAGTTGCAGAAACAAAACGATTTTTAAATTTTATTTTATTCCTCTTATAGTATTTATTTAAAAGTAATGAATTATTTGTATAGAACAGAACAGTTACATGAACAGTGACTACTTTTCTAGAATGAAGTTGTATCAAGAAAAAAACCCGAGAATATGGCAGTAAAAGGAATAGTAGGAGAAACAAATATAAGACCATCTGCCAGCTGAGTTTGCCAAAGTGCCAGATGCTGCCTCTAGTAGACTATGTTCCATTGTTTTGGCATCTGCATGGTCTTTGCAATGAGGCAAAATGTTGACAGTTTACTGAATTTTCTGAATGTGTTATCTGTGTGCTTGGTTTGACTCTGCTCTTTTTTTGTTTTTCAGAAATCAAGCTTCAGCAGAAGCTACCACATGCAAAGTAGTTAGGTACAAACCTTTGAAAAAGTAAAATACCATCAGATAACAAAAGTATTTTGCATACATCATTTGTAGTTCCCTTGAGAAGGAGGTTTGTGTAGTTTCTGTCTCTTTATAGGAAGTCTCTACGGAAGATCTATGTAAACTGCTGTTCTTTTAAAAACTGTGTTAAGATAAAACAGCATAACTTTAAGCAGGCATGCAGAGAACAAAATTAAAGAAAATTTGTTATTCTATTTATGTGATTTATAGAACAAATAAGAAGAAAATAGTTTGAGAAACAATTAAATTATCCTGCCTGGCTGAATAAGAAAAGCCTTAGAAAAATAAGCCATATAAAAATACATAAATAATTTCATTCTTAGAGCATTTTTAAAAGCTAAACAACAAACAGTATGCTCAGCAGAGTCATTTTACTTCGAAAAAGGAAGAAAAGTCTATGTTCCGTGACTTCTTCTCAGAACTCCATTCTTTCTGTCAATATATGGACTTCGAGGATATTCATACCATAATAATAGATAGTATTCCACCATATATGAAGTTAGATTAGAGCAAAAAAAATAGTGCTGAACCATAATAATAGATAGTATTCCACCATATATAAAGTTACATTAGAGCAAAAAAAATAGTGCTAAATTCTAACATCATGTCTTATACCACACAAAATTTTGGAGCTTACATTTTTACAAGCCCATCTGCAGCTCCGAATAGTTGACCACCTATCTTTAAACAACTTTAGGGAACTGTTTTCAAGTCAGAAATTTAAAAATATATTTCCCGATTCTCAAGTTGGTAATCTTAGAGGCATTAGTTTCTTGAAAATCTACATCTCAGGGTTTATCACAAGTGTGAATGTGCCAAGCCTTCCTATCATGAATTGTGCTTGTGTAAAAAATCTGAGCTGAAAAAAAACCCAAGTGTTCTCCAATACCCTTTGGAAGAAACATAATAACTTTAAACTTTGACAGAATTGAGCACAATGGACTGAAGGCATCTCAATGGGCAGACCTAGAAGACCTTTGTGTAGTGTTGGGGTTTTTTTGACTGTTGAAATTTCAAAAATATGCCACACTTTGTGAAAGCCAGGCATGCAGGTGCTCAGGAAGCCTGAGAAGAGAGTTATGAATTTCCTTACTGTCATAAGGATGAGGAATCAGAGCCTGTATTGTTGTTGTCTCCGAAAATGCTTACGAAGACACTCTGAAAATAACATTACAGACTCTGAAACCCTTTCCACTTTAATTTTGCAAGACAAATAGAAAGAAACTCTATTATTTCTTCCTCAGAATGACAGACGAGCAGTCAATGTTATGCATTAAAAAAAGCTGAGGGCAATGGGTGGAGACAGGATGAAGCTGTTATTAAAACTGGGTGTGATTATGAGTGTGTGTATGTGTTGTTTTGTATCTGTTTTCAGTTTTGTTGATCATCAGTTTTAGGGTAATAAACAGCTGGCACAGAATGTATCTACCCAAAAACCAACCAAACAAATAAACAAACAAACAACAACAACAAGCCACAAACAAACAAGAATTTGTATGCAAGAGAAACCCTTCAGATTTGTCTCCTTTTAGTCCTGCTTACCAACACTGAAGAATATATATTTAGCTTTGTTAATCATATCCTAAGTAGAAAGCAGAGGCTTTAACTCATGCAGAAGGGGACATATTATTATAAATAAGTTGTTACATATGAATATGCAGAACTTGAACTCATTTTAAGGTAGTCAAAGTGACTGTTAATGGAGAATTGGAGGACTGAAACAAACTGTAAGAATGAGGAAATCAATGAGGGCTGTGAGAAATTTCACTTCGGGGTGGCTGCAGATGTTCAAGCAAGGTAATAACTTGCATATCTCTCAGGAGATGGAATATACATTTCTAGAATGAATCTGTAGTGTAGGGTAATCAAGAAGAAGGACAACTGTTAAGAAATTTGTAATTAAAACATCTGCAATTTGTGTCAAGACAATTAAAGGGCAACAGTGACATGACAGGCCTTAAAGCAAAATAATAACTGATTCCATCACCTGGTCATTCAGCAAATAACTCAGTTGTTTAGCAAGTAAGGATGACTTGCAATGTTTGTTAGCAGGACATCATGAACCTTTTAAAGCTTTTTTTTTTTTTTTTTTAAACTCTGTGTTCTGTCTGTGGCTAAAGGTACCTTTTTTTTTTTCAAAAGAGTACATCAAGGAATAACTCTGGCTACTAATGTTGGAAGCTATGTACCAAGAGACAATAGTAATATGGTTTTATAACCAAGGTTATGTTTTATGTTGGTTGTATCTGGAGAATATCTGCCTCTGCTCTTGATGGCAAATGTACTTCAGTCAGTTCTTCTACATTCATTGTGTGATGTTGTGAGCAAACTGGAAGCCATCTACAAGCAGGGTCAGGAGGAGGATCCACAGACCTCAGTTCCAGGGAAGGTCATGGCACAGATCATCCTGACTGTCATCACATGGAACATACAGGACAACCAGGCAATGAGGCCCGGTTGGCATGGGTTTCTGAAAGGCAGGTCCTGCTTGACCAACCTGATTTCCTTCTCTAGCAAGTTAATCCACTTAGTGGATAAGGAAATGGCTGTAGATGTTGTTTACCTAGACTTTAGTAAAGCCTTTGACATTCCCACAGCATTCTCCTGGAGAAAGTGGCTGCTTATGGCTTGGACAGTCATACTCTTCGCTGGGTAAAAAAATGGCTTGATGGCCAGGTCCATAGAGTTGTGGTAAATGGATTTAAATCCAGTTGATGGCCAATCACAAGTGGTGTTCCCCAGGGCTCAGTACTGAGGTCAGTTTTCTTCAATATCTTTATCCATCATCCGAATGAGGAGGTTGAGTGCACCGCCAGTAAGTGTGCAGACAACACCAAGTTGAGCAGGAGTGCTGGGGTGCTCAAGGGTAGGAAGGGTCTACAGAGGGGTCTGGACTGGCTGGATTGATGGGCTGAAGCCAATTATATGAGGTTCCACAGGGCCAAGTGCCGGATCCTGCACTTGGGTCAGAACAATGATACAGTCTCCATGAAGAGTGGCTGGAAAGCTTCCCAGCAGAAAAGGACCTGGGGTTGTTGGTTGATAGCCAGCTGAACATGAGCCAGTTGAACATGAGCCAGCAGTGTGCCCAGGTGACCAAGAAGGCCAACAGGATCCTGACTTGTATCAGAAATAGTGTGACCAGCAGGACTAGGGGAAGTGATCGTCCCCCTGTACTCAGTACTGTTGAGGCTTCACCTCGAATACTGTGTTCAGTTTTGGGCCCCTCACTGCAAGAAAGATATTGTGGTGCTGGAATTTGTCCAAAGAAGAGCTATGAAGCTGGTGAAGTGTCCGAAGCACAAGTCTTATGAGGAGTGTCTGAAGAAACTGGGGCTGTTTAGCCTGGAGAAAAGGAGTCTGAGGGGAGACCTTGTCACTCTCTACAACTACATGAAAGGAGATTGCAGTGAGGTAGGTGTTGGTCTCTTTTGGGACAAGAAGAGATGGGTTCAAGTTGCACCAGGGGAGGTTTGAGAAAAATGTCTACACAGAAAGGGTTGTCAAGCATTGGAACAGGGTGCCCAGGGAAGTGGTTGTGTCACCATCCCTGGAGGTGTTTAAGAGATGCATGGATGTAATGTTTAGGGACATGGTTCAGAGGTGGACTTGGCAATGCTACATTAACAGTTGCACTTGATGATCTTAAAGGTCTTTTCCAGTCTATAATTCTCTTCCATGATTCTACGACTCACATCTTGTCCCTTTAAGGCTGAAATGTTGGTACAATAATGTTTCTCTCTTATATAGCCCAAAGTAAATTCAGTAAGGGGTAACTTGCTTCAGGCAACCAAAGGATAAGACACAGCTCTCAAGTTACACTCAGTTCTGATATTCCTTCTCCTTCACCTCCTTTGCTCTAGTTTATGTATGATTTCTTCCTTCTTGGATCAGATGTTTGTTTCCAAGGAAGCTCATCAACATTTTTTTGTGAAGAAATCTATTTCTTCCAAACCTACCCTATGGCAGCAAGATGTAGGTTTATTTCTTGTTTTTATGTGTTTTTGTTTGTTTGTTCATTTTGTTGTTGTTTGTTTGTTTGTTTTCCTACTTTTGCTTTAATATTCAAATGCCTCTTATTTTCCTGGATAAGAAAACAAGCAAGTACACTACACCGAACTACACTGCACAGCATAAATTATTAAATTTAAAAAAATATTTCCTTCAGAAATGACTTTTGCACAGCACACTCTTCCCTTTCACCCCTCCCCCCTCTTGGTATATGTGAAACCATATGGAAAATAATTCAGAAAGTAAGGAGAGAAAAGGTAAAGTACTTTAGTGAAATGCAATGTTTCATGTGAAATTTGGACAGCACATCACCTGAACCTCTACTTACATGACCTGTCCTGTGGTCCTGTGGTTGAGGCTGGTTCGAAGGCAGTGTGTCACCTACTAGGGGAATATTTTGTTCCTTTAAAGGCTTTAATGCTCCTATATACTATCAATACTGTCTCTTTATTTCTTCTCAGGGGAAATGCTCTCATGGGCATAGCTTCTCCTCTTCAATTATTTAGTAAGTGTATAAATTAAAGTCAGTAGTTTGGACATTTGTTTCTTAAGTATGTCTTAGATAAATGTCTGGTTTCTCATTACTTCAGTAACTGGTTCTAAAACTCTGGCAATTAAATGCTGAAGTTAGAGATCTAAACTATCTTTGAGGGTGTATGTATGTGCCTAGTGGAGTTTTATGACGGTGTCTTAATCCCCCCAAACAGCACCTCTAATGTGGATCTATATGGGCAAAAGTACAGTGTTATGTTTGAAAAAAATGGCACAGGAAATCCCCTTCAGTGTCAAGACAGATACAGTTAAGCAAACAGGGAAATATTTTTTATCATACTGGGAAGGCTATTCACTAAGGACCATAGACCAGAAGGATTAATTCTAGTTGTAGAGAAAAGATAGCTGCTGAAATCAATCATGATTATTTTAGTTAACTGGCAGGTTAAACATAGGACAGAGGTAGGTTGAGACTGCAACAATGCATATTTAATGTTTATGCAGCAAAACCTGAAATTCAGTCTTCATTTCATGTTGAAATGAATGAGTCCTTTAATTGATAACAATTTTAGGCCCGTAATTAACAGCAGACTGTGTACAGGAGTATAGAAGACTTCTTGATTTCAGACTTGATGGCGAAAAGTGGGTATTTTTGGTAATGGCTAGTGCTTGCCGGGGTGGGGAGACTCATGTAGTTATTCTCCTTTGATTTTATTCTTCATTAATATGGGCTCTTGTTTATAAACATCTTTGGAGACAGCTGAGTTATATGTGAATGACTCTTAATGCTAGGAAATTCTGTCCTTGACTAAATATCCTTGTTATTCTGTGTACTGCTCAGTGCCAGTCCTGTGCTGGAGACACCTGACAGGGTCTGGGCAGGGGGCTAGAGATGTCCTGTGTAGGAGGGTATGATCCACATGTGCCATACATGAATGGCCCCAACTGGCTCCCATATCAACAGGAACAACCCTGCAGCCCATCAGGGGATCCCTGACCCTGGCATATGATATTTAAGAAAGAGTCACAGACACTGTGAGGAGGGGACTATGAGGAAACAGGTGAGGAGAAATGGATGGCTCATTGCTGGGGTCATGGCTGGAGACAGGGCTGGAGACACACTCTGGGAAGGATGTGCTCTCTGCCATTTTTGGACCACGGCTGTGGGCAACCCACACTGTGGAGAGGATACTCCTGAGGGACTGCAGCTACAGGCAACCTAGACTGGGCAAGAGGCAAACAAGGAAGAAGCCATGAGCAGTGAAGTAAAATGAAGCAAAGAGTGGCAGAAATAAACCATACTACCCACAGCCCCAAGCTCCTGCTTTGGCCCTTGCCTCACCAAAGGGACTGAGAGAGGCTGAGGGTTACAAGTAGTAAAAGCAGTGAGAGGTGGGGAGAGAGAGAGATGTTGGACCATAGTTAGCCTGGGGAAGGTGTACAGACAGTTGTTCCCTAAGTGTCTGTTTAATTGTTTATGGTGGTTTTCTAATTTTGTTTTGTTTGTTTGGTATTTTTGTTGTTTTTCTGTGGTTGTTTGTTTGTGGTTGGTTTTGGTTTTGTTTGTTTGTTTTTTGTTTTTTCTCAATACCCAAATCAGTCATCAAAATTTTGTTTTAACTGTCAGTAAAATAAATTAAGTATAATTCCTTGAGCTGGTACTGTTTTGCCTATGTCAACCTCCTAGAAAAAAAGAAAAGAAAGGGAAAGGGAAAGGGAAAGAAGGCAGGGATCAAAGAAGGCAGGCCTCAAAAGATGCAATAATCTCCCCATAAAAACAGCATAATTAATTTATGCACTCAGTTTCTTAGTTTTATCTGTCCCCATGTAATGAAGCAGGATCTAGTGTGCTTTCTAGAAGTACTGCACTTTGACCCTTACCAGCCTCTTTCGTGTCACTACAGACCCCATGAACTCAGCTCAGCAACTCTGACAGAATAGGGTGTCTCTGGCCACTGACTGCTCTGATTACTGCAGCAGGTGTTTCATTCTCCAAAAAAGGCATGTTGTGCCATAATCCTCCAATTTTACTACTCCTTTCTCATTTTTCACCACTTAGCTTATTTCTACTGGCACTTCTTACTTTCCATAGATTTTATCCTCAATTCTCTTTTCTACTTGCAGATTTCTTCCCCTTGATCTATACCACCTATGACCCTTCCATTCCCTCCTTTCTCAACTCTTCCAGCAGTTCCTCTCTTTCTTATCTGCAGAAATGATGCTATTTTTTGTTGTTAAATTACCTTCATTCTCAGTTCTTTCATCTTAGACACCTCAAATAGTCCTCAGCTGAAAATGAGACAGCTACACCTCATCATGAGCCATTCGAAAGGGATACAGTGATTACTGGTTCACTGCTCTTAATAATTTTTCTTACTTCTTACTCCTCTTTCTTTCTCCTTCTTTTTCTTTGTCCAGAGGAACCGCTGGGATTTCCAAAGAAGTAAGGGCAGAAATCATACTCTTTCACCTTTATTACCTACCTGGGGGTTGACTAGAGCGGTCTTAATATGTAAAATAGTTGTAAATCTGTGGCATCAGATGGAAGGAGGACATGCAATACAGATTCACAGGAGGTTCCACAGTCTGCCTGGGGAAATAAGCATTTTGTCCTTCATTAGTTACTTGGCATGAATGCATGTTTTCTTGGCTGAACTTTTGCTGTGGTCAGTTCCTGGGACTTCCTCAGTTGCCTCAAGCAGGGGCAGAGCATGAAACCCAACACTGTCCAACCAGCAGAACCTGGTTGCTGTCTGCCCGCTAATTACCTAGCTGCATCTGCAGAGTTTAATTTGTATTTCCTCAATGGTCAGATTTCAACTTCTTGGTCTTCCTTTCTTCTGAGAAGGAATAATAGTGCTGTAAAAGTACTTTTAAAATGGAATGACATGATTTTTATCTGTCCTTATTGTATTCTTTTTCTGATGAGACATATTCAACAACAAGATCTTGAATTTTCCCAACCTGAATTATCCATACATTGTAAAGGGAAAAAAAAACCAACACAGAAATATGGTACTGCTATCATTGGAAGTAATTGCTTCCAGAGTCAGTAGAAACTGTAAAAGCCTCAGTGCACTGTGTGCTATTAAAGCAAATTAAGCCAGAGAAGCATGTTTCCACACAAAAAACAGTGGTGTCAGTGAGAAAGAAACAGGTGAAAATAAGAGTAATCTGTGAGGCTGCTCTCATAAAGCAGCTGCTAAAAACTGATTAAGTACTGGGATATAAGTCTTGCTCTCCATGAAGTCAGTATGAGGTTTTTGGTGTGAGCTGACTCCTGACATTGATTTAAAGAGACAGGTGATTACCCACAAAGTGAAAAATAACGTGGCATTATTCCCTGAGGTATAAACTCCAATAGCAATCAGAAGAGTGAGAGAGAATAGGAGTCTACTGTATAATGGAGAGAGCACAGTGCTGACAGTGGTGGAAATGAAGTGAAGTTGACAGGAGTTTCATTTTGGAGTTGGTTGCACTGATGTAGTTTGGGTAGTTCCCAATCCCTGTCTCAGTTGTCACTACCACCAGTTGGTCCTGAGCTTGTCTTCCACCTCCATCGTTTCCTCTGCCTCAAACCTCAATTTACAATTAATACTTTAAATAAGTTTGCTAATGCGTACTACGTCTTATTTCAAAATGTGAACAAATGAGCTACAAGAACAGTCACTATTTCATGGCCGTGTTATTTCCATTGGCTTAAGAAGAATGTCTGTTTTATTGCAGGCTACCATTCAGTTTTCTGAATTTCTCATCTCTCCCTCTCTTCTCTTCCTCTTCTCTTTCTCTCTGTATCTTTCCCTGTCAATACTTTGTAAATTATAAGCAACATTCCTGTTGCAAGAAACCTAGTTACCACTTATCTTCTGGGCTGGCAAAAACCAGGTACCTTAAAAATATTTCTATCTATCCCCTCCTCCTTACCTTCACTCTGTTACAAATATACTATTAGGTGCTTCACTAGTCTGTAAATTTTTCTGTGTCATACTCTAGACACAACAGGAATTTTTAGAATGAATATTCAATACAGTTATATTTCACTACAGGCCTTTGCATCCATATCTTAGTTAAAAAATTACTCAGTAATTCCATGATATTCTATCACCTCTACTGACCTCATATCTTGGCATTACCACAGTCATTAACATACATACATATCAGTCTTTCATTTTGTCAGCAAACAAATGACCATTCTTCTACACACAAAAGGAAATTTAAATAGACAAAGATTATTCTTCTTACCTTTGTGTATCATCATAATTGCAGCTATTAAAACAGATTCATGTAAAGTGGAAGTCTTATGCTTTAATTTTGTAGATTTGTGCTCTCCAGTATATGTGACATGATTAATGTTTCACTTATTTCATATGTCATTCCTATAGTCGGGAACTGCAGTGCTAAAAAGAAGCAGTTTTCTTATTGTACTGCTGGCAAACACACTTTTTTTGTAACTGTGTTACTTGAGATGCTTATTATTTTTTGACCAGGTCAAAGTAAGCGTAAAGTAAACTAACTTTAAAAGGGGGGCCACAAGCACATGGGATTCTGTTGAGGCTGGAGCTACTGCCTGCCTTAAAGCTTCAGACAGACAATTTATACATTTTCTCTTTTTATTTTGAAGTTGTTTAGCCTCCAAATGTCATCCAATTATACAGCTGAGTTAATGGTCTTGCATATTGTCTGCTATCAGTTTTAAAGGAGCATTACACAAAGGCTAATATTTTTGAAGAGTTCATATTTTCCCTTGGTATTCTTAGTGCTAGAGTTATGATGAGACAATGTGCAATGAAGCGTTATTCTTATTAGCAGCTCTAACTTATGTTACCTTGATTTCGTGTATTTGCTAGGAAAATAGTTTTCTCAACCAATGTTGCCAAGGAGTGAATTTGACCCGTTTCATAGTCTTTTCACTCACTATAGACAGAATTCTCATTAAGTACCAGATATTTTTATTCCTGAAGCATCTTGATGTTGCCAGAAGCATATCAATTGATAACAGAACACCTTTAAAATAAATTCAGTATTAAATACCTGTAATGCTCTCTATGCAGTTCGGTAGCAGATGCTGCTGATGATAATGACACAGACTGACAGGCAATTTAGATACTAATGGACTGTACTACTGATGAATCTGGATGTTCTAGAAGATTACATGTCAAAATAAACTCTGTATCTCTCAGAAATAAAACAAATCCTGTCTACAAGGAGGACTGAAAAATCATTTTTGGTTTAAAACCATGTTAAGATCCAAAGAGTTATCTGACATTTGACACAGACTGCATTCCCCAAGGATTCTGGCTTTTCTTGACCCTTTTGCTTTCAGATGTGTAGTCTTACATAAAAGGATTTCTGTTCAAGGGAAATGAAATTTCAGAAGCATGGTTAGGAAATGGAGTTTCTTGTGATAATACTGAGCTGTCTAGATAAACCAAGAGATGCTGTTAGTCTTTTGGATAAGGTTGACATATCTAGACAGACAAGTTTATAGAAATGCCTAAAGTGAACCCAGAATAAATAGGTTTTTTTTTTTTCTATGGACCCAGGAGTAGCTTGAAAGTCATGGATAGTGTGAGTAAAATTAAGTTTTTCTACCTAAGAATTAGGCTTCAGTGTTTTGCCACATTGCCAAAAAAATCTATAGTGTGACAAATTTAGAATAGAATAGAATAGAATAGAATAGAATAGAATAGAATAGAATAGAATAGAATAGAATAGAATAGAATAGAATAGAATATTTCGGTTGGAAGGGACCTACAAAGATCATCTAGTCCAACTACTAGTGTGTTCTCTAAGAGGAGACTATGAATCAGTAGAAAGCTCAGAGGAGATTCAGGCTTTCATTTGTATTCCTGATATAAAGGCGACTGCCACTAGGAGACAACTCTACTTGCTTCTACCTCAATACAATGTCTCTGCAGCTCTTACTCCCTCAGCAGCCTGTAACAGCAGCAGCCACCCATTTTGCTTCAAGATTTTTGCCATTAATAAGAATGAGTCTGTTGACAAACACAGTTCCTTACTTCAACTATGTCTATAGCCAGCCCTGAAAATATTTTAGATGCCAAAAATTCTGCTTCTGTGCATAAAGCTCAAGACTGGATTAATCGTAAGAAATAAGATAAAGCAATTAAATGTTGTCTCACAGGATGCCACTAACAGCTAAGAATTGAAGCTTCTTGGAATGAAAGAGAAGGTACTTAGAAGGATAAATAATAACATAAAAACCTGTAAAATAGGCATAGGAATAGAGGTTCATTTTTCCAACAGGGATTTGCACTGAATCTGTGCTTTTCAGCATATTCAGTTGTGATTTGGGAAATGATAAGAGAAGTAAGGTGAAAAAGTGTCCTAACAATGTAAAGTGTTCAAAGTAAGAAAAAAACATGAGAAACTGTGAAAGGGGTACCTGGGTCAACTGGGGACAAAATGGCAGGAGAAAGTCAATGTAGATGAATGTGAAATGATGTACAGAGAATTCCCATCCCAAAATGTAACTTTATCTATGAAGATATGTATCTTTACCAGGGATTCAGGAATAAGATCTTAAGTTGTAATAAACTGGGTGTGAAAAAATTATATGAACTCCATGCCCAGTAGCAGCTGGAAGCAGACAGGGTATTAGAATTTATTAGGAAGAGAAATATTATAGAAATATCCCTGTCTTCATTTAAAATTATGGTGTACTAACATCTGTTATAGTCTGGTTTATTCTTGTTTTTTTCTCCTCAACAGTATTATGCCTTCAAAATGTCCAGGGAAGGGCAGTAAGAACGATCAAAGGTATGAAATAGCCTCAAGTGAGTGAAGAATCAGTACTCTTCTTTCCTATAATTATACCCTTCCCAAGGGTTTACCTATGGGCTCCTGTTGGGGTCAGGATGTTGGGCTATGTGGCCCTTTGATGTGGCCTAGTGTGGCAGCGCTTTGGCTCTGCTGTGTCTGTTGTGGAGGGAGGAGTATGGCATCAGGACAAATGGACTGAATTAAATTGCAGTGAAACAGAGTATCCACCACTGATTTCCTTTGAAGAAGTGCTGCTCTCCTTTTATAAGGAAGGTGTAAGAGTGCATGAGGCTGTAAAAGAATTCAGATTAAGCACTGCCTCATCCTGAGGAGTTCAAACACACACCTTCCATCTCTAAGGGAATTTCCTCCCTAACAGGCTGGAATTAAACCTATTCTCCAAATAAATATTTAATCTGACTTTTGAGTTGCATTTGGATATCTCTTCATTAGCAAGCAAGGCAGCAGAACAGGAGCAGATCTGTAGAGTGAGGCAAAAGGAACACAGTTCATGTGTCAGAAATGTCCCCAGGGCATGAACCACAGTATGGTAAGAGAGGCAGGGGAGGGTTTCATTGCACAGCTATAACCCTGATAAAACGCTTCATGCTAATATGGACATATTCTGCCAGAGTCTGGTTCTCAGCCCTGTGAGTGAACAGACCAGACACTAACAGATGGACAACCTCATACTTCTTTTCTCCAATACAATAATGCTTCAGATTGATTTTTTTTTCTTTTGTAGCATAATAAAATTTGAACAGAAGGAGGAATACAGAATCATCTATAACCAACTATCTAGAACAGTGGGACCAAGAGCCATTTCAGCTTCCAGCAGCTGAAACATTATCCTATTACATTTTCTTCACTGACTTGCATTTTCTAGTAAGATGTTAAACTAAACTCCATTTTCACTCCAGTGAAAATCTAATTCTTTCTTCTATTATCATTTTTGCAATATTTATACTGTAGTTTAAAGACTCACTTGAGGTTAAGCCTCTATTGCCTGTAGAGGCTGGACAAATACTGCTGAACAATAACCCCTGCCACATTTACAGACGTTTACAGACACAGGTGCTGTCTAAATTAGTAGCCATTTCCTTACAAGGATACTCAGCTCCTGTTTTTTTTTTAATTATTTTTTGAGTGTTGTGTTTTAGGTCTTCTGTTAGTTTTTGGTGTTTTTTTGGTGTGTGCTGTTTGTGGTGTTGGTTTTTTTGTTTGTTTGTTTTTGTGGGTTGTGGGTTTTTTTGTTTGTTTGTTTGTTTTTTGGTTTTTTTTTTTTTTAACTGACAGCAATTTTCAAATTATTTTTCATGGCATAGTCCATTACCTAGATTCTTTAAAAAGATCACTCAAGAGTAGTATAAAACATCTTTTCAGATTAGTTACTTTGCTTCCAGGAAGTAAGATGGTGAAATGCAGCCAGAGCACACCGCGAGTTCCCAACTGATCCACAGGAACAATGAGGGCTTGGGACACAACACAATCCTCATTGCATTAAGTGAGGAAAGCATCTAAACTTCTCTGAAGGCTTCCCATAGTAACCAGCCATCTAACCTGTGTTATTATCTACTTTTTACCTGCTACTAATTTTTCCTTTGGGAGAGGAAGCTGTCTGGCTGACAAAATAGTGCAGTCCTCTCAGTTTGGATTTCAGTGGAGAAATGAGCTGGCTAATATATTTTTCCTTTAATATGCGCTTAAAATAACTCAAAGAATTTGCTTTTAATTGCTCCTAATAATAGTTTTGTATGACCTGTAGCTGAAAACACTTTTCTGTCATATTTCTCCTTAATTACAGTGTTAACTTTTTCCTCACAGTGTAATCACATGAAACAAAGACAAATGCTGGATTCTGCATCTGAGATTGTCTAATCATGGGTGCCTGGACGTATTTATAGGCTGGGAGACAAGAGGCTGGAGTGCAGCCCTACAGAAAGGGACCCTGGGGTTTTGATTGTTGTTAAGCTCAATATGAGCCAACAGCATGCCCTCAGAGCCAAAAGGGCCAACCATCTCCTGGGGTGCATTAAGCACACTATAGATAACAGGACGAAAGAAGTGATTGTCCCAGTATTCCTTAGCATTGGTGCCGTGTCAACTGGAGCACTCTGTGCAGTTTTTGGGCTCCATAATACAAGCAGGGTATAAAAATAAAATGTGTTTAAAGGTGGGCAACAAAGACAGTGAAAGTAGAGGGCATGACTTATGAGGAGTGAGTGACCGTACTAGGTTTGTTCAGCCTAGAGGAGACTGAGGTGTGATCTCATTCCTGTCTACAGCTTCCTCATGGTTGGGAGCACAGGTGGAGGTGATGATCTCTTCTCTCTGGTGTCTGGTGTTAGGACATGAAGGAATGGCTTAAAGCTGCATTGAGGAAGTTCATAGTGAGTATTAAAAAAAGAGTTTTTTACTGAGGGGACGATCAAGTGCTAGAACAAGCTCCCGAGGGAAGTGATTATGGCCCCAAGCCTGTCAGTGTTCAAGAAGCATTTGAACAATGCTCTCTACATATATGGTTTAACTCTTAGGTTGCCCTGTGTGGAGCTGGAAGTTATGGGAATATGACTCATGAGTCCCTTACAGCTCAGAATATTCTGTGATTCAAATACCTATCCTTTAAAACCTTCAAAAGGGACTTGATCCTATTTTGAATATGTTTCTTATACATTTGTTTCATTATATAGTAAAAATACAAAGTGTCATTTAATTAAACCTTCATTAACTACAAGTCTTCAGTCTTTCTAAAAATGACAACAGTACTCAGGAAAATGTTTAATCTTAAAAATATTTTATCTGCTCTTAAATCCAAGACGTATTTCACCTTTCAAGAGACATAATCTCACAGTGAAATAAAACAGTAGTCTGAAGATAGTTTAACTAATATTTACAGCCTTTTGTGTATATATATATGTTTGTTTCTAAATAATATAGTTACTATTTTCTGCAAACTATTCTGTACAGTCTCAGGGAATATAAATGTCTTTTTTCAAGAGTATGCTATCTTATGAAAAGTTATAGCAACCTCATGGACAAGTAGAAGTAATTACTTCAGAGTAATTACTGAGATACCCCCCGATTTACAGAATTTTGGAAATTGATAAGTACACACATACAACAAAACCTCTGAAAATGAAAGTAAAGCAATATAGAATGTACTTTTTCAATTTCAATTTATGCTTACTTATAAGAAATACTTTTGTGTTTATTACTGCTTGTAGCATTTCCACATAAAATTAATTTACAATGAAGTTTGTTCTAGTAATTAATATAAGCCTTAAAAAAACTGAAGAAGAAACTATCAGAATTCAGGTTTGGAATATAAAAACCTATATAAATGTTAGGATAGATATTTTCTAATTTATAACATATTTTGCAAATTAATTTTTTTCTACAAATTTTAGTAAGAATTTTAACTCCATCTTCGTTTAAAAACATTTGTGAAATACCTAACTCTGCTCTAGAAATAGATTTGTGAAATATAACTTTCATTAGACATGCAGATATAGACAAAGATCTTTAAAATTTGCATAGTTTCATTGAAATCTCTTTAACATTAAGCAGCTAAGAAACAAGGCCCTGGAAGTCTATAGTTAATGAAAATGTCACTAATTAGATTGATTTAAAGCAGTTCCTGTTCAATTTCAAAAAGAGCTGTTTATATAACAAAAGGTAAGGAAGTGTGAATCCTAAAAGTTCAGTGGAATGAAAATGCTGAGATGTATTAATAGTCCATGGATAAGACTAGCATTCACATTATAAGTCAGCATGTGAAGTCCTTTTAAATTAAATAATTAAATCATTGTAGTGTCAAAGTCAAACTATACTTACAAAGAAAAGATACCTATGTGAAAAATTTTTAATTAGATTGAAAGGATAGAGAAAGAGAGGGAAGAGTGACAAGTCAATTCTTTTTCCAAATTGCTTTAGTTTAGGCAGCTGATCATGTAACCTTTAGTTGTGTCCATATTTTCTTTCAAGTGAGTCTCCAAAGGCAAGAGGAAATAGATTTTAATTTATGGAATTCATGCTTGCTTGGATGAAGCTGGATACCGTTTGTCTCCTATAGATATTCTTTTATAATTCTAGAGACCCTATTTTCTTTGTTGTCAGGTTTTTCCCTCCCCATTTGCATGACTGGACTTGGATTTGGGAAGACAAAAAAATCTTGCTACCATTGTGTCTCTTCCTCCTCATTGTTATTAATACTGTATCTTGCTTCTGAAGATGAGATATTGTTGCAGTCATTGTGATTTTACCATTCTAGGCAGTTTATTTACTCCTTCTAGGTATTTTTTAATTTTTCTCTTTATTTAAAGTTATTTTTTTCAACCAATGTCAGGCAGAAGACATAGAAAAGAACAGTCCTTAACAGAGAATGCTCAAGTCCTTGGTTTCAGCTAAGTATCTCAGAAAAAGCAGAATTTTATCTGTTAATTTTAACTTGATTTAGCTTCATTGCTTTTCTCGCTATTTAATTACCACATTCACATTTAATGTAATTATGTTTTCCTTAAGGATGGTACTCTTGCCTCAGCAGCGTTTTGGTACTTCAGCGCTTCCCCACTACAAAAGAGATACCATTTGCTTTCAAGAGCAGTGTTTGCTTGAATAGTCAGATAAACTTGCATACAACAGAGAATTCTGAGCATAACAAATAGCTTAAAACATCTTTATTGCCACTCAGCCTCAGTGACATTACTAGAAAAACAAGGTCCGCATTTTATCCCTCTTCTCATAATTTTCTTTCCTTATTGTTTTGATTTATATTAAGCATACCTTTCACAGTCAAATTATTACTTATAACCTACCACTTTACTAGTAATGCCTTTTTTGAAAGTCACGTCCATATATGTTATTCTAATTCAGAACAAGATGGCTTCTAGAAAGCCTAAAACTACACTTTCGCATTACTTGTATATGTTAGATAATATGGTGGTATGAAGATACTAAAACTGAGTATGGAATAAATGCTTTTGAACTCATGGGAGACTTGTAACTTTACTTTATTGGTATGAAGGCCTCTCTATTGATACAAAAGTACTGTGTTAGATGCTTGAGAACTGAACTGTAATTTGGGAAAAAAACTGTATTCTACTACTTCTGGTTACGAAGTTATTGAAGTACCTTAACAGTGGATTTCTCCCACATTGCTTGCAGTTGCAGTAATCATTCAAAATACAAAAGCATTTACTGATTAATAGAATAAATAGTATTTAAAATATTGGATCATTTGAGTTACCTCTTTCTCATGTAAAGATCATGGACTCCTGTAGTTCAACTCTTGGAGTTACCAAAACAAAAAGTTTCCATCAAGTTCTAGTTTTCTGCAGAAGAGTGAAGTCTCTTCTGGAGACTATGCCATTGTTGTGGTTTAACCTGAGCTAGCAATACAACTGTGATAGCGACTCACTCACTCCTCTCTGACCTGCACTCTTTCCCCCCACTCTGCCCTGCCCAGTAGGAAAGAAAATCAAAAGGGAAGGGAGAAACTTGGATTGAGATACACACAGTTAAATAAAACAACAAAATACTAATATGCTACTAGTAAATATATATATAAAATAGAATAGAAAATAAAAGATACTTAATGCAATTCCTCACAGATTATGTCCACACTGAGCAGCTACTCCCAGGAAGAAGCACCTGATCCCAACAGCTGATCCTGGAGAGAGAGAAAAGGAAAAAAGGCAGAAAAGGCCCAGAAACCTCTGCAAAATGGCAGAATGGAAAAGGATGGCTCCCCCCTGCCCCAACAAAAAGAGTAAAGAAAGTGAAGAGAATGTAAGAGAGCCTGGAAGATCCCAACTCTCATTAATTATGAAGCATGATGCTAATGGGATGGAATACTCTTATTGATCAGTCTGGATGTCAGTCAAGCTCTGCTCCATCCATGCTCCCCTTCCTTAATTCCTCACACCTGTGGGCAGAGCTCAGACTGTCCTTGGCTTTCAGATTAGAGCGATTAAAAACATTAACTCTGTCTCAGGGTGTTATCTCTTGTTCTCAAACCAAGTCCAAATAATGATTGTGCTGGCGATGAAAAAGAAAGGTTTCTAACTGCATGAAGAAAATTAACCCATTTTTAATCAAACCAGCACAACAATCTTATTTTTTTTTTTTTTTACTCCTTTTGATTCCGAATTCATGAGCAAATGCAAAAGATTAAACAAACGAACAAACAAAACAACACCTCTCCTCCAAACCACAAACTAGTTTGAAGTGTCTGTTGAAAAAGATGCTCTAATTAACTTTGGTTTCAGAGAAAGTGCCTAATGAAATTAAGATTACTTCATCCTGGTTTTTAGAAAAGGCTAACTCTGTTTTACAGGCTCTGCTATAGAGAGTAAAGTGATTTCTCATATTCAATGGCACTATTTTCCAGTCCTGTCTTTTCAGGGAAAACAGACAGAATCTGCACAGCTCACTCTATTCATCTTCACATCAGTGGTTACAATCATATATAATTGCTTTAAGAAGAACTCCTCAGAGGATGCTTATTCAAGTGCTGCCTCTATCTGCATTATATTTGAGTGTAGATATTACTGTTATATGTCAAGGATGGTGGTGCACAGTGTTTGGGTATTTCTCTAGAGGGTTTCAGAGTTTTACTTGGGTAAAGTACAAATAAAAAACAGCAAAGAAAAATCAGTGTTGTAAGCCTACTATTAAATCCTTGTTATAGTATCCTAACTATTTAATTTGGGATTCTGTAGGTAAAATGATTTTCTCAGCATACCAGTTTTCCAAGACCACTTTAGTTTTTCATAGCTAAATAATTATGCATTTAGAAAAATTGAATATATTAAACATGGACTTTAATTTTACTATTTTTCCATCTGCCTCTGCGGGAAAAACAAAATAAAAAGTTTTCATCTGAATGATATCCTGTGCCATAACATTTCAGTGTCTTCCTGGAACTTTATTATGAAACCTAGATTATCCATATGAATATAAACAGTTTTAGAATATTCGTGTCTGATATATAATTAAGAAATTACATTTTTAACCCACATATTGGTTCAATATTGCATGTATGACTCAGATATTTAGAAATACTAGTAAATAGAATTGAATTCTTTCCCTTTCAGTGGTTCATTGCCCATCAGAGTGAGTTCAATTTATTTTTTTCTGATTTTGAATCTAACATATATATACGTAAATGCTTATTACTTATAGCTGTGAAAGATTCTGTTTTGTTCCTAGCTCAAAACAATGTATGACTGAAACACTGTTGTAATACTGTTAGAAAGTTCTCTTCTTATTTTTTTTTTGGTTTTTCTTTTAGATTGATACTAGTATTGTTAGCTACAGTAATAAGTTGTTTACAGAACTGCAGTACAACAGAACTGAGAAGGTAACTTTTTCTCTTTTCCTTTGGCTGCACATCTGGTGGCCACTAACAACCAAGCATTCTGATGTGTTGTTCATCTATGCTGAGATTGCACAAAGGATTTTGCCACCTGTTTAATTTTTATTCACTGTTTTAAATACATATTTAGAAGGAGAGCTTTTAATATTTTTGAGTTAAATGTGAAGGACATTGAATCAGAATGTGTAGTTCAGCAGGCAGAGCTTGTAAAATATACTAAATCCCACAATTTTAATCTCATGAGGATTCTTCAGTCAAGGATTGCTTGCAGTTATTTGGAACTGCATATTTGTTTACAGGCACTGAATACTTTGCTGACCAAGTCTCTATTTGAGGAAGTATAGCTGAAATTTTCCCCTCTGATGTTTGAAGGCTTGCATTTTTAGAATTGGTGGGATCCCCCACTCTAGACCTGCTATTGATTATCCACAAGGTGATAATGATTATTCATCATTAATCTGAAATCTTGGTTACAGAGACTCTGAAGATAATGAAGGGATAAATCCACTTCTAAACTTTAAGAAAATGTGATTAGAGAGTTAATTTCTCTCTGTCATCTGTGCAGCAAAAGGAACAAGAGGAAGTCTTCTAACACATGCTTCAAGAATTTATAGGAGAAATCTAGTTTACATAGCTCAAGTAAAGAAATGTCATCATAAATTTCAAGTATCCAGTCATATTGGTATTATATCTAAAATAATGCTGAAATTTCTGAAGTAGTTAATATAATATAATACTAGTTAACATTTTATCCATCTGAAAAAAGTAACTTTATTACAGAATGGTTGGGGTTGGAAGGGACCTCTGGAGATCATCTAGTCCAACGCACCTTCTAAAGCAGGTTCACCTAGAGTAGATTTCACAGGAGTAGGTCCAGGTGGGTCTTGAATGTGTCCAGAGAAGGAGATTCCACAACCTCTCTGGGCAGCCTGTTGTAGTGCTTTGGCACCCTCAAAGAAGTTTTTAGTCCATAAGAAGTATAGTTCATTAAGCTAGACCAAATTTGGTTAACTCAATCTAAAGTACAGTATCTGTATTCTTTCATCACAGACAAAAATCACCGTTTATAGTTGGTTAAAACTGGAAGACAGCTATCTCAGTGCAGATATAAAAATAGTAGAATATTCTTTAACTGAAGAATGAGATAGAGACTACAGGGAATATTGGTTCAAAGTCTTCCTCTTCACTAACAGAGGCATCTTATTTCTCTCAAGTGATTTTCACAGAGTTGTTTGTGTGGAGAATTACCTACAGAATGTTAATTTTTGCCTCATATACAATCTTTTGATCAGTGTCTACCACAGAACAGACTTTCTATCTTTGTGTCTGGCATCCAAAAAAGAATTTGTTTTCATGCTGTAACACTGTCATTCAAACAATAGTAGTAGTATACTTGTAGGGCTACTTAGATGTTTTCTCCCACTTCCTGGAACTTATACTAAATCAGATACAGTATCCATTCCTGAGGGTGGGGAAAAAAAAAGAAGTTTCTCTCATCTTGTTTAACCTTTGAAATTTTAAATGCTACTTTAAGATCATATGTTTATGCTTGGTAAAAAGATCAGCAGAATTTAAACTGTTGCCTGGCAAATATTACAGAATTTGTCCAGTTGGCTGTACCACTCCCTGTTTTCATTTTCTTCCACATAATTAGAAGGAAATAGAAGGACAGCTCAATTCACTTCACAGAACTCCATGAGACAAAATATTTCAAATTGGTAGCCAGTCATCTAAATTTCAAAGTATTTTGAAATCTAAATATGTTTTTAGATTTAATTTTCCCTTCTCAACAACCTGCAGAGAGGACTACATATTTATTTAGCCTGAGAATGCAGGGATCTCACAAGGTGCTCCAAGTTGGATCACTAAATACCCAGTTTTGCTCTTTCTGGAACAAACAAATAAAAATATATTTTTACTTGAAATAGTGATTAATTAACTTGCAAGTGAAATGCATCATGAAGGGACAAGCAAAGACATCAAGCAGTTTGGTGATTTAATACTAGTTTATAACAGGTTTTAATATCTGAAAAAAATATAATATTCTTAATGAAAAATGGCAAAAGATCTTTCTTTTAAAAAGTTACCTTGTGACTATAGGAACAATAGATATGGTTTTTAATATTAAGACTTGAGATATTTCAGTACATAATACTTGGACATCTTTTCCCAGAAGCTCGATTTATAGCACTGTACATAAAATAATATGAATGTCATCATTCAGGAGACAGTGTCCAGAATCTACCCTCAGTAGCAACTAATTTAATGGATAACACTGACACTGGCATGTTCTTATCTTCTGGGGTCACAGGTGTGCCCATGATTTTAAAATCCAGTCTACTGATCTGTGTTTATTTGTATTGGAGTATCTTAATTAACTTTACCAGTCATACTGAATTAATTAGGTCCTCTGTGAACAAAATCATGACACTTGCTCTTCTTTTTTTTTTTTTTTTCTTCTCTTTATAGTTCATATTAAAATTTCTAATCTTTCCTTCACTCAGAAGGTTAAGTATGATGTATTAGTGCATATGTTCCTTGCAATGATTTGAACTCTGAACAAGGAAATGAATCAGAGTGGACCTCATTTGGAAAAAAATGTGGACCTCAGGAATGAAATCCTGCTGATTTCACTCGCTTTAATCTGGATTCCATCCAAGATCTTGTGTGTTCCCACGTGCTGAGTATGGATAATAAAAGGACAGGTTGTATGAGATTGTGCTTCTTATTACAATGTAATACTGTCTCAGTGTCCTCAGCAGTTTAGAAAGAACTGCATTCTACTTAGGTGGTGGAATAACTTAATGAAAAGCTATTTCAATATATTTTGTAATTAGAAGTATACTTTTGTGATAGGCAAATTTAAATTCATCTGCATGTGCAGAACCCAATTTAATTATTACATATAATGCACATAATCCAGGCCATGGAGGATGTTAACACCTCATTTTAAAGAGAACCTGACAAGTTATGACAAACTGAATCCTATCTAAAGCCTTTTTATCTAAAGTCCACCATATCTCTGTCTGATAATACTCTACCAATTTTTGTTTGATTTTGCTTTTTTGCCTTTTTAGAAATTATCTAATATCTTGCTAAAACAACACTATTAGGAAAAGAAATAAAATATTTCAGATTATGCATAATGGTTAATTTTAAACTTGTGTGAGACATTTGAATTATCAAGTAAACAGAAGATACATCAAGCATTATTCTGAGTTACAGAGACATCATTAGCAAAGATGCAGTAACATTCATTCCCTCTCAGCAGGAAACAGGCATATTAATTGTCCATTTGAAATTAAAGCCTGTGTAACTCAAGTAACTATAAAGCACAGCTTTAAGGACTCACATTTGGCTAAAAATTCCTTTGACCTTTCCTCAAAAATTCACATTTTAGCTTCTGTTGAAAAATATTTTTATCTGAAGCATTAAAGTAGTTATTTTTCTGGCATCAAAATTATGTTTTTCTGAAGTATCTAGCAGAAGTAATTAAAACACTGAAAGAGCTGATGAAATTGATTATTCTGTAAGATATTAGAGGAACAATGTCATGCGCAAGGTTACTTAAAAGTGCCTGAAGTATTGGACTTTGTTGCTTGTAACTCTTACACTCTCAAATAAGAGAGGAAATACTTAGAAAAAATAAAGAAATCTGATGTTAAAATTATTTTTAAAAGCATGTTGAGACACTCAAGGGCAGCTATTTTCTCTGAGACTATCTTTACTTCATTAAAGTACCCCTCAAAAATAGATGTTATCTTGGCAGTGCCCTTTATTTTTTTATAGTTCCTTGTACAGTAACATTCTAACCATAAAAAAAAAAAAAAGGATAATTTAAAAAAATGTGCTTAGTTGACACAAGGTTAATTCTCACATAAATCTAAATGCAACTAATACAATTTCCATGTGGGGCTGACTGAATTATGTTTTCACTGCAGGTACTTAAGTGAAATACTGTGCATCCTGAATAACTTTATAAGGAAGCTGGTTTGGTTTTCAGATTCCTCAGAAGACGACAGCATTTTTATAAGACACACAGTTTAATTTGCATTTTGTAGTTGCATTGGTATTTATTTTTCCAAAGGACAACAGCAGAACCTTATTAGTTGTAAATAGTACTATCTGTAGTACACATAGTACTAATAGATGTATAAAATACGTGGTGAAAAGGAAGAAGGATTATATGTAGGAAGCTGGGTGATTGAATATTTTCCAGAAATCCTGGATGAAACTGTCAAATGTTAGTCTTAGATTCACCTAATTTACTCAGTTCTGGGCATTTAAAAGGCAACTTATTTAGGAACTTTATTGTTTTTAAAGCTGATGGGTAATCTGAAATTCTTTCACTGCAGAAATCAAAGATATTTATTGATGTTTAATATTAACTACAATACTATATTTCAGAGTGTTCAACACTCAGTACCTCCCATGTAATTGATACAATACTCAGAAACTCAAAATGACATATGAAAGAAGAATCTGTTCTTCATCACTGATCTTTTTAAAAATTAATAGTACCTCTACAGTTGGAGAGTGTTTATTAAAACCGTTTTTGGCTACATATACCCCTCTGCCTATTTGGTTTCTGGAATGAGTGTACCTAAAAGACAAATGCATGCTCTACCTGTTCAGAAATTGGCATACATCTTTTATCGATATTGAGACTTGCTGAGGCTTGTTGATGACAGATACAAAGAAACATTGGATAACAACACAGATTGAAGCAATTTTCAGTGCAGAAGTGTCCTGAAATAGTTTTATCCACAGGGAGATTCACAACATCTACTTTAAGTTTCTGATTCAAACTACCATTCCGAGGGGCCACTTTCTCCATTGACTATCTGAAAGCCTCCTTTCCTTCATATTAGCTCATCAATACAGCTCCCCACTCCAGGTCTGTTAAATCTGGTAAACACCACCTAAAATGGTGTGTGACTTCAAGAGGGGAGTTGACCTGCTGCAGAGGTCCTGGAGGAGACTGTAATTCATTCCTCATATGAAGATCAACTAGCATGCTCTCATGGAATAACTCAGAGGAAAGTCTACTTCAGATTCCCAAAGCACTATTCCTCTTCCTGTACTCCCTTTCACAGGCACAGAAAGGGTTTAGAAAGCCAGAAACAGAAAAGGGAGTTCTGATTACTAATTTATTTTTCCTGTGATTGTATGTTTGTTTGTTTGTTTGTTTTTAGTATAATGGATTTAGGTAAGGAAAGGGCCAGATTTTATAGGACCTACTTTTCCTTAAACTTTCATGACTTAAACTAGCAATTTTTTGTGGTTTTTCTTTGCAAAAGTTACTTATCACTGCAAGCTTTTCATCTACAAATTTGTTCTGCTTTTATAACAGTACATTATCAATACCACACAGTTTCTCTGGCATTTACTATTTTGAAAACTGGGTTAAAAATACCTGTGGTGTTTCTTAGTGAGATTGATGTCAATAAAAGAGTTAGAAGTGATGACACTTAGATATTTATAAAACCCACTGCCTTTCAATGAAATGAGATTGTCGTCAAAAGAAACCCCAGTGTATTAAATACAATGTGCATTTGATGTGCTAAAATGTCCCATTATTTTATAATATTTCATAATATATTTTCTTTTAGTAGGTTTTGTGTGGTAAACCTATGACTAGCTGCCAAAACATTTCATTAGCTAAATGAACTGTGATAAAAAGTAGATGACTTGCATGTATTGGTGATCATTTATGTAGTTTGAAGTAAGGCATGTTCCCGAATCACCATGTTGTAACGTGACTTTTCCTTATCACTTCTGATCATTCTGAAAGCTGTTGAAAAACGCAGAACCCTTGGTAATAGCCTTATTACTTTCAGCATGTAGGGCATCAATTAGGGCTCCACTTCTATTCAGAGGGTGTGGGATAAGCATGTGGTTCTGTGGAAACTCTGCTTAGAGCATTTTATTTCCTGCTCTGGAGGCTGCACTCAGAAATAAATCAACTGTGCATCTGTGAGACGTAAAGATGAAGCTCTCTAGCCCTCAGTAGATACAGTGGATAATCTACTCTATAAAAACATTTAAACATGGCCTATTTTATTCTTCCTGAATACATAAAAGTCTAGGGCTGAGCAGGACCAGGTGACAGGAGCCCAATAAAGTCCCACTCAGAGCTGAAGTAGTAACTCCAGAGAAAGAATTATTAGGAAAACATTGAATAGTAAAGATGACAGGGCATCTAGAGAACTGTAGACATTGAGATTTAGCTGATACTTTACCATCTTAATCTATGGCAAACATTTGCTAGACTTCTGTGGTCAGTGTAAAAGGGTGTTGTTCATTGATGCACCTTGTTCAGATTTGAAAGACGTCATTGCGGTCTACTTTCTTTGGTCTTATTAAATTCTCAGGTGTTGCATTAACTTCATAAAAAGTGTGTATAGACAACATTAAAGTATCACAGAAGCATTTACTTTTGCCTCTTGGCTGATGTAAAATTCACAGTTCTAATAGATGTTTAACATACAAAAAGTTTGATAAAATTTATGATTTACTGTTGATTGTACTTCTAACTAATATAACAGGAATAATTTCCAGGTTGATGTTTGTTTTTTATGTGCCAGTTTCTATTCTTTTTAAGTGTATGAGAGTAGTTGAAAGTCTGTATTTGAATTTTTCAGATACTTTCTATAGATATCTGTTTTCAATTCCTTATGACTTTGTTGAAGTTTAATAAATTTAAGCAGGCATTTTCAAGAAGAGATTTTAGGCATATGCAGAACATTTCAAGAAATGGTTCAGATAAAAAACCCTGACATTTCTGATGACTAGGTTAGGGAAAAAGTATTCTTATATCCATGTTGGAAAAAAAAGTTCAGTTTTACATTGAAAAGCATTTTTTTTTTTTTTACTTAAAATTAAATAGCTTTTTAATGGCAGTAATGTGATCTACCCAGCTTCAGTTAGAGTATAAAAGGTACAAAAAGGTACTGGCTGGGTAGAGAAGGGAAGAGCAGTGGACATTGTCTACCTTGACTTCAGCAAGGTTTTTGACACCGTCTCTCACAACATCCTCATAGGCAAGCTCAAGAAGTGTGGCCTGGATGAATGCATGATGAGATAGGTCATGAACATGGATGGCATTGCTCAAATCAATGGTGCGAAGTCTGGTTGGAGGCCTGTAGTTAGGCTGAGTCAGTATAAGGTCCAGTCCTGTTCAACCTGTCCATCAGTGACCTGGATGAAGAGACTGAGTGCACCCTCAGCAAGTTTGCTTATGATACTGAAGTGGGAGGAAAGGTTGACACACCAGAAGGCTGTGCTTCCATTCAGTGTGACCTGGAATGACTGGAGGACTTGGCAGAAAAGAACCTAATGAAGTTCAGCAAGGGAAAGTGCAGAGTCCTGCACCTGGGGAGGAATAACCCCAGGCGACGGTACAGGTTAGGGGTGGACCTACTGGAAATCAGCACTGCAGAGAAGGACTTGGGAGTTCTGGTCGATAACAGGTTGACCATGACTTGAATATGTGCCCTTGTGGTCAAGAAGGCCAATGGTATTCTGGGGCCTAGAGCATCTTTCTTATGAGGAGAGACTGAGAGAACTGGGTCTGTTTCAACCTGGAGAAGAGAAGGCTGAGAGGGGATCTCACAAATGCATGTTAATATCTCAAGCGCAGATGTCAAGAGGATGGCACCAGACTTTTCAATGGTCCCCAATGATAGGATGAGGGGCAATGGGCACAGGCTGAAGCACAGAAGGTTCCATCTGAATATAAAGAGACACTTCTTTACCTTGAGGGTGACAGAGCACTGGAACAGGCCACCCAGAAGTGTTGTGGAGCCTCCTTCTCTGGAGACATTCAAAACCTGCCTGAACACATTCCTGTGTCATCTGCTCTAGATGTACCTGCTTTAGCAGCAGATTCAATTTTGGTTTTGATTCTTCTTTTGGTGCAGGACTTCTGCAGGTGGCTGCTCAGCTCACGTAAAACAAACTTCTTGGAACTGGCCACTATCCATTTGCTGAATTTTCAACAGGAGATACCAGCACATATTTTGTGAAACTTTTACATTAATGCAGCTGCATAGGACATAATGTACAACTGCCAAGTTCTCTGAAATATCCTGTGCCTGGTGTTTCCAACTGACTACCACAAATTCTTTGCTAATTTAAATTATTTTGTTCTTCATTGCTTTTTGACTCAGCTTCTTATTTATAAAGTCAAGACTTCAACGTCACCGATGTGCTGTAAAGAGAAATATATTAACGCTGGTAAAGTGTTTAGTTCTTATGGTAAGAGTACAAGAGAAATATGTGTGAAGAAACTAATAATTTAACATTCAGCTCAGGGTTTAAATGTTTTACTTAATTAGGCTAGAGATACATATTATCCTAGGGCAAAAGCAAGATTGAATGCTAGAAGGAAAATTAAAGGTGTTGAAAATAACATATCAAGCTACAGTTATAAATGCTATCAAAACACATGAACGTAAGAATTCTAGCCACATCAGCTTTGAGAAGTTTTGACTAAGGTCTGAATTTTAAACTTTAGATTTTTTTTTTTTTTTTTTTTTTTTTTTTGCTATTAGTCTTAGTATTACTGTAAAATACAGATTCACAGAGTATGAGATCTCTGGCTCTTGCAGTTCCTATGACAACACACCCAGCTCACGGTTCCTATTATTTTCTAATCTAGTCAGGAGGTCCTTTTTCTTCTTTTTCTGGTTTACCTATTTCACAGTAAAATCAGTTGATATACAGATAACTAACAGAGATTGCTTGCTTGTTAAACCTAGAACTCATAGCATCAACTAGAAATATTAAATGCTATAGCTACAGCCGTTCATTTCAGTGTCATGGATGTACAAAGATATCAGTATCAAATAATTCCTCTATAATAATAGAAAGTATGTTGCCTGGGTCACTTCTGAGTAGTGAAGCTGTGTATGCCTTGACTCAATGGACATTAAGTCATTTGTTGCTTCTCTGAAAAACTGAAGCAGTGTTACTCAGTCATTGCCAGTTGATTTTGGAGTTGAAATCTTGACTGATTTCTTCTCTGAAATCTTCTCAATTTGAAGCATTAGGAATAACACTTGTTGTGATAAAACGATAATTAATTAAATAACATCAGAATGACATAGTCTCTTAACAACAGAGGAAAATATTATCAAAAATTCTCATATATCAATGGGGACTCTGTAATACATTTTTCCAGGGAAGGGATAGACATAGTTCACTTACAAGCTTTCTTACAGCAAAACAACATTTTCCTTGCAATAAAAATAACTTTACTGAAAAAAACCTGACATTATAGCATCTTGGCATGCAGTTTCAAAATCCCTGTCTCACTTCCTGGGTTCAAAGTCTTTTTCTATAGTGGAATAAGCTGTGTAAGATAATTAACAGATCTTGCCAGTTGCTTTTGCATATAAATTATAATGAAAAATCTAGGTGATGCTACTCTGACTGTGCTGAATTTTTAGGAATATGAGCTAGAAGAAAGGCTGCAAATTTTTGTTGTCACTATGTCATTTTTTGAGAAAGAAAATTATAATTTGAAACTGTTTGGGTTTACAAAATGAAAAAGAGCCACAACTAAATTTTGACTAACTTTTTTTTCTTTTCCATGTCTGTGTTAATTTTAAAGTCATCACTAACTGAAAAATGACCTTATTTGCATATATCAGGGTAATTATCCCCTGCTTTGGTTTATTCAGTTTTCCACTGTTTTAATTGAGCAGTGTATAGAGGTATTCAATGTTTGCTAAAGGATGCATCATAAAAGAGACATTATGTGTTCTAACATCTGTTGATATCTAAAAAGCTGATTATCTTACAAACTTCAGGGCAGTTCCATTTCACTCTTTCTTATTCTAATATAACCTGGAAATATTGTTTGACTGAGATCTTTAGCTTGTTGTTTGTATTCTCTTAAATCTTCATTAGGCACTTGAGGTTGTTTGCTTTTGATGTACTGCAAACAAAGCAAACTCAGCTCACTTTAGACACAGTTTCAACCCATTTTATGGCCTGTGTCAGACGCATCATATGATCTCTATGCTTTAGAGTTACCAGTCCTAGTCATTGCTACAGTCTTTGCACCCATGTTACTCTAGCGTAGCCACTTCTGGAATGCACCAACCAACATGCATTGCACTGGGAACACATGCAAAGTAGTACTATTGCATTACCGTTTTAGTTTTAATGCATAGTATTGTAACTGGTTAATATATGAGCTATACGGAATGGAATTGCCGTCTGAAATGTTTATGAAGAAGTCACAGGACTTCCCCTTCTCCTCCTCCTCCTCCTCATATGATTGTGAAACAGCAGGCTCCATATGAGAAGACATCTGATATAATGCCAGTACCTCTAGTGCTCCTCACTTCTTTTGTTTGTTGCGCTCAAGAAGTCACGATATGATTTTAGTTGTGTCTTATTATTCAAGGCTAGGTTAGATTAGCCACTGCTGCGTGACCAGATCCTTCATGCTGGTAGAAATAGTAATCTAGAACTTTCAGAATATGGAAACTCATTCTACAGACACAAATTGATAAGTCTGCAGATCAGAATGGATTGCATTTGCAACCATGTCTGTAGGGAGGATATTTTGGATCTTGAGAAAGTAGTGATTTAAAATAAGATCACATTGATTCACATACTTGCTATGACCATCAGTAGATCTGGACATCTAGATGAAGAGAGAAACAGCCGAGATCTTTCTGCATGCGTTATCAACACAGGTGTACACTATCAATGTAGAGTCTTGTAGTTTGTTTGTTCTAGTATCTGAAGTGTACCTTAGGACAAGCAAGTCTGCTATAAGCATGATTGTAGCTTTCTTACCTATAGTTTATGGCTCCTGAATTGTTGATAATAGATAAAAGTAGCTGAGCCCCCAAAATGGGGATTTGTGATGTTATAACAGTGGAAAAAATCCATTAACTTTTTGATTCAACAGCACAACAGATAATTATGACATTTCTCAAAGTGAAAGGAGGAGATTAATATCTCAGAGTACATTTACGCTATTTTTAAAAATCTGTAGTTTAATAGTTCCAGATGCTTTACTGTTCTGCACACTTTGTTTCCTAAATACATAGTTCCTTGTAATCTTTCTATCTTCCAGTCTTCTGGCACCACGTTTGGTCAAGAAATGCCTACTCTTTCCTGGATTTTCTATAAAGTACACCTACAAGCAAGACAACAAAGAATGACTGAGTATCATCAGTGATGTGAGATCATATGAAATTTAGATTAAATCTAACATTGGTCTTGTAATTTGTATTTTCATTAAAACAGTTGCTAACACAAATGTATATTCAATCTAATATATTCAGGAGAAAAATATTCATACATTCATAAATAATATTGCAAATAATATCACCAGATGAAAAGTAAATATGCGTATAAAAAGTAAATATGCAGAAACTAGATGGTTTCCAAGGCAAAGACCGAAAGATTTGCATGTGATCAAAATTTAGATACCAAAACAAAGCATGAGAAAGAAAAGCTCATACTCTTTAAGCAGAAAACTCACAGCACAGCTGCAAATGCTCATTGTAAGTGACAATAAAATTGCTGTGTATTAGAAGACTGAGTGGTATATTATGAAACTGTTGAACATACAGAATGCTTTTCATGATGTTTCCTTCACAGTAAATATTTCATTTGCAGAGCTGTTTTGATTGATGAATTTTTCTAAGCTTTACTGTGTTTGTGAACTGCTTACTCTGATACTGTGTAGTTGCTATTCACACTGTATGTTTGGTCACTTAAGGCATTGTTCCTGTTCTTTGCCTGGATGAGTCAGTGTTCAAATATGACAATAACAAATGGTGTTTATATGATTCATACATGATTTCTGAAACCTGAAACTTTGCTGACCTACTAGTATTTTATAAAATATAAAGAAATCACTCAAAGAAGAACCATTGCCATTAAAGGGAAAAGTAATTATCAGAATTATGAGAATATTCTGAGGCAATAGAAATGGCAATTAAAGTAATTATAAAAGAACTGAAAAATCCAGAAGAAAAATGGTAGATCTAGAAAAAGTAAAATTTAAGCAATAACTGTTTTAAAACTTTTTTTTTTTTTCTAGACTAAAAAACAGTTTATACTTTCAGCTTGGGCACTAGATTAAAAAGCATAATTAATAACGGTTTTTCAGGGCAAGGAAACCTTAATTATGTTTCACATCTTATAACTTGATGGATTGACTTGTAACAACATGACAGCAATCTAAGATTTCTGACAGAATATACAGTAAGAAAACAGAAAACATGATAATAACAGCTTATCACATAATTTGACTTTTGCTGTTGCATTAATTTTGTATTGTTCTGTGATTATAATAATGTAAGTATTATTTCCTTCTAAAATATCAGTCTAATGTAGAAAAATACAGAGTTATAATACCTGTGGTAGCAGATGAAGTTAATAGCAATTGCAGCAGACAGTATATTGTCAAATATGTTCTTGTGATAAGATAAACTTTTAAAAGCACAGTTCCCTTTCCATAGGTCTGAATGAAACACTATCCAGACTAAAACAGATGTTTACATTTAGATGAAACTATAGAATAGAAAAGAAGCTATGACATCTAATATACAACATTAAATAATTTGTATTTATTTAAAGAATATTACATATTCCGATACGGCTGGTTTTCTCTCTTGGACTCAATGATCTTAAAGGTCTTTTCCAATAAAAATGATTCTGTGATTCTGATGGTTTTGTCAGTTGTAATTCAGCATAACAATTTCTCATATGTGCAGATACTACTGAGGGGAGCCCTTCTTCTCCTTGAAACTTTTTTTTTTTTTTTTTTTCATGTCTGTGTATGGTCTTGTCCATATTTGTCTGTGGTAAATCCTATGAATTTTATTTCTGGGCATTATCTGTTCAATATTTAGTAAGCAAATTAAATCTAGGCTACATACCAGAACCATCATTTCCTTTTTCCCTGGGAAATCTTTCACTTTGATGTTGAGGCAAACACATGTTTCTGACCATGGATAAGAACTCAACATGAATAGCGTATGGAAACACACAGGTCCTGTTATAATCTGATACCAGTGTACACAACTGAAATGTGACCAGCAAGCCCTTGGGCAGTTTGCTCTAGACCATTAACATACAGCCACATGGCTAATCAAGCAAAGCATGAGATTAAGGTTAATATTGAAAATATAACTCACAAATGTCTTTTGCTGTGAGACATATTTTGTTTCTGTATTTCATCCATGTCTCTGTCTCATAATGTTTAACACAATGTATAACAGTTCAATGTTTGGGGCCTGATATTTAGGGCCAAATTGGCCACATGGCTTGGCTGAAATGAGAGACATCCTTTTACACAAGATAAGCATTTGGCTTAGAGTTAATTTTGCTCAGATTGTTTGTGGAATTTTTGTTAATTTTATTTTCTTGAATTGAAATTTTAAAAATACAAGATCACAGTGAAATTCCAGATATACTTTGTGCATTTGAAAGCCCTAATACTCTCAAAATTATTTGTTACAATGTACTGGGTCTGGCTTGAATGAAGTTGATTTTCTTTATAGCAGTCTGTATGGTGCTTTGTTCTGGATTTGTGAGTAATACAGTATTGATAAAAAACTAATGTTTTCGCTCTTGCTGAATAGTGCTTGCATAGCGTGAAGGTGTTTTGATTTTTTTTGTTGTTTGTTTGTTTGTTTGTTTTTTCCTATTCTTTCCCACCAGCGAGTAGGCTGGATGTGTTCCTCCAGGACAGCTGACCATACCATACAATGCTGTATTCGTTCACAAAAATGTGAGTAAAGGAAGAGGAAGCAGAGGCATTTGTGGCTGTGGAGTTTTGCCTTCCCAAGTAACCACAATACATGCTGAGGTCTTGTTCTCCAGGAATTGGGTGAGCATCTTCCTGCCAGTGTGAAGTAGGGAACAAATTCCTTATTTAGCTTTGCTTGTGTGCACAGTTTGACATAGCTTATTAAACCAACATCTCGAAAATACAAGTAACAAAAAAAATACTTTATTCTTAGACGTTATCCCAAGTCCTACTTTCTCTTACAGTAGAGTCAATTAATCAAATCAAACGTACAAAATACAAATCTTCGTTCATGAAGACTAGCTTTACAGGTATCTACTTTCAAGTTAGTTAAACAGAAAAGTCTGCTACTTGTCAGATTATGATTTTCACTTTGAAGAAGCTTGGCATTGTTTCAGAGGCTACAGGGTGTCTTCATAGGTTTGGCTAGGTATTCACTAGGCTTGGCTATGATCAGAAAAAAATATCATGTTAGGAATGAGCAGAAGTTTATTATCTTTATCTTACAATAAAATCAAACAAATACAAAAGATATTGCTTTTCAAAAATATAATTTAAAAAAATCACAACTTTATAATTGTTGATAGGTATATTTAAATAATTCAGCTGAACAAAAAAAATAAAAGAGAGAAAGAGAGCAAGAAGAGCCATAACATCCTACCAAAATCTGGGCTGTGAAAATAACAAATCTGTGCCATTCCACCAATATAAATAAATTTAATAGAGAATTTAAAGATAACAATATTACTAACAATGAAAAGATCTTATTAAATGATGTATTATATAAAATTACTGATGTAATTTTCTGCTGAGTTCTGGTTCACAAAATAATTCTTTTTTTCTTCTTCTAAAAGCTGTTTTTTTTTTTCTTCTTGGTAAAAATAGAAAGTATTTGACTTTCTTTCTAGCCATCTACCTATCCTTTTTTAATTCCTTCATTTGTCTTAGTGCCAGTTATGTGTGATTTAGAATCACAGAACAGCTGAGGTTGGAAGAGACCCCTGGAGATCATTTAGTCCAATCACCCTGTTTAGATCAGGGTCAGCTCAAGCAGACTGCTCAAGGTTGTATCCAGTCAGGTTTTAATCATCCCCAGGGATGGAGACAGCAACTTGTTCCAGTATTTGACTCTTCATGCAGTGAAAAATTTCTTCTTGTTTTTAAATGGAAACTCCTGTATTTCAGATCATGCACATTGCCTCTTGCCTTGTCTCCCTTCTATGAGGTATTTATATACATTAGCAAGATCCACCCTGAGCATCCTCTTCTCTGGACTGAACAGATCCCGCTCCCTCAGCCTTGCCTTATATGACAAACCATCTAATCTCTTAATCATTGAGAAGCTGGATAGCTAGAAGCAAATATAAATGAATTCATGTCCACAACAAATGAGATAGAAGAAAGATAATATCTCTGTGCTTCAAGCTTCCAATATCAATTTTGAGAACTAAAAAAACAGAAAACTTTATTCTGGTAATAATTGCTGGAAACATGTTCAGCATTTGCATGTTATAGAGTATGGATAATGTGAATTAACTAACTAATTCCAAAGTAAATGAGACTACTACACCAAATCTCAAGAAAATAAATTCCATCAATTCTATGGCATGGTTCAAGGAAACGACTTAGTACTTAACCCTCTTAATTTTTAATGTAATAATGTATCTTGTGCATAGTACATTTAGTCCTCCTGGACATCTCCATGATGATATTGAACAGAATTATCAGCTTTTTCTATTTTTATTTTTTTGTGTGTGTGTGTGAAATAATATTTCTCTATTTCTTTTTTTTTTTTTTTTTTTTTTTTAGTCAAACTATGAAATAACCATGAAAATAAGACAAAAGAATCTCGTATTTTCCCTACACCTTGTTCCCAAAATCTCTTAGGTTTTTGCTGCTCATTCAGATTTTTCTCAGCTCCTCTAGATCTTCCTTAAAGTAGACATCCCAGAGTTGGTGTAGTTCTCTTGCTAGGTTTTTAATTAGCAGGTATGGAACAGAGTAGAATAATTACTGTCTCTTGTCTGGTTTTGATTGCACCAACAAATTTTTCCTGCTATGCTGCTACCTCTTTATTTGTGCTTTGGTTTTCACCACCTACTTAAAGTAAAATACAGCACAATTTGTCAAGTTCATCTCATGACATGTACCAAGACCACTTCGAATTCTGATGCTATCCTTCTAGTTTGGTCCACAGACATTTTATTACATTACCTAAGTTGTTAATAAAGCACTAAATAGAACTGTTCAAAGGCAGTTTGTATAGGAAAATTCTTAGTCTGAGTTACTGAAGGTCAGTTGAGATTCTTACTTCAAGTAAGCAAAATAGTTAATACTTTAAAAAAATATTCCAAATATCTTCTTTTTGTTTTGTTTATAATGAAGAACCAAAGCCTTATATTGGAGTCAGTATTGGTCTTTTCTAATTTATGATTAAATTAAAAATAAGATTGAAAATTTACATGTCAGATGCACTTAAAACATATTATCAGTGCAACTGTGAAGTATAAATTCAAAGGCATGGTAGGTGTTCCAAAGCGATTCATTACAATGCACATCATATTTACCTGTGAACAGTACTGGAACAAATATGGAAAAAGAAGTTCTATTTTTGCTCAGTGTGCACAGAAATCAGTATGTCAGGGGCTAAATAGGGATGCAATGTCTGTTTCTGCCACTGAAATGGTTAACTAAGAAGCATGCTTCTATCTCATTGGGCACAGAACATAATTTTCCAACTGATCAGCTTGGGAAAGAGATCAACATCATATTTACAGTAAAATGTCTGATGTAGGGTTTGTACCTGACACCGTCGTCTTCTAGGATTTATTTTTCTTTCCACATAGATCTAAGTGTTCCACACTTTAAACAGATTACTCTGATTTTATTTTCTCTTTAATGAGATTTAATGTCAGTCCCTAAAGATAACTAGTGAAAATAAAACACCAAATAAATTTGTTGTTTTCTTAGGCATTTGAAACTTAAAATGTCAAAGGTGTTAATCTATTTGGAAAATGTCTACAGATTTCACTACTGAGAAAGTGCAACAACTCCTGTTTCAGTATTGTGTTGCAAATACTCAATCTCTCTTATTAATGTTGTCTTCTTCTCCAACTCTTTTCAAGTGCTCTGAAGATCCTGTCATGTCACTGTAGATATTTACCCATCTAACAGATATTAAGGTTTTTTTAGTGTTTTCAAATTTGTCCTAGTAACAATGGAATAAGAAATAAAACCAACCAGGCTGCACAAAATCAATTTATATACCCACACATAAAAATTCTGACAATAAAATCTGACAAGTGTAGTAAGCAGTAGATTTCTTATGGAAATTAAGAAAATCTTTGGTTTTCTGTTCTGTGTTACCTTCTATGAAGTCTTCTTTAAAATTCAGACATTTACTTCCACCTTTTTCTGTGCAATTTTCTTCTCATTCACATCTTGAACTACTAAAGGATTTTAAGTGTTGAAATGAATGATAGATAGATGCCAGGGTACTTGTAAAAGTCCGTCTCTAAACACTTCACTGCAGCAGGCCTCTGTTATATAGCAACAAGCGAAGATCATCTTAACCACTACTGTCTCTTAGAGTGTTAATGTTGTAAAGTCAGAAATCAGAAGTCTCAGATGAAAGTGATATAAACATAGTTCTTTTGTGTCAGTAACCAGGGGCTGAAGGAGTAAATAAAATTTTAGTGGATAGCTTGATCAGCAGACTAAGATTACAGCCACCCTTTTAGCAACAGAAAGCAGATCTGTCAATTATACAAGTAGGTACTTCACTCTGAAGTTATTGATGTCAGATGATGGTGACGAGGTGTGTGCTTGTCTGTCCAAGCAGGTCAATGCTTCAGCGTGATAAATACAAGGATATCAAATTTAGAGATGATGCGTGTAAGATTAGGCATGAATTTCCCATAAGAAATGGGACATAGTGAATTATACAGGCTGGAGAGTTTGGCGGGGAAAAATTTAATGAAATATAACAAGAGAAAGTGTAGAGTCTTCCATCTGGGCAAGAACCCGAGGCTCCAGTATAAATTGCGAAGTGACCTGTTGGAGGGCAGTGCAGGGGAAAGGAACGTGGGGGTCCTGGTGGACAGCAGGATGACCATGAGCCAGCACTGCGCCCTTGTGGCCAAGAGGGCCAATGACAGCCTGGGGTGTATTAGAAAGGCGGTGGTTAGTAGGTCGAGAGAGGTACTCCTCTCCCTCTACTCTGCCCTAGTGAAACCGCATCTGGAATATTGTGTCCATTTCTGGGCATCTCAGTGCAAGAAGGACAGGGAACTACTGGAGAGAGTCCAGCACAGAGCCACGAAAATGATGGAGTGGAGCATCTCCCGTATGAGGAAAGGCTGAGGGAGCTGGGTCTCCTTAGCTTGGAGAAGAGGAGACAGAGGGGTGACCCCATTAATGTTTATAAATATGTAAAGGGTGAGTGTCAGGGGAATGGAGCCAGGCTCTTCTCGGTGACAACCAATGATAAGACAAGGCGCAATGGGTGCAAACTGGAAGACAGGAAGCTTCATTTAAATTTGAGAAGAAACTTCTCCATGAAGGTGACAGAGCACTGGAATAGGCTGCTCATGGAGGTTGTGGAGTCTTCTTCTCTAGAGACATTCAAAACCTGCCTGGACATGTTACTGTGTAACCTCATCTAGGTGTTTCTACTATGGCAGGGGCATTGAACTAGATGATATTTTGAGGTCCCTTCCAATCCCTAACGTTCTGTAATTCTGTATGATTCTGTGTGATACTTCATGGAGCGATGATGTATATTCACAGTTTCCAAGTATTTGGTATTACATAATTTTACAAATGGCAAATAAAACAATTCTAAAATTAAAAATGTCCATTAAGTTGACCGAATTTAAATAATCTGAAATTTGTTTTTCAAAATTAACATTTTAGAGCATTTTTCTTCTCAGTGCAGAATTCTCAGCATACAGAAGCATACAATTACCAGTCATCCAGGGAAAGTTTAATTTTATGTGGGTTTTTTCCAATAACATGCTGTAACTTGGTGGCAGATTTAGAGAAAAACATGCAATTTTCCAGGGCAACATTTAACTTACTAGGAGTGTGTAAGACTATGGCTTCTTTTTCTTGGAATCCCTACTTCATTTAATATGCTCTTGCCACCTTTGGTGAACAAATTATTCCACTCAAAAACAGAGTCCAGGCTGTGTGTTGAATGAAGTATCAAACATGGCTTCTGGAAAATTATTATGTGAGCACGTAAAAGCTGCAGGAGTGTCATATACAGTACACTTAATTTTGATACATTTCTAATTCTCAATTCATTTAAATATATGCTTTTCAAAAATTTCCTCTGAAACATAGTGGCTGGAATGAGAGAATATGTCTATTCTTTGTCTTTGTTATGTGCAGGAGCTCTCTAATTCAAGTTCACATCTTTTCATTCTCTCCTTGTCATACATGCAGCCAAATACTATTTACTTGATGAAAGCATTTGAAAAGAAAAAGTTTCTTGCCATTTTCCCCCCTTGTTTCTTTATAGGGTAATTCTGCTGCTAGGCAATACTTTAAATCAGCTCGATTAGCAAAGTAATAGATTTTTACACACCATTCCAAACTAACTGCATAGTCACAAAAGAATGAACCACACCAAATGAAAGGTCTAAGAGAGCTGCATGTCTAAAATGACTGTAGCACCATAGCAGGTGCTGTTGAGCACCATCAGTGATGCAAGGGAATAGAACAAAGAGCATTACTTGATTCAAAATTAATTTTTTACTTGCTTATTATATCTCAAGATAATGTTAGACTAGCTCAATCTAACACTGTTAACTATATATAAAAGAACTAAGCAATTGTTTCTTTTTCTCCCATTTTTGGATGAGGCAATGTTTTGGCATATAATACTCAAGTCTGATTTCAAATAATATTGATTGCTCTACAATTTCTTAGTAGAAACAAAGGAATTTGAATGAAGGGAATAGTAGGAAGAAGGTGGTTTTAGATTTGTTTTTAGTTTTCATTATCATACTCCATCTAATTGGCAATAAATTAAATTAATCCTATCATAGAATAGTTTGGGTTGGAAGGGACCTTTAAAGGTCATATAGTCCAACCCCCTACAATCAGCAGGGACACCAACTAGATCAGATTGCTCAGAGTCCCATTCAGCCTGATCCTGAATGTTTCCAAGGATGGGGCATCTATCACCTCTCTAGACAACCTGTGTCAGTTTTTTATCAAGTCCTTCCCAAGTCAGGTTTGTTTTGCCATTAGAGTAATAAGTAAGTGATCTCCCTGTCCTTATCTCAACCCAGGAGCTTATGGTATTTTCTTCCCTTGACCTGTGGAGAAGGGAGAGTGACAGAGCAGCTTGGTGGGTACCTGGTAGCCAGTAAAGATCAACCTATTACATAACAAAAGTTTTCTTGGAAATATTTTTATTTCTGTGGTAAAAAAAGTGAGAAGTAGAGAAAATAAAAGGGGAGCTATGACCTAAAATGCAGAAGATGGGAGTTTTCTTCTGTCTGGTAAAATCTATCAAATGTGCTGATTATTTGGTATTTTCTCCTTTTTTGCCAGTTTTTATCATAAGGAAACTAATAATTGTTTTGCAGGTGCACAGATTGCAAAGAATCATTGACAACATGATGAAACTAACAGAGAGAATTCCACTAAAATTTACATTAGGAAGAGAAAGTTTAATCATTCCATTGGACTTCACATTGGATTGTGCACTGGACCAGAAAGAGTAACTCCTGCAGCATATATCCCAGAATCTTTACTGAAAATTTCAGTACTACAAGTACCACTTGCAAGAGAATATCCAAGCCCTTGATGTTATCCAATACATTTAGGACAAGCTTTTCCACTTTCTCATCATTCATATTTAATAGTTGTAACCTTAAAAAGAAAGTCTTCCTTGGTTTAAACAAATTGATTTTGCTGACTAGGGTAACAGAAGAGGACATTAGCATACTCAACACATAAAATGATAATGGCTACCACTTATTATTAGCCTTACATTTCTTTGCTAAGGGTATGTGGACTATCTAACAAAACTCACAAAAGCAACAGAACTTATAGGATATACTTTAATTCTGTTTAAATTAAACTATTCTACAAAATGGTTTGCAGTCCATAGGGTGATGCCCCCGCTCTTTTTCATGCACTATAGGGAGAGACTTGTGTCTTCATTTCCCTGTTTTGCAGGTTTAAATTAGTCCCATAGTGTTACATTTGTTTTCTCTATTTTTCTGTGAGTTTCCTTAAGTACATGACAGAGGACCTACGCCCTTCTATTGTGGATTCACCCAGTCCACCAAGAGCAGGAGGAAATCAGCCCACAATGAAAATTCACTTCATGACGTTTTGCATCTTGATTTCAACTAGGAAAGATACTACATAAGAAAACAGCTGCTTTTTAAATGAAAGGTAAGTGCCCAGCACATACACTTTACATACTGATTGTGTCATTTGGTCCTTTTGTACAATATCACAGAACTTTGGGTCCTGTACATTGTTTATTTTCTCTTCTAGTCACTTTAATTCAAATAAAATCACTCCTTCCCTTATTTTTTTTTCTTAATTAAAAACAGCAATTAAAATCTTCACATCCCTCCTATTGAGGTTTGTTCAAGTCTGTTTCATGTGTTGTTATATATGTTAGTGTATTTTTGAAGACTGTGGAAAATCACTTGACAAAAACCTACAGAATCTGATGGGTAACAATACTATGTCTCATAATAAATCTCCTGGACTAACATATACTGATGGTGATGTACTTAAAATTTTACAGCTTGACTCTTAGTTCTAGATGGTGGGAATTTGTGACAGGTATCATGATACATAAATGTTTTTCACTAGCATTCTGCATTAGAGACATTAACTTAGCTTATGTAATTTCTTCATAGGTGATCTAATAACTGTTGTATTTCTAAATAACTGCTGGACTCTGAACCACAGTTATTACCTAAGCAGCAGAATAGAAGTGACTGGTGACAGACAAGATTCATTTTCCAACCAGGCTCTGACTCTCTATTGCACTCCTGCTGTCATGCTCTGCTGGAGCAAGGATATGGGAGCAGTGTCAATAGTGGGGGCATGTTCAAGTTAATTGCAGGTGCTGTTGCAGAGCAGGGTAAGGATTAAACAATGAGTTAAGAGAGTACTCTGGGTTTCCATTGTCTTCTGTTTAGAACATCTTTTGAAGGTAGTTTTGGAATATTCTCTTGAACAGAGACAGAAACAGAAGCTGAAAATTTCAATAAGTATGAAAGTTGTAAATGGAAACTGGGAGCTAACTTGAGAATCTGGAAACGGATAACTCAGTAAGGAGAGAAGAGAAGAGAAAGGAAGATCTCTTTAAATTTCCAGTTGACTAAGATATTTTCTAAAAGAGAATTAAACTTAAAAGAAAATTACCTTATATTTGTACTTACTTAAACTTTACATTGATCTCAGTGAGAGCTTTTGACTGCTCAGCAGGCACGTAGTGCTGAATTTAGTGGTCTCACTTTGAGTACAAATGCAACATTTTTGTCCTTTATTTTATCTTGAATTCTGCTCCATTTGACTCCAGTTTTAACACTTTTGCCCTTTTTCTTTATCCATTTATGATCAATAACACCTTTTGAGCCCGCAGATTTGACGACGAACTTTTAAGACTTGGTAAATTATATTCATAAACATTTTTTCATCTTGTTCCCTTTTTCACTCACAATACACAACATGAGCATACAAAAATCTACAAGGTAGAAAGAGTCAATAATATCTAGCTGCAAAAGTGACTTTTGTTTGACAATTTTACTGAAGACTGGAGGGATATATAAATATACAGCAGACAAATGGGATCCACAGGGACCCCTTTAAGATCTTTATGAATATTTGAAAGGGCATCTGGATCCGTTGCTGCACAGGGCAATCAATCGCTATGAATTTTTATTTCCCCAAGCACTCAAAGGGAATGGCATGACAGGTATGTATTACCAGCAAGCTTCATTTAAAGAAACATGGGGCTTATTTTGATAAGGCCAAGGGAGAGAAAAAAACTCATCCATAATAATCTCATTTAAATTTAGGCTGGCAAAGGTGGTTATTTAATTACTGCAATTATTGTAAAACTGGATACTTCCTACTATTTTTAGATGCTGTATAGTCTTTTTTTGAATTCCAGCACTGCTTCTTTGGAAACTTGAAAAGCAGTCTCAGGAGCTTACAGAAATGAATAATGAAAAGAAACCCTTTTATGAGAATTGAAAATCAAATTAGAAATTGAGATTTTGAAGGTGTCCTTCCATCCCTCTATAAAGACAACTTTTCAAGAAACACCAAGGGAGAAGATTTCAGACCTTTCAGCTTATCTTGACAGTCACTAAATATTTCGAAATCAGGTATTTTGTGAGAAGCAAGGAGAAATGTTATTGTGTCACTGGAAATCCCATTGTCACTGTCATTCATGTATAACTTTTGTTGTACATATATGTAATAAACTAAAACACATAAATATTTACTCACATCCATAATAAAACTATAAGAGAAAGCAATATTAGATTTGTTTAAACTAAACAGTACCACAAGGTACGTTCTTTTTTTTTTATTTTTTTTATTTATTTTTTTTTAATTTTTTTTTTAGGTCTGGTCAGGTCCAAAATGTTGTTCTTAACAAAGTCCAGGTTCAAATAGTGTAGAAGTAGCTACAGTCAAGAGATGGAAAAGGGGTAAACATACAACAGAGGTACAATATAGTACATACAGTTTAGAAATAAAGACTGTGGTTTGGCTGTGTGGGTACTCAACCACATATATAACGATAGATGTAGGGTATATGCAGTTTGCTTCTTTGCTTCTTAAATTCACTCCCACAAATCCTGCTGTTTAATCAGCCATGACATTACTGGCTCTAGAACAGAACTATAGAAGTCACAAGTTGAAGGACTTGATGCAGAAGGTGTCACAGTTATTTTAAGTTACCCTAAGACACACACTCTTTTGTGCCATTTTTCAGTTAGCGCAATTTCAAGAAGGCTATAATCTAAAACATATTACTAGTGTGTAAGTTGCAAAACATGTAAAGTAGTTGGTAAATTCTAAGAAGCAAGTAAGCAGAGATTAACATATGGAATAAAATGTTTGCTTGGTGATTATTCCTTATCCTCAGGGCATAAGTTTTTTTACCCCAAAATCAGTTCTCTTGGACCTTGGACTTGGAGACAACAGTTTGTTTTTTGTTTGCTTTTTTTTCTTTATAGTATTTCTTATACAGAAGCCAATGGCCATAAAAGGTATTGAATCCATTATAAACTTGCAGAATATCTCAAAATCAGCTTAGTTTCTTGCCATTTCCCCAGATGAGTTCCAGAAGCACTAATTCTATAAAGGTACTATTTTTTTCTTTGTTTGCTTGTTTTTTTTTTTTGTTTTGTGTTTTTTTTTGTTTTGTTTTGTTTTTGTTTTTTGGTTTTTTTTCCCCTAAAAGTAGAATATGGAACATAGAGATCAGTGGTTTTAATGTAAGTGGAGAAGAAAATTTAGCCTGGTAGTTATTGTTTCTGGATATCATGTCCTGAGGTTTCACCTCAAGCTTTTATTTTTTTATTTTTTTTTTTAATTTTTGACCTACAGATAGCCATTAAAAGATTATTGACTTATGTGTACATGAAAACCTAGTTCAATACTCACATGTATGAGTGATTCAGAGGTCATCCTGATTAAACAACAAATGAACTAAAATAAACAAATATCAGTTACAGAAACTTTTAAACGCTTTTTTCCTAATTTATTTTAATGAATTAATGCATTGGAATTTTAGGTTGATAATTTAATTAAAAAATAAAAATATATAGAATACAAGTTTCCTTGCATTTCCATAACATAAATGTTGTTCAGTTAAACACTAGGCATTTATATTTTGTGGATACTGAATTTAAGATTTCAATATTGAGATTGGCTAATGTTTGTACTGCGTGGCTCTTTTTTTCTGTTTACTGGAGGACTGGATACTTCGCCTCAGTTTGTTAGTAGTTTGTCACTGATTTTAATGTCTCATGTTTTGAGTAGATGACTAAAAATGTCTTGGATACTCAGAACAACTGCTGTATGCTCATTATTGTCACCTCACTTTAGCTACTGAATTTCTCTTTGAGGAAATTACATAAGTGAAATTATGAATATGTGATATTTGTAGTGTTTAGTATTAAGGTCATGACAATCTAATGAAGTCACTGGGATACTAGCCTGAGAAAAGCATACAGCATCAGACTTATTTCCAAGGTAAGAATAACAGATTTCCTTCCAGAATTTATTGTATCAATTAAAGAAATTACATTCTTTAAACAAGTAGTAGGTAAAATGAGGTATTTTTCTTTTCTTAGCTATGATGAAATATAGTTCAGCTCATACACAATAGTAGAAAATTACTATGTGGTCTGGTTTTTAAAAAAATCCCTTTTTACATTTATGATGTAGCTTTATTTTACGAAGTTAGTTATCTGAAAACCGCAACAAAAGCCTTCTTGTGGGACTATCACCATACTGTGTCTTTATTTATGTAAGTACGACAAAAGACCTTTGCTATCCTTTGTGTAATTAAGGAAATCAGTAAATAGAACTCACCTGACATTCTGGAAGAAGCTAGTTTAGGAGCTACAAAACACCCAAGGAACTCAAAGGAAAGCTGATAAATTAAAATAAATTTGCAACCCAGAAAAGAGTAAGAAGAAATTCAGTTTTATTTGCAGGGACAGTTTACTCAAAAATGGGTAGTAATGCAATGTACCTACTAGGTATACAGGCAGGTTGTTAAACAGGAGTGGACAATATTGCATGCCTTGCTGGGATACAGAGGGTTTTTTCATTAGTTTTTCCCTTCTTCATCAGGTAGACATGTCCTCTCTTTTTGTTAGACTAAGCACAGAGAAATGTTGTACTGATGTGGCTGTGATACTGTGTTGGCTGGCAGGAAGCTGAAGAGACTCAAATCTCTATGCTCGTTTTCAGTCTGGATTTCTTTGCTGCATTTGAATGTTCCTTAGAATTAGGTTGGTCTTTCAAAGGCTTGAAAATCTCCCTCCTGCAAATGACATGGTTTCTTTTTTCATACCCTGAAGGTTCATGCTCAGGCCTCAAGATTGTTTTAATTGTTCTCTTTTTCTCTAGAATAGCTAATGAAAACCTATGCTGTAGGTAATATGTGACTCCTAGTAATCTCCTTGGAGTATACAGCAAAGAAATAATTGATTTGCTCTGCCAGGTAGCCTTCTTTTTCTCCAAGCCTGCTCTGTTAAAGTGGACAGGCACCAAAGTGGAGCAAACTTCTGCTGTCAACTCTGTGCTCTCCTCATCTTTCCCTCCTGATCTTTGTCTTAAAAGAGGAGACAATGCAGCAGAGAAGAAACACATGAAGTGCTGCTTTAGTCAGATGCAAATGGACAGGAAGAACCTGTGCCAAACCCTTGTGTAAGCTCTATATGGAGAAATTCTGCACACCAGGAGTGTGTATGTTTGTATGTGTATTTACATGTTTATATACATATTATGTATATAAAAAGACAGGATGGTGGAAATGAAGAGCAAGAGACAAGGAAAATGCCGTGGCATCTACACACAGTAAAGACAGTAAGTCATTAAATACTTTACATATCCCAGTAACAGGAGCTGAGTCACTATGGTGATACTATACTACACAAACAGAGAAATTTTGGATAAAACTTTCCACAAGCTAAGCTTTTTTGTTTTGTGATCCACAAAATAATGTTAAATTTTAGTGTATTCATAACACTTGTAATTGTACCAGATTTACTGCTTATTTATAATTGGTCATAAATATACATAATAAATTATATAATCTGAGAAGAAATAACTATCTCTTATAAACTATTAATTTTTGTGGACCATAGTTCACACTCTATGGATATAATTTGCAAGTCTAATGCAAGACGTCCCCCTCCCGTCCCATCACCCTGCCCTGGTTCTGTCTTATTTACAAGTGTCTGGTTGAATTAATAAATAAACAGTAGCTGAAATCTTTCATTTTAATTAGAATAAAGTGGCATTGGTATACCAATGTTTGGCAAAGAGATCCGAGGTGCTGTCAGATGGGAATTAACACTGAAACAAAGATTTGAATAAATACGTAGTATTTCAAACCAAATTCGCTAACCACACATGAGATCACATTTTCAGATAAGGCTCTTGCATTTAATATGAGATAGTACAACCGTGCTGTTTGGACTGTAATAAATGTCTCAGTGCATGTCTGCTGGGACATAAGATGACAAGATATTATTCTTCACCCCAGAACTGTCAAGCCTGATTATTTCCTAAGAAGCCTGACAGCTTTGGGAGTGATAAAAGGAAACCTCTGTAGCAAAGAGAGGAGGAAGGAGAATAGGGGAACTTTTTGCAGGTGTTTTCATATTCCCACTGGAAATGATGCAGAGCCTGTGTAATTACAGTGGTTTATTTGGGTTTTTTCCTCATGGAAAACAAATCTAGGAAAATGGCATTGGCCATAGAAAGGAGTGGCTTTTACTGTTAACATCCTATGTCTGCAAAGGTTAGACATCAAGAAAGCAGTAGTTAATTTATAGCAGAGCTAATACAAGAGGCTCACACAAATAGATCGCCTACGATCTCAGTGGATTTGTCACTGTCTGGACACCAGGCCGGTGAGGTCCCTGTGGTAGAGCTTGGCTTCCAGTGGCTGCGGTTGCTCATGTGCAAGCAGGGTGCGCTGCTTTGCTCTCAAGCGTTGAACATGGAGCAGGCTTCTCAGGAGCTTTCTGGCCAAGCTGGCAAGAGTGTGCATGTGGAGTCCTGGAAGAACAGAGAGGGCAGATTTCAGGCTCTCGAGGAGGATGAAGCAGGTGGTGGGAGATGGCAGTCAAGACCCAGATCCAGTGGCTACAGCAAGGTTAGATCTTGCAGGACTTTGACATTGTTGTTGTGTCATGTATGGCAAGAATGTACCAAATGTTATGGAAACAGTGGAAACAGGCCATGTCTTTGCTAGTAGGTGGGCTCAGCATATTTTTATATAATATTGGAGGGTGTGTACTTGAAACCTTGATACTTTTTTTTTTCTCCTGAAGCAAGCATGAAATTGCTGGTTCTTCAAATATCCAAGCTCCCTGAAAAGAGAATGATGACATTTTTCCTTGGGTTTTTCTGGCCTGATATCTGATTTCTGTTTATGTCAAGAAAAGTAGCTTCTCCACTGCTCTTTGATTCTTGTTGATTTTTTTTTGGCTCTTATAATTGTCAGGAAAATGAAAGGTCACTGAGGATATTCTGTGCCGTGTGCCAAAGTATAACAGAAATTTAAATTAACTATTAAGTGACACTGAATAGGGAGTTTAACAGAGCATCAAGCAGCAAAAGGACCTTCAGAAGTGCATAGAACGGCAGGGAAAGGCCTATTAAGTAGGGTTTTATCACGTTGGAAAGCCATAAGACTATATGAGTATGTATATTGGCCACATTCTTTGAACCTAATTGTAGATCAGCAAAAGGGAAGTGAGGGACCTGTAGGATGCCTGTCCCAGGTGTACTGTCATACTGGGAGATGAGAAGTAGCCAAGTCTACATTAAGTCCTGAGAAGCATTAGGGGTTGGTGAAAATTTTGTTTGCTTTTCAAAAGCAACTCACCCATACTAAATAATTTCTTGATTCTTTTATGGAAGCTAGCTGTCATAACATAAAAATGTTCCAGTAAATATTTTTGTTGTCAAATCCTTAAATTGTAGGCTAATCAAACTTTCTCAAGATATATAATCAGATTATGGTTGCTAGACACTGGAAAAAAGACTTCTCATCTCTAATGTGGCTGAGAAATGCTTTGTGTGTGTGTGTGTAATAATTGCAATAAAATTTAAGCTATATCAGTCTCTTCCTTATAGGGCTTCCAAGAAGAAATAATAATTCAAAGACTGATGTAAAATAATATTAAGAATAAATGAAATAAAATTAATAAAACAAACATGGTTTAGAGGAGAAAAGATAGAGTGAAAAAGCTTCTGGCTCTCAATTGGTGAAGGGAGTCCCAGGTAACGCATCACTACTCTGGTCCACGTAAGCATGTCTGTACAAGAAAAGTAGAGTCTGAGCAGTGATAAAAACCAATAAAAAAGAAATATGAAGAATACAGCTGTAGTAATACTTCAGGAAACATTTTTTGAATTGTAATATTCCATTTTGCAACTGAAAGATTCATTTAAACTCTGAGAAGGAAAACCCTAATTATTTTTATGAATTTATGTGTTAGTGTTTTCCATGAAGAGAACAATTTAACACCTGCTTCTCTCCTGTTCCTTTTGTACTGAGCTGGACAGGCTGATTATGTGCCTTTAGCTTTGGATAGAGATACTCAGCCTGAAGAGATCATATGCCCTTGCCTCCTACAACACTCATAACTTCACTAGATAATTTTAAAGCTTTGAATTTTTGCTGTGGAAATAGGATATTTATGAGCAAGATGCACTCTTCTGAATTTAAGAGTTCAAACAACACAGAATCCATTAGATACCTAAATAGTTTCCTTTATTGCAAAAACAAAACACAGCAGAAAGTCATGCTCTATTTCCCAGCTTTGACAGAATCAGGTTTAATGAATGTCTGGCTTTAGTTTTTCATCCACTTGTAAAACTATGCTTGTACAGAGCTTGTGTAAGATGACTTAGGCCTCTTCAGAAGTAGATAATCACTAAATACATTTCTGTTCTTTTCACTTGGCAGGAAGACTAGAAGTCTGATTACTTTCTCAAGAATATTTTTTCAACATTGTTTTAAACAGCTCTACAGCTGAAAAGCTGGGGAGCAGAAAAATATAATTTGACATTACATTGTTGGTTTTTTTTTTCTGGAGGAAAGGCACCTTTTGAATTGTCTTATGAGAAGTGATATATGAGATAAGGAATCTCAAAGATTCCTCAACTGATATATACAACAAATATATGTGATGTGTACCTACAGTTATTTAAGGAGTCTTTGAGAACCCTGAGTATTATAATTAGTATGATGTTTAAAATAATAATCAGAAAAAAATATGTAGATATATATGACTACAGGCTAATTTAGATGCAGAAAATATTTATGATGATTAAGACCGGAATCTCTTTGAATCTCATCTTTATTTATGATGTATTTTACAGTGGATGGAGCAAATTATTCTGTACATCCTTTGTTGTTGTTGTTGTTGTGGTTTTGCATTTTTTAACATCACAGTAGTTGCTGAAGTGTTTCTCTTCCATATTTCAGAAAGAAGAACTGATTGAGGCAGTCCTTATACTTTGCAAAATATTTCCACCTCACCATATTTCTTTATTTCCAAATATCATACTTTAATATTATATTATAGCAATCTAACCAGGAGGATATTTTGACACTTCTTGGGATGTACAGTCCACCAAGCCCATAGAATAAAATTCAGGGATAAAAGCAAAACTGTCATTCTTGTGAAATTTTTTGGTAGTTTGGGTCAGGTGATGTGTAATTGAAAAAAAATGAGAAGAGACTGACTGCTTATCCTGAAATTCAATTGATTTCCCTTTTACATTAAAAAAGAAAAAAAATAATTTAATTAAAGATATCCTACTTTAAAAAAAAAAATACAGAAAGCTCTTGAGCACCTTCATTTATGCTATAATGATACACTGGTTCGAGATGGCTGCTTTTATTGCAGCATTCTATTTTATAGCTTGAATTCCTCATTGCTCTGGAATGGATTGCAATATAAATCCTAAAAAGGTTGAAAGCAAATAGAAGTCTGGATTGCCGGATTTGAAGCTGCATGTATGGATGACAGGCTTCAGATCCATTTTGACTTTAAGAATTAACAGCAGTGAGAAGGATATTATAATTCTTAAAAGTCCAGGACTTGCAAATAAAAGAGAACTGTTATTGAAGTTTCTGGGTCCTTCAGACACTGAAAGCTGAGGGTTGTTTTGAATCAGATTTTTATTCTAGATTTTTTGAGAGAAGCCAGAACCTCAGGTCTTTGACCACCTTCTGAAGCCAATCTCCGTTTCTCCATCCTTCTTTCACTCATTATTGCAGTTGTTCACCCTTTTTCTCACTTGCTTTTTCCTGCTCAAACTCACACCTTGTAAGCATTTTTGAATTCAATTGGAAGAGTGTGACTAAAATGTACTGGTTATTTAATGGTGTACTATGTCAGAAATTCCCATTTTATACTGTCATTTATAGTGCTACAGTGGATCTAAAAAAGTTTTCTTGGATTTGGTGGTTTTCATTTGTTGGTGATTGGGCTTCTTTTGTTGTCTTGCCTTGTTTTGTTTTGTTTGTTTATTGTTTTTACCTCTACCATACCTATTCTTTAGTTCATTGGGCACAGAGAACCTTGGCATTAATTTCACTCTAATTGTGGATTATATGAAAGCAAACATATTCAGTATTATACTACTAGATTTGTTATTAAGGAGAAAAATGGACATATCAAATTAATTTTCTTCAAAAATGGCATAAAACGTGCTTTAGTAAAGGTATAAAACTGAAAAAGGAAAAGCAGGATTTTCAATTTGCTTAAGAGAACAGTTATTTGAAGTCCATTGACACCTACCTTGAATGTATATTTAACTGAACAGAAAATGGAGAAAGACATAGATGATGTCTGATTTGTGCAGTGTAATAAATCTATGACGGTTACAAGTAGTGAAAAACACTGAATTATAATGGAAATTCCCATCACAAAAATCAAGATGTCAAGAACTATTAATTAAGACCATAAGAAATGCAAAGCAGAGAAATTATTTAAACATAATTGGCAGTTTAGTAATAAACAGGAGGCACCACTTACTAGGTAGGAAATTTCATATCATCTGCATATTAAAATAGTTGTTACTCATCTACTTAGATTGACTGAGTGAAAAATTTGGGGGAAGTCAAATGGAGTAAAAAATTACGTTGTACATTTCTAGAATATTGAGAGCTCATAAATAAATGCCTTCATTATGGGTCTACATCTTAGCAAAAGAAACACAAGATGTGTGGCAGTTGCACACCTCCCTGAGATCCAGAGCCTTCAATAGGGCATTTGATGGCTCTTTAGCATCTTTTGTGTCCTATTGTGCATGTCCAAACCTACAGGTTGCGCCAAGGTGCTGACAGTCACATCCTCCCCTACCCGGGGGCAGGGTGACTTCACCTCCACCCAGCTGGTGGGCAGAAGGGTGGGACCCTCAGTCGATTGACAGGGTCGTCAACAAAGGAGGTGCCCAGAGAAACTGAGAAGCTTCTGGACCATGCTGTAGTACCCACAGCCAGATCTGACCAGGCTATAAAATGGGGTCCCTGCTGAAGACCCCCTTTGTGTGGTCTTCTCAGAGCAGCGGGTCTGTGAACTGCAGCCCTCCTCTTAGATGGAATGCTGTCCAAGGAGACTTGGCAGGATTGAGAGAGATTCACCTCCTCCTGTGGTGAGCGGTTATTTACTGGGTATATCCTTGAATGAGTCCTTGCCCAAGCCAGGCAAGTGTGAGCCCTCACCTAACCCAGCTGAGTGATCATTTTTTGTGGCTACCCTGGAGTGAGAGGCCTCTACTTTCTTGTTATTTTTGAGTGTATGTGTGCACGTTGTGGATCCTCATTATTCTTATGTTGTCGTACCCCCAATAATCTCCTCAACTGTTATCTGAACCTGTATTGTATGTTGTCCGAGTGCTAAAAAATTGTATTTTTGGTATAGTCAGTTTATTGGCCACACTTTTCTAGCTAGAATAAAGTGCATTTTGGAACTTATTGTCTACCTAAAATTGACTTTTGGGGTGCCTCTGTGACAACATATCTCTAATCTGATAGTCACTATATCTACTACAGATCAAAACCTGGTAATGAAGGTAAGTCACACCCGTAAGCACTGATTTATAGATGTAGTGGTGGGGAAAAAACAATGCTATTACTGAGATTTCAGTCCAGGTTCCTTGGTTAGTATCTCTTACTTATAAGGCCCCTATCACCGGCTGAACTTAGAGATGTCATTTTCCTAACTTTAGAAGGAATTGCATACATCACAGTAAAATTTACTTTTGTCTGTATTTTAGAACAATAAAGGTGAGTTCATCACAAAATGATAAAACTTGCAGTTGTTGTCTCGGGTGGTAAGGATTTGATGACACACATTATGTGCATAGAGAACAAAGGCCGAAACAGAAGTGTAAATATTTGGCATTTCACAAGCTAAATTATTTTGATGCAAATCAAGTAGGAGGAAAAGTTGAAAATAGGAAGTATCAATAGTAATTGATAAATATCTGCCAGCATTAATTGTTAAAAAAAACCCAACAAAATTCCATATTAAAAGAGCCTCCATACTGGCTTTAAAAATTATGATATCTTTAAGGCCACAAAAAATAAAAGTTAGATTAATATTTTGTAGTGATTTTAGCTGGCATAAATTTAATTTTCTATATAGCAGCTTGTACAGTGCTGTTTTGGTTCCATGATGAAAACAGCATTGATAACTTGGGGATGTTTTTGTTATTGCTGAGCAGTACTTACACAGGGTCAGAGCCTTTTCTGCTTCTCACACCACCCCACCAGCAAGTGGGCTGGAAGTGCACAAGAAGCTGGGAGGGGACACAGCTGGGACAGCTGACCCCAACTGACCAAAGGGATGTTCCATACCATATGGCACCATGCCCAGCAATGAAGGCTGGGGGAGTAAGAAGGAAGGGACAGATGCTCAGAATATCTGACTGTTGATGGAAAGTTGTAAATAAATCCCTTATTTTGCTTCCCTTGCATGTGTGGCTTTTACTTTACCTGCATTTATCTCAATCCACAAATTTTATCTTTTACACTTCTGATTCCCTCCCCCGTCCCACAGGCAGGGAGTGAACAAGCAGCTATGTGGTGCTGAGCTGTCTTACTGAAGCTAAACCATCATATCCATGAAAAAGAAAATTAATAATTATATCCTGGGTACCAGAAAGTGCAAAATGTAAAATGCTGGAGGATTTTAAGTGCATGGTAGAAATAAGTGGCCAGAAGAACTAAAGTCTCTAAGAATGAATATGTGAAACATATCCGGTTTAAAGGGATTGATCAAAATCTGTAGATTTTGAACCATTAAGAAATGGTAGAGTTACAGAGTTGCCAATATTGCAGAAAAAGCAGAATTATTCATATTTTCCTCAAAAATAGGTAATGTATTTTTACTAATGATTCTGCCAGTGATAGAGAAATAGTTTCTGGTTTAGAATTAATATAATAAGATGTCAGGAGTGAGTCCTAAAACTATCTTTTCCCAAATCAGCAGGTCACCTGATCATTTATGTTTATATACGTATATATACACATATATATGTCTGTAAATAGTATGTATCAGAACTGAAACATGTAATTGCTTGGAACTGGTTAGAACATATTTTTCCAAAATTTTCAAAGTGTAAAGGGGAATGATCTCTGCTGCACTGTCAAAAATTAATTAACAAAGACTTAAGGAGCAAAACATACTTCATGTCATATGTTTTATGTAAAATACATGTTGTAAAACTAACCTGGTATCTTTATTATAGGAATTCACATAATCTGATGATGAAAACTGGAGAGTAAGAGGGTTTTATCTTCAGATAACCTTTTGATGTCTTACCGTCATCTGTCTTTCTAAACAAATGTAGCATTTGTTTGATATCATTGATTCTTGTGAAACTGGAATAATTCCTTCCTTTGAGCTTCCCAGTGACAATATGCTCCTGCTTTCTGCCTTCCATTGCAAATTTCAAAAGTAGGCTGCCTTCTTTCTCTGTAAAAGTTTAAGAACTTTGAAGGGTAAAGTAATCCTAAGGTTGACTTAATAAAAAGTATGAAAGCACCTGCCAAAGTGTTCAAGATCAAGGAGAGAGCTGCAATTTCAAAAGTGAAGCTTTAAAGCTTCAGTGTATGTGAAGAGGAAAAAGCTTCCTTTAATCTGTCGTAAAACATCTTTTGTAGTAGGAAGTAATAAGAATAAGACTGAGAACTAAGCATGACCACAGCATATACATCTGCTTTTGAATCACTGAAAATTAGCTGCAATTCAAGTGAAAAAACTTGTGTTTGGGCAACCATACCATCCAATAGAGAGAAAAAAAACATACTGTCCAATAGAGAGGAAAAACAAACAAACAAACAAACAAAAAAAAAACCAGAAAAAAAACCAAAACAAACCAACCAAAGTGCACACGCACATATCAAGACATAAGCAAACAAATTTTGTCAAATATACATTGTATTTTAGTTTAGGGTTTTTTTTCATTTTTACCCATGAAAAATAAAATGCATCAGCTATCCTGATCATGAAGTAGTTTAATGTAGTTCAACATTATATGAAGGCAGAAAAAAATGGACTTAGTTACCTGAACATCCAATCAGACTGAGTGTCCAGTATACTAGGACTGCTTAAAATTTGACCAGATGTTAGAAGAAATGATACAAAATTAGAAGAAATTGCAGAAATAGAATTTTAGAAGGTCACACAAAACTGGAGTAACCGGAGAACGTCTGAAAAAAATTATCAAGTTTGAAGTGTTTTTCTAAAAGCATAACTATTAAAAATATTAGTGAACAATTGATCAGCTAGTTAATTTTTTAAATTTCAAGTCTGCTTTCAAGTAATTACTGTATTGTGTTATTCCACCCTTAATTCAAGCAAATTAATTTCTGAAACAAAGCCCAGCCTGTTACTTTTTTCTAACTGGCTGCTTTGTATTTTCTTTCCGTTGCTGGTGATATAAGGATAAAAATCTCACAATGGAGACCTCAGTCTACAAAGAATATTATACTGAAATGTTGTTGGATTTATTGGTATCATTGTATCTCACTGTATGCTTAATTTTTTAAATAAGAAATTAGAATAACTTTGCATTTACAGAATGAACCTATTTTTCGCTTGTACTAGAGTTTTTTTCCATTAATCTCATGCTCCCTGTGTTTTTTTTCTGTAACCTTCTATCAATGTTACTTTCATTTTTTGGTAGAGTCCTTTACAGATATTCTGTGACTTAGTGTATTAATAATTCATATCATGAAGCCATGACTGAATATCAAAATTTGAATCCAAACAGTAAATTGAGTTCTTTATACCTGACCTGAGACAAGTAGATGAATGCTTTATTAGTTCATGTAGGTACAAGTTCTTGCTTTGCAAAGCTACTTATAGACATTCATGACAGATTTTTCTTCTCTTAACAGGAGTAGCCACAAAAACACCAATTAGTGCACAGGAATGAGTTTGGTCACTTTGGAAAATGAATTTTGTAAGGAGTCACATGCTCAAAGTCCCCAAGAAAGAGTCCAATGTGACAGACTGCTTAAATCCAACGGCATGCAACTTAAGTAAGACCTTTGTTTGTTTGTTTGTTTGTTTAATTAACCCTCTTGTAAAGAGATTAATGTACAATTTAAGTGTAGCCCGGAAAATACAAATGCACAAGTGATAAAGACATTTAAATAACATAATGTGAGTACAAAGTGAGGAGTTAATCTATTCTGAAGATGTCTTTTTAAGCTTTACTGGGTATTTTTGGTACATGGCTAGCTGATGATTCTGTTGTGGGATGGGTTGCACTTACTTTGAAGGACAGTGTCAGAACAAAATGGAAAAAACCAAATTTCTTAGTTATATACCTAATTCCCTGATTCATTTAAGTATCCTACTCTAGATGGTTTGTTGCCCTTGGATGACAGAAGATACAAGTTCCTGTGATTTATTTAATTTGTCTGACCACAAAGGTAAGCAAAATATTCTGCAGCTTTGAAGTGTGTAGAAATATTTGTAACACAACAAACTTTGTAACATAGCTAGAGGATAAGCAAGCTTGTAAAGACCTATATTTGCTATGAAATTGTAATAATTTTCTTAATGATCAATTTAGAAATGTGTTTAGGTTTCTTCTCCATCATTAATAATGAATTTTACAGGTACTGGAGTTTAGTAGATCTATGTCTGCTGAGTTCTGTTTCTTCCCTGTCTCCTTAGCTTTATTACCATATTGAATAATTTTCTTTTTAACAGTAAATGTTATATTAGAGTCACATCTTCAGCAGAAACTTCTAAAATTAATGGGAGACTATGTTTCTGTGTGGGAAACATCATCTGATATTTTAGGAAACCTTTTAGCATACATCATTTGAATGTATATCCATGAATATCATTGTGGAGAACTGAGGAAAGGGTGTAGTCTGAAATAATTTTCTATAGTTCAGAAATTTTAATAATGTTGAAACCAAGTGTCACAGAGAAGATGGAGAATCTAGGCAAAGATGCAAGAAAAGGAGCAATCAGGATGCACATGTTTGGTAGACAAAGACGAATGAAATGAGATAGAGAGTTATTATCACATAAAATAAAAAGTGATTGGAACACTCTGCTCTGTTTATCATGTGCTACACCCGCAGGCCGAATTATGCTAAAAAACTTGTACTTCTTCTCTGGTGAGAGGGTTTCAATTTAAATTCTCAAGTCAATAATTTTGTAGCATTAAATTTACCTTCAGCTAAATTAAACAAGTTTTATTTTACATTTAATTTAGAAAGTAAGGATGGAAAGGCTATAGATAAAAATGTCAAGAGTACATCTAGAGATTCTGAGGGCCAATTCAAATACCTTACTCCCAAGAGATGGTGCAGTAAAAGCCACTTCTCCAGTATATATCAGGAAATTGAACAGCATTTTGTTTCATTTTTTTGCCTCTGAATAACACAAATGTACAACATAATCAGTCTACAAAGCAAGATGATATTGAAGGATTAAAATATGGAGGACGAAACTGAAGAGAAAGTAGATGAACTTTTAAGCTAAGGCATAAGCATAGTGAATCTAGAGAGCAATCTATTGTAACAGTCTCTTCTTACACAGTGGTGTACAGAAAAAGATGTAGATAAGAGAAAATGCTCTATCCAGGATTTAAAGCCAGTCTCAAGTCTTCACTTTTTTTCAGGAATGTTAAGCCTTATGTAGACTAAAACACAGGACCACGTATGATACCTTCTAAAATGGCATCCAGCACTTCTCTTATGGACAGTGATGTTATGGACTTAACCTTAACAAAAAACACAACAAAAACAGACAAAAAACCTCCCCGAACAAATAAAAACCACAAACAAATTAAAAAACCCCACTATGATCTCTTCATTTCAGAGAAAGTCATCAGAGATCTAAGCACCTTCTTCACTTGATTCATTTGTATATATGACTTAACATGTAGGTAATGAGAATAAGTCACTCAAATCCCTCAGAAGAGTTTGCATATTTTGTCAAGATGCTGAGTAACAAAGCTAGGTGTTTACATTACTTTTCCTGAACAAAGACCTGTTGCTTATTACTGTGATGTTTGATCATGATAGCAGGTTGAGACTGTCTTAACAAAGAGGTTTGTAGTTAATTGGGCACTATAACCAATACACAAATGGCATTCAAGTACTGTTGTACCAGTACTTGTACTAGTTGTACTTAAAATACGGGGTTTGGTGATAGGGTAATTTAGGAATGGACAGCAGAAAATAATTAAGAATTTTCAGGCCAAAACAGTTTTCTGAATCCAAACAAGGCAATACTATAAAGGGCTTTTTTGCTACTTATTTTTTTTTTTTTTATTTTTACAGTTTTCAGCATTACACAGTGAAAGGCTACTGCCTTTCATGAAACAATTGGCCTGGGTCTAGAGCAGTAAACATTGTTTTTCACTAGAGGATAATGCAGCAAAGGTGTCTAGGTGTCTGCTAACAAGAAAGAAAGATTAGTGTCTCCTGGTCCTTAAGACTCTGAAGTAGAAACACAACATTTCAGTATTTTCTTTTCCTCAGCATACTTATTTTCAGTGGGTTTCAGAGAAAGCTGTGGAAGTGACAAAATTGACAAGTGGTACAACTTCTTAGACTCTATGATGTCTTGAATGAGACATGCTCCTAAAGGGTTGTTTTTTGTTGCTTAGTTTAGGAGGTGAATGGCAATAATCATAAGAGTAGCAGGCACAAATAAAATGTTGATGAGTACTTCATAACAACAATTTCCATGAAACATCCTTGACCCTGATGGATTACAGAAGCTTAATAGTTCCCCTAAATTATCTGCAAACACCTAAATGATTCTGAAGTTACTACATTTTTTATCTGGAAAACGAAGACTCTTTCTAGCTGCTTAGTTTTTTCTAAGTGTGGCACATCAAGGATTTTTGTTGTTGTTGTTATCCTTTAGGAGTGAGGACCTGACTGCAGAGTATGGATTATTACTTTGACTCATAAAATCAATTAAGAATGTTATTTTCTTGTTAATAGCTATGCTGTACACAATAGATTTAGAAAAAGCTCTCAGATTTTTGCTTCCTTATTTCTACACACAATTACAAACATTCTAAAAAAATCAAGCAATCTTACTGTCTTCAGAAATCATGGATTACTTGAATCAGTATTTCTGAAATTAACTCCTTCCTGAAATTTCGAAGCATAGAAGGCAAAAAGCATGCTACAGACTTCAGAAGTACTGACTAATAGTGTGAGGAGTGAGAGGGACAGTGGAAAAAAATTACTCAGTTATACCTACACATGCATGCTTTTACCCCTACTGTCATTTGTTTGATGTCTACTACATTTTGCATTATGCAGAACACAAGAAAAGTTTTAACTGATTTGTTAACGACAGTTCTCCTAACAGTGCAAAACTTAATTAGTGCTGCATTGCAGAAACAGCTTTATATTGTATGAGATTTAGCATAACTGTTTGTCTAAGTTCTAGGGACTGTTGCAGACTTGGAAGGTAACATTCACTTGCTGCTAGTGTCAGTTCATTTCCTACTACCCTGGCTTGAAATCACTTCTCAGCAGGCAATAATTTGCTGGTATTTCCTCCAATTGACACTGGTCATGGAAAAGTAACATTATAAAGCATCATGTGGCCAGATAGTGCTGGTTTGGAGGATCTTGTTGAACATAGGCAGCCCTTTCAGAAATCTTTTGTCCTTTTGCCATTTATATTGTGCCTGGCATCATGTATTTTTCACAAAATCTAAATTATTTTTTCTTCCCTGTGGTCATCGACACTGTACAGGGAAATAGCTTTTGGTGACAGGAAGAACAGGTGTGGTGGTTTTTTGCTTGTTTGTTTGTTTGTTTTTCCCAAAGCTTTAATCCTTTTTTTTTTTACCTCCTTTAAGCTAGATGAAATGTGAAAATGAAATAAAAATTTAAATTTTGAAGTACAGATGCATGGTGAGAGTATTTGGGCAACGTTTTCTCCCATGCCGCATTTAAAGTAAGTGGGGTACTGACAAATGCTATTCAATTATCTTGTTATTTTCAAAAATTTTTTCTGTGATTGGTGCAAACGGAGTACACAAATACACTGGTATACTAGACAAGAGTTATTTGACAGTGCACCAACATATTTAAATAACATTGGATGTTATTTGAACTGTAGAACCCATCAGCCTTTTGGTACTCACTTGACATATATTCTAGTGAAAGTTTTGTGTTCTTAACATATTTTTGGATCATGGATGGGCTTTCTTCTTGAATGAGTAACACTTGGTTACATCTCAAAAATATGTGCAGATTAATTATCAAATGTAGACCATTCAGCCTCCAGTCACAAAAAGAAAGAAGCAGAGGTGGTTTGAAAGTTATGGAATTTATAAATTAGTCTAGTTCATTTTATAATTTAGATCAAATTTCATAGACATATGTATGTGCATGAAACATTATTATTATTTTAGTATTTGAGATTATTGCATTCAGGAATATGTCAGGAATAAACTCATTACCTGTTTGTTTTAGGGAACTCTGTCCTGGCACAACTAACTTCATTAGCTCAAATCTTCACTAGTTCAAATGTGCTGAGGAGCCTTGTGCAAAGAAGCCATATAAAAGAAGCTCAGAGGATTTTTTTTTTTTTTTTTTATCCTTACACATGTAAACAAACAATATACACATAGAAAACATTATTAATATCAACTCCTTTTCACATAGAAAGACTGAGACACAAGGATATCAATTTTTTTTCCAAGTGACTCATTATAAGGGTTAAGTTTCAAGTACATACACATAAATGTACCTTTCTGTATGTACTATGTCAATATTATATACATGACTAAGCCATAATTTAAAAAACTATCGTTTCACTTCTCACTGGAGTAAAAGATATGCTAATAAAGATAGAATTGTACTGCTGTTTATAAAATATGGCCAAGAAATTTAATAGAAATGTATGTTATTACAATAATAGAATAGGGAAATAACTCCAAAGAATTGAATGTATATATAATAAAAATACTTTATATTACAAAATTTTGCATCAATATTTTGAAAAAAAAAAAAAATTCCACCCAGAAGTTTTTATTTTCATTTTAAATAGCCTGATAGAATTCTAGTTTTATATTTCTCTTGATACTTTAAAAAGTCCTGTGATTTCTAAGTGTAAATACTTTCAAAGGTAACAGAGAAGACCAGGAAAAGCATTGTATGAGGACACATTCTTTAAACAAACCTAGAAAGAATGTTTTGATAGTATTCACAGATTAACAGATTCACAGAATGTTAGGGATTAGAAGGGACCTCAAAAGATCATCCAGTCCAATCCCCCTGCCAGAGCAGGAACACCTAAATGAGGTTACACAGGAAGGCGTACAGGCAGGTCTCCAATGCCTCCAGAGAAGGAGACTCCACAACCTCCCTGGGCAGCCTGTTCCAGTGTTCTGTCACCCTCACTGAAAAGAAGTTTCTTCTCAAATTTAAGTGGAACCTCTTGTGTTCCAGTTTGAACTCATCGCCCCTTGTCCTATCATTGGTTGTCACCGACTCCATCCTCGTGACACTCGCGGTTTATAAATCTGTAAACATTAATGAGGTCACCCCTCAGTCTCCTCCAAGCTAAAGAGACCCAGCTCCCTCAGCCTTCCCTCATAAGGGAGATGCTCCACTCCCTTAATCATCTTCCTTGCCCTGCACTGGACTCTCTCCAGCAGTTCCCTGTCCTTCTTGAACTGAGGGACCCAGAACTGGACACAATATTCCAGGTGTGGTCTCACCAGGGCAGAGTAGAGGGGAAGGAGAACGTCTCTTGACCTACTAACCACCCCCCTTTTAATACACCCCAGGATGCCATTGGTCTTCCTGGCCACAAGGGCACAGTGTTGGTTCATGATCATCCTGCTGTCCACCAGGATCCCCAGGTCTCTTTCCTCTACAGGGCCTCTAGTAGGTCATTCTCCAACTTATACTGGAACCTGGGGTTGTTCCTACCCAGATGTAAGACTCCACACTTTCTCTTGTTATATTTCATTAAAGTTTTCCCTGACCAACCCTCCAGCCTGTCCAGGTCTCACTGGATGGTGGCACAGCCTTCTGACATATCAGCCACTCCTCCCAGCTTGGTGTCATCAGCAAATTTGCTGATAGTACACTCTATTCCCTCAATAGGCAATGAAAGGGCAATAAAGATGGTCCAGAAGGAGGACACTGGCACATTGGAGAGAAGGTTAAAGCATATCAACATATTGTATTAAATGAAGTAAGGCAAAGTGAAACAGTAAACAAACAAAGTATTTACTGATTCCCAAATTATCATTTTCATTATTAATTTATTTGTTCACTATAAATTCTTCATTGCATACATAATGCACAGCCTCTTTTGATTTCAATTGAGGTGGACATCTTTTGCATTTGGTGATTCTGTATTTGATTACCTATAAACTACCTATAAAAGACAATGATGCATATACCTAGCAGCAGGAGCTGGATTTATATGCATATTTTAACTATAATACCTTTAAACTCAAAAAGATTGCTTATATGAGTAAAACTAGACATCCAGTTTATGTGGCCAAAAAAAATTAATGTGCATTCTAGTTTTGTTCTTTAATGCCATGTTTATAAAGATGAAAGGGGTCATACCTTTAGGAAGAAACTCCTTTTATTTGTATCAGGATGCAGTCTGTTTATATTTTTATGCACTAAATGTTTCCACTGATTCCTTCAGGTTTTCTTATATTTGAAATTAGAACCCATTTATATACCTTTATGAAAGAAGGTCCTAATCTGTAAGCTGTCAGTTCGCCTTCTACAGATGTCTATACTTCTTTTCAGTATATGAATAATTCTTAAATTAACTCACAGATAATAATAGCCATTTTACACTTCTCAACCGTATACTTGTCTCGTGTCTTATAAGTGATCATGAAGAAAAGTGAGACATCTCTGCTTTTAACTGAAATATTCTCTATTTATCCTAGGATTCTTGAGCTGAACAGTGTTTCCTGGTGGATGGATTATTTTGGACTGATTGGTGCGATATCATGAAGTACAATAAGGTATATTTGATGTTTGCTTTCAACGTTTGGTGCAATTTGTTTGAACCAACACCATACATCTAGACATATGATAACATTGCAGGCTTTTGATGTATATGGTTTTGATTTTATTTTATTTTACTGGTTTTCACAAACTAACCAGTTCTTGAAGGACTAAGCTCTACTATTACAGAATATTAATGAAGTCTTTGGAAGCTTACTAAATCAAATAGTGAGTAGATATCAATGTTGCTGAAGGAATAGTTTTTATAAGTGTCTTGCTGGCAAGTCCTTCCGTCTGCCAATATTTCTGTTTCTTAAGTAGCCATGTGTTTGTTAACACAATACCTAAGTTTAAAACAAAAACAGCAGAGAAACAGAGAGCTTTAGAATCACAAAGAAAAACTACAGTCTTTTAAAAACATTTATAGAAAAAAAAGAAAATGGCTCATTATGTCTCAATCAGCTACCTTCTTTTCCTTAGATCAAACATAATATTTTGAGGGATAGAGATCTAAATTAGGATCCCATAAAAACATTTCTGTTGTATTAAATAATTTGGTCACTGTGTTATCATTATTTCACTTATATAACATATGTCATTTTTTCCAAGGGCCTTTCAGACATAGTTAGCACTTTTCTCATGTGACAGAACATTTACTAGAGAGGTAAAGGTTTAAGGAAAGAATCTTTGTATCTTGGCCACACTTGAACCCCCAGGATGCTAGACTGATCATGGGCAAAAAAACCCATAAATGCCTATAACAGATTGGAAGGCAGAGATACACTTTTTTAGGTTCCTGAACATGAATGAATTCCTTCAGTGTAACCTATTGCTTCAGTCCTTGGCACAGCCAACTTGGGAAGAGCTACTGTTGTTGAATATGGAAACTTCTTTACAACAGGTGCTGCCTTCTAATAGGTCTCATTCTGAAGTATCAGTTGTGCATGTATTTCAGCTATCATATCTCCTATCATTCCCCAAAATGTTTCACACAATATGTCTCTCAGAACCCACAGTGACTCTTCTGAGGGATTAATTTCCCCTTAACAACCTTAACAGAGTAGTATCTTCAGTGCAGAATTATGAAACATATCAAAAGGGAGAGTTTGGGAACATTCTATAGTAAGCAGAATTTAATAGGAAATTAAATCAAGCACTGTACTTATTTGCATATATAATTCAATAAAACTCCTTCATTCTCAATGTACTGGAACTCATGAGGTTTTCATCCTCCTTCAGTGACATAGCACAATGGCTTATTTGTTAATTCCAGACAATAACCAATCAAACTCATAAACTACACCATTTTCCAAAGAAAGCAAAATAAATTATTGTAAAATATTTAAGAGATGGAAAAAGTATTACTGTTTAGGGGATGAGTTAGGTTTATTCTTTAAGTCCATTTATTTTTAAACTTCAATTTTTTAAAGACCATGTAGGTTGACTGGAGAAATACACTTCTTAATTTGAGACACTATTATTACGATTTTGCCAGCCAAACTAATGTCTCAGGACTCTTGATCTTGTGTTCAAAAAGACTTAAAGATCCAAAAGAGTATTTATGAGTTTCTATAAGCTTTGTTGCTAACGATTTATTGGAGATTGGAGCTGGAAACTCAACGTTTGAATTATAGAAAAAGATAAAAATGTTTTTTAATGTATACTCACAAAATTGTTGGAATGTATGTTGATACATAGTTTTTATCTACTAAGTCCAGAAGGATGTGAGAGTCCTCATCTAAGAATAAGGAAGTTTAAATATAATTCCATCTTCTGTTAAAAAATAGCTAAACTGTATCTTCAAAATTATGTTACTGAACTATAGAATAATAGAATAATTTTAGCTATTTCAGTGACTATTTATATATTTTAAATATAAATAATTTTTCCAAACAGAAAGCTCTGTCTCTGAAGCTCAGTTGAGGGCATTTGTTATGCTAAGTAAATATACTTCTCTATTGCATGCATGATAAGGATAGCCCTGGAACAAATTAGATTTGTCATGTATTTATTTTCATTTTAATTTTACACACTAATCCTTTTCCTGTAGAGCTGGTAGTTGAGATGCTCACCTGAGCATGCTTGATTTTAATTCTCTCATTGACATCTTCTTGGGTGGTTATCTTAACTAATAGCTTTTGAGAATTTTTATTCCTTTATAGTTTATCACTGAGAGGAGGACTGGGGTACGTTATTATTAATAGATGGGGGAGAGATTGCTCCTATTCCAAAAATCTGGTATGGGTGGTTTTCTTCCCCCCCACCTCCTCACAGTAACCCCAAGTATATTTGCATTTGTTTTTATATGCCATGAAAAATCTAATGTTTCTTTTAAACAAAATTCAGCAGAAGAAGTATTTCAGCCAGAAAAGGCCACATACAAATGCATTTAGGTCATTTCTGTGTTTGGTAGAGTGTTAGGTTTTTTTGTTTGTTTTGAATATGTGTCATCTGGTTTAGTCTAATTTCAGAAGCGAGATTGTAAATCTGTTGAATTCTATCTGTGCACTATTCTCCTCAAATAAGATTGTGGAGAGTAGGTTTTGGTGCCCAGGAATACCTCTGCAAAAGACTTTTTGAGGCTTGTTAGAAAGTTCAAATAAACCAGACATAGCTCTGAGGGAGATGGATTAGTGGGCAGAGTGAAGGATAGGAGACACATATGATGAATGCAATTTGTCTCATGACTATCCTTATCATAGATGCATACAAGAAAATGTATTCACTGAGCATAACAAAATGCAGTCACCTTTGCAACATTACTTATGCAACAGCTGTTTAATTGTGCACAACAACATAGCAGTAATACACAACGACTTCAGTGGCAAAATATTCCCTTTGCTATTAGAAAATTACGCAGAGAGATAATAATAAGGGGCATAATGCAATTAAGAACATTCTACTTGAGTACATGAAGTGCAGAGCATCCAGCTGAAAATATGTTATGGGACATATAATGACCATAATGGCCAGGGTATCAGTTTCTCTGAAAGAGCAGCCCTGATTGTGGTTTTCTTAGGTAGTGTGAAGAACACTTCAAAAGAGTGGAATCCAGTGTATAAACGTCCACACATTAAAAAAATCAAAATATTACATAATGGAAATGTGGATCTGTCCTATAATTTTGTATGTGTCAATAAAAATAACAGTTTTCCATCATGTACTTTTATGTGACATTTTAGGTATTAAAAAAAGAACTAGAAGCTCAAAGTTCCTATATAAAGCTGCTAAAAAAGATCAAAGTGTTTAAGGTTATACAACAGTGAGGTTTGCAAAATTAAGCAGGAGCTTGAACTTTGACAGCTTAAAATTTCAAATCAGCCTAAACTTCAAAGGCTTTATTATCTTCTTTCAGAAATACATTTGAAAAAAAGGCATAGGTTGACATCTACTTATTGTCCCCATACTGGAAATTCCTTTCCCTTGACATGCCTTGTCCCTGAGGCCTGGATTTACAAGTAGCTCAACGCTGCTACACAGCAATTTTCAAATCCATAAAACTTCATTTGGGAAGAAACTAATATGTTAGCCTAAGGGTTGTGCTTTCAAATGGACTTTCACCCTCAGCTGTTTCTTTTCATTATTTGACGGGTAGTGCTTGACCTCATTTTTCTGGAATGTTAATCAGGACTATCTTGATACAAATTGTTCAGGAGGTAATTGTCCAATTCATCATTAAGAACACAATTATAAAATAAAATTAAATTGCTGTCCTAGAGTGTAAAATAAGTAGGTATTATCAGTGTTAAATGTCAATCAGGATGGAAATGGCTTTGCCTTTGTATTGCTCTAACAAACCAGGCTTCAGGAAAAATAGTATTCTCACCTAATTCCAGAGATCATCCACTAAGCACAATAGCTAGAGGGAAAATGTTACTTTTGGCAAATGTGAAATAAGGAAGACTTTCAAGCATGCAGAAGGCACTTAATAAAACTGAAATTTGAGCTATTATTTCTATGTATTCACTAAAAGTAAATTGAAATTTCCTAATTATAGTGTCACCAGTTCTAATGGCTCTTCTACCTCTTGACTCAGGTGCCACATCATCATAATCTTTACATTCTTTAGCTTACAGAAGGCATTATCTTTTTTTTTTCTTTTTTTTTTTTTTTTTTCTCTAGCTGTGGAAAAGCTGGTAATCACAAGCTTGAAGCAAAATTCTGTGCATATATGGTGTTGCTGTACATAAATGTTTGTTTGCTACTAGGTAGAAACTGTAAATATGATTTACTGAATTCAATGTTAATTAGAAACAAAACAGCTCAAGTAAATCTGATAGTAGATGGCAGATCTGAGACCTTGTTTTTAAAATGAAAGGGATATTTTTGACTCTGGCTGCATCCTTATTAATAAATATTGTGGAGTAATAGGAGTAAAGCTGTCGAGCAAAACAGTTGATGTTGAGGATTCAAAATCCGCACTACCTGTTTGGGATTTTATACCAGAGTAGATCTAGTCTAATCTAGTCTGGTCTGTTGGATTTACTGGCAGCTGAAGCACACAAAGTTCACTTCTGTAATGTATCTTCCAGTTTAGTTTCCTCTGAAAGGAAACCTGTTTAGATGCCTCAGGATTGTTCTCTGATGTGAATTACAGGGCTGGAGTAGGAAAAAACCAAGATTCAGTTCAAAAGTGCATTCCCGATCTGAATGAAAATGTTCAGGCAGACACATGTTCAGAGGAGCATTTGATTTCTAATCAGCTGTTGCAGCAGCAGTGATTTCTACTGTGTGGACTGGCAGGATTGTGGGATACCCAACAGTAACCCAAATGAAGTTCCATTCCCCTCCCTCTTCACATGCACATAAAAAGGATAAATAAATGACTGTGATAATCCAGATACTGTCTGCAAAACTAGGTAGAATTAGTCAAGCAACTTTAACCAGAAAAGAATCTGTAGGATTAAATTTTGGTTCTTTGTACAAAAACATACTGGTGGGAGAACTGAACTCAATTTCTACTTATATGTAAGGAGATTTTAATATGTCATTTCTAATGGAGTCTCACAACCATTAAGTGAAAGACTATTCTCAGTTTCACTTTTGAAATGTTTCCACTCCACATGAATAATTAAATATTCAGCAGAACAGGGATCAGAACCCAGTTCTTGCTTGTTTTAGGTAAAAGTACAAAGCCTCAGGTAGAAAGTCAGGCTCTTTTTCCCACTTTATTCTTCTCTCTTACAAAGACTCTGAGTAATTTTTGATTTATTTGATCTCCTATGAAAAGCTTTTTTTTTTTTTTTTCTTCTATATAAAGTGTTCTAATTTGAACTGGACATTGTGGTTCTCTTCACTCTTCCAGCATTAATTAAGTGCTGTTCCTTGAATTTGTAACATATGCATTTCAGGGCTTTTTCTTTAGATTAACTTTAGTCTAAATGCCCTTTTGAATTTACACCACATCATGTGAACTCCTGCAGTGTGTCTACCAGTTCTATTTTATATATAAGGAATCACTTAATATCAGAGATCAATGGATAGAAAGTCAGAGGTGATTATAAAATATGATTGAAAAGTGTAGTCCAAACTAGAACACTGATGGAGTTACACTTCCTATGTACAAAACTCTACAAATGAAAACCAAATATAATCCCTGCAATAGATGAATGATCAAATCTTGTATATATGGTTGCATTTGTTTTGCACAGATATAGCTGTATTTTCCAAAATATGGTATTCAAAAGATTGTCTATTAAACCTCTCCTGTTTGTAAAATGATAACAATTATAGTGTCCTTAATATGATTTCTTCATCAGATAAAATTAATGCAGAATTGGTTTAAAGTTGAGAGGAATGTTGGAAAAAAATGGTGCTTGCTTTCAACATAAGCTTTGATTCAGTAGATTTCTTTTTATTGTGTGAGCAATTTGTATGACTCTCATACTCTGTGATGAAAGCACCAGGGCCGAAGGTCAGAACTGGCTTTTGTAGTCTGTATAAATTTTCAATTCTGTAATTTTGTCATGCATCATTTAGCACTGTATAAATTCCAATTTGAATTAAAAAGTACCTTGCTTATATCAACAAAGAAGTAGGATTTTAGTAAGATTGTACCACTAACCCAACTGCAAAACATATATATAGGTATCTTTCCACTATATATTATCTAAATTGAATCTATTTTTTCTTTTTTTTTTTTTTTAAACAAGAAAATAGGTTTGTTAATGAAATTATATACTTTGTTAATGAAATTAAACCCCATTTTTTATTATTTTATTTCAGCAGGAAGAAAAACAAATAGAGATTTGCCTTGTCAATGAAGGTATTAAATAATGTGCTCTTTACCTTGTAAATTAATTGCATGGAACTAATTTTATCTTACATTTCCAGCATCTATCATCTAAGAAATGGGATGGTCACCTTTTTTAGAAATGATCATCCTGGTCTTACTTGCTTTTCACTTCAGCTCTCAGGTATTATGTGGGACCTGAGCATAAATGTTCACTAGCTTGTATTTCCAGACATTAGCTAGAAATACTGTTCACTCCAAGAAAGGTTTCATGTCAGCGTTGCCTGAGGATTTTCACATGATAATACTAACAGATAGGTTTCTAAATAAGGCATTGTTATAACATTGAAAAGCTTGCATTACAAACTTCATCATTAGTCAGCTTCTACTATTCACAAATAATTTTTGATTGATTCAAAGTGTCTCTCACATAAACAACTATACCCAACATTTTTAATCCAGAATATACTGAGGTGATGATAATCAGCATGGTGGTTTATAAAATAAAGTATCCATGCTGGAGGGACAGATAACACTAAAATCCAAACTCTCATATTTTGATAATCATCAGACATAGGTTTGATAAATTTTACTGTTCAGTTTTATATTTTCATTATGTGCTAAACATGAACATTTTAGATATAAATACTAAGGCAATATTAAAATGGAATACATCCTGGTTTATAGTCACCAAAGACTTGATTTCAGATGGCTTTTTTGTCACCCTTCTTATCACCGTGGAAGACTAAAATTAACCCTCAGCAGTCTCAAGACCTTCACTGAAGACTTTTCTTCCCCCTTCATTATGATTTTACACATTCTCAGATTCAGACTGGCACCAGAAAGTTCCAATTAATTTAAGAAAATGTTTATCTGAGGCATGAAATAAATTAATCAAAGAAAAAAATGAAACACATTTTTAATTTTAGTGTTAATTACTGTTTTAGTCTAGCCATCTAGGAAAACAAACAAAAATGAAGGTGCAAATGTTTTCATCAACGAGAGTGAAGGAGGTGTGTACACTAAACAAGAAGAACTTCTCTCTATCACTGATACGAGCTCATTCTTACTGTATCTTACTTTCCTTTCTTCTTCATTTGTTCAGGATCCATCTTCACAACCATTTTGCTTTCCCTGAACACCTCTGGGCCTGCATGCCTCCTCCTCTCTTTCTCTTCTTGACAAACAAGTACCAAATTCCTGACTGATGCTGCTGTTTCTTTTTCTAAGAGGTGTTGGAGAACACATTGCATAAGAAACTTGATTTAGGTTTGAGAGATGCAACTTTCTGTTGCAGATTCCTCTCTTGGCTGGAATATGGCCTTGAAAAAATCATACCATGCCGTGTGTATAACCTATCAGAATTTGCCTCTTCCAGCAAGTTCTAGGGCTAGTATGTGATTATAAACTTGCATGAACTTTTAGACAGCACTGTAGTGTGAATAAATACTGGAAGGCAAGAGTCGTGAAGAACAATAATAAGCGTGTTTTTCTGTGATGAATATATAAGATCCCTGTCTTAATTGTTGCAGAAAGTCCCTACAGATGGAACTGCTCAGAAAGAGTAGCAATGCAATTCCAACTTACTTATATTATCAGTCAGGCTACTTTAGTATGACAAGATTTCTTTTGCTGTGTTAAATTTATTTGATGCCTCAATCAGTGGTTTTCCTCTGGAAGTTAAAAAATAAAAAAAGAAGATTAAAAAAAATCCAGAAAGAAAAGAGAGATCATTCACCATAATCAAAGCTACTGATTAGTTGACAGTGAAGTATTTGAAAGTAAAACAGTGAGAATCTTTAGAGCATTTCATCATAAAGACTTTTTAAGGAGCAAGAGTCAAAGAAAATAAAATCTCACCTAATTATGGGTAACCTTATTTAATCATTGATAGTGAGGCATACTCCATTATTAGCCACACTGCTCTCTCACGCTGCCCAAAACTTAGCCAATCAAAATGATACTGTCAGTCACCCTGATAGTGATATTTCTGTTTGTAGATGTTGACTGTTATTCATTAAATAATTTGTACAATGAGCAACCGTCCTATCTCTCTTTTGACTACAATTTGAAATTTGACAATGATAAGAAATAATGGATCCATAACTTCATGGTGCAGCTTCTTGCTCTGGTGCTGAACGACCAAAATAAATTCTTTCATATTCTGATCTTTATATATGCTTATCACAAAAAGCATATATTATTAGTTGAACTCCTCATCAGGAGAGCAGGAAAAATAATTTTCTCTCAGTAAGAACTCTATATGATGAATATAGTTTCTTCTTCAAATAAAGGAGTTAGAAAAATCAGTTCACCATATGTTCAATCATTGATTTTAAATTCAGGTTCTGATCGCAGTTTCAAGGTTAGGTCTTGTACAAACATGCTTTAAATTTGACAATTAGATATCTTCTCTGGAACAGCTGTTCTTTAAAAACAAAAGAAAACAAACAAAGAAACAAAACACACACACTGCCCCTCCCCGTCCCCCCCAAACCCTGAGAAATGTCAGCACATGTCCCTGAAGAAATGCATATAAAATACATTATTGGTCTCAATTCAGAGAGATCAAGAATATATACTACAGTTTTATCATTCAAACTTTGTTAATTGATTCAGACAGATATATCATGTATTTAATGAAATACTATTTTCTTCTTAAATAATGTAAATTGTTTTCTGGCACAAAAATTTGTTTGACCTATGCCGTATGGAAGGAAGAAATGTAAAAGTGTAAACTGGTTGCATGAAGATCCCAGTATGTTTCCAACACTGGAAGGAGTCAAGAGGTGGGCTACAGAAGACCATTAGGGGCCTAGCACATCTTTCTTATGAGGAGAGACTGAGAGACCTGGGTCTGTTCAGCCTGGAGAAGGCTGAGAGGGGATCTTACCAATATTTACAAATATCTGAAGGGTGGGTGTCAAGAAGATGGGACAAGACTATTTTCAGTGGTGCCCAACGATAGGATGAGGGGCGACAGGCACAGACTGAAGCACAGGAGGTTCCATCTAAACATGAGGAGAATCTTGTTTACTTTGAGGGTGCCAGAGAACTGGAACAGGCTGCCCAGAGAGGTTGTGGAGTCTCCTCTGGAGACATTCAAAAACCACCGGGATGCATTCCTGTGCAATCTACTCTAGGTGAACCTGCTTTTGCAGGTGGTTTGGACTATGTGATCTCCAGAGGTCCATTCCAACCCCAACCATTCTGTGATTTTGTGATTACCTCACGCTAACGTACTTATCCATATACAGCATTTTAATCTGAAATTGAAGATGTCTGTAGAAAAGGGGCACTATCTGTGAGCATTGAGTAGGTAAATCACTTCCTATTTATTCTGACAGATGATGTTAAAAATGTTATGGTTTTGTGTGTATGTACATAAAGTCTATTATGTTATCAAGGAAAAACAGCCCCCAAGGACTTTAACTTTGTCAGAGATTTTATTCTAAGACTGGCTCAGTTAATGTTTTTTCAGGTCATATTTTTGTTGCAAGGAAGATTCATCTGTAATTTTGCTGTAATCAGAGTGCAGTGTGTATTTATTTTTTTTAAGGTGACTTGATTTCATATAGCACTTAAAAAGATTATATTATAGACATGCAGTCATTCTGGTTTTCCTTTCAAGTACATTCAGTTTCCCTAGTTTTACGTTTATGTTCAGTCTTTTTTTCTTTTCTTTTTTTTTCTTTTTTTCTTTTTTTTTTTTTTTTTTTTACCAAACCGTGGCTATTAAACACAGCTGAAATGATGAAATTATTGTCAATATTTTTGCAGTCTTTTAAAATCATACATATCTATCCAGTTAATGAATAACTTAATTTCCTTAGCAGACCTTAACTTGAATAGCTTCTTCAGAATTAGTAAAACATGGAAGTACCATGTTGTTCTTTTCTAATGAAATATTTTTATAATTTTAAAGTACTGAATTATGTCAAGCTTTAAACTATTCCCAGACATTTTTCATAATGAACAGGGAGACTTGAACTCTAGAAGTTGTAGATTTCTAGGTTCTTAACCAATGTAAAGTACTTTTTCAATATACTAATACACTTGAGTTTCTCACACATCAGCTGAGAAATGGGAAATTCAAATGGATTTCAGCCCTGAAACTGATTGTCTGAATAATTTCAAGCAGTAAAGCAGCTTATTTTTCTTCCATAATGCAGGTTCAATGACAAGTTTGCTTCTAATTTTATTTTAAAATAACTAAATGAGTTTGAAGTGCTTTTTGCATGGAATAACTCTATCATCAGAATTTGCACATGAGCCTTATGCCAGCAGACAGAAATAATGTGCAGAGTTGCCACTTCCCATGTATTTATCATTATAGAGGGAAAAAAAATCTAACAGAAATCGTAAGATCATGTTTGTGTGATGAAAATCTGTATTGTTGGTTTAGCTATGTTTTGAAATATCTTCACTTTCAAAAATGTTTAAGTATCATCTATTTTTGAGTCTCTAAAGCTTTGAGAAAAGTTGTTTTTTCCAATATTCTACTACTATTATTTAAAAATGTAGGGAACATTTTGTGTAGTTTTTCATCATTAATACTATTATATTTCCCAAGTAATACTACTATTTCTCTGTACCTGAATCTATCTTCGTCTTTCAAGTTGAGGTTATGAAATGAAGTAGGATTTCAGAAGAGGGATTGTCTAGTTTAAAAACAATATTTCACTCCAAGGACTACCATTCCATAATAGTAAATATATATATATATATATATATTTATTAATCTGCTTAATTCAAGTGTTGCTTTGCCTTGCTTTAAGGAATCCAAACCAAAATGAACCAGAAAGCAATATCATTAGCTTTAAACTGCTCAGAATGAACACTGACATAATCAAGAGTTCTTATTATTATGTGAAACCTTTGCATGCTGCAATGGGAGGGTAGGCACCCTCTATTTACACAAGTGATGATAATCTGAAATAGTAATTGTCAGCCCTGTAAGTCTTATAAATTTCCAGAACCTGAGCAGTTACATCAAGAAATCTATAACATAAAGAACAAATATGTACATATTGTGGAGGAATCTCCAAGCTTCTGGAATAGAATCACTCACAAATACAGGAGCATTTGTGAATATACAAAACATAAGCTTTTTGTTTTGCCTCTTAACCATTACACTACAAGGTTAAATCTCTCATATCTAAAAGTGAAGAACTGTGAAATGAAAACATTGTCCTAAAGAGATGAAGACAGGTGGGTTACTACCTTGGGAGATTTCATATGTTTAATAAGGCTCAGTGGCAAAATTATTATAAAATGGAGGAAGAAATGCATCTGAAGAAACAATCAGTTGGAATGATAGCAGGTGCTTGGATGGCTGCCCCATGTCAGACAGAGCTGGTTCAAACGGACCCACAGGGCACAGCTGAGCCCTTCAGGCATGAGTGGGACACCTCTGGGAAAACATATTCAAGAAAGGGTAAAATGGTACCTGGGAATGAGGAAAAAGTTTGAGAAACAGCTCTGCAGACACCAGGGCTAGAGAAGAAGGAAGGAGAGGAGGTGGTCTAAGAACCAGAGTAGAAATTCCCCTGCAGCCTGTGGAGACATCACAGTGCAGTAGGTATTCTGAAGCCCATGGAGAGGACCTATGCTGGAGTAGGGGAAAAGCGTGAGGAAAAAAGTGTCAGACAGTCAGTGTTATGAACTGAATACAACCCTCCATTCCTCAGCCTCCCCTGCACTACTCAAGACAGAGGTATGTAGAGGAGCCAGGAATGAAGGAATGAAGTTAAGCCTGGGAAGAAGAAGGTAGGTAGAGGGAAAATGGTTTAGTTTTTGTCTTTGTTCCTTGCCATCATACTCCGTTTTTATTTGACTGATTTGCTCATGACAGTAACACATGAGCAATCTCCCTGTTTCCATCTCACCCCTTGAGTTTTTCTGCGTTATTTTCTCCCCTATTTTGTTGAGGAGGGTAGTGAGAGAACACCCAGCAGCCAGCCAAGGTCAACCCACCACAGCAAGTAAGATTAAGCATAAATAGAGAAAATCCGCTTTCACTTTTAATGACATTTTTTTAAATTATAACCAAGTTAAAACTTTTCAAATATGAACAGTGACAAAAGATACTTGATGAAAATAATTAAAGTGTTTTTACAAATTCTCCGAGTGATCATTGAATGAAGATGCTATTTTGTGCCATCATTTCACATGTCCTACCAGTATTTGAACTACAAAATCTGAATGGGGCATTGTTTAAAAAAAAAATCAACCTAGAGAACATGACAGTCTCTTAACAAAGCTATTTCTAGGGTTTGGTGTTTGTTTGTTTGTTTGTTTGCTTTTGTGTTTGTTTGTTTGTTTGTTTTTTTTGTTTTTGTCTGTGTGTTTTTGTTTTTTGTTTTTTGTGGGGGTTTTGTTTGTTTGTTTCCCTCCTATTGAAGGAAAATAAATAAATTACATGAATTAATTAATTAAATTAAATACATATTTAATTTAATAAATTATTCTGACCATGTAGAGTACCTAAATGGGAGAAGACATAGATGAAATGATGGTTTGTTTAATCAAGAGGAATTTGTTTTTCTGGCTTTTTGGAGCTAGTAGGATGTATGATGTCCATTAGGGAGTGGAATGCATAGTTATTCCTTTGGATCAATGGACTCATATTTTCAAGGTCGAATACACAGTCAGTTTTATAGTGCTTGACAGACTGAGACAAGATCCCTGATATGCAGTCTTTTGAAAGTGCAGAATTTGTCTGCCTCTAAAAGAATGTTTGAGCAAAATATCATCTGTTGTAACTGAATTTGAAGGCAATAGGGACAAACGAGACACCATTTTTTGATCTTGTACACAGTGCTGCCAGATTGTTCCAGTCCATAATTTCTATTTTGACCTATATGTCTTTCAAAACGCATTCAGATTTGATTAAAATGCTGATATCTGTATTAACACTCAGCTGACATGCTGTGGTACTTTATCAGCAAGAACTTATACTAAAATGAAATTATGAGCTAAGCCTAGATCAAATAAAGGTGTTTCATGCCTAGGAGGTAAGAACTCGAGCAAATAATGGTTGGGTATTTTGACTTTGAAGCCATGTAAAGGATTCTGTGTAGCACACCTCAGCTCCTTAAATATTTTAATTGACTTGAATGGTGATCCGAATAGTGCCCTTCACCATGTCCTGGGAGTTGTGCAAAACCATTCAGCACTAAATGTAGTGCAGAGGTTCATATACTAAGATTCATCCTTCTCTGAAGTTTAGATGCTTGATGGATTTGAGAAAACGCTTTCATCCTTTCAAGATCCTGACCTGAATGCAGCAAGTTGCATCATTTGAAAGGGTGAGCAAACACCACCCCCCCAAAAAGGAGATGAAAAACTGGGAGTCTGCAGCAGGAAATAAAATCTTTAAAGATATTTCTTCATCCTGAGGAGGTGTTTTTTTGTTTGTTTTCTTCTGTTTTTCATAGGAACAATTTCAGTATTTAGTTATGTAGCTTAGAAAAAGATTACACTTCTTCCTAATGATTTTTCACATTCAGGTGTTGTTTTACTTTCAGTTCTATAAAGTACTATTGTAAATTGTGACTCTCATGTGCAAAAGTTCTTTGCTACATTGGCAGATTTCTGCTATAAATCACTTTGATCTGAATGGATAGTCCCCAAAGTCATGTTGCTTAGATGAAGTTAGAGTCATCTAACAGGAATGATTTTCAGTTTTCATAAAAGCAGCAATCCATTGGCACTATTGCCATTACTTGCTATACAGATATCCAACATAAACATGCTGATGGTACAAAAGGCTCCAGATACCTTTCTGAAGATTGAACAGTTTGAATGAAAAATATCTTCTCTTTTTGGTACCTCTGTGACTATTTTTGAAGGATAATTTGAAATCTTTGGGGAAAAAAAATGTTTTATTGTCTCCTCTCATTCAAAATTATAATTCCAGTCTCATAATGAACCATCAGTCCTAAGGTTTAACATAATGCTTTAGATATCATGTGTGATCTTTAAATAGTTATACAGGTTTTAATAAAAACTGCAAAAGATGGGAGATGCAAATTTAAGAAATATTAGCAATGTATCAACAGATAACTATGCAAGCTTAAGATTTTAGATTTGATAAGATAATTATATGAAGTATTGTAAAGCTTTCTGCAAAAACTGGAAAGGATTTTCCACCAACAGCTGAGCTGATACAAAAATTACATGTTTAACAAAATTGTTTAGATTTTGCTAAGGTATCAATTTTGGGAAATTGCATAACTTTATTTTAAATAAAATGTTTTAATTTTCCATTTAAAGCTATTTTTCACAGCTACAATAAAGATAACAAGTATGTGAAATTAAATGTTTTAATCTGTGAAGATGTTTTTAGATATCTGCCTTTGTAAAGAGCTTATTTTATAAATATATATATAATTTTTTTTTTTTTTTTTTTTTTTCCGAAGTAGAACAAAGAAACAATTTTGGTTCATTAATTTCTTTGCAAAATTGAACTTTTGGTCTCCTTGGTTGACTTAGGGCTTCTTAACTATTCTAAAGTTTTATTTAAAGAATTAAGAAATATCACTTTCAGAGATAAGAAAAATAAAATCTAAAAGATGTCTCTGAATAACCTGCTTGAATGTTCCTTTACATGGGAGTCAGAAGAAACTAGATTTAATTCAGATTTGCGTTATATTCAAACAAAAAGAGAGATTACTAAAAATCTATAAATTTCACAGCTCTGAAAATAAGCTTGTGATAATTGTAGTGATTTCAAAGGGTGGGCTGCATAAAACACATCCTAAACTTACCCAGCAATTCTTCATCATAATATACATGATGGTGGTTAGTTTCTTTAAGACTGCAGGGCCCTAGAACTTTGAGATTTCTCCTCAGTTAAACATCATTCACATGTGTAATGAAAAGAAGATCTTTGCCTCAAACACCATAGCACAGTCATATAACACAACAACTGTTGAAGAAATATGGTGGAGATGCACTGCAAAGAACCAGTGAGACCGTGTTGGTCAACACAGTCCTCAGTATCATTTGGAGGTAACCATAGCTACACCACATGGTAGCTTTTTAAAGTATTGCTTCAAGGAGAGGAGCAATGAATGTAGGAGAAAACAAACTTCAACTGGCATATCTTGGTTTAAACCAACAGTGAGATGACAACAGAAATTTGGTGATAAATTCTACAGTATGGTAGAATTCACTGTGTATGAAATGCCTGTATTTTCTTATAGTTTTCAATCATCATATAGTAAAACTAATAATTTTCTGTAGCATCGCAGTACAGTAAAATTAAAAATATATGAGCACAAAGTGGTCTAACAAGAGAGTTACTTTCAAATATTATCCAGGTTTTATTATTTTTTATCTTTTCTCAATATAAAACTAAATTGAAGGGAGATCACTGTATGTATAGAAAATAGGAGATTTTCTACACAGTGTTTTTAATACTGTAAAACCTAAAACTCTCCTAGAGAACTGAAATAGTGTATGGTAGGTTTTCTTGGACATGTAGCTTGCACCATATTAGAGTTAGTTATTTCTTTGACATAAATGTCAAACAAGAGTACTACTCTTGCTATTTATTATATTTGAGATGTTTACAAATATAGGCGGTCATAGGGAAATTTATGAAAGAACTTAGGCATGTAGGGAAATGGAATGAGTATTTATGCTCTGAGGGTCAGAGCTTCCCATTTGAAGTCAATGGGCATAATTTAAAAACTAAGTTACTTCCCTGTGTAAACAGGGCTAGGTTATTAGTCAATTGTAATTTTTCTGTTTTGACTCTGCCTCAAACCAGACTGCACATACCATATGCTAATTGTGAAATGATGTATGCTATATGTTGGTTGTGAAAAGGCTTTATTCCACACCAATTAGTCATGCCTGGTTAAAGATATGCATGCTGTAAAAATAATCATGATTTCACAATATAGACACCTGTGATCATGCAAATCAGACACCTGAAGTTCAAGGAGCTACTTACAGGAGACAGGGGGAAAAAAATCAAGAAAAAACAATCTTATAATGGGTCAGTAATTATGTCACATTGCTCTGATGTGGCTGAGACAGGATAAAGTAAAAAAATGTCATACGTGCTATGGAGTGGAATATGCAGCTACAAATTATTAGGAAAAAAGATGTGTGTGCTGAATATTTGACCTGGAAATGTATTAAAGCAGAGGGTTTAAAGAGAAATACATGTTGAAACATCTGCTGTCTTTGTAATTTAGTAGATATTTTTGTTTTGTAGATCATTCAAAATCTTTCTGATTATTGTACTCTTCTCTAATGTATTTCAGTAGCTGAAATAGTGAATAAGTATTTGTAAAATGTCAGTTTGATTTCTATTCAAAAGAAGAATCCTTTTATGTTTCTTCAGCTGTTGCTAGATTTAATAACCCTACCAGATGTCACATTTAAATTGTGTTTTGCTTTTAAGGCACCAGAGCAGAGACAGCCTTTAGAATTTCCGTGACTATACCACAGTTTCTTATTCAACTTCATAATTGTAAAAAATCCTTAATGGTTAAAAAATGAGGGCTAAATAAAATGTAAATATGTCTATCTCTGTATACTAGATAAAACTATGAGACATTATTTGTTACAGATATGAAAAGGCAAGTATGTAGTTTAATCTAGTTTACTGAACAGTAGAATCATCACTTTCTGTGTCATTTTGGCAATGGTGCCAAGGTAAAATACCATTAAAAATGTCTAGATAAGGAATTGGTGGTGTTCAGAGTGTTCTGCACTTCCTATGGAAAGACAGCATGTCTTTCAAGTTAATTGCCAGCTGACTACCATTCAAACTCTCACTGAATAATATGGGAAATGGATCAGGGCACCACTTTATCCCCCAGAACTTTACTGAAAAAAATTCCCAAACTTCAAGTTAATTAACAATTACCTGGCAAAACTAGATTTCTTGAACTGGATTTGATAATTTTTTATTAACTTTTTATTTAGCTAATTGTATACACACGTATGAAAAATGCACATGCAGTCCTGAAATATATTACTAGTTCTTGTCGTATACCTGATCAACATACTGTTGAAATCTTTTGTTTGTGGGTTGATTTTGTGGTTTTGTCTGGGTTTTTTACCATTCACTTGGATTCTAATGTATCACCTATTGACATCAGGTTTTGAATCCTCTTCAGGGTTTCAGAGGTTGAAACCTCTTCAGACAGAACATGCCTGTACTGTCAGTGTAGCATTCTAAATAGTAATGAGCTGCAGTTTCTTCTGCTGTTATCTAGTGATAAGGTCAAAGTAGCAAGTTCTTACCTGCTAAGGAATGACTGAATCCTAAATGTCTCTGATATTATCATACATATGTGACTACGTATTCTTTTTCTCACTGTAACAATGTGGCAAGCAACAGCATGAGGTAAAATGATAATTTGTTCAACCTTCCACAGTACTAATTATAAAGCGGTAAAGGAAATATTTTTGCTTGATATTAAAATATTTCAGATTAAAGACAACTATTTTTGGTGACACAGGCTACTTCTTGCTGGGACAAAATGAAAACTATGTCTAAGATTATAACAGGAATTCAGTATCAAGCTAAAAAATATTTGTTAGTTTTTCTACTTTTAACTTTAGTTTTATGTGCATGTGTCCCTGCAGGGAACATTTTAGGAAAGACTTAAAAGAGTTAGGAAAAAAATAGAATGCAATCAAACATGTTTAATTTGTATCCTGAGTTGTATTTCTTCTGTTCTTTGCTTATGCATTCTGTTTTTCTTCAAAGTAGTTATACTTTATGGCTGGTGATAGGAACACTTTCCCAAGGGCGAAACAAAGGTAGGATAGTATTAGAAGGAAGGGTGTTTGCTACTTGTTTTATACATTGGAATATTTCTTTATCTCAAGTTTGATGTTAAGCTTTGGGTGAGATGTCATGGTAGAAAGATGAGGTTCATTTCTTCCAGCCTGGCTGTCTGTTATCTCCACTTATATTCTGCTTATTGAACAAGTGAACAAGCTGAGATTGCGAAAAACTTTATATAATCCTAAATGTTTTAAATATTATAAGTATGCATATTTTGTGTGTATCAATGTGTTGGATTTCAGTTGGATCATAACTCAATCTCATTTAAACTGTGACATCAGAGTCTCCAGAGCTGAAGCAAAGGAGGTTGAGCTGTCCTTCAGGTTCTGAGTGATCTGGAATCAGTGTTGGTCAACAGCGAGACAGCACCATAAGGGCAAAGAAGATGACCGAGTCAACCAAAGTGAGAAAAATGTTCTGTTTTTCTCTCTCAACACTATAAATGCTGTCTGTAGCAGAGAAGAGATACTGATGAATATTAAGTTCTTTGATCCATGCTCTGGATAAGCTGACTGAACAACCTCTTTGTGGTCTGTGGAAGTCCATTAAAATTATAAAGCTCTGAATAGACATGTAGTTTTGTCTAAGTAGTATATCATTATGGAAGTTTAATCTTTAAAACATAGCAAATGATACACCTGAAGCATGAAATTCTGATTCCATTGGAACTGAACTTTACCACTGCCATCAGCAAAAAAAAATATCATCCCCTCTCCCTCTGTTTTTCAACTGTCTCTTGTTTGATGGCAGAAACAATACCTACACATGAAACGATACGTATTTGTGTGGCAGAGGGAATGAAAGAGTCTTTGGTAGTTTTGAAGACTAGAACCTTTTGTATTTCCCATTGAATTTCAAATTTGGGGAAGAATGTATTGTGTGGTGGTTTTTGCATGTGTAGTGTTATCCCCACTCCCTCTCTGGTTAGATGGATGTCTACCTTATAGAAGTACAGCTCTGAATCTGGTCATGCAAGGCTACTTTTATGAGACAGAGGAACTTAGTCCACAGTTTGCATCATCCTAAAGTAGAACGTCAGAACAAGCCAAAACAGTTATGCTCTGAAAGTGGTTAGATACAGGAACTTAAGGAAATTACCTCATACAAATATCTGTACTTTATATTTCTAAAGTTAGGTGAGATTAATTCACTCAAAAAAGAAAAAAAAAAGGGGTTTAATACCATGCAGTGTGAAATGTTTGTCATCTTCATAATTTTTTGAAATATTGTAATTATATTTAAATTTAGTAAATTCTTTTGAAGTACATATATTAAAAACAAATCAAAACAAAACCCAATCAACCAAAAAACAAAACTACCAACTCTTAACTTCCTTATTTTGATTGATTATTTTCCTTCCCAGTAGTAAAAAATGTAATATTCATTCACAAAACAGATTGATTTGAATGGCTTTTAGAGAACATACTTTTACACTTGTGGGAAAGAAATATGTACACATTTTCCTCCAGCTATAGTTTATGACTTTTAACACTTCTATGGAAGCCAGAAAGAACTTGTAGGATTACTGTTGCTAATTACACATTTCTACTGCCAAGGTGCTAGTTTACTATTACATAAGAAGTTGTACATTTATGCGAGAAACATGATAGAAGTTTTACAAGTATAGAATGGATACAGAAAAATTAGTTTAATCAGATTTTTAAGTTACTCTGGCATATTAGCTACTGAATACCTTACTAACCAGGTTATGACAGTTATGATGGTTTTGGAATATAGCAGATTATATGAAATGTCACATATTTTGTGTCATCACAACATTGTTTAACTCTTAATGTTATAATGCAGTAGTGAAAAAAAGTAAGTAGGTAATGTATTGCCTTTAGCCTTATGCAAGGAAAATAGCAGTTTTCATTTGTTTACTGCAAGTGGAAGAGTTAACATTGAACTTTTGCATTTTTTTCACCATGGAAGAGGTAGAATTACTTCTAATTTCAATAGAAAAGTGATAGAAATAAGTAACTTTTTTTTCTTAAGTTTATACTGTCATGCTTGACCTCTACCTCATGCTGCATAATTGTGTGTAATAGAAATTCTGCTTTGCTAAAACTGTGATTTTTCCCTAGCTATATTTCTGCTGGCTAAAAGATCCTACTTTCTACATATTCCAAAGACTTTATGATGAATCATAGAAAATACTTTGTACTCAAAGTACAAGCCAAGACACAATGATTCCATCTGTTTTCTGCCTGTTATACGTGGAAGAAGTAAAAATTATTAGAAGTGCTTTTGGAGGAAAAGCTGGGAAACTGAATTCTTCCGAAGTCTACAGTGTAGAAAATATGTCAGATGGGGCCCCTACTGTGTTTCTGCATGCTCTGCTCTCTTCACAGCCTAGGTCTGAGCACCTCCAAGCTCTTAATAATGGTGCAATGTTACCGTCTATGTATTCTTGATAACTACGTCTCTGCCCATGCAGAGTACAAATCTGTGAGGGCTAAGCTATGGGGGAGAATAGCAACAGGGCTTATCAACTGATTCATTAGTAATAAATAACTATAGGGGTCTGTGCAAACACTGACATTGTAAGACCCCATCAGAAGAGTCCTTTTTCTTCTCTTCTTGCTATTACTAGAGAAAACTATGCATTCAAACCTGTCAGGGTATATTGAAGAAAAGATCTACTGATGATTTTGGTGTCTAGCTTCGCTCTTAGGTTTTAGAGGTTGTTGTTTGGTTTGGCTAACCTTAACAAGAAAAGGCAAGACACGTGAACAAAAGTAATTGTTTAGAGAGATAGCTAAGTAAATACATATAAGTTGAAGGGAGGAAACAAATATTCATTAGCTATTCATAGCCACATGTACTCACAATTTACTCCAGTCATGGACACATCAACAGTGCTGCAGTACTCTTAGAAGCACAAACCTCGTGCTATGAGAGCCACAGTTTCTGGAAATCAGTCACATAATTTGTTCCCAAGAGCAAACCACTTACTAATATCCTTAGGATTTTCATTCATTTTATAATAGTCATGAGAAATATCTTATGTAACTGAGTTATGCTATCTCTGAAACTGTAGATCACTGCAAATGTATCAAGAACTTCTGAGTCACCAAATAATATAATACTGTTTGACAGGTCTGGTAGGCTTTGCAGTTCAAAAAGCTGCTTAGACAGGAAATGGAGAATTGTGCCTGGGGAATTAAAATCATAGCAACCGTACAGTTCCTGCACAATTACACACATCTATGGAACATATCCAAAGAATATAGGTCATAATTTTGTATGGAATATGAAGAATAAAAGATTTCTTTCTGTGACAAATAATTTTGGCAGGTAGTTTGGAAAAGAATCAGTTTTAAAGTTGTGAGCCATATGTTACAATTACATAGATAATAAGGCAGATACCATATTCTGTATGTGAACTTCAAGCAAAACGATTTATAGATGCATAATTAGATTATATGTGAGCAAATATAAATAACCTTAATCAAAGCTCCTTTAAAACTAAAGTTATTCATAAAAATGTATTCAAAATATCATTTCAAGAGAAAATATTCTGCAAAAATCAGGAACCTTAAACCTAAGTTAAATGCACGTTTGTCTTATATAGGTTTGCATTTAATGGTGGAAGCTGTTTGTAATGTAAAATACAAGAACATTTTAGTATCCCATTTGTAAAACTACAACAAAAAACATCCTTTGTGTGTGTGGCAAGTTTACACAGATACAATCTTCCCTCATGACAATGATTCTTAGTGGTGGCATTATTTATAGAAACCACACTGAGCACTCACTGATTCTTTGTGGTGCATCTTTGTATTTTTACCTGCCTAGCTGCTACTGATTTAGATAACTAAAATTAAAAGTTGAATAGAACCAGAGAGAGACTGTTCAATTTGAAAGTCTTTCAAAAGCTTTTTGTAGTACCCATAATAATAGCATATTTGAAATTTGCTAACATAACTCCATACTGAGCTACTCTGTAACATTTTCATAAATGTATTGTCTGTTTGCTGTGTATTCAGCTACTTACCAGGGTGTTTATTTTGTGGCAGAACATTCTGAGACCTAAAGTTATTTAATTTTTCACTTTTTTAATCAATTTTCTGAAATTTGCTTCATCTGTCATTAATAACAATTGAAATTCTGTTGCAAGGAAGTACAAGTATTGTTTATTAAGTCATATTCTGACTCTTGTTACCGTTTTAATTTTAAAATACGAATTTGAAATTTGAGTAATATTAAAAGAAAAAAAAATCTCCTTTGGATAAACTATTTTTGAGTTTTGGCAAGTAAACCACTTAGCTATTCCCACTGTCTATAGAGATAGATGGTCTGTATTGCAACTGTGTTGTTTTATAATAGGAACTAATTTGGCAACATCACTGTAATATTACATTGTAATGTTAACCATTAAGATTAGGGAGTTATTATTTTGCAAGTTTTAATTTAGATGAAATACATACAATCGCATCATTACCGCTTGAGAAATATTCTGCGGTTTGTATTCCTGAACTGAAAAAAGAGTTACATGTCTTACGGTACCTGTACTTCAATTAAAGCTTTTAGTAGTAATAGTGCTGTAAGCATAGTAATGAAATACAATTAGGCTTTTGAGAAGCCTAGCTAACATGTCTGTTCCTTTCTGTCTACTTAAACAAGTAATGAATGGCATCAGCATTAAAGTTGCTACGCAAAAACAAACAAACAAACAAACAAAAAACAAGCCCACCAACCCCTATTTGATATTGATAAAAATAACCATGTTTACATTTAAGGCTGTGCATTTTTGGTGTAGGGCTTGGGTAGAGTTGTTTCTTTTTTTTACATGGGGTTGTTTTGTTTTATTTTCCTGTCTGGAAAAGCTGAGAGAAGCTTCTTCAGAGATTATCAATTTGAATAGAGGAATAGTAACCTTTAATGTAGTGTTCACAGCTAATACTTAGAATTCAATATTTTGTTCTGGACTCAAGAGAAGGTGTTATTTTGTTGTTATTATTTCTCTGAAGCTTTAGCAGATTTTTAGTGGTCAGGTACTACTAATAATGAACAAATGTCCTTGTCAGCATTTTGAAGACACCTGAGGTGCAAATCACACCACCAGTCTCTCTTCCCTTCATTGTGTGATAGTGAAATAGTGATTAATGCTTGCCATTCATCTTTCACAAGACCCATTATAAGGTATAAACTACCTTGACGGCTTAATGGATGTTTCAAAAAAAAGTTAAGATAGAGTTGAAATATCCCAAATCTTTAACACTGTTGCCTTATTATAACTGATTAAAAAACCAAAAAAGGATATATCGATGATTCCTGAGTGGTTTTACTTACTCTTTCTTGTCCATATGCAGTCAAATTTGATTGTAAACTCAGCTGTAAATTCAAATTAACATTTAAAGCACCCCTTCACAAATATTTGTCTCAGAAAACTTGGTTACTTAGTGGATTACGCTTTGAATTACATTGTTACTTTATTCCTCAAATTAGTTCATTTAATTTGGGTTCATGCTTCTTTTTTGTTTCATGTTGTCACTTCAATTTCCTTCCCTTACTTTTCCCAGCTACTGACCGTTATATTCACTTTATTCTGATGCTCTCCATACCTCAGAAAAAATAGACAATACTTAATATTCTATAAATTCAAGAAGTAAGCCGATTGATTGTTTAAGTGTATGCTCAAATACAAAGCCAAGAACTTACTGAATATTTAGACAGGTGCAGTAAGTTTTAAATTGTAAACTGAAGTCATCTAAACCAAGCAATAAACTAAGAGATTGTCTCACTTTACTAGGGGAAGAGATCTGTTGTCAACTACAGGAAATATCTGCTTCTCCTAATAATTCTATTTTAGGAAAAGAAAAACCAAACCAAAAACCACACCAACAAAAAGCATCTCACTAAATAATAACCTGAAGCTTTTATCATATTGAAGTTACAGAAATGTAAAAACAAGATCACTGCCGTATGGTGTATCCTATATTGTAGCATAGTCATAGTTAAATAAGGATCTGAACAAAAGCAAAGCAGATGAAACAATCGAACCAGTGTGTGCTTTTCCAGATGGTATCTAGTATCTTGACCTAATCTTTTGTTTATGACTTGTTTCCCATAAATCTGTGAGAAATCTGTGTTTGCCCAGCTCTCTCGCACACACACACACAAAAGAATGATTGAAACTTGAAACATTTTTCTTGGTTTCTCACACAGATTTCACATCTGTTTCTGTGTTATGAGTGAAGAAAATAATCTAGGAAACTTCTGCCTCTGTGTTGCCTCTGAACAATGTGAACAACCTATAGGAAACTGATGAAGAGAGAAATGTTTCACTCCTTGTAGTGGCAGCAAGAAATGGCAGCTAAAAGTAGTTGTGTTGCAGTGTTTTCAAGGCTGTAGTGTGTTTTGGCGGTTTTCTGCTGTATTTATATATATATATATATATTTATTTATTTATTTATTTATTTTTTTTTTAATTAGAATTTCTCTCTGTCGTATAAGCTAGCGGTATATGTTAGTGGAATGCTCACAAAATTAAGTTCCTTAAGTCAGAATTAAAATGGATCTTCAATGCAGTTCTCATGTTCAAATTATTTATCCTAGTGTTGCCTGATTTAGAGTTATGTTGCATCTTAACATCAAAGCAATCATTGCTTTTCAGAATATGGCACCCGTTTAATAAACTATGAACTTCTTACAATAGGTGCACCTTCTGACAGGAATAATTTACAATCAGTGCTGATCTTTCATCCTGCTGTTATCCATCTCATTATCAGAAGTTAAAAACTGCTGATATTGTACTCGAAAAGGCTGTTTTTACTGCCTCCTTGGATAGCATCTGAAACAGCTTTTATGTTATAGATATTTTTTTTTTTTTATTTTAGCCACATATGGCTCCCTTAATCTTCAACTCAAATAGCAAATATTCTGCTTCTGTGCTGAAGGTTTGAAGCCTAGAACCCAGCAGGGGCAGATTTCTCTCACTGCAACCAAATAGGAGGTTTCAACCCCCTCTGAGTTGAGTTTGGTAGAGTTTAGCAGCTCAAGTACCTGCTGAAGAGACAGACATGCCAAGCATTCAATAAACTGGAAAATGTACCTTGCTGTTTGTAAAACAGTGGGGAAGGGCATACTGTTATTATTACCCTCAAGATTAAGAACTCAAGAAAGAAGAATACACACCTAGGCTTTCTTAAAGTGCCATTGTCACTCTTTGGAGGCAGAGATCTTAATTTGGATTAATTTTCTGACACAAGTGCAGAAAAGAGTCCTGACCTTCTAATGCAGGATACTTCACACTTTGCTGTCCTCATCAACATTTCTGGAGATTAGGTAGTGTTAGAAAAGCTACTATTTGTGACCAAAGGCTTTGTATTCACAAATGTGAAATAAAATTTTAAGAACATGTTTAGGTAACGTTGCCTGATTTATGCTAGGATGCTTCTTTTCATAGTACTCATCTGCAAACTACTGCTTCTGAGCATGCTCATCTTGTGTTTCACAAGTCAGATAATCTCTTGGGCATCTTCAATGATAATAAAATCATTAGGTTGTTACATTAAGGATGAATTTGACCCAGTGTCTCACCCAGCAGAGCACAGAGCATACTGTGCTCAAACTGCATTCTCTAATTGTGTTTTGCTTTCCTCGTGTGTGTCTTGCTCAGTAAGTAATGTCTGTAAGCTAATATGATCTTGCTGCTCTGTGTACTTCACAATCCTTCCGATTTGCCCATCATAGATGAACATGCAGTCAAGATGTTGTGTGAATATTGAAAAGAAAAAAAAATAATTTTCTTTAAGTATTTTTCTAAAAAGCACAAAACATATGGAAATATAAATATTTCATTGGAAAGGAACACAGTGTAGTTGCTAAGTATTAGTCTAATGATTGCAGTTGAATCAATCCAAATGTGACAGTATATTATAAGGTTAATCTAATTTCAATGCTGCTGTGTGCTGGAGGTAATCAGGATATTGCTAACTGCATTGACTAATTCCAATTTACGTTTAGTTTTTTGGGTTTTTTTGGGGAGGGTGAGGGAAGAGCACTGGATTTGTTTGCTTAATGTTCTCTGCACAAAATTAAGAAACATAAACATCAGGAGAAAAAAAAAATCTGCATAAACACCTAAATCTTTCTCAGGTCTTGCATTCAACCCACCCTGAAAGGAGATACAAAAGGGGTGTGTGTTTGTGTAAATATTTTATTGTAATATTCTATAACACGGGTATTAATCTAGTCCTTCCACTAGTCGCACCTCACTTCATCTCTGCTAGTAGGGCTCTGTCAGTGTAGATGTCAACACTGTGGAAGGATGGGACTGCTGGTGTGTGTGAAATGACACTTCTTGGATTAATCCTGTACTTTCACTCTTCTTGTGGCTTTACCTTACATTCAGCTGATCTCCTGATTGTACCCCCTAAGTGATGGCTTATGCTGTTGATTGAGTTTAAAGGAGGTGGGTTTGGAGTCATTTGATCAATGCCTGTTCATGTGGTAGAACCTGTTTATGTGTGTATCTGTTCCTTCAGACAGCATCTACAACATTGGCTCCAGCAACCTGAGACCTGACCAAAGGTTTATCTGAAGTTATACACACTTCACAGAGGCTGAGTAAATGTTCCCCAGTCATCCTTACTCTTCTTCTTAAAGCTCAGTCAACATAGTATATTCCTGGGAATGGATTCTCTTAACCTTTGGAAATTTTATTTTTGTCTCTGTTCTTTGTATTTGCTTCCGTGATGATTCAGTACCCAAACTCTACTTAGGAGTGCTCTGTTACCTAGAATTAGTGGGGCAGATCCTTCTGCAATTCTGCTAGTCTTTCAAACAGCTGTTTCTGTTTCACAGTCTTCATCAGGCTCCTAGCCATTCTCCTAGCTATTTACAATTCTTTCTCCTCACGTGCAGTATTTTTATAGTAATTATTTACTTGACCACTGTTTGATAAAGTATTTAAATTAATTGCTCTATCAGCATATAGTATTGTTAATGCTTTATTCCAAGATTCTTTGAGTACAAATATTCAGTGGTGTTTGGTTTTGTTTTTTTTTTTTCTTTTCTTTTTTGGGTCTCTCATCACTTTCTGTTTATTAGCTCTGCTCTGGCCACCTCAGACAGATTGTTAGTGGTATCCTGCTGCTCAGAATCAAGCTTGGATTTAGTTTAGCAGTAAATTCATTTGTAGAGATGAGTATTAGAAGGCATTCATTCTGCTTATTTTCCTAGTTTTTCAAGCCAGCAACACTGACTTGGAACTAATGTGCTTTCTGTTTGGAGCTCTGGCTTGAAAAATAATTTGTACTGAATGAGGAACTATAATGATTCACCAGTGTGCATAAGACTTAATTAAACATTTACTTACTTATCAAAATGCAAAAAAAAAAATAATGAAATATCAGCCATTTTATAGTTAGTGTTTTATTTTTCTTCTTTGAGAGGAAATATGTTATTCCTTAAAATATGTACTCTGTTAATTCCGTTTTCATGTAAATATCTGCAGCCTAGTTGTTGCTGACATGCTTTACCTAGTAGGAGAGTTTTATTTGGTCCCATCTAGTCAAGCACATATTTTTTAATCCTCTAAGAGGAAGATCTTTGATCTGTTGGTGGAACACGTGATATAAATTACTTTGGAAGATTTCATCACTGGTGTTCCCCATGCACCCGTGCACCTTTTTTTTTTTTTCCTCCTTCTGAATATTTGAAGTTACTGAAGTCTAAGGACATGCACAAACCCCAGCTTTTATATACCACTGCATCGTTTGAATTTGAATATGTTTGTACATATCCTACTACAAGTTAAATTGGCTTCTGAATAGTGAAGATCATTGTGGGGCTTACTACAACATCATACAATGAGAGAGTGCTGCATGTATAATCTTCTTAATCAAGGTCCTTGGTTGTGGAATTCATGCAGTTTTTAGCATTCAGATAAATAATTTATTTAGTCAAACATAAAGTCAGGGAATAACATGTTTAAAAGTACTGTCTCCACAGATGATTCTGTTTATATGTTTTCTAACATAGCCTCATACACAATATGAAATTTAATGAACTCTACTTACAAGTTAGTTTACTTATTTGAGTAACCAAACTATACATAATATATTATCCTATAAAAGATAAATTGTTTATATAGAATGCTTAATATAACGTAGCACAGAGTTCTATGATTACTATGCCCCGTGAACATAATGTGTCTCTTGAATGGATGTCCAACATCAGTAATATTTTAAGCCATCTGAAGTTTTGAAACCTAAATAAAGTTTTATTTTAAAATGTGACCTAGGTTTATGTTTTCATAAAGAAAGTGAACACCTTGTTTTATAGATAGTCTTTCTGAGAGCTTGTTTTGACTTTCTGTGGTTTTTGTTGTTGTTTTTCCTTCTTCCACTCAACTTGGATAATGCTGGAAATACATGCAGATTTTATGACAATTTAAAGAGAGTGTTGATTTGTTGATATCAGTCATTTTCTCAGTTTCTTTCCATGACTACTTTTAGTAATGTAGTGAACAGAACTGAAGAGCAAAGGAACACTTGCCTAACAGCATATGTGGTTATTTGTGTAATGATTGGCATTTGTACTAATGTCCCTATCTCTGACTGCAAATAGATCAAAGACTTCAATCAAACTAGGGAGCAAATAACACTCCTTAATTTTATGCAAAAGAAATAGAGACTGATGGGAACTGGAAGAAGTGAGTGTTAGAATAGCTGGGCTTTCTTCTGGAGTGCAAAATATTCCTTTGTTCCATGTCTGTCACACATTTGAACTCTTTTTCTATTTTGAATATTTTATGTCACAGTTTTCAGAACAGCAAATGCTTAGTCCTTAGTCTGAGTGGGAATATTTTGTTTCTTGGTAGCAGAAATGAAAAATCAAACAGAAAACACAAGCTTTCCCTCCTGCTTTTAAAATAGGGAAGCTTAACCTAATTTCTTGTAACAGTTACATTTACACCTTCATGTGAGGTTTTAAAGGAATCTTAGCATTTTTATTTTACCAAAATAAATTAGCTTATGCTCTTGTAGATTTGACATGTCTTCATTCACTTCAGGACTCGTGCTCTGAATTATTTTAAGTAAAACCATTAGTACACTCCTCATCAAGGCTGTGCTCACATCTGCTGCTCTGGTTGTGCAGTGCCAAGTGATGGCATAAAAAATGTAACACAGTTCCTGGTGAACAGATTTGTTTTCAAAAAGTAAACATTCACTCAGAACTGTGATATGTTTTCTTTTCTTCCTTTATTTTTTTTTTTCTTTTTTCTATGTGTACATATTTTGTGGATCAGAATACATTGACCTTTCTCTCCAGAACATTTTGCATAGTTCTATGTTTGATGTTAAAGAGAGGGAAAAGTAACTCAAGAAAATTGCCATGGCACAAAAAATAGTCTCACAGGTTTCTCCAAAGATAATAATGGTGGCACAGGTACCTCTCCTGTCGTAAAAGCTCAGGTGTCCAAATTCTAATATTTTTTTTCCCCTTTGTTTTGTTTTTAAGTCTTTTTTTTTTTTCATCTATTTTTTGAATGGGTGTAAGAAGTCGAGAAGCATTGTACTATTGTATTTCTTCTTAAGAGTAAATCTTGGTTTTCATGTTTTATTTCCTCTGTTTGAGTGAAAGAGAAATTCAGTCCTAAAAATATTGGATTGGAAGGGATTTCCTGTGTGCTGAAATCTAGCCATGGGCTGTGATGAGAACCACCTTGTGTAATCCACAGCATCAATTTATCAAGTTCCACTTAAAAGTACGGTTTTTTTATTGTACTTTTACCATCTCTGCTGTCTTTCGTAAGCCTGGAAGAGGTCTATTGTCAGCTTAGATTTACTTATGGTCAATCTATACACATTTGTTTCTGTGCCAGTATTGTTCTTTAGTTAAATAGTTTATCTTCCCTGCAGCCCTTGTGTGTTCTCAGTTGATGCACTTATAAAACAGTAATCATATTCCTTCTCATTCATCTTTTTGCTGGGCTAAGCAAGAAGAGCTTTTAGTAATCTTGAGAAAGTAGGTTGCTGATTCTTCTTATCGTTAGCCCTTTACTGCTGCTTTAAAAAAAATATTTATATAACTCTGTTGAAAGGAATTTTTTAATTGTACATGTGACAGAGAAATACTATTGCATAGGTTAGTGAAATATGAAAGTGAAAAGTTCATTTGGATCATAGCCCTCATGCACAGATTTTCATCTGAGTGTTTGGGAACAGAAGGACACTTGCTCATCTGTTTGCGTTTTTCCCCTCTCACTTTTTTTTTTTTTTTTTTTTTGGTAGCTGTTAGGTAACAGAGCTCAAACCAAATTTCTAAATGGTATCAAAGCACAATTCTATAAGGATTTCACCATCCTGCCCCTAAATAGCAGGTTTTTTTTCTCTGTTCTCAGAGACCTGATCGCTGATCAACACTCAAAGTATTCACTTTCCCTGCTTCTAAGGCATACTGAAAGCAATTAATGGTATATGTTGCTGCCTAAAACAATACTGTCAAATCAGTGTAATATTCACTATTCACTATTCTAAAAAGGGGGGGGTCAGGAGCAGTTAATAAGAAGATTTTTCTTTGTTTGAGATTTGCTTGTTTGTTTTCCTAATGTATAACAATGGAAGGCTAAAATAATTGTGAACTATAATCATATTTTATGTAAGCTTTATTTTGAAAACAATCTTCCTAGTTTTCACAAGCCACAAATCTGCATCTTTGAATTAAAAAAAAAAAAAAACCACAAAAAAAAGAAAAAAAGAAAAAAAAATAGGATATAGTGAAGGAACCTGAAAGAAAAAATAATATAATTTTAGTACAATGTTTTATTAGGTTATAAGATATCTTTATAGCTAAGCATCACAAGCATGTGTATTGTGAGACTTTTTTTAATGGTACTTGCTGCTTTATAATTTATACAGTCAGAAGTTGAAATGAGAAATTGTTGTAGTAGAAAATTTAAACAAGGAAAGGAGGAAGTTGAGCTGCAAAATATGCATAATAAAGGTTTTCTTTTCAACTGTCAGAAAATTTATATTCATGGCTAAATTAGTTTCTAATAAATTATGCATGACCTTTATGAAGTTAGTGGAAACATGAACCATACTTCTGTAGATCTGTTACCAGGACCAACTGCTTTGCAAGTTTCCACAAACCACTATATTTTTGTTTCCCCTGATGCAGTTAATGTAAGCATTTATTTCTATTCCAAAGTTTTTCTTTCTGAACATTTTCTTAATATTCTTAATAGCTTAATTCAAATGCTTTCCTTTTCTTTGATTTTTTTTTTTATTTTTTTTTTTTTATTTATTTCAGAGTAAGGCTTTCAAATATTAAAGTTCCAGAGGTGGGAAGGGTTATGACGATCAACATTCCTGTATCTTCTTCCAGTACTAGTGTGGGTGGGGTTATAGGTTAAATTGCATTTTCTTCAGAATTGTCTAAGTATTTATTATTTGACCAATATTTCACAGTAAGCCAAATATCTCTGATGGAGAGAGCACTGCCAGCATCTGTCAGTTTGAGGAGATTGTTAGAATGCGTACTCTTACTGAAAAAGAGCTGAAAATCAGACTTTAGGACACAACATTATGCAGCACATAACTGTGTCTTTGTTTTAATGTAGTGGATCTTTAACATTACAGTGATAACATTTGTAGCTCTAAATAACCATACAGCACATACAACAGTTCCAGAGGATTATATTTTTCATATAATAAACAGAAGTATGACTTCCCCCTGAATGGAAACAAGTACTGTGATTTGTGTGCATTTTTTTTTGGTGGAGGTTTTTGTTTTGTTGATTGGTTGTTTTTTTTTTGAGGGGATGTTCAGTTTTGCTTTTTAAATACTTGCAGACAACTACCTTTTGTTCAAAGAAGATATTCTGTTGAACTTCATACTTGTTCTTGTTTTCAGTCCATTATTTGAAATGACATGAAGAAAAAGTATGGAAGATACATTATTCTCTGCGACTAGACAACCAGTGAGGAAAAGACATTAAGGGCTGAGGAACTTAGGGTTTGGTTTGGGTAAGATAAAATATTCTAATGTTGTAATTTTGATGGAAGAGGGAAAAGATTTAGGTAGTATCATACAGAATCAACATCAAAATAGTTACGCTTTTCCCTAAGAAAATTAAGTGAATTAAGGAGTAACGTGGTTTAAAGCACAAGTGGGAGTAAATATCATGGTGTTTTCAAGATAGCATTTAGCATTTAAAAATATATATATATTACATATTTACATCTTTTACATTTCTACTGCCTCCAGAGGATCTTCATGTACTATTTGTAAATGAAAACAAACCTCTTAGACTTTCAAAGTCAGAAATTTGATTCTATGTATCTTAAAGTTTTGGTGAGAAGGAAAAATAGTGTTTAGCCTCAAAGCAGTCCTTCTGATATCTGGGCATAATTGAACAAGATTATACATTTCCACTGAAATAGAATTCACATTCTAACAATTTATGAATTTGCAGTTTCTGAAACTTGTGTGTTACTGACTAGTAAAAAAAAAATTATGTTAAGCAAGTTATCTGTGAGAATGAGCAGGTGATGGTAAAGGAAATACCATCCCTTTGGAATGATGAACACAGTCAGGTCTGAGGTCAGCCCGTATTTGGTGTGGGAGCATGAGAAAAATTACAGAAACATTAGGCAAGTTACATAGCATAGCTTCATCTTGCAAATTGACATACTGCATCAACTCTAAACCAGTGGGCCACTGTGCTGAATATGCAGATTAGACCAAAAGGGAAAGCTGTGAAACAGGAGGCAGTTTGATTTTTCTGGTTATTTCTGTTCTTCTCAAATAGCTATGCTTGATCAAGTAGGAGTTATTTCTGTGAGTAACATTGTTGTGGGATTTTTTTAATTCTTGATACAGGGTTTTTTTAGTGCAAGGATTAAAACAAAAACCAAAAAAAACCAAAAACAAAACAGGAAAAAACAAGTGAAGACACAGTCTCTTACTAGAATAGTGCACAATCTCAAGTGAACAGAAATTAAGAATTAAACGAGGTCAAATATGTAAATGAAAGACTAAGGCAAAGATGAGAAAAACATCAGTATTTGGAAGTCCTTCATAGTTGGACTTTGTTTATGTTTTGTCACCTGCCTATGTACTAGTTTTTTTCCTTTACCTATCATAAACAAGGAGAAAGCGGTGTTTGGAAGGAGGTTAGTATTATGGACAGCCTAAAGATGAGCATGTTTTAATACTTAACCCAGGCATTTGTTGGAATTTTCTGCATCTAGACATTGCTTCAGATAGAGAAGATACCAGGTGCTGTGTTAGACACACAACCATTACTGATCTCGTATTTCCCTGCCCTGTGTCTTGATGAATGCTGAAATACGCTTTTTCATAAGAGGAATGATAATTCCTCTCCTTGTCAGGGGATTAGTTACAATATGGATCCATTATTTCTCTCTCCCGAAGTTTTCTCTTCTTAGAGAGAGAAGTTAGCCTAGTTATGGGAAACAGAGACTCGAATCTTAATTGTGTCATTCACATCCTAGGAATAGAAAGTTGGAATATTAATACGTAATTTTGAAAAGTGCTTAAGCATTTAAGGTGAACTGGACATTTGACTCAGGCCTAATTGAGGAACAATATCTTCAGGAGTGAAGTAATTGAATACTTACTGTATGACAAACTCTGTGTATTTCTTTTTCAGTTCTTTGAATCTCGCCTGTGAAATGAATTTAACAGCACTTCCAAGGTATTAGGAGGAAAAAGTAAAGAAGATGGTGCAATGTCATACACCAGGATTTTCTTTTTTTCTGGAAGAACTTTTTACTATTCCATTCCGCACTGGCCCTGAGAATTATCTGAATTAATGCAAAGCATGTTCCTTATGTAGACTGAATCATTTGTAAGAAGCCTTCCAGCTATAGGTCTTAAAGCTTGTATCCCATTTGCTTAAAACGAGTGCAATACAAGAACTGCTGTCATGCAGGAGATGTAGATTTGTGCTCCTATATACACAACTGGGTACTCTCAACGACAGCAGCTTTAAGTTGTTGTTATTCAATAGTCTGAACTTATACAAACAAACAAAAAAAAATAGGTTGAAGATAAAAATGAATGCTTCCCAGCTGAATCTGTCTACACTTATTTATAGTGTTTGAATTAAAAGTGACTTCACTGAAGAGTAAAATTACACCAGAATGAAAATCATGTCAAGTAAGCTCAGTATAATCAGCGACATATGTATGTCTGAGTGGAAAGCTCACTATAGTTACAATGAAGAGCATCCTGCCGAAGGAAAGGGAATACAGAGGAGATTCTCTTCCTTCAAAATGTCTTCTTTCTGCCTGCTAGTTAGAATCATCAGTTCATTATAGCTGGTAAAAGCACCATGTCTTCAAAAAATGAAGGTAACTTGAAGGGTGTTTTCACTTTGGGGTGTTTTGGGGTTTTATTTTCCAGAATTTTTGTTTTGCTTTGTTGTTGTTTGTTTTGTTTTTTGTTTGGAGGTTTTGTTTGCACAAAAGTGCAAGTCTCTGAGTTGACTTCCTCCTGAGTTGACTAAGGAGGGAATATAAACTAAAAGGCAGGAATCGTTAAGTGACCCATTATGATATAGCAGGTAGATGGACGTAGTTAAGTTGTTGCCTGGCTCTGAAAACTCAGTCTTACCTTTCTTCACCTATTTATCTGGATCAGTCTTGTTTTAGGGATTTAACATTATCTCTTTCAGGTTGTTGAGTGCCAAGTAACCAAAAAATGGTATCCAAGATTAAATCTATTTACACGTGATTCTTAGTGATTAACAATTGGTAATTTTCATTATGCTATTTCCAGAATATTTAAAATAGGATGACTGACTAATGTTTGTTATGGTAATAATCGTCATAATCTAGCATAGCATTTGGCAAAGCAGTAAGACATACCATAAAAAGGAAACTGTTGTGTGTTTGGGTTTTTTTAAACTAAAAAATTGAACTTGTCATGTAAGTGATAAGTTATATTCAACTTTAATAGCTGAAATAATAGGTAGTGAGAATTAACTCAAGATGCCCAAAAGATGGTAAATCAGATGCACTGTTTAAAAAGAATGAAAAACAATTTACTGTGAAATTCTTGAATCTAAAATATAATCTAAAAAAAGGCTTGATTTACAGTCTTTAAAGACTTAGGATAATGGAAGTGAGCACTTTCAATAATGAGAATCAGTAACATGGTATTTAATTATGTTAAACATTACAAGTATCTCATAGGAACAACATATTTTTTGTTATGCTAGTTGAACATCTTTAACATGATATATTAACAGAAAATGTAAATACTGTGAATATGATTAATATAATATTTAAATTCAACTTCATGATAGTTCTCTCAAGTGGGAAAAGGTTGTTTATTCAACTAATAATACTGTTTTATAATTTCAAGAAAGTATTATATGACAACTAAAGTAATGCAAGTACAATTGATTAGACAATTACACAATGCTTAGACTTTTAATTATACTGCAATAAAAACAAGAAGGCTTGTTTTTTTAAAAAAAATAAAATAATACAAAATATCAGTCAAGAAAGGGCAAGAAAATATTTTTGTTGTGTATAAAACTGAATTTTGAGTTTTAAAGCAAGCTAATGATCAACGTTAAGAAGTCTGTAATTTGCATTCAATTTTCTAAGGAAGTATCAGAGACTTCCAGTGATAGAACTTTGAAAAAGATTTAAATTAAAGCAGAAACTATTAATCAAAATTTTATATGCTGTTAGTATATGAAAGACTAAATGTTTGCACCAAATTTTAGTTTTATGTTAAAGGTATTGATTTGGAATTCTTTGTTGTTGTTAAATTTTCAATTGAATTAAAAAATGGTATTGCAAACTATCTAGTCTTCATTACACACATGCGAAGTGAAATAAATTATCAGGACGAATATAATTTCTAAGTTTCAGAGATCATTTACCACTGTTCTCATAAAAACAAAACAATTTCTTTCTTCAAAGGAAATGGTTGTGAAGATATCTATCTGGTAAGTCAGAACAAAGTTAACAAATTGAGTTTGCAATTTTCAGAGTTTACCTGAAGGTCATTTAGACTTTTGTTTCATTCTTTAAATATATATATCTCAGAATTAATTCTTAATGCCTTAACTTGATACTTTCTAAGTTAAAAATCGAAAGAATATATCTAAGGATCCAACTGACCCTTGTATACTATAGTACAAGAGTTCTGGTATGATCTGCAGAAGGAATTAGGGTTTTGATATAAATTTGCTATATGCTTGGCAAGCAGGAAAAATGCACTTGTTCAGATAGAACAAGTTTGTCTCACCAAGTTTCACCTTGATTTTGCATAGCGTTTGTAATGCTCAAGTGTGGAATACAATATCCTTTGGGATTTGCTGTAAATTATGAATGCCTGTATACAGATTGATAGTGAGCTCTTACAAAGCGGAATGGAAGTGCTTTGTGACAAAGATACTTGCTTTTCCCATCATTAACAAAATCCTGAGGCACTGTCTTATATTTGGCATCTGATTTTTTTTTTTTGCTTCTATAGTAGCATGAAGACGCTTTCTTCCCTATATTTCTTTCTTAGGTTCTTCAGTATATGATAATGAAGGAAATTTAGGTAATGAAATTACTTCACATAAACTCCACAACTTCATTATTTGGAGATCATGCCCAAACTTGTAGACTGCTGAATAGCATGATGGTGGAAAATAACATTTTCCATGTAAACTGTGAGTTGCCAGCATTACACTGCATGAGTGCTATGAAATCTTCTTGCTGAGAACTTAATTACAAAGCTATGAAACAAAATGACAATGGCAACCTTATCTGAAATTCTTGAAGGACCTTCTCATAACAGCGTGATTGCTAAAGATAGGTATAGGATTAGCAGTAGTAAAATCAGTAATAGTGTAGCAAAGAGTAAAAATATTATTAATCATGGAACATTACAAGGCGGTGGTGCATAAATTCTCCAGTGATGTTATATTTTTATGACCATCCTCAGTACAATCAAGTAAGAAAGTAAATGCTTGTGGTCTGTGGTGGGTTGACTCCAGAGAGCAGACAAGCCTCTACACACAGCTGTTTATTCAGTCTCCCCAAGAGTGGAATGGGAGAAAGAACAGAAGGAGCAAAAGCAAGCAGATTTGTGGGTCAAGGTAACAAAAGGAAAGAGGAGAAAAGAAAATCAAACCAACAAAACCTGATGATGCATGCTTAAAATGAGCAACTTATTTTAGACCATTTAAAAAGAACTTGTTTCATATGTTGATATAGTTTTACTTTTGTCTATTCTTGCATTTTCATTTAGACTTTTTTTTCAGTTGTTCAGAAATGTCATTTGTCTTTGTTTGTGCTGTTTTAGTTTAATTATTTAAAAGCTAAATTTTAATCCAAGTGTTAGAAGCCCCCCAGAGGTTGGATTTTCCACTAATAGCATGTTTCGTGTCAATGGGGTAGTGGTGGAGAATCAGTTTTCTGTTTCATTTAAATATTCTGTTCTTGCTTGTTCCTTTAGAGATAGCTGTAATTTAAATAATTGATTCAATGAAAAAAAAATCCAGCAGTGTAAAGCTTAGCAGTCTATTCCAAAAAATTCAGATACCAATTACAGTAATTTTGCATAAAATGAAATAAGAAAACCCACCCTTTTCACTCCCAGAGAAAAATGTTAGTATAATCAGAATTCTCATGGGGATTTTTCAATCAATAAATATTTCAGTGAATGATTGCAACATAAAACTAAGAAGCATTGTTCTTGCTCATGCAATTATACTCATAATGTCCCCTCCCTTCCCCCAGATCTGATTGGGAGGGGAAAGTTGGAAGAAGAGATGGTCAGTATGAGAGAAGGAGAGTAAGCAGGAATGGTTTATCTAGCTTGCTCCTAATAAAGATTGGGTTTTCTTTTGTTGTTGTTGTCAACAATACTAGTGATTTTATTTATTTATTTATCATTCTATTATAGCTGCTTTATGCTTTCTTCTTTTTTTTTTTTTTTTTAGTTTGTTTCTCTTACTTACATTTGTGTTTTCACTTTTTCAAAATATTTTTATGTGTTTTGACAGGGAGTGTTTACCTCATTCTGGAGCCTTAAACGTACAGCAGATAATATGTTGTGTAAATTTTATTCTAATCCTTCACATCATTCAAGTCCATCTGCAGATTACAAGGCAATGCCATCTGGAGACAGTAGAGCAAGCTCTGAGCCAAGTCATTTCAGCATCAGGAGTAGTCTAGTCATGTTAGTGTAACATTCTACCTGGGTTCGTTAGCCTGCTGCATAGTTAGGTAAGTTATTCATGTAGAGCACTACACCAATATAACTCCACAACTTTCAGCGTGCAAACCATTTTTGGTATGTCTGTGCAGTTCAGGATTATGGCATTGAACAAGTTCTGTGTTGATGCCTTACATAAGGATAGCCTCCATCAACTCAGTTATATAATAAAGCTTGATTTCTGGCACTGTTTTTACCTAATCTAGAAATCCTACCAAGTATGAAGTTGAATTTGCTCATCTTTCAGTTTGGTTTGTTCAGAGCACTTGGAATTTCTCTGCATCCTGCAGACCTCTGGCACAAGAAGCTTACATGTAGCCTTCCCATTGACAACTTCTTCCTGTCTGCAATCTCCTCTGCTTCCACTCTTTCTACAAACCTGAAATTAACCTTGGCTAATTAATTCTCAGGTCTACTTGCTATGCAAATAAGAAGCATTGGCAGACAGATGTATCAGAGACAGCTACATAAAATATAGCTAAAGGAAGACACCATATGTGGTTTTGGGTTAGCTGAGGGTAAACTAAATACCTAAAATAAAGAGTCCTTCTCTCTGTCTGACCTGCTTTGACTACTTGTATTTGAGTGCTATTTTTTAAGTTGTTCTTTTTGATTGTACCACGTGCTGCATAGTATTTCTTGCATAGCACTATCAGAACCTATTGATGCTGGCATGAAAAAGTAGGTAAGGACATTTTGTGGACAGTTTCCTTTCAGTTGTAGATAGCATAGCAAATACATGTGCACTTAAACACATAAAGCCTCTGTATGGCCAAAGGATTCCTGTCAATGGCTACTTTGTTGCAAATCAGTTTGCTCAGATGCACTACAGTATAGAAATTAGTACACTGCCTTATGAAAACGGTAAAAACTTATTTTTTTCTAGCCTTCAAAATATGTGATTCATCATCTCTTTTTCTCTCTGGAGCCTTTTTAAAAGGGCTGCTGCCATAGAATCATAGACTATATTGATCTGGAATGGATCCGTAAGGATCATCAAGTTCAACTTGCCACTCCTTGCAGGACTATCTGAACATAAAACATGTGACTAAGAGCACTGTCCAGATGCTCTTTGAACTCTGACAGGGTTGATGCTGTGACCACTTCCCTGGGGACCCTGTTCCAGTGACTGACCACTGTCTCCATGAAGAACATTTTCCTAATGTCCAAGCTGAACTTCCCCTGACACTTGCTAGTGGCTATACCATTAGTGTTACGAATTATCTTCAACACAGCATGTAATGTTTTGAAAAATATCTTAATTGAAATTCCTTTGATCTCAAATGAACTTCTGAAAGTTATCTGGAACCATCTGATAAGTTGTGTGTCTTCTAATTGGTTTATAAGGGCTTTTTCTTGTCTGACTATTGTTTCCTTTAGATGCCTATTTATCTTCATATCAGCTTTACTCTCTAGCTTTTTCTTCTTGCTTTACTGGCATGCAGTTCTGAAAGAGAAATAAATAGGAAGTTGCTGATTAAACAGCTCTACTGTAGCTTATCGAATGTACAGATTCTTATGGTTCCATCAATTTACATGTAATTTCGGTTTTATATGACAAGCTTTCTGTAGTCTAGTTAGCCAACTATTTCTGGTCATTTTAATGACATGTTTTTTTACTGTTTTCATTACTGCTGTTTTATTGGACTGGTATATTTCCTTTGTACTCATTAGTTAAAACACACTTTTTGCCTTTTTCATTGTTTCTGGATAACTAAAATCTTTACTTCAAAAAACAGAAATAGATTGTCTAACTACATATATTATTAGCAATCTACTGATGTCAGGAAGTATTATGGAAGGCATTGAAACAGTATTCATTGACACTACCTATACCTCATTAAACTTGTTTAACATGGACTTTTGTTGAGGGTTTTAATTGTGGGGTGACAATAAAACTGTGGCAGATGTATTGTTAACCCCCTCTCCCTTCTCTTCCCCCTTCAGCTCCTCCCTCTCCCCCCTTCCCACTGAAGACAGGCAATTGTGAGGGAAAGAAGGACAGAGAGAAGAGAGTTGGAAAAATGTAAAATGTTTTACTAATGCTACTAATAAGAATAGAGAAAGTAATACAAAATATACAAAACCAATCTTGAAAGTCCCAGCAACTGCAGAGCTGGCACCCGAAGTCCTGGGTTGGACTCTGCAGCCAACTGGAGCTGGATTCAGTCTTTCACTAGGCCTCAGTTCGCAGGGACAACTCGCAAGGTCCTCTTCTAATGTTGGCCATAAGGAAAAAGGGATGAGATCCTCATGATCTCCCAGTTTATATGAAGTATTCACGCGAATGGGATGTTATACTCAGTTGGTCAGTTTATTGGTCACCTGTTTCTCGTTGCCCCTCTTGCGAGCAGTGCATCCATGCTTATCAATAACTTCACATTCCATTGTTATGTTTACCAAAACATGTATCTGGTTCCCTGGGAAAATGCAGCTAATATGAAGGCTTTAGCTGACAGGCAAATTCACTAGAAGAGAAACTTGTTTTTAACAAAACCAGGACAACTTTCCATTCCTTTCTTTATTTGTGAAATCACATCAGTGTCAATGGTAGCAGAATGTGAAAAATGGTTTTGGTTAATTTCAGACTGAAGAAAAAAATGCATTTCTTAAAGAAAACAAAATCCCATTAAATGTGGTGTCAAAAATACTTTCCCTTCTGAGCTATGCATTTTTGAAAGAGTTTAACTCTTGATCTGGAGCCGTTGGGTGAAGAGTTGAAATTGGTAATGTGGTATCTACGCCTGACTTAATTAAACCCATGTCCGCATTGCTCGCCTCCAAGGGTGAAACTACATTTGCAAATAGTTTTGCTTAAGGGGATTTATGTGCATGTGCATGTGCCTTTTCCTTAACTCACAGTATCATCAGAGTTTTGTTCAGCTGCTATTCTTTTTTTTTTCCTCCCCTCTGTATCTCGACCTTGGAAAATTTTATGGTATGCTTAGTTTTAGTGTTGATACCCACTTCACTTCTTGTTGTAGAAAGAAACCCTTTCTGTAGTTTGTGAGTGAATGGAGAAATACCCCACAAATTGGTAGTGAGAGGAAAAACCAAATAAAATTAAAATTACACTTAAAGAATATTAATATGAAGTTACAGGAGTCTTGTATCTCTTAGTAGAGTGATTTTGTAGAGTGTGTGGCAGATTTCCAGAGAGTGAATTCTCAAAAATTGTTTCTCTCATAATAAGCATATTTGGACAAACTGATTAAAGTAAATGACATTGAAACAAAGGTTTATTAACCATTTCCTGAGGATCACTTTTTCACTCTCTACTCCCACAAAATATTATTATTTTCCTTAAATTTTCCTACAAATCGAAAGGTAGAGAATTTTCCTCTTCCTATATGTTTTCTATGATAAGTCTTCCAAATTACGATTTTTTAGTCTTCTTGTTTAAATTATGAAAAATTATTTACAACATAACAGTACAGTAACATTTCTCTCTTTCCACCACCCACCCTTTTTGTCGTTGTTGCTGTTTAAACAATTCCAAGTAAAATTCATATTTAAAAGGATTTCGTAATGAACAGGACAGATACAACTATGGAAAATTCAGAATAAAATTGAAAAAAACTCCCCTGAATGAACAGCTGAATACCTGATAAGTGTCTTTATTTTAACTGGAGTAGAGATATTTTGTCCTGTAAGGAATACAGTTTTTTATTAGCAATAAGTCGTATTACAAGAAAGTAATCTAGAAACATATAGCAAACAAACAAATGTTGGGCCTTATCAAAGATCATTTCTTTGCTTTCAATTCATTTGTCTTTTTCTTGAGTTCTGAATCATGTTATAATTCCTTACTGATGCTATAAATTAATCTGTTGTTCTGATTTTGCTGACATTGAGGTAATTTTCCATGCAGTTAAAATATTTTCTTCTTAGTAGCTAGCACAGGTTTTGTTTTGGTTTTAATCTGAGAATAACAAAACAGCATCCTACTTAAGTTGTTGCAGACAGATTTATTGCTGAAGACTACAGAAAATCAGAGAGCTGCTATTTATTGTCAGTTTTGTACCTTAAAATCCTCCCTGTTCACCAATATTTCCGGGCACTAGCTCTCCTGCAAGCTCTTAAAGGAACAAGATATTCAGATATGATTCATTCTTTCTTAACCATTTTTATAAGCTCAAAGTACTAGTTCCACGCTTGGTTTTCACTTTCAGAATTATTGGAGGACTCTTAAGGATGCACAGGAATAAAGAAAGTGTGGAAACTTTTTTTCTTCTCTCTCAGCAAAACATTTCTTGATGGCAACTGTTAGTGCCTGGCTGCATGGTCATAATTGGTGAATTTTCTAAAAGCATATTACACTCAGTAACCTGCTTCCTGACACATTTTATGGTCTGTATTTATGATGTGAAGCACCTAGGACTGCTGAACCAATGAAACAACAAAAATTCCCTGGAGGAACCAAGTGTTGTCCTTTCCCTGATTTAGGAGAGGGATGTGTCACCTCTCTGCTCATGTGGTCTGCATCAGTTATGGATGCGGTTAATTGCGTCTATATGAATGCCTTGGGATCCTGGCTTTGTATGTCATTGATGGTTAGCCAATTGTGAACATGAGTGACATTAGAGATACTCAAAAGTGTTAAGTGTTAAGTACATTAAGAGTTAGGCTTCTGGTGTTTTTTAAAATGATATGTGACACTGCTGAAAGTTGAAATGACATACACTGTAGCTTTGCAATCATCAGATGTTGTTACTGTCATTTGATTTCTTAATCTTGCTTTTATTAAAAGGTTACTACTCATGATGATGGTGTACATATTACTTCCCCCCAAACAAAACCAAACCAGCAGAGAAGCTCTGCCAGGATGAAGTCCCGCTCCTGCCTATGCATATAGGTAGGGATGAAAGTTATTCCAGATAACCTACAGAGCTACCTCTCTTCAGAAGATCTTTCTTTCTAGCATCCAGAAAATTTCTAGCTACAATGTAAGAAAATGTGTTGCCAGATAATTAACATCACAATAAGTGATGTATTGCAGCCCTATGCATTGTAGGGGGTTATTATTTTCCCCAGAAGCATGAAGTGTGTTGCTTCTTCAAGTAAGAGCTGTAAAAGCTTCCTGCAGTGCAATTGCAGGTGAGCTGCCAGGTAGAAGTCTACTGGCTGCAAAAGTAAAAGAGTTTTTGTTTAATTGCTTGGCATTTTTTTGTCCTAAAATTGCCTCTCTGCGTGTTGGTCTCTATGGACAGTGTAGTGGCTCCCAGACAGGTTATACAGTTTTATGCACTGTAACTGATGCAAGTATCTTGGAGAATAGAATAATAGGATGGGATAGTTGTTCATTAATCTTTTTCTAAAAGATTGGCTAGAATAACAAGTAACACCTATTTTATTGTATTTTACATTCAGGATAAGGAGGTTCTGCATTCCGGTTGTTTACATCCCTAATTTTTGCACATTAGAAGATTTTACTTAAATGTAGAGTAAGGAATGGCATGTAGCATGCTGTGTCCTGTTCATAATGAACTACAAAAATGCCTTGTTGTTTCTTCTGACCATTTGAAATCTGAAAGAAAAGCCATCAAATTATTCCAGAATCCTCTGCTTTTCTAGTTTGAAAGAAACACAATAGTCTGTGAACTCACTTCTCTTTCTAAATAGAAAATAGCTTTTTTTGGTGAAAGCAAAAAATACTTTCATCCTCCAACAATACTGGGCATTCAGGATTCTTAGCTCCACTTTTTATGATTCAGCAGAACCTGCAGAATCATGATGGATGGCCAAAGCACTGTCCAGTCTTTCCTCCATATGTCTTGCTGATTGCATTGAGCTTCAGTTCCCACAGTTAAGGGCTAGATATATAATACACTAGCATACAGATAAACATATAGCTATGATGATGAATAGTGTTTTTTAACTTTCTTTAATAAGACAAACGAGTGAAATCTTCCTGATGTGTACTTATTAGTTTACACATATTGATCCAGTACAAAAGACTGCATTGCATGTGGTCTTTGCAACAGCAGTCTGATTTGTCTTATTGTTCAGAAAAGTGATACAATGAACTCCTACAATGCAGATGAATGATTGGCCACTGAAAGTGATCTGCACAGGTAACACAAATACTGATATATGGATGAAATGATACCCAAGTACTATGGGATCTGTGCTCTTCAGTTTAATTTAAAAAAAGGTGAACAGTAACAATGCTTTTCTCCCTAGATTATAATTGTTTTTGTTAATCAGAATAGTCCAAGCTAATGAATGCATTGTTGATGGTGACGTGAGGCAGTCAATCAATGCTATAGATTTTTAATATCTCAATTTTACATAAGAAACAAAATTTATAATTGTTTTTTCTTAATTCTACCATGAAGCTTCATTCATGGCCCAAACTAAATATCTGGAATTCAATCTATTGGATTGACTATGCAGGAGTCAATGACTGCTTATCTGCAAGCTGTAGACTTGTCAGCTGAACAACACTTAAATTACTTTTCATGATTGCTTCTTGTGAGTAGCTAAAAATCCTTGGCCTCATCCTTGAGGTAAAGAGGTCAACACCTCTCGTGTTGTCTGCTTTGGTCTTGTCTTTTCTGCTTCTGTGTGAGTAAAATGAAAAACAAAATAAAGTGTGTGTGTAAGGAGGGGAACAATCACTTTTACTGAAGGGGAAAAGAACAAAAATATTTTCTTCCTTCCCAACTCATATATGCCCAAAAGGTCACATTATGTTTTAAAAATTCTCATATTTTGAAAGGGTCAGCTGCTTTTGTCTTAACCCACTAGTATATCAGGTAAAGTGGTTGAGATTGGGTGAAAGTTCTAGAGGCAACGACTCTACTTCTGGGTAAATGAGACATTACCATTAACTACTTGACTGCTGCATCCTCACAGCCATCCTCCTTTTTTCCCTGACTCAGTGAAGCTTGTGCTCTTTTCTGCACAGTTGCTTGATTTGCACAGGGGCGATGAAGCGTGACTCTTACTCAAATTAGGCTTGATGGTTATGACGCTGTTGTGAAAGGCATGAAGCATCTCGGGTGAAAAAGGATTTGAAACAGAGCTGCTTACCTCTGGGAAAAATGTTCTGACAAATAGATCCAGTCTTGCATGTTTTCATGAGTTACATTTGGAAGCAGAAAAATGTTGAAAAGTTTGCTAAGAGAAATATAAAGGCCAAAAGATCTTAAAAAGTAAGCAAGTCATTCTGCCTCTGTGCAAATAACAAATAATGAGGTGATTTAAAACAAATAAGCAAAGCCAACCAAACCTAAAAAGACATTTTTTCTCTACCAGCTTTACTGTATAACTCCTTAAAAGCACTATTATACTAAACCTAAGAAATCAAACATTTCCTAGGCGTTTTTCAAAACTATAACTAGTTAAACCCACAGCTGGAAAGGAATCTGTGTAAGGGCTATAGGCTGATGACTCAGAGTTGTTTTATGTGTCTGTCAAGTCTGGAAGACAATTTTATTATTTTTTTTATTTTCTTCTGTGTGTTAGCGGCCTAACCCGAGTCCCACTGGAACGTGAAATACTATCCCCTAAAAAGGTGCTACAATTCTGCAGTTTGTGTTTGTACTCTCCTAAAACACTCTGGAAGGCAGGCTTATACCAAATATTGCATCAATCTTAGATCTATCTCTTTATATATTTCTAACCACACAACATAATAATTTGTAAAATTATCAAGTTTCTTTCTAATGGGGACTATACAAAAACACTCAGAACTGCTCAACTTCTGAAATTTGTTCTTTCAATAATAGGTGAAGATTCATGTTAAACAATATATATTAATTCAGTCAATTATGTATTCTAAGTCATTACCATATTGTAAATCTGAATTTATAATTATAATCCTTTTGAAGTAAATTAAGCTTAATTATGATTTCAGCTCAAAATTGCTGGAACAATAGCGCTTCTTTAAAAGTTTTGTTTACTCAATTGTTGTTCATTTTGTAAATTGAATTGATGACACCGCTTCCATTAAAATAACTTTAATAGTTATTTTCACACTGCTTGTTAGTGGGAAGCATTTTGACACTGCTTTTACAGTAACAACAGAGATTTGCTCTGAAATGATGCTCAATTAATTTGAAGAGAGGGTTTTTTATTTTTTTTAATCCCACTGTAATTGAAAAATGTGGTATTTTTCTAATACTTTTAGTCAAGGTTAACATTAATTCCATATTAAAAGCCACATTTCAACTGAAGCTTGAGAGGGTTTTTAAAACCAGATCCTCTTTTTTAAAGACTAAAACCTAAAAGATTTGACAGCAAAATTACAGCAACAAAATGAATCATATTATTTAAACTCTTTCAAGAGTCTGGCAAATTTTATATTAGAAACATATTTTCTGTGAAGATGAGAATTCTAAAGCTACAGTGAATCTCTAAATGTCTGCAAAAGTTAGTGTTAAATATTACTATTAGATTCTGCCACTCTCATACAAAATCTCGTCCAAACAGTATTTAAATAAATGGAGAAGGCACACATCTATGGATTTAAGTGTTGTGGGGTTGTTGGGTTTTTTTTGACTGCAACGGGGATTATTTGGATCTAGTATTTGTGAGTGCCTAGTTTATTTACCCCAAAAGAAATCTGCTCATCAAACTACTTAACTAGTATTCAGTTTCAACGGGGTGGGGAGGTGGGGGGCTAGGGGAGGAGTGGGGATGGGTGGGAATGGTGTGAGATGTGTGTGGAAATCAGATGTGTCGAATCAATTTGTTCTGAAGTTTTTCAGAAGCCTGTTCTAATCTGTATTTCAGATTCTGTTTACAAAATGTAAACTGCCATCTTGGTATTATCCCTTATATGCTTCAGCTGAGTAGTTAACACATTAGAGAATGGGATGGTTTGCGAAGTGCAGGTCCATAGCAAGTGTAGGGGTTTTAATGTTCATTCTTTCTCTGAGATTCAGAGCAAGGATTTGAATTGCAAAGTCTAAACCTCATCCACTTAATTTTGGATCTGTGGAGTCTCTCTAAGCTTTTCCAAATTGTAGATTTGTGATTTGCTTTTTATTAGAGTGACTTGAAACTCACATACAAATCTGTATTTCATGGTCTCACAGAACGTAACTGGTTGATGCTATGATTTTTCCCTGAAAAATGGGTTGTGGAATAATTTAAATTACTACAAAAAGGAATGTCAGCAGAGCTGTCTTAAGAGAAACCACCCTGAATGGATAAATAAGATCCTGATACTTTTTGCACATACTGAATTTAGATAGAGGGTGTCATGAAGGGTGTAATGGAGAAGAGATCCCTTTTTCTGTTGATGTGAATGAAGTAAAACTACATGAAATACTTGATGATATATTGTTACAGGATACTGAAACAAAGAAGTGCGGCTTGATGAGTGATTTCTATTATGGCAAGAAACATACTTGCTCAGTCAAAATGTAACCTTTACAATCGCTGCAGTGCGACTCAATTGCCTTTCTGTATCCCCAGAAAGCTAAAAAAGAAGACAGAATAAAGGACACCGCATAAGTTTTCTTAACCACCAGTTAATTCCTTCCTAGGGGTGATTAGACATAGCAAATGTCTCTATAGAATCTGTTGAAGCTGTCCCAAAATTAGTGTGAAGACCAGATTTTCCTATATTCTGTGCTCTAGGTGTGACCTCAGTGAATGGTCAAAATGGATCAGATTTTGTGCAGACCAGTACATGTGTGTAGCAGCCCTGACAGGTTCAGGGTGCTTCAGAGTAACCCAGCTAAACTGTCTGGATGACAGCCAGATGGTGCCAGGCTATTGCACCTCAAATAGACTCGGTGTATTTGCACATGGCCGAACTAGGATATGAGTGAACCAAAGTCCTGGGAAGCCACAGTCTCTTCTCTGCAGTTTGATGAAGATCATATGAAGGGGAAGATCATGATGAAGATCATATCCAAAGGGATATCTTTTCATTATGGTGGCATTACATGCTTTGGCAGACAGTAAGGAAAGCTCTTCAGACTGGTAGCTACATCACTCATAATCTGTGGATGACTAGGAGGTTTAAGCTATCATCAAATTTGCAACTTTTCTACTACTAAAGTGACTCAGGAGATGCCTTAAAACAGGTCTATCTGTGCAAGCAGAAATAAAAATAACTTTGAAACCATTTTAAAATATGATGAAAACCTTATGAAGCAAAATCCATTAAACTCCAGCCAAAATGTCATGACTTCAGGGTTCTTTTTTTTCTCTTCTCTTTGCACTGATTTAGATGTGGTCATGAGAAGGGAACACAAACTTTTTGCACAATCAAATTTCCATACGTGTTCCAGTGAGTTCTAGGCATATGCATCTTTTTTATTTTTACTTATATTTACTGTTTCTTGTTGGCCAGAAGAAGTATTTTTAGTGCTTTTGAATCAGTGACAGATATCATGTCTGTTGTCTTTGATGTTAGGAAACTAAGTACCTCTTAATGATGAAATGATGTAAATGAACACATTAAGTACCTGAATACCGGTCAGTTATTTGGTGTTTAATTTCAATACTTTTTTAGTTTATTCATCTTCTTTATTAAGTGATAGTCCTTTACAGTCAAACTGAATTTTTTATAGCATAGGATCAATAATCCAATACTTTTAAAAGGGGAAAAATACTCTAAAGTAATCCTACTGTAAATGTCAGTATTTTTTTTCCTTATAAATCATAAGTCATAGGTCATAGGATTAAAGGCTACATTGTCTCTTTGTTGTTCATAGGGAGAAAACAGTGCATGCACTAACAACTCCCTAGTCATCTTTGAGAGGTGGTTTGAATTTTGGAAGCAGATAGAAACTATGCAACATAGAATTACTGCCAACACCTTGGCCTATAAAATGCAGAAGCAGCTGAGAGAGAGAAAAGTTTGAAAAAGATTCTAATATCTCCAACTGTCAACGAGAAAACATATTTATCTAGATTAGAAAAAAATATATATAGTTATAATCTACACAACATTCCAGGTCTGAAGAAACATCCTGCCTGGGTGCAGTAAGTGAGTCAGTGTGGGGTTTTCATGATTCAGATAACATTGCAATTGTGGATATCTGGAGCAAAACTCTCATTGTTGAGTAAAATTTGCATAATTTCAGTCAATAGCAACAAGAAAGAAGCATTGCATGATTTGTTTTTTTTTTTTTTTTAATTATTGACAGAGAAAGGCAGTACCTAGACTATTCTTCATAACAGTTCCAAGAAGTTGTTTTCACAGTCTCTTAGAAGTGTCACATTAATACTTAGTGAATGACAAAGTGAGTAGATTACTCTTTGTGGGTGTTAACTTGATGAGTGCTGCCACAAGCTAATTAATCCATATGCACCCTAAATGTCTGTGGGAGCAAAATTATAACTACCCAATTTGATTTTATGGGTTTCACACCAAAAGATTTGGATCATACTGGTGTGATCAGTGGAGTAGCTGATACAATGTAAGATACCATCATCTTACAGCTCTGTAAATTGTCTGTGAGCTTTTTGTGAGGAGAAAAATCAATAAGAAAATATTTCATAATTTTTTCTCCTTCTTTTAGTGGCAGGGACAATTTATGTTAGTGTAGAATGCATATAAAACTACAGCCTAGTTCACTGTGCTTATAGTAATGTAGAAAGTACTTTGCATTAGCCATGTAGAATATAAAATGGAATTTACACCAGATGTCGTGGATAGGATTACTTGTCAGCAATGACATTGGTAGAGGACATTAAGAATATCTGAGAAAAATTATTTTGACTGTATTTGTTACTAAAATGTTTTCCAGTGCTATTTTGAATCTCAGGCCTTCAAGAATTATTTTTATGTACTGATTCAATTTATGGTGTCCTAATTGTCCTTCATCATTTTCCCCAGTATAAATTTATTCATTACATTCCATAATTGTAACATGAATAGAATGGGGGGGTGGGGGAGGGGGGAGAAAAAAAAGTTGAGGATTTTTAAGAGTTTGGACTGTGAATTATGAAAGACTTCTGAAAGCGCATAATGTACTTATGCAGATTAAACCAGTTCTCAGAGGGATTCTTTCAAGTTAAAAGACACGGAGAGATAAAATTTAAAAGGTTCCACAGTCTGTTTCAAATTAAATTTGAATTATTTCCAAACTTTTAAACCTCCTCTTTTATTTCACTTTCTAGAAACCCAGTTATCTCATCCACTATCTAAATTACATGTTTTTCCTTCAAGATACAGAACATTAGAAATTAGACTTTTCAGGTGAAATGACCTTTGGATTTGCATTGCTACCTGCTTTCATTGACTCATTCTAACCACAGTGTAGTTGGGTATTCAACCTATTACTGTTGCAGATCTCACTTTCCATTCTAATCTAGTAACATGATAGGAGACTTGCACTGCAGTAAAATATTTGAATAAAGTGTTTCTGTAACAAACAAACAATCAAACAAACAAAAAAGGTGCAACATTTAGCCCTTGACTACCCAAAGTAAATTAACATATTGAACAGAAGTCAGCTTCTGACATTGTTACACACTGATTTGATTTTAAGTGAATATTTATTGTAAAATGGGGAGAAAAATAACCACAACTTTTACAAAAGTTGTTTAATCTGAACTGTTAGGTTTTGTTTGTGGGATTTTTGTCATTACTACTAGTAGTAGTACACAGTATTTTGTAATTGTTAAAATATAGTACCTGAGTGACTGTGTTTTGTACATCCTTTAAGTTCCCTCACAGAAGACCAGTTTTGTTACTATTTGCCTATATGAAGGTTGAAATCTGATAATATTTTGTTCTATTTGTATTTGGAAATTGACAATCATGTCATTTTTTTTATCTCTTTTCTGCTGAAGGGCTCTTTTCCCATTATGACTTTCCTACAGGAGTGTTTTCTGGTCCAACTTTAAGAATCTTTCTCAACAGACTTTTGAGAAGAATCATTCTACTTATTTGAAAAAAAGTTAGGAACCGTTATGATGCTTTGCTATAGCTAGCTGGACATTTCAGTAGCAGAGCAATTGCCAGTCTAACAGTTAAAAGAACTCAATAAAATGTTGTATGGTTAAAAGCGTATTTTATTTTTTGCAACTGGGGATGTGATAACAAGGTTGGAACTTGGGATGATGACATACGCAGAATATTTTCCTTTGTAGTGATAGAACCTTCATACATGAATGTCATAGGAAGATTTACCTGCTTTTCCCAGTGAATATAGTACGTGGATATTGGAATTAATGTGCCTGACAGATCTTTTATTTTATTCTTACAGTGGGAGATTTATGTAGCTGAAAAGGACCAGATTTCCCTAACTGTGTAGGAAAAAGTTGTGGTTGTGGTGAAGAGTATCTGCGTAGAAGTATTCATTGAAAGTGAAGAATTGAACTAAAAGAGTAAAAACTTAGAAACACAATCTGGATTACATGATGTTTTAAACTTTTCAAAGATTAATTTTTTTAATCAGGTGAAGTTATTTTGACAAATTATTCTTGCATTTATAAACAGAATGACAAATAGGAAGGTTTACAGATATACTAATATCATATTTGTAATGCCAAATCAGAAGATCATTTTAACTTGAAATAATTTCCATTTTTATCTCGACAATGCTGCAAAGAATGAGGAAAATATGGAAAACCCCTTCCTGATAATTTCAAGTTACTGTTTTTTGGTTTTTGTTTGCATTTTTTTTGTTTTGTTTTGTTTTTGTTTTTTGGTTTTTTTTTTTGGTTGTTTGGTTGTTTTTTTTTTTTTTTTTTTTTTAAATGGAGAATGACAGACTTTCGTGAATGTAAGGAGATTTAAAGAGATATACGACCTTTTCATGTTTGGTCAGATGGTGTTATATTCAGCATGATATAGTTCTGTACAATCTGAGTTTTTAATACTTTTTTTGAACTGGATTAAAAAATAGCAAAAAATCTCATGGATTTTTTCTACAGACTAGATTTTCCTACTATCCCTGTCTTGAATTTCCTGTTGAAATAGATTCAGTTGTTTATTTTTTTCTTTTGCATCAAAAGGAAGTGTTTTTCTTAATCACATGCATTTTACAGTTATTGCATTTATTGATGTGTTTTATAATGCTCAATATTATTATACAAATAATGGATTAAATGCATCTATCAGAGGTGTAAGCACATGCAAAACATTAATTACAAGCTTTGTAAAAACTATAATAGACTTCTTATCAGCTAATAAAGGGTATCCAAGCACAGTCAGAACTTACATAATGTGGTAATATACCATAATTATATAATTATTTTTGTCTTTTATATTGACAATGAGTAGGATGTAACAGAAAAGAAGTCTGCAACATGTAATAATTAGTTAGAGGAGAGTGGACTCTATAATTTCTTCTGGAATTTGACTGTGTTCTGGAGTTTCAGAAATTCAGCAATATTAAATCATCTTCAATTTTAAAAAAAATGACAGTAGTTATTTACATATATCACTCCCTCAAAAAAAAAAAAAAAAAAAAAAAATTGAAGAAAGTAGCTGTTGTTTGCCTGAGGTTATCAACCATTCTCAGAACATGGTTCTGTGGTACATTGAATTACTTTGTCTCCTCTAAGAAAGAAAATCAGCAACCAAAATAGCGTCTTAAATGTCTACAGTCACAAAGAAAAGAAACAACATAGAAGTAAATATCCAATAATTGAGTATAAAAGTTGTACATCTGTCTGAGACAACAGTATGCTCATGTATTCCAACTTCTCCATATGGACAGGTAAAGCAAAGACTGCAAGTTTGGATCACCAGAACTAAAAAAATATGGCAGAATTTAGAACAATTTTGTGGTGATGACTTGCAAGGGAGGCTTTACTACAAGTGGTTCCCTGTTGCAGCTGCTGTCAACAAAATAAACATAAGGGCTGTGACTATTATCAGTTTAATACCTGTCATACTACTTATAGCATCATACAAAGCCTCAGGACAATTTTGCAGTTACAGAGGACAAGATATATTGTGCAGAGCTTCCTCTTTCACAAGTGTGTTCTACAGAGAAAGAATAAGGAAAACCTAACAGGGAAAAGATATTCCTTATTATGAATGCCAAATAAAAACATTTGACTTAAAAAAAAATTTTGCATTACTAGGATGTTGTTTATGCTGATTCTGCTTACCCTTTTTGGGGTAGTGCTGAAGTCACCTTACTGGAACAGCTCTCAGGCTGGTGCCATTTTAGGCTCACCGATTGGTACCATAATGCACTGTCATTATTGAGATATATAAAAATATATTTAATTGTGAGCTGCTCATTGACTTTTTTCTTTTGAGAGTGAAGTATGTAGCAAATGTTTTCAGTAGGTGAAAGAGATGTGCAGAATAATAGATGCTAATATGAAAAATGAGGTTACTGCACTGAGAATCTAACCAGGAAAGGTGAAAAAGGAACTACACACCTTTGACTCTAAATATGTATCTTTCAGAAATAAGGAAGGAAGTTTTAACCTAAGGTTTTGTTTTTGTCTAGTTCTTTTGATTATTGGTTCATCTTTTATTTTTACTCATTTCTTATTCTCTCATTATTCAGCTCAATGCTATTTTCACATTACTCAGTCTTGGTGATTGTCTTACACGCTTCTTAATCCTCTAAAACCCTTTCAAATATATGGACATATCATGAGTGACTCTTGCAGGCAAGACCTTGTCTAATTTTTTCATGGAATTGCAATAAGTTGCTTTGGAGAAGAGTAGGTACTGAAGTCACTATTCTCTTGGCTTCAACTCCATGTGCCACTTGCATTAACCCACTATGAGGTGTGTTTAATTCTATGAGGTAGAGTATGGAGCATATTTTCTGCCTCAGAAGACATGCTGAAATCATGTAGAATTTGTATTCAGCTATGCTTAACTTTAGAGCATATTTTATCCTTTTGCTAATCTATGGTGTTATTTCCTCTTCAAGAAGAAAAAAAAAATGCCTATGGTGTATTACTTAGCTGTGAAACTCTGTTGAAAGACTCTCTGTGTATCACAGTATCACAGTATCACAGTATGTTTGAGATTGGAAGGGACCTCAAAAGATCATCTAGTCCAATTCCCCTACTGGAGCAGGAACACCTAGGTGAGGTTGCACAGGAACGTGTCCAGACGGGTTTTGAATGTCTCCAGAGAAGGAGACTCCACAACCTCCCAGGGCAGCCTGTTCCAGTGTTCTGTCACCCTCACTGAGAAGAAGTTTTTTCTCAAATTTAAGTGGAACCTCTTGTGTTCCAGCTTGATCCCATTACCCCTTGTCCTATCATTGTTTGCCACCAAGAAGAGCCTGACTCCGTCCTCATGACACTATGTGTGAGTCAAGGCATTTTATGTAGCTGCACTTATTCTTCTTGGAATCACAGAATCACAGAATGTTAGGAACTGGAAGGGACCTCAAAAGATTATCTAGTCCAATCTCCCTGCCGGAGCAGGAACACCTAGATGAGGTTACACAGGAATGTATCCAGGTGGGTTTTGAATGTCTCCAGCGAAGGACACTCCACAGCCTCCCTGGGCAGCCTGTTCCAGTGCTCTGTTACCTTCACTGAGAAGCAGCTTCTTCTCAAATTTAAGTGGAATCTCTTGTGTTCCAGCTTGATCTCATTACCCCTTGTCCTACCGTTGGCTGTCACCAAGAAGAGCCTGGCTCCATCCTCGTGACACTCACCCTTTATATATTTATAAACATTAATAAGTTCACCCCTCACTCTCCTCTTCTTCAAGCTAAAGAGACCCAGCTCCCTCAACCTTTCCTCATAAGGGAGATGCTCCACTCCCTTAATCATCTTCCTTGCCCTGCGCTGGACTCTCTCCAGCAGTTCCCTGTCCTTCTTGAACTGAGAGGCCCAGAAATGGACACAATATTCCAGATGTGGTCTCACCAGGGCAGAGTAGAGGGGAGGGAGAACCTCTCTCGACCTACTAACCACCCCCCTTTTAATACACCCCAGGATGTCATTGGCCTTCTTGGCCACAAGGGCACAGTACTGGCTCATAGTCATCCTGCTGTCCACCAGGACCCCCAGGTCCCCTTTCCCCTATACTGGAACCTGGGGCTGTTACTACGCAGATGCAATACTCTACACTTCCCCTTGTTTAATTTCATTAAATTCTTCCCTGCCCAACTCTCCAGCCTGTCCAGGTCTCACTGGATAGCAGCACAGCCTTCTGGCGTGTCAGCCACTCTTCCCAGCTTGGTGTCATCAGCAAACTTGCTGACACTGCACTCTATTCCTTCATCCAAGTAATTGATGAATATATTGAATAATACTGGCCCCAGTACTGACCCTTGAGGCACTCCACTAGATACAGATCAGGTTGCTTGGGAATGCAGCCCAAAGTGGGTGGTAAACTCCATCTAAGGCTAATTACTGGAAATAACAAAGAAGTTTCCATATGGGAAGGGTATAATTTATTACCCTTTCTATAACAGGTGAGAAGCTGCCATGTGTTTTTTTACGGCATTTTTAATGTTTTAAGGTGGTCTGCAAGAAATTTAGAGTTGATAAATCCTTGGAGTTTTATGCTTTAAAGTTATGACCAGAGGGAAAATAATATCATACACCAAACAAACAGTAAACCTATTGTGTCATTTTCACAGCCCAGTGGATCAGATAGCTCTCCTGAAATTGGTAGAACAAAGTGATCCATATTAGCTGGGAATCTGCCTTCTTTGTTGCTCATTTTATTTACTTTGCTTGCATTTTGGGAGCATATTCTTTTCTTTTAATACATAATAATGTTGTTTATTTCTGTTAATACATAATGCTTGGTTGGATGAAAATGGGGGTGAACCTGAGATTTTATATATATATATATAAAATAAGTTTATATGTATATATATATATAAAATACTTTTTTATATATATTATTTTATATATATATTATATATAAAATTATATATATATATATATATATATATATCTGTGTGTGTTTCTCACCAAAAAAATGTTCATTACAATGTACTTGGTTGTATGAGGAGACAATGAAAGGCTTTATTTCAATGATTCTTTGTCTATGAAAATTTATCTATGCAAGGAACACTAAGACATTTTAAAAGTAACTTGTCTCGAAGTCCTTTTGATTACACACTAACACTGTTGCTTTCAAGGGTGACACACAACCATGAAAATTACTGGGATTCTTCAGTTCTTCTTCCATTTAGTTGGGATAGTGATCAATCATCCTGAAATGTTCAGTTTATTAACTGAACATAAATTTGTATGGGGTAACCAGAACCTGTGCTACACTACAGGAGACCTACAATGGAGTATTATTACCCAGCAGGAATCAGATTGTTGAAATCGGATTTTGTTTCTAATCAACCCTGTAGGGAAAATATATTAATGTTATCACAGGTAACTCTTTTATGGTAATCTCTTTGTTTATACTTAGCTTGGCCCATCTTCTAAAATACCTAGTTGAGCATGAGATGGGCATTATAAGAATATATAAAGTGTCATTCAAGAACCCAAAAATCATCTATAGTCTGTGACCTGAGTCAATAATTGCTGGTAGCATATTTCTAGATATGGGAATTTCAACTATTTCCCCTTGGACATTCCTTAAGCCCTCAAAGCCTTCAGTAGGTTTTCTGGTTACTTAACAGTTCTGTTCAATTATAATTCCATTGATTTCAGTGCTTCAATCAGTATAAAGATGTAATGGACCTCACGGTAGATATTGACCTTGGCTTCACTTAGTGTGTAACTTTTAGCTCAACAAATCATAACAGTTAACAACAATTTTGCCTCTGTAGAGTCTTGAAAATTTATGAGAAATTTTGGTTGGAGGAATAGAACAAGTACATTTCCACTGCCTGAATCTGATCTTAGAAGATCTAAAAGAGGAAAAAGTGAGTAGTTATTCATGGAAGAAACAGCCTTGAATATTTTTCTTTTTCAGTCACACTTTAAATAACTCTAAATTTAAATCAGCAAGGAAAACTTTGAATCGTAGAAACATTATCATGCTACAAGGGTAAGATTCAGGCAGTCTGTTTTTATGAGTCAAAGAGAAGAGGTACTATGTACAACATAAACAGGTCTGTTTGACAGTTCTCTGAGAAGTGAAAATGCATTTCTTCTTAGAATTATAGAATGGTTTTGGTTGGAAGGGACCTTAAAGTTTATCTAGTTCCAATCTCCCCTGCCATGGGCAGGGACACTTTTCACTAGACCAGGTTGCTCAAAGCCCCATCCAGCCTGGCCTTGAATACTTTTCTTCCTAATCTAAATCTACCCTCTTTCAGTTTAAAGCCATAACCTCTTGTCCTACTACTGCACGCCCTTGTAAAAGGTCTCTCTTCAGCTTTCTTATAGATGCCCTTTAGGCACTGGAAGGATGCTATAAGGTCTCTGCAGAACTTCCTCTTTTCCAGGCTGAACAACTCCAATTCTCTAGGCCTGTCTTCATATGAGAGGTGCTCCAGCCCTCTGATCGTCTTCATGGATCTCCTCTGGACTCACACAAACAGGTCCATGTCCTTCTTATCTTGGAAGCACCAGAGCTGAATGCAAGACTCCAGCTGGGGTCTCAGGAGAGCAGAGTAAGGGGGGACCTCAACTTGCTGGTCACTTTTGTTTTGATGCAGCACAGGATGCGGTTGGCTTTCTGGACTGTAAGCACACATTGCTCAGTCATGTTGAGCTTCTCATTAACCAACATCCCCAAGTCCTTTTCCTCAGGAATGCTTTCAATCCATTCTCCACTCAGCCAGTATTTCTGCTTGGGTTTGGCCTGATTCATGTGCAGGACCTTGTACTTGGTCTTTTTGGACTTCATGAATTTCTCACGGGCCCACCTCTTAAGCATGTCAGGATCCCTCTGGATGGCATCCCTCCAGCATGTCGACCACACCAAACAGCTTGGTGGCTGACAAAGATGTTAAGCAGCACAGGTCCCAGTACTGACCCCTAAGGAATGCCACTCATCACTGGTGTCCACTTAGACATCAAGCTGTTGACTGCAATTTTTTGAGTGTGACCATCCAGCAAATTTTATATCCACTGAGTGGTCCATTTGTTCAATCCATGTCTCTCCAATTTAGAGACAGGGATGTCATGTGGGATAGTGCCAAATGTTTTGCATAAGCCTAGGTAGATGATGTCATTTGCTGTAACTCCGTATTAGAAGGCCACCAAATTGTCGGGCACAGTTTGACTTCATTGAATCCATGCTGGCTGTCACAAATCACCTCCTTATTTTCCATGCTCCTTAGCATAGTTTACAGGAGGACCTGGTCCTTGTTCTTTGTCAGACACAGGTGTGAGACTGGCTGGCCTGTAGTGCCACAGATTTCCCTTTTTTTCCTTTTAAAAAATGGGGGTTATGTTTCCCCTTTTCCAGTGGAAACTTCACTGAACTGCCAAAACTTCTTAAATATTATGGATAGGGGCTCAGCAATTTCATCGTCAGGACCTGTACATGCATCTTATCAGGTCCCATGGACTTACATACCTTCAGGTTCCTTAAATGGTCTAAAACTTGATCTTCTCCTACAGTGAGGAATTCTTCACTCTCCCAGGCCCTGCCTTTGCCTTCTATGACATTGGTGGTATGGCTAGAGTACTTGCTGGCGAAGATAGATTCAAAAAGTCATTGGGTACCTCAGCTTTCTCCATAACTGATTCTCTGTATATGTTGTTGAATAACAGTCTCCCATTGAGTTCTTGCAATAAATGTGAGAAAAGTGTTAACACATTTTTATAAAGAATGTAAAGAGTATACAACAGAATAGGATTTTTTTCCATTTAGAGTAAATACTGTCAAAACATTCACAGAAACATTTAGTTCCCAGCACTAAGCATTCGGTTTAAAATTTCTGATAATTTTTAGACTTTTCTTTAGGATGTGCTGTATATGACTTCCTCTAGAGAATTCTCCATTCTGAACCAAGATCAACATGCTGGCTGAAAGTCCAGTAGTTCGGTATGATAACAGTAGTAATTGATGGTGTAGATTTGTAGGAGATAGAACCTATCCCCTCTTATGCTATGTACTATAAAAAAAGCAAAGTAACAAAAAAGATTCTGTCAAACCATGTCCAGCTGGAGGGATGGTGGTAAAACTGTGTGTGTGCGTGCGCACGCGCACATGTATGTGGTAGAAACGGATGAAACTGGGCAGTGACAAATGAATCTAATTTCCTCTGTGAGAAGGAGAAGGGCTGATGGATTAAAGATGGATAGAAGGTACAGTGCGTTTTGACTGAGCTGCTTGATACTCTGTCATGATTTTCTCATGAACCAGTTAGGGGAAATATAGTCTGGAAAGAAGTGTTGCACAGTAAATTAACAACCACTTGGAAAACTACGCCAAGAGAGAAGTAATGATTGATTTTCTGTCAAAATGAAGACTGGCAATATCTAACCACCTGTGATTCTGCAGGAGTCTGGTCTGATCTTTTCGTTTGTTTTGTTTGTTTTTCTTTTTTTGGTATTTGTTGTTGTTGTTGTGTTTTGTTTTGTTGTTGTTGTTGTTTATTTTATTTTAATTGTTGGTATTTCCATGAGTAATGTGTTTTCTGTATAAACAGCAAACATTACCTAAATTGCTGACATGGGTATCAACCATGCTGGCTAAGAAACACATTGAATAACTGCCTACCAGACTAGGTGGATTATCCGAATAAATGCGCAGTTCTACAGACATGTAGGAACAACCCAACATATAAGTAAAAAAATTATACAGAGTTGGTATAGATGCAAGCTTTGGAAGAGAATATAAGAGGTAAAGAAATTCAGAAACTTTTTTTTGTCACTAGTACCTAACAATAATAGTGTTGTTGTTAAAAAGATAAACATCCTTCTGGGTTGTATAAATACGTGTATTTGTATGATGTAAGAATTTATTTTAACCTGACTCTGTAATGGTAAAGTTGCCTGTTATATTGTGATCAGTTTAAGACACCTGTACCTCAAGAAAGATGTGGACCAATTAGGGTCCCAAGGATCCAAATAAGAATGACTGAAAATCTGGAAATAGTATTTGAAAAAGAGAGACTGAGGTAACTGAGGATGTCTAGAGAGGAGGTGCTTAAGAAAAAAACAGAACAATCCATTTTTGTACACAAAGACTTCTGCAAGAAGATAGGAAGTAATCTGGTTTTTATGTTTTCTTTATCTATAATGCCAAAGCACAGGTTTTAAATGACAATGAAGAATGACTCTTTTTTTTCTTTTTTTTTTTTTTTTTAATGCAGAAAAAGCTTCTAACAATAGAGTAGATGTATTAGGTAAGCTGGTTTTGGGGGGTTCTGAAAGCAAATTTAAAAGACATGACCCTGGACAGACCAGGAAATTTAGAGGGCAGATTTTAGATCTAGTTTTCTAGAATTAAGTGGTTATAACTGTCATAATCTCAAAACAAAATTTCTAGACATTATGAAAATAGTGTCCTAGGCCCTCTGACGTATGTGGGAACTTAGGAAGCATACAATGAAAGCTGTCAATGGTTAATTCTAGGGATCAATGCAAACATATTTTACTGTAGCTTCCTGGAAACCAGATTCTACCTTTTAATATTTAAATGCTTAAAGATCTGAGTGCAAGTCTAAAAGTCTCCATATCCCTGTAGTAACTTCCACATATTTTTATCTTTGTTTAATAAGAATGTTTAGGATTAAGAAACCCTACTTGACTTTGGGTTAAGCTTTGAAGTTTAGGGAGAAATTACAGTTTTCCCTTTTACTGTTCAAAAATACTTTGCCTTTCCAGAACTTAAATCAGTTCTAAAATGTTGGTTTTGTTTCTTTTTTTCATTATAGATGTTCATGCCCCAATGTTAACTCTGACTTAAAAGGTAGTATCATAAATGTTTTTGGTTGTGTGAGGGGTTTTTTGTTTATTTGGTTGGTTGGTTTTGTTTCTGTTAGTTTTGGTTTTTGTTTGTTTTTTGTTGCTTTTGTCAGGTGCTTTTTTTGCTGTTGTTTTTGTTTGTTTTTCTTAATCTGTTGTTGTCTTGTCTAATTCGTATTTCTGTTTCTTCTGGTTTAGAAAGATACATGTATTTGCTTATTACATTCATTCCACTTCTGCTCAATATTGGGCTAACTTTATTTTACTTGAATGTATTTTGTCATAAGTTCTGCGATTCATTTGAAGATGCAGTTATTATACATAATCAGACCACAAATGGGAAGAGTCAGAGCTCAAAATCTATACAGATTGCTCATTTAAACTGCAAGATATTTGTTGATAAAACCAAAGAAAACCCCTTCTTTGCAGTGTGTTTGTTTTTGTTTTTGTTTTTTTCCCAAACTTGCAACCTAAAAGCTGTAGTTTTCAATTCTGACAATGTCATATTGAGTTTCTTCATTCTGTGGTTATATTAATTGAAGCAAATGATCAGTAGGTAAGCTGAATAGTATGCAAATGCATTCTCTAATTGCCTCACTGTGTTTACTGATTTTTTTCTTATGGTTATGCTACCAGAAAACAGGTTGGACATGTTAACTCATGACTAACCCTCCTCATCCCATTATTCCTTCTTTTGTCACTGCAACCAGATACCTGTAGTAGCTGATTGGAGACAAGGAGCAGACATCTCTTTTTTGGTTTATTTGAGTATAAAAACTGAAGTTCAAAAATGTATTATTCACCTTATATCAATCTTCACAGTTTCTAATAAGGCAGAAATGCAGTCCCTTGTTTATAGTTAATGGTTTACTTGAAAACAGCCAAGTTCCAAAACAAACTCTTTTACGGTCAAGGTAGTCTAGTTATGAGTTTAGGGTTTTTGGTGTTAAGTCACATGTTCTGTTGCAGATAGCAAGGCAATGGAAAGTATGCTGATAAAAGCTTTGTGTCATATATTGCTGCGATTTCCTTCTTTAAAATTCACCCTTTATAAAATTCTTCTTATAAATGCAGTGCTGGTATCTTTATAATAATGTTTCAAGTGGTGATGAAGTCAGACACTTTCAAAACAATCATATCATGTAATAAAAACACTAGACTTCTTATGCAAATTTCTAAAGTAAATGTTTTAACATTTAATTTTTAAAGATTAATACAGGAGAAAGGGTTAAGGTGAAAGCTGGTGAAACTCCATTTCTTTATTTTTTTATCTTCCTAGAGAGGTGGGCAGTGCCCTAAGCTTGTCAGTGTTTAAGAGACATTTGGACAATGCTCTCAACAACATGTTTTAACTTTTGGTCAGCCCTGAAGTGGTCAGGCAGTTGAACTGGATGGTCATTGTAGGTCCCTTCCAACTATTCTATGCTATGCTGTGCTATGCTATGCTACGCTATTCTGTTCTTGAGTACTATAAAATGAGTTCTTGGTACAGCTGAAGGTGTTTCCAGTGTTTCTTATAAGAATCATTTAAATATAATAAAAGCTCCATACACCCCAAAGAGCACTTAATTCAGAAATGAGTGTCATTCTTGCTGCACTGTTGGCTAGGCACTTAATTTAACTTTTCCTTTAACCAGCTCCCGTCCACAGAGAAGATTTACAAATGCAGTTCAATGACACTTTAGAGTTGAGGCAGCTAGTCTAGAAAGACTGTAATGAAGTTTGGGATTTCCTATTAATGTTTTATTTGATAAAATACTCAGTGTATAGTATGCCTAATTGAAACAACTCACCAATTTCCAACAACTCATCCTTATGATAATCCCATAACTGTTTGCTCTAAATCAACATGTTCAAGAGAAAATAACTGCAAAATCTCAGAGATGTGCAGAGTGTATTGTCTGAGAACAGTCTGTCCAACTCTTCTTTACTCATTCTCATAAGGTATTTATACACATAGATAAGATTCCTAGAGACTTTCCTTCTCCAGGTTGAACAGTCTTGGCCCTCAACATCTCCTCATAAGATGGTTGCTCAAGGCCCTCAGTCACCTTTGTGGCCTTTCATTGGACCCATTCCAGTGCATACATGTGTCTCTTGTGCTGGGGAGCCCACAAGTGGATCCAGCACTCTAGATGTGGCCTGACCTTCTTTGCTGTGAGGGTGCACTTATGGCTTATGATCAGCTTGTTGTATCCAACTACTGAAGGAGACAGGTAAGCAGAGCTCAGGTCACACTACCCACTGAAAATTAATAACTGCCATTTACTGACAATGCGGTAAAATACTGTTTTACAAGCTAAGAATTATGATTGATATATGATATTAATATAATACAAATAACAGTGGTAGAAAAATTACAAATACCAGAAATTAATGTTAATTTAATAATGGTATAATTTAATATTAAACTAATGGTAAAGAATATCTACCCATTACATGGTATTCTAAGTGCAAATAGTATTAATTAGAAGTAAAAATTCATTACATATTTTAAATGTGAGAATTTTTTTTAAATTCAAATAAAAAATTTGGAGAGCTCACAGAAATTATAAAATGAAAAATCTGCACTGGCATGTGTTTTTCTGTTACTTTGGTTTTCCTTTTTGGTGATAAGTAACTCTAAGTGAATTCATTATTTTCCAAAACAAGTTTTACGTTTAGGACAATTCTCTGTATACTCTCTTTCTTCATCTAAGACTTCTTTATACTTCTTACTTAATTGGGGAAATTTTTTTTTATTTGATTTTGGCCTGATTATTCCCCTTAGTTTTCTGTTCCATCTTAGATCTACCATGCGTCTGTAATTTTGCTGGCATGACTTTCTTTTCTGGTTGAATGAGCTGGAAATCTCTGGATAGATGTGTTTATTGACTGCATTTTATAAAGCATGTTGTATTCTATCTCTGCTGTTCTATTTCTTAGCATATTTTTTTACTTCAAAGCAAATTTGCTTTCTGGGCTGACTTGCTGAGTTTGCTACTGCCAAACATTACTGTCTTTTTTTGTTCATCATTGAATTCTCTGAGACTGCAATGTTGTGTTACTGTATTTACATCTCAGTATAAGGTCTTTTGTTACTGGTTTCTTGGATCATTTGCCAGGAACTTCGTTTGAATAAATCTTTGATGCTGAGGCCATCATATTTTTGAGAATAACCTCACTCTTGCTGCTGATTTTACCTTCAAAGAAGAATTTTCTGCAGGGTTTTGTACTGGTATCATGCAATCGGTCATTATAATTTTGTTTTATTTTTGAAATAGAACCTATCCTTTATGTTTTTTTGCTTTCTTTGAAAGTATAAGTTATCTAGCCACTTCACCATTATGAGTAGGGGACCAAAATAATAGGATATAGAGGGGTGGTTATTGATAAAGTATTGTGGCTGACATTTTGCTTTCATGTAAGTATTTTATCATAGTTTCTTACTGACTAGATTGTGTTTTCTTCAGAATTGGTGACTATTTTATTGGTGAAAATGTCAGTAAAATTTTGCAGTTTTATTGTTTATGTTTACAATGATTTCTCTTATGTAATTTCAAGCAAACTCTAGCTCATCATTGATTAAAATTCAATACATGTGGATTCAACACTTTTTTTTAACCTATGGGTGAAAATAGTGGTTTGAAACTTGAATAGATATCTCCAGTAACTACACCATCTTAGAATTCCAAAAGGCTATTTTACCTACTTTTTCCTCATGAGAGGCAACAGCATTACAATTAAATCATCTGCAGTGCATAAACTGCTTTATTTAAGGCTTTCTTAGACTTCAACACCCTTCACCATTTTATGAAGCTTATCAAAGAGATCATAATGTTGTATAAAAATAAGTGAAAAAAGTGTTAGTTCTTTGGTGAAACATACAATTGTTATTTTTAGATACATTCTAAGTCTACTTTTTTTTATTTTTCATTTGAAGAATGTTTTCCAACTGGACCTCTTCCTCACTCTGTATCTTGAATAACAGCTGTGACCACTGAGTTATTATCAAAGATGTGAACTAGATGTTCATATATCTATATGATTTAAAAAACAGTTTTCTCAACTGTTGGTGACTAGAGCCTTTCCTACATTAGTGAGGTGTTTGCTGAGAAGCTGTGCTGAATCTGGCTCCACCAAGGATTAAGTTTTCTTCTGCCTGTCTTACACCTCAACATGCTTGGCTACGAGGTCTGGGCTCAGGTTGCAGAAAGAAGTGCAGCAGTTTTCAGCAGACTCTAGACTTCTACCAGACCTAACAGTAAAATGATGAGTTAAAGTTTAGGCTATAGATAAATACAGAATTTTTGGCTACCAGCAGCATTATTCAATTGAATTGTGTTTCCCACTCTTCTGTGTTTTATATTTATGCTTTCGTTTAAAAGTAAGTACAAAATGAATATATATAAACTCAAACTATAAAGGTGGTGACTGGGTCCTAAATCATTCTGCTGTTATAAGAAAATACATGCAGAAGGTTTTCTTATACTTTCATTGAGTGAAGGACCCCTGCTGGAACAAGAAGGTGTGCCCTAATGGAAGCTGTGGCCCTCTGGAGAGTACATGCCAGAGCAGGCTCCTGAGACTGTGGTGCCATGGAGAGGAGCCCTTGCAGGAGCAGGTTTTCTGGCAGGATGTGTGACCCCATGGGGGACCCACACTGGAACAGTCTGTTCCTGAAGGACTGCACCCCACAGAAAGGACCCGTGCTGCAGCAATTAGTGAAGAACTGCAGCCTGTGGAAAGAATACATGTTGGATAAGTTTGTGAAGAATTGTCTCCTGTGAGTGGAACCTCATGCTGGAGCATGGGCAGAGCTTGAGGAAAAAGGAGCCGCAGAGAAAATGCATTATGAACGGACCACAGCCTTCATTCCCTATTCCCGCACCCTAGCTGGGGGAAAGAGGAGTCAACCCACTACACTGGCAATCTGTGTTACATTCAACAAGTTTGTCACCATTCCTCATTCATTATTGGATAACTATCAGCAGGAGCATGTGCAGGAGGAACTAGAATAGGAGCTGTTGCGTTAGACAGAGCAAATGTAGTGTGGTGCTGTAGTAATCATCCTGTACAAGGAGGTGGGGATCCAAAAGGTGCGGAGTACTTCATGTAAAGGGAAATTATGATAAAATTGATGTCTTCCTCCCTCACCGTTATGTGGCCAGCGTGAAACCTAGAGAAAAAAACTGGTAATTTGTTAAATCACAGGCCTATGGACATTCAGGCTACTGTGTGAGTAAGTTAAGCAATCTTGGGGGCTGTTTCTGGGCTCAGTTCTTGCTGCTGGCTAGTTGTCAGACTTGTTTCCAACAGGGACAGTTTGAACTTTTCCAGGCAGGTGTTTAGCCTTGATTAGGAGCTGACATGTGCTCCAGTGGTTGACTTTTTAATTTATTTTTTTTTTTACATTTAATTTGCTCTCAATGTCCACCTCAGCTTCATGCCTGCTTGAATACCTTTCTGTGGCATTATTTTTCTCTCTTCTTTTTCAGTGTATCCTGCCGCATCTCCTTTTTACGTATCTTGTCTCTTAAGTATTTCACTATATTTTTGAAGTAGCTTCAGAAGATGAATAAACATGAGCTAACATAATATGTAGTGTTCTGACATTGTCATGTGTAATGTCTCTTCATCTTGTGTTATGTAGCTTGTAAATTGTGCAAAGTCTATGTTTGCATAATGGGACTTCAGTCTTGTTGAAGGCACCTGTGTAATAGATGAGATTAATATAGTGCATCGTTGTTAACTGCTAATTATGTAGAATAATAATTAAGGTGCTTTTTGCAAGTCCATCTTCCTTCTTTGGATTAGTTTAAATTTAGTAAGTATTATAAAAGCTGTAAAGTGTTCCTGATTTGCATGTGGGACTGATGAGAAAGCATAGCAATGGGTTTTTAGAAGTGCAAATTTATTTAGTGTCTTTCTTTACCAGGAAATGTTCTTGGATTATAAAATCAAACTTGATTCACTAAAGAAATAAGATAGAACCTAGACCAATTTACATCCTTAATTAAGTCTTAGATATATGAAGAGAGAAAAACTTTATTTTTTGTTAGCCACTATTCAAGTACAATATTACAAACCCATTTTACCTTTCAGTCTAATGTGATACCATAGTACCTTTAAACTGTATTTAATACCTTAAAGCTCCAACCCATCTCATGCTACAAATTAATCCTTTCGGTATTTAGGTGTTGTATTCGTGTAATCTATGACTATGTAAGTATTATGAGAAGTAATACACACTGCTATATTTTATTACTACTTTTGTGACTTGTCCATTCCTATTAGCATTATATACCAAAGGATTTGTTTGTTTGTTTGTTTGGAGTTGTTGTTGTTTTGGTTTTGTGTTTTGTTTGTGTTTTTTTTTTTGTTTGTGTTTGTTTGTTTATTAGGTTACAGTGAAATTATCTTTTTCTGTATCTTCTCTGAATGTATTCTTTCCTTAAAAAGTCATGTGGCTACTTTATCATATTATTTCACAAACTGTGTTTTTTAAATGAGGTGTTATTGATAAAAGACAATTCTTTTTTACCTGTATTAGAAGATTTTATTTTTAAGTATGAAATTCTTTGTAGGATTTTCTTAAAGAAAACCCAACAAATAATTTATCTTTTTTACTTTGAAGATTAAAACTTTCTTAAGGGGCCATAGCAGTTTTATTTTTGCTTCTGCAAATAGAACTCAAGGTAGCTGAACTAGCATATCAAAGTCAAACACATACTACTTCTAATAGCTATTTGGGAGACTGCATTTAAATTAATCTCTGATATATATATGTGTATATATATATATAAAAAAGAAGGTTGCTTTCATGCTTGCCGAAGTTCTTTCCTTTTAAATAGAATACAACTATATTTCCTTATTTTAAAAAAATCTCAAAGCATTAAATTTCAATATTAAGTCATAAAGAACCTCTCAAATGAGTTCTCTCTCTATAGCAGAACTTGATCACTTCTACAGTCTAATATCTCATTCCTTCTGCATTAGAAATTGGTTGTTAGACAAGGAAAACTCATTCGTTGTTGATAGCAAATAAATGGCCTAAGACAGGATTCATATTCAACATATATCCAAGACTAAAGCTAACACTTTTTGAAAAAGTCTGCATGTGTGGCTTGAAAATGGTAAATGCTGTGATGTATTCAGGGTTTTAGTTTAGCTTTATGGATAGTGTAGTGACAAGTACAGGTGGAGTGTGAGGAAATAAATGTTGTCTTTTTTTTGTTGTTTCTGATTTCTAGTAGATCTTTGAAGTTCTGATGTATTTAGTTGTCATTTACATCTTATGAAATAAAGCAAATAGATGATAGACATTTTTTTTCATGCAACTCTTGTCCCTTCTTCATGGGTTTCACCTCTTAACTGAGTTATGTTAGGACATCACCCTGGGACAGCTATTTTCATAGAGAGCAATTACAGCTTTCTGCTTGTGTTAGTTCCCTTTTTTCCTAGAAGAATAGTTGTTAAAATCTACACTGCCGGGGGATTTCAGTTTTATTACCAAATTAGGATTCTTTACATGGTTTGACACAGTTTTCAAGTGTGTTTCATTGCTGTGAAGACATGCAGTGTTCACCTGCAAAAAAACTGGTGGCAGAGGGTCTGGTGGCTTCTAGTCATGTTAGTGTTTGCTTTTCTGATGACTCTGGTTGATGCAAGGATTATGTGATTTCTAATTCTGTCCTCATTCCCTGCCCCCACCTGATGAATTTCTGTTTTAGTTAATTAAGATCATATGACTATATTAATGAATACCCAAATTCACTGCCAAAAAGGATAAGTAACAGAAATTTCTCTGTCATGCTTTTTGCATGGGGGTTTTTCAGAGGATGAAAAACAAAAAACCAAAACAAAACAACAACAAACCACCAAAAAAAAAAAAAGAAAAAAAGAAAAAAAAAAAAAAGGCCTGCTTTTGAGGATTTGATCATGTGTTATAGAACATACAGAAACATACAGAACATACAGAACATAGAGAAAAGCAGTATATTAGTATATTTTCATATCACATGGGTTTGTATTTAACTTTGGAAATTGCCTTGTCTTGGGTGGTGAGAACAAGGATACGTGTATACTCAGATTACTGTAAGTAGATCAACAGTAATATGGGTTGTCATACAGCAACTATCTTCAGTTGAAATGTTCTGCAAAATTTTACTTGATTATTTGATGTAAGGGAAAGTCTGAAAGTCTAATGGGCTGTAGCACAAATATTGGGGACATTTTTTGTGCTGTATTTTTTTCTGATGGGCTTTTCCCGGTTGGTACTGTTAGACTAAGACCTGTTGCTAACAAAACATTTGTTTGCTGTGGGGCACCCTACAGATGAAATGAAATGCTGCTTATAGTTGTTGTTCAGTACATCTGTTTGTTTTTTATGTTTGAGGTTTTTTTTGCTGCCTATTTGTTTGCCCAAGTGTCTGAAGACAAAACTAATAGCTTTTGTTACTGCTTGAATTGAAGTGCATCATTGGTTTAGAAGCCTGTTCATCAGTACTTTGTTACAAATCACTAGCACACCGTTGTAGAACTGAAAAAAACCCTTTTTTTTAAGATCAAGAATGCTTCTTCTGTGTGGATATATCTCAGCTTGAAATGGATATATTTAGTGTGGTAATTAAACTAATTAAGCCATGGCCAATTAAGAAATATTATTCATTTTTATTTGAGCAAATTATCATGTTTTTAATTTGTTTTTTAATAAATGTCATTATCTAAAAACATTATTAATGATCTGATTACAGGACAATTATTTTGATTGAAATTCTCTTGTCAGAAGTCCCTATCTTGAGACAGAGCAACTCTAAATCAAACAGAGCATTTTTTCATTAAGCAGAGCAAAGCCTTAGTAGAATGCTCAAGACGTGTAACATAAATGTGCTATTAACAGGAGGAGACCAATATCAGCCTGCCATTAGAATAACAATTATAATTTGCTAACATTGTCTGCTTAAACTGTTTAGCAGTTTTATAGTGCAAGAGAAAATTAGTTTCCAGAGTCTGTCAAGTACCTTGCATCTCAAATCAGGAGTGGATAGCAATGAGTTCAGTGCAACAGAACAGGGAACAGAGCTGTGTCTCTTCCTCTAGAACCTAACTCACATTATATTTAATTCTGTGAAAGTGCCTGTAATTCTTCATTATAACTGAAATGGTTAATTCTTTCTCTCCTCCCTGCCCCCCTCCACCCTGTCTTGCAGAAATTTGTATGATCATACTGGTTTTAAGGCATCGAGAGATGAAGAATAGTAATGATATTCGTAGTTCAGTGTTCACTAACGACAAATCATAACCTTTAAGAGTTCTTGGTTACTGCAATAGGCGAGTTGTGTTTTAAATACATAGAAGTAGCAGAACGATTTACTTCTCAAAGAAAGAGAATAGAGGCAATTTGCAACATGCACTTCCTTCTTGACGATAGATACATCTACTGTCTTCCGTATCCTTATCGTCCGCTACACTAGAGTCGAGTTGTTTTTCTTTAGTCTACACATCAGTCCTAAGAGAGTGTCCTTGTGAGTCATTTCCTGAATTTGCAAACTGAAATGCTAGCCATCTGTCTACAAACGGTAATGCATATGATTGCTTATGCAGAAATAGACTGCAAAGAGTAGCATGCTACAAATAAATTCTCTTTGTTGCAATTGCAGCCACTTCCTTAATGACCCCTTATCTGTATTATTTCATACCTTTCAAGGACTTCAAGAGTGGGCTATATTTGTTTATTTATCTTTGTAATGAAAATTGTTCTGGACTTCACATAGTCTACTTCTAGAGAACGACTGGGGCAGAATAATGAGTAACATAATTCAGAAGATGGAGTCAAAATGCATATGAGGGAGAATGTTGCTTGCATAAGGGCAGAAAGATTATTCATCCTTTTTTTACACAAAATCATATTTGTCTTTAGAAAGGGTGATATATTTGATTTTCATTATTTTGCTCAGGATGCAATATGATGTAACTCTAAGAACAAGTCTGCAGGTAGCACGTATTGAAGTAACAATCCAGATGATGGGAAGATGAACCTGAATATTTTACTTCCTGCAATTTGACCTTAACTTGTCCTACTGATTATGACTGCTTTAAAAATAAAAAAAACTCAGAATATTTTTCAGCCACTCCTAAGACAAGTATGTAACAACATTGGTATTATATTTTGCAGTAAGAAAACTCTCACTACTTCACCTACCATAATGCAAATAACTAAATGTCACTTGTACAATAGTGAACACCTGCACTCTTTTTGTAACACTGATTCTGGTATTTATCAAATTAAAACCAATTTAAAGACTCCTTAGCTGACAGTGCAGCAATTAGTGACACGAGAATCAGTAGAATAGTGGTTTCTGGGCTTGGTTACTGATTATTTTGCTAATACTGGCATAAGTGCAATTTGAGACATGCGATTTTGAATTTCTGCAGAAATATAAATAACTTAAAAATAAATCAAAATGTCTCTGTGGTGCATAATTTCTCTACATTTCAAAGAAATTTCAAAATTATTGAATTGCAGTTTGTCAAAAGACTACTTCTGAAAAAGTAAATGAGATGATAAAAGGATAGCTTGATATGTAAATATTATATCTGCTAGATTTTACTGCCACAGAAACAACTATGGGAAACTGGCATTTCAAAGTAAGCAAAGTTTTCACTACAGCTGTTATTTCAGATGATCAAAATGTAATAGCTTATGTAGAAAGAATATTATTGTTCAAAGGTTCAAAAGCCTTTTTCAAAGTTTTTTAAATGTCTTGCAGAAAAAAAACCCAATTCCAACAAAAGGAATAGGGCGGCACAGGGTATTAAAATATTTGTCTTATACAGCTGTCTTCTTATTAGTTGTATAGCTATATAATGAAAATGAAATTAAAATCTTAAATTTTGTGAGCTCAGGAATATTTTTCGGTTGTATGTTTGTATTGAACACATCACAGAAATTTTGGCACATAAAGATGACTCCTAGGCACTGTATGAATGAATACAAGTGTTAACATAATATCATATTTTGTGTATAATAGGTAGTTATTCCCGGACATTATAATCCAGAATCAGCTCAAGATCATTGTCTGGAATCCTGGGTAAAATATATATATATATAACAGGGAGCTTTTATTATTATTATTATTATTATTATTATTATTATTATTATTATACTCATACGAGTGATAGGGCATGATTCTGACACTTTCTGAGTTCTGAACTCTTGACTTTCTGATCTTTTAACTTTCTTCTCACCTCAACATTAACATTACCATGGTGATGAGGAAATGACTTTTATATTGTAATAATTTCCAGGTATTTATACCTGTCAGTATGTTCAATGAGTGATAACAAGTTATTTAGCCTGAACTCACCTTTTCCTTAAGATGTGAATTATTGAAATTTATCTTCTTCTGTTAATTGTTATTTAATCTTCTTTTGACAGAGAAAGTTGATTTAGGTGTTACTTTAGGTCAAAAATGTTTCAGATAGAAAAAAATATGTGTCTAAATTAAATGAGAATGTTCAGAGAATAACTGTATAGCCAGATTATGTTGAAAAATTTGTTCCCATATATATCTGTAAGTTTAAAACCAAGTTTAGCCAAAAAACAGATGACCTTCATCCATTTGTTATTATGGTTTAGGAAAAAAAGACAGATTTTGTTTATATCCCAGATGACATACACAGAGAGCTGGAAAATATCCATGAACTCTTGGCATTTGCAACCTTAGCATCACAGAGTCATTGATCATAGCTTGAATGATATGGAAGTGAAGCCATTACTTTCCAGAATTGTGTAATTGAGTAAAAAGTGAGATTACTCATCCAGAGCTTTTGGGATCAATGTGAGTAAAATTGTCTTTAGCATGTTTTATGTTATTTTAAAATTCTAATTTTTTTTTGCCAACATTTTCTTTTGTACAAGAAACCATGTATAGTGTTGCATAGTAAACCTGTTCTAGACAGTGTAGTGGTTTTGAACTTTTGATGAGACATTATTTCTGTATTTCTAATCGCAGTCCTGGAAAAATACTGCCATCAGTTCACTGGTAGTAAACTATATAGGTGTGGTCCTGTGGTCATTTATATTGTTTATTTTTAGTAGAGTCACTAACATAATCTTGGTGTATGCTAGCTACCATTATTCCAGATGATTACCAGGCATGGGTTGAGATTTACAGAGGTCAGGACAGTGTGGTACGATAAACCCACCTTGTTTTAAATGGAAAAATTCACCTTAATGACTTTTGTATCTTGAGTTTTACATACCTGTGATGGCTTCCATCATGTTTTACGGTTAAGCTGAAAGAAGAGCAGTGCACATATATCTCTGTATTTGTACATTTGTATGAATTAGTCATCATGTTTGTGATGTTAGGCAGGAACTAATAACATGCTCATCCTATTTCTTTCTGGCAAAGGAAGATTTTAGCATCTTGACACAAGGTCTTCTGACAGGTATATTTTATGTAAGCATAATTTCCATTTATATGTATATTATATCTTATATATCCTAGAACTAAATTTGATTTCTAATCCATTCATTTTTCATGGTGAAACACAATTTTTGTGTTAAGTGATTGATATGATACTCTATAAGAGACAGTAATTACATTGCAAATTTTAACCAAAAGCAAATAAAATTTATTGTTTAGTAAAACCTCATCAAGTCAAAGAAAAACACACAAACATATCAGTAATGAAATGGTTGCTTATTGTGAAATAAATGTAAGACTGAGGCTGAACAACAGTGGAATATTTACTATTTTTTCCTATATATTCTGGAAAACTTGTGTTGATAGATGTTATTATATGTAGTTATTTCTGTATGCATCTTTGAAACAGAAGAATGAAACCATGACCCATCTGCAACTTGGAAAACAAGACAATGAGTATTACTTTATTATTGAATGGATTTTGAGTATATTCATCTAACAAAATTATTGTTTTTCACAAATAATTTCATTCTTCTGGTACTACATAACAAAAAGAAGAGCATTTAGGCATTTTATTTGGTTGAAGGAAGAAATTTATTTTCTTCCTAAAGTTGTACAATGTGGAATCTCAGGAAAGGAGTGATACTGTTTGCCTACTTGGTTGTTTGTCAGGAAAAAACAAACAAACAAAAAAAAATCCCACAAACAAACAAAAAATTTTTAGAGGCAAACATATGAAAAGTTCTATCCAAATAATTTTGTGGTTCCGATTTTTGTTACACTAACTATGAATGCAGTAAGATCTTCACACAATGTACCTGTATTCTCAGATCTTAAGGCTAGGATTTTTATTATGGTGATGAATTAGTAAGAAGATGAGCACTGAGGTTTTCATTACTCCTTCTCTTGTCTTTAAGAGACAGATTGTGCCATGTTGGGCCATGGCAGAGCTGTATTATCACAGGAGCAAAGCTAAAACCAATGCTGTAGCTCCTCTGAAGAACGTAATTTAAACTACTATCTTTGTATCTAAGCAACAATCCTGTCTGATGCTGAAGGAGGAAATAATCTCTCATGCCTAACTGATCCTTTAACGTGAAGGAACCCCAGGATGAACTTGGATGAAGATTTGTCTGTGGCTCCCATATTGTACATTTTCAAATATAGTGCCTTATTTTCTTAGTTTAACACAACTCTCCAAACAGTCCCAGGAAAATTGAACTAGCTCAATAAATGACTTCATTCACATCAGCTATTTATATTAATACTATGTCAATCACTGCTTTAGTCAAAACAGTTGGGAGTTCTTCTGAAGTCAGCATAGAATCATGACAACTAGGTATGGTTATTGCCATATGGAGTTCTCTGCTGAGAGTCAAAACTAATTCAGTTGGAAGGATACAGACAATCCTTACAGCTCTGCAGATACTGACTGACTGCAGTGGATTCTTCCCCAACATCAATGCTCTACATTTTGATAAATTACTGAGATTTCTTCAGGAAGAATAGTAATAAAACTCTACCATTGAGAATCAGAAGTAATCTTTATAATGTTTCCACTTTTAAAAAATTTTGAAGAGCAAGAAGATGGTGCATCTGTACATCTTCTAATGATCATTTTAAGTTTCTATGAGCTTGAGATGGACAAAATACAGTTTTTTATTGTGCAGTAATGGAGACAAAAGTGTTTAAGACAGCCTAGAAGTATTGCTGTGGAGTCAATAAAGGGACGATTTTGAAGAACTGAAGTAGAAAATGTGGTTTAATTGTTACTAACTGAAAGGGTGAGCACACAACTGCGTTATGGGGATCTGTGCATTAACAGAATGCTCTTTGAGATTAAAATGCTTTTAGTCCTAAAAGCGGTAGTCATTGTGCCATTTCATGTTGACTTTTGAAAGCCATAAAAACCTAATTTAGAAAGCAAATTTTGTATTAAAACTCAGAGAACCTTTTAGAATATGAACAGGCTGCAAATTATTGAAAGTGATACCAATTTTGCTCACTGAGGAAAGACAGATAGTTACTGGCACAAACAGGGAAAAATATTCTCCTTGACAAACTTCCTATCTCTACATTGGGACCTAGATCTAACTGCAGAGTTCATATGAGAACCTAATTCATAGTGTAGACAGATATTGGCCATTTTCCCTCTTCGAATTTTGAGAAGACAGAGTATCAGAATCTCTCATTCTCATCAATCAAAAACATGGTACCTAGTCTACATATTCTGAACAAGTTTTACTAATTCCTAGAAAATAGATTTATCTGATACTTGTTTTAATATCTGAAAAGTAGCTGCTGCAATAACTCTCTGTAAGTAAGTAATTACATTTGGTGCTATACTCTTGAAATGAGAATATTGTCTGCACTGTCTAAAAAGAGAACAAGCTAAGAAGCAGATGTCTTATTTGTATACGCATTTCCCCAGCAACAAGTTGCATGTAATACTGTTAATTAAACCACAAATGTCTGCAATTTTTAAGAGCTAATGGATCTATCTTTACAATCTCTATAATAAAAGATAAAATCATGATCTGTAAGATGTAGTAATATTTCTTTCATTTTCCTACTGTAACAGTATCTCTAGGGAGAGCAGCAGCCTTAAAAGATATCTGAAGGAAAGGGAGACAGTTTGCTTTTTGTGGTTGGTTAGCCAGTCTGAACACCTGCTCTGTTCATGGGATTTCTCTGCACACAGTTTGAAATGGTGTTTAATGATCATCTGCAGCATTTGTAATAAAAACCAAATAAAAGCTCCATACAGAGAAAACAAATGCATCTCTAGTGAGCTTGAGTGTCGACTTGAGAAACAGAAGAAAACATAGCTCTCCGGTATTAAATAAGACTTTCTCACTGAACTAGAGGTACACAGTTGATCTTCGGTACTGTGGCCAAGGAAGAAATATGGGGAAGGCTGTTTTGTGTTGCTGGAAGTGGCAAAGAAAATCTAATTCAAGAATGAACAGCAGTCACAGCAAAACAAAATAAACAAGGAAAATATTTTTCAGGAGTTTATTTGGTAAAAAAGACTGCATCGTTCTCTTCTGTATGGGGACCTTGCACATGTTGGATTTGCAGTTCCCAAGCTCTGAAGTCACAATGGCCAGGCTTAAAAAACCAGCCAAATCCTGATCTGAAGAGTCCAAGAGAAGGAGTACCAGCACAGACAAGGTGATCTGCTTACCTTGTGCCATGTTGTGCATCTGTGTAAAATTGAATGATACTACGGATTTCAATACAGCAATGCCATTCACAGCATTGAGACCCTCTGGTATATTTGCACTGTCAGTCAGTTCTTCTAATCAATTCAAAGTTTTCCTTCGAGCCTAATGTTTACTTCAAAATCATTTGAGAAAATGTATGATTTTTTTTCACAGCGTTGAATAGTAATGGGCCAGAGCCAGGGTGTACTTTTCCAATAAGAAATTCAGAGGTAAGGGAGGATTACTGTTGTGTTATATTTCTCTTCAAAATAATTTTAGCTTGTTAAGTTTGATTGTCTTGGTTTTGTATCACTATGTATCTCATAAATTTTTAGATTGCTTAGATGTGGTTTGAGAAAAATATTTTTAAATATAACTGTCTCATACCCCACAGTCAAAACCAGTTTAATTTCTAAATTTGAAAGCTATAATACCATGCTGCCAGTATCTAAAGACATATAGTGCTAACTGCAACACTCAGTACCTGCTGATATAAATAATGGATGATATATTGAAAAGCAGATGTGAAAGGAGACTTCATTCCTACACCAAATTCAGTTAAGTGGCATCTGAAAGCTTTAAGTATTTCTCTTTCTTTAGCAAAAGAATATTTTTTTTCTTTAGTCAAAATCTGCTGAACACAATTTTTGTCTTAAATAAAAACACTAGCTTCAAATAACCAGGTTTGACTTTTGCTGATGACCTTTATAAGGCACCCTCACCCCAATAACAACAACAAACCCTGAAAGATTTTTTTCACAGTAGAAAACCAAGGTTGTTGGAAATCTCTACTGGGTCTGGTAATAAGTATTTCAAATCCCATTAATTAAATGTCTTCAGCAAAACCAATTTGCCTTGTTGGAGTTTCTGCTACTCTATCTTAAATATCATCAACATGCAGAAGAGACTTCTGGGTTTTTGTGCTGCAGCAGCCTGGAGACTGTGCAGTGGAAGGGCATTGTCTCACCACAGTACCATCTGCCTGCAATGCTGAACACTTTCCTGAGTTTCATGTCATAAAAACAGTGAATAGGAGCTCATTAGCCTACAGCAGTTCCCTTTGTAATCACATTATATTCATGGAGAGAAAATTGTCTGCCTGAACAGTAAGCCCTTTGTATTGTTTAACACTGGTTGGATGATTCCTGTCATTTCTGCAACTGTTTTCACTACAGAAGAAATATTTTGTCGATTTTTGACTCAAACAACAGTCTGCAGTGTCTAATGGAAGTTAGCAGTTCAGAGAAACAGTCTGAAATGAAGTATAGTTTCTTTCTCTCAGTTTACTAAAATAATTTTCTTTATAGAAAAGGTAAATGATCACAGGAAAAAGAGAAAAGCAGTAGTTCAGATATCAAAAAGATATTCTTTAATTTTGTAGGAAGTAAATAGGTAGATTACAATCTCTCTGAAAAATTACTTCCACACTTTTTTTTTTTTTTTCCCTTGAGTTGCGTAAGTCTTGTAATTTAAAAAAAAATTGTTTGGCTTTGATAATTTGTACAAAAAGAGGTAGGCAATTTATTCTCTACAACACTTGAGTTTCATCCTGATGAAGTCTAAAGAGAAGCAGTGGATGGATAGAACCTTTCATGCTTCTATTGTCTGTAGAGTTCTTCTGGTTTGTTCTAGTCATAAGTCTCAAAAAGAATTATGCTACTGCTAGTGCATAGGTTTGGGTTGGAAAGGCAGCCCAATCTGTTGCCCTACTAACAGTAAATACAAGTGAATGAGAGGTTAAAACAGTCTAATATAGTAACATTGTTCCATTTTTTTCTGTTTAAAAGCTTAACCTTCCTATTTATTTTGCTGTGCTGTGTGTGAGCAAAGGCTAGGTGCTGTGAAGCATAGCTTGTTGTACTGTGTTTAGCTGTATGTACACTTACATGTTTCAGGGAGGGAAATTTGCTTGTGAATTTCTTGCATGCCAGCTATTGCATGCTAACTCTCCTTCTATATACTCTTTTGTAAATTCAGCTAGTACAAACAGTTAATGGTTCGTACATTTTGTTTAACTGAGGTCAGCAAGACACAAATAAGTAGAATGCTCCACAGCCTCTGAGCTCTTTCATATTTGTAATGAAAAACAGTTACCATGCAACCTGCACTCAAGGTTACAAATGGGAAAGTTAATGATTTTCATTGTTTTATTTCCCCCCCGCCTCCTTCTTTGTATCTCCGTTATGATTAAACTGAGATACAAGAAAGCTCTTCAGTAACCTTGCAGAATCAAATGTGGTGATGGTGGTATCGAATGTGGTGGTTGTCTTGATTACACATAAGAAAAAATAAGTACTTTCAATTTGTTTCATGATATGCTCATCATCAACATCATGCTTAAGTATGTTTAAAATCAGTCTTTGCTTAAAAGGGATTTTATATTATTTCTGTCCTTTATCAGTAAAACTAGTTACTTAGAGAGAAAATCTACCATTACTAGACTGAAAAGGACAGTCTAGTCCTTTTAATTTGAGACAGAAATTCATAGAATCATAGAGTGTCCTGAGTTGGAAGGGACCCACAAGGATCATCAAGTCCAACTCTTGTCCCTGCATATGACAACCCCACAGTTCACGCCATGTGTCTGAGGGCATTGTCCAGTCTCGTCTTGAATACTGCCACGCTTGGAGCTGTGACCACCCCCCTGGGGGCCTGTTCAAGTGCTCCACCACCATCTGAGTGAAGAACCTTTTCTTAATATGCAACCTAAACCTCACCAGCACATCTTCCTGTCATTCCCTTAGGTTCTGTCAGTGGTCACCAGGGAGAAGAGATTGGCTTCTGCCCCTCCTCTTCCCCTTTGGAGGAAGCTGTAGCTGCCATGAGGTTTCCCCTCAGTCTCCTCCAGGTTGAACAAACCAAGTAACTTTAGCTGCTCTTCATATGGCTTCCCCCCCAAACCCTTCTACCAACTTTGTAGCCCTCTTCTAGATGCTCTCCAGTGGCTTTATATGTTTTTTTTATACTGTGGCACCCAGAACTGCTCCAGGTGAGGCCGCACCAGTGCAGAGTAGAGAGGGAAAATCACCTTCCTCAATTGAATGACTGAATGATGAATGTCAGCAATCTGATTGTTAGTCAGCTTTGCCTATTTCTAGATCTTTTTGGTATATCATAAAGAATATGAAGAGGTAGAAAATATTTAGAAGAGCCTTTGGGCTATGTATTGTACTTCACCTGAGCTATAGATGAAGGCTAAAATTTTATCTTTTTCTTGTGGTTTTATGAGGAACAGGGGGAGCCCTTTGACCTATGCATTTTTTTTCTCTTGCCTTTTTGTCCTAATTTGCTTACTTTTACCCTGCTTTCCCAGCATTTTCCTTGGAGGCTATGCCATATCCATCCAGTTACGCCTGACAAACATTGGAGATTGGCTGGAAACAACCTTGGTACTATACTTGGAATAGTTGCCACCAGGTGCGTCTTGGGACACCACATATCTCTTACCTGGAGCACTGGGGCAGATAAGAGTTAGAAAACCTTTTGTTTCCATTACAAGCTACTGTGATTATTATTTATTTATTTATGTGTTTATTTAATTATTTTATTTTAAGTAGAATCCAGTGAGACTCATCTCCTCCTTGAATTGAGCTTTACTTGCACTTTTAGTATCCTAGGTACAAGTTTAAAGGAAAGATCTGTTCTCTTCTTAAACCCCTGAATTTTGTCACACATTAAGAAAGTGAACCTACTTTAGCCTGTCTTTTCTGTGAGAAAACTTCTTAGAGGTTCCTCAATTTTTTTTATTTTTTATTTTTTTTTAAAGCATTTAAAAATTTCTTTCACCTGGAAGATGTGATTAAACTGTGAAGCCCAAACTCTAGCTTTTCCAGCTTGTTTTTTGAAAGTATAATTCTGGACTGTTAAAAGTTATTTATGAATATTTTTTGTTGTTAATAATTGGTTTTTTAAGCTAATTTCTTATTCTTTTTCAAGCAAAATAACTATAGACATTGATTAGATAAGATTTATCTGAATTGCTGTTGTAACAAACTAAAGGTAAAGAACATTTTGTAATTCCTAAGTGCTCATTCAATATCTTTTTTGCTTTATATTAGCAGATGTGCTGCTTTACACAGCACTCTGTGCATCACAATTGTTATAGCCCCAGTTTGGCTAATTAATATATAAAAATATTATTTGTTGTGGATAAGGACAAGGACATCTATAAATAGTTAAGTGTTTGGAATAAATATGGCATTTTTAAAAACATTTAAACACTTCTTCTAATCTCTTGTCTACCTTCTTCATATCTGGGAAATTGTTATAGTCATCACTTGTGGCCATATATGTTAATCTTGAATATCATAAATGGGGATGTGGTTTTTAATCACTGTATAATTAAGGAAACAATCATAATCTCATGAAAGATAGTAAATACAAAGGAAACTGTTGAAGTCTTAATTGTAAGTGCTAATGGACTGAAATATGATTTAAACATGGCCCAGAGAAAAACTGTTTTCTGAGACTCTGTTTTTGAAGCTTGAGCATTTTCCTGGTATAGATTAAATATAACCTACTTTCTTCAGTTATTCAGCAAATACTAGGACAATTTTTTTCTATGTTTTGTGGTGTTCCAGTGGACTTTCTAGGGAAATCTGTGAAATACATTCAGGGAGAGCAGACATATGAAAAGAGTCCTTCTTTTAGGTAAACACAATTACACTATCTGAAAAAATAACAAATATTTTATCAGAAAGGGAGGGGGCTTCTAGTCCCTCCAAAACACTACAAACTGTGTAAAATGTCTTTTGTTTCCCATCATCCTCCATGCAGACTTCTGCCAGAAGTTTCTATTTGTAATAAAACATGGAAAGATGGGTCTTAGGATCTTTAAGATTTATTCACCATAGAACTCTGCAACTACTTTATTTTCATGTTGACTTCCGAGATAGTGTTTCATCAACAAAATTTCAAATTCTGCCTTCATTCACCACACTGCTTTCCCTTCCTTTTATCTTGGTGTCCTCAGAAAACTTTCAGAGTTCCTTTTTCTGACACCTGCACCATCAACATGTGAGACAGCACTGGCACTGCCGTTGCTCAAGTTGACCTTCCCCAGAGCTCTCTTGGAATGCCAGCCCAGATGACAATCATGTTTGTTAATTGCCTTAGGAGTGTTTTGGTTTATCTTGGTTTTGGTTTTGCTTTTTTAAATGTCATTATGTTGTCTTTATGATAAATTTACTCAATGCATCTTTATTAATTGCCTTCAAGTATGCTACTGAGACAGTGTCAAGATATCATAGAAGAAAGATATATGAAGATACTAGTTGGTAGGATCTCTCTCATTGTAGCTAGTTCTTTTTTTATTTATCTGCAAGAATTTTGAAGCAAAAACATATTGTCTTTTTCCTTAGGTATCAGCTTTTCAGATTACTGTTCACTTAAAAGATTTGTTTTCTTCTTTTTACCTTGTCTGTTAAACCAATATGCTATTTTAGAAATTGAAAAGTGATCTTTTTGCTTAATTTTCTTCATTCTTTTCAAGCATCCTCATACAGGTTTTTTTTTTCTCTGTTTTGTTTTACAAAATTTATTTTATTTGCTGTAAGCAAGTCAGTTCATAGATAAAAAACTGAAAACTTTCTCTGCCTTTAGTAAGGAATTAGTTTTACTCAGTCTTCTCTAAATTAAATTAGTATGCAGATGGTCCTCTTATCTGTATGCTTTAGAGAGATTAAAACCTCAGGGTTCAGAGTACTGACTGACCTCTGCAACTTTAAATTTTTTGTTCATCTTCTTTGTTTTAAAGCAATTTATTTATCAGTTCTAATGTCAGGGGTTTTATCCATGAAGCCTTTAAGCTTATTAGGAACCTGCCATCTGGAACAGTACATTAGCAAAAGCTTTTCAGAAGAATCTGTCATAATTATAATATATTTGTTTAGATGTGCATACTTAAAAATATATTTATTCTCATCAAGGTTTAGAAGTGAACTCAGATTTTACTCCTTTCAACTCTAACTTTTATTTCTACTGTTATATTTTTCCACTTTTTCCTTTAATAAACCTTTGTTTTCATGTTGGATTAAATAATCCTGAAATAATCTGATTTTGAATATGTAATTTAAAGCAGAAACTGATTTTTCACACAAATATTTATATACAGTGAATTAAAAATTCAGAAGACAGGGTACATAATCTAAATGAGAGCAGATGATATATCTAGAGGGTAAATGTTGATCTTGATTTCTATGACACACATGGATAGACAGGGAAACACAAGCTCATGAGATCTCTCCCACTACTATTATGTAAATGACATACTTCACATTGCTACTACATATTTTTGAATTGAATATAACTTCAATAAATATTAATCATATGTGACTAAGATCAATAAATATATACTATTCTTCGGGCTAAACTTATTTATTGTAGTTGATATAACATTGCTACTTATAATTTCTCCAAATTATTTTTGTGATATAGAGTTAATTTTAACAATTTTCTAAATTTCAAAATCAAAAGTAAAAACATAGCATAATTTCTATTTTTTTTCAGTTATTTCTTTACATGAAGATTGTTGGTTTGTTGTTCAGGATGCATTTATTAAAACAGTTATGTTGCAAAGGTCAAATGCTCATTAGCATGAAGTTATTAAAAGGAAATGGTAAACTGAGTTTCTTTAAGCTATTTCATTTCTTGAACTCAGTGAAAATCTTTCAAATATTTTTGTTCCTAATAATTAGATTTTTTTTCCCTTTATACTATCAGCATTTCTCACAAGATGGCAAAAGCATTTCTTACCCAATAGTGCTATTTTCAAATGACATAGGATGGAACCTGAGAGGCCATGATTTTTCCATGAGTCTGTTTAGAATTTCTTTTCACATGATTCAATAACATGCAGAAACATCTGGATTTGCTTAGAGCAACACTGATATACCCACGCATCCTAGGGCTGCATTGCTCAGCTATGATAACCCCACAGCTTGGAAATAAAACAACTATATTAATGTGAAAATGGACTCAGTTATGTGGGCATTGATTCTTCTGGTTCTGGAATAACTTTGAAACACTCTGCACTGCATGAACATATAATTTATGTCTTCAAAATACTGTAACTCAGGTTGATCACAAAAGGAGTCACCTGAGGTCAGTGTGGCATTTTGCTCTTTCCCTCCTGGGTCTGCCCACAACTTGGTCTTGAGAAAGTTGATTCTGGTCTGCTGAGAGTCTTCTGTATTAAAGTTTTGCATGTTGTCATCATGGCTGGGGGATTTTAAAACTCACAAATCTTATTAATGGCTTCATTGTCTTTTTTAGGGATTTCAGGAAGACCATGTTAGGTTTATGTCTCAGTATTTTATTGAAGGCTCAGTTTTACTGTAAAAAAATATAAATCATCTGGTCTTTGCATATGCAAACCATGAGAAACAAAATAAAAGTTAGACAGCTAAGAAAGACCTTTTTATATTCATATTCAGGCTCAATTTATAAGTTAACTGTTTAAAACGTGATGATTAATCTTTAGTGTTATTGTGAATTAAGCAGGAATTTAATCATTATTTCAGTACTGTCAATATGTTTTATTTCTATGAGGATTTTGGGAATATTCTGTTAATCAATTTTATAGCTTGGTTTATGATGCTAAATATGCCATATTCATCTTGTAATCATTGGCTGGTTACTGGATTATGAAACTGAGATACCTGTTTCTTGGCTAACAATTACATTACTTGGAAACCTTCTTTGCAAAATCCTCCTTTCGGTAGTGTCTCAACAGAAATTGATCAGTGTTTTTCTGCATGCTTCATTTTGGGTCAGAATAAAGATAGTTTTAGCTGTATCAGAACAAAGCTACATAATTTTGACAAAAATCCAGAACTATTTCAAAGCTCAGAGGTCCCTTTTTTGATCTGACTGGAAAGCTGTTAGTATGAATTTAGAGGACCATGAGGTGTCTGGAAGCTAGTACTAGGGAAGTTCTTTTCCTTAGGTTTCCTGAAGCAGAGACTCAGTCTTGGATACCACGAATTCTTAGATAAATAACTATGTATAAAGCACAGCATAGAAAGAAGCTCAAGCTGAGTGCCTCCAAAAGAGGGATACTGAACAAAGTAAACCATGAGGCAGTGATGGTATGACTTCTTGTGATTGCAGACCTTTAATTTTAATCTCCAGTCAAGCTGGACTGTACTTTTAAAATTTTATGTAATAAATTTTTTGTTTGATGACATGCAGAATCTGTCACTCTCCTTGGACCTGTTGCAGTTACTAAATATTCTCATCGTTAATACAAACCCATATGTATTTACAAAAAGAGAAATGTATAGCAGTTACTATGAATTCTACAAATGGAAATGGAATTTATTTCTAGACTCACTAGAAGTAAAACCTAGATATAAACCAAAATCAATGCTGAAGAATTAAAAAAAAAAAAAAGAATATTTTTTAATGGTTGAGAAATAAGAAATCTTCTGAAGGAAATAAAAAAAAAATATTGTAAAAAATACTAGAAAGGAGGCTAAGAAATGTTTATTTGAACATTATTAAGCCAGGAGTACTCCAGGTTGCCATTAGCCTCTAAGATATTTTGTTTTAATTCTCAGAAGCACATCTTATCTTAAAAGTTTCAGTGTTTACTTTTTCTTCTTGTTATTTCCTTTGAATGTATACTGCACAAGAAATAATGAAAATGTTTTTAAAAATAATATTAAAAACAATTATTGTCCACTGTAATTCTTCTTAGATCATAGTTGGTTATATTCAATATCTCTAAGTTCTGATTGATTAATAATCTTAAACTAAAAATACAAATATCCTAATGCAAAAATAATGCTCCTAACTCTTACACACCATTTTTCCTGATTGTAGCTTTATAAATAAGTCATACTAAATATGTTAAAATTGTAGTAGACAATCCACCTGTGGAGAATTTCATTTGCCATAACAGATTTCCAATTTTTGTTGTTGCTTTTGCTGTTGATAGGCAGTCTCCCTGTTGTTGTTTTTAGGTGACCTGTTCATATTTTCTTTGGCTTTTTGAACTCTTAATCTCCTTCTAAAACAGCCTCTCAGTATGTCTCATGGAACAGAATTTCTCTGTATAAGACCCCATACATGCTAACAGATCCTTTGTCATATATAATCTGTTCAATGCTCTGATTATAAATTTTTTTGTGTTATTTCATTAAATCCTCGGAGCTGCTTGGAAACAAATCCAGCAGCACTCATAATAGTCATAGAATCATAGAACAGTTTGGGTTGGAAGGGACCTTCAAAGGTCATCTAGTCTAATTCCCCTGCAATGAGCAGGGATATCTTCAGTTAGATCAGGTTGCTCAGAGTCCCATCTAGCCTGGCCCTAAATGTTTCAGGGATGGGGCATCTACCACTCCTCTGGGCAACCTGTTTCAGTGTTTTACCACCCTCATTGTAAAAAAATTTCTTTCTCATGTGTAGCCTGAATCTTTCCTCCTTGTCCTATTGCAAAAGCCCCTGCTAAAAAGTCTGTCCCCATCTTTCTTATAGACCTCTTTTAAGTACTGAAAGGCCACAATAAGGTCTCCCTGGAGCTTTCTCTTCTCCAGGCTAAGCAAGCCCAAGTCTTTTAACCTTTTTTCATAGCAGAGGTGTTTCAGCCCTCTGATCATTTTTTGTTGTCCTCCTCTGGACCAGCGCCTGTGCTGAGGGCTCCAGAGCTGGACACAGTACTCCAGGTGGGGTCTCACCAGAGCAGAAGGGCAGAATCAGCTCCCTTGACCTGATGGCCACATTTATTTTGATGGAGACCAAGATACAACTGGCCTCCTGGGCTGCAAGCACACATTGCCTGCTCATGTGTGACTTTTCATCCATCAGTACCTCCAGGTCCTTCCATTCATGGCTGCTCTCAATCCCTTCATCCCCCAGCCTGTACTGATGCTGGGGGTGTCCCTCACCTGGGTGTAGGACCTTGCACTTCACCTTGTTGAATCTCATGAGGTTTGCATGGGCCCACTTCTTGACCTTGTCCTCTGGATTGCATTCCATTCCTCAGATGTGTCAGCTACACCAGTCAGCTTGGTGTCATCCACAAACTTATCACCATACTGGCTATGACAGTTTTTTCCTTTCTCTCCTTTTGATTTCCACCCCCATTCCACTTGCCAGGTGAGCAAGCAGCTGTGTGGTCCTAGTTGCCATATAGGGTTAAACCACAAGACAATCCACTCACACTTACTTAAATTTGGCTAACTTTACAGCACAGAGAATCCTTGTTTTTTACTTTGTCCTTTTCGGACAGATTGTTTAGCATCTGGTAATATTTGGTAGTCAAAACGTTAGCTACAGTGATGAAATTGAATTACTCTGTTGGATAAAAAAATCATACAATATATAAAATTTAGAGGAAATGTTCTGTTCAAAACTGTTTTACAAGCTACATGCATATTATTGCAATTTGGTTTGTGTGCAGTAGAGGTTAGCATCATAGATAATCTCAACCAGCTCCACAAATCAATTAAGCAATTATTTCTTACACAAAATTGTCCAGCACTAGTTATAATTTTCATCTGTAGTAGTATAATATTTGCCCAAAGCACAGAAAGGATTTAACATTGATACCAAGTACAAGTCTTCTGGTAAGTACTATGTGGCACAGTTCAGGAAATGTTCTCCAACATTCTGGTGAAATAAGGATATTTATTTTATTTTATTGGATCAGAGGTGACTATCAGTGGCAAATTGGATGCAGATGAGAGAGATTTTAAGGAAATTTAGCTGTTCATTCTGTGAAGCCTTCCATCTGATTTATATTTTTTCTGAACCCACACACATTTACTGAAAGGATGTTTGTGCCAGATTAATCTTTTTGAGTGCATCTGCCATGATATGTTCTTAACCCTACTGTTACAATGACAGTTTTCCCACTAGCTTCTCTGAAACTAAATGAGCCTTTTTATGCAATGAAGATGGACCAGAGATCCGTCTTCTTCTAGATATAAATATCTGCCAATGACCAACTTCATTAACCACTGCTCTTAAACTATCCCTTAGTGTTTCAAAAGTTTAGATATCTAGTACCAAATATAATTTTATTTATAAATTTATATACACACATGCACAGACACATATGTATTGTTACTATGTATCACTCTTTACATTTCTACAGCTGCAACATAATTTGTGGCAGTGAAATATTCAGAAATCTATGCTCTATGTGCCTTTGTACCGATTCAGACTTTCTCTTGCAACGTACATTCAGGTAGACGTCATATGAAGCATCCAAAAAGGTGAGAAGACTGCTTGTGGCCAGCTAGACAGAAATACATACACAGCAGTGAACTGTGAAGGTGGTAAAGAGAAGACCTGAAGGGACTCTACACTTAGGCTTCAGGGTTAGACTCACATTCCTACATGTAATCATAGTATGTCTGGTTCCCTCATCACATGAGCTGGGACTACATCTGGAAATTGAAAAGTCAAGAAAGGACTGGGACACCTTGTCAGGTAAACAGCACCTATATTCTGCTATCAGTTGTCTTTAACTACATATTCAAAGTCCTTTTGGAACCATACTTTTTGATAGCTGGAATTCATTTTCTTTTTTCGGATTCCATACCAAGTCTAATAAAGAAATTACATTCGGCTATTTTCAGTTGGATCCAGAAGTAGCCTTAAAATACATATTGCTTTGCATTGACTGGATACAGTGGGATCTAGTATTTTATCTTTGTGTTTGTGAACAAAATTTCAAAGCTTGGATTATCTGCTCTCTTGGGAAGGCTTATGATCTGGAAATAAGCTCAGTGTCAAAGCTCTATTAAATAAATAAAACCATAAGGCTAATAAAAATCATATCAAAGCTCTCAGGTCAACCAGAAATTATACTGTAGCTTATATTTTTGATGGAAGAGAAATAAAAATTACATAAAAAACAAGCCTATTTGATACCTGTTGTTTTTAATGGACTATAAAATTTAATTTCTGTACATTTAAAGGCAGTCTCCCCTGTGATACTGACAATAACAGGAACACGAAGATGACTGTCCGTTCATTCTAGAGGTTAAAAGAAGTTCAGATTCACCATTCATTCAGAACATCTCATCAATAACAACGTTTCTTTTTCCAAATGAATTATGGTGATTAATGTGCTGTACTTTTCTGGGAAGAACTATTATTCACTAGAGGCTTGGGCTCATAAAAGTACATTTAATTCAGGACTGTAGGTTTCACTTGAATAATATTGATGTAAGCCAATGTCCACTAGATATGAACTGAGAAAATGAAACCTATTTTCTTCAAAAATACTAGGAGTGCACCTGAGAACATTAGACACAGGACTGTGAACCCTATCCTACTGCAACAGATAATCTTCCAGGGTTATCATATGAGAGATTTTATTCGAAAATACTTCCTCTAGCTGTGGACTCCTACTTTCTTTTCATATAAGTATTGGTCACTGGTAAACCCAGCTGAGCAGAGATCATACAGTGATTTCCATCTCAAACATCTGTGGCAAGCACATTTCTTCTCTGCAGAAAACACAAAATGTAAGAAAAGATGGAGGAACATAAATCTTTGAGGCTGTGATATATAGAGAGAAAACCATAGGAGAACACACTATGATGTAAAAACTAATTTTTACATTCCTGCTCATTGTGTATATTCCCATTCATATTCCTTCATGCTTTAACTCAGCACTGTTCCACGAGCATATCCAAAGGTGAAGAAGAGAACAACGTGTGTATGTCTTAGAGGGTCTTTCCATATCCATGCCTTCATCCAGTATCCTGCCGAAGTGTGTGCAGTAAACTGTCTTCACAAAGATCGGTTCTGCTGTGGCTAAAGTGTCCTCTCTCTCTCTCTCTTTTTTTTTTTGTTTTTGTTTTTGTTTTTTTTTTTTGTTTTGTTTTGTTTTGTTTTGTTTTCTTTCATTTGTTTTGATTTGTTTGGCTTTTTCTGTTATTGTTGTTTTGTCTTCTGGTTTTGACTAGTATATGTGTTGCAGATATATCCTATGTATTTTCATAATTCCTACGGTAAAACTGTCAATGACTTATTAGGAAAGAGATGAGCATATTAGCCTCCAGCCTGCTGTGAAAATCACTAGATATATTTTCCTAGGTGTAAATTAGCGTCTATCTCAATAAGATCATTTCTCTGTCTGTTAACTGGATCTTTGCAAGAAATATAAGATAATAAAATATAAAATTAACATGGATAATCTTAAACCACACTATATTAAATGGTTTTACATGCATTTTGAGGTATTTGAAGTGATCTTAATAAATTCCAGCTCCATTTGACACAGGACGTTGATGTAAAAAGCAATAATATTGTTTCTGATTGCAAATAATTATTTTAAATATGGGTATGAATTTACATTTGTTTCAAAGTTCGTGTAGCAAAAAATGCAATCAATGAGAGTCATTGACAGCTCTTCAAGTAAACAGTACAGAACTTAACGGTTGGAAGTTGTGTTCAAGTGGATTCGAAAGATGAGAAAGGATGAGAGTTCAGGATTTCACAGTTAAATTCAATTAGTATATCTTGAAACAGCCTTTGCTTTTGATAAGATGCACAACATTAAAGAGTTGCTTCAAGCATTTTAGAGGGTTTTTTTAGATGTATGAAGTTAAAAACAGATATGCAATACTTTTTTTTCAGCTGCTGAGTTCTTGGATAAAATAGAGGCAGCAATGCTGAACAGCAATTTATAATTAAGGACTATAAAAATAAATTGTGAGTGAGGGAGTGGCCTTTACATAGCTAATCCTTCAGGTGAGTTAATATGGATCCGAATTTGAGGGAGAGGTTGCTCTCCAGACCAGCAGAAACCATAAATGTCTTGATTTACTTTGATTTATACCATCTCTTTTTCAGACGTATCTGCTACTCATCTCCCTGCTCAGTGCAATGCTCTCTGATACTGGAAACTCCTCCTATCCATTATGCAGAGTTTATATGCCCCTTCAGGAAACTGTTAGAGAATCAGACACTATGCATGCTTGCAGACATGCTGAAGTCTCTTCAGTTATTCTTAAAAGTCAAGAGTCCAGCCTTTACATTCAGTATGCTGTATACAGATCCTTCCCGTGTCAGATCTGAGACTTGTTGCTGCCCTGCGTCCATTTTTCCCCCAAGAGAGCTGTGACTCCGTGCTACCAGCTGCCTGCTTGGTAATCAGAGGATGTGAAGCATTCAGCTTAAAGCAGCAGGCCATAGCCTGTGCAGAGTTCTGTGTGTCCAGCCTCTTCTAGCCATTTCAGTTCACAAATGAAACAAGCAGGCATTGCTGTGTCACTCCATGTAAGCAGTAAATCAGGGCCTGTCTTCATATCCTTCATTTGCAAGGAATCTAATCTTTCTAAAACATTTTTTCAGCATCTAGCTGGTTTTCTCAGAACCTGACTGCTAGTAGCTCTCACTCCAGACTGATGCTGCTGCTGTTTTCACAGAATGTTAGGGATTGGAAGGGACCTCCAGTCCAATCCCCCTGTCGGAGCAGGAACACTTAGATGTGGCTACACAGGAATGTGTCCAGGTGGGTTTTGAATGTCTCCAGAGAAGGAGACTCCACAACCCCCCTGGGCAGCCTGTTCCAGTGCTCTGGCACCCTCACTGAGAATAAGTTTCTTCTCATATTTAAGTGGAACCCCTTGGGTTCCAATTTGAACCCATTACCCCTTGTCTTACCACTGCTTGTCACTGAGAAGAGCCTGGCTCCATCCTCGTGACACTTACCCTTTATATATTTGTAAACATTAATAAGGTCACCCCTCAGTCTCCTCTTCTCCAACCTAAAGAGCTCCAGCTCCCTCAGCCTTTCCTCATACGGGAGATGCTCCACTCCCTTAATCATCTTCCTTGCCCTGTGCTGGACTCTCTCCAGAAGTTCCCTGTCCTTCTTGAACTGAGGGGCCCAGAACTGGACACAATATTCCAGATGTGGTCTCACCAGGGCAGAGTAGAGGGGAAGGAGAACCTCTCTTGACCTACTAACTACCCCGCTTCTCATACAGCCCAGGATGCCATTGGCCTTCCTGGCCACAAGGGCACAGTGCTGGCTCATGGTCAGGTGATGGTTGATATTGCCAACAGAAGCATCTCAGGATAAAGCTACACTTTTCAGAAGTGAGCTCTTAATTTTGACTTCTGATAGTGTTCCCTTGGAGGCTTTGGCATTGCTGTTTTCTGTATGAATGTGTTGACCTGGATACAAATTCTCCCATTTTTTGGTCAGTGAGATCTGAGAAATAGCATTTTTATCATCCTCTCCTCTCCTATCTGTGTGTAATGACTTGGGTATTGTTGTTTCCTCCGGTCAGCTTACAGAACATGTGATTGTAGCTTTACCATGGTATGACGACTCTTATGGGTTTCCAGCTGCTAGAGTTTTTGAGGTAAATTAAATAGATGTCATTACAAATTGCTGTTTTTTTCATGTTTGTACTTGATGCTTTTTTCTTGTTTATGCAACCATATATTATTACCAAAGTATTACTTTTCAGGCTTTTAACCTTTCAAGTTCACAATGTGAGATGGGCAAGTATATTGCTATAACTTAGCAGATCAAACTCTCTTTTCTTTTTAATGGAAAGGTTTGGTCTGGGAGATCATGTCTCTTCTGTAAATAATGAAATAAATGATGACCTATTTACTGAGAGCAGCTAATAAGCTTTTGGTCTTTCATATCTTATTATCTGCATATCTCCTTTTAGATGCACTTTACATCACGTGCTGAACTTTCTAAACAATGATTTTTTTTACGAACCAGAAAGCAGCTTTGTCTTTTCAGCTTCTTTCTAATAAAAATAACTACAGGCAAAAATGGGCAACCACAAACCCAGTTTAGTTTGTATTCTCATGTTCTCTGAAAACCGACTTAAGCTGTTAACTGTGATACATAAGTTCTCTCCTATCCAGTTAAAGCACTCTTTATATATCGTCTTTAGGTGCTTTGTAGATCTTTTCTTTCTGTGAAATAGTTCAGATATGGAAGAGTAGCTTAAGAATACATTTAAATACTGATGTCACATATCTGACATTTTGTGTCTGCACAGGCATCTTCCATCACAAAAATAGGACCAGATTACATCACATATCAAATCTATGTTTGAATCAAGAAACCTAGAACCCTACTCTTAGATTATTTTTCTTGTCTTTTCAAAGTGCATTAGTTCCATTTCCCACTTCATCCTTACTAAGTAGGTTGAACTGAACTTCATATTCTGCAGCAGACTGACTTTCAGGTTATAGTGAATAAAGCAAATCAAGATTCTATTTAGCTTGGCTACAAAAGATAAATAGCAAACAAAACCGAAAACTCATTAGACATATAAGTGTTCTGTATTTACTGATGACTTTGATAGGTTTGATTTGAAGTATTTGCTGGAGCTGAAGTGTCTTTCCTGAAAAGCTCTCCGGATCCTTTTCCATCACAAAACTGCAAAAGTGTGGACAAGAAAATATTGTATTTCCTAGATTTCCAAGGCAGGATCAAACATAACCAACTATCTCTAGTAATTTTTTGTTAAAATTCTTCATAAAATGATTAAAGTCATCTCATCAAATCATTAAACAATTTCATGTCCACCACAAGTTACCTATGTTACTATTCCAGCAGTATGAGAAATTTTCTTCTTCAGGTTTATCAGATCCTGTTCTTTGAGATTTTATCTGTCTATAATCTTTTCAAAATGGTTTTACCATAAATTAAATAAGATTTACTCTTGGTATAGAGGCACATTGGCCTTCTTAAGGACCTAGACTTAGGATTTTAAACAAAGTTTTCTGTACAAGATGCTCTCTTCAGAAAGCTAAAAGAGGTTGTGCTGGATTCTAAGTGCACAAGAAAAATTATACTTCCATTTATGTAATTGATATTGTATTATTTTTATATTAAAACTTAAGCAGCTCCAGTGGTTCAAGTGGAAAACAGTAAAGAATAATTTCATAATTTGTAAGTGTATCTATGGAAATAAATCATCATTTTTCATGGCAAATTTCTGGAATCATATATTTTAACTAAGAACTAAGGGCCATTTCCCTTAAATGAAATTTCAGATACTATTTCTTTATAATATATCTTCTATCTTACTATTTAAAAATTTATGTTGTCTTCATCAGTGTCTGAATAGTGTTCGGCCTATAAATGTTACAAATTTGTTGAAGAAAGCTGAAAGGTTTAATTTCCTATTTGTGGAGATATGTAGACGCTAATATGATTGGAATAAATTTTACTTTTTAAGAGTTTTCTGAATTACCTGATTCAGAGGGACAGAGTGTCTTCAAACTATCTGTGATAATATTGGATTAGATGGCGACTTGTATTATAGTCTCTTTTTTGACTAAGAGTAACTTGATTGAATCTGACTATATTATTTCACTTGTAACTGACATTCTGTTCAAATTCAGTTGTATAATGATCATATATGAAGATGCTAAAAAATGTCCAGCCTATAGATAGCCTTCCTAGTTCCTCACATCAGGTTAGGTGTAGATACGGTAAGCTCTTTAGTGTAATTATATTCTTATGTTTCCAACAACACTGTGCTGTTGAATTTAGAAGCTTGGTCTTGTGGTTTATGCCCAGCTAGCAATCAAAATCATGGTACCTGCTTGTTCACTCTTTACAAACTCCAAGTGGGATAGGGGAGAGAGCCTAAAGGGGACAGAGGAATTTGCGGGTTAAGATAAAAACCGTTTAATAAGGCAACAAAATAACAAAAATATGCTACTACTAATAATGATATTTATGAAATAAAGTAAATGATACTCAGTGTAATCTCTCCTGAAAGTCCAGCCCTGGCAAACAGCCAGTACCAGAGGGGAGAGCACCCTGGTCCCGAACAGCTGATCTCAGAGAGAGATCAAAAAGGCAAAAGGCACAATGTCCCAAAGGCTAACTGCAGAATGGCAAAAGGCTCAACTGACACCAAACCCTCAGAGGAATGGAACTCCTGAACCAAACTAACCAAACTAACAAACCTCAAAACCCGAACTAACTAGCTGGAAAAGCTGGTTCCAGTTATATACCAAGCATGATGCTAGTGGTAGGGAATATTTCACTGATCAACCTAGATGTCAATCTAGGTGATATCCCATTGTATTTTCCCACAGCTGCTGTCTCACACCCACAGCTGGACAGCTGAAAAAAAGTTTTTCATGTCCCTGGCAACAGCCAAGATATCAGTGAGTTCTTACTGTACTTCTTAAAGTACTGGAAGTAAACATCAACTCTGTCCCAGGGTGCTTATTATTCTCACACTAAATCAAAAATCAAAGACTGTGCTAGCTACTAAAAGAAAAATTAACTCAATTTCAGTCAAGCCAGCACATTTGGTCATAACTGATTGTATGGTTCCTTCTAGCAAAATAAAGCAGTGATGGAGAACGTTTTGTACAGTTCCCAGTGAAGCAACAGAAGTCACCACTCTGCATGGAAGTCTGAGTAGAAATTATTGAACCTGGGTGAATTGATGGGTAGTGAATGCAATTGAAAGAAAGAAGACTTGGAGAGTCTGCAACAATGTGTGTGTATATGTTAGTGCCAGAGAGACAGCAGGGACTAGAAGCAACAATTGACAGCAATATACAGTAAGCAGGCAGTATAGCAGACTGCAGGCTTTGATTGTGGCCTTTCTTTGGTTTTATTTTTTTTTTTATTTTTTTTTTTTTCCTCAGCTATCCATCTTCATCTACACCAAAAACAGATTGTGAAAGCTATAGTCTGTCACATTACTTGTTCACCTTTGAATCCACATCTCACACTGTGGTTGAATAAGTAACTGTATTGAGTTCAAGTGGCAAGGTTTTGGTAAGGAGGGGATCGTAGGAATGGCTTCTGTAAGCAGCTGTTAGAAGCTTCCCATGGAGCCAATGCAGGAGGGCTCCAAGATGGACCTGCCACTGGCCAAGGCTAAGCCTATCAGTGATGATGGGATAACATATTTAAAAAGGGGAAAAAAGCCTGTGCAACAGCAATCAAAAGAGAGAAGTAAGAATATGTGAGAGAAATAGCCCTGCGTACACCAAGCTCAGTGAAGAAGGAGGAGTAGGTGGCGGTCCAGGCACCTGAGTAGAGATTCCCCTGCAGGCCATGATGCAGACCATGGTGAGGCAGGCTGTCCCCCTGCAGCCCATGGAAGTCCATGGTGGAGCAGGGGGAGAGTATGAGGAGGAAGGAGCAGTAGAGACAACATGTGATGAACTGACCGCAACCTCCATTCCCATCCCTCTGTGCCACTGCAGGGAGGAGGTAGAAAATCAGAGTGGAAGTTGAACCCAGGGAGAAGAGAGGGGTGCGGGAATTTGTTTTAAGTTTTGGGTTTATTTCTCATTACCCTACTATGATTTGATTTGTAATAAATTAAATTAACTTCCCCAGGTTGAATCTGTTTTGTGCATTACAGTAATTGCTGAGTGATCTCTCCCTGTCCTTGTCTCGACCCATGAGATTTTAGTTATATTATTTTTCTTTCTCTGTCCAGCTGAGGAGGGGGAGTGACAGAGCAGCTTGGTGAGCACCTGACATCCATCCAAGGTCAACCCACCGCAGTAGTGCTCTGAAAATGAACCAGAGCTTGTAGTGAACAAGGCCATCGCCAGAAGGGTGTTGTTTGGTCTGTTCAGAAATGTTGTGTAGTGAATTGAAGAAACTCTTGTGGCTATGATGGTTGATCCCTGCCTGTGTTCTGTGGCTGCAAAGTTACTGTGTGGTGCTAGGAAAATTACATAAACCAAGTGCCTGCAGCAAGTCACTGATGTCTTCAACACATCTGTTTATAGAACTTGAGACCTAAAATGCATGAATAATTTAGTATTTTAAAATCTGTGCCATGAACATGAAATGTCTCTTATGCGATTGAGAATTTTAAAAAAATCAGATGGCTCAGATCCATAGACATGTTCAATGATTTTAGCATTAATTCCTCTATGTCAGCTCCTGATACATTAAATAGGGCTAATAATGATAATAAGTACTTTCTGTCTCAGATGGGAATTGTGGTGATAAATCCAGTGGTAGGAGAAACATAGGAAGACCCATTACAAAAACAATAATTCTGTATTGAATACAGAATTTAGATAATGTGCAGTAAATAATTCATGGATCCACACAGTGAATAATTAAAAAAAAAGTAACAAAAAACCAGAACCCCAATACTAAATAGTTCCACAGTCAGTGTATACCATCGATCTCAGAAACTGAATTAATTAGGCACAGTATGTTGGTGATGGTATTCAATTGTTGGAGTGAAACTCACATCATAAAGTACTAAAAGGTAGGCTATAACTCTGGCATTTTCCTCCTCTTGACTTTTCAGAGTTAATTATGATTTTTAATATAGTTTTTTTTGTGTGTATAAAAAAGAAGGCCATTATGTTCTAGTTATATTCAATTACATATTTGGGAACAAGAGCATGTTGCTTGCAGTAACAAATCATGCATTCCAGATCTCAAAAGAGATAATAACGTGTTCTTAACCTGGTGGATCACAGCTAATGCTATGGCAAGACTTTCCAAATAGATGTATAGTTAAGAAAATGAGGTGAGACATCGAGATACTCTGAGTCATTACAAATGCTTTGTGATTCAATATTCTTATTTTCAGAGATTGCTATGAAATGATGAAACACCCTTTCAAGGGATACAACAAAACAATTCTCTTGGCTTTTTATTTTAAACAATAGCTTAAATAGCAAGCACATTTTCATCTACAAAGGTGTTATTAGGCAGATTTTTACATAACTAGAAGACAAGCTATTGTGGGTGTGAAAATGTTTACTTTGTGTGGAAGTATATTAGTATCTGGAGTAATGCATCCAAAGAAGGTAAGTACATTCACTTTTTGTTTGATTGCTTTTTATTCTAAGTTATGCAAGCGTTTAGTTTCTAGCTATGGTGCAGGCCCAAATTTGACATACTGCCTGTCAACTCTTGACCTTGGCGACCATTACCTATGCTAGTAGATTGGGCCTAGCATATAGCATGTTACAATCTTATTATGTCTGTGATAGCATTGGCATTTTAGTGGGCTTTTTTTGCCTAAGCAGTTTTGAGACACAGATGTAGTCTATGGAGGTGTCTCCATTTCAACCTTTTCAAACACAAGTAAAACTATTCAAGCAGTTTCCCTGATACTGTTAAATGTACTTGTTTGTTTGTTTGTTTTCCTGCAACAGCTAAAGAATCTTTTAATGTAGAATCATTTTAAATTTACCAACTGCATTTTGGATACTATGGCCATTATACATTCTGTATTCCCTATGCTACATGGGATGCTAATGGTTATTCCCATACTCTATTTAATTTCTTCTTTAAATGGCAGTGCATTTTTCAACACCAATGTTGCAGATATTTTGAATACTAATTATATATTTGGATATGGAGTTCGCTTCCCTTCTGGTAGTATTTTTAAAGAAAAATGTAGCTCTTTCAATGCATATGAATTGATGAATTACATTTTTGACATTTCTAATTTACAGCAGTTCCAGTATAAAGACACGGAATTCGAATGTCTCTCTCTTACTACTCTTGAATCTACACAGAGATTAATCTCCTACCTAAGTAATGCTAAGTTGTCAATCATTCATGCTGCTAAATGTCAAAGGCAAAGAACACACTCTGCAGCAAGACTGAACTCTTGTTTTAAAGAAAAAAAATATTCTACTTCTTGAAGAGAAGGGAAAAAAATATTTTAGTTTTTTTAATCACATTTACTTGAAAAATGCTAAGACTGGAATTAAAATCCATACTGTATTGTTGAAAAAGCTTATTTTAAGAAAGACTGTACAAATTTCAGTTGTACTCTCAGTTTGAGAAAAACAGTCTACTGTCTAACAAGAGAAGGGCATTAAAATAGGAGACTACTAAGAGTGATGACTCAAAGAAGCTGTCAGTGAGATACTAGATGAAGAGGCAGAAAGGTATAAGGCCAGAGGATAAAGTACTTCAAGGTTTCTTTAGCTGTAATACATTCAAAGATGTTGGAAACTCTCATTCCCTGCTTCTATTTCCCTCTCCCCACTCTGTTGTGCCTGGTTAATGTGGTTAATATGGTGTTTAACGTGAAAAATAAGTGCTCACAGGCACTTGCACTTCCTGTTGGCCAGGAGGTAAGATTAGACCTAGTGAAAATATTAACTGATTTATATATAGGACTGAGACAAAAATGAAAAATCTGAAAAGCAGTGCTTTCTAGTGCTTTGTTGGTACCACTGAGAAAATACTGCAGTTTCTGTGGTGGTGTTTTTTACTATTGTGGGTTTTGTTTGGGTTTTTTTTTGTCTTTGTTTGTTTCTGGTTTCTTTGTTTGTTTGTGGGTTTGTGTTTTGTTTGTTGTTTTGTTTTGTTTTTTCCTTCCATCTACTGTGTCTTGTCACTGCTATATCTCTGGAAAAGAGCTCAGAATAACAAGAAAAGAATTATTATGAAAAGTTCAGGTAATATTATGATCCTGCTGTGGGTTGCCTATGATCACATACTTTCTTACTTCAGAACATCAGATGCTTTCCTGCTTTAGACTAAGAGAAAAATATAACTTTCTTTAGCCTAAAAAGTCTTTTAAGGTAATGACATTAGAATTTTGAAACTTTGAATATTCAAAATATTTTTTGTCCCAAGTGCTCTTCTTTTATTTTTCCCCCTTTCTTTTATTTTTGTGTGTGATATGACAAAGCTTTTTTTTCCAGTGCCTGGAGATGTTCCTGGAGTGGTATTTTTTTCTGTACTATATTCCTCAAAGTTTAAGTGCATCTGAAATAAAAAAGTATCATGGGGCTATTCCAAGAGAAAAATAATTCCTTTTTTTCAAGATGGGTAATACTTTAATGTTGTTCACTGCCTGTTTTTGAAGACAGGGTTATTTTTGTTTGCTCTTTAGTCACTGTTCTCATTACCTTTGGCCCTACAAAGCAAACAAATATAGCTTTCAAATTTTTGTTTAAAAGCAAGTTGACATTTCTATTAACTTGAATGAATGATGCTTGGAACTGGATAAGAAGTTGAATTTAAGGAACTTGTGCTGGTATTGAAGCTTTTAAGGCTTTTTTAACAGCCCTAACTGTTAGATTGCATGCAATGAGAGATTCTGTGTATGAAATGCATAGTAGATATATGTTTTTCCCAAATGTTCATCACTGATTGGCATTTTTTTAATGGAAGTTTGTTTGAAGTGGCAAATAGTATATATTTAATATGGGGTTTTTTGTTTGTTTTGTTTGTTTTTTGTTTTGTTACTGATGAACACTTTGGGACCTATCAACTTTGGGTCTTTTCTCTCCCCCAGTAAATGAGAGGGAGAGGAAACAAAAGGAGAATTGTCTTTCATTATCTAATAATATTTACACTAGCTATATCATAGAAGGAGGTTTTAAAGGATTTTGTTATTGTTATGAATAAAGAAGAGGCTAAGTATTTCAAAAGGCTAGCTAGAACTCTACATACTCATTCTGAAACTAATTTTATATAGCAGAACACAAGTAATCACAGAGCATATATTAGTCACTATCTGTTTGTCTATGCATTCTTCATCTTCGTGTATAGCTGTGACAAGCAGAAATGCAGGTGCAGCTGTATGCTCTCTTGCTTTCAGAAAAATAAAATGATTTACCTTAATTCTTGTAACAACATCAAAGTGCTTATATTTTCTAAATCCAAACTCTTTGAGTGTGTTGGGGATGTTAGGAACAGTCATTAAGGTGTTATTTGGAGTCATTAAAATGAATTGGTCTGTGTTAAGCGATGTTAGAGCCACAGTTGACACACACAGCTTCACACCCCTCCACCACTCTCCAAGTTCACAAACACACACACACTTGCAGATCCCTCCAGTATCAACACGGCCCCTCTTGCCAGGCACACCTGCCTGGATCCCAGCCCTCTTAGGTATTTCATGGTCCTTGCCTCACCGGTTGGTCTAGCTCGCTGCTTACTGGCAAACACACAGCACACACATACTGCTCCCTCATGCACCGGCAGGTCCTCCCTAAAGCGCGGACCCCATACCCACTTAATTTTCTGGCCCAGACCTAAGGATTGCCTTCTTGCCATTGAGTCCAGCTTTAGGTTTGAAAGCAAGTTATCCTTGCACAAAGCATGGACAAGTGCACACACACCTGGCTGGGGAAAGATACAGATCCCAGCAGCTAGCACCAGGCACAGGGGCTCCAGCTGCCCATGCAGAGTCCCTTACTTCTTTCACTCACATTGTTGCCCTTGGTAGCTGATTTTGGGGATGCATAACATTCCATCTCCTGTGGCTGGAAGTTAAAGACCTCTGCTTACTCCAGTATCAGATGCTGAGACCCCACTTGCCCCTGTAGCTGACACCCAAGGTCAGGGGTGCCTACACCCCTCAGTCTGACTACAGTAGGTGGCAGAAAGTCTGCTCACACTGGTCCCCCAGTAGTTGGCACTGAGTCCTCGCAGCACACAATACACAAGGAACAGAGAGTGACATAAAGCAGTAGGAGAGGTGAGAAAAGATTCAATGAGATGATAGAACAGACTGGTGATCAGGAGCAGGGCTCAGCCAGACAAGGGTACTGATTGGTCCCATTTTATATGAGACTGGCCTCTTTTATACCTTTTTCTTTCCACCCTCCCTCCAGGAACCCCTTCCCTTGCACACTGACTTGTCAGTTGGCATACCCCTCATGAATCCCTCAAGCAACCTGGACCCTCATGTTTCCATCCTTATCAGTTGCAATGTCCCGGTTTGCCTGCAGTTCCTTGGTAGTCTATCAATTAGTATCATAGACCAGCTTTGTTTCTGGTTATTGTCTTCATTAAGGCTAATTGGTCAGGTTTTATACCTCTGTGTATTTAGCTCCCTCCTTTTCCTTATCATGTCAATTTGGCAAGGTCATTAGTAAAACAATCTTTCTAAAGAAAAACATGTTCCTCATATCCTTACCAATTAGTGTGACTATCTGGGTTTATTCACAACTTCCTTTATCAATAGTCTGTCATGTTTGTCTCTATATATTCTTGTTTATGACTCATTTGACCAGATACCCCTAAAAGACCGAACACTGTCCTTCCACAAACTTTTGCAGAGTATTGTGTTAACCAGTAAAAGGACTTCACAGGTGAATTTTAATTCATTCCAAGCTTTTATGGCAATGAGTTAATATTACCTAAAGACCTGTTCCTTTGAACTCTCAAGACTTGGGTTGTTCAGTGCATCCAGTAAGAATGGACATTAACCTGAAATACCATATTCTTTGCCACCACTTTGGAGATATATCTATGCATATAATTGATTTGAAATGTTGGCAGTGATATACTGAATGTGGGAATACATGTCACTCTGGCCTGTGTTCTCCTTTTTGCCATGGGATAAATCTAGAATTATATTTGTAGAATTATTCCATATTTATCGAATGTTTCTGAAACCAAACTCTGCCCAGTGTTTTGACTGTAGTCACTGAAAATTGTAAAGCTCACAAATTTGTACTTCATTTGCAATACAGAGAAACTTTATACTTTCATTCCTTAAACAATAGTTGCATCATATGCTAAAAGACTGACAGGTGCAAAAATGCAGTGGGAAACTATTCAGAATCCATATCGTGGGCTACAAGAATGAAGGATAACATTGAGTGAGAAGATAAAAGGATCACTTACACTGGTAGTGCTAGATTTAATTCCAGCTTTTGAAGGATTTAGAAAATGCTGTCAGACTGAAAAGGTTGAGTGACTACACAAACACTGATTATCTGAAGAGCTGAAATTAATCTTATATCTGAAGTTCAAGAAAGTATTTGCAATTAGAAAAGCATTTATCTTGCTGACATAACAAAAGAGACCTGGATGAGATTAGAGCAAAATCTTAACTAAAACAAACAAACAAACAAAAACAAAAAACCCCAATCAAACAAACAAACAAACACAAACCAAAACTCCCTAAAAAACACCCAGCCCCCCCAAAAAAACAATGACACAATAAAGGGGAAAAACAGTTTTTTTAAATAGTTTTAAAGCTTGTAGAGGCAAAGACGTAATGATTCACTCCCTATTCCTCAGAAGTCAAAGTCAAAATTATCATTTACTTTATTTAAACCTTTATCTCCCCTTATTTGAATTTAGCTTGCCTTTTACTCCAGTTCACGGGTTAGAGAAAGTAGATATAAAGCGGCACTGATGCCTCCCAAAATGCTGTGAAGTCTTTCTGTTCTGCACGCTGTGCACATATCTTTGTTTGTTTCCACATTCTGTGTGATCCTGTGTCCTAGTTTCTACCAGGATAGAGTTAATTTTCTTCCTAGTAGCTGATACTGTTTTGGATTTAGAATGATGTTGATAGTACACTGATGTTTTAGTTGTTGCTAAGCTGTCAAGGACTTTTCAGTTTCTCATACTGGCCTGCAAACGAGAAGGTAGGCAGTAGATTGCACAAGAAGATGTGAAGGGGCACAACCAGGGCAGCTGACCCACACTGACCAAAAGGATATTCTATTCCATATGACGTCATGCTCCATATATAAACTTGAGGAAAACTGTCTGGGGGTGCTTGAAGCTTGGGGATGGGTTGGGCATCAGCCAGCAGATGGTGAACATTTGTATAATTCATCACTTGTTTTGTATATTCCTTTTTTTAAAGTATTATTTATTTTTTTTAATTATTATTATTATTCTGTCCCCATCCCACTGTGGGAGGAGAGTGAGTGAGCAGCTGTGTGTTGCTTGGTTGCTGACTGGTATTAAACCACAACAGCCTGAATGATGCATATTTCTGTCCATCTAGTTTCTTGCTGATGTATTTGCCTGACATATACAAAAGCAGCAAATGCTGACCACTGCATAAGACAATAATTGGAACTGCCTACTTATAGTTCTGTGTACTTTCTGCTTATATTCTATGTGCTCTTTCCTTTCACTGACTTTTTTATTTATGATACTGAATAAGGAAAGCAGAATTCTCTTCCCAAGATAGCAAGAGTGTTTAGACAGTAATCTAAACCTCCTCACACTGTGGACAGCCCATTGGTGGGACAGGCTTCCCAAGGAGCCTGTGCAGTCTCTGTCCATCAAGGTTGTTAAGACCTGATCAGACAGAGCCAGGATCAGACAGAGCCCTGATCAATCAGGTCTGACCTTAGAGCTGGCCCTACTGTAAGCAGGAAGTTGCACAAGAGACCTCCTGAGGTTCACCTGCTTAGCCGGGATTCTTTGATTATTTCATGATCTTCAAAAGTACATGGGGACATTAGGTATTCAGATTTCTAGGAAGTCATCATTCTTAGGGAAATTAGAGTACTTGGCCTCTTGATCTTAATACATGAATTATAAAAGTTCCATTGTCTACTATAGGGCAGGAGTTTATTTCTGTGTTATTTTCTTAATACAGTAATGAATTTCATTTATATTAAAATTATCACCTTCCTTTTTCTGTTACGTATATCACAAAAATCTTGAGACATGTGAGAATTTATATCCATACTTACGCATTGTTTCACTTTCTTTATATTTCTCTTTTTTTTTTTTTTTTTTCTGTTGCTCTTTGACATCAATTGAAGAATAAGGAAGACTGATTTTTTTGCAAATTAAAATAGGAGTCTCTTAGCGGGGTTATTTCAATTAGGTAGGGTTATTTCATGTGAAGGTATTTGTGCCCTTCATTTTTAAAAAGCCAACTCTCCTCTTTATGGATGACAAAAATATAGCTGATTTCTGATGAAAGAAATAAAATTATCTGTAACATTATACATGACTTTTGCTGCAAGGAGTTTTCCTTTGAACTATAAACTTTTTTAATAAAATGAGAATGGTTCTGCAGAAGTTTTAAGAACATAATTTGAATTATTGTTATAGGGTTCATTTTCATTTTTAGTGTCTACATTTTGAATGATGAAGTGAACAAATTGAATATTTTTTGTATTTTTAAAGGATACAAATATATGTGACAACACAGAAGAATAATATTTTTCTTTTGTTTATATAAGGACTGTTTATCTTTTTTATATATAAAAAGGGGAGGCTTTGGTTATTTTGAAAGGATGACATTCTTAAGAATGTCATTAAAAAATAAATCAAACACAAATCAGAAATGGAAAATCATTAATTGTGCGAGACTGACTATTGGTGCACATGACTTCTAAAATTGATCATAAAACTATGATAGAAGATATTTTGGTCTGTTTCGACCCCTATTTAATTACTTCTCATATTTAGTCAGATGCTAGATGCTGTCTCCACTGGTTGCAATTAAAGTATGTGGGTGTTTCAGTTTACTATAGAAAATTATGTATGCACATAGATATCTTGTACATTACCTTCACTTGAAGAAAAAAATATGCAACTTGGTGATTAATGCAATAGCTTGTGTTTTTTGAAAATTTTCAAGTAATTTAAAAACTAAATTTTGCAGTGACCATTTTCAGAGGTCAGTTCATCAAAGTACCGAATTAATCAGCGCATTGTGCGGACAAAGTCTTGTGCTCATATCCAGAGAGGAAAAAAACTTGAAAAATTAACAGTGTTTCCACTATGCAATGCTTAGAATCCTTGGACCTTGCTCTACATTTTTATGATTGGCATGTGCTGACATATCAGTGGATTGCTGCTGTAAAAGTTTGCTTCCCTTTTTATTCTTACTCCTTTCTCTCTCTCCTTTTCCTCCTCATGCTCACATCCTTTTCTCTCTCTTTTAGGTATGAGTTTAGACTTCCCTGTGTCAGCTCTAACAATTGCTTGGCCACCTAATGAGATAAGATTATTTGTTTGATGGAAGTGAATATTCCTTTCTGGTAATATTACAGCTTCAGGGGAGTATGACAGTATAGTTTTAGCATGACTTATACCATCCATGGACTCTCCCCCTTGAATAATTAAGTAGGAACAAGTATAATCTCAGAAACAAGGAATTCCATCACATCATAGTCAGCATGACACATGAAATGTAGGGTTCTTTAAAGAAAGAAAAGCATAATGGAAGGTTAAAAAAAAAAAAAAAAGAAGGAAAATCACATAGAAATACAGGGAAGCAGGGGAAGCAGTACTAGATAAGACAATACTGACTGTAAAATGTTCACCATGCTCTGGGTAAGTATCAGTACTGCTATGTCATGTAGATCTTAAGGTGGAACTCATGAAAGCAGTATAACTTAATCACACAGCCTCATGGTGCAAGAATTTATCTTTGTTTGGGGGTATATTGTCAGTTTACTTCAAAGTACATTTATTAGAACACTATGCTTCAAGATTGAGGATGATAGTTAATGTTGCTGCAAGTTGAGTAAACATAGTTGAATGCAGAGACATAATTTTGCATCATCTATATAAACAATGCCTGTTCTTGCTGAAAGACTCTTATCTCAAAATAGGATATTAAAAAACAAACAAAATCTGATGAGCTGTAGCTTTACCACAAAGCAATTTAATTAAATTACAATCCTCTTTATTTTTAATCTAATTCTGTTATGATCTTCCATTTAATTTCTGATTATTTTAAGTAGGCATTTTTCTTTTTCTTTGCACCTTTCTCTATGCTCCTACCGGTTGGGTTGTTTTTTTTTTTTTATTTTGTTTTGTTTTTTTGATTTGGTTTGGTTTGGTTTGGCTTGGTTTGTTTTTTTTTTTTCCTAAATACTGCGGATTTCTTTTGGTGAATGTTACACTGCTGGAAAAGTGTTCCAACTGGTCTAATTAGTGTCCAGTATAATGCAATAAAATTTAGCTTTCAATTAGTCATCAGGGTCAAACACTGTCCTCTTGAGTGTGGAGAATAAAAATTCAATACTTTAATCTCTTTATTAAAAGATTCTCTTGGGTTACAGAAGCAGATTAAAAATTATGTTATCAAAGATGGTGAGTCTGCCAAATATGCCTTTGTAACTAACTCTAAAAGGCTGGGAATATTTTCAACACATTAGAGAATAAAATGGAGAGGGAGAAGGGGGAAAGAGTGTCATCGTTAGAAAACTGCGTGATCTGGCATTATTGCAAATGGAAATAATCAGCATTTCCTTCTTGAAAGAACCCTTTGTATAACAAATTTGCTTTAAGTGTATATTTTTTTTAATGCTGTTGCGAGAATTGTTTGTTCTGCTCACATCTGGTCCTCAAAATTTATTCATTAGGCATATGTTTTGATAAGAATTAAAGAACAAACGTTGTAGGATTTGTTGTCTAATATAAAAATACATGACTGTCATATTAGGAAGTTCTTCCTCTGGATCTAGTACTATGCAGGCAAAATATGATTGTAGCATAAAAATATTTTTTTTAAAAAAAGGACAATAGTCTCAGTGGTGGAACAGCTATTCATTGCAAGCAGCTGCATATAGTTAAGTTTCACATTTCTTCCCATACTCAGGGTGTTCCATTTCCTATGTAAAACTGTGCCTCCTGTGATTTTGTTCTGTTATTCCAATATATACCAGAGCTTGTCTGCTTGCTTGCTTGCTTCCTTCCTCCCTCCTTCCCTCCCTCCCTTCCTTCCTTTCTCCCTTCCTTCGTTTCTCCCTTCCTCTCTCCCTCCCTCCTCTTCCTCCCTCCCTTCCTCTCTTCCTTCCTTTTTTCCTTCCTCTCTCCCTTCCTCCCCTTCCTTTTTTTTGTTTATTTTCTTGGTTGGTTGTTTGGTTTGGGTTTTGTTTATGTGTGTGTTTGGTTTTTTGATTGTTTTCCCCAAGTAGGTGTATGGGCTTAACAAGTCAAAGTCTTCATGTGAGATACTTGGTAAATAGCATTGCAGTAAAGAAGAGAATGGGGTTTGGTCTGTAGTTTTGAAAATCTAATAGTAAAATATTTATTTGTCATAACTATATTTGTATAAGGATTTTTTACAGTTAGGGTTCTAAGGAGTGGAAAACTGCATCATTTTCTTTCTCATGTATAACATCACTGGTGGCAAAGGTAGGAAATGCTTGGGAACAGATATATGCTGGGTTTTCCAAGACAGGGAAAAGTTACCATTGAATAAATCTTTCATTTCTGTTTAGTGATAGACATATCAATATCTTTATCTTCTGAAATTACTGGGAGGTTATTCTGATTAAGAAAGAGTAGTTATAGCGTCACCTAAAATAATATTCAGTTAGCAATATATTTTGGCTTTATAGTCACAAATTTGATTTTGCAACCGATATGGAGTGAATAAAGAACCGTGAGATCTAATTTTTATTTTGTGCTTATGTAGGTTTTCTCTTTTTCCCCAAGGGGGATATTAAATGTCTCTTATAATTGCCTGTAGAAATCATAAAATGAAATTATTAAGTCCTTCATAAGAAAGAATGGTAGTGGTGAGATACTATAGTGTAAGCAATAAATCATACATGAGTAACTTTTTTGCAATTTAGGAGAAGACCATATCTCAGGAAGAGCTTTTCATATGGCATATTTTGTGCTGAAAAATAATATAATGATCTGTTGTCAGGAAGTTTTAGAAAAAAATGTAACAAAGTTTAAAATTGTATGAATCCATTATGTGAATTGTTTGTTTCAAAAGTTTGGAGATTTCTGAGAACACTTCTCAAAATCAGGTTATTGATATACTGTGTATATTCACATTTGAATGTTTTTTGCTGCCACCAATGGGTACTGTATCCTTCAGCAGGATAACTCAAGAAGAGCATCTCTTGCTGATCATTGTAGTTGGATGTGGTTTCATATTTCTGTTCAAAGCATAGAATGTTAGCTGTAGATACTTTTAGCTGTAGATTTTTTTTTTTTTTTTTTAAGTCTTAGATCTTGTCAGGGAGGTCAAATACAAAAATTCTAAACTCTTGTGCCACCATAGAATATGGAATACCATTACAGCTTTTCTTCTTTTTCTTCATCTAACCTTTTACTCTCTGAATGTGTTATCCCTTTTTATTTTTGTACTACAGAAATATTTACTGTCAGAGAAAAATTCTGCCTTCAAATATGTGCAGAAAGTCTCGTTCACCTCAAAGGAATTTCCTCTCTATCTATGTGATAACCTCTAGGCACTCATTTTTGAGAAAGAAAATAGTGAAATGCAGCACAATGAAAGGTATTTGCTTTAAATAGGACAGATAAGTGTCCTGAATAGCAAGTTTGAGCAAATTTTTAAAATGTCACTGCAAAAAGGTTTTACTGTATTAGCATTCTGCAAAGCTCAACAAAAAGTTTAGATCAAACATTTTGCATTTAATCACATCAGATACAAGATTTAGGGTTAAAAATAATTCTTCCTATATCAAAATAAACAGTAAATAAAATTACTTTGTTTAATTGGCTCATATTTTAAGTTACAGCATTTTTGCCGCATAACAGATACTAGAAATTTAGAAATAAACACCTTAAAATTGTTTGCAACTATTTAGCTCATGAGGAGGAGTCAGACATCTCAGAAATGTTCCACTTATTTCATTCATTTGGCCAGGTGACATCTGTACCATAAATTTATATTACTCTCATTCAGCTCTACTCTTAATTTCTCCTTACTTACCAATCTGACATTCCGGTAACCAACATGTGGTGTTCAATAAAGAGATCAAAGCAAAGTACTGTGTTCTGGTACGATAGCCTGAGGTGTAGTCCCATAACTTAAAAATGGGAGCTACTCCCTATACCATACTTTATCAATATGTACTAGTTACAACACTTATTCAAGATCTGTCAGTTATATCCAGTTGCTTAGCCACACTATTTTTACTATAACATTTTATTTAATTCCAGGTGAAATTATGGAATTCTATAATTTCTCCACTTCATTTTTTTTTCAACCCATAGTTACTGAATAGAAACATCCACTGTCAAATTATTGACACTGATGACTGCTGCTATTACCATTCTGCTTGTGATAGTTTAAAACATATCCTTGAGATGTATCTCAAGAAAGTCTAAGGAGTGGATATAATTAAGGAACATAGAATAAATATAGATATGTTTAAGGAGAACAACAGGCAGCTTCCACAAATTTCTTGAGCTTTTTGCGATTTTGATGAGTTCTTGATTGAAGAGTTTGGTTTTTGAATAAGGGAAAGAGAATTGCCTTTTTTAAGGAGGGTGAAAGATACGCTTTTGTCGAAAGTAAACAAACAATGAAGCATCAAACTTTTTAGAAGACTGTAGAAATATTGCTGTGGGTCACTTTTCCAAATTGTGGAATGGAAAAGCAGATTTCAAATTACATTCTGCTTATCCACAAATCATATCTCCAAGAGAGATAATGTAGCCTCTATTAACTTAAAGCTGAACTAGAACAGCATAATCATCTTCACAGAAATTGTGATCTTATTATCATATAGTTACGCATACAAGAAGATACTGAGATTTTTGAAACAGAAATTTTCCAAGGGTTTTTTTGTAGAAAAAATAGTGTCTGTATCACAAATTCCACCTGCAGCTGACACCTTATTCAAGCTTTCAGAACTGCTACTGACAATATCATTTATTCCTTCATGTCCAATATTAATGGTGACTCACTTTTTCTCCTCTATATGACTGCAATATATAGTAATATATACTCTGCAATATTTGGTGACATATACAAACTATATGAAGCTATTCTATGAAATGGGATTATTTTGGTGGAGACCCAGCTGACAGAAACAAAAGAGGCATAAGTAGGTAGAAGATAAAATTATGTGTAATAGGAATTCTCAATGAATTTTTGTGCCTTCCTTGTCCCAGTTAGATCAGACTGAACTGATTGGCAACAGTGAGTGCACTAACACTTCCTTTTGCCTTCTACTACCACTAGCCAAGCTGACACATCTACATAAAACAAAGTGGGAGACCATACCCTTGCTTTGAGACTATAATATATGTTATCATTGCATCTTCTTTTGTCCTATGTGATGAGACAGATCGTCTTAAGACATGTAACTATTTCTTTCAGTTTATATTCTTTTTTCCTTTTCAGAATGCCTGAAATACTGTGAAGATGGAAGCACATGCTACTTTCATATCAAGATGCAGATAATGTGTACTGAAACCCCTCATCTGTGGGAAGTGAGCAAATATGGTTCAGAGCAAGTGATGTGGGAGCCTGGAAATTCATGAGTGAATTTGAGTTGTATTGAGCAGACAAGTTTAATACACATGGAAAGTTGCAGTTATTTGTGTACCCTGTTGTACATGATGTCTCACTTGATGAGTTATGTGTCATACGGTGAGGTCTGAGCTTGTGAAAGTATCTATTCTACTTCCTGATTCCATCTGATCCTTTCTGAGCTTCTCTTAGCTTTCTTGTTGTTAAGCTTGTGTTAGCTTCCACTCTGAGAATAAAACTTCTTTTAAAATAGAGGTCATGAGAGACAAAACAGCCAAAAAGTTATTATGGATTTTTAATGATGCTTATAAGCCCTTCTGTGAATCTGTATGAAGCTGATTATACTTACGCGTATCCTTATTTACAACAGTTCTGTACCCACAGAAATAATTCTTATGTGTATGGATTTTTCTACAACAACAGGTTTATTCAATAAGGTCTGAGTCACGGAATTTAAAGCAAACAATATCTTTTCCTCTAGTGGGTTGAATGAAAATGAATAGAGATATTACTTTCAAGGATATTAACTGAATCCTCCATTCTTGATAGAAAACAAAGTATGATTTATTTTTCTTTTACTTGGACATTACATCTCATTCATATACGCACTTTTTTTTTAAAGTTATTTCTATATACTGTCTTTTTTTTGGTGGGGTTTCCAATTCTCTCAACTCCTGAAAAGTAAGGTAAAGATAAATTTAGTAGAAAAAAATTAGGAAATGCACTAAAATGATTGACTGAACTGTATAAAATAATTCTTCCAAAAAGAAGGTGACTATTTAAGGAAGCAGATAGTAAGTCTTCAGTTTCATAAAGTAATACTAATAATTATTTTCTAATCTAATTATTTAAAAATATACCACTCTGAAGCTCTCCTCATCACTGCATTTATGTATCCTTCCTAATAGTCTTCTACAGCATTAAAAATGTGTAAAGCTTCCAAAATCAAAAGAGCTTTAGGAAAATTGTAATTCAGACACCGAAATATGATGTATAATATATGCAAATGAGGAGAAGTAGAGAGTATGTATAAAGGAAAGTTCAATTTTAAAGAGAAGGAGTGATAATTACCCAAAAGGAGATACAAACGAATTTTAAGTTCCAATCTTTTCTGCAAATCCTTGATTCTGCGCTCACCTAAATTTGAAAGATGAAGACACAGTATGGCTTCATAATCATGATTAAATCACAAGACACAGTAGACTGCCCACTGATCAATATTAATGTTGAAATTAAAATTTTGTTATAAACCTAATTAAATCGAACCTGAATGCACAATAGGACTTCGTTTCTGAATACCATCTGTCTACCAGTTCTTTGGCCACAAATGTTTCTTTCTGTGCATATTTACCACAACTGCATAGGAAATGGTTATGAGCTGCTTCTACAGAGATCACCACTGAGTGCATGTCTCTATGAGAGTCATTGCAAGAGTAATGACTCCATATCTGGAAGCTCTAAAAGTGGGAAGATAATCATTCACTTCTGAGAATGAAAGTTTCTTCGTTAAAGAAAATACAAAGGTCTTATTTCTTTTTCATGGTCTTTGTTTCTTTTTCTGTGGTGTTTCGTTTGTTTGGTTTGGTTTCGGTTTTGCTGTTGTTGTTGTTTGTTTGTTTTCCTCTCGTTGTATTTTAAACATTTTGGGGGTTTTCTTGACATATAAACCAAAAGCCAGTAACTCAAGTAAACACAATTAGGCCATCTGTCCTGTACTAATCAGCTTATTTCTTTTTGGGAACTCCAGACTATTTTTCTGCATTGTCTACAAAGTCAGTTGTAACTCATTTCTGGTCTATGACACTAAACAAATTTATTAGTTAGGTAGAAAAATACATAACTAAAGATATTTTGAGAATCTGGTTCAAGTGTTTTAAAGTATGCTTTCTCGTGTGTGCATCTCCATCACATTGAGCTGATTAAAAAACAAACCAAACCAAAGCAAAAAATCCCAAACAATACCTTTTTATCTACTCTAGTCTTCAGAAAAATAAAGGTATTTGAGTAGATACTTGAGCTGTTTTTTACTGTGAAGTATCTTCTATAGTAATATCCCTTATCTGTGACTAACCCAGCAGCTGATCAATGCGTAAACTGAAAAAAAAGCTGCCTAGTTGAAGACCTAGCTACAAACTTTCTTTTCCTGTGTGTTTGGAAACTATACAGGTCCAATGGTGCTAATGAGATCAGTGTGCACTCCACCTTCATGTCTTAAAATCATGTAGGTATCACTGGTTTACTTTTTGTTGTAAGAGACTGTGAAAGTTCTGTTATATTGGTGTTTGTCCCAGAGTAACAACTTCAAGATTTAAACTAGTTTTACGTGTGTACTGGGGTAAGTTCTGTGATATAAATCCATTAGTCTTTTTTTCACCTATATATATATTATGCTACTTTGGTATGAAAGTTTAGCCATAGAAGAAACAGTGCTTCCTCTCCTCAGAAACATGCTAGGAACACTTTATCTGTCAAATTCTATTTTCTTATAGATTCTTTTTTTCTGAAGAACTTGATATAAGAAGGTAAAGGTATGAAATCTCCTTTATGGAATTCTCTCTGAGAAATGTTGTTGCTTGTACATGCCAGAAACATTTCCAACCCTGCAGTTGCTATATATGCCGAACCTGATGTAAAAATTATGTGACCAAAACCCAGAAATTACATCTCTTTGTTGGCAACCTAATTTTTTCCATTGTTGTGGCTTACATATTTTGTGTCTATGTACGAACATTTTTATTTATATTTAAATTCAGCCTCAATATTGGTAGACTTAAAAGAGATTAAGAGCTCCAATACTTGGCTTGTTGTGTTAGGGCCATATAAAGATGACAGAAACATCTGAAAAAAAAAGAAATCACCTTTGTCAAAGCTGAATAGATAATTAATTTTTATTCTGAGATGTTGTAGGAAAATTATAGCCAGAACAGTGGAAGAAAATATTTTCTAGAAAAGACTAAAGGATCTTCTCTTATCTACTTCCTCTTATACTGTTGTACATATCACCAAATTTGTCCTAAAAATGTCAGGGAATATAGGACAGGACTCCATAAAATATTGAATTTAATAAACGTGGAGTAGGGACTTACTATTTCTCAGAGTACCAGAACCAGAATATCAAATAAAGGGATCAAATCATGGGTTTAGAGGAAATGCAAGCAGGTACTTTTTCATTCACTGTGGAGTTAACTTGTTGAGTTATTACTTTGTAGACACCGAATTTCTATTTGTTTTCTAAAATAGTTCATAGAAAATCACAGGGAAAAAAGAAGACTAAAGGACAATAAACATGAAAATGCAATGCAAGAAGTCCATGAATACAGAGTACTGCAAACTAGTGGAATATACCAACAATGCTAGAAGATCAAAGGCAGGATTACTGATACACTTTCCTCTCACATGCTTCACCAACATACCTTTTCAAAACCAGAACAGAGTCTGAGTTGTTTTCTGATACAACCCCTGTACTCAAAATTTTCCTCCAAGTGTTAAATCCCCTCTTCTCTTTTGCATTTCACTTACTTGAAACTGTGCTTTTTCACCCTGAACTCCTACTATTTTTTTCTGTTTCACATCCTACCCTATCTCACCTACCATCACAGATTATTACCAATGATCAATATCCTCTCCCAAGAAATCTCTTTTCCCTCCTAAGGTATTCATCATTCTTCTTTAATCTTCTCCATCTGATGGTGTTTCTACCCACTCGTCCATTCAACAAGTCTATGAAGAGAGGTATTGACAATTCTTATTTCCTGCATTTGCTTTCCTCTGAGCAATACCAGGTAGGCAGAACACAGGTGAAGAGCAGGAAAACACCACATTGATGTGTTGTGATGTGCCACCAAGCAAAATGTTATCACCTTGTCCTTTCTTTTTTGTTTCAGCTGACCCAAACAGAGCAAAATCCAGCAAGGTTAGAAATGAAAGATAAAGCAGCATCTAAGAGACCTGTCATCAGACCTGATCTGCTCAGATATTAGATAACGTAAGAGTGTTTTGCTAACTTTCTGTCTCTAGATGGCATAGTATACATCACAGAACAAGGACATGCTAGAAATATCTGCTTAATAACTCCTGTGTGAACTGAGTCTCCCCTATACATTAAATTTAAAGTATTTTAAGATACTTCAATTGTAGTGGCTTTTCTTAACTGTATTCTCTTGACAAAAGATTTCACCATTTTAGAGTGTTTCAAGAGATATTCAATGCACATTAGAAGTATAGAGTGCTTCTTTTACCAGTTGATTCCTACAAGGAATTCCAGATTCCTCAAAACTGCAGTAGAAAGATGATATGCGGTGCTGCCAGTACCCAGTGATATTTTGTGTGTTAGTGTTTGTGGAAGTCCACTGTATACTTTCTTAAACACATTACTTGTATACCACACTGCTTTAATCATGTAATTGTGTTTCAAGAGACACTTGCTAAGTCCATAGGTGCTCATCCGACATTCAGTAACCAGTTCACAGTAACTTAGCATACACATACACAAATGTTTCCTTTCAGCTACAAAAACTATGGTAATAAATAATAATAAATAATAAATTCTTAGTCTTAATTAACAATTAATTTGAACAAGCAAAAAAGAGTGAGGAAATACCTTTTGGCCTTTTAGTTCTTAAAGTCACTTTTCCTATTAATCTTCTATTACTGTGTTTACTGTTAAGCTTAACTTGTCACCATTTATTTCCATTAAGATATGTTATGCTGCTTTTTAAATGAGAAGAAATAAATCATCCTGTCTGTCTCTCTTTCTATCCCGCTAAGACCTGTGGGGGGAATGGTGCTGTAGGTTTCATTACGTGGGGAGAGAAGTTGATCTTTAATAGATTAGACACTCTCCACAGAGCTATGCTGTACAGATTTTGTTCTATTTTACTCCCCCTTTGACAAATCTAATTTTAGATGTGAAGCTTCAGATCAAGGTGTAGTCCTTTGGTGAAATATAAACTGTAGAAACATATAGCATTTGTCACAAGCTTTTAGTGCTTTTTTGAGTATACATTTTTTTTTCTACAGATCAGATATAAGAGACTGAATAAAGAACAGCATAAGTAAAAAGAAAAGTGCTAAGTGAAAACATAAAGAGTTAATCATGTGCATTAAAATACATTATTTCAGACAGTATTTCCCTTCTCCTCTTTTCTTTCTTTTTTTTTTTTTTTTTTTTCCCCCCGCTTGAAACCATTGCAATATACTTATATATTTCAAATGGAGGTGTTTTTCTACTGGAAAAGGTCGTGTTCGCTAGACTATGATTTATATAGTTACAGTCAGCTTGAAGTGTAGCTTAAATAAAGAAGTACTCTTTCAGAAATGACACCTAGAAAATTTATGGTCTTACATGGTTATGCACTTTTATTCTTTAGTCATGGAAGACTCAAAGAAAGAAAGAAACTGGGAAATAGCTTGAAGAAACAATCAAAGGATGATCCATACATGCAGAGAGCTAACATGGGGAAATGGGAGTTCATATTTATCAGTGATGTGTTCAGCATACTATAAATCACAGATATTTATGTGATTTTTTTTGCCTAGAGCATCTATTATGCCATGTGAGCATGGCTTATAAAAAGCTTAGGATCTTTAATATAGAGGTGGGTGAACTAAACACATTATCTACTTTTGTTCAGTTCAGTTGTTCCTATAGTCCTCACAGTGATATTGAAAACCACCCAAATATTGCCTTGGGGAGATGGTACTTGTGCATCATGAGCTTAAAAGTAACACATTCTTTGTTAGACTAAATGATTATATTCACACTTTACAATTACATCAAGAGATCATGTGGAAATAATCGTTAGGCAAAAGTTAAAATATTAATTCCAGATTCTGAAGACACAACACCAAAACCTGAATGAATTAGATGTTAGAAAGCTTTTTTATTAGTATCTTGTTGATGATACGCTAAAAGTGAATACTTGCTTTGAACAGGAAGAAAAACAGTTTTTGAGATGACTGAGAACACATTTTCTTCTTTTGTGTGTTTGTTGATGTACGTGTTTACCCTTGCAGAATATGTGTTTTCATTTTTTTTTAATGTATGTGTAATGATTTCTAGTGTCTAGATTCTGATGTCTTTACAACTCACTCAAAATTCCAAAGGTGTTTCAAACAACACCTTTCTCTTAGTTGAATAATACAAAGATTTTTAAAAACAAGACAGTCATCCAGGTCCCAGTAAAAATGATTTGATGTACTCTTCTGTTGTATAAAGAGGATGCGTAGAGGCAGATTTTCTTCATTTTTTCATATACGTTATTTAATCCTTCTTCACAAAAAAACCTCAGTAATTCAGAACATCCTTCAGAATCTCTCACTGATGAAAATAAGAAGTGTGTTTCCTTGTGTGATAGTGTAGTGCCTAGCATTATAGTTAGACCACTATAATGAATAGACCTAATGTTTGCTTTATGTTAACAGGTATTAATTTTTTACCAATGCACCAGTATGTCTGTGGGTATGTATTTGCCAGTTTCTAAGCTATAGGTTGAATTTTTTTCCCCCCTTCTTTCTGTTTCATTTGTTTGGTCTCGGTTTTGATCTAAGATGCATTCTGGGTAGTGGAAATATTTTCATGTACTGTAACAAATAGCCTCACAAATATCTTCCAAATTAGTATCTTCTTTTTCACTAACCTGAGAAAACAGAGAAAACTTTAACAGGTCTGCCATTAGTAGATACACTTTAATATCCTGATATTTTGCAATACATATCATGTGGTACTATTTTCATAAAAGACTAAGCACTACAGTCTGCTAGACATTCAGGTGAGCTACTACAGAGCACAGAAATACACTTGCTGCTGTTTTACTGATCTTGTAACATTTTCCAGTTCCATTATATCTGTAACTGTGATATATATCTGTATAATGTCTTTCAATGTTCTTTATTTGATCATTTAGATCTATTTTTTTCTTCCTTTCTTTTTTTTCTTTTTTCCTAATCAAAAAAAAATCTCAAAGTACGTTTGATAATTTGATACTCTAGAATGCAGGTTAGCACCTACAAGCTGTAAAAGCATTATAAAATGAAAAATTGAGTGGAAAAAAAAAAACAAACAGCAGGTCAATTCAAGTCGTGTTGAAAACTTTACCAATGGCACTCTCAAATATAGTGATAACTTCAGAAGCTGATATAGAGACATTTATGTTATTGCTAATATAAATGCATAATTATTTGAATTAAACTAACTTTGGACTTGGATCTAACTTTACAATAGATCCTTCTTCACTTAGAGAGTTAGACCAGATGACCTCCAAATATCTCTTTCAATCTAAATTATTTTGTAATTCTATTCAACTTAGTCAGTGATGTGTTAGTCTTATTGTTCTTCCTCTTCCTTCTCTTCCTATTGTTCTTTCTCTTTTCTTGTAGTTATCTTGTTTTGTTGTTGTTGTTGTTGTTGTTGTTGTTGTGTGTGTGTGTGTGTAATCTCACAGTCTCTAAAACAAAGTAAGTGGAACTTGCTATCTTTGTTTTCCAAAGAAATTGAGACTTTAGAAAAAAAAGATACATGTTATGTGTCTTAACAAAAAAAAACCAAAGGACCAAAATTAGTTATTATGTTACAGTGAATTTAATGATTTAACACGCCACTTCTAGTGCAGAAGTACAGTAGCTTGCATAATTTAGCCATAATGATGATAAGCCTTAATTAAAACAGCCAGGTTGGAAAGGACTTTGAAACACTCTTGGATACTTCTGGATTGAAACTGAGTTGCACACAGTCAAAGTAATTCTGCCCTGTGTACTTCTAGTCTCATAGTGTTATGTACATGTTGGTGTTTATGAAAAAATAGTAGAACTTTGCTGAGATCATAATTCAATTTATCTAAGAAGAAAGTAATAATTTATGTTCATTACTTAGTTTGAATGATATACACATTGTAAAAAAAAATATGGAAAATATATTGGGAAGATAAATATTTACCTGTTGAAGGAGTCAGATACTTCACTGCAAAAGTACCATATTGAGAGTGGGTTGTAATGAAGATGCACAAGAGATGAGTTACAGTACATAAGAAGTTCTAAAGACAGGTTATGTGGGTCATGTAAATTAGCATAATAACACTGAAGTCCACAAGGTTATATGAGTTAATAGCAGCTTAGAATTATGAAGTTATAGCAATAGACAATAGGAGTGAAACATGCTTAAGTTTATCATTACAACAGCATTGTCAGTAGGCTAATGAAAAAGATTACTTGGTTAGTATCTAAGCAACTATTATTCTTTTTTTGTATTCGTATCTGCAAACAACTAGCAAAAGGTTGCCTAGTTTTTTATTAACTCAATTAAACAGATTTCTGGTCCAGATGCACCTCAGAATACTTGTTTTACACTATAATTCTTTCAATTGTAACTATTCTACAAGAAAAAAGTATTTTAGCATATAAATGTATGATATAATAAAATTCTCAATATGTTTCTAGATGACAGTTTATTTTTTCTTTACCCCGCCCACCCTTTCAGCTTTGATACATACTATTATTTAGAAATCCAAGAAAATATCCTTGTTGAACACATGGATATGAATATTTAAGAGAAACTTAAAGAAAGAAGAAGACTTATGGTTCAATTAGTGGAAATATTTCATTTGTTCCATGCTGCCTTTCTGTTCTCTACATTATTTTCCTTCTTTTCTACTTGTGCTTTAGCTATTATCCTATTTCCAATGTAATTTATTTTCTCTTATTCTGTATTGTATGTGTTATCACTGCTTAAAATGTATCTACTTCAATGTTTTAGTTCAGATCAGAATTGTTCTTGTGGAATATATGTCCTGATAACTTCACTTAGCTCTCTTTGGTTTATAGTTTGGTAGCTTAGAGTAGTCTTGGAGAGCACAAAGTGAATTTTTTTCAGATGGAACTGAATTGAAAAATATATTGCAGTAGTTCATAGGCATTTAGTTAATGAGATCAGACTAAAGTCTATCTAACTAAATGAGATCTGACTGAAGTCTGATCAGTCTAACACCCAAAATGTGTGTGATGTGGCCTAAACATCATCAGCAGTATCTGCTCCAATTTGGCCACACTTTTACTGAAGTAGACTTAGCCTTCCTTAGTCTCTTGAGAATTAATGTTATTCAGTAAAAAATGTCCTTCCCACTCCCTCTAAGTTTTGTCAGTTAAACCATGATTATAAGAATGGAGGAAGACTGAGGAATTGAAGGGGTATGATAAAAAGTAAAGTCCTGGGTTCTGCCCAGGTAGACATTTCCTTTTAAGGCTGTTATTTGTATTCAAGTTTCTACTAAATTAGATTCATATTTCTCAATGCTGCCTGCTCTAGAAGAGAGATTATGTGCTCTTGCTTTTATCCGAGTGCAACACGTGTTGTCTTGGGGTTTTTTTGTTTCTCTTTTTGGCTTTCTTATGTGCTGTTATGGATGATATTGCTTCAGCTTTTGGTCAACCCAAGCTCCTACAAAATGAAACTGGATCTTTTATAAAGCTGGTGACATATGCATGTGTATGCTTTTAGAAAAACTCTACATGGGGAAATCCAAGCATGTCTATGGAAAAAATGTTGAGGTGGCCAGCTTTAGGGTGACAGGAGTCTTAAATAATGGAAAGTGTTAGAAAAATTGTAAGACCTATTTATTCCAAAATAAAATATAATTATAGGATGTTAAATTTGAAATAAGTTATTAATTTGCCTATTCTTACAGAATTAGAGAGCATAAACTGAAAACTTCCTACCTGCTGCCCACTCAGTAGAAGAGGTGTTTTGTATTCATTTCAGCTCCAGCTCTGAGAGTAATGTTGATGTATGTGTCTTGATTTGTCATAGAACAAACATAAATTTATGGACAATTAAATCAAATTTATAATGCAGTTTCACTTTGTCTGTAGCATCCAAATATTATTATGAATTGATTTTTATATTTACTATACTAACCATACTGTAATGAATTATGTGCTGATTATTAGTTGTAATTCACACTATTTATCAAACAATAATATTTTAGCTTTCCTTCTTCCTCTATTGACTGTGCAAATTCATGCTTAGTGGCTATTAGATCTTTTTCTAGAAATACATTCATCTTCATCTAATTTCTTGCCTACTGAGTGACTGAGAACCTTTCTCTAATCCCAGTTCACAGAATCACAGAATCACAGAATGTTAGGGATTAGAAAAGACCTCAAAAGATCATCTAGTCCAATCTCCCTGCTGGAGCAGGAACGCCTAGGTGAGGTTACACAGGAAGGTGTCCAGGTGGGTTTTGAATGTCTCCAGAGTAAGAGATTCCACAACCTCCCTGGGCAGCCTGTTCCAGTGCTCTGTTACCCTCACTGAGAAGAAGTTTCTTCTCAAATTTAAGTGGAACCTCTTGTGTTCCAGTTTGAACCCATTACCCCTTGTCCTACCACTGGTGGTCACCGAGAAGAGCCTGGCTCCATCCTCATAACACTCACCCTTTATATATCTGTAAACATTAATGAGGTCACCCCTCAGTCTCCTCCAAGCTAAAGAGACCCAGCTCCCTCAGCCTTTCTTCATAAGGGAGATGCTCCACTCATCTTCCTTGCCCTGCGCTGGACTCTCTCCAGCAGTTCCCTGTCCTTCCTGAACTGAGGGACCCAGAAATGGACACAATATTCCAGGTGTGGTCTCACCAGGGCAGAATAGAGGGGGAGGAGAACCTCTCTCGACCTACTAACCACCCCACTTCTAATACACCTCAGGATGCCATTGGCCTTCCTGGCCACAAGGGCACAGTGCTGGCTCATGGTCATCCTGCTGTCCACCAGGCACCCCAGGTCCCTTTCCACTACACTGCTCTCTAATAGGTCATTCCCCAAAACTGTACTGGAGCCTGGGCTTGTTCCTACCCAGATGCAAGACCCTTGTTATATTTCATTATATTTCTTTATTTTGGTTAATTATAAGCAATGCCCACCTGAAAGGTTACAGGGATAAATAGCAAAGTGGAAGACAACAATGATACTGGCTTGTCAGATGGAGCAGGAATATCCAGGCAGCTCCACCTGTGGAGAGGGTGCCTCCACTGTTTTCCTGATAAAGCTATGCTAGACCCTAGGGCAGCTTTAGGATACAATCAGCAGCCAGTGGCCAAAAACAAGGCTTGGTCTGATGGAACAGTCAGCAAGCAAAGTCACATGTCATTTGACTCCTTTGGATGAACAGCCTTGAGGGATTGAAATCAGCCTGTCTGGAAGCAGCAGCTTGCTCTGTCTGAGGTTATAATTTCAGGTAAAATTATGATTTTTCTTCATTTGAAATACATTTGGTTGCATTTCTTCTATTTGAACTATGCACAAATCTGTTGTAACAGAGTAACATTCCAATATGTGGAAAGACCCTGGAGGAATTATGTGTGGAAACTGAACTGAAGATCACTGATCATGAAACGTAAGTTTTTTTATGGTGCAACCACTGTTCAGGTCCAAGTAGCATGTTTGCTGTTACCATCATATGCAGAGGCTATCTGCTAGTGGGAGACGACAAAGTTTCATGTTGTTTTGTGGAGCACACAGTTGCCCTTAAGCATATGGTCTTCGGTCAGTGTTCAAGGATCTCTGCTTGACAGATAATTAGAAACATTGTGATGAAGCCTCTGCTCTTTAGGCAAAACTATCATAAAAGTGGTGAATTAACTCCAGCAGCAAAATATCTGGGGAAAGATATATTCTGAAACAGTTTACTCTGCATTACAGTGAGTGTTAAAAGTGAAGTAATATATTCTTTGCTAAGGAAGACCATAATGCTACCATTTGTCATGGCATATACAAGGAGAAATATGTGTCTCTCCTTTGAAAAATAACAGTTCTCCACTTATTGAGATAATAATGTTTGGGGAAATTTGGTATCAGCAGTGCCAAGTAGCCAAAGATATGTCAAGTTTGTTTGTGATGCATGGTTTGTATAATAATTGCTGTCATTGACAGGATTGACTTCACATTCTTAAATCTTAGGCATATATATTTCTTTCTCTTCTTAAAAAGGGAATAAGAGAGAGTAAAATCCTGATTTTTTTAATGTGAATGACTGCTCTTCTCATCAATATTGTAATCTTGCTCTAATGCTCTGTGTGCACCACTGATAACTGAAGTTACTGATGTTTTCTAATGAAAAGTGTGGTCTTCACTCTCTTACACTGTCATAAAAAAGGAAGGAAATGTTGCAGCAGTATCTAATAATAAGAATTATCTCCTCTTTGCTGCAGAAGATAAATTTGGAATTTGTCAAACATTTACCTTTCTGCAGATGTACTTCTTCAGTTTCAGCTTGAATTTGTTTCTTAAATAGATGAAATAATACTCAGATGAAATTCTGAACACACTACTTGCAATTAGCTAGCCTCAGTCGTTTCTCTGGTTACAGTCTAGACCACCTTTTGTCTGAGCATGTTCCACTGTAAATGAAGCATCTATCTGCACATGATGGTTACACCAAGGCTTGTATATGAGGAACTTGGGTGTCTCTGGGTCATTGGTAACATTCCTCCCCCATAGTGCTTGAATGCAAAGAAGAGGGGAAACCATTTTCATAAAAATTGTGGTTAGAAAAAGTGAAACCTTAAAAGATGGATGTGGGATTGGATAGCAGGAGAGAAACCTTAATAGAATAATCTGAAAGTGAACAGAAAATTATGAGGAAGGGAGAATCTGCCCTTGCAGCTTTTAATAAGCTTATCCTCACTCAGTAAAGGATAGTTAACTGCTGAGCAATAGGAAGAACAGTAACTGTCAGTGACTTTGATGCTATGCTAATAAATACAAAGGAAAAGACCATAAGAAAACTGGCAAGTGTTTACTGTGCCTTGAATAAATAAGCCCTAGCCTATTTTTTTAAATAGCTGCTTATTAAGTGAATTTTGCCCATTTTATGACTTAAGTCAATTGGGATTCCTCCTGGCAAGGAGAGAAGAAATAGCACATTTAATTATGTAGTTTAAGGAGTAGGTCTTGTCTCCTTCACATTGGCATATTTTAAGTGCTAGATATGAAATGTTGCCTCAGCTCCTTCAGAGAAGAGTTAAAAAACCTGAGACTCAGAAAAAGATAGGACAGGCATTATAATTTGAGTTCACAGTGAACACATTTTTTTCTATTATTACAGGGTGATTGTTTAGGAAACCTACAGTGCTAAAATGGACTTGTATGTTGCTCCCTTTTCTGTCATATTTAGTGAGAGGTCAACAATATTTGTCTTTATATAACATCCCAAATAAACATTGATGTCTCTCTATCAAAATGTTTTATATTGATTCCTAGTAGGATGTAAGTTTCACTTTAATTTTCATTAAATATTCACTGATTTCAGAAATTCCTAGTATGGCCCACCTTAAAGTGCAATTTCCTGACTGTTTGCTTGTGTAATCTGACTAAAAAGTAGTATAGTTAAACCACAGTTTAAAATCTTAAAATTCAGTTCCCTGACTCAAATGTTGTATAACTCTGCAAAGAAATGTAATGAGTATTGGTACTTTTTAAGACAGTCTCCCCTGGTTTCCAACCAGTAAGACATCCCAGATCTAGCTTTGGCCCTGCCATCCATGTCTTTCCCTCTCCGCAGCATAGCTCACAGAGACCACATTATCCTGTCAACAATGCTGGCCCTCAAAGGGAAAGGTAGCCCTTTAAACTCACTATTAAAGTGAAACTAAATCTTTCTTAATAATTGCATTTTTAAGAGTCTTTGTAAGCCTTACTAGTGGTTTCAACCTTCAAACCTTCTGCTGAAAGAGTATGCACATGGAGTACTCTACTCAGAGGATGCAGGCTCCTCTGTACAGTCAAAAATGTGCTGTGGGAACACCTATAGAAAAGAGATGGGCTGTGCACTCACAGCCAGTGAGTGACTTCAGTTTGACAAGAGGCTAAAAGTGAGAAGAATAGAGGCCTTGGAGGGAAGAGGGTCACAAGAAAACTCATGAATATTTAAGTGTCACCTTCTCCAAGGTTGAAAGTGGTACATCCCAATGAGCAGAAAATCAGGCAAAAATGCCAAAAGGCCTGCATGGGTGAACAAGGAACTCCTGACCAAACTCAAACATAAGAAGCAAATGTACAGAACACGGAAGCAGGGACAGATAACCTGGGAGAAATGAAGAAATACTGTCTAAACATGGATTCACCAGTGAATTGACCAACTTGATAAACTTCTTTGACAAAGTGACTGGCTGGTTAGAAGCAGGGAGAGCAGTGAATGTTTTCTATCTAGACTTCAGTATGGCTTTCAGTGCTGCCTCCATAAGGAGTTTCACAGAGAAGCTGATAAGTATAGGCTGAATGATCAGACTGTGAGTGGGATTGAAAACCGACAGAAGAGCAGGCCCTGAGAGGTTATGGTAACTAGAGTCTAGTTGGAGGCCAGTAATCAGTAGTGTACACCTGTCAATACTGGATCCAGTCCTATTTAAAATTTTCATTAATGATCTGGCTGATGTGGCAGAGTGTACTCTCAGCACCACCTGGATTTCTGTGTCCAGTTCTCAGCTCCCCAGCACAAGAGCTATATAAATGGAGTTACAGGAGAGAGTCCAGTGAACAAGATGATGAATGGACTGGAGCATCTGTCATATGAGAACAGGGACTCCAGCTTGGAGAAGAGAAGGCTCAGGGGGAATCTCATCAATGTACACAAATACCTGAAGGGAGGATGTAAATGAGACAGAGCCAGGCTCTTTTCAGTGTTGGCCAGTGACAGGGCCAGAGGCAAACGGCACAAACTGAAACACAGAAGATTCCACCTGAACATCAGGAAACATATTTTTACTGTGAGGTTGACTGAGTACTGGCAGAGGTTTCCCAGAGATGTTGTGTAGTCTGTTTGAACATGTGAGTTGGAACAGATGACCTCCAGAAATTCCTTGCAAAGTCATGTATTCTGTGAGTCTGATTCTGTGATTATGTTCCAGGAAATCTGATAAGACAGAAGACCAGCAACAAAGGAGTTTACAAGTGTAGCTAAAACCAAGAGATGCTTCTACCTGTCTAGGGCAATTCCATCTAACTCACCTTAACCACACATTATATTTCCCCACTCTAGTCCCCTCTTGTCTGCTTCTGTCAGATCACTGGGCACACTGGAGAGAACAGAAGAGGACAGCAGCGCAAGTAACTTAATGACTAGTAATCCTCCTGTATTGGTCCTTTTTCCTTCAGAGATGTTGAGGTTCATGGAACTAATTCAGTGCTTACAAATGTAGGATAAAATTTTGACTTTTGAGTTTGTTGTCTCTGGAAATAATCCAACATCTGTGATTCTTGACTACTTGATAAAACTAGCTAATAACTTTTTTTTTTCTCTTCAGTTGTAAATGTCAAAAGATTAAGTACTCGCTATCCTTGTTTATTTTTCTATCGTTTTGGGCATTTTCTCTGTTTATTATGTGTTTTAAAAATATTCTCTTTTAACTGTATTTGTTGCTCAGATAACACCTTTTCAGCCACTTACGTTTTCCTCTGGTACTTTACTCCTCCCTCACACTCTCTCAAGGATTTTCTCTCCATTTCAGAGTTTTGCTTCCACTAATTCATAATGTCATTATTGCATAAAATGCCAGGGTTGCCATGTTAAAATTACTTACACAAGCAATCTTTTAAAGGAAAATTATTGTGAGTTTCAGGAAATGAAGGTCAGACCCAGGCTAGGGACTTCTGTGAAGAACTAAGAGAAGGGTCAGGACAGGGGGTAGGGAGAAGGAGACTGAGTTATTAGACAAGAGCAAGCTGAATTCTAGCTATTCTTAAAAATCCACTCAACTACTAAAAATCAGTAACAGGAAATGAACTATTATGAGTTAGAAATACACAATGAACCAAGCACACAGAATGGAGTGACTTTGAAGTAATTGCTCAGCAACTCTCTCAGGGAGTGAATCTACTCTTCATTGTCAATGGACGGCCTGTGGAGGAAGATGCTGCCAGTGCCTCTGGTGCTTGAAGACGCCGCTTCACTGCCCTCTGGTCCCCCTCTTCTCAGACCTTATGGATGCTGCATATATGTCTTCTTGAAAGCTGGCCTCGAGTCTGGCTTTTGTAAATCTCTATCTACATCCTACTCTGTTGCTGCACTACAGGTGTTTAAAGGGTGGGTAAGAGCTTCTGGTGAACAGCTTTGACTGAGAGGCAATCAGCAGCATTGCCAAACCATGCAGGTGGTGCTGGGCTGAACCCATCACACTTATAAAGAGCTGCGCTTGGCAGGACCAGGTGCTGAGCTGGCGGGGATGCTGTGTCAGATTTAATTTACCAGATGATCTAGCTCGGCAAACATTCAGCATAGATGCTTTTTCTGCTTAATGTTAAAAAGCTAAGTAAACACAAGAGATCCTCGCTAGTGTTAAATAGCTGCTAAAAAATACAAGTTCCTGAAATATCCAAGTCTAGGGAAAATACTTTTACTCATGTATCTACCAATGTGTCTAATTTGTACATGATGTCAAACCACCTTCTTTCTGGATTACTCAGAATCTTGAAAATTTCTTAAATGTCTCTCTATATATAATCCCCCAACTCGATTTGTACACAGAAGTTTAAGTGTGAGCTTACAAGCCACGAGTTTGAAGCAAGATTTCTCCTATCTTTTTAAAAATAATTCTACCCAGCCACTAAAAACTGCTGAGAATCCTTCAATCTGTGCAGCTCTTTGTAGATTATTTTTTACAAAATAAAAATAAACCAGGATTAGAATATCATTCATTGGAAGGAAAAAAAAAAAAAAAAAAAAAAAAAGAGGGAGATTTATTGATTTATTTAAGATAAAAAATTAAACCTTATCTGTACTTGTAAAGCCGCACCAGCACACTGCAAATATTCTGTCACTCAGCAATATATAGCTTAAATTTATCCCAGTGTAAGTTTATGTGTGTTTATTGCATACATAATTTGAAACGTTTAGGTTTAATCTATAGCACCGTGGTATCAAAGACTTCTTCAGCTTAATGTTTTCCAGTAGATATTTGGTCTTACTGAAGAGCAAAAATCTGCTTCCAAGTGGCTTATAAGTAAATTTTGTTGAGAGGTTGTCTTATTTTTTTCATTTCTAAATATCTCTTCCCATGTCCTGTTATATTTTCAGTAACATATGCATTAATATGAGAGATGAGAATCAAGTAGTATTATTAGATAATACCAATGCTTTGAAAATAACTTTAGGATAGTAAAGAAGATACAAAATTCCAAGAGTTCTGTTTTTAAATAGTAAATCTTGACAGTATTCTCCTTAATTATATCTTCTGACTCTCCTCCATCATTTTTAAAGAGTGAAATTTAAATGCGAAGTACCTGGACTGTTAGTTATTATTGATTTGAGTTTTAGCAGCCAGATGTAGTTGTTGCATATGAAGAGTATTCCATTTATTATATCAGTTGAGGAAAAGGTCTGTTATAAATGTGTTGTGATGCAACATTCCATGATTATCAAATGGTTGCAAAGATGATATTTAAAGTATATCACAATGCTAGTAAAACACACAGACTCTGTGTTACAATCAAAATAACAATTCTTCCTGTACCTGGATACTGTAAAACTTTTAAAAGTCATAGCCCTTTAATACTTGAAGTGTTTTTTCAGCCATTCCAAACTCCTCTTAAATAATAATAATAGTGATAGTGATAGTACCACTACTACTACTAGTAATAGTAGTAGTAATAATAACCATATTTTTACACACTTTTTCATACTTTCTTAATACTTATTTAACACCTTGAAAAGGAAATTTAGAGTGATACAGTTTAATATTGCAAATATTTTACATTAATAAGTCATGGTTAGCTATCTGTCATTCTTCTATGGATGATTGGAAAATTTAATGTTGTGGTTATCAGAATAAATGATTGGATGACATTTCTTTCCAGTTTAATGTAACGCTTCATCATGAGGTGTTCGAGAATCAAGTTCTTGTATCATGCTGGCATTCACTAGAAGAAAACAGATTAAGAGTTAAATTGTTTTAAGCCTGGCTTCTTTGTTTTTGTAAAAGTAGGTTCTCAGTTCATTGTCCATTACATTAATCTAATTTTTGCCTTCAGCACAACATGTTTAGTCCTATTATCCACTACACATCCATTTAACAATTAAGATGCTCCCAGTCAGGTATAATTGGCAAAATTATTTCTGTTGCTGTAGTCCTCTTTATGTTTATGCTTCTGATGGTCTGTAATAAATAGCTGTTGAAATTTTAATAGTCAAGTTATTAGCTTTTTCTGTGCATATGAAATTATTAGCACAGTTTGTATTAAGAAAAAAAGCTAATCTTTAGACTCACTATTAGTTTCACCTGCAGCATTATCAAGTTAAACATAGCTATAAGGCATTAAAAATTTTCAAAAATCAAATTTACTTTGCATGTCCACATAATTTCACATCACGTTTAGACGTTTTTTTCATTGTTAGATAAGATGCCAAACTGTTGCAGATTCCTACTTTGTCAGGAGAATATCTGGATAACTATTTAGAATGACATTCTAAGTAATGACAGAAACTCTTAATGTAACCATCTTCCAATATACTGCTTTTGTGTGTGTTGTCTTCTTTCCTCTCTTTTATTGTTTTCTTTTGCTTTGGAAAAATCACTTGGGACAATCTCTGGTGAAACATAAGACTCACTACTTGCAAATGTCTAGCAATTGACCCTCAGTAGAAAAATTGATTTGTGTCATTACGAGAAATAAATCTGAACATATCCTGCATGAATTCCTTACCAGAATATGTTTTGGTCACTGATGGGTAGCTACCTTTCCTTTTTTAAGTAAGTAACTCTTATAGGCTCAGATTCACTAGATATGAGTCCCTTCCAAGATCCTGACATTGGACCTTGCAACAGTTTTACGTGCAAAATCAATCAGTTAAGTCTGTCACTTAATGAAAATATCATTATGCTGGAAATAATCACTGGTGGGAGATATTGGTGAGGAAGCTGGCAATAAGCTTCCTATTGTTTTCAAAGGACAGAGAATACTTATTTTCAAGAGTTTAAAATTCACTGTGAAAAAGCTAGGTATATATTTCTGCCTTTACACAAAATAATTCAAGAAAATACTACTGTACTTTACAAGTTCATGATGGAGTTATAAAACAGTGATTTCTGTCTCTCATCAACAGAATTTGATTTGATTATCTTTTAAAAGACAAAATAAGTGTAGGGGTATTTTTCAGTGGTCTGAAAACATAAAATCATAGAATCGTGTGGTTGAAAGAGACCCTAAAGATCATTGTGTCCAACCATAATCTAACTTTGGCATTAAGCCATGTCCCTAAGAATCTCATCTACACATCTTTTAAACACCTTCAGGGATGGTGACTCCACCACTTCCCTGGGCAGCCAGTTCCAATGCCTGACAATCCTTTCAGTAAATAAATTTTTCCTAATATCCAATCTAAATCTCCCCTGGCACAACTTGAGGTCATTTCATCTTGTCCTATCACTTGCTACTTGGAAAAACAGACCAACACCCTCTATGCTAAAACCTCCTCTCAGGTAGCTGTAGAGAGTGACAAGGTCTTCCCTGACCCTGCTTTTCTCCAGGCTAAACAGCCCCTTTCACCTCAGCTGCTCCTCCTAAGACTTGTGCTCCAGACCCCTCATGAGCTTCATTGCCCTCCTCTGCACTTTCTCCAGCACCTCAATGTCTTTCCTGTAGTATTCAAGGTGGGGCCTCATCAGTGCTGAGTGCAAGGGGATGATCACTTTTCTACTGCTGTTTTCCACACTATTTTTTATGCATGCCAGGATGCTGTTGGTGTTTTTGGACACCTGGGCACACTGCTGGCTCATGTTCAGCCAGCTGTTGATCAATATCCCCAGATCCCTCTCTGCCAGGCAGGTTTCCAGCCACTCTTCCCCGAGACTGCAGTGTTGCCTGGGGTTGTTGTGACCCAAGTGCAGGATCTGGCACTTGAGCTAGTTAAACCTCATACCATTGGCCTCAGCCCATGGATCCAGCCAGTCCAGATTCCCTCTGTAGAGCCTTTCTACCCTCAAAGAGATCAACACTCCCACTCGGTGTCATCTGCAGACTTACTCAGAGTGTACTCAATCCCCTCATCCAGATCATTGATAAAGAGTTTAAACAAAACTGGCCCCAATACTGAGCTGTGGGGAACATCACTTGTGATCAGCCATCAAGTGGATTTGACTCCATGCTACCTTTTAGCCAATACTGGCAACCTTACTGGCAACCTCTGGTATCAATACAGTCTGGGAGATGAAGGGACAGAGAGTAGCCCTGCAGGGAAGGACCTGGTGATAACAGACTGGACATGAGCCAGCAATATGCACTTTCAGCCCAGAAAGTCAACCTTATTCTCAACTGCATCAAAAGAAGCATAGCTAGCAGGTCGAGAGGTGATTCTGCCCCTCTATTCCATCCTGGTGAGACTCCACCAGGAGTACTATGTCCAGCTCTGGAGCCCTCAGCAAAGGAGAGACATGGACCTGTTTGGGCTGGTCCAGAGGAGGCCACAAAAATGATCAGACTTCTAGAACACCTATGCTATGAAAAAAAGATTAAAAGCCTGGAGAAGAGAAGGCTCCAGGGAGACCTTATTGTGTCCTTTCAGTACTTAAAAGAGGCCTATGAGGAAGATGGGGACAGACTTTTTAGCAGGGTCTGTTGTGATAGGACAAGGGGTAGTGGTTTTAAACTAAGGGAAGGGAGATTCAGGCTAGACATGAGGTTGCCCAGAGAGGTGGTAGATACCCTATCCCTGGAAACATTCAAGGCCAGGCTGGAAGGGGCTCTGAGCAACCTGATCTAATTGAACATGTCACTGCTCATGGCAGAAGGGTTGGACTAGATAACCTTTGAAGGTTCCTTCCAGCCCAAATGATTCTATGATTCTATGATTGCATAGAACTAGCATACATACATACATACGTACACACACTAGCATTTCAAGTGTAAAATGATATTCACCTTATGATATAATTAAGATGCAGAAGAAACACAGAAATATTAATACTGTAGCTCTGAAATCTTAAACTTTGCTCTCCTGAGTCTTGAAGCAAATATTTCATCAGATAATTATTCAGATTAAATCTTGAGGTAATTCAGTGAGTCAGCTGTAACGGCTGACAGCTTATTCTAACCACTAATTTCTTGCAACAGGCTTCGAGAATGAAGGTCATTTAGAAATGTGAGTTCTCAGTACAACCCTACATATAAAAGCAAAGCCAATCTAAGGATGCACTCTGATGGACCACTACATATCATTTATCTTTGTGAGTCTGAACTTGGCATACAATACAGTGACAATATTATAGCAGTATTTATTGTGAAAACTACTTAGAAAAAAGAAAAAAAAAAATCTCTCACCTCTTATTCAGGCCAGTGTCTTGTTGCTTTCCTTATAAATACTGTACTACTCTATAATTCCACTGCTTTCTTGTTGTTGTTTTTTTTTCATTTCTCAAGCATTCTCCTTTTACAACATACTATACAAAAATTGTAGCTTGTTAGAAGCAAGTTATGTGTGAATAATATGAGGTTTTTTAAAAAACACCTGTAAACTGAAGATCTTGCCTGTACTAGGTAAACACTTGCAAAAATTCTCTTTGAAATATTTTGTAGCATATAGTTCCCCCTTTATCACACAGCTTGAGCCTCTTCCCTAAGGAAACTGACTTCAATTGTCAATGTGCTGCAGATATTCTTACACGTGACTACGCATGCTTCATAGACGCTTATCTCAAGACACTGAATTCTTCAAAATGTGATCTAAAATGTCAGAGGGATAAATAATCACCTTAAGCAACACCTTGCCTTCAGATGAGGGAGTATTCAGTCATAATTTGTTTTCTGTTTATTAAGCTGTTTATATCCCCTGAAATATTCTCACATTTTTATATTAATAGTGTGTGTAACCGTGACAGCAAAGATGTTAGTTAAAAAAAAGATTAGGGACTTCTGTAGGAACCTAACAGACCGAAGTCTGTGATGCTTGGTAATTTGTTTATTACCACTACATGTTATTAAGGGCTGATGTGTTTTTTGTTAAACTGTACTGAAACTTATTCTTGTGTTTGTATTAGATCTCCACTGTAATAGGTTCAGACAATTTTATGAAGTAATGGAGAGGGGGGATAACTGACATTTATACAGTCCTAAAATTATGTTCGGCCCTTTGAAGGCAACCGTAAGGCTGATGTGGCCCCTGATGAAAACGGTTTGACAGCCTTGATGTAAGAGGAGAATGCCAAGATGTCCTGCAAGAGGCACATTATAGTCAGTAGGAAGCACTTTCATTACAAGCATCTGTAACTCTGGCATGTGTGCCTTCAGTGAACATTCAATCTGGAGAAAAAAAAAAAAAAAAAAAAAAAAATTATGGTTTTTTTCCTTTTAATCTATTTATTTATTTAATTAATTATTTTCTGTTTTGACATGACCCATACTTATCTGAGATTAAAAGTGTATGCCACTCCTAGGGGATAAGGGATTTCTACTTGAGCCAAAACTTGAGTCCTATAAATCAGTGCCCTAGTCGTTTATGTTTTACAGACAACACAAAATAGATTCAGCCTTTCCTGTTTACCAAATATAGAGCTGCTAAATACTTACAAAGAAAAGCAAGTTGTAATTAAGGCTATTTCCCCAAATCAGGCTTTTTTCAAGTCATGGATTTGTTTCATGTTATTGGAATTAGTTTTTGCATAGCTGCACTTGCAATTTCCTTTCTAATTAATTTCCATTTTTAAAAAGCAATCACTTATGCTAAGAGAGAAAATCCTTGTTTTTATAAAATCCTTCTGTCAGTAGAGGTGACTTCCTGAGTGTAATGTATAGAGTCATTTCACTGCCTTTAATAACTGTTCTCATGGGAAATAATTGCATTGACACAGGAAATCCAAATAAAGTCTCCTAACTGTTGAAAAAGAAAATAACAGACATACTAAGCATAGGATGCAGGCATAGAATAGCAAAAAAAAGCACTAACATAAGAAGTCTGGATTTTTTTCTCAGTCTGGGCACATTTCTCTCATTATCTTTTTTTTTTTCTGCTCACTTGTGTAAACTTTAAGTTCTTAGGATGATGTAATACTTATTACTCAGAGGATTGCCTACAACATTCTCAATGACAACCTTTGGATACTTCCAATTGCCTCTTTTTCCCCTTCTACGTTAATAATAAAAAAAATAAAAAAAAATAAAAAAAAAGTTTTAATAAATGCATTGTATAACTAAACGTTAATGTTTTCTATTTTAGAAAATATTTAATTTCTTTACTTTGTTGCATTGTATTCACCACCTGGTGATTTTGCATATATTCTAGCAAGGTATTGTATGTAGCATGTATAATTTTCTAAAATATTCTTTCTGAGGAAAATAATATATGGATTTTCTGATAGATTTTGGCAGTAGGAAAGCTTGCTCTCATCTTTATAAATCTGCACTCACCTTATAAGAGTGAACATCAGTCTAACCTAAAAGCAGAGTTACTACATGAAAACAAGATGCTAGTGTATAACATTGTATGAAGAGATAATTCTTTCGGAAAAAAACATACAAACAAACAAAGAAACGTAGTAATATGAGCGGCATTACAATTACTGGTTGTATCAGTATTTGAATTGCTATTCAAGAACAGACTTATTACAGTACCTTAATATCATCTCCAGTTTGGGGACCCTGATACAAGAAAATCATCTATAAACTGGAGTAAGATTAGCAGAGAGCCCCCACAATGGTGTGAGGCTGGAGCACTTGCCCAGTGGGGAGAAGCTGAGGGCTGGTTCACCCTGGATCAGGGGTGGCTTCAGGGGCACCCAACAGCAGCCCTCAAGTGCCTGCAGAGAAGTTATCAAGGGGAGGGAACCAGGCTCTTTACAGCTATGCCTAATGGGAGGAAGAGGGACAATGAGCATAAACTGAGACAAGAGATGTTCAGGCTGGATATAAGGAAAACCTTTTCCTCCCTGAGGACAGCACAACAGTGGGACAGGCTGTTCATCATTGGAGCACAAAAAATCCACCACTGGAATATTTTCAAGATCCAGTTGGACAAAGCCCTGAGAAGCCAGAGGTCTGATCCCAGATGTGGTCCTGCTGTAAAGCTGGAGGTTGGACTAGAGACCCCCTGAGTTCCCTTCTCACCAAAGTTATTGTAGAGCTCTACAACATATTCCACATATTCTACTTACTACTTACTGTCTAGCAGATAATTTTAAGCTTTGACATATACTGTCTGCCTCAAATTGCTCGATTTGTAGGACAGATACAAACTGTAATCTCCTCAACACAAATTAATTAGTGAAGATCTTTTTTTTTTTTTTTTTTTTTTTAAGGGAATGAGAAAATAATCATAACTAAATAAGATTCAAAACTGTAAATGTTAGGATATTTTTCAAATGGTCTTGAGACACAGGACCACTGTCCTGCAATTTCTGTACTCTAAGTTGACAAGTACATTGCAACTTACGCTATTTTGAAAGTATTAAAACAAAAAAATCAGATTTAACATTAAAGTTTTTAATGAGTATTTTACCCTGTGAGGTAGAAAAAACAACTTTAAAACAAATAATATAAAATGTGTACTTTAAACTTTTCCACATTCTTTTGCTTAGGTTTTTACATTTTGTAATGCATCCATTGATATTTCAATATCTTTATAAAAGATACTCTTTCATAAGAATAAAATTCACCCTAGACAAGCATGTAAAATTAATTATTCTTTATGAGTAAGAAAATGTTTTGAAAGCTTTGAATGCAAATTCCCTTTAGTCCTCTTACTTGTCACGAAAAAATATTTGGAATTGGTATAATGTCTATTTTTTGTAATATGACCAGTAAATTAACTCTTTGAACTTTCTAATACGGATAGTATTCATAAACTAAGCCAGCAAGTGTACTAAGAATTAGTACCAGCTTTATAAAGACAATTTGGTAGAAGGTATTACAGTAAGTGCAAACACGCAGAGTTCCTAGCTGAGAAATTTTGGCTTGTCAGAACAAATAAAACTGGATCAAGAAAGGGATGAGAACACTCTGGACATTCAGCTGTTCATTATAACTATTTGATAGATATCTCTTAGATATTGCATACGCAATATTTTAGTGTTACAATATTTCTGTTTTGAAACAGGAATGTTTATAAAGTTCCAGAAAAATATGAACACATTCTTCCAATGCTTTGTGACAGGCCTTTTCTGCCAGAAAAAGTAAGAATAAATAAGCAATGGGATATTAAACTTTTTGTGCTACCATCTCTGTTCCCATCTAGGCTAACTGCTGCCAGTGCTGTCCAAAATGGGCATGAAGGACTGTCCTATGGTTTCTTCCTTTTTGAAAAAATGATGTGTGTCTTATATTTCACCTCTGTCGTGTCTCAGCTTCAGCTCAGTCATCCTCTTGCACAACCATATCTAGCACCCTACTCGTGTTGTCTGTTCTCTTGAGTTTCTCAGTTGGTCAACATCATCTTCGAAGTGCAGGATTAAAACTAGGTGAGGCTCTTTAAATGAGTATTTGAAGGTCTGCTGTGAACAGAAGAGTCACTTATAAATTTTATAAATCATGCTTCTATAGATAAATAAATACACACATCTATGTAAATATATTTATATACATAAGTATCTCCAAGTATGTATTTTCTTTTTGCAGAAGCATGATGTTATCAGAGCAATTCAATTAATGAACTGTAAAATCTCTTTCATATGAAGTCTGTCTTCTGATTATGAGAAACTTAGCTTGTTTGACACATTTTTTTCTGTACTATAAATGGTCAGGAAGAAAACAGCCATGGTTTTTTACTTATCCCTTCTCCAGCAACAGGTTAAGTACTTGGAGTTCATTAGAATCTGAATTCAAATGTTTGAGATGTGTTTTTATTTGTACTTTAAAGCACAATAATTTAACCAACAAAGAGGGAAGACATTTAAAAGCAAACAAAAATAATATTTATCCAATTTCTTTTTGGTAGAGGTGTGATTCAACCTTTGATACACATTTTTTAACCTTTCTCAGTTTGTTGTATTCAAGTTTTGTTTTCCTTCTTGAATCTTGCATCTTTGAGACCTATGTATTCTTATCTCTGTAGGACAGTATATCCGACTGTTTAACTAAAATGAAAGCAAAGTATTTTATTCCCATCAAAAAAAAAGCCATATATCCCTTCAATTTCCTAAATCTGCAGTAACTTCCTTTTGTATTGTAATACTTCTCCCACAGCAAATAAGTTGCTTTCATATCAATAAAAGGAGGAAGAGAGATGAAATAAGGAAGCGAGAAAATAAAGTTGTAGTTGAATATGTAGGTGTATATGTTATATTTATATGCTGATATTAATTTATCATAAGATCTTTGCTGGTTTAGCACACTAAATTATCACTTGAAGTATATAACTTCATTTTTAGTTTCAAGAAATACCCACTGTGAGTAATATTCTATAATAAAAGTATCATTAATGTCAGACATTTCATTCTTATATTACAAGGGTGGTTGACGATTCAAAATATGACACTTCAATAGACTAAATTCCTACCTGTAGCTGTGCTTCAGGATTTCTGTATGATTATATGTAAGCATTGCAACCTACCATGACTTCATTTTTTTCTGCATACAGCAGGGCGTTTTCAAGTGGTAGGGATTAAATCAAATTGCCACAGCTATACTACTCACAAAAGTTGTAGGAACCTATAATCTTTCCAGTCTGTCATAAAAATGGATCCACCTGGAATTCTCTACAAAAACTACAGGGTTAAGAGATGCTTCAAAGTCTGGTAAATTACATGTTATCCCTGCACTTACTGGGTATCTGTCCGCTTTGGTTTAAGTGTATGTAAAGAAAAGGAAGCTACACAAAGAAATGAGCACTATCAAATAGAAAATTTGGAACCAGTCTCAGCCTCAGGCAAGAATATTGAATTTAGAACATGATAATTGCCTTTTTCCTATTGTTGTTTATGTAGATATATGAACTTAAATATTTATACACTTACCTATGTTTATGAACAGATAGAATGCATACTTAGAGTGCAGATATAATACATTTAGGAGTGATACCAGTGTTAATAATTGTGATCAAATAAATGTTTTTATGAAGATTATATTAGTGTTCAGAGAAATATTTTACAATTTTGACAGCTTTATTTTTAATTATTCCATGAATTGTCCTCCAATATTTTCTGTTACTAAATGTGTGACTTGCATATTCCTAGGTTTGGTTTGGTTTGGTTTGTTTTCCACTGACTTCACATTTCTGGACCCTGACTTTAATTTTTAACAAAAGTATGAATAGTTGTCAGAATGAATATTTCCAGGGGAAATGAGAAGCTGAAGAATTTTAGAAGAGGCTTTAAATTTTATCCTCCTCTTGTCAATAGAAGTCTTTCCAAGGTCTTCCCAGAAGAATTAGGCACTTTTATAAAGTATCAACTGGCTGAAGAATTTTAAACTTGTTCAAGATGTCAGGGAAACAAAACAAAACAAAACAAAACAAAACAAAACAAAACAAAACAAAACAAAACAAAACAAAACAAAACAAAACCACTATTTCAATATAGTGTTGGTAGACCAAATCTTAAAAGTAAACAAATTTCTTTCAACATTTACTTCATCATGCCATATCCTTGTCTGTGTGCTTTTGGAGAAATCCTATCTCTCCAGAATATTAATTGTTAAAATCTCATCCATAGGATGGGTAGAAATTACTTTTCCTGAGCTTGAATTTTTATATCATGAATCTCACAAATGTCTTGTCAAAAAAACCCCCTGTTTATAAGGGTACATAATTATCTGTTCCAGTTTAAGTGCTCATAAATGTTTCAGGAGTTTGTTTTCTTATTCTGAAAAAAAGAAGAAAATTAACCCATTTTCAGTCAAACCAGCACAAAAGTGCATGTGCAACTATACGCACAGATTACTGTTTGTCCAATGGCAAGTACATCAAACAACAACAAAGAATCCTCTGTGCCCCCTCCCCAAATCATTATGATCAAATGGGAAAAACCAGACGTAAAGTTTGGTTATCTCAAATCATATATTTTTCTGTGAATACACTAAGATAACCCTGTTTCTAAACATTGCATGTAAATATGAAAACTGAAGTATGTAATCTGTAATTTTGCTTTTAGTCATACCTGTGAACAAGACTTTATGACAGAAGTAGTCAAAAAAACCTGATAATCAATTTGCTATAAACATCTTTCACTAAAATAATTTTTAAATTCCTATGAACTAGACGGGAAAGACAGGCCTATGTCAACTTTCTCAGTTCTGAACTGAATTTGAATTACAACCTCTTTCATGTCCAGTCTCCATTGTCTTATTTTACTTCATCTAGTGTTCCAGTCCCAAACACTATTTAAAATTCTGTTTAAAAAAATAGTTAAAATTCCTAGATTTTTGAGTGTCTTTAGAAAATGTTGTTGATGTATTTCTGTATTACATTAGATAATATTAGTCATTGACAATGGGTGTATGGTTTTGCACTTCGATATACGAACCCACAGTTGTGAAAGAACTTCTCTAAAGCTATTTTATTTCCTGTTTCATTGTTGTATGTTTTAAAACAACTCTTTACTCAGATGACTTCTTTATGAGAATTCCACTGTTCCTAACAATGACATTTTCTCCTTCTTAACTTAAAGCCAGGTGTGCTCATAAAAATCTCTTTAAAAGTTACTGTTAGCTGCCAGCACCCATGAAACCACTCATAACCTTCACGAGAAAACTATTGCAATGCATTTCTCCTCTAATTTGAAGAAAAAAAGGGTTATGTATAATTCTCTTTGTTCTGCTTGTAACCTCAGAAAATATGCCATTCTGCGTGTGTGTTTCCTGTCACACTGAAGTACCTTGGGGCTAAATTCACCTACTGAGAGGGAGTTGCAGGCTGAAGACCTGCTTAGCTGCTCACACTGAATAGCCAGATTTGTAGTACACATGTAAGAGCTTTTCATCGGACAAATGTATGCAGAATCTTTGGCCAAGTTTTTAAACCAACACTATCAATTATTAAAAGCCTTAACTGATATGAAGATACTACATCTGTTTGACAGGAGAGAACAGGAGTAAGCAAGTTTTACATGCATGTACAATGGGCTGCAGGAAGGACTTTGCCAGTATTTCTTAGAACCTGAAGTGTTGTTCAGTTTGTACTTTACATCTTAACACTTCATCTGTCAAAGTCAATTAGAGGAGAGGTAATAATCCACACTGTTAATAGTCTTAAAAGCAATTACCTAAGGGAAGGCAAAGAAAGTTAAGCTTACCTTTTGAGACCAAAGAATTCCCAAAATCATCAGTTTATATTCTTTTATTTCTTCTCCTCCTTTATTTGGTTGTTCATATATTTGAAAAACTCAGATAATAGTTTTTACTAACTATCTTACATAATTTTATTTCCTTGTTTGGTGCTAATGTATAAGACAGCTATTTTTCCACTTAATTAAAGAAGCCATGCCTGATTAAGTCTGCTGGTGCCTGTATGCAGTGTGCAGGCTTTTAACAGGCTTAAGAATGCCTGCAGAGCCCAGAATTCTTCTGCACCTGGGTAACAAAACAGCAACCTAGTTTTCAAATTGTTCACTATAGATAAAAGTAAAAACCAAAAGGTTTTCAAGAAAATTGAAAACAGAAAAGAGATTAGGCTGTGAGTGCAACTGAGGTGATATGAAGTAACTACTCATAATTGTGGTGCCATTTTGCAAAATAAATAGTTCAAACACCAGTGGGTTTGTCTTTGAAAAATGTCAGTGACAGAAGGAAGAAAAAACAATCTGAGAATATCTTTGCCAAGTTAAAACTGTAATTAATGTTCTTCCATTTATATATATATATATATAAAGGGACTGTTCCTGAACAATTCCTTGCTTTATAAAGGTACATGCGCAGAGCATTTTTGTTTTGCCACCTAAACCTCAGCTGTTCTTTGGTGTTATCAGTTCTGTGCTTTTAAAATAATTTGCATATATGTACTGTCCTGATATTTTTCCTTAACTTGTGCTACTGCATCATCTCTATTGGATTAATGGAATCCTGTCTTCATTTTTGGGCTTTTTCTTTCACATTACATGAGAGTGTGAACTCATTTTATTTGTATATTTCAGTGAGTGTATCGTCTGCATTGTGTTTGGAATGAGTCTTAGAGAAAATTTAATTGCAAGTTAATATAATTTAACTTTGATTAAAAGTTTTCATTTGTGTGAAATGGCTTTGGTGATCTGTAGACTTAAATAGTTAATTTTTGTTTTTCTTCTTAACTTCTGTTAAGAGATAATTTATTAAATTATTTAATGTATATATACTAGCAAATTCTTTTTTTATTCTCACTGTTTTCTAGATGTATAGACATGAAACTTGTTAGTGCTCAGTCTTTACTGGTAACTTCTACTATTTTACTACCCCAGATAAACTACTTATTTGAATTAGCATTTGTTTCACATTGTTGTAATTAATGGTGGCATTTGACAATGTCTGTACTCCTACTGGTTTCTCTTATACAAACCAAACAAAACTAGAGAAAGCAAAAAGAACTGTGCTTACTACATACATCAATTGTTAACATCAAGAAGGCTTACAAGGCACGTTTTACAACTTCTAAGTTCTGTTTTGCCAAACACTTTCCACAGTGGAACTGACTATCATGTCAAATGTCATAAGAATTTCCACCAATGTTGCAGATTCTGCAAAAAAATTATTTTTATTAAAAACTGGTTAATTTAATTTATTTCAAACTGATTAATTGCTAGATATATCAACACACCAGTTAGATCTTTGCTGCTGATGCAGAGATTTAGTTGCACACTTCTTCTCAGTGATATAGTGATAAATAGAGTCATAGAATGATTGACAATTATAATTTTCTGTTAATTTGATTCTAGTGTATTTAGGGATTGTCATATGATAAGTATGATGAGGATAATAATTCAATTTATTCTTATATATATTGATCTGTTTCTAAGCTGAGAAGGTTTAAATTCTATTCTATTAAAGATCAGATAAGAAGATTTTAAGAGTTGTGTCTGTTTTGTGAGTAATATCTGTGGTTCATCAACTACTTTACTGAAGTACTTCTTGTTTTCTGCTAGGTAGAAACATGAGTATTCAATGGTCCTTTTTTGTGTACTTTTGCCTTTGGTAGATCCTTAAGTGTGTGTAATCAAGCACAGATGTACTGTCTCAAGCTTCTGAGAGTTGTGGTTTGGGTAACAATCCACACTTATTTCTAGAGCTGTTTACCTGCTGTGCAAATCAAAGAGTCATTTCAAAATAGTATTATTTACTTCTATTCAGTTACTAAATACAGTCCTTATTTAATATGTCTGCTTTGTTTTATAAATATTAGCTACAGAAAGCATGAATGAATAACTTTCTCAAGGAGCTAATGGATGTGCTTGTCTTTTTTGAACATCCGTTGACATAATACTCAGGAGCTTATAATTTGAACCCTAGTTGAAATAAAAAAAAACAACAAGTAAACAGAATTAACTATCTTCAAGATTTTTTTTTTTAGATACGCAAAGCTTTTAATGCATTCAGTCCATAAATATCAATTACTTGTTAAGCACATCTTATGACACACGTTTGAACATCAGCTGCTCTAATGCATTTTAGCTGGTGGATATTTTCCTTCCTCTTACCCACTGAAAGCTACAGTGCAGGTAGAGGGTCTCCTTGTTCTCTTCTTCATGCTCAGGTGCATACTCCCTCTTTCAAGGTGCTGCTGACATTGGTACGTTGTCACCTCAGTGCAGCAGAGAAACAGCACCCAGAAAGATTTTGTTGATGTTATACAGTTCTGGATTTGGGTGGAAACGGGGCATAGGTTGCACTCCAGTGTCCCCAGTATGAGAGGCAACTTTGGAAAAATATGCGTGTTCTGTTGACAGCTCTTCTTTGGTGGTATAAATTAACAGATGACTAATAAATCAGGTAGTTTCTGGCAGTTGAAATATTATATTAATATCAAGGAAAAACACAGCAACACTGAATTTCTAAACCAATGCCTTTCTGTTCATCCAAGGGTAAAGGATTTTTCTTCTACACCACTTTTACTGATGGTCTATTTTAGTTTCATGTTTCCTGCTCTTGAATGTCTGTGTTTCAAGAAGCAATTCTACAGAGACAGCTTATTTTTAATAGATAGTCTGGTGATGTTTCTGACTAAAGTACTGCTTCTAGAAATATCTTTTTGCTTACAGTTCAAGCAAAGCTGGTACACAATACCCTGACTTCATTCTAAATCTGATTTCACACTCTCCAGTTCCTATTCATTTTTTTTTCTTATTAACTTTAGATGAGATAGGAACACAAGCTTGAGGCACAGTATTTTCCACAAGATTTTTCCCTCTGGATGTAATTTACTAAGTTTAATAAAAGCTAAACATGAGAACAAATTATTTTTCTGGTTTTCTGCTATTGGGTCATCAGAAGTTTCTTGGAATTTGGCTTTTCCCCATTGTGTGCTTCAAATGTACTTTTTCAAAATTTCTGTGCTCTCTTCATGATGCAGTATGAGTCTGAACAGAATAGTGAAACAGTGGAGATGGACCTGAAAGCTTTCCCTGAGGGTTATCAACATCAGGTAAGAAGATTAAGTGTGTCCCAGTGCCACCAAGGAACAGCATAACACCTATTGTGCAGGAGGTTGATGCATGTTTATGGCACTTCACAGAGAGGGAAGAATTTTGCTGCTTTACACAGGATGCTGCGGGCAAATTGGCACACTGTGAATTTATCCTATGTGGTGATTAAGGCAGTTCTCTGTTATGTAGTATTGCTCTTCTCCAAAGGAGCACTCTCACAGGAACACATCGAGCAAATGTCACCAAGATCCTTTCATTTCTTGTTCTCTGTTCTCTTGTTCATACTGACTAATTTTTCCTAAGCTTCCTCTCAGTGACAGACTGAAAGTCTGATTGGAAAGATACTGCGTGCGGTTGTGCTTTGGAATAGTATAGTTCAAAGACCATCCTCTTAATCATTTTTTTTATCTTCAAAAGTGAATCTAGGCCATCTCAGACACACGTTGCAAAAAGTACAGTCATGCAAAATGTTTATGTGAAAATACAGAAGAAAAAAGTAAACATCAGTTAATATTATATGCAGCTTATTCTCAGGGTAATGGTCTCTATTTGTGTTAGTCTCACAGTGCCTGGCTATCTGGGTATCTATCTTTAAAAAAAAGAAAAAAAAATGCTGCCATACTCATGTCCACCTTTGTCAAGACCACCTTTTCTACTTTCCAGTAAGAACCTGAGACTCATAAGGATCCTCTTTGTAGTACTCAGGAATCTTTCTATTTCACAGCCTCAGGTGGTCTCAACACAATTGGCCCAAGTACATGATCATCAGAAAGGGTTTTGTTTGTTGTCACTTTGAAGGGTACTAGTGCTTCTTTTCTAACACGGACTATTTTGTGTCTGTCAATACCTTAACAAAATGCAGACTTTCTTTTGGAGGATTTTTGCACAAGTGCTGTGAGAACCTTCATAGGAGTCATTTGTTTATTTATGCTAAGCACTTAGTTTAATGGCATCCTCTATATTCAAATCTGATTAAAAGACTAGTTTTGCGTGTTCCTGTTTTCATTGAATATCTATTTAAATCTGCCTTTTGCTCTTATTTACATTTGTGTTATATTTACAGCATGTATTTTTGTGGCTATTAGCTGAACGCTTTTGTGCTGGCAACCAAGGACTAGTGGATTATGGGAACACAGGAGTGGAGAAAACATTTTGATGAAGCCTTTAACAACCAAATTGTACACATATTTCATAAACTGAACAAATTCCAAATTAAAAATGGGCGTTTTAGACTCACTTTTTCTGATGGAAAGCTGATGCAAAATCCCCCTTGTCTGTTTTTAAACCGAACCTACCCATGCTCCTTTGTGACAATCCTGTCTTCAAGTATAGTTAAGTGTTTCATGCTCTTGTTTCCTGTCTCTTGATCTTCTTCATATGGAATTATCATATCTCCTTTGCTAAACTCTTAGTTTATCACCATGTGACAAATGCAGTTGTGTTTGAGCTAGCCTAATGGCAGACACCTGTACTAATTACCTCTTTTAGAGGTAATTAGCCTGACCATGAGAGAGGTTAACACAACTCCTCAGCTTCCATTACTGCAGAAGTCCATACAGAATTATTTGTGAGCATATGGCACATCTTCCTGCTAGTTGGATATCCCTTCAGACTGTAGTTCCAGTCATTTTCAGCTGGCAGCATCTCTGATTCCTGACTGCAATCCTGTTGCTGACTGCTCGTTCCCTGCCTTGTGTCAGCAGAAGAGTTCATGTGGACATTTCTTACCCTCATATGTTCAATAGACTCATTAAGTCTTTTGCGTCATTAAAGGAAGTGAGAGGAAGTAAGAAGGGATCAGTGAGAAGGGTTTATTTGAACTCATTGCCAATTTATACCAGGTTAAATGGACTGTGAAGCTATGACAGTAAGACTGAAATAAACTGAGACAGCTAAGATGGTCTGATAGAAAACTGCTGCCTTTTTTTTTTTTATTTTTATTACAGCCATCCAGTTTAAATGCTCCAAAGCTTTAGGCTGCAGCAATCTTCTTTTCGTAACTCTGTAGAAAGAGACAGCTGATGCCAATACTCAGTTTTTTCATTGGACAATAGCAAGGCAAGGGTGGCTTATTGTAGCCTCCCAAACAGGAAATATGTGTTTGTTGTTATCCTTTGTTTTCTGCAGTTGGAAAGAAAAAAAAAAAAAAAAAGATTTTAAGGTAATTTAGATGTATCTGATTTTACCAGTTAAAAGTAAAAATGAATAGCACAGAACTTTGTCATCTTTAAGACAGTTTACTATACTATATTGGTAGGGATTACAGGCTCAGGTGAGCCTAAAATCAGCAAAAATAAATGTGGATCTGGAAAATAAGATTGAAACACTTATGTGGAAAGAAATTCTGGTTGATTTTATTTCACTAGCTAGATGTTTTTCTTTTTTATTTCTGCCTGCATTAAAATAAGTTGAAAAATGAGTGTATTCCAGTCTGAGCTGTGTAAATGCTGACTACAATGTATTGATTCTAATTTTTTGGGACCAGGTGTTCTAAACAGTAGTAAAATATATAATAAAGATTCAAAAGGGAAAAGGGTCAGGACACTACTGATCTGTCAGATCTGTTACACACTTTCTGCAAGAGACTATCACCATTTTTCATTTCCTTACCTTAGCTTCCTACCTGTTATATAACAATATTAGGGACTTCTTATTCCAGTTGCTCATTCAGGGTCGACTCTCTAAAGAACTGTAGTTCTAAAGTTTTGAGTATCACAACTCATGAAATATGAAAAATCATACTTAAGAAAACTTTGTGTGGAAATAGAATTGCTCATTCAATCCCTGCCTGTCTGTCCAACAGAGAAGTGAAAAGAACAATTCCTTATTGAATAATTAAGACACTCATTTTCACACTGTTTCTCGACAAGCAGGTCTGTGACATTTCATAGCTGTCTTGATTTGGTAAGGAAAAAAATACATAAGTTGTATAATACTGATTGAAGCTAAATTTACCATTACCATGAAGAGGCGGTTTGCTGAAGTCATTATCTGAACAACAGCTAAAGTAACGCTACTTCTTTCCTTCCTGTTAGAAAGAGGACTGAAAGACACAACTGAAAACCTTGTTAGTTTTGGTGGTGTTTTTTGTTGTTGCTGTTGTTGTTTTTGATTGTTGTTGTTGATGATGTTTTTGTTGCTGTGGGGTGGTTTTTTTTGGGGGGGGTCTGGGAGGGTGGGAGCTAACCTTATTATGAAATATTCCTTCTCAACTAAAAAACAAAACCAAAAGGATTTTATAGAGCATTTCTCTGCTCTTTTCCACAAGAAGAATTATGTACATTGGATGGGTTCATTTAAACTGCTTAGGAATGACAGTTTATTACTTTTACTGATTATCTGGATTGTTCTCTATTTTCTTTGTGTCCATTTGGCCTTCTTGTAAAATTTGGTATGCTGGTGTTGCTTTTTACATTCTTATTACTGCCTTGTTTGGTTTTGTTTGTTTGTTTGTTTCAGTGTAGCTGTTGTATTATAATAAAGCTCTGTCATAAACTAATGTATCTATTCATTAGAATATCATCTTGAGCAATTCGTTGTCTTTCTTATTAAACTACAAATTCGATTTGTACAGAATGGCAATACTAAAATTATCAAGACAAAGTATGTAGAGATTGAAAATGAAAAGTAATGATAATATAATAATAATATATTTGCTGACTTTATAGTCCTTCACAGTATGAAGACTCTTTTGAAATTATAGGAGAAATTACCTGTCTTTACAGAATAACTAGTAAAGGAGAAACTTCAGGATAGGTTTCCTAAATAGTTATGTGCCACAACTACTTATGTGTACTTAGTTCTGGTTTTACTTTCAAGATACAATGAAAATCATTGAGCCCTATTAAAAACAAGAAAAAAAATATCTAAACTGCCAGCTGAACTCTAGATACTGAAGTCTTGTCCTCACCCTGCAATGTGTGCTCACAGTACTGTGCCAGAATGTCTTCTCATGAAACTAGAATTACCCATTCAAGAAGAAATTCATGTCATTGTCTTTATGTTTTTGCTCAATTATTTGTTTGGAAGAGCTGATCTTCTCATCACTTGTGGCAACTTTCCTCTAAGAGAGTGGGACTCAAGTGCCATTGTGTTTAATCCCTCTAAAGTTATACTGCAAGTGGAGTTTCACTGTGAAATACAAAACATTGTCCATTCAAGAAAAGAATTAATTTTAATAATAGATACAGTTCTAATGTTCTCACTCACAAAAACTTACTGTGTGAAAAAGAAACAAAAATCACCAAATGAGAAGATAAGACCTGGTTAACTAGATAGCAATGGATAAAATCATGACTCTTTTCAAGCATATATTTCTTCAATGGCATGGACAATATCTCAGTTTATGAACTTGTCATGCCTGCATAAATTATATCAAGAAAACTGAAGGCAAAACAAATAAACATACATTTTTAAAGTGTGAAGGATAATAAATCATACCGAGTAATGTTTTGATACTATGTGATCTAGATTGCTTGTACGAGCAGATTTGAACAGCTGTTGGATCTAAAAACTAGTTTAAGTGATAAAACACATTCATGGTGATATGTGCAATTTCTAAAGAAAACTCTATCAGAACAGATCTCAGCTATTTTAATAGTACCACTTTGACATGGAGGATACTTGTACAGAACTGAGATTTCTGATAAATTTTATAGTTTTTCAAATGTAGCAGTCATCTAGAAGCATTTAGGGCCAAATTTTCAGATGCAAATTTCCCTTTGTGTGTAACAACTTGTGATACATAACAGCTTATTTTTGATCAGAATATCTCCTGATGTGTGACTGAGGTACAGTATGCATTTCCAGGTCATCTGAAATGAATAGGACTAGATTCTATTGTGTAATCAATTTTAGTCTCTTCATATTCTGTTTTATTCACCATCATTCCATAATTATATTCCCTATATTGATGGAAACTATATCAGTATAATGTGTTGTCATTTCAAAATGTGGGTATATTGTGAGATGGAGGTAGACAGTCAACACTACATGTTGACTGTGAAACAGAGTTAGAAGAAGCTTTTATCATTAACACAAATGAAATTATTTGGTTTGCCATAACGTGCCAAAAGTAGACTATTGTAATGATCAGAAACCATGAGTTGAGATGCAACATTAAGGCAAGTGACTTTAACGTATAATTGTGTGTGACTTTTTAGTTATAAAGATTTTTCCTGTTTTCTCTGTATCTTTTCAGTAAGGTACATTTTTTTCTAGCCTCTGTTGTTGACTTAATGCTGCATCTGTGATATATTTTGTTTGCTAGTTTTAAGAGCTAAAGTCCAGATTCTCCCTTATGACTATGGGTGTCTGGTAGCACTTTGAGATTTAGGAACTCTCACTGCTCAAGAAACTGATTTTGTCTCCGTAATATCACACAGTTTTTATAGGAACAACAATTCAAAACGTACTGATTTTTCATTATTAGTGGTATGCCACATTCAAGACCACTGGCTTTTTACAGTTTGATCTTCTTCTAATACAATGGGAAATAAGATGCACTTGTTTGTTGTGAGTTTTTGTTGTGTGTATGCATTGCTTTCGTTGTTGGTTGTGGTGTTATTTTGTTTGTTTGTTTGTTTTGTAATGACACTTGTTAGAATACCTCATTAACAATCTGTGTTCTCACCTGCCATAGTATGTTCTGTCTCAGAGCGTTAGAGAATTGAAGCTGGAAGGACTAAGGTAGGTGGTAGAAAGCAGAGTTAGAAGGCAGAGTTTCTGTGGGGTATAGAGAGAAACCTAGAATTTTGGACTTGAAAGAAGTCTGAAAAAAAATCTAATCATTTTTTTTTGCTCTGAAGCACAAAAATGTGCCTATAACTTCAATAGTAAGGGTTTCTCAGTGTAATGTATGACAATGTGTTTCTTTTCCAAAGATTAATTTTTTTTTTCCACACTGCTCTTATTTTTTTTTTTAAACTGCTCTTAATTTTAATCCAATGTAATCTCATTGGTCATTAAGGGCATGACAATACTTCTACTTTATTTTCTTTGTAGCAACTTTATTTGAAGATTGTTCTGTGTACAGCCTCTATTTTCTCTCTCATTTTCTCCTTCTAAAACAAATCAGATTTTTTTTGGTAATCTTTCTCACAAGGTCTCTTTCCAAAACTTCTTAGAATTGTATTCCTTACTCTTATTTCCAAACATATATATTCTTATTAAAATGTAATGCCTCAAACTGGACACAGATATTTGCTGAAAACTTGTGCTTCATGAGTAAAGTGAAACAATTATTCCCTATGTATTTTAATGACAATTCTGAAAATCAATATCAACCACTGTTTTGAAAAATCATTCTATTATATTAATAGTTGCCATTCAGTAGTGATTTCCTATTCTACATTTGTACATTAATTTTTCAACTTCCCCTGTTCCCAAGGGTTCAATTTTATATGCATATTATGGTCTTGCTTGTTAATTTCTTCTTTTCTGACCATCGTTACCTCAGATAGTGCAGAGCAGCATGAAAAACTGAAACAGGCAGGATTGACTTTAATTCAAGGTGAAGTCCTCATCAGAAGCCCTCCCCATCAGAATCCCATACACCTTGCTAAAATCTTCCTTTATCATTCTTTCCCAATAGCAAAATGCAACAGTGACATAATGCAGAGCTAATATGTTGAAAAACATTGCTCTGTGTATCATTTTTCCATAGCTTTCTGTTTGCTTGCTTGCTTTTATAATGAATGTTGAAATGCATTACTGTTTACCACCATTTTATGTCAAATCTTGGCTATCAAACATCCTGACTGCCTGACATATCTTACTGTATCAGTGATACATCCTAAAGAGAAAATGGTTTTCATTTTGTGAGAAAGAGGAAAAGCCAAAAAAAGTAAGAATGTGTTGCAGGTATCATCTAGAGAACATTTAAGCATTTTTCTTATGTCAGGCATGGCCTCTAAGGCCATTAAAAAGCAAAGCCAAAATGTCAATATATATGTATATATATGTAGAAAGGGCAAAAGTAATCACTACAAAAAACATAGTCAAATGAAAAGTGACCAAATGAACTTCACACAAGAGAGAGGACTAAAACCTTCTTAATAAATATTTGCTTGTCATAGTAATTACGTAATTTTTTTTAAAGGCTAGACCTAAATGTATCACTTGGCTGGACACCTAACAAAAAAAAAAAAAAAAAAAAAAAGCTTTGAATTTCTTTATTCAAATTCAAAACGAAAGTGTATATGAACTTACTAAAGTATTAATAATATCTATTTATTATGGTAATAAGTATTTTCTTCCTTATTGAAAAAATCACTTATATTTAAAGCCTTATTAGTAGGCCAATTATTGGTAATAAATTATAACATTTGAAATAAACAGCATCATAATACATTAATTCTTCTTAAACTTCAGCAGTCTTAGTTGTTCCCTTAATGTGATGCTTTCTAAACATTTAAATGTTATGAGACTAGTGTTTTTTAAGTGAATTGTAAAGTAAAAGGAACTGAAAAGCCATGTTTTATGATAATCTTATGTAATATTTTCTTTCTAATTGGACTTCTTTTTTAATTGCATATCATCAAAACACTTTCTGTGAGGTATAGGTAAGCTTTTGAACCAGCTGTTGCACTATTTTTGGTTTTACATCCTTCTCTTAGTTCCTGGTTTACAGGAATATAAAGGGGAGTGTTTTTTTCTTTGCATTAACCATGTATTTCTCTTCTGTGGAGAGTGGCCTTGAAAAGGGATGTCTTTTTCCCCAATGCATTACAGATTACAATATCAGGATTCTCTAAAAACCTCATATGGAGAACCATGTGAATGGTATTGACAGCCCTACTATGTTATTGGACTGCCAGCTGCTCTTCGTGCCTTTCTTGCTGTTATGCTGTTTTCCTCTCAGCAGGAAAGGACTTGAAGCAAGAAGCAAAGAAGTGTTTCAGCCATGTTTTTTGAATTCATTCTAATTGCTTCTTTTTTTTGTTCCTCATGTTAGATTTTTTTACTAGCTCACTTCTGGGAGAACACTATAATTAGTGGCAATGGTCATCTGACTTTGTTCATACTGCTGATATTATACTTTTTTAATACCTGCTATTAAGCCACACTCAGTGCAGTGTAGGAGGGTACAAATAGCCTTGATAAGATATTTGTGATTTTATTGACTTTAAATTTCTTTATGGGATATGTTTTGATTATTTTTTTTCATAGACAAATTCAGTTTATCTTTCCCCCTTTTTCTGTTGTGTGGGGGTTTTTTTGTGTTTGTTTGTTGGTTTGGTTTGGTTTGGTTTGGGTTTTGGTTTGGGTTTTTTTTCAGATAAATTTGAGCTTTCATGGCAAAAAAAAAAAAAAAAAAAAAAAAGTATCTGGCAACCAGTGATAGGACCCAAGGAAATGGCAGAAAAATGTGCAAGGGAAGGTTTAGTTTGGATATTAGGGAAAGGTTCTTCACCCAGAGGGTGGTGGAGCACTGGAACAGGCTCTTCAGGGAGATAGTCACAGCCCCAAGCCTGACAGTGTTCGAGATGCATTTGGACAACACCCTCAGACATATGGTGTGAACTTTGGAGTTGTCCTATGCAGGGACAAGAGTTGGACTTGGTCCTTGTGGGTCCCTTTCAACTCAGAACATTTTATGATACCATGAAACTGAAGCTTGAAAGTTGCAAAATTGGAGATTTCCAAACAACTGGTCATTCTTATGTAGAATTTCACATGAAATTTAACCTCTATTTTTTCCATAGCTTTAGTTATAAATCATGAGGTGTTCTTGTATGAAACAAATACAATTAAAAGGTCATATCATCACTATGTCACCAAAAAAGACTTTATCCATTATTAATTTATATTATCAGTTTACACCAGAAAGTAGATTTACAGTCACTAATAACACCATGACACACCAAGAGAGGAAAAGTTTGATCAGTATTATAAAAATTTCTAAAGCCACTTAATAGAAAAAAAAAAAATCTTTGTGGAAAGCAGATTCTGATATAAAATGCCTACTATAATCAGAAAAATACTAAGCATAGATATACATGAAGGCTAAAACCCCTTTGTTAGCTGTTTATAAGTGAATTCATTCCAACAATATATCTCTCTTCTTTAACATCCAGAAGCCCAGAATAGTTTGAAGGAAAGTGTGACAAGAAAGTAAGAACTTGCTCACCAGTTACAAAAACACTTTCTCATTTTGTCATCCTTCTCTTGACATCCAAGGAGTCCCCATCTGTTGTGATAATTTGAGTCAGCTGTGCAGGTCTGACTTACAAATTTGGGTATGCACTTTGGAATCTGAGAGAAAAGTTTTGGAGATGCCCATATAATGTCTCTTCTGGCACTTATTGCAAGGCTGAGTGCCAGATCTTTGTGCTACTGTGTGAGCTGGCTCAGGCCAAGAGGGAGATGGTGCCTTTGGTTCCAGAGAACATAGCATCATGTTGCTGCAAGAGCATGCAAGACATCTGCTTCAGCTGAGCCCCTTCTGCTCATGCGACATTTCTGAGCACACTTGAATCAGCATTATGAGATTTGTATTGGTAAAGAGCATTGTGTCATGTAGCAGTGGCTAAAATACAAGCTTGTTTTTTCCAGGACTCCTATAAGTCATTAGAAACCACAGAATGTGTAATGTTAGTGATGTGAAAATATTCTTATCTGTGTATTTCTGTTCAGCTGTAAACTATTTTTTTTCAGGAAACTCAGGGCAAGTGTTTATTAAATAGTCTGATAGTTTAAAATAACTATGTGTCTTTGCCAAATATTTTAGGCAGAGATTTCAGACAAATCATAAAACAGAGTAAAGCAAACCTCAATATACAGAATAGAGAAGGATAGATAAATGCCTTTAACTAAATTGTGTGTTTTCTATGTTGGTAAAACTGGTTGGTTTTGAGAAAACGTTTTAAAACTTGACTACCTTGTATTTTACCTATGATAGCTCTCTGTTTTTTTTGGTTTTTTTTTTCTTTCTTTAAAGCAGTGTGTATTTAATCCCCAATAGCTTTTTTTTTTTTTTTTTTTTTTTTCCCCTTAATCCCTAATGGCTACTCATATATTCCTGACTCATAATCATTGGCTTATCCTAGGATTTAAAATTATTGTAAACTGCAGTTAAATTATTTTATGCTTATGTGAAAAATGATTACCTTGAACACTTTGTGCTCTTTCTCTAACTTAAAAATTTTGAATCAGAAAAGATAAAATCTTTATCTCACATTCAATGTATAAATACTGAGGAGAAAACACTTAAGAAAAGTTGAAAAACTTTTTACTGTCCTTTTTAAGATAAATGGAAGCCACAACTGAAGGTTGTGAATACAGACCAAATTGTCTTTGAAGTTATTTCCCAAATTAGGCAACACAGGAAGCTAGAAGTACATCAGTTGAGCATACACTCCCAATGTGAGTGTAGTTCTGAGGATATAGCAATATGTGTTGAGGAAACAGGGCAAGACTTTTGAAGGTCAAATGGTGAAGGAGTGAGACAAGGTTTAAGCTAGTCCATGACCTGTCATTTCTTCTACCTGTTCTTTCAGTATTTATTATGTTGGGGGTGACAGTCAGTGCAGATCATCACTGGTGTATTTGTGTTTAAAGACCATAATACTAGTCACCATAGCCCTCAAGTTTATAGTATGAAGTACTCTATATCAATATATAATATTGTTTTTATATGAAACCTACTGTAATGTGATTATGTACAGGTACATTAATGTTATAAGGAATTAATATTATAATGAAAGTCCCACCAATAATTTATCATAGTGTTAAGGACATAAGAAGGAAAATAAATGTGGAAGATGTAAGGATATACTAGAAGGAAAAGAGAGAAAAGTTCAAAACTTAAGAACCTTGTGGACAAATATAGTCCACTGTAGCTGGTATAGGTTTCATTGCTTCTATATTTGACTGACGACTTTTTATCCTTCTTGACCTTTAGGTTTAAATGTTGTAAATAATATTTAGACTTCTATGCTAAGAAATACATTAACTTGAAAAATCAGCTCTTTCTCATCAGTATCTAGTAGATGGTTTAAATTTTGCTCCTGAACAGCAATTTGAGATGTCTGAAGTGCTTAACTTTTTTCTTTTTTTTTTTTTTTTCTAGTATTTCAAATTAAATTGATTTTAATATGGCATGGCTGGCTTCCTTTAGTAAATGGAAATGGATGACTGAGAGAGAAATATTTATCATCAGTTACAAAATCTGAGTGGTATAACCAGTAACCCACACAGCTAGTGAAGTCCCCAAAGTAGGAGAATATTATATTAAAATTGGCATTTGTCTGGACTGGATTTGTTCTACCCTTCACATTAAAAATACAAAAGCACAGATGAATCCAATGAATTAAAAATGAGCTGTTCATTTGGAGTCAGGATGCAGATCCAATAAGTAATAAATTTCAAGAATAATTAAATGAAATTTTGTTCCAGTTCAAAACCTTAAGAAAATATTTCATGTTTATGTTTATATGGCATCTTAACTCTACCTGCTGTCAGATTAATCCACAAAACAAATTTTCAGAGAGAAAACAAAAAACCTAGTTGGTTATAGAAATGCTTTTCATTTTTCTATTAATTTTTCCTACTTATTGTTTTATTTGTGTCAGTGGTATTACCATAGTGAATAATTTGTCCTCAGCAATGAAACCTTATGCATAAACAAAATCTGATTGTCAGCTACAGGAAAGAAAAACATCTTTCGATAGTTTAAGTATTTTTTCTAGATTTGGATTAAATCTTAGTCACAAATTTGGGAACTTATAAAATGGGAGTAATACCAATTTTGCCACAAAAAAGTAGCCCCACCTCCCAAAAAAAACAAAAGCAAAAAGCAACCAACACCGCTAACAACCACCTCCCAAAGAAACAGATCCTGTCTTGATTTCTGAGATTAAGACAGTGACAGTTCCATTTACTTCTTTCATTCTCTCTGGTCCTAAGAGACAAGAAATCAGTATGAAAATGTTAATTAGTGGGATGCAGTCAAAAGGTTTGCAGATTCAGCTTGCCAGTGCATAGGTGCTGAGGTGTATTCTTGAGCAAAAAATCTGCACAGCACTCGACACATCTGATCAATCCAGATCAAGTAGGAGCAAACTATGCCTTATAAATTAAGAGACAGCCTTATTAGTAACACTAAACCTAGCACTGAACAATCTACATAGTTTTGTCAGATGTTCTATTAATATTTCTGGGGCTTAAGCACAGGTAATTAAGATATAATGGAAAGATAGTACCATAGTAGAATATTCTAAGAATAAGAGCTATTGAAAATTAGATTGTAGTTGGAGTAATAGTATTTACAAATCCAAAACTGCTGACATTTGAGTACAAAGCTGGGCAAAGACTAAACTTCAATTTTTGTGTGGCTGAAATAAAAATTCAGGAACTATTTTTAAAACAAGAGGAATTCTATGGGTTTATTGGATTGCTCCTGTGCTTTCCACTTGAAACTAGAAAATAAACTTTCAAAAGCTGAATGTAATTTGAGATCAAATCTATACTATAAAGGGCATTTCAAACATAGCCCATCTTCTCTCCTTGAAATTGTATTATTTCAACACGTGATGCTTTCTCTGGAATGAAAGCAAAACTTAAACTTTCTAGTTATTTTATCTATATCTACTTTGTTTTTTTCTTAATGTATTTGTGTAAAGGTCAACTGCTTCATTAAAGGAGGCATGGAAGTAGGAAATGTGCCAGCATTACAGGTAAGATTTTGAAATCCTAAGCCAAGATAATAAAGTTAGGTAGCATCTATAAAGAGAAGGAAATACTTTGGAGTTTTGTCACTGAGTTTGACACTGATTTCCTGGTTTTGGAAGCTTTGTTTGTATATTAAAACTCAGATATTTTTGGCTGAGTATTTTCACTTAATATATTATGCAGAGTTTGATAAGATGGAAATAAGCAGTATTTAGAGATACTCTAATTATGTATTTGCCGGTTAACACCTGAGAAGAACTCTTCTTGTTTTTATTTTTAAATTTTGATGTTACATCTTGCACATTAAAATAAGTTCTTTTGAATTATGTTCCCTTTGACTTGGAAAAGTCAAAAGTTAAAGAGAGAAATACCCATTGATAAATTCTAACAGAATCAATTGCAAAGTTGAATTCAAGCAAACACAGAGACTGTGGAACAATAAACAATTTGTAGATATTTTATTGATTTGGAACCTTAATGTTGCAAGGGAAAAAACTGAAACTTACATTTTTGAGTTCTGTAGACAAAATCCTCCCAGGAATATCATAAAATATATGGCAGTGGAAGGAAGCAGACAAATAAATGAGGAACACAATAATTGCCTTTAGAATACTGAATGGGAAATGAAAGCTAGACTGAAACTAGTAACTCAAGGATCGGGAAGTATGGTGAATTCTTTGTCTCTGGAGATTTTTTTAATTAAGACTGATTTAAAAGATGTTATTATTCAAAAAAAAAAAGAAGCTATGCAATATTACTATGGTCTTCATAGCTGCATAAAGTCTAGATGATTATAATGGTCCCTCCTGGCTTTAAAATTTGTGCTTGTGAACAAAGAAAAGCATTTTCAAAGGTGCAAGACTCATTTATTGTCATTTATCTGTATAAAAAATGCCAAAGGGATTCATTGAGGCGAAGAATTTAGATTAAAATTAAAAAAAATAAAATGTAACATTTATATGAATCTCAGAAACATGAAGAATTACACTGAAAGTTACTAATAAGAAGGAAAGCCTTAGAAACACATTTACATCTTGAAAAGTAAGTCTTTGTGTTCAGGATATGAATAAATTTAGACAGCTAAAAATATATTCTTTGCCTTGAAGAGTAGCCATAGAACAGTGAATGGTGAGCACATATATATGCATCTATGTGCTCAGGGAAGAAGAGACAACAGTTCAAGGACATAGCAGAATTCTTAAAGATATTTCTTTTCAATTTTTTTAAATAAATGTAGAGCCAGACACTACGGATGACAAAATCCTAACTTTGATTAACCTTGAACCTTTTCCAGCTGATTCATATTTTCTTATTACAAAGTTTTTCCATTCATCAAATTACAAATGCAGCAACTGTTGCCTAACCCAAACTACTATTATTTTACTTAAACTTACTAGAGTCTAACAATAAATCAGTCTGATTTGTTGAAATATTAAATTAGCAAAAAACCACATTTATTCAGTAAAGTTTGTGAACCTCTTTAGCCCAGCTTACATGGCAACAAATTTAAAGTCCAGTCAAAACCAGAACAAGGAATGAAGAAGTTCATATTAAAAAATAAAATAGCACAAGTATATTACAGTCATTTATACTCTTGTTTCCAAAATAATCCCTAACAAATAAAAAAAAAAAAATTAAAATGTTACGTGTCAAAGCAATTCAGATATGTTTACTTTTTACTTGAAAGAGTGACGGCAATGAAAAACAAGTAACAAGTAGAAAGCTCTATGGTGTTGCTGCAGTAGTCTAAGTGAGCCAGAGCTTTGATATATGTCTACCTTGTTGAGGGCGAACTGTAAAAAAGAACAGTGACCTTTAGGAAATATGGAAGAAAAAGAAAAAGATTTCAAACCACATCTATTCCCTCCACAGTGTGCTCTCCCAGGGTGGGGTCCTTCCATCATTCTTGCTGTCATTCCATGAAGTTTTATTGGCCTTGTGGGTTACAATAAACTTTAAAAAGCCCTTCTGGAAACAGCCTCCTGACAAAAGTCACCCAGAGGTTTTGACAGTGTTGCTCTGGAAAGCAGGATGGGCAAAGCAGCAAGACAGCTCTTCTCTTGCCACTCTTTCAGGACCCAGCCTGCAGCAAAACATTGCAAACAGGGTGCACAAAACCAGACTGGTAAACATTTGTCTCTATCACACAGATCGCATGGAAGGAAAGCATTGATATTTCTTGTTTTCATTCCTCAGTTCCTTAATATTGACTGATCCAGCAGATCAATGTCTCTACTATCCTGCTCAGTTTGCAGCTAGATAGATCTACATTTAAAAGTAGTGTCCTTGTGGACTGAAACAACAAATTGATTTATCTGGATATTGACAGTTTACAATGCAGATAGAAACATTTTGAATGATGACTAAGTTTCTTCACACATGTGTATAAAATGTAGATGTAGGTGCCATTGTCTGACATCGTAGAGTGTAACATTAAAGAAAGCCAATATTGTTTTTGGTTGGCTGGGGTTTTTGTTTGTTTGTTTGATAGTTGTTTGTTTTTCCAGAGCTTAAAATAACTTGGACCAAACACTTTCTCCTATGTCTTTTATGACAAAACACTGTGGAAGTCATTGGCCTCTCTAGCACCATTACCACCATCTTTTCCTGTTTATGTTGTGGTAATAACTCTGTCTCAATAACAGTGACTGCCATAACTTCCCTTTGCCCTGCTCCACAACAGAAGGTTACCTGTACATAGCAGGAGTAGGAAACAACTGTGCTCTCAGTCTGAGAAAGCAGAAGACATGAGTGGTAAAACTAGAGTGTTTCTGCTAAAATCAGGCAGAGATGGGGAGCAGATTTGGGCTGGGCGTGACCAGAAGTAAGATTAAGAATCTTGGTCTGTGCCCCAGAGTTGACAGGCCACTTGGAGGTGAGGCTGGGATCCCCTCGATCTCTCCTCTGACTGCAAGGAATGAGTAAGAAATCATCAGTTCCAATGCCATGTGTTATACCATAGAGCTACTGAAATACTAAGGGAGATATCCCTTTCCTGCAGCAATTCTTTGTTCAGCCTCCCTGCACGAAAGTGTTTAACTGGATAAGGCATAACCTCTCATTCAGACTGAAAAAAATAACTAAAGATGGGTATTTCATGAATAAGTGAGGCAGTTGCTGGGCTCTTTGATGCCAAAACACTGCAAATATTGTGTATTGAGTCTGACATGGAAGATATGACACCATAAAGCATCACCTCGCAGCTTTTTTAAGTAGAGGATGACCAGGTTCATGATTCCTCCTAGGGCATAAGGACCTAGTTGCTTGTCAGGGATGACATCTTTTGCCTTCGGATACACTCAGAAGCTGACACCTAAAATTTCTCAGGCTTTTTGCAGTGATGTGAAGGAAAATGGAGTTTTCTTTCCTGGAAGAATTCAGAATTTTAAATTAAAACAAACAAACAAAAAAAAACCAACAACAAAAAACAACCAAGCAAAAATCAGGTACTTCAAGAATTATTGTAAATACAAAGATGAGATTAGTGTAAATAAGGTAATTATTTTATTATTTTTGATAAGCACAAATAAGTAAGATAGTGGTTAAAAGACAATACAAAAAAAAAAACAAAACCAAAGCCAGCAGTGTTTGCAATAAAACTTAGTTAATATATTGTGTTTTAACTATTAATTTCTTTGAACTTAATAAATGCCACTGTTTTAAAAATAAAGATGTGTATAAATTGTCACAATTTAAAATGGTTTAGTTCATTTTAGCCGAAAAAAAGGCTTGTTACATACTCTTTTCTTTTTTAGACTTAGATTCATTTTTATTTCAAAATTATTTGGGCAATAATGATGGAGCTACATTTTCACAAAGCAGGCAACACTTTGAAAAGGTTATTTTAGAGAACACCATAGTTATTGCTAAAAAATATGTGTGCTTATTAAAATTGTTCATGCTTCTTCTCAAAATTAGTAGCTCCATATAGACTGGCAAGAGTACAAGTAGCAAGCAGATTAACATTTCTGGGAACTGTTTGTATAAATGGATGGAAGGAGGCTGTGAAGGCAGTTGGGTAGAAGTCTATTAGCACTTTGGGCATTGAAAACACAAAAAATAATATTTAGATTTTGTTATCTGGATAGTAACTTGTTAAGTGTTTAAACACTAATTTGTCTGACATGTTTACATTTCATGATGATGTATGAATGTGACAGGCTTTTACAAGTTGTTTCTGAGTCTAAGCTGCTATGATTTAGGTAAGACACTTCTACTGTAGCTGTGATGGTGCAACAGTATAGAAGTTATAGAACAAGATGCTCCATCTGTGCTGTGGAAGAAGTCAGCTTCCGAATTTTCCCCAAAATGTCTAGCTTTTCACAATTTTGATCATCTTGTTTTTCAAAGATAATACTGTGAGTGTAAGAGAGATTATAAAAATCACAACAAGTTATATCAGGAATGGTTCTATAATAATAATAATATATAAAAAAAAAGAATATACTCTTTGCCCCTTGATTTCTACTTAATAATCCAGTGAACGTGGTGGTGGTTTATGAGCACTTCAGTTGCTTCTTATTTGATCACACTGTGAACCAGTTCAGGAGGCTAAACAGCAAAATCCAAAATGAAAAAGTGAATAATTTTCTGCTGTGACAGTTTCTTTAACAGCAATCAGATGTGTACCAGTGCAAGAGAGAGCATGAGACCATATCTTTTCCATAATAATTCTAATGTGACTGCTCAGTCAAACACAGTTGAAGCAACAAGCATTAAGTGGACCTTAAGTATTCTGATAGCCAAATGCCTAAAGAGTTTTTGAGCTAGGGTGATAGATGAGTTTTTAAAAAGGAACTGTTGCCCATTTAACATAAAGAAAAATATATATGTTGCCTATTTTATTTACCTATAGTTTAAATTACTGCACTGTTATTGGGTCAATATTAAACAAAGTATAATTCAGTATGGATTCCTAGTACAGTAAAAGAAAATCTAGTATAAGAATAAAAGAAATCTTCAGGACTGAAAGTCTAGGTGAAAAGTACAAAAATCAATATGGAAAACATGTTCAAATGTTAATTCAAAAAGTAATAATTGTGGTTTCACAGCAGTAACCATATGTCATGTTTACATTTTTTCTAAGTTGTTGTTTGTTTTACTTTTTGTTTTGTTTTGTTTTTTTCCCTTTCTCTGAGATCAAGTTAACCATTATTGGAAGAAGGCATGTTCAGGTTCTCTGTTTTACTTGGCTGATATTCTTTCATTACAGGAACTTTGAAATACATTTTAGATTAATGGCTTTTCTATGTGTCTGGATTTTAAAAGTGCAATTTAAAAAAATATTGTCAGAATAAGAAATCACTAATTTAACTGGTTGCTGAACTTATATTGGTATTATGTCTCATCATAAAACGAACTGGACATATAGAATTGTGTATTAGAGTCTACTACTTCTTCGTGATGCATTATGTCAAATGGAAGGACTCTGCCCTATATTAGATGAAATTGCATTGGTGTCTTGTCCTTGAACAATTCACTATTGAAGGCTCACTGGCTTTGATATACTTGGGCTGGTGGACTGATGATAGTCTGCTTCAGAATTCCCTGATTTTTATGTGTGGAATATAAGAGTAAATTAAACCTGTCCATAGGGTTATTCTTAAAACAAATAAATAAACAACAACAACAAAGATGCATTTTTTTTAAATAGCGTAACTAAATTTTAAGTTACCGCTACATATGACACTTCAGCATTGCAAAATAAATCTTGAAATACTGTCTGACAAGTTGTGCATATCTTTAAAAGGGATGAGGACTGAAAAGAAGTGGTTATTGCGCTTTAGATATTCAGATTTTTTAATAGTTGTATGCACTTTGCTTCCACATAAGAGAATGCCAACTGACATTCATTTTTGTTTCAATTTGATGGGGAGGGTAAAAGATCAGTTATACAATTCTAGGTTACTCATATTCTTGGCATACAGGCATACATTTAGGGATAATCAGAGGAAAAAAAAAAATCACAGTTTCCTACAATAAATACACTAATGGTATAGATTTCTCATCTGTCAGAGATGACAGTGATTAAGATCCCAAGTCATTTTAGCTAGAGTTTTTCTTCCTACTTACCATTCTCCCTGCCCTGACAAATAAATATACATATGAAAAGGCTGAAAATGTTATTGCATGAGTAATTATTTCTTATCAGGGCTACTTTTTCCTAGCAGATTTTTTTAATAGGAATTTTATAGTCAGTTTCTGACTTAGACATAGAAGTAACTTGCTTACAGTAACACCAAAACCTATTGGGATATCAAATGGAATGACAGAGAGGTGAGATAAAAGGTGACACAGCTGCATTAGTCCCTTTATACAAAATCTCATCTAACTTGTTCATGCTCAGCTGTGGAACGAGAAGCATAATTTTCATGGTTTGCAGCAACTGAAGGGTGAAATACATGTATTAAATTAGAGGCAGACCTGTACATTCAAGATTCCTACATTATTTCAAAAAATGCAAGAGAACTGTGTGAACTTTTTCATTCTTGCTTGTTAAATTCAGGAAACCCTCAATATCCAGGAATTTGAAACTGCACCAAGATACTGGAGGTTGTCAGGTGAAATGTTTTATATATGCCTACTTAATTCACTTCCACTATCTGGAAGCAGCAAAGGATTTCCATTTCTCAGCATGTTATCTGAGTCAATACAAGTTAATTGTATTGCCTTGTTACAGGTATCATAGGATGGTACCAAACAAATTATAAATAGCAAAACTGAGATATTTGTGTACTCCTCATCTCTATTTTCTTCCTGAACAGAATAATATAACCCAACCAGAACAAGAGTTTGCAGATCAGTAGCACATTGTGTAGCTGCCATGAGAAGAACCTTCCCTGGACAACAACAATATTTAACAGTCTTCTGCTGTGGCTTTCCTTTCGACATAGATTTACAGGGGTTTTTTTCTTTATCTCTTCACAGTATTTTTGAGAGACTCAGGTCCCTTTAATGTTTTAAAGTCATTTACTGTGCCTTCGTTCAGATATCACCAGTCATGTTGTTAAAGCACTTTCTTCAGTTTCAGGAGACTTTCTTTTCCTATAATTTATAAATGCAATATATCCCCACAAATTACGATCTTAGATGCTTTTAATGTTACTATTTCATTAAACTCCATTTTTGAAGCTGGGCAGATGCTAAGAAATAAATAGAAAGTGCCAAATTTCCTGTGACATCTCTAAGGCCTGCCAAGGCCATTTTAAAATCAAATGGAAGGACAGGTAAAGGTTTTTGCTGTTGTTGTTGTTTTTAATTTATTTTTCAGAAATACCACTTTTCTTCATCTTTCTTTCATGTATTCTTAATTCTCAACAGCATATACCAACCAAAGTTTTGAGTCATTTTTCTTTGGGTTTCTTTGTTTGGTTGATTGGTTTGTTGTGATTTTTTTGTTTGTTTTTGGCTTGGTTTGGTTTGGGATTTTTTGTTGGTTTTGTTTGTTTGTGTGTTTGTTTTTGTTTTGTTTTGTTTTTGTCATTGTTTTGTTTTGTTTATTTTTCCTCTCCACAGGACAATATTTAAATAGTTATCTTCAAAAGCTTTACACAAATAATTTTCTAGACATAAAGTTTGTATAATATTCTGGCTACCATTTATTAAATGTTCTGTCTGTCTTTCTGTCTATACAAACACATATGTAAACCTGTTATCAACACCTGTGAGTCCTACTTCATTCCAGTTTCTTTTTCAGTTACTCACATGAGTTCCAGCTAGGACAGGTATATGCCGTTCATCTGTTTTATGTTGCTTACTAAGGCATGCTTTTTGACTTTAATATTACTTCAGCTGCATATTTTAGTGCTTTACAGGATTTAATTCCACTGAAATAAAATAGAAGATTTTAGTCATTGCTCAGGTATGGATTTGCAATGTTCTTAACTGTGGTGCTGTTGTGAGCTGCACTTTTTATTTGAGGTTCTATTTTGACTTTTCTCCTTTTACTGCAAGCAAACTCTGAGTATAAAGGCAACCCACATAAAATCAAAGAATAAATATATTTAATTAAAGGTGGCATTGAAAGAAGATTATGTCAGTTCAGCAGAGTATTTAATATACTATACTTTGTACACAATGCTCCACACACACTATTAAAAGAAACAACCTTCCTTTTTCACTAGATGAGGTCTATTGTTCCTAGCTTTTAACAATTAAAATATTTTAACTAGAAAGATGATAAATAGATTATTTTCTGCTTAAATAATCATTTATAGGAATGACGGGGAAACCATATATACTGCCTGAACCGAGAATGATTTTACACACTAGAATTAATACTATGTTTGTAATTTAGGGTATATGTATTTTTGCTGCATAAAGCCATATTACTCAAACTTTTCTTATCCTAGATAAGGGCAAAATATTTGCACTTCACAGATTTAGAAGAATTTGCAAGTCCTATTAAAATAATCTTTTCTACATGACTTCTGGCAGAGGTTTCTGGGTTTAACTCAACTTGCTACTGGGACTGAAGATTCACATGATACATGGGGCAGCAAAAGAAAAAATATGGTTACCAATTTGCATCTAAAAATGTTTGGAAGTTTAAAGGGTCCTTAACTTCAATTTTTTTTTTTTTAATTGGTTCTATTTAAATATGTTACTATTTCTTTTTAAGTAAGGTAGAGAGAGAAAATAGAAAATGCAACATGCCTTACATCCTAAAGGCAAGCTGTCATGCAGAGCACTGTATCTTTCTCATTTTAAGACCTTTCACTAGAGTAGTATTAGTCTTAACAGGATTTTCCCTTCTATCTCATTAGAGACAGAGCAAACCTGCTGAGATGCAGAATTTCATATCTTATAATTCTCTCCTATAGGGAGGGAATGAAAAAGATCTCAGCAAAACTAAGATTCCCTGAAAATCAGTTATGTGAAACAGGTCTCCCTGCTGTTAACAGGCAGCCCTAGCAGCAATGCCATGTTTCTGTATTTGCTTTTCTTTAAATGAAAGACCTCTGGTATTCCCTAGGGAGGCAGCAGTTTTAGAAAGCTCCACCTACGCCAATGCTTCTCAGACTGCCCTGCTACCAAGGTAGAGCTATGATCTTCTCTGTCCGCATGTTTGCATTCCCTCTCCCTCCCCCTGTTTTAGTCTGTTCCTTCATTCATCTTTCTCAGGTATCTGAAGCTTAAGTCTATTCTTGGTGAACACATAGCACTTAACCCAATTAAAAATTAAATATGTTGACTCCAGTGTTTTCTTGGACATTTGCTAGACAGTACAACAATATTTGCTCATACTGAGAAACTGTCATTGATCTGTAAAATCTTCTGGGACCGAATGTGTGCCATAAAACTACAGGAAAAAAAAAATAAATTAAACTTCTGTGTGAGCTGCATATCCTGATCTGTTGTCCCAGGAAGTAGCTGAACTTCTTTTCTAGGGGTGACAGAGCAGATGGAGAACACTTTAATATGTGCATATACATGTATGTCTGAGTGTTTATATATGTATGTGCATGTATATGTATCAATATATGTAAAAGTAAATAGAAAATAAATGAAGATTGAAGAAAATATTAAAGTTTAGGGAAAAAAAAATAAAAAAGAAACTGTGTTTAGTTGAGCATGAAAAGACTGTTTCTTATTCCTTTGCATTCAAAGGACTCTATGTTTTTTTCCAGTCTTCCATTTTACATTAAAATGTTCATACTAGTACATGTCTGGGTGTTACTTCACGCTACAAGAATAGGGAGGTTGTTTTAGGGATCCTTGGTAGAATAAGGATTGGCCACAGGGTTGTAGCCTTGTTATTACATAAAAAATATATTAATTATAACAATATAATAACTATAATAATAATAATAGAATAATTATAATAATAATAAAATATAACAATAATAATTGTTATATACAATTCCTAGCAGTTAGCATAGCTTACTGTTACACAGAACTTTTAGCAATTATCATAGCTGTCAGTTAAACAGAATTTGTAGTAAATAGTGTCATTTTCTTATTAGCTAGGGTTTTTAGTTACCTAGACTTTTAGACACTTGGACCCTCTGCAGATTGGCTCAAATTCTTATTAATTGGCATGTGAAACAATAATCATAACCTAGACTCAAAATTTACCTAACAGAACTTGAGAACTCAGTCCTTGGAGACTTCCAGTGTGGTACCAGCCATCCAAGTGAACTTTGGGTATTAAGATTTGCTGGTGGGAAACCAGGAAATTTTCCTTGAACAAATGCATTTTACAATGTTGCCATGGAATTTTAGGAGTTCCTAATTGTAATGACTTCCAGCAGAATATCATGACCTCTTGGACCAAGCATGACTATAACACCTTAACGTTCTGTGGCCTATCTGTATGCAAACATCTCTGTTCTCATAAAAGTTACTGGTTTTGTGGTAGGTGCTAGTGGTGTTCAGTAAGTGGTAATATGGGAGGTGTTTCTGGATCACTTGACAATATATACACGTAATTTTTTGTTATGCTTCTTGGATGGTAAAGTGATAGTTGAAGTATTTGAATGCATGTCTTTTGTAGAGATGTTTCATAATGTGCCTTTTGTCTTTACATTATTTTTCTTGTGACAAATCAATGATGAAAATATAGAGATTGTTTCCAGAAAAATAAGTGTTTGTGCCAATGAATCATAGCAGCTTCAAACATATTTTGGGTTGTGTGCATGTTCTGAAATTGTTCCATTATCTATGTGTATTTTTCTCCCTGATACATTAGGGTGTGGGTTTGTTTGTTTGTTTTTTTTCACATTTTAATTTGTATTGTGTTCTTTCAAGATATTGGAGATCAGATTTTTTTTTTAATGTTTTAAAGGAACCACTGTCATTTACTAGAGTAATCTGAAAAATATCAGTATAAATTTTTCATTATCTTAGATATTTTTACTCTTTTTTTTCACTAACATTTTGTTTCATTTCATAACATAGTTGTTTTTTTCTTTAAAAGAGAAACAGTATAGTAGAAGGGGAAAAAAAAATAAAGCTCAGAAAATTTAGAGTTCATATCTGGAGCTTTTCAATTATTTGAATTAGCCTGTCTTGGGAAATGGAGGGACTGGTGTCACTGGGAAATGCCTATACATGTCAGGTCTAACTAGCAGAGTGGCCGACTCTAATGAAGTTACCTGGTGCAGTGGAAGGAATGGAACCAAGGTGTTCAAATGGCAGTACAGTGGAAACAATGTATAGCATCAAGTTTTGGAATTGACTCTTGAAGTGACCTTATCATTAAACTTGTACTCAGCTTCTATAATGTGAACTGCACACACACACCTTCACTTCAAGATCTGGGGACGTATACAGGACTAAGCACTGATAATTATCATTGAGTTTATTTGTTATTAAATAAAATTCTTTATGAAAGATTTTAGGCAAATGCATTGTTTCTGTGTAGTTATGCATGTATTATTATCTATTTATTATTGACAGAACTTTGTATTCTGTTAACAATCATATGAACCGCTCATTTACTGAGCTTTCAGTAAATTAATCTGAATTTCTAGACATGCGAACAGGTGTTACAATTGTCTGTTTCAGCATGATGCAGAATCCAGAATATTTCCCAGGATTAAAAATATCCTTAGTATTTTTAATCGATGTTTACTTGAAACCTTTCATTGTGGTCATTAACATTTTATACAAGTTCAGTGTTTATGAGAGGATCAATACAAAACTGAGATAAAAATAAACCATTTTTAGGATTAATAAACAGAATAAATTGTGTTTATTTGGAAGAAGTTTCTTATCCATGCTTTTTCAAGTATATAATCATAGCTTTGGGCTGCAGTGGAGGATCATGTGTTTGTTTTTTCCAATTAAAATCCTAGTGTAGTAATCAAGTGTCCCTGTGCAAGCTAAGTAGCTCTTAGTTGCAATCTATTTAATACAAATACATGATAGTACTGCACTATATTTTACTTTTAGCACTAGTAAGTACTTTTCTAAAGAGTAAAGATCCTTGGTCTAAAAAGATAACCTGAAATAAATTCATCCCTTGGATGTGATCATGATGATTATCTGGGGCATTGGTTGATATTGAAAAAAAAAATCTTATTAGTTTCTTCATGTAAATGCAACCAACAATGCTTCTGAAAGTGGTTTGTCTCCTAAATCAGACACATTGCTTCAGTATCAGGGACATCACCTGGACCATACATTTCCCAAAAGAAAAAAATTACTGTAAGACCTGTAGATTAATGTTGGTATGCAAGTTGGGATTTTTTAATCTTTTTGCTACAACAAAATAATTCCCAAAAATACAGTTCTTAAAATTTTAATGTATTCTATAATTGGCAAAATGAAAATTCCCCTTTTCTGTTCATTCAATTTCACCCACTTCCATTGGGGAATATTTGAAGTGGTTCAGGTTGTAAAGTTTATGGAGAGAGAGCAGCTGAATCCTATTCAAAAACTGACAAGCTATTTGTCCAGACAGGATGCCTGTCAAACAAAATTTGTCTAATCACTGACATTCAGTCTGGGGAATGTGATGGGAGGTGACTGATGCATGGTCTCCACATTTGCTTCTCATTCTGCATGGTGAATCAACAACTTTTCGGCGTGAGAAAATAAGCATGTTATAGGATAAGATGCTGGTCCTAGAGATAAGCAGGAAGGATTTGGCTGTCACCTATGGCAAATTTGGTCTTTAGGTTGGTAAGTAAGATATTCAGAGCTGGCATGATTTGCTGCACATTTCAGTGTAGAAATGGACCCATCTAAGAAAAGGGCTTAACCTGACTTCATATTAACAGTCATCTTCATTTTTAGCTATAATTTCTTCAGGTAATTTAGAACTTCAGATGTGTTGGAAATGAGATGTACACTGCTGAATTAGAAAGGTTTTAGAGCAAATTGGCTGAATAACGATGTTAACTGAATTTGACTCTGGAATTTATATTTGAAAAACCTTTTATACCAGGAGAGTTTGTTAGCAAAGATGAAGTTATTTAGAAGAACAAGTAAACAAGTAAGTCATTAGTAAAAAAGAATGAGAACTGGATGGTGAGCAGCACAGTTTGCAGCTTCTGTGCATTTTGTAAAAAAATATGCGAAGTATAAATACAATGTTTCAGCATTTGAATATATACTTAAACTAGGTCTCTCCCTCTCTAAGATTAGATTGAGCCTATATGGACTGAGAGGCTGCAAGGAGTCTTTCACCTCACTTGTAAGGCTAGGTATGATTGCTGAAATTGATCCCAAGCTCAATTTCTTCTCTTTTGCCCATTGAAAAGGCATCTAGTTGCTAAAGAAGGTGATGTTCTAGCTTGCAAAAGAGACATTAGTAAATGGAGACTTGTCAATAGCTGTAATGATAAATACTGTTATACTAAAGTATTTTGCTCCATATTACAGCACATGAAGAAATTTAACTCTTCCTTGCAAGTTGTGGATGGGGGAGGGACACAGTATCCTGAGCTAGGAGAGCACCAGATGACATGCATTGCTACTTCCATGACATTTGTCATTTTGGTCTAGCCAAACATCTTTCAAATACTCATTATACATAAATACCTATAAAGTAGGTATTATTCTATAGCAATGTAAATAAAATCACTTAATTAATTTCCTGAAATTATATATTGGATGTTGGTCAGAAGATCTCCCAGAAATATTGATCTTTAATCTCCTGTATAAACTGTTCGACTGTTCATGTATTTTACAGAAAATATATTACCTCTGTTGAAATACATTCATTCACCATTTTAACAGTTTATGAAATCATACTTTTTTTTTAAATTGTTCTTCTTTTCCAGAGAGTATCAAAAATCTAAAATTTGTTGTAGTTAATATATGTAAGTCTCTTTTGTCTTCCTCATCATATAAATTTTTAAACTAAGGGAAAATCAGATTCTTTTTTGTTGCTGTCCTGCTATGAACATACAAATTCAGATTTAGATGATAATGGTTTCTTGGATGATTTCTTAAGTGTGAGAATGAAAACAATGCACTCAGATTACTCGATCAGTTTAGCATCACAGGTAGACATTGAATCAGTTTGCTTGGCTGACACTCCAGTCCTTTGACCACTGCATGAGGTAATTTTAAACCTTCCAGCTGGAAATAATAATTTAATTTGGGGGTCCTCAGCTCCTACTTAGAGGGAGAAGGTGAATTCATAATTTTACAGCCTTTATTTCAGATAAAAATTCAACATGGGTATAACAACTGATGACTCTTGGGCCTGATTATCTACCTTCTAACGGAAAGTCATTCTTCCCATAGGTTCTTGCCATTTTTCTCTGTGTCTTTGAAATAATACTTAATTTTCTGGTAGAAGAATTAAAAACAAAACAAAAAAAACTAACCAACCAAACAAAAAACCACCACAACCACCACCAAAACCGCACAGCTGTTTCCAAAGGGGAAGGTACTTAAAACACCAAAAAAAGTATGAAAAAATTTACAATAGTGTTAAAAATGTGCATGATTAGCATAGAATGAAGTTTGTCTAGGGATAACTATTGAAGAAAGAAACATCGGAAGTATGATTTCTATAATGATATTTAACACTATTTGAATTAAGTGTTTGTTTGGAGGTAGGAAAAATGTATGTTGCTAAGAAGCCATCCCTTAGGGAGTATGCATACAGTTGGTATCTAAGCAATTAATTCTGTTTTCTTTCTTTCTTTTTTTACACTTGCTGCAGTCTATTTCTGAAAAGCTGTCCTGAGTAACATGTAATACAAAATATTATTTATCTTTGGAATAATAATGACAAGGTTTGACTTCTTACAACAGTCCATAAACAAGGATTTAATAATTTGAAGTGTTGTGTATCCTACCTGTTAAATGACAAGAGGAAGTGATTTTTTTTTTTCTCACAACCAGAAAAAATACATTCTTTACTTAGTTATTCACTTTCTTAAGTAGTGAATGCTCAGACCAGAGCATATGCACCACTGCTCATATAAAATTTCATCAAATCTTCATATCTGGTGAGACAGAAGAAGTAAAACTCAAAGTGATTTTGAAAGACAGCACTTCAATTTTAGGCCTGTTGTGACATCTTTAGTGGAAGTTTCTATTGAAAATATACTCCCATTGGTGTCTTGACTAAGATTGGATAAACTTCCATTGATATGAGGATTTAAATACCAGTAAGTTGCATAACACACTTATCTCATTTTCTAATAATTTTGGTATGGTTGAATCCTAGTCCTGCAGTAAACAAAACTCCCACTTGCGAGGACAAAAACTCATAGACTCCACACAATCCAATATGAATTCAAGCAAAGCCATTTATTACAGAAAGAAGCCTCCCTATATATGCAGTTATTTCCTGATCATGCGTCCACGCTCCAAGCATCCATTTGCTGATTGGATATTGTCTATGTTCATGAGCTGTCCATGTGCCCAAGTCTCACTGCTAATAAGTCTGTTGATTTATATCACGTTTTCAGCTTTCTGAGGTGGCCTTGAAATTCTTTTGGGCATGGCTAGTTTAATAACACATCTCCATCTAATAGAAACCCACGCACACATTAACTTCAAGAAAATCCCTCAAATTTCCCACACCTACTGACTCTTTTGAAAGCACAAACTCTGCCAGGACAACCAGTAAGAGTTCCTTGATGACTGCACTGATGATTCCTTGACTTTCACCTGCAGTCAAAGGCCAAGGGATGAGGCAACACCTACAGTCCAAATGCAGTCATGTTGTGATAATCTCTGAGGGACAGAAGACAGGTTACATTGTATTAAATAAGCTTGAGAAGTAGAGGTCTAGAAGATTCACTACTCACAAGTGGTAGTACCACATCTTCAAGGCAAGTGAGAAAAGTCTGAAATATGGTACCATGATTACTATTTGGCTATTGCAGAGTTCCTTGAAACATTCTTTCCCAAAGTCAGCTATATAATCTCAGTGTTTAAGTGAAATTTATTTCATTTCACATGCAGCATTGTAACTGAAGAAATTATTTTAGGAAGCAGAGTATTGTTACTGATTCTTGTTTTAAGATAAGGAAGTGCCTGAGAGAAGTAGAATATAAAACCTCATTCAATAAATAGCTTAAATCTTGTTTGCTCCCAAAATACGATTTTGTCTAATCTTTAGTAAAAACAGTCAAAAAAGCAAGTACTAAAGGTATAAGATTAAGTTAAGGTCTAGGACGCAATACTTTATTATGAAAAAAACCAATATTTTAAGAATGCTTCAATCCAGTATACTCAGTAGAAGATAAATATATTTTCTTTTACTTTATGTGCACCAAAAATGCATACCAATACAATATACATTTTTTTTTTAATTTTATATAATAATATACTAAATAATTTATCCTGGAAAGATGAAGCAAGTACATTACATACTAAGATCTCTTAGTTTTTATTTGTTATATATGTACTCCTTTTAGGTCGAGCATGGCCAAGAGCTTTACAATGACAAAGCTCTTGTGTGACTAATATTTAAATTTACATGAAAATTGCTAGGTACAATCATTTTTTGTTTCATGGAAATGTTCAGCATAACATTCAGCTGAAAGTTTTTAATTTGGCATATTTTTCATAGAAGCACGAAAAAATGTCTAAAAGTAGAATGGTTCCCTCACTCTTATCATCACTTTTTTTTTTTTTTTCCTAAGGGAGATAGAACATGCTATCTAAAGAAAGTTAGTTAAGAGGTATGTCTGCAGCTTGATTTTTGCAGAGCTAGTGAACGGAAAATGCGTAAGTCAGTTTTTTGAATAATAATTTAAAAATACACACTAATGAAGAACTTGAAGAATACCCTCAGCTGAAAGGGACCCACAAGGATCATCGAGTCAACTTCTTGACTCCATATAGGGCAATCTAGAAGTTAAATCAACTGTCTAAGAGCATTTTCCAAATACTTCTTGGACACTGGCAGGCTTGGGGCCATGACCAGTTCCCTGGAGAGTGTATTCCAGTGCTTCTCAGTAAAAAACCTTTTCCTAATATCCCATCTGAACTTCCATGATCCAGCTTTAAGCCATTCCTGCGTGTCCCTCATGTCCTACTACCAGACAACTCCCTCTCTGCTTCCCTTCATGAGGAAGGTGTAGACAGCAATGAGGTCACCCCTCAGTCTCCTCTTCTGTAATCTCAACAAATTTAGTATCTTCAGCTACTCCTCATATGTCTTACCCTCTACCCTTTTCACAATTTTTGTTGTCCGCCTTTGGAAATGTTCTAACCTTTTTATATCCTGTTTATATTGTGGACCCCAACACTGCACACAGTACTCAAGACGGGGCCAAGTGCTGTGTGCAAAAGAAAAATTGACAACAAACTTGAAGGAAAAGGCAAAGAAGATATCCTCCCAACATTAAATGTACCTATTATGTTAACATTTTTATTTTATGAAATTTAAATATATTTTCAAAAACCTATGGGTTTTGAAGACATTTGTTTGAATTTTGTTTTGGTGAATACTTGTAATTATACTATTTCATATATTTAGCATTTGTCAGTTTTTCTTTCCAGATCTTGTAGCTTAAAATAGTATATCAACTTTACCATATACCTTCTATATAAGCCAAAAAACTGGTATACTTTTTCCCAGTATTTGCCTTAAAATAAGGTAGTATATTTCATTTGAAAACTCAAAACTGTTTACCTTTCTCCTTTTTGAGTAGAAAAAATCCTTTTTTTCTTTTTCCTTTTTTTTTTTTTTTTAACTTTATCTGACTTCCATGATGCATTTTGCATTTTGAATTCTGTTTGCTGCCAGCTGACAGAGACACTGGAAGTTCAAAGACTGTTCCTCATAATTGCAGTAGGATGAATTCTCATACTAATATTTCCCACTGAGCTGCTTCTGAAGAAAACTGTGTGTCAGAAGGTAAAAGGCGACAATGTCACCTGGAATGTTTCCCATCATCCTGACAAAGGGTTCCTCTGCTTGTGAAAGCTTATTTGGCTAAGTTTGAGTGCAGGAGAGGACCTGTCACTGCTGGTATGCAAGGTCAGAGAAGATCTCATCTTTGCTCACCAGCAGGGTCCTCTGCCTTCCAGGCACCTCACTCAACTCTCTAGATCAGGATGTTTCTCATTCTTGGTTTACTCTAAAAATATTTTTATAGCACTTGAAATTGATTTAATTTGTGAAATATGAGGCTCACATTTTTTAAAAGTTATATAAAGAAGACCTCTGAGAATCTTCCAAGGTCCTGATTTAGAGTTTGTGTTCCCTGGCAGACACTTCTCTTCAGGCTGCAAGAACTACTGCCTTGCCAAGACTGTTTTCCACTTCCTCCCCTTCTTAATGCTTTGCTAAATATGGATAAACAGTAAATTCATATAAGATGGTTCTCTGAGGACACTAAACTCCTGCCAGTAGCACAGCACTTCTTCATCAGAACAGTTACATTTTTTAATAACAAATGCTGATACATCCTTGTCCAGAGGAACTGAAAATGACAGAGTGAACTGTCTGCATCTGTTTAAAGTTTCACTCATTTTCACTTGCAGTGCTAATTTAGTTACCCCCCCTAATGCCTTGACATTTTTTCATGTTGGGCTTTTTGGGTGGGATAATTAAAAAAAAAAAAATCACTTAAAAATGTGATTCTCCCACAACTTCCCATTTGATATCCTTCCTGCAACTTGGGTTCAGGACTGTGTGAGGATTACCTGGTATCAACCTAATATGAGGTGTCTTGTCTAGGAAAGGGGATCCAGTACTTCATTATGACATCACCCACCCTGTTTTACCCATGTACCCACCACATGTCTTCCTGCATCCTCTTTTGTACAGTGGACACATTTCAACTTGGTTGAGTTGCACTTGGGATCATCAGGGCTGTAGCAAATGCAGCTTGTAGAGGAAAGTATTGATGTGTTATCAGGATTGCAGCTCTTTTGTTTTAATTATTATTATTTGAGGATTTTTTTTTCATTCCTACTTTACATTACAAGACTTTTTAATACAAAAAGTAGAAGCTTAAGTTGTGCCATTGCTCCCCTTTTTATTTTATTTTATTTTTTTTTTTACAAAAGGGAATTTGTTATATAAGAACTAGAATATCACACTGTTTAATCAGTCTGGATAAGCAAAGTTTCCCATCAAAATTCCTGTTAGATTTACTTGTCCAGATCATGTAATTTATGATGCCATGTTATTCTTAAAAAGAAAGAAAATAAAATGATAAAGAAAATAAAGAAAAAAGCAAATTTGAATGTCAACATTTTTAGCAGGATTATTATTATTATATATATAATGATAATATATAATAATAATTTCAGTTTCAAGATAAGAACAGGACTTATTTAAAATACTGTCTCAAAAAGATCTAAAATAAAATTAGATACTTCAAAACAGTAAAACAATGTTTTAATTGTGAAGAAGGAATTTCTTTTTGATGTTGATCCAAGATAAAAACAAACAAAAACAAAAACAAAAACAAAACAAAACAAAACACAAACTAAAAACTAAAGAAAAAGAAATTTTATTTTAAAAATCTAGATTTTGTTTTAACTTGCACAGATTGACAATTTTACTTTGTAATTCTCAGCTTTAAGTTCAGATACATTACGTGACTTTAAAGTGATTATTGTCTCAGGAATTTTTTTATGGTGATAAAAGCAAATTGCATGTATGGCTATAAACATTAATAAAATGTGCTTGCTCCTTGTGATATTTAAATGATAGCAAAAGAGGATTGTTTTTCCTGTGTTAAAAATACTTCGTATCCTTGTAATGCTTTCCAGCACAGCAAATCAGGCTGGAGTCAGTTGGATTTCCTATTTAAAGTATTGAAAGGAGTTGATGGCAGAGCATAAATTGTTGGAATATTTTGGTACTAGGAAAATTTATTTCCTGTCTGCATGAGTAAATGATTTCACCCTCCAAACATTGTCGACAAACTTTAAGTTTGATTTACAATCACTGTAGAGGTCTGCATTAGGTAACCTGAAACCTTAAGGCTTTTCTTTCTTTCATCATGAGTTAGTATTTGTTAAAGCTTTTTTGTTCTTCAGTCTTCTTCCATCTCTGTTACCTTGACTGTTTAAATGAATGTCTTTTGAAAACTATTTCTGCAGTGTGTTGCATCACAGCATTATCCTATTTGTACACATCACATAATACATAACATTCCTGAGAATCAGTTCACTTGTTACCTCTGTTTCACAGGTCAAGAAATTCAGAGATGTTAGTTGAGAAGAATCTTTAAAAGTAGCTCTGTCACTTGGACCCCTTTTACACAAAACCAAATTCATCTTGAACACGATGCCTCAGTCCCATCTGTCACCTTTTAATGCCTCTAGGTTCATGTGGACTGATCTTAAAACTTCCATGCTGAAGTAACTTGAAGTAACTGTTCATCAGGTAGTAGAGCAGTAATCAAGCTGAAATATAACATGTAATGTTTTTCTGGCCAAATGATTTGGAAGTATTCATTTCAGCTGCTGCAACTTAAAGCAGGTCCGTGGCTGCTATATCTACCCTTGCTTTGCTCCTCTTACTCCTTGCCAGACACTAGGAGAGAAAAAACACAGAAGTGCATCTCTAAAAGACTGCTTAGAATTTGTATTCAGCCCATGATGTGCTCATGAATAGCTATTTTCCTTTCATTGTTTCATCAGAAAAATATTAATGAATAAAGTCCCCCTGCATAACAAGGTCCAATGCCTGTTTTTAACGTTTTCCTACATTTGTTGAATTTTAATGGAAGTGCCAATATGCATAAGGCTAATATATGTTTGCTGAGTCAGGAGCTAATTGAACATTATTTTGACCAGTGCAGTGAATAAATGTAGGCTTTAACTATTTTACTAGAATTAATCTGTTCTGTAGATAAGTCTGTGGTTTTGATTATCTGTAAGTTAATTTATGTAGGTTCTCACTGTATTTAGAAATATTTCACAGTAATAATATCACTGGAAAGCTTTTAGATTTTAAAATAAAAACCCTAGTAACTGAAATAGAAAGAGAATTAATATAGATCACACAAGTAAATTTTAGATATAACCTTATTTTATAATTAAGAAGCTTTCTAGTCATACTATGGATGCATAACCTTTCTATAATTAATGCAACACTCATAACTAGGTCTAATTAGCATGCTTCCAAAGTAATTTGTTGCTTAAACCAAAAATAATCAGATTTAGCAGTAAAGTCAAATATTTTTTGTTATTGTGTATTTTTCAACATTAAAATAAACAGTATTAAAAGCCATAATATATACTTTTGCTTAAAACTGAAAAAGACCAATCTTTCTTTTTTTCTTTGAGAAACATTTAAAGACAAAATTCCAATCAAAAATATGATTTTGTGTTTCCTTTAGCAGTCTAGATGTTGTTCTGGAAGGATGGATCTGTGACCACAGCAGAACCTAAACTGTGAAATTCACTCTGTTAAGGCTGGAAGGACCAAAGACCTGCTTTCTCAAGGCTAAAAGCAAAGCTGATTTTTCAGTGTGGCAGTTCTCTCTCAGTAATTCCCAGAAATGTACATTAGCATTCCAGCACCTTACCTGCTCTCCCCATGAGCGAATCAAGCTCACTCTCTCCAGCAGGCTGAGAAAAATAAAAGTGTACACTTCCAGATAATAGAAATGTGCATGGATTGATGGTGCTGTATGCATAATCAAGCACCAAGTATTTGCCAGAAAGTCCTTGACTGTAAATTTTTCTTCAGGATTGTCTGGAAAGCTTTTTGTGATTTGTTGGCGTAAAACACATTTGTAGGTGTCTGACCTCATGGATACTTCAATGCCTGGAACACAGAGAATGTTTGTATTGTCAGATAAAACATGGAGAAGTACTTAACCAGAGATGCTAGGGTCTAGATTGCACACAATGGCAGAGAGAAGGAAGAAAAAATTAGGTGTCAGATTTGGCAGTAATGGCTACATTCTACTATTCATTAGTTTTGATTGACTGAGAGAGATTTATTTCTGTAGAGAAAAGAGGTTTGAAATAGTCTGTTTCCTAGTCTAGTATCTGATTTTAATGTGTTATTTGTGTTCCATGTATCAACAAAATGAGGAAAGACTACTGAAAACAAAATTTTTTTCTTGTCCCCTCTGGATCCAAGTGTATATGGACTCTCCAGCTTTTCCTCCTGTATCTTGGAAGGTTTTTACATTGAAAGTTGCTCCAAAATGGGGTCTCTCCCACAAGAGACAGTCTTTCATGAACATCACCAATGTTGACCCTTTCCACAGGATACAGCTCTTCAAGAACTGCTCCAGCAAGGGACCTTTCCATGAGGTACAGTCCTCCAAGAAATAGCAAAGAGCTTGAGAGCCATAAACTTGTGTCCTCATTCTCTACCTGCTTGGAAAATCCACCAAGTGTTTGTATAATGGATTTTGATCATCCAAGTGCTAGCAAAATTGCACATACAGCTCTGTGTTTAATATCTGGGTAGTTCAGAAAAAGTCTTCATTTTATTAAAACAAAAGAAAAACAATTAAAAAACCCACAAGGATTAGTTCTCCTGCTCAGTTACTAGCAGATTGGTTAGGAAACTGAGTGGACTTTGAAGAAAGCAAGAGGAGGTGGTAACTGAGCAAATGCTTCTTTGCCTGTGCTGTGTAGTGTAAACCAACAGAGAGGAATAGGCATCAGCAAGGAAATCCTTGTGTCATTTGAAGAGATCAAATAAACATCTCGCTTCTTGGTATCTACAAATGAAAGAATCACTTCAGTGATTATTACATTAGCTATTTAAAGGAGTGTTCCTCTGGTTACCACAAAGTTTGGAGGTTTCAAAGTCCATGCTGGTGGGGATTATAATTTGAATAATTTACAATATTAATGCTTGTTATCTCAGACAAAAATATCATGCTAGTAGTTAACTTGTTTCGGGTTATAACAGTATTTTGCAAGGGCAATATGTAGGCATGGCAGGAATCTCCTTCCTGCTCTACACTGGTTGCAGTATTTCAGCCCAGAGAACCACAGGGCCCTGGAGCAATGGCATGAAGCTCACAGAAAGATGTGTTGCAGACAGGAAAATAGAGCACAATGACATCTAGCAATTTGGTGATCTGGCTGCTTGGAGTGTTGATGTTACACATCAGTATTATGTAGCTAGTCACTGCTCTGCAGGCTCTTCTGTGGTGGGAGTATCTCCTCTTCTTAGGAAAGATAAAGTTTTTCCGTGCTTGAAAAGGAAAGGAGGGAACATAAAATCAAAACTGGTTCACTGCCACAATTTAGGCCTTCCAGATACTATTTCACAAAAGAAATTTGTTGGTTTTGCCTTGTCCACATTGCTGACAGCCTCATAACTCTTAGTTGAGATTGGGAGGAGTTTTTCTGTGGACTGTCATGAAAGGAGATGCTTTACAAGAAACCTGCTGGTTCTTGTCTTGGAGGAGCAGCTTACGTCCCTTTCTTTGATAAACTATTTCATGCTTATTCAAAACTTCTCTGCCTCTGGAAGTGCTAGCATACTTATGTTTTTAATTGCATTAAAAATGCTACTAAAAACTAGTTTAAAAAGCTCTGTAGTGCTATATATGCTGGAAAAAGAGAAATTAGACAAAATGCAGGGCCAGCTTCCCTGTGAAAATCATAATGAGATTAAAATGAGATAGAATGGCGGTTTATTATGTTTGTTCGTATATTGTGGCTTTTGTTCTGGGTTTTTTGGAGTGCTTCTGTTTGTTTGTGGTTTCGGTTTTTTGGTGGTTTTTTTGGTTTGTTTGTTTGTTTGTTTTGTTTTTTTTCCAAATCACTGTATGATCAGCAAAAGAGAACCTGCTTTATCTTCTTTTAAAAAAAAAAAAAAAAATAACAACACAAAAGAATTTCTAAAAAGCACAGCCACCTACGAAGTTTTCCTGTACTAAACAATTCCTTCATTCCATAACTCTTTTTTCTATTTTTCTCATGAGAGTAGGCTATAAAACTGAAATACTGTATGTTTACAATTTCCTAATATTAAAATGTCAGAAGAGAAAATGTGATAGTACTGGGTATTTTGCTGTAAGAAGCACAAGTTTTCCTGCTGCGTTCTATAGGAGCTTTTCTGATTTTGTTGGTTTTATCTGTCTTTTTTAACTTTGAGATAAATTTCCCTTCAATATTGTAAGTATGACAAAGCTAATAGAAATAAATTCACAGTCAATTACTAAACATATTTTTGAAAAAATATGTATCTATTTTTAATTTAAAAGATTGCTCATTTATCTTAGCTTTTTCAAATATGTTATCTTTTGGCAAAATTGTTGAAAATTTGGCGACAAATTTTTTGCAAAAAACAGTTACTTATAAAAAGTATGCATACATGTTGAGGCTTTTCAGTAGCAGAGTTGCAGCAATTGACTCTTTCATGTTTTCATTTATTGCAAATACAAAGTATGTATAATTTTAGCTGGCTGACAAAGTTGTTTCAGGTAGCACTTTTCAGCTGAGGGGTACTATTTTGTTAATCTGTGGAAATTAGGTCACATGTAATTGTATAGATGTATCTTGCTGTTTATTCATAAAACAGGATTTTTCTTTTTTTGATAAGCGTCAAAGTTCAACTTGCTGCCAGATGTTTAGGAAAAGAGGACACATGACTTCACATAAACATTTGTGGTTCTGAAATACCAATAGCTTCCCAGTTCCCAGATCAAGTTTCTTGTAGGATCTCATCCTTACATTATTGGCTTCTAATGACATCAGTATAAAAACAAAACAAAACAAAACAAAACAAAACAAAACAAAACAAAACAAAACAAAATAACCCATGGATCTCAAATCCCAAACTATGAAACAAAATACTGTTACTAAGGAGTAGTTACACTTAGGCTATGCTTGAAATCTAACATTCCTCGTCTCAACAACACTTTTCACTCCATAGAGAAAGATGTATGGAATCCAATCCTTACATATGGAAAAAATCTATATTTTTTTTGTTATGGCAAAAGTAGTTTATTGGTCAATAGTCTAACAAACTACAGAATCTCGCACTGGGTTGTAACTCACTTAAAAATGCTGTCATACAAGACACTGGGAAAAGACAGCTAGTAAAAGAAAATATTTATCAATTAAAAAAACCCCCAAACAAACAGACGAATAAAAGCAGATTTCATACCTATGCATGTTTATATACACACTGTCTAAACGGGAGTATGAATGCCATGTGAAAAGGCTGTGAAATTAATATGCTCCCAAGGCAGGAGGTGAATTTCAGAGAAAATGCTGGAGGTAAAATCCTGTCAGAATTCACTTTGACTTAAACAGATTGGCATTTTACATTCATCATGTGCTTAGATTGTACTTTGAAATACTTTTTCATCTATTATTGTTAAAGATATGCTTAGGTTGCCATGTTTCAGTTAGGGAGGATTTCAATCACAGTGCCTGACCTTTTCACTGGTCAAACCAAAATGACCTCTGTAATTTCTTTAGTCTTTTCTATTACATTGACTACATTTTTCTTGGTCATTTGTGAAAGAGTGAAAAATACCTTCTCACTTCTTGTCTTTCTTTTAGTGCTTCAAGAGAATAAAATACAAAGCATGATAACAGCACCTTCTCTTCTACAAAATGCACATCACAGAGGCAAAAAGTTACAGAACCCCAAAACTGGTGGAATCCAATAGTCAGTTGGACTCTGTGTTACTCTGAGGCTAGATTTCTACATGCTCCAATATGCAATTTTTCTTTATTCATAAGCAGTTGTTCTGGTTTTGTTAAAAACAAGTTTCTCTTTCGGTGAATTTTGCCTATCAGCTAAAGCCTTCATATTAACTGCATTTTCCTGGAGAACCAGACACATGTTTTGGTAAACCTAGCAATGGAATGCAAACTTATTGATAAGCATGGCTGGACATCTCGCGAGAGGGGCGACGAGAAACAAGTGACCAAGAAACTGACCAACTGTGTATAACATTCCATTCACATGAATACTTCATATAAAATGGGAGATCACAAAGATCTCGTCCCTTTTTCACTTTTTTCCCTATGGCCGACATTAGGAGAGGACCTTGCTAGTCGTCCCTGTGAACTGAGGCCTAGTGAGAGACTGAATCCAGCTCTGGTTGGCTGTGGAGTCTAATCCAGGACTTGGGTGCCAGCTCTGCAGTTGCTGAGACTTTCAAGATTGGTTTTGTATATTTTGTATTATTTTCTCTATTCTTATTAGTAGCATTAGTAAAACATCTTTAATTTTTTCCAACTCTCTTCTCTCTGTTCTTCTTTTCCTCCCAATCGCCTCTCTTTAGTGGAAAGGGGGGAGAGGGAGGGGCAAAAGGGGGAAGTGGAGGGGGGGAAGAGGGGGTTAACAATATATCTGCCAGGGTTTTATTGTCACCCCGCAATCTTAACCCTCGACAGCAGTAAATTGCTCCTCGAATTTTACATACAGAGAAAATGTTCATTCAGCTTCATGAAATTGTAAGTATGTTTTTTGCTGGTCCTGAGATGTTTGCTTTCATATACGAACTACCTTTAATGAACTAAATTAGTTCATTTACTTCAAATTTATAAGATCTGCCATGAGATTTAAGACAGGAGCTATGACATGATTTACTGAAGATAGTTTACCTTTTTTATGTCATGTAAATTAGTTTACTGCCATTGAAGAATTTGTACATCCCATAGCTGGTTTGCTCAAAAGCTCATCTTGCTTCCAGTGCATGAGAACAGGAGGGAGGAAGAGGAGGAACGAATCACCTGTCAGTTCAGTGATGCAATTACAAACTGTAGTCTCATGTGTTTGTTGCTACATCTATAATGAACCTTAAATGATACAAATACACTTGGACCATGTTTGTGTTTCATTGTTGTTGTTGTTTTTGAGCTTGGTCGGTTGGTTGTTTTTTTGTTTTTTGGTTTGTTTGTTTGTGTTTGTTTGTTTTTGTTTTTGTTTTTTTAGAAAAGGAAAATAGATTTTCACAAAACCACACACTTCTCATCTAAGAAACTTGTCAAATCTTGTAGATCAGGTAACTAGTTCTTCTAGCACCACACCGAGCTCTAAGGGTAGCTTGAGTCCTGCTCTTCAGTTGTTATGCTTTCATCAGTGCTGTAACCTTAATTTTTCAGGGTTATTTGTCAGATATCTTTGACAAGCATCGAGTTCATTTGCATAACTAAAATCAATCAGAGGAGTAACATTTCAAAATAAACAATATTTTTTTCCTTTACATATCAGTATAATTCAGGCTTAGTGCAATTAAGGTCAGTTGTAGTTGCAATAGAACTAATCTCCATGAAAGTGTAATCAAGTCTTTCTTTTGATTTGTCTGCTGGATGATAAAGTATAGATCTTTAACGTCTGGATTTGATTTAGTTGATGAACATTATAAAATCAACCTTAATATATATATATTGTGTTTCAGATTTGACTTAAGAACAGTAAAGGGATTCATAAAACTTTTGGCTTAATCATAATTATTAAAATACTTGGCATATTTTTTGTTAGGATTTTATGCTATGGAGAGCTCTGGTGCATTTGTTTTTCTTTAAAAATACCAAAAACCTGAAATCACTAAGCATTCAGTATCATTTTTTATATCAGAAATTCTAATTTCTTTCTCCACTGAAAAAAAGCAGTCCAGATCTCTCTGATACTATATCCTATACATCCATAAACACTGATTTTTAAAATAGAAAGCCCCTCTAAATTCCTGCCAGTTATATTAGGTGTTTCATGCAACTAGGTCCTAACATTTACTCTGACTCTCTTTTCAGTACAGAGGTTTTAAGAAATTAAATATAAGCTACTCAACCATTTTTATTCATTTGGATTTTTTCAGTGATCATTCTGTCTTTTCACTTATCGGAGGGTGATTCTTCCTTTTACTTTTTAAGTACATCAGGGTCAATCTCACTAACATCAAATACTAGACAACCAAACTATGAGCTTTATTCTTTATTATAATGAGAGAAATCTGTATTTCTGAGTTTACTTCAGCTTTCCAAAATATAATATTTATTTTACTGGAGAGGAAGAAATTAACTTTCTTTGTAGGTCTTGTCCATTTAACATGCAGTAATAAACCCTAAACTGGTTATTATACTGGAAAATCTGTGTCCATAGTGTACACTTCCTCGCATGAAATACATCCCAGCTCTTTTCTAACTAACTTATCTGGCCAATTTGACAGTGCATGCTACTTTAATAATTGTGAGGCATTAAGTAATGCTTTGGGGACTCAAAAACCATTGTAAATTATTTAACATGAGATATTATTGGGACATCAATTAAAGTTAATCCAGCAAGCTGAAGGGTAATTTAAAAATGGTCTAATTGCCACTTATCCTGCAGTGTCATAGTTTTTCAGTTTTGACTAACTATCCATTTATTATTCAACAAAGTGCAGAAGAGGCTTAGCAATTCAAAATTTAATTGGTTTTCATAGAGAACAAAAGAGGGGGAAGAACTGGGTAAAGTTTAGTATACACATGTTAATGTGTTGTCCTCTGTGTACGCAGATGCACAGCTTAGTATGGCTTGATTCCAGAAAGCTCATAACCCTTGCATTAATGTGTTAATAAATATTTATGTTTCCATATATTAGACTATATCCCATGGTAAACATGATTTATTCTGTTTGGCTTAGAGATGCACACTTTCTGCTGAAAAGACCAAAATAAAAAATAAATAAATAAATAAATAAGCTTAAAGAGCTGTGTCTAAAAATTTAAGAACAATTTGTTTCCAAACAGCTGTTCACAGAAGAGTTTGGACTCTGCATTTTCCCCTCATATTTTTCTAAATTGCTTTTATACCTAATAATCTTGCACCAACTACTAAACTTCTTCAAACTGTTGGCTATTCTGGGATTTCCTTTGATGTCCTCATTGAAACTTGATCATAATGAAGTTTTTTTAAGAAAAAAAAAAATACATAAAGAAAAACTCTTGGTTTGGATTTGTTTTTATCCTGGTAGTCTCTTGCATGTGAACATTTTTAATGTCTGGAATATTACATGTACTCACCATGCATAAAGTCCTTGAGGATTTGAAGTCTTTCAGTCCATCACAATGACTTTACTCAAGAAGTGTCTTGTCCACATATGCTGGGGTGTTTTTTAAGACCCAGTTCAACACATCAGAGGACAGATAATATTTTTAGTTCAACACTGTAATAGTCCAAAGGACTGTTAATCATGGACTTCTTTATCTATACTTTAACAATTTAGAGCTTAATCTCTGATCAAGTTCTGACAAAAATTGGCTGCCATTGCAGTGTGACCCTTATTTCTGGAAAATAACTTGAAATTCTAACCCTAATGAAATTAGGTAGAGTTTGCTACTCATTTATTTGATGAGGCATGGTATAATCAGCTGGATCTGAAAAAAAAAAAAATATATAGAATCATAAAATCATGTAATCATTTGGATTGGAAAAGACCTTTCAGATCATCAAGTATGAACACAAACTTAACACTGCTAAGTGCACCAAAAAACTATGTCTCTAAACACCATGTCTACACATCTTTTAAATATCTTCAGGGTTGGTGACTCAACCACTTCCCTGGGCAGCCTGTTCCAATGCTTAACAACCCTTTCCATGAAGAATTTTTTCCTAACATCCAATCTAAACCTCCCCTGGCACAACTTGAGGCCATTTCCTCTTGTCCTGTTTCTTGCTACATGGGAGAAGAGACCAACCCCCTCCATGCTACAACCTCCTTTCAGATAGTTGTAGACAGCGATAAGATCTCCCCTCAGCCTCCTTTTCTCCAGTCCAAACAACCACAGTTCCCTCAGCTGCTCCTCATAAAACTTGTGATCCACACCTCTCGTCAGCTTCATTGCTCTTCTTCTGATATGCTCCAGCACCTCAATGTCTTTCTTGTCATGAGGAGCCCAAAACCAAACACAGTATTCAAGGTGGGGCCTCATCAGTGGGGGACAATCACTTGCCTAGTCCTGCTGGCCACACTATTTCTCATATAGGCCAGGATGCTCTTGGCCTTCTTGGCCACCTGGGCATGCTGTTGACTCATCTTCTGCCAGCTGTTGACCAACACCTTCCAGGTCCTTTTCTGCCAGGCAGTTTTCCAGCCACCCTTCCCTGAGCCTGTAAAGTTTCATGGGGTTGTTGTGACCAAAGTGCAGGATCTGGTACCTGGCCATGTTGAACCTCATACAGTAGGCCTCAGCCCATTCTTCTGGTCTGTCCAGGATCCCTCTGTAGAGTCTTTCTATGCTCAAGTAGATCAACACTTCCACTCAACTTGGTGTAGTCTGAAAACTGACTGAGGGTCCTTTTGATCATCTAATCCAGGTCTTTGATAAAGATGTTAACCAAATGTATTTGGTTTTCTCATGTAATATCTGGTCACAAATTTCTCTTAGAATATCAACTTGCAATAATGGATGTTGGTATTCTTAAAGAGTTAACTTCTAGGAACAGTATTCTTCCCATTTTTTTTCTTAAAATGGCTGGTTTTGATGTTTAGTCCAACTTTAATGTCTGTTTACTTTATAAGCATACCCACAGATTGAAGTGGATGCTTACAAATGACATAGTTATTTTTATTCACATTTATGTTTTTGAGTTATAAAGAATTTAGTGTGAATATCAGATAAAAACTTCATTTTCCATGTGCATTTCTCCCTTTACAGGCTCATTTCTCTTAAAATTATTTGAGCAGAATATATCCAGATGTTTCTTTGTGAAACTAAAATGTACTGTTTCAGTCCACAGACAGATTGTCATACGTTGAGTAACAGAGCTTTGTTTCTATACTTTGGACCTGAAAGGTCAGGAAGCATAGAGAGGAGATAATGAGAAATATCATGGCTAGGAGGGTTTGGTTTCAGGAGTATTGTTTTTCTTTTTAAATGTGAGAACTAGAAAGAGATGTTAATAGATCCTGAGGCAGCAGTGAAAGTGACCCAAAAAATAGAGGAGAAAAATGGATTGTGGGATGCCAAAAATGCTGGAAGTACATTGTTTGTGAGTAGCTACCTGACAGATGTTATTTATGAATGAAATATTGACAGGTGGAATTCATGGAGAAATAGATCTGAGAACTGAAAATGCACCAAGGAGAGATGACGGAATTCAGAAAAGGTTTCTAACACATGATAGGAAGATGAGTTATTTGTCCAGTCTCTACTCTTAAAATTTACTGAGAAAGAGTGGCTAGAGGGCAAACTTAGATAAGAAGGGGCGATGCACAGAAGATTGTGATCACATGAATAAGTCAGGAGGAAAAAAGAGCAAATTAAGGGGGAAAAAGTTGCAAAAAGAGAAGAAAGAGACTTATCTGAAGAGTGTGTAGGCAAAATTGTCAATCAGAAAGTGGAGTGCTAAGGAACAAGAATAAATTAGCTAAACCCATGGGGAGGTGATGACAGTAACAGCAGATTGTGGAAGAAGAGGGAAAGATAACCAGGAGGTTTCAAAAAAATCAGTTAAGATTCTTCTCAGACTTGAGAAGATTTAAATGCCTTACATCAGCCCTGAGAGATACAGCTGTAATTGAGGATTTCTCTTTTAAGAATAGTCACTAAGATTTTACCAGGAAGTCTGGGAAACACAAAGTGTTGCCAGTTGAGATGAACCACACAAAGTATAAAATTTAGGCTGAAAATATATATACTAAATGAGATTACTCATGTACACTATAAAATGTGTTCTAAAGTAATTGAAGAACAGTCCTGAACAGAGCACAAGGCATTACACGGAAGGAACTGAAATGCTAGTACAATGAATAAGGTAACAGTATATATCGATAAGTTACTCAAAATAAAACAAAAAACAAAACAAATAAGCCATAATATAATATAATAAACCAAGCTTGATACAGGTCAAATTATTTTGAGGAAAAAGTTAAAATTGTTACTGCAAGGTTATATAAAGATTCCATTCAAAGGCTTCAGACAGATCAGGATGTGAACAAAGATCTTGTTACCTGTTTTTCCAAGGGAGTAAAAATGAGACAAAACTGTCTAATGAAAAAATCATAATAAGATAGTGCTCTTAAATATGAAACCTACAAGTTTGTTGTTTTTTTTTTTTTTCTATCAGGGACTGGTTTTTTTAGACTTTGTTTTGACATACTGTAGAAAATTAAAAAAACAAACCAAAACAAAACAAACAAACCAACCCCCACAGTTTTAGAAAATTCTGGGAAGGTCATGATGTCTTTCATATTAAAATAGATATAGAAACAGACAAAAATAGCCCTTTGTGCATGCACAATACCAAAGTCATCTTCAGTGCACAAATTCTATATTTTCTATTTGATGATGATCTCATGGTGTCAAAGAAGATGAAGGGGATAAAAATTATGAAGATTATTTCTCATGATCTACAATTTTTTTTTTTAAATCGAATCTTGCAATCATGCATGCTTATAAGGCTTACAAGGCTATTGAGATAAAAATCAAATAGAGAAAAAGGAAGGAAGGAGGGAAGGAGGGAAGGAGGGAAGGAGGGAAGGAGGGAAGGAGGGAAGGAAGGAAGGAAGGAAGGAAGGAAGGAAGGAAGGAAGGAAGGAAACGAAATTAAAAAAGAAAAAAAGGAACACCAAAGAAAAAAGATAAAATGAGTGGAAAGGAAGATGAAAGGAAAAATCCTCAGAAGATAAAAACAGCTTTAAGATTGTTACAACTGTATTTCATTCCAATAAGCACTGACATTATGAACTGTATTTCATTTTTTGATACATTCCTGTCAACCTTTCCAGATGGGAAGTGTCTTCTCCATAAATCCTTTAACCACTTTCTGTGATGTTTAACACATTGCTCTAGAAATTAAAAAATAATAAAAACATTAAAAAGTCAAGACTTCTCTTAAAATGGTGATTTCTGATCTTTCAAAGAAAAAAAAATGACTGTATGTACCTTAAGGAGAGGACTCAGGTTAATGAATGACAGTGGCATTCAGTCAGGAGTGTGCAGGACAGGAGGACTAAGCAGGAAAACACTTGCTATGCTCACTGTTTGCATCCGATTCTGAGGCATGTATTTTTCATTACAAAGCCTTTGTTGGGGTCTAGATTCCACAAAGGGGTCAATGTCTAGTACTCCATATAGATCCTCCTCACAAGAACTGAATGTGAAACCTTTTTTTTCCCTCTTGTTGGCTAGAGTATTAGGTTTGTGTGGCAAAGTTTTGATAGCTGGAGTGCTACAGGAGTGGCTTCTGTGAGAAGCTGCTAGAAGCTTCTTCCATGTCCGACTGAGCCAATGCCGGCTGCCTCCAAGACAAACTCTCCGCTGGTCAAAACTGAGCCCATCAACAATGGTGGTAGTGCTTCTGACACAGCATATTTAAGAGGGGAAAAAAAAAGCTGTGCAATAGTAGCTGGAGCAGAGGAGTGAGAATATGTGGGAGAAACAGCCCTGCAGACACCAAGGTCAGTGCAGAAAGAGGAGCAGGAGGTGCTCCAGATGCTGGAGCAGAGATTCCTCTGCAGTCCAAGGTGAAGACCATGGTGAGGCGGGCTGTCCCCTTGCACCCCATGGAGCTTAATGGTGGAACAGAGTGTATGGGAATGTAGTGCAAGATTGGCGAGGAGGTTAGTTAAATGTAAATACACTCAAATGACTGGCACCTGTCTGTAGAAAAAGCACATATGTCACACTAATTGTTTTACTGACTTTGTGTGCTTGATGAGTAGAACCTCTGTGTTAGATAACATAGGCCTGTGAGAAACTCTAGCCACCTTATCATTATGTCTGAGATTCCTGCTCTGTTGTGAGAAAGAATGGGAGGTTGTGCCTGCCTGAAGCCTTGAAATACAGGTGAGCTCAGCAGGCCCAGTGATCTTCCAGCAGGGCTGAACTGACCAACACCTGCGTCCCCGCTTGTGTCACCTCTGCCTGAGAGCTTAGGTGTGGCTTCAGAGATCCCCCACTAGAGAGGTAACTAAAATAGAACATGCTCTTTACAAATGCAATTGTAACCTCTGGCTCTTCTTGCGATGTGCCTGTGTATGTGTACACACAGAGATACACCTGCAGCCCATGGAGGGCCCCACACCAGACCAGGTGGTTGCTTGAAAGAGCCTGTGAAAAGAGCCTTTGGAAAGCTGATGCTGGTGCAGGTTCCTGGCAGGATCTGTCGCCCCATGGAGAGAGGAACCCATGCTGGATCAAGTTTTCTGGCAGGACGTGTGACCCCATGGGGGACTCATGCTGCAGCCATCTATTCCTGAAAGGACTGAACCCCATGGAAGTGGCCCACGCTGGAGCAGTTTGTGAAGAAAAAAGTTTGTGGGAAGGACACACCTTAGAGAATATAATGGAGGACTGTCTCCTGTGAGAGGGACCCCACACTAGAGCAAAGGATCAGTGAGAAAGGAGCAGCAGAAATGTGTGCTGAACTGACCACAACCTCCCTTCCCCATCCATCTCTGCCGCTGGGGGGAGGACATACAGAAATTGGAAGTTGAGCCCAGGAAGAAGGGAAGGGTGGGGGAAAAGTGCTTTAGGATCTGGGTTTATTTTCTCATTAACCTATTGTGGTCTGTTTGGCAACGAATTAAACTAATTTCCCCAAGTCAAGTCTGTTTTGATGATGATAATACTTGGTGATTGATCTCTCCCTGTTCTTATCTCAGTCCATGAACCTTTCACTATTTTTTTTTTCCCACTGCCCATCTGAGGAGGGGAGTGATAGAGCAACTTGATGGGCAGCTGGTGTCCAGCCAAGGTGAACCCACCACAACAAGAAGGAATAGCTGTATGACATGGGACTATTGCTCTACTTCCTGAGATCTGAATATGACTTGAAAAATTGGACATGATATCTTTGTCTACTGTTTCAAAATTGAGTAAAAAAAAAAAAAAAACAGCTTTCCTTTGTTTCATGTGTCGGTTTTTAACTCAGATTGTATTTTTAATACAAATTATCTGTTTGGTATATATAGATATTTAAAAATTAATCTAAAACGGTTGGTTAGATTCAGGAAGAAATTCTGTACATAGGACTTGAGTGATATGAACCATTATACACATAGATATTTCTACTTTCAGACTCTGAAATGAAAAGCATATGTATTTGTGTGTGAGAGTGTGTGCATAACAACTAATAAATTTGTAGAATTCTTTGGGTATTTAAAGAGGAATAAGTATCCTCAGTTCAGATACTTTCGGTAACTTTAGGTTGTTCAGATTTTTTTTAAAATACTGAAGTATTATTTTTGTATGATGTAACACAAATAAATGGTCTGTGTTTATTTTTTTACTATAATATGTTAATTTACTTTCTAGTTCATGTACATGTTCCTGTTGTACAAACACTATTGCTTTTAATGATTTTGGATCAGCTATGTGGGATGTTTGCTGACTCAATATTCTGTTCTTAAGTGCAACAGATTTGTTAAGCAGTCTCTTATTTTGGTCACATATTTTATCACAAATTATGTGAACTCTGTGGTTTAATATTTCAACAGTATCATCCTAATCTTTGATTTTAAGATTTTTATATTTGTGTTGTGGAGATTTGGGGGTGGGGAGGGGAGGGCAAAGACTTTACCTTTTATGTTTCCTTCTTTCTTACTGTTACGCATTTTAAAGACATCAGATTTTATATTAGTTAGAACTAAGGATTATCTTCACTGTGAATGGCTTTTGTGCCCTTTCATTTCATTGGTTCATACAGAAATCACCAAGAGGCTGCAGTGAATCACTCTGACTCATTGTATTCAAGTAATAGGTTAGACATTTTGCAATTTCATCTGGCTGCAAATGTGATTTGAAACATTTTTATATTATCTTATAAACATGAATTTATGAGACTTTAAATTCAGAATAAAAATCTCTTTTCTTGATGTGGCTAATATTTCCTTCAACAAAATTAGGATTGCGGGTTTCAGGTTTCATTTTTTAATTTTTTTTTTTTTTTAGATTTTTAACTTGATGGGAAGTTTCTATTAGAAAGAAATGTTATCGTAAAAATAAAGAACCAAAGCATAAAAATGAGATTTCTCTGCTCTATATATACTAACCTGACAAGTCTTGTTATGTATGTGGTGTAACAGATTCAACATGCTTTAATTATCCATCAGTGAACTGGAAAATACGCATTATAATATTATTTGCTATAAAAGTATTATTCTGCTGTCAATCGGTTTTACAGAAATGGTTAACTGCAAGTAACATAGTGGTTGTAGAAGTTAAAACTCCAGTCTGGAGGTTCTCTGGAAGTCATCCTCTGTGTGAATGTTTATGCTCTTGTGTAACTTTTAGCATTTATTTGTAAGTTGTTAGACATGAAAGTTTAGGCCTTCAATGTTTGACATTCAAATAAAACATCTGGCCCTAAAGTGATTAACCATGTTAATCTGTTAAAGCAGTAGCAGATCTAGAATTAAAACCCAAGCTTCACTGAACTACAGACAAGTGTAGAGAGGCTTTAAAATTCATGCACCCCATATAATTGATTAAATGAGTGATAGTTACCTGCCTGAATTGAATGAAATAAACGCAATTTAATAAACACAACAGGTTATTAGTTTATATATTTTTTTTCATCCATATATAATTTAATGACCTGTATAATCATTCACCTTTAAAGGAAATTCAATTAACTTTTTTTTTTTTTTTGGTATAGGTTTTCTTATGCAATATGGAAAGTACATTATACTTGAAGTATACTTAACTTACGGTATACTCCAAGCACACTTAAACTATAGTATACTTAATGTAGGATACTTCTTCCTAAATCCAATTCAGGATAAACCTTTTCCTTGAAGTGTGAGAAATAATAATAGTCTTTCTAAATTTATGATAATTAGTGCTGCTTAATGTGCAACTTTTATCCATATAACATTTAATTTATTTTGAAATATGTTTGACTAGAATCTTATAGAAGTTAATTTCACACATTAGTTATACAATGCATCATATAAAAAATATATTTTCTTATTTGATTTAAAACTTATTTCTTTTATGCTGAGACTACCAAATTGAAAGAATTTTACTCTGAGTAGCTTCTCAAATTGCTTTCAAAAATCAACACTAGAACACTGAAAGACTGTACTGGAAGATTTTTAAACACCCAGGTTTTCAAGCATTTAAGTTTACTTGTTTAGTTGGTTATCAATAGTACTGAAGAGGTGGTTGGATAGCAAATTGTTTTCCCCGCTGAAAATGTTGCAAACACCATGGATACTCTCAAGATACTTTCAGATCAAAGTAGTGTGAATTATATCAGAGAAAATATAAATTCATATTAATGCCTGTGGTAGCCACAGTGACAGAAGCAGGAACTAACTGAAATAAATTCATGGGAGAGAAAAGTAGAACAAAATTAGATAAAGATCCTCTCTGTCCCAATGGAAACAGGAACCTGACTCTATTTATATCAATGGATATCTGGAAAAAATGAGAGAGGTTTTACTGCAAATTATTTTCACTGGAAGACTGAGCATATACTCAGATAATTCGATTTTCTTATAAGAATCTGCTGTAGAATAGCATATCATAAAGTCTTCAGATTAACAAATTGAGAAAGCAGAAAGGATAAGAGATGTCTAAGTGCAAAAATGGGCTAACATTTGTGCTGAGGGAATGCTACTATAGAGTAGCTACAAAACTGTATTTTTAGTATGGAAAAGATATGTGTCACTAGGAAAAAAAAACAACAGAGGACTTAAGAAAAGCAGTCTCTCTTTTTGTTTTAATCTCTGTCATATAGATTTCTTAAATGATCCCTGAAAATTTCTTGAGCTATTCAATGTTTTTATTGCTTAACTGTCATTGTGGTTTAACCCTAGTGCAACAACTAAGAACCACACAGCTGCTTGCTTACTCCCCCCAAGTGGGATGGGGTAGAGAATGGGAAGAGTAAAAGTGGGAAAATACAGGGGTTGAGGTATAGACAGTTTAATAAGTAAGGGGAAAGCTGTACACACAAACAAAGCAAAACAAGGAATGAATTCACCACTTCCCACCAGCAAGTAGGTGTTTAACCATCTCCAGGAAAGCCAGGCTCCATCATGTGTAATGGTTACTTGGGAAGACCATCACTCTCAGTGTCCCCACACTTCCTTCTTCTTCTCTGAGCTTTATATGATGAACATGATATCATGTGGTGTGAAATATCCTTTTAGAATCATAGAATCCTTTCAGTTGGAAGAGACTCTCAGGATCAACAAGTTCAAACATAACTCTAGCATCACACCATGTTTCTAAGAACCTTGTCAAAATACCTTTCAAACACCTCCAGGAATGGTGACTCAACCACTTCCCTGGGCAGCCAGTTCCAATGCCTGACAACCTTTTCCATGCAGAAGTTTTTCCTTAATATCCAATCTAAACCTCTCCTGGCACAACTTGAGGCCATTTTCACTCATCCTATCACTTACTACTTAGGAGAAGAGACTAACACCCTCCATAGTACAATCTCCTTTCAGGTAGTTGTAGAGAGTGATAAGGTCTCCCCTCAGCCTCCTTTTCTCCAGGCTAAACAGCCCCACCTCTCTCAACCGCTCCTCATAAGACTTGTGCTCCAGGCCTCTTACCAGCTTCATTGCCCCCCTCTGCACTTTTCTAGTACCTCAATGTCTTTCTTGTCATGAGGCACCCAAAACTGAACACAGTATTCAAGGTGCGGCCTCACCAGTACTGAATACAGGGGCACAATCCTGCTGGCCACATTATTATTGATGTGTGCCAGGATGCTGTTGGCCTTTTAGGCCACCTGGACACACTGCTGGCTCATGTCCAGACAGCTGTCAGTCAACACACCCAGATCCTTTTCCACCAGGCAGCTTTCCAGCCACTCTTCTCTGAGCCTGTAGAGCTCTACAGGGTTGTTGTGACCCAAGTGCAGGACCAATACTTGGCCTTACTAAACCTCAAATAATTGATCTCAGCCCAATCATCCAGATCTATTTGGTCAGTTGGGATCAGGTGTCCCAGCTGTATCCCTTCTTATGCATCCCCAGCACACTTGCTGGTGGGGTGGTGTGAGGAGGACAAAAGGCTTTGATACTGTTAAAACACTGCTCAGCAATAACTAAACAATGCCTGTAATATCAGCTTCCTCCCATACCAAATCCAAAACAAAACACTACACCAGCCAGCAGCAAGAAAATCAACTTTACCCCAGCCAAAACCAGAACACCTCTGACATAAGGATGATACTTACCTGCAGACACAGAGAGGTCAGATATTGTTGCAAAACAAGTTTGAATAAAAAGTACATCCCCAGTATTAACTCAATATCCTAGACACAACACTGTCAGCAAGCTATGTTGTATGCATTCAAGTATATTCCTTTATTGTCACACTTTACATTTCTTTCTGCACCTGTAGGCCTTCCTAACAAATATTTGGCTGAAACTGATCGATCCCTGAAAACATTCTGTTTAAATAAATCATCATTTCCCTGCAAAAACTTTCCTCTAGAGGTCCTTAGATGCACATAATCATGTGTATCGAAAACCGTGTATTGATCGAAATATGATATGTAGCCCAATATAAGTGCTAAAATTTCCCCTCAGTATTTTCTACACAGAAATAACCTGACCTCCAACACTTCTGCCACTGTAGTAAGAGTTTTATTCTGAATCAGGATAGATAGTTGCAATAAAACAAGCCACAATCTTATGACATGTGGAAACATGCCAAACAGACAAGTTTCAGACAACTAAATATATTTTCACTTCTGAAATGGCAGGTATCATCCTGCATTGTCTCACAAGTGAAAAATCAGAGTAGTAAACTACTACATCGTCTAGTTCTCTGGAAAAGATATTTTAAAAATTGGTTTGAAGATAAAGTGAATAAAACAGGAGAATTTACCCTTTCCTATTGTTTTCCATAGTCTTCCCATTCTGATGCACAGCAGTTTTACAGTGGAATTGTAAATTTACACTTCCTGCAGCCCATATGAACCAGACCTTTAAGTATAACTATTGTTATTTTCAAATACTTAAGTGACATGTTGCAGCTGAATATTTTGAAATGCAGCAATTCCAAAAAAAATATTTAATGTCATGCAAATTGATAGGCAATTCCCAAGGCTTTTATAATATCTCTGAAGCAGGTGGGACAAAAAAAGCATTGCTACCAGATAAAGTTGATGGGTTGCCTTGAATTCAGTTTTAGACAATGTGCCTCAGTACTGATATTAAATCTTGATGTGGAGGAAGAGATAAATTTAATGTCTACAATGGTTATGTTTGAAGCAATGTTTACCTAATGTATTGACATAAAGAATTTCTTCTGACAAAAGAGATGGAGGACTAATTCAGGCTTTTTATTTTCTAGTGGTTGAATAGTTCTTTCTGTGTAATTGGAAAAAAAACAAACTAAACCAAACCAAAACTAAAACTACCTTTTTTTGTTTGCTTGTTTGTTTGTTTTGTTTTTTGTATAAGAAAGCTTGCATGTCTGTAGGTGATACTTAAACCTTTAATTACTTCCTGAGGTTTTAATCATTTGCTTCATGAAGCCCATTCTGACCACATGAAAAGTGCACATTTTTCATGCCAGCTTCTTAATTCACCCATTCACAATGTGTCTTCGTTCATTTTTTTTCTTTTTTTTCCCAGGGGTATCCTTTATATCCAGAAACATCACTCCTAATCCCTCCCCTACCTCTCTTAGTGTGGACCTCTGATTATAACTACTTTTTGCACAAATAATTTATTGAAGATTACACTTGCCTTTTCACCTGCAAAAGAAATCAGAAAAATCGACCTGATAATGAAGAGCCTTCCTTGCAGGCTGGCATCCAGAAACCTAGTCATTTGCATTGCTTATTGAGGTACACACTCATTTTTGTGATTTTAAAGTGTTAAATTGCTGATAATTCCTTAATTGATCATAATTTAAGCAGGAGATTCTCTGGTTTAACAACTACAAATACTGAAGAAAAGAAGTTCCCTGGTGGAACAAATATGTGTTGGAACTTCAAGGATAGCCTGTGAAAAGACAACAAAATATCTGTTCATGTTTCTCCAGATATCTGTGCTCCAGCTCAACAAGTTTTTCCTAAATAATCTATCACCGATCAAATTTGATGAACTGTTTCTGTGTCTGAGCTCCTTACTTGCAATATTTCTATAATCGATGAAATAAAAAAAAATAGTCTAAAAGGAATAAATTCTGTTTCTCAGCACTGAGACAAATAATTTGAAATAAACAGCTTTCAAGGGCCTTGGCATGACTACAGCTTTATTTTAAAATTGTTTTTCTACACTGCCAGGTGACTGTGCTGGCTACATTATTCTTCAGGAAGTGATCTGAAAAGCAAATGAACCCAATATCCAAGTAGGATGAAGTAAGTAAGAATGGTTACCTCTGTGCTGCAGAATAGATTAAGAAAGCAGGAAGATACTTGTCTTTCTGCAAAATGTTAGACAATGGGAGTAAGGTCACACCTAATGGTTTGGATTGATTTACCTTGATGTGACCTGATGTTCATTTACTTAATCCTGTTTCTCACTATCTTTGAATGTATCTAGATTAAATAAACAGGAGGATTTCAGAGTATTTAAAAAAAAAAAAAAAAAAAAATAAATCTTTATTTCAATTGTTGTTGCTTTTGCTGATAAAAGCAGTCTCAACAAGAACTACTATGTATTTTTTAGCACCAGAAAGTTCACTTAACCTTTTAAAAATAACAGAAATTGCACAACCCAATGAGTTCTTTTCTGACTCAGGTTAGAGGAGGTCCTACAGGCTATAATACAAGTTATGAAAATATTCTCCTACCTCTTAATATGTTTGTTTCAAAAAGGAAGGCAAAGACTCCAAGAAGTCACCCATTCTGTGGAGTGAGAACACAAGATCAAGATAATTGTATTGAACTAAATGATAGAAAAGTTGAAAATGGAGTATTTTTTTCAAGAACCTGAAAATTCCTTCCTTTTGTCTGATTTTTTTTTTTTATTAACAGCTTTTACTAAATGCAGAAGAACAACTACTGAAGTTTGTAACTTCATCTACTAATGCATTGCTTTTATGCAAGAGTGCAGAATTATACTTGCATTTATTTTGCCTGGATAATCCAGTGCTAGACAAGTCCACTTTCCACAGGCAAATATTGCAGCAACTTTCAAATAATGTTGACATATTTCATAACATCCTTAAGAAACTGGAACTCTAAATAACTTTCCTTGAGTTTAAAACAATGGGATTGGTATGAGATTAAATCTAGATCACCCCCTGTTTATTTCTGGTAAAAAATGGAGACAAGGAGAGAATTTTTGCCTTTTCATTCAATTCCTTGCTGGGCTAGAACGGCAATCCTAAACAGCTTGGAAAACAGATTGTCTTCCTTTTTGTTTATCATTTCTTATAATCAAAAGTAGCAGTAATGCATCTTCAACCTGGATAATAGAAGCTGGGGGACTTTAATCTTCTTAGGCTAATTTGCATTATGATCCTTATGAACATTAACAACCATTCAGTTTTTCATCGGTTGTTGTTTTTTATGAATAACAGTTTCTCTTAAATAATATTCAGCTGTTTTTCTGAAAATATAAAGCGTAGGAAACAAAATAGAAAGGAAAAGGAAATACTGTTTTCTCTAAGCTTTTAAATTTGTTGTGCTGTTTTGGTATGTTATGATCGCATCTCAGAGATATCTAATTAAGGTCATTTGAATTTCTCATAGGGATAAAATAGTGCCATCTATCTTGACGTGAGGTTTTCATATTCCTTTTAGTTTAAATGTCACCGCACTATTTTTTAGAGAGCCTTCCTAGTCTGGAACAGGGAGGAAATAAAGACTGATTTTGCCTTTGTAAATCCAGCTTGCTACCCAGATTGAATGAGAAGGTAGTACTTGAACAGCAGAGAGAAAGAACACTCATTTCTATTTTCCTTGCTTAACTTGAAAATATTAGAGCTCATCTTTGTCAATGAAGAAATGTCTTGAGTTTATATTATTAATATCTCCTGTAAGACTGTCTTGGTTGTCATATTAAGTTAAGGGTTCTGTCTAACTGGAAATCCACCATATTCCAGGGAAGAAAAAAAAAAAAAAAAAAAAAAAGGCATCTCTCAAAGTACCATCCATACAGAAAAAAAGATGAAAAGGCTTTAGTGACTGTTCTATAATTTGACATACGGATTTGGTTTTCCTGATGAGGTGTTCAGTTACCAGGCAGGTTAAACTGGACTCAGAATCTGCACTAACTTCTCCATTAGTGAAAGTGTCACAACTGGAGAGTTTCAGTAGTGCAATGCACAAACAGTGTCAAATGTAGTGTGTCATCAGTCTTTCTTGTCCCAGAAAAAATGTGAAAGTAGAATATTCTTTTGTGACTGAGGACCATGAGGTTAATAAATCTAATTTTAATCTGATTTCCTCCACTGTTCCAATTATTGCTGTTGGCTGTGTAGCATACAAGTTTATTCTGACTTTCGGCTATTGTATTAACCACCTTGATATATGGGAAGTTTGGAGCAAAAAGCACATGCATACAACCTACTTTTTAGGATTCTAATTTACTTAAGATATCCATTTTGTCAGAAATACAGCTTTACATGTGCTTCCTTAGTTTTGGTAGCAGAATGTAGTCAATGATGAATCAAAAACCAGTACTCTGAAGGAGGATTTAATGTAGATATGTGATGGTGTTACTGAAACACAGCGTAATTAGAAGTAGGAGGAAAGCTACTCCGTGGTCTTAATTTGTTTACCATTTATAGAGGCTGCAACTGGTTTTTATGCCTTCTTGCTTTTTCTCTCACATTTCTTTCAGCTGAGTTGTTTTGCATATACTGTTAAGATCTTTTATGCCCTGAAACCAACTTTATCTGGCTCTGAAGGCTGAGAAGATATTCTCTGTGATTTGTGTTTATACCAGTTTAGCTTCTGGTGTCACCTAGTGCCAGTACTCTCAAGGCCTCTACTACTATTCTATGCTACTCCCAGATACGATTAGAATAGGTGCTAACTTTTGAAGCTTCATTACCTGCCTTTCCAGCCTCTCTAGAGTTCCAGTCTTTGGGTTGTCTTCATACTATGCCTTGAAAGTGTCTCAATCTGCACACTTAATGCTTGTGCCCTGCTAGTGATTTCTTCTTCAAGCTGTTTAACCCTCTCTGCATTGCACATATTGTCCCACAGATGAGTGTGTTCTGTTCTTAAAAAAAGAAAATCACCCCTTTGTCAAGAAAGCCTTACCTGGCCTATGCTTCAGCCATCTACTTGGCCACACATTTAGCTAAAATTTATTGTGCATTATGACTAAGCAAATCAAACTGTATTATCATTAATCACAATAGCAAAACCCTGTGCTAGGCGCGGGTTGGAGACAAAAATGCTTTTTTTTTTTTTTTCTTTGTCAAATAGGCGATCGTTCATACTGAATATGTGCATCCTGCTGTCTGTTTGCTTCAGTTTAAATTTTAATGAGAATTTTCTCCAGAATATATCCTTGCTGTCTTGGTAGGGAATGCCTTTGCTGAAGCTATGATATGTAAATTAATTTTTTGTTACTCTGGTCAAACTTTTTTGGAGTAAAGAAGAAGACTGTAACAGCAGCATGAGTAACATTTTTCAAGGAAAAGTGTTTTTTGAAACTGTTGTTGGGTCCTATTCTTCTCCTATGGAGAAAGATTGAAATGACCAGAGTAAATTTATTACAGCCATGATTCTGATGGATTTGGTTTGTTTGTTCTTTGTTTCTATAGCTTATCTGGATCCTGCTGTGTTACATATTTATTTGCATGTTTAGCTAGTCAGAACAAGTAGTAATATGAAGGATAAAGGATATTGCTGTATGGCTTGTCACAATTTCATTAAATGAGAAAAAACAAAACAAAACAAAACAACAGAGTTAGAACTTCTATTTAATTTTTTTTATTTATTTTTTTTTTAAATAATGCTAAATTACTTTAAAATACCGATAGTTTTTTTCCATATTGACATTGAGGAAATTCAGAGATACGTAAGCACTTTATGCATATTGCTAGCTGCACATAGGCATGTGACAATACCTCTACTTATTCTTAAGTTTTAAAGTGCTAAACAAATAAAAATATCATGTGCACTTAGAGATAAGGTAAGAAGTAGTTAAAGAAGTGATTAACTGCCTTTGAATGAGGTCATTCCTAGAGTTGAATGAGATTCCCTATATTTTAGTGTGCTCTTTCATCGACCTTCCTCAACAACCTCGATTACTTTTGTATCAGAGGAGTCACTGTGTGAGTCAGTATTAGCAATTTAGTAGGTAGCACTTGAGTGCTGTAGAGTGCACTGTGTGCATGACTACTGAGCAAAAAATGCTTCTGTGAAATCTACAGTTGACATCAAATGATAGTTTTGAACTTCTTTCTATGCACAGTGTTAGACTTTTGGCAGCTGTATGTATAAAATCGTGAAACATAATTCTATGCTACTTGCCTAAAGTGTCTCAGTTGATCATATTAAGAACTTACTAATTTTGATAAATTCAGGGAACTGCCAATGTTCTTTGGTGTCTTCTTCCCATTTTCGATGTCTATTCCTTTTTTCATCCAATCTCCTTTTTATTTTTTTTTCTCTACCTTTTTACTTTTCTATAAAGTGCACTGGATTATTATAATTAATGTTGTTGTTATTATTATCTTTTTTTGATTTTTTTTTAATTATTCCTTCTCTATTAGACCTTCCATTTAATAGCCAATTTAATTCCTCTAGCTTCCCTTTCTTTTTTACTCACCTTTACTGTCTGCCTACCAAAGGTCTGGATATATGAGAGAAACAGAAACACCTGACACTTCTAGACAGACATCTAAAAATGTTTCTCAATCTTTTAATAGATGGATACTCTTCTTACCATGATCTTCTTAAAATCTGAAATTAAATGGGTCACTCTGGAAGAAAGGATGGAATTTAAGGTGCTAGTATAGTAACTGAGTAATGTGTGATGAACGTTACCACATACCTGTAACGGTCTGGTTCACAAAACTTAATTTGTTATGAAAATTATTTTTCTGTTGTAGCTGACAAATATTTGAAGAGAAACTTGCCTTAGGATATAAGTCTCGAACTTTCACAGGTCCTTCCTGACTCTTTTTCAGATTGGGGGAGATAAGAGTTCAGATTTTGCTTCATTTTTGATATTTCGAAAATTCTTTTTCTTTCCCTAAGCTTTAGCAGAAAAATCCTTCCTCAGTTCTGTCTTCACAATGAGTCAAAAGATGAGGCCAGCTTTGTCCTCCTGCTTTTGAGCTTTTCCACAGCATGCTTCTGGATTATTGTAATATATCATCACTTTTGATAGATACGAGTTCAAGTCTGGGTCAAATGTTCTTTCAATAGGACATCAAGAAATTGCTAATAGAACATGCTGGCAGAACGTTTCTATTAGTGCTTATGCATATTTCATTGCTAACCTTTTTTCCTGCTGCTATTTCAAAAAAATAAAAAGTGAAATAAATATGTTTGCTTTCAAGTGTTATATTTAAAAGAAATCATATTTGCAGAGTCATGCATTTCAAAATTGCTAGCATAAGTTAGCTTACAGAATATGACTAATTCCAGTACTGTATAAATCTTTGTAGTGGAACTACTAGATCTCATGTAAATGTCTTTCATTCTTTTTTTTATTTTTCATAGGGAAGATGAATGAGCATTTGAATATTTCAAATTGATCAGGGTCTTTCAAACCTAAGACACATGATCCAACAAGTCTTGTTTGTTTTGTTTTGGTTTGGGTTTGGGGGGGGGTCGATTTAGGTTTTTTAGGTGTTTTTTTTTTGTTTGCAGGTTTTTTTGTTTTGGTTTGGTTTAATCTATTCAATTTTTTGTTTATTTTATGCTGCTTTAACATTCCAGCTACAGGGAAATGCAAGGACTTGGCATCACTATAAATTGTAAGTTTATTGATTTATATTTAAGATTTATCTATCCATATAGTGTAAGGGTTTTCACCATTTAAAAACTATTTTACACTTGTTTGAGCTACTGGTAATACACAGAGCCCTCAATATCCTTTTATAAAACCTTAAATACCAAACCTTCTCAAACACTGGTGAGATCCTTTATTTCTTTCAAGATGTCAAGATCTTTTGAGAAGAACCAGGGACTGCTGATGTATTAGGAACCAACAACTTGTGTAATGCCTCAAAGGAATTAGGTCATGTTCCTCTAAAAAAGTGACACAGTTGATAGCCTAGCTGAAGTGCCTCTGTACCAATGTTCACACTGTGAGTAACAAGCAGGAGGAGCTGGAAGCTATCATGCAGCTAGAAAGCTACAATTTAATCACTATCACTGAAATGTGGTGGGATGAAATGCACAAACAGAGCATTTCAGTTGATAGCTGTAAACTGTTCAAAAGGTACAGGCAAGGATGAAGAGGTAAGAATATTGCTTTATATATTAAAAATGGATTGATGCCATAGAGGTGTCTTTCAAAAGTAACTATGAACAGGTTGAGAGCTTATGGGTAAGAATTAGAGGTCAAGCCAACAAAGGAAACCTCATGGTTGGTGTTTACTACAAGCCACCTGACCAAGGAGAGGATGTTGACAAAATGTTCTTACTTCAACTACAGGACGCATCATGTTTGCAGGCTTTGATACTGCTGGAGGACTTAAATCACCCTGATATCTGCTGGAAACATAGCACATAAAACTGTAAGCAGCCCAGCAGACTCTTGGAGAGAGTCAAAGATTGTTTTTAATCCAGTTGATAGAGAGGCTGACCAGAGAAATGTTACTCCACCTATTGCTCACCAACATGGAATATCTAATTAGGTATGTCAAGATTGGTGGCAGCCTGGGCTGCAGTGATCATGACCTGGTGGAATTCACAGCCTTGAAGGGTATGGATCATGCAAACAGTCTGGATGCTGAATTTTAGGAGAGTGAACTTTGAGTTGTTTAAGGAATTATTGGATGAGACCTCCTGGGAAACTGTCCTTAGGAATAAAGGAGTTGGACAGAACTGGCAGCTTTTTAAAGACATTTTTCTTAGAGCACAAGAGGTCTTCTTTGAGACCTATAATTATTCAGGCAAGGAAGGCCTAAGACCACAATGGTTCAGTAAGGACATCTTGGTCAAATTAAAGTATAAGAAGAAAATGCACGGGCAGTGGAACTAGGGTTGTGTACCTTGGGAAGAATATAGGAACACTGCCTAGATGTGTGGTGATGTGACTAGGAAAGCTAATGCACAGTTGGAGCTGAATTTGGCAAGGCATGCAAAGAATAATAAGGGCTTTAAGAGGTATGTTGGCCAGAAGAGAAAGATTGAGTACACCCTTAGCAAATTTGTGGATGACACCACGGTGAGTAGTGAAGATTATATGCTAGAGGGAAAGGGATGTCATCCAGAAGGACCTTGATACGCTTGAGGAGTGGGCCCAGGAAAATCTCATGAAATTCAACACAACCAAGCACAAGGTTTTGCACTTGGGTTGGGGCAATCTCCAGTATCAGGATGAAGGGATTGAAAGCGGCCCTGCAGAGAAGGGCCTGGGTATACTGGTGGACAAAAAACCGGGCATGAGCTGGCAATGTGCACTTGCAGCAAAGAAAGCCAATTGAATCCTGTGCTCCATACAAAGAAGACTGGCCAACAGGTGGAAGGAGGTGGTCCTGCCCCTCTACTCCTCTCTGGTGAGACCTCACCTGGAGTACTGAGTTCAGCTGTGGATTCTCAAGCACAAGAAAGACATGGATTTGTCAGAGCAGTTCCAGAGGATGGCCACAAAAATGATTATATGGCTGGAACACTTCTGCTATGGAAAAAAAGGCTGAGAGGGTTGTGCTTGTTTAGCCTGGAGAAGAGAATGCTCCAGGGAGAACTTATTGTGACCTTTCAATATATAAAGAATGCTTATAAGACAGAGAAAGACTTTTTGCCAATAGTTTCAGTGCAAGGGGCAGTGGTTTTAAACCAAAAAAAAAGTAGATTTAGATTGCATAGGAGGAAGAATTTTTTATCATGAGGATAGTGGGACACTGGAACAGACTACCCAGAAAAGTGGTGCCTCATTGTTGGAATTGTTCAAGGTCAGGTTGGATGGGGCTTTGAATGACCTGATCTAGTGAAAGATATCCCTGCCCATAGCAGGGGAGTGGATTAGATGGTCTTTAAAGGTCCCCTTAAACCCAAACCCTTCTGTGATTCTATGGCTCATTTCTCCTCATCCTTTTTTGGTAATTGACTCAGTCAGTTTGGAGGGAAGGAGAAAGGGAAGGGAAGGGAAGGAGAAAGGGAAGGGAAGGGAAGGAGAAAGGGAAGGGAAGGGAAGGAGAAAGGGAAGTGAAGGGAAGGGAAGGAGAAAGGGAAGGGAAGGGAAGGAGAAAGGGAAGGGAAGGGAAGGAGAAAGGGAAGGGAAGGGAAGGGAAGGGAAGGGAAGGGAAGGGAAGGGAAGGGAAGGGAAGGGAAGGGAAGGGAAGGGAAGGGAAGGGAAGGGAAGGGAAGGGAAGGGAAGGGAAGGGAAGGGAAGGGAAGGGAAGGGAAGAAGAGAAGAGAAGAGAAGAGAAGAGAAGAGAAGAGAAGAGAAGAGAAGAGAAGAGAAGAGAAGAGAAGAGAAGAGAAGAGAAGAGAAGAGAGAAAGGAGAAATATACCTGAGAAAGCGTTGTGTTATATGTTTCCTGGGAGAGGCTGTTGTGCTTAAATGGCTTGGTGGATTCATAAGAAAAGTTTCTATGACTTTATGTTCATAAGTCTAACAATTCAGGTTAAACATCGACCCAAAAAGCAAATTTTTTTTGTATTTTTTATTTATGATAAAAGCTCAAGAGTTGATTTTTATGTGGTTTAGAGTTTTATCATGAAAACTATATAACAGAGTTGCTGTCACCTTGACCTGTTCTCCAAATCTCCTGTGGAAATCTGTAAAATTATACATAAGCCCACACAAAAGTTAATAGCATATGAAAGGCAAAAAAAGCTATTGTTTTTCATATTGAACAGACTTTTAAGGACATTTAAAAAAATCAAATGTTTAAAACATCTGAGTCTTCTCTTTTCTGTGATTCATCCTATGAACTAGATTTATCATCCACTAAAGAGCTGTCTATATTCAGAGCACACAAAAATCCTGTTATGCTAAGTTGCTTTCAGTGTCTCTTTTTTTTGCAGGTGATAATAGTAGGGGTAAGTGACAAAATACATATGAGATAGAGAGAGAAAAGTGAACCTACAATACAACACAGGAAAAAATGGAACATTACTACTAATATCTCCTTCACTATTAAAATAAAAAATGAAGTAGAAAAACATATAACCATAAAACATATATTCTGATATTGATAATAAAATATTATTATTATTTTAAAATATTAATATGGGCCACTAACTGAACTAAAAAATGCATTAAGTGTCATTTAAAAAATAATAATTTTTTAGGTAGATTTCACAAAAAAAAAAAAATATATGAACTATTTGTATCACAGTTTCTGAATTTTTGACAGATATATGCATCATGGCTCAGCAGTTGCTGGAGATTTATGCTGCCTTTTCAATGGCAGCCAAAAAATGTACTGTATTCAAAGCCCCTGCAAGGATGGGGAGTGGAAGAATGCTTTTTGTAGAGCAATGGCTGAGCTGCTAAATTACTTGTTCAATTGAGAAGGAGGAAAAAAATCAGTTCTTGGGGTTTAAAAAACTATTTATGGATCAGTGTGAAAATGTTCTGGCCAAAAAAAAATAGATTTTTTTTTTTCCCTTGGCAGTTGAAAAGAAAAAAAAGGGGCTTATTCACAGTGTGCAAACCATTTCAGAGAGTGCTACTCAGTATGCAATTGTTTTTCAATGTCTGCAGCCTCAATCCCCACTCCATGTGGGCTTATATTAGTGGTAAGTTGGCAGTATGTTATGCTGTCTATTACTATAGGGTCTTTGATGTCTGAAATTAGCCTGTTGCCTGCTTTTAGCCTGAGCTCTTCCAGCATGTTTTACATATGTGTTATCAATTGCTCTGATCCTGTTAGATGCTCTGAGGTACTCAAGGATTTTAAAATTTATGGCCATCTCTAATTCCCAGATCAGATACACAGGCCCACAAAATGTACAACTGCAGATAAAACCAGTTCTGATTCAGCAGCAAAGCACAAGAAAGAAAATACCTCAATGCCTGTAATATATATAGCTTGGAGGTAGGAAGCATAGAGTTATGAAATAGTAGAAAAGGAAACGCTACCTGCAACATCTAACTGCTTTTAGCCTGTCATTGACCATCCACACCATTTTCAATTGTTACAGAATTTTTAAATAATTATATAATGTGAATAACTATTAAATTAAGAGTCTTCTCAGTAGAACGAATCATAAAAAGTATTCTATTTATTTGCATTGAAGACTCTAGTAGATAAAGGAGGAGAGGGAAAGATTTCTGGAGACTGTCTTACTCCACTCTTAGTCAACTTAGAACATGTATTTGAAATTCAATTCAAATATATGGTAAAGCAATGGGTTTTGAAGTATTCTCTGTTATTCCCTATTTCAATTTTCTCTCTGCCTTAGTTATTTTGATCAGTATTGGTCTTCCTAAGATATAAAATCAGACGTTAAATTTAATAGAGGTGGGACAGACTTAGAAGAAAAAATTTAAAGAATTTCTCTTTCAGCATACCCCATCCTACATGATTACAACTAGTTCAGTGGCACCAACATTTCCACAGAGTAGAAACTTCCTGTGCACCCTTTGGCAGACTTTAGGCACTTATTGATTGTTTTGTCCATGTACTAGGATAGCAAGACCAAATTGGACAGTTGGATTGTGTGTTTATAAATTTTTGTCTACTTAGACTAAAAAAGTTTACATTTCAGTCCCTCCTCTCCTACTAATTGAAAGCTGTACTTCTCTTATCAACTGAAAAGCATACCAGCTTTTACTTACAAACAAATTTGATTTCATAAACTTTTACTATTATATGAAATACAAATAGAATTAAACATCTGGGGGTTACTTGCCTTGCAACAAAGATATTTGACCTGTATTTGTGTGGCAGATAATTAAAACAACAACAACAATAAACAACAACAAAATTAAGGCACTGATTTTTTTTTTTTTTCAGACAATGATTTATTTTTTAGGTCCAGACATGGGAATGCTAGTGAGTATATTTGAATTGCCCTACTCTTTTTATTAGCTTTATTACATTATAATTTAGTTTTAGTTTTAGTTTTGTTTTGTTTGTTTAAAAGAAACAAACATACTTACAACACCTATCTATATCAGTTCAGTTTATAGCTTTGAAACAATTTCTGCAAACCCTTTCAGAACTTCAAAATCTACCACAACTTGTCACCCTTCACATGATCATTTTCTAACATGGATAAACATGTAAGTTTTTTAATGCAAACTTTCCTAAATTATTTTAGCCCTTCCTGTTACACCTATATTAACCATTACTTTTGTATGTATTCTGGGGGGAATAAAAAAAAAAAAGACAGAGTTAATAAAAATGCATATTTAGGAAAATGTTTGAATTCTGGAATTTGAATCTTCTTAAGACTGTAATCTGAAAATTGTGTGTCCCTATTCTTTATGGCCTGTCTTGCTTAGCTTGGTCACATCTTCATGAGATACATCATTTATGCAGCAATCCTACAATATACAGTTTCCTCTAACCAAGAGGCTTAGGTAATGGTGCATTTTAGGAGAAATTATTCAGATGGTAGCTATGCCTGTAAATGAGAAAAACATCTGGAGTCTAAATCTTCATAACAAGAATCACAAAAGTTGCATTTGAGATATTTGGTTGTGGATAAGGGGGAGGAGATGATGAAAAGTAGTTGGATATTTTGGTTTTTCATTGGAAAATAAAAAATTTGTAAAGAAGAACATATTCTAAATGTATATTTGATTGAGAAATAATTTTTCTTTATTAAAATAAACTTAGAGTTTTCCACAAAGCCTAGTGTTTGCCTATTTTGAAAAGACAGATTTAAATATTTAGGAAGCATTTTCCAATAGTAGTTAGGAAGACTTAATAGACATTTTTCTTTTAGGTGATATCTTTAATCAGTTTATGAATAATACTATGAAATCCTAGGAAGCCCAGTACATTGTCAAGTGCATATCTTTAAGAAAACTGTATTTTTCTGTGCTAATAGAGGAGGAGGACATTAGTAAAAAAAATTTTCTTGAAAGAGCATATAATTCTAAAAGCTATTTAATTTCTGTCTAAAATGTTCTTTGCTATTGCTTTGTCTTAATAGACAACATTAACCACAATGCTTTCAGCACGTTCAGACTTTCATATTACATCTCATATAGGGCCCAGACTGGTAGGTCCTCATCTTTGCCATTGTGTATGACAGTTCCAGAGGCTGCCAGGCTGTGCTGTACCTTGATCACATCTGGTCCATGCTTTGTGCCACAGTACGGACAGTATGTACATGAGCGCATCTTAGCCTAGGAAAATAAAGACTTAGACATACCTCTGTGAATATAATGATGTGAGAAAACTGAATGTGTAATAAGTTGTGTTTTATAGTTACACTGGTGTAAGAGCAAATAAGGACAGCCTGTTGCAAATAAATGTACCCTGGAAATTCCAAGATCATTTCCAAACACCAGAATAGTCTGGAGTAAACATCTGAAAGGGTTACATTCAGAAATTAGAGTGAAGTAAGTAGTCCCTTGGAAACTTCTAGCACAATGTTAAATTTGAGGATAAGCACACTTAAAACGTTGATAAGCCACTAGAGGAACAGGACAAGTTAGAGAAATTTTCATTATTTTATGGTGTATTTCAATGTCTTCTGAAACTTGAACTCATACTAAGTAAATTTTAAACCAGCTTTTAAGTTCCAAAAATGTAATAGAAAGAAGATTCAAAGTACACAAATAATTTAAATACTAGTCTAATATATGCCTGGACTTCTGTTATGATATCCACAATGTTAGAACTTCAAATCTAAACTGAAGACTTGGAAATTGTGAATACTCAGTAGGGTATGAATTGGGAAGATCTAATACATTTTTGCAGAACTGTGCATTCAGTCAAATTCTAAATAAGGTTGTTTCATTTTTTTCAGTATGGTGCATCTCAGTTTAGACTTTATTTACCTGTTTTATTGAAAACATTAAGAGGGAAAATAAAGCCTCTGTTTAAATAAAGTGGTTTTAAATTGCAGCAAAATTGATATCTATAAATGCTTTCTTAATCTGTAACTATATGTATTCTGATGGCAAATATTGCAACATCTTAGGCTGTTAGATGAATTTTAACAACAACCGCCCCAATTTTATATCATTATGTAAGCTTAATACTTCAGTGTTTTTCCAAGGTGTTGCAAAACCAATCTGATCAACATCAAAAGATAGTGATTTTTTCAATTGGAATCTCTGAGAAAAAAAAATTAGTCTTAGAACTCTAAAAGCTGAACAGCACCAGTGTGAAATTCTCTACTTAGTCTCAATAGGTATGCATTTATTATATTTCAGAACTGAAACATTTTGCAATTTCTCTTCCATGAAAACTTCCTGTTTCAAAACATCATGAATAATGGAATCTGTGTTTGTCTCAGCTAAGATGGAATTGCACCAGCAGAGAAAGTGTTTTCTGATAAACTCTATTTTTAAGTAGTTGTTTTAGCTAACTGAACATTGACCTTTAAATTACCTAGCTAAAGATTATAGGAAGAATAAGAGGTAATATAAGCTGTTAAACTATTATAATAGACTAGCAATGTGTATTAGAAAAATAAAAAAAATTAGAATATTGTCTTAGATTGTCTTACCTTCAGTAATTATAACACAATAGAAAAAAAAAATCAAATCCAACTATGAATAGGGGTGTCAGGCTGTGGATAGGCATGACATCACTCATTCAAAATTAAGTGTTGTCCTTTTGTTTATGCTTTTTGGTTCTTAAATCATATAATAGCAAACAGGCTGAAACACTGCATTTTAAATATAAGAATCTCAATCTGTTCTAACTTTTTACATTTGTGAATTACTTTGAGTTTCATATTCTTCAGCTAGTAAAATAGCTCAATATGCAACATACTTGCTGAAAAATGTGGGTTTTATTTCCAAATAAATTTTTAATACTGATATACAGATGTTCTGTGGCATGTAGTGGCTAAATTTTTTCTTGTGGTAATGTTACCATCATATTCCTACTGATGCCTAGTTATACCTCTCCTGTAAGTATTCAGAGAGAAATAGGTTTCTTGAGGTGTAGCATAAAAAAAAAATCTTTTACTTGGTGTACATAATGAATTATTCCAGCAGTTTTGGGAATGGAAAGCAGAGGTAGATGATGCTATGTATGAACAAACTAGTTTTTGGTTTAACACAAACCCAACTGCAGAGTTCCTGGGGCTTCCATGACTACAGCAGCTGAAACCCTGTTCAACCCCAGTGTAGTACCTGAATGCCTCTTCCTTGCTTTCAGGCATGACAAGTGTACACAGAGCGGGATTGTGTATGTAAGAATGATTACATATATGCTCAGATGATCCCAAGGGATCCTCCTTTGCAAGTTCATGTATCATAAAGATATTAGCATGCAAACTCTCTGCTCTTTTATATTCGGTTTTTGCTGTTGTGTTGCTTGATGTGCTCTGTCCTGGAGAGAAGCTCTTTTGTCTTCTGTTGGAAATTAGAGTAACTATTATGGAAGAAATTGTAAAAATATTATTTAGATACCTTTAATCCAAGCTTTCAAATTCAGCCAGCCCAGTTTACTGACTAGCATTGTCTTCCCTGGTAAATAAAGCTTGCAACTATTACAGCCTTATGTCTTTACTGAGAGATTTTTTCTTTGCTGCCAGATCATATCCAGAAAACTTTTACTTCCCACTCCTCCAGAGAATCATTTTATTTTCTAAAATTAGTGGGAAGGGGAGATTGACACTTAAAACTAAAACAAAAGATACAGGTTAAAAAAAATCAGAATAAATCAACTGAAGCCTCATATACAATGCTTAGATTTGCCAGTCTGCAGAATGTCCATATTCCCTGTTTCAGTCAACAGCTCTTTGTTTGAAACATTATCAAAGGTAACAGATTATGGGATTTTGTATTTCTTTACCTGACTATAAATCTCTCACATTTAGAAGACTTCTCTAACTATTGTTCTATAACATATAATTTACGGAATTCTCTCAGTCTGTGCTGTTGACATGGCTTGATTTTGAAGGTTTGCTTAAATGCTGTTCACACAGGAGAGTTTTATCCTGGTGTTTGGGACACTCTCCTGACCATTCAAGAGCTCAGTTTGATTTAAGTAGTGAGCAGAAATGTAATATTTGATCTTCTCACACAAAGGAGAATTTGTAATCTGAGCTTTGCACAGTCTAAATGTCAGGAGCAACATAGCTCACATTCCAGCAATACAAAACTTAAACTTTCAATTTCTCCTCTCTATATTTCTACATGACTTGCTGCATTATATTTTTCTGCACTTTTCCTCAAAATTCTTCTTTCAAGAAGTCTCTCTAGAAGTTATTCTGTTGTTTCCTAAGGTTTTGGCAGCTATACCTTTCACCCTACCCCATCTGTTTCTTCCCAGAGGTATTTAAAACAAATAAACACAAAATTTAATATCCTTGCCAAATTTTCTAATGATGTTCCTGGCCCCGTCTGCCCCTCTGTCCTCACCAGATGCCCAGCCCTAGTCTATTCCTTGTTTTCTGAGCCATCCCAATAATAAACTAAGATTTCCATTTTACAACAAATACCCATTGTTAAAGAGTTTCAGTAATTTGATTTCTTTTTGATATCAAGTTATATAGGCAAAGGCTAAGAGAACTTGTTCTGTCTCTCAGTGTTTCTCCTCTATGGGGGCTAAGATACCTGAAAAAAAATGAAACAGAATAGTGGACCTTCTGTCTTTTTACCAAAAATACTCTTGTCTGATTACTACCTAACGTAAATTAATTACCTGACATACATCTAGCTAGTACTAGTAGCTAGTCACCTAGCTACTCTTAAGCATAAGAAATAAAAATTAATAATGGAAGATTGAGTTCCTAGTGTTATTTTGTGTGCATTAGAGCATTACGTGAACTGTGATATGTTCTTTAGCCAGTTTCTCAACTCCAAAATGAAATAACACTTGGTAGGAGATTTCTTTGTCTATATGGTGAAGTATTTATAGATGAGGTACACTAATAAACAAACACCTTCCTCAAAAACCACATTGATTAAATCTAACACAGTGCTTACTAACCTTCAGAATTAATATTGTATAATACTCCCAAAACAATATAGAATTTCAGTACAAAACAGGTGCCAAGGCATGTAAAAGATGCAGTGGATAATTGTGGTTGACAAGCTTCAGAAATTTAACACTTGCTTTGTAAATCAGCTTTAAGTTACCAGTTTTTTTTAAAAATGTTCCTTGTATTAAGAATAAGGCAGATTGCTTCTGAAGTGAAACTGTCAAAGAAAGTCAAACACGGCTCCGCAGTTGTTGATTTCAGAGAAACTTTGTTAATATAAGGAATGTGTTTATAATAAATTATATCTTAATGCACTTAATTATGAAAGTGTAATAAGTACACCTATGAATATAGGATTAGCTGTTCTAAGTCATTATTTGTAAACGTTTAGCAAAGAGTAAGACAAAGCAAGTTTTTTTTTCTAATGTTCTGATCCGAGCACATATATTTCTTAAAAATCCATGGATACTATTTCCCTGATACCAGTTTCTTGGAGGAGTAAAAGAAGAAAGGAGCCATGAAGGCAGATATCTCCTAGATGCATAGTCATGTTTCTTCTTTATCTAGTGCAATAAGGTTTCAAAAGTTGAATGCAGAGATTATCTTTAAACATTTACTTCAGAAGAGGGACAGGATGAGCTAATTAGACACACTTTTGGACACCTTGTATAATTTTTTCTCTTTTTCCTAAGTTTAATAAAAATACAATTTAGTAATCATTTGGGGAATTATTTGGAAGGATGCCAGCATGAGTTACTTAAAATACCTTTGTGTCTCAAAAAAGGTAAAACCTAAACTTTATTACTTCCTCCTAGTCTTTCTCCAACAGGACACATTCCTAATGATGCTTCTGTTGCTGGTCTGCTTGGCACATTTTACTAAATCTGGGGAATCATGCTATTAGTCATAGACTGAAAAAATAGTGTCACAAAAGACTGTTATGGTTTAAAATTAAAATAAAAATGTATTTTATTTTTACACATAGGAGAGCTTTTGCAGGAACAATAACATTTCATGTATTATTTTTCTGGCTGTAACAGATTATCCCAGTAGGGAACAGTTGGCACATCTTTGTTATTTTGTTGTTGGATCTCATGAGAATAGCAATAAAGAAAGTTGCTGTAATGGCTATTTGCATTAATATATGGGCACTGGATTTCTGCCAAGCAAGCTTTTTCACTTAGATGTCTAATTATGAAAGGCCTTTCTGTTGCTGTTTTCTCAGCCATTCCAGCAACCATTCTAGAATGCTAATCCTTACTATTAGCTGCCAAATGCTGAAGGTCTTCCACATATTTGACAAACAAATAAGATTTAGTATCATCAGTAAAATGATGCAAGAAATTTTCTCCTTTATGAAGGGTGGTTAGAAGCATTGTGTCTTGATAGTATCACTAGCTAGAATTATTATTTGATGTCAGAAATCTTAAAGACCTATTATAAAATATATTACTCACTCATCCTCATTAATGTTTTGTCATCACCTTGTGTTGCACTTTGCCATAGCTATAAAAAATCAGATGTCACTATATATTAGAAGTTTCTCTTAAGTTCAACGTCCTTGGTAAAAATTCAAAATGACACTCCTTATGATATTAGTAAACAGACCAGAATAAGTCTTTCACAGAGTTGGCAGTAACTATCTCTATCATTATTATTTCTCCCCAGTCCAGCAATTCAACTTCTGAACAATTTTCAACTACCAGACCAGGGCCAGCTGTGTCAGGCTTAGTCCTGAACAGAATGTTGGTGCCAGGTTGCTCGCGTGTGATAACCTGCCAATCAGTTCCCACAGTAGCAGTGGAGGTCATTCTGCAAGTACAGGGCTGAGATTCAACCTGTCATAAGAGGTTAGGGCAAATAGATGTGGAGAAATAAACATGTCATAAAAGGGACATTAACAAGGCTGAAGAATTTGTTTGGAATCTTAGTATTCACAGGGCAAAATCAGTTCTGTCTGCTTTGCTGGTGATGAGCTTCTAAGATAACAGAGCCTCAGTGATTTGGCAGTGATATTTAAATGACAACATTCATTAAAATACACCCTTTATGAAAAATATTCCTGTTTTGAACATAATATAAATGTGCTGTATATTGCATGCAGCACATTAATATTTAAGTACAATGTCTTTTCTGTTAGTGTCCTGGTAAAGTACTGTACAGCTCAGCTTATGCAAATGATGTTATTGTGTTCATGAAATTTATACCTACAAAGCAGTCTAATATTCTACTTTTAGAAGTAATTTTTCTTCCTCACTGTTTTGATGTGACTACTTCATTCACTAGTTTATGTGGCAAAATTACTGCCTGCTATTCTAAACAAGATCTTCAGCTACTTTTTATGAAATCCACGTGTAGTAGTGCTAATTTATGGTTCTATTATGAGAGTTATATAGACCTATGTCTGTAGCAGCAAAAGAAAGTTAGAATAAGGTACACTTATAAGGAAATTAATATCTTACATGGACTGAAACAGAAAGGATATGAACTGCCTTGGCAATACACATGAGCTACAGCTTGAGAAAAGCCTACAGGAAAACTCAAAGCTCCAGAACATTAGAGAATTCTGAGATGTGAAGCAGAAGTTATTTAGACATAAACCTTAGCTACCTGAACTGGACTGGACTGGAATACATGGCAGGGCAGAGGCCTGCATTCCATTCCATACAATTATTTCCATTTTAACTGCCAAGAACTAATGAGCTGTAGTAGTGCAAGATCTCGCGTCTGGATGCAAGGACCAGAAAGCTTTGGATTTAATTCAAAGTTTGTGTTACACTTGGGAGAAGTAAACCCTAACCGTCCAAAAAGAAAATTGAGGTAGCAGCAGAAGGCCATGGTCTACATCACAAAGGGATACTTTGATGGTTAGCTAAGCTTTGAACAGAAGTCTTATGTAAAATGATCAGGATTAGTAGCTGATGCAATATAAGAGTTTGGTATAAAATTATCTTTCTAGTGCTTCAGAGAAAGCAATGGTGCAACTTTTGATGTTGTCTGATTGTTGCTAGTGAGTGTCAAACCAGGAACTGACAGATACATGGCATACTTGTTATTCCTCTTCTCATAAAATAATTTTATTTGCTCTATACAAAAGGAAAGCAATACTCTAAGAAGTTAAAGTTAATACCTTAGACAAATATAAACTATGCAATTTATTGGTAGCAATCATCTGAATATTGTGCAATCTACAGTCATAGACAAATTATTCACTGAATTATTCAAGACATACAGAACTTTTTCTTTGTGACAAGAATTTCAGAAGGAATTATGCCTAATAATTTATTTCTTTGAACGTTAACTTCTAGTTTGTTAAACAATGCATCTTTTGCTCTTAACTAATATAATTGATCCACCATCCTTCATTGATAATCCAAGCATCCACACATTGTGAAATTGAATTAATTCCCAGACACCAAAAGTTGTCACATACCTTTATCATTTTTCAAATACACTTTGGATTGTGTTGTGTACTGATAGGCTCAGAGATTGAGAGCGTTTTAGGACAGTGAAGGATATATTAGTTCAACTTGATAGCTACAGTTACTGTTGGTGATGTTTCTATTTAAAACATACAAACAAACAAACAAACAAACAAACAAACAAACCCAAACTGTTCCATAGGCTTAAAAAACTTAAACCAACACAAGGGAATAGGGACAGTGATGCTTAATGTGATTGACCTGCATAATAATGTTAAATTTAATTACAGATTTGACTTATTAAAATCCATATCACCAGATAGAGCCATAGAGCAACAGTACCAGTTAACAGCTGGGTCCTACTACCAAACTATAGTGCAAAATCACACCACCTCAATGTTCTTGCCTATTTATCACATGGGATGTTCTGCTTACCACAAAAAAGAAGACAAAAATAGAACCATCTGGATTTATTACTGTATTTGTTTACAAGTATTTTATCTCACTTGATATAGAGTAAAGAAAACTTTCCCAGGAACAGCTGGTGTTTGTAAGATATTCAAAACATTACAAAATGTTCTAGTGTGTTTGCTTGCTGTGTTTTATGCTCTTTGCCCAAAAGGAGAAATAGGTTATAATTAAAAATGAAAATAATGCTTTAGAAACTATGTAATCAGCTTCTTTTAGGCGCATAGTAAGTAACACAGATATTTCAGTCAGTTCACGAAGTTTAATCACTGCTGTTCAGTGGAACAACAGAGAGGAATACCATATATTCCTTCAGGTCTTAGTCCTTGACCACACGTTGGTTCACCCGAGACATAATTAATCAGTTACATAAGCATTTTTCAACTCTAACATTTCTTACATCGACATCAAAGGCAATTTACTTTAATGTCTCTCATTTTTCAAAGTTTAGTAGTATCTGAGAATTAGCATATCGAGCTTTGATGCTTTTGAACACGGTGGGTTGCTGATTTAATCCTATAGCTCTGAGTAAAAAGCAAAATAATGAATATTTCACTTACTGAGGAAGAGAGCAAACCAGGAACATGACAACTTAGAGTGCTAAATTTTATGTTCTTCAGTAACAACTGAGCACAAAATCCACTTAAATCTCTTCCCAAAAATCTTGTAATAACTTGGGGCCTATAGTGACTCGTATTATGCTATTTTTTAATCAAAAGAAAAATATCAATAGAGAGTTGACAATAGTTACTCTTATGTTCCTGATGCCAAATGCTTCTCACTCACATTAATACACTGCTTTAGGATGCTATAGAAACTTTTTTATGTTTTTATATTCATCCTTTTACCACATTTTATTAGACGAAAAGGAAAAAGTAGTAGTGATTACTTTTTACATTACAGTGGTCAGTAATTTAGTTAATGCAGAAGTCTGTACTGTTTTTTAAGATCAGTTGATTGAACTCAGTCAGGTACTGTAATTTTTACTCTGTCTTTGTTACCTGATCAGCACTTGGAACCAATATATAGCATGATGTAAGTACCTTAGTTATATTTTTATATTTTTACTATCACGTCTGACACACAGTACTTACTTATTTTAAATCCTTCTTAGTAGTCCTTGAAATATCAATTGTATTAAACAATACGTCTTTGAGTTCAAACCTGGAAAATTTAGTTAGCACAAAAATTAAAGATGCAATACAATTGAAGGTGTATTTTTGCCTAGATAAACCACTTTATATTTTTGGCAAAGGAATCAAATAAGCTCTGTCTTGTCTGTTTGTCCACATATCAAAAATAACTGAAACCCCATTACTTGAATAAATACTTTAGCTTCGTCTTCAGTATAGAAGCAAACCTTTGTTTTGCCTGTCACTTTTTTTTTTTCACTGCGAGTACCTACAAAGTAAAGCTGAAAAAGCTGAACTTTACCTTAAAGAGTTTAACAAAACAAAAAAAAGTGTAATTTTCTTCTTAAAAGTTTACTAGTCAGGCAATGATTTATAGGCACAACTATGCCCTTTTGTGATGTTGGCATTACATACTGTGCCAGTGCTTCAAACAGAAACATTGTATTTATCTGTAAGATCTGTGAAGGTAGAAAAACTAATGGACAAAAGAGTTTCAGCTTTCAAAAATGTTGGCTATTCACCAGAAAGCCAGATTTTTAAAGCAAGTTATGTAATTGAAACTCTAGAATGGCACTTGTATGCAAATAAAGTTTAAGATCAGCTCTATCATATATGATAATGAAACTACTGAGATCAGAGATAAAAAATGTACTGGCAAGGTCTTACCCAAGGGTCCAGAGAGAGAAGTTTTTGAAAAGTTATATACTTTCTTAGCTTACTTCACCAACATTTGCATTCTCTTTTTTTCTTTTTTCTTTTTTTTTCTCTTTTTCTTTTTTTTTCCTTTTTTTTTCTTTTTTTTTTTTTCTTCTTTTTTAGGAAAAAAAAATAGCTGCATATTTAAAAAGCAAAAAAGA